>NC_090926.1:926843688-928093688 GCF_040938575.1 Ambystoma mexicanum | reverse complement strand
CTCTGCCTTGAACCATGGGTATACGATTCCTGTGCCAGGGCTGGTAACAGCTTGCTCCCTTGCGTTTCTCAGTGTAGGATCCGTTAATAGTTCGTTCCGGAAGGTTTTCTTCCGGTCTTCTGGTAACCAATCTATTAACCCCACGTACCGGTTGGCTTCAGCCCATTTTCTTTTGGCTTTCTTCACCTCTCTCCTGGTTTTCTTCGGGCTACTATTATCCCGTGGCTTAATATCGGATTGATGATATGGGGCGCTTCGGAGCCAATCTATATGGTTAACACATTCTTTGACGGAAGGTAGATCAGTTCCCCCTAACACCAGTGCTGGCAAATGTGGCATTATGGCAACCTTCATTCTAGAATGAACACCATTGACTTTTAAGTCAACTTCTTTTGACGGGTATGTTTTTGTGTCCCCATTCACGCACTTAATACGTACGAGATGTTCCCCAACCATTCCATCCCCACTTACTTCTGGTCTTATGGCGGACTGTTCGCTTCCAGTGTCAAGAAGACCTTGTCTTATTGTTCCCTCCACCCTGACTTCCACTAGATATGGCTCTTCTTCTTCTGAACACCCTTGGTTGGGCGTATCTGATTTCCATTGGTTCAGGTTTTGGTTTCCTTGGACAGAAACAGGCTACATGCCCCCAATCCCCACAATCAAAGCTCTGAGGTTGTCGATTGATGGCAGGCCAGTCTGCTCCCTTTGGCTCTGGTCATATGATTTTGGTCTCCACCGTGCCTGGTCCTCGGGGTATCACCTTGGTTGAGTCCATAGGGGCTGTACGTGAGGGCCCTGCTTTCTGGAAGGCAGATGCTATGTCAATGGCTTCAGCCAACATAGGTTGGTGGTGTTGGCGGACCCAACATTGCATTGCCGCTGGTAGAGCCTCTACAAACTGTTCTAGTTTTATTATGTCCATTATTTCCTGCACAGATCCACAGGTTCGCTTTAGCCACTCGTTGCTTAGGTCGTGGATTCTGTAATAGTTGTCTTGGCGTTTCTCCGTTACAGAGTCTGGTTTCTCTAAGACTTGCTCTAAAGCCTCCTCGTCAACACCCATCCTTTCCAAGATGGTTTTCTTAATGTCCGGATATGTGGAATCACCTGCTGGATTGGCAGCCTGGTAGGCCCCTTGCATGGGTCCCGTCAATAAGGGAGCAATGAAGTGTCCCCATTTTTCCACCGGCCATTGGGAATTGCGGGAAATTAGTGAAGAAGTATCCTGGGTCTTCTCCTTGTTGGAATTTCTGTAATACATTTGGTTTGGGCTATGCTTGTTCCTCTTGAAGCCGCCATGGCGTCTTGGTTTGCCACCTGTAGCTGTATGGCCTGCTGCAGTGTCTGTCTGTCTGCTTGGGCTTGATGGATTTGGACCTGCATCAGTTGTTGCAGGTGTTGTTGTCAATCAGATAGGGCCTTGATGATAGCCTCCATGACGTGTTCCTCGATCCCACCCCTGCCACCAAAATATGTAAGAACACGCTGGACACGATGGGGTTTAAAACAAAACTTAGTCTTTATTGACTAATAAAGAGAAAAAGAGAAAAAAAAATAGGATCAAATATTCTCCTTAAGAGTAGTCCAAAATAGTTTAGGTCTGGGGCTCTTTCGAGGATATGGTAAGAATCTGGAACTAGTCCCCGTAAGCACAGCTGAATTCTGTATCTCCTTCCTCGCATCCAGGTCTGTTCTGAAACAGAAGGGAGAAGAATCTGTTAGTCCCTTCTTGCTGTTTTCATCGAATATGGGCTGGAGTTCCATTGTCCGATCGGGGACCACCATACTGTGAAGCCTTGATAAGCCCCCACAAGCCCCACCCCCTTCTCTCCGGAATGAAGACTGCCATAACGGTTTGTGAACGGGTGAATCGAGGGGACTGCCTTTTGGAATCTCATGCTCCAGTGTTTTGGGTAGGTTAAAATAAAGGTTGTCTAATGTTACTTTGGAATCTAATGACCGTAACTTCTTTAGTTGAGGAAAGGTATATTCTGAAGTTTCAGTGTCCCTTACATTGGTTTTTGTATCACTTCCCACCGTGCCGATGACTTTGTGTAGACATGTGGGTTTACCCGTGGCATTCTCGCTCGGCCGCTGGCATGATTCTCGGCCTCTCCCTGCGACAGCGGTTGCTCTGGGAATGTCCCCGTTCCTCACTGCGTATAACGCAGCATTTGTCTCTGCAAACTCTGCCCAACATGTTTCTTCGCCGCCGGCATTACTGTCCTCGCCGCTCTTGTTTACAGCAGCATCGTCTTCGGTTGGGGAGGCGATCCAGGGTACATCTTTTCCCCACTAGATGTTTTCCGAGGCGTCTTCCTTACCACTCTCGGTTGTTGTTGGTAAGCCGTATTCCCTGGGTAGTACTGGCCCCCCTTCTGACTTGAGCCCCTCAGCGTGGCTGTGGGTTTTACAGTATGCAATTTTGCATGCAAACTCAGTGTTTGGCGCAATGTGATTGTATATGTTCATTAACTCATAAATACATTGTTTGTTTATTGAGTTTATATAGCGCTTTACACCAACGCGCTTTACAATATAACAACAGTACAAAAAAGGCAGATGCATATATACAAACTTGAAACAAACCAGTGATACAGTATACAGAACAATTAGCTTGGGGGGGGGGGGGGCAGAGAACTCAGGGGTCTTAACGCCTTTGGGTGGTTACAGCATCCAATTTGGACATTGGGAGGAGGGGGGATGCGGGGGAGGGGAACGGGGGAAAGGAGGAGTGGTAGGGGAGGGGAGACAGGGGGCGAGTGGAGAAGAAGGGCTTTCAGGGAGGAGCGGAAAGATGGGTAGGTGGGGGAGGAGCGGATAGGGAGAGGAAGGGAGTCGAGTGGAGGAGGCCAAGAGTTGGAAGTGCGAGGAAGCACAGGGGGCTGGTGATACAGTGAGAAGGTATTGGTCAGCTGAGCGTAGAGGGCGGGAAGGAGAGTAGAGTGAGAGAAAGGAGGACAGATAGGGGGGTGTCGAGGTCATGTAGAGATTTGTAGACGAGGTAGAGGACTTGAAATTTCAGTTGTGAGTGGAATGGGAACCAGCCGAGTTGAGAGAGTGCGGATAGTGGAGTGGTAGATGGATTTCAGGGGATTCAGGTGAGAGATAGGAAGGCCAAAGAGAAGAGAGGAGCAGTAGAAGAGAGACGGGAGAAAATAAAGGAGGAGTTTTGAAGCGTGAAAGGTGAGTGAGGGGCGGATCTTGAAGATGTTAAAAAGGTGATGACGACAGGAACGAGAGGTTAGAGAGATGTGGGTGGAGAAGGAGAGAGAGGAGTCAATATGAAGGCCTAGGTTGCGGGCATGGGTCGAGACGGGAAGATTGGAAGGGGGAAAGTGGATGAAAGGAGGCGGGGAGGGTGAGAGAGTGTTAGGAGAAAAGGAAAGCACTTCGATCTTATCAGGATTGAGGGAAAGAAAGTGGGATGACATCCAGTTTTTTATGGCCGTGAGGCAGGAAGAGAGAGTGTAGTGGATGTCAGAAGTGAAGGAGGTCGAAGAAGAGAAAGAGTTGGGTATCGTCTGCGTAGAAGTGATGGGAGATGCCGAAAGAAGAGATGACAGAAGCGAGGGAGGCGGTATAAAGAGAGAAGAGGAAAGGTCCGAGTATGGATCCCTGGGGCAAGTTGGAGGAGGTGCAGCCGCCCCAGTAGACAGTAATGGAACGGTTGGAGCGGTAGGAAGAGAGCCAGGAGAAGACAGAGCCTTTGAAGCCAAAGGAGGACAGAGTGCTAAGAAATAAGGGGTGATCGACAGTGTCAAAGGCTGCAGAGAGCCTACATACATTACATACATACATTACATACATACATTACATCCAGTTGTGTAACATATTACTACACATATAGTACTACATACATTACATACAGTTGTATAACATATATTGGAGCGTTCTAGTCTTGCAGGAGTAGATTTTGACCTTGCAGGGATGTGGTCTGTGCTTATGAGAAAAGCAGTGTTTTCACTGCTTTGCAGAATGCCAGGTGTGAGTTTTCCCCACGAAGGGATGGTGGTAGGGCATTCCACTGCAGAGCTGCGAGGTAGGGAAAACTTGCGCCTCCTGCTCTGGCTCTCTTGATTTTAGGTAATGTGAGCATGTTTGCATCGGGTGTTCTAGTTAGTCTTGTGGAGGAGATGGGGTGAATTCTTTCTGATAGGTAAGGGGGGACAGTTTGGTGGATACATGTGAGAGCAAGGGCTTTAAAGATAACTCTCTCTTTAACGGTGAGCCAGTGCACCTGTTTTGAGCCTATTATTCTTTACTGTATGAATAACAGGACAAATCAAAGTCTGTTTAGGACTTAAGGCATCTAGTTTTCGAATACTAAATACACACACATACACATGCAGCACCTTAACTTCAAAAAACGTATTTCTTTTGTTATCGGCAGCAAAGCTTTTCATATGTGTGAAAGGACATTTCCAATTAGCAACCAGGAAACAGCAGCAGTTATCTTGCAAAGCTGTACTCACTTCAAAATCAGTTAAAGTGAGTTATAGAATTAATCCACTTTTTAAATAATTGTCTTACATACAATAGAAAGGTTAGCTTTATGTCCATGGTCAAATATTCTTAACATCATCATGTGAATTAGCTAGAAGTTTGTGACAAAGAATCTCCTAACTAGTTTTGTTTATTACTTAACTTCTGTATCTGAAAGTGATGAAAATAGAGTGGTGTTAAACAGATGATGTTTCAGGCTTTCATTATTTAGCAGTCTGGGACTTATAATTTTCCCTTCAGGAGGTATAAAATAATGCTACAATGATATTCCTTTAGCTTAACATATCTCTTCAAGTATTTACATGTTGTCAGGTAGCTGCCATTCGTGTACCTTGAAAGTAAATTCTAGCATACAGTATTGTAGTAGGCCTTGAAATCCAAAACGTAAATAGGTGTGTGCCTAAATTGTAGACTGGGTTAAAATCCCTGCTTTACTTTTCAGACAAAGGGCCTCATCACGAGTTGGGCGGTAGCTCTTAAATGCGGCAGTAACAGAGTTACTGCCACATTTACCGCTCCGCCCAATCTGGAGCCCGGTGTGTTTACCACCAGCTCAAAGCTGGGAGTAAACATGCCGGGAAAATGCCAATTCTTGGTGCAATTAACATTGGTGCTATTACCACATGGTAATTATGCAGAAAATTCCCCATTGGGTCCAACAGACCCAATGGGGAATGGGGATTAACGTTTAGTGCCGAACCTGTGATCCGGCGGTAATACCGCTGAATGGGTGGATGCTAACGTATCTTCTGTCGGGATACCGCCCAACTCGTGATGAGGCCCAAAGTGTGTGATCCTGGGCAAAAAATGTAATCTGCCTCTGACTTAACTGCACACCTTAGAGTCCTTATAAGTGATTAAATTCACACTATATTTAAAATGTTACCCTAACTATAGGGCAGATTTAATGATATTGTGGACCAAATGTTGTACCCTCAGACTCCTCTGTTAGTGGCCCCAAGTGCCGTCACCCATGGTTGCATTATTGTTGCATTGGCCCTGCCTTAGTCTAATATCAGTTGATTTTACAGGCAGATATAGTCTCACCAGCCACTCAGTGCACCAGATATGTGTGTATGGAGTGGGCACTGCAGCAGAACTCCTTAGTTGTCTCACACTGCACTGCACTTCTCTGCGCTGTAACACTTTCTCTCCCTCTCTGCTGTCACTCTCTTGATATGTGTGCTGTCAATGTTTCTTCCTGCACTGTGTCTCTCTCCTTGTGCTGACACTCTCTCTTCACATCTTTCCTCCTCATGCCCTTCCACTCTGACTCACTGTTACTCTGCCTCTCAACCTGGCCCCCTTCAAGCGATCCCCTTTTGTATTCTCATTCAATATTCTTTAACTCACACCTTTTCTTATAGCTCTTACTTTTTCTCTCTCACACCCATGATTATCCTCTTACCATCCAACTCTCATCCAGTCTCACTCATATTTCCTCTTGTTCATAATCTGTGGCACCCTCTCTGTGGCTTACTCCCTTTGTGTATTGCTCTGCACATTGGTTTCCCTTCTCGCAATTTCCCTTGTGACTTTGTGGCTTCTCCTTGCAACCTGGTGCATATAAAGAACAGAAGTCAATGCCAGAACTATTGGCTTTGCCATTGCTTGTTTGTGTAAATGTTGTGTGGACTAATTGTACCTTTCTGTCAGCCTACTTCTCCACTCTTTATTTAAGCCAGACTGCTATGCCGCTCCACCTACCATCAGAATGGTTTAGCTTCCTTTTTGGGTTGGGTATTGTGATGAATCAGGACAATTTGCCCGTTCTTCCCAGGGGGGCGCCACCTCCTTTGAAGCCTGGGAAGTGAGCCTGCTAAGCAAGACCCTCCTTAGGGGACAGGTAACGTGTGACCTCTCTGGTAGTGACTCCCATCTAGAGGACAAGGACTCCATTCCTACAAGGTACTCCCTATGAAGAATACTCTGTCCACATATATCGTTATAGAAGAGACTGATGTTACTTCTGTTTTGCATCCAACAAATGCTGACATTGCTTTTTTATCATTGGCTCAAGGTTTGTTTGTTTTGTTTATTTATTTGTAAGGCGCACCGAACCCAGAGGTAACTGGGCACAACAAATACAAGAATACTTTAGGCTTAGGTTACTGAATGCATACATAGTATTAGAGGTAAGATTATACAGACAGAAATACAAAGTTGTACATTAGGTGAAATCAGTCAGGTGAGAGATATGAAATGAGGCATGGAGTACAACAAAGTCAGATGTCATTTGTTCGCAAACAGGTCAAGATGTTACGCCTAAAGCTGAAGTAGGATTGGTCCACTCTGAGTGAAAGTTGGAGTGCATTCCAGATCTGTGCAGCTTTGACTGGGGAGCTACTACCTCCGGATTTTTGTAGCTTAAATCTTAAATCTGGGTATGTTGAGGCAGAAGGAATTTCCCATTCTGGAAAGACGGGTGGAAGATTTTCTGACTATTCTCTCGGTTAAGTAAGGAGGTGCCGCTTTGTTGAGGCATTTGAAAGTAAGGGAAGCTGTTTTAAGTAGGATTCTGTCATTAACCTTCAACCAATGATTTTCTCTCCTTTGCTCTGATATATGTTCTCTATTGGGAATGTTTAGAGGGGTTCTTAAGGCATTGTTCTGTAGGATTTTAATTTTTTCCAGCGTATACTTACTTGCGCCTAGGTAAAGGGCATTGCAGTAGTCCAATTTCGAGAGTATCAAGGCGTTGACTAGGGTGATGCAGGTAGATTTGGGTAGGAATGGCCCGCAGGCCCTAATTAACTTACATATGTAAGCTGTTGATGATGTCATAGTGTTTACTTGTTTATTCAAGGTTAGTGTGGAGTCAAGGTAGAAGCCTATAGTTTTTACTTCCTTTACGACCTTGATTGTATTTCCGTCAATATTGAAGGTGGATTAGTTAGTGTTACATTTTTTTAGGTTGGTAGCTGTTTCTAGAATCAGGATCTCCGTTTTGTCGTCATTCAGGCAGAGGCCATGTGCTGCCATCCATGCCTGAATGAGGAGGTACATTTTGTTCACCAGAGCCGTGTCTTTATGGTGATTGCCCGAAAGGGGTATGAGGATCTGGGTGTCATCTGCATAATTAGTGTAGGTGACACCCAGACAGTCCAATTTGTCAAACAAAGGCTTTTTAGATAAATTGTACATAGTTGGTGAGACACAAGAGCCTTGTGGTACGCCGCATGTAGTCTGGATGGGGTCTGCTGACGCTGACAGTGAGAAGACTCTCATAGTCCTGTTCTTTAAGAAGGATTGGACCCATGCTATTGCGGCCTTAGAGAAGTTAGCCGCCGATGCCAAGTTTTTGCACAAAACTTTGTGATCCACCAGGTCAAAGGCGGCCGACAGGTCAAGGAGGAGTAGCATGGCAGTTTTCCCTTTGTCCTTGAGCTCATCAATACGGGATTTTAAATCGATTTGTGCCGTTTCAGTGCCGTGTTGTGGCCTGAAACCTGATTGGCGGACTCCTAGGAGATGGTTAGTTTCAAGGTACTTCTGTATTTGAAGATATGCTACTTTGTCAAGTATTTTAAGCAGGAAGGGCACCGTTGTAATTGGCCTGTAGTTAGTTGGAATAGCGGAGTCCAAGGTTTGCTTTTTTAGTAGAGGTAAGACCCATAACTCTTTTTTTAAGATAAAACATTTTATTGTATTTTATGACATAAACAAAACAACCACGAGACAAGGGGGTGGTAACAGAACACCCATAAGGTAAAGTACACGAAATTAAACGTTTAGAAGCACTCCAAGCCAGCACCTTCAATTACAAGTTCACATAGTGTTTTCAGTAACACAAGCCACCATGGCCCGCCCGCCCTCAGTTCCCCCAACCATCCACTCCCACTGTACTCACCATTGAGTCAGGTTGTCAAGGTCCAGTCTCTTCCCATTTCCCCCATATCTTGGATGCCTTGGCCAGGCATCCACGTGCGCCATAAACCCGGTGCTCCATCACGGCACATGAATCCATGTCAAGTATCCATTGTTCAAGTGTCGGGGGGGTCCGGCACACCCCACTTTTGCGCAATGTTGCGCTTCATCAGGGCCGCTGCAGTGTTCAATAACAGTTTTTCCCATTTGTTAGAGTCAGATGTGTCAGGTACGCCCAGAATTAGAACTTTCGGATCAAGCTCAATGGAGCAGGTGAGTGCCGTGGACAGTTCCATGCAACAGGCATTCCAGTAGGTGCGGATCCGGGGGCATGACCACAGGATATGGTAGAAGGTGCCCTCCTCCTCCCCACAGCGGAGACAATTTGGATTTGTTGCCCTCTTCCAACCATATAGTGCAGTCCGAGGGTAGTATACTCTATGGAGGATTTTGAGTTGTACAAGTCTGAGCCTAGAGGAGATGGCCACCTCTCGCGGATGCATTAGGACCTGGATCCAATCCTCTGGGTCTTTCTCCCCCACATCTCTTTCCCACCTGGTTTTTAGTCTCGATAACTCGGGGGTAGCGAAGGATGTGATGGCATTGTAGAGAATGGATGTGCATTTACTGGGGATGTGCGCAGGATCATATTGCGTTCTATCGGTGTATAGTCAGGGACCGTGCCTTCTAAAGGTATATGGCTCCGCAGGGCATGGGTCAGCCGCATAAAATGACATCGTTCCGTTGTGGGCAATTGGAATTTGCACTGCATGTCCTCAAACAAGGTCAATTTTCCGTCTTTGAGGATATCTCCAACCTTCAGGATTCCTGCCCTCACCCATCGCGGCCATGGTTAAAGTTTCCCAATTTCTTGGAGATTACTGTTTCGCCTTAGAGGTTGCGCTGCAGTTATTTTATTTCCCCACCCAACGAACACATGTGCCTGTCTCCAGATGGTGGTGACATGAGCCTCGATTGTGGGCATGGGAGGTCTCCTCGGTGACTGGTATAGTATCTGCAACGGGTCTGTACCCTGCATAGGTTCCACGTCAGCCCGGATGTGAGGTAGTGCTCTATCCCCATGAAGCAGATCATTGACTACCACTAGTTGTGAGGCCCAGTAGTAGGTTTGGAGGCGGGGCACACCAATCCCTCCCTCCCAGACCGACCTCTGCAGAGTGCTTAGTGCCACGCGTGACTGACCTCCCCCATATGAGTTCCCTAAGGAGGGTTTCAGTGTGGGTAGATTCAGAGGTGGGGATCATGAGTGGGGCGTTCTGCAGGACATATAAGAATCTTGGAAGTGACATCATTTTGAAGAGTGCGGCACGCCCCATGAGGGTCAGAGGGAGAACCTTCCAGTGATGGACGTCCCTAGCGAACCTGTCTACAATCGGTTGGAGGTTGTGCATTACGTATTTGGTTAGATCAGATGTTATCCATAACCCCAGGTATTTAAAGCCCTGTGTATCAAACTGGTACGGACATCTCGTGGAGTCGACCCGCTCACCCCCTTTCACCGGGAAAAGTACCGATTTACTCCAGTTAATTCTTTTTTTTTTTTTTAATAATTTGTATTAGTTTTTCAATACAACCAACAATACAAACCAAACACGCAGTGCAATCCACAATCATTACATTAACATCAATTAGTCTTTGTTCACTGCCCCCCTGTTCCCAACCCCCTTCACGAGCCTGTTTGTCCTTCACACTCATTATCTGCTACACACGGCAGGGAGTCATTTTCATCAGATTCTTCTGGATCTAACATTGTTCCAAATAGTCCAGATATCAATGCTTTCCATGCCATCAGGGTACCCACTTCTTCCTCCCAAGACATGCTACTTGCCTCCTGCCACACCACCGTTTCAGCCTCCGCCCATTTCTGTAATTCTTTCCACCACACCTCCACCCGTGGCTTATGACCCTTTTTCCATCCCATAGCTATCCTTCGCTTTGCAAGCACGTACGCCAAGTCATTCAGTTTCCCAACATGCTTCAGTTTTCGTGGCCTAGGAAACCCTCCTAACAGGCAGGCCCAAGCCGGTCTACGGCGAGCGTGACCCCTTTCTCTGCTAGCTTTTTGGCGACATCTCTCCAGAAACACTCGATCACTGGGCATGACCAAAACATGTGTGTCATATCAGCATTCTCCTCATCGCACTTAGGGCACGCCTGTCTCCCAGCATTCCTGAATTTCGATATCCTCAGTGGGGTCATATACGCTCTATGTGGTACAGCTGTATTTTCTGCAATCTGGCATTCCTAGATACTTTCTTATGGTATCCCAGGGCCCGCTCCCACATCCCATCCTCCATTTGGGCTCCCACCTCTGTTTCCCAATCCAATCTCAAATGTGTCAATTCCTTTCCAACTTTAGCCATTACCATCTCATACAGTCTAGAGATCTCATGTCCCCCTTCAGCTGTGTCATATATCATCCCCATAATGGCGTCCGGTTCCTCCGCCAACACTGTCTCAGGCCACGTTATCCGAATATTCCGCACCAACCTGTGATAAGTAACATACTGGCCCCCATGTAGTCCTGCCTCCTCTCCAAGTCCTTCAAACTCCCTGATGGTCCCCTCCTGCCATATATCTCCCAACGTTACTAGCCCAAGCGACTCCCAATATGTTCTGATAATCACCCTCAGTTGCTCATCTCCTCCCGCCAAAGCAACCAGAGGTACCTGCGGGGAACACGGGAACGGGTCCCACATCATTATACATGCTCGTCGCCACATTTTCCACCCAAGCCTCATCATCCCCGGGCACTCCTTTATTTCAGACTCAGGTAACCAGATAATTTCTTTCTGGTAAAACGGGGCACAGTCCTGCCCAAACAATCTAAGTTCAGGGGTCGCTTCATCGGAAAGCCATTTGGCCACAAACTGTAATTGACTCGCTATATAATAAGCCTCAAAATTAGGTAGCTTGACACTCCCTTTTTCGTGAAAATTCTGCAACTTCCAGAGCGCTACTCTATTCCGGGTACCATGCCACAGAAAGTCTCTACACATACCATTTAGTTGAACAAAAAACCTCTTGGGAATCATATGTGGGATATTGCTAAAATAATGTAGGAGCCTAGGTAGAACCACCATCTTAAGCATCGCCCCCCGCCCCATCATCGCTAAGGGCAATTTTTCCCAAAACCTCATACATTTGTGGATCTTCCCAACGGCCATCTCGGTATTACACCTGTGTTCCTCCTCCGCCGTATGGCACACATCTATTCCAAGGTAGCGGAAGGAGCCCACAGTCCACAGCACCTGCAACACCGGCAACCTTTCTACAGGGATTCCCTTGTAACTGCCCAGCGGAAAAATGCTAGACTTTTGGGGATTCACCGCTATACCGGACAACCTCGCATACCTTTCCATCACCTCCAGAATATACTGAAGATTTTCTTCCGGGTATCTCAAGTATAATAACAAATCATCCGCATATAGGGATATCGGGTTACGTTCCCCCCCAACCTCAATACCTATCGCATCGTATTGTTGCCTCAGGTATAGTGCCAGGGGCTCCAGAGCCAGAATGTACAACATGGGGGACCAGAGGCACCCCTGTCTAGTGCCTCTACTAAGTTGCCATCTCTCAGATACCACTGTTCCTGTTCGCACCCTGGCTAGTGGCGCACTATACAGCATCTCCGCCCACCTAATGTACCCCGGCCCCATTCCATACTCTCCCAAGGCCGCCCGCAGCCACGAGCATCTGACCGAGTCGAAAGCTTTTACTGCGTCTAAAGACACAATTGCCATCTCTCCTTCATTGTCACAGTCCCATTCGATCACCCGATGGAGTCGCCTGTGGTTGTGAGTAATATTCATGTCCGGGACATAGCCCGTTTGGTCCGGGTGTATTAATTTGCTTATTACTTTCCGCAGTCTATTCGCCAGGACAGCCGTTAATATCTTGCTGTCCTGGTTCAGCATCGACAACTGCCTGTACGATCCACAGCTATGCCCAGGTTTATCAGGTTTAGGGAGCGGTATTATGATTGCTTCTCTGAGCGACTCCGGCAACCGTCCCACCTCAAACGCCTCATTGAGCATTTCCAACATTGGGGGGAGCACTTCCACCCCATATGCTTTATAAAATTCACTAGGTAACCCATCTGCTCCCGGGGTCTTACTAGTAGGTAGCTGTCTAACAACCTCCTCCAACTCCTCCAAAGTAATTGGTGCATCTAGTTCTTCTCTTTCTTCTGCGCTTATCTTGGGCAATCCCATGTCTTGCAGAGTTTCCAACATCTCATCCCGGCTGCCTCCTCCTCTATCCTCATATAGTTCTCTATAATAATCTGCAAATCCCCTGTTGACTCCCTCTTGGGTGTCTGCCACCTCCCCATCTTCTCTGGTTATTGTCCTAATTGGGAGCCTGGGGGTTTCACTCTTATATAGCCACGCCAAGAGACGGCCCGTTTTATCTCCATCCGCATGTTGTCTCTTAACATACTTTTTGTAATTGAGGTTGCAGAGCCTTTCCCAGTATTTCGTGCACTGTTGCTGTAGTTTAAGCACCAGCTCGGTGTCTATGCTTTCAATTTTTAGTTCTCTTTCTAATTCCCCTTCCACCCTTTGTAAATCAGCCAGGACCCCATTATGCAAGCCTTTCGATTTAGCGATGGCCACACCCCGCATCACCACCTTGAAGGCCTCCCACAGTGTCCCCGCCGAGTCAACGATGCCTGTGTTCACCTCAAAATAGCTAATGATCTCATCTCTTATATCCTCCCGAAAAACCAGATCTTTAAGCGCCTCCGCACGGAGGCGCCACGTCGGAATCCGTGCCCTAGGGCGGCAGTATTGCCACCCCAGAACCAGGGGCGAGTGATCCGACAGGACCCTCGCTTTATATTCTATATGAACGATCTCTATCATTACATCTGATGTGGCAAAGACATAATCAAGTCTGGTGTGCAGCTGTTGTGGGGCCGAGTAATGTGAATATTGCCTCTCATTAGGATGCTTTGTTCTCCACACATCTACCAATCCAAAGTCGTCTAGCAATGACTGCAATGCCCTAGCTGCTGGGGCAGGCTTGACCATCTTGTCATCCGACCTGTCTACTTCGGGGTTTAACACACAATTGAAATCCCCTCCCCAGATCACTGCGCTACCCACGCACAAGCTCAGGTTGGTGCACATACTCCGGAAGTACTCCACCGTGTTTTGATTCGGGGCGTACGTGTTTGCAATGCACACCTCTTTATTCTCTACCAACCCTCTCACTACGACCAAACGCCCCTCAGTATCCACCGTTTCCTGTATCAGTTGGAACGGGTCGTGCGGCGCCACCCAGACCAGCACACCCCTAGCATAGGCCGAGTACGAAGACCCCACTACAGTACCTTTCCATTTTCTCCCCACCAGCTCCAGTTTTTCCCGTGTCAAATGTGTCTCTTGTAACAATGCAATATCTATCTTTTGTCTTTTCAAATACAGCATGGCCTTATTCCTTTTTAGATAACTATTGAGTCCCCTGACATTCCATGTCACTATTCTAAGATCCCCCATGGCTCGTCAGTACCCATCTCCCTCCCTCTCAGCCAACCCCATCCGCCTGCGCAATACAGATGCAATTCTAGGGCTATTCTCTGTAGGCTTGTGTTTAAACTCAAACTCCCCAAAACTATATACACATCGAACTCCCCACCTCCCTCCCCTCCCCGCGCCCATGCCTTCCCCAACAACTCCCTCCCCAACTGTTGCCCAGCTCCATCCCTGGATCTCAGGCACCCCCACATCTAGCCCTGTCTGGTACGCTCAGAGCTCAGTAGGGTGAAGTCGCCCTAATGGCCACTTAACTATTAATACTAAATGGGGGTGTGAGGACTAGCCCTGAAAGGCTCCTTAATAAAGCAACAGTCACAGTGCACACAATACATTATCTATCCTACTCCGGTCCCGTCTACGAACAGGCCACATCAATGACTATAATCAAGTCCCATAGTCTTAAGCCGCACCATCTCCCTGTGCTCCCATTACTCTTTACTTATCTTGTCCGCCTCCTTCTTTCGCCTGGATGTCTGGCTCCTGGGGGCAGCTCTGCGTATGAAGCCATCCCATGGCATCCTCCGGAGTGTCGAAAAATAGAGTTCTGTTTTTATGAAAGACCTTCAATTTCGCCAGGTAAAGTAGCATGTATTTCTGGCCCGCCTCCCTCAGTCTCCTCTTAACAGCCCCGAAGTTCATGCGGCTCCTCTGCACCATCAGGGTGTAGTCCGGGTAGGCTGTTATGTTTGCCTCCACTCGCTTGATTGTTCCACCTTTGCGAAAGTGTTCCAGAATCCTTTCCCGGTCCCGATAGTTAAGGATCTTGGCGATAACTGGCCTAGGCAGATTGCCTGGCGGCGGCCTCCTCGCCAGAGCCCTGTGTGCTCATTCCACAGCAAATCCTTGAGACAGAACTCCTCCAGTTATCTTTTGCAGCAACATGTTTTCGACAAACTCAGTGGGGTTGTGGCCCTCTGTTCCCTCCGGTATACCCACAATGCGGATGTTGTTCCTTCGGGCGCGTCCTTCCGCTTCCTCCGCTCTACTCTCCAGGTTGCCCATTCTTTGCACCAGGACATGCAGTTCCGACTTGTGTGAGGCGCAGTCCGCTGTGTTCGAACTCCCTTCTTTCTCCAGGCTCTCTGTGCGCTCCACCAGGGACCTCACATCCTGTCGGAGTAGATTCACCTCCTCCTGCACTTCACCGACCTTTAGGTCCAACACTGTTTTCAATTCAGCCATAACTATTTCGAGCTTGGCCTCCCAGGCAGCTTTCAAGTTTGCTTTCAAGTCCGCAATTGCAGCCAGAACCTCTTGATTCGGACCTGCGGCGGCCATGCCACCTGCGGGGGGCTTGTCTTTGCTCCTGGCACTTTCCGGGCCCGGCGGTGTTCTGGCAAATTCGTCCAGCGTAGGTTGCTTCACTTTTTGTCTTAGAGGCTTATTAGACATGACGCAGCAGCCGTATGTTGTGGGTACGCCCACCTCTTATGCTCCACAATTGGGGGGAAAAGGGCGCACACTCCGTTCCAATGTCCAAGGCCTTACCCAAGCATGGGGGCCTCAAAACCTAAAAACCTCTGCCAGCCTCCTCCGTGACATGCCCAATGAGCCTTTGTACACACCAAGATACAATATCTCTTTAGTTTCCTCTCGTTGGAGGCGCAGACTCGCCTGCTTACACTTACTGTTTACGTTACAGAGCCTCCCCCGTAACCTCTGCCCTGATTGCACTAGTAACACGTCTCATGCAGTGCGTCCGCGCTATTGTCTGCGTAGTTCCAGCGGGGCGGCCCGTTGCTGTCCTCTGTGCTTGAGGCAGCCCCCACACCAGCGCCCCAAGCCTATTTCTCGTTTGCCGCAATGGATTGTGCTCTCCCACGTAATTAGATAAGTCCTCCACGGGGGTACCTCATGACACTTGTTCAGCTTCACTACTGCTGGGCAGTGCCAGGGCACCAGAGGTAGTCACACGTGATACCGAGGCAATTGTGCCCTTGGAAGTGCCCTTGTTGTATTTTGGAATGTCCTAGCACTATTTTATGTGCCCTCTAATTTCCATTCAGCATGTTATTCACACATTCTCCTGCTGCCGCAATAATGACCCAGCTCAAGCATTCTGTCTCTAATATGGGGGTCAGTGCCAGTATCTGCATCAGCCGTTTGGGGCGCCGATGCTGCAGCCCGTGTGTCTTTCTAGGCTCTGGTGCAATCGAGCCTATCAGTTATTACCAGCGCTGCAGTAGCGCGGCCCCCCAGCGTGCTCAGGTTTCAGCTGGTAGACATTCTGTGCCGGTGACTCCGCGATCGCAACTTGCCTTATCCCCCGAGTTCGTGGATTTCGTCTTGTAGCACACAAACACGGGCCACGCTGTTCTTTGTAACTTCATTGGGCTATGTGCCCGTCTGTTACAATGTGTCGTCCGGGCCTTCCGCCAGCTCCGGAATCGTGATTATGGGCCGTGGCATCCCCCACCTCAATCCAGCACGGATCCACGGGCACTGGCTGCTCGAGCCTCCGCTTTCGTGTGTCCGAGGCTCTCGTTTGTGCGCCGGGCTCCCCTCTTCAGTATTGGATCACGCTGGGGGCGTCCGAATCCAGTCGAACATATACACGTTCATTGGGGGCACTGCCATATCCCTCCAGTCTGCCGCGGCCGTCTCATCATACTGCGGCCAGCCGATTCCTTTGTCTGCATTGTCAGGCGGCCATTTTGCCTCCTTCTATCCGGCTCTCCATTCCTTATTTTGTAATTATCTCTGTCGCGGCTCCACTAAGACGCTTGCAAGCTTCAGCGGGCACGGCCGCACTGTTCATGAATCCGCCCCTGGAGTCTAGGCGAACATAAGCATTTGTAAATGCACGTATTCTCCAGGATCACTGCAGGGTTGTAGGAGCTCCCTCGGCACACGTCTCTTCACATGGCCCTCTTGGCCACGCCCCTACTCCAGTTAATTCTTAGCCCGCTAAATTCCCCGTAGGTGATGTGCATCTGTGTTACTGTGGGGCAGCTCCGGGCCGGTACGGCCAGGTATAGCAAGAGGTCATCAGCATAGAGAGAGACACGGTCGTCGTGTCCCTCAGGCCATCTGAATCCCGTCCACACCCCGCTTTGGCGAAGCCACAGTGCTAGCGGTTCAATCGCAAGGGCGAATAAGAGCGGGGACAGGGGGCACCCCTGTCGTGTGCCTCTGCCCAGGGGGAAGGATCAGGAGATCCACCCATTCACCTTAACTCCTGCTTGAATGTTAGTATATAACAGTTTAACCCACCCTAGAAAGCTCTCTCCGAACCCCATACGGGTCATGATTTCCCAGAGGCTGTCCCACCGGATTGAATCAAATGCCTTTTCAAAGTCTATTGCCAACAGGGCGAGCGGGGCATCAAGGATGGGGACCCGCTCGAGCGCCAGGTGGAGTCAACGCAAATTAATTCGGGTGGATTTGTGAGGCATAAAGCCACACTGATCCGGGTGTATCAGCGTGTCCGCTACCAGTTGGAGCCGGTTGGCTAAGAGTTTGGCCAGGACCTTGGCTTCTCCGTTAATAAGCGAGATCGGCCTATAGGAGGCACATTGCTCCTGGGGCTTGTCAGGTTTGGGGATAACCACTATGGTCGCTTTGCACAGATCATCTGGGAGGGAACCCCTTTCCTGGGCGGCCAACAACATCTGATGCCGGGGAGGTGCTGGGTTGTTGCCCCATAGTTTCTGCCATATTTCAACCGGGAACCCATTCGGGCCCGGGGTTTTCCCCGGCTGCAGTTGTCCAAGGGCTTCTAATATTTCAGACTCCGAAAGCTCAGAGTCCAGCATCTCCCTTTGTTGAGTCAACAGAGTGGGGATTACCACACCGTCCAGGAGGGACCGATCCAGGGGTAGAGTTGGGGCTTGGTATAGTGTGGCATAGAATTGGGCAAAGGCCTCCGCTATCTCAGTGTCCGACCGGCATGTCTCACCCTGCGGGGTGATGATCTCCCGGACACAGCGCTGTCCCTCATTTCTCTTCTCTAGCCACGCCAGCATCTTCCCGGCTTTATGCCCCAGCTCATATACCCTAGCTTTGGTTTCCCAGTGGGCCTGTTTGGCGTTATCTAACATAAGGTTTCAGAGGTATTCAGTGGCGCGTTTAAGGGACGTGTGGGTCTGTGGGGTAGGATTAAGGGTGTGTTCGATCTCTCGGTGAGTTAACTCCATTTCCGCTTCAGTTATCTTCCGGAGCCTCTCCCTCCTCCTTTTCGCCATCCAGGAGATTATTTCCCCCCGCAGCACCGTCTTGTAGGCCTCCCATAACACTATCGAGTCATGATCGCCGGTGTCATTAATCTCAAAGTATTCAGTCGAGACTTTCGTGAGGCCCTCAACTAGTTCCGGAAGGCCCAGATAATAGGTGTTCAGCCGCCACATTCTAGGGGGGTTCAATCCCTGCAGTCGTGACTCCACCAGCAGGGGTGAGTGGTCCGAGATTCCCCGGGGGAGCAGGTCCGCCGAGAGCATTCCAAAGAGATCCGTGTGGGGTACTAATAGGTAATCAAGCCTGGAAAGGGAGGCGTGCGCCACGGAGTGAAACGAGTAGCCCCTGGTCCCAGGGTGCAGTTCCCGCCATACATCACAGAGACCCAGGGCAGAGACAAAGTTGGACAGCTTCGTGGGAAGGTGCAGATTGCGTTGTCTAAGGTGGGAGCGGTCTAAGGTGTTACACATGACATCGATAAAGTCCCCACTTAGGAACCACTTATCAGGCTGATGTTTGCTCATAAGGCTGGTCAGGTCATCGAGAAGTTCCTGGCCCAGTCCAGGTGGGGAGTAGATCGAGACTAATCCAAATGTTTCCCCCCAAAGTGTCCCCAGTGCCATTACATATCGTCCCTGAGGGTTTTGTTCTAGTACCTGCAAGGCAAATGAGACACGTTTGTGCATGAGAATAAGAGTGCCTCTGGACCCCATGGAGTATCCTGCGTGGCAAGCGGTCCTATAGTTGGTTTCGAAGAAAAAATTTGCATTGCGTCCCGGCAAGGTGAGTTTCAGTAAGCAGGGCCACATCGGGAGAGTGCCTGGAGAGTAATTGCTTAACCAGGCGCCTTTTAATCGTGGAGCACAACCCGTTCACATTCCAGGTGAGGAGCCTAAGGGATTTGGGGCGTGTGGTCATGGACGAGTGAGATTGGTCAGCTGGCATCTAACGGGATTGTCGGAGGGGTGGGCAGGCAGTGTCCGCAGTGCATGGCGGTATGGTGCAAGATAAACAAGGATTGGCAGTTGAGGTGCTGCTTGTGTGTGGTGTGGTCCCCACTGGCCAGGAGCCAAACCATCCCCTGATAAATACCGGGGAAGGCTGATCCTGGGGTAACAAATAAATTCTTCCCAATAAACCCCTCCCACCCCCACCCTATACTCCTCCCCAACGTGAAGTACCCTTCGCCCAAACATTGCTGACAATCAAAAGAGGTAGAGCATCAGCGTAAACAACCCCTGTTAAAGTTCAACTAGAAAAACTTGAGGGGGGGTAGGGGGTTTGTTGTGTTTTCTTCCCCCTAAAAAGCCCCGATGGGAGAGTAGCAACTTCCCGCTTACCACATTTTAAGTACATGAGCCGCTTTTTGTGGCCCCACAAGGCCCAGCTGTGGTATCATCCATAAGAGGGTTGCACCCTAGCCAGGAGGCTGATCCCAGGACAAGAGTCAAGGCGGGAGTTCGTCTCCCCCATTCATTGGTGGGTCCGCCAGTGGTGGTTGGTCCGGTCTGCGGCGTCGGTTCATTGGCGACCTGGGGTTTCCATTTCTGTTGCCTCGGGGTGTGGACCAGTCCCCCTCGATGTGCTTCTCTGCCCAGCGCCATGCCTCACTGGAATTATCAAAGTGGACCGTTGCCCCTTTATGGTAAATTTTCAATTGGGCGGGAAAAAGCAGCACGCATTTGACTCCAAGTGACTGCAATTGCCTTTTAAGCTTCCCAAAGGATTGCCTCGCCTTCTGTACCTCCTTCGTGTAGTCGGGAAAGAAGGCCAGTCTGGACCCATTGAAGGTGATCGTGCCTTTGGTCTGGCAAGCTGTAGCAGAGCATCCTGATCCCGGTAGTTCAGAATCTCGCTATTACAGTGTGTGGATGGGCACCGGGCATTGGCCTGCATGCAGGCATACGGTGTGCCCTCTCAATGGAGAAGAATTTCGAAAAGGACTGCAGGTCGAACAGATCTGTTAGTAGTTGTTCAAGGAAGAGTTCCATGCAGGGTCCCTCTTCTTTCTCGCGGATACCAAGAATGCCAATGTTGTTCCGCCTGGACCTTCCTTCGCTCTCCTCTACCCTGGCTTCCAGGGTCTTGAGTGTAGCCGAGACTCTGTGGAGTTGGTGTTGCACATTGCGGAGGCCGTCTTCCGTAGTTGAAATGCGCTGCTATGCTTAACCAATGCATGCGGACAATTTCTGCAGATCGTGTCTGAGGATGGAGACATCCAGGCTTATTCGGTATATCTTTTGCTCCATGGATGAGCGGGAGTCTGCAATGGTGGCCATAACGTCCTTGAGAGAAAGCGTGTCAGCAGTGTCCGTGTCATCGAAGTGTTGCGGTGGAGGATCTGCAATCTGTGGCGAAGGGACAGTGTATTGCTCAATCCTGTTCTGCATAGTGGACTTCATCGTCTTTTCTTTGCCCATGGTCGCCGCCCGGCCTGGCAGCCATGGTTTTATAGCCGTATTCCTGTTGGGATCTCAGAGGATGCTGGCTGGGTCGGTCCCACCACACAGCCGCGTATTGGTAGACCGGGAGAACTGCCCTTTTTATTACTAGTTACTCCTGCCTCCTTCAATATTAGAATTGCCGGATTTGTCCAAAGGGATCAGTGTGTCGCCCGTGGTTTATGCCCGCTGTGACTGGGCACTTAGGTGTACCCTGATCCGAGGCACAATTGAGTGCACCGCCCAGCGCGTGCGATTAGGGCTTTGTCGCGTATGTGCGCCACAGCCTTCCCGCAGTCCACTCTTTGCGTGTTAGAAGGCAATAGAGACCCCCTCCATTGGATGTTTGCTGTGATCACAATTGTCCGAGCGCCGGTTGCGGAGCAGGTAGTGAGGGTGTTGTAGCCCCCTTACTTTCTTCAGAAGGGGGTAGGTGCTGTGGATACCAGTTTTTGGCACGGAGCATGGGTTGCGAGGCGCCCCGAGCCAGGCAGTTCCTGGGGGACAAGGCAGGTCAGTGTCTCCTCGAAAAAGGGGAGGATTTGGAGCCATGTGGGAACTCCTTGGTGGATCTGCACTGTTGTTTCAGCTATTGCAGGGCATCGCCGGCTTCCGAATCCCACTGTGCCTCGGACCCCGGAGGGCGCCCTCTCCAGATGACGCCTCAAGCCCGGGACCGGGGAGCCGTCCGTATCCTGTCCAGCTCTGGCTCCGCCGGTGGTGGTGGTGAGGCCCTTCGGCGAGGGCCGCTCATGTCCCCGGCAGAGGAAGGGGGGGACCTCACCTCAGTCTCTCTGTGATGATCAAGGCCAATAAACACCCCCAGGGGGCCGGGGCAGGATCACGGCTGCTCCAAGTCACACGACTCCTCTCGCTCACTCCTTCGCTCTGGGTCGCGGGCCAGCGGCCGGTCGGAGCAGCCCTCGGGGAGAAGAAACGCTCCTCCATGCAGGATTCAGAGGGGGACCCAGCAAGGGTCGCGACAGCGCCGCTCACGACCGTTGCTGCACCTAGGCGGCCATCTTGGGAGCACACCAGTCGGCCTCGCGCCAAACTTCACCCCGGCTTTGCTTCGCACTCGGCAGCCGATTTCCAGATGGGCACGATGGTGTCCGCTGTGAGTAGGGGTTATTTTTACACCCCGCAGTTGGCAGCAACAGGCGGTTTTGACAGGATTACTGCGGCGGTTGCGGGAGCGATGAAGACCTATGTCATTCTCATCGCGCTGTTGGCCACGCCCCCCATAACTCTTTTAGGTTGTTTGGGACAATATTTGTCGAAAAGGAGCCGTTAATTAATTTAGATATGAATGGAGCTAGGTCTCTAGCTGCATTTAATTTGATTAATTGTGCGGGACAATTGTCGCCTTGGCACCTTGACGGTTTCAAAGAGGAGATCATTTTTTCAGTTTCGAGAATGGACATTTTAGAAAATCTGAATTGATCAGGTGTATTAGATGATTCATTAGGATTTGTCGATTGAAAGTCATGACTAGGGAAGGTGGCTTTCTTATCAGCAATCATATTTTGGAGTAATATTATTTTGTTGGCTAAGGCGTTCTGTATGCTTGTGCACTGTGCACCAGAGTTTATCCTTAACCACGTTGTCTATGGGAGGAATGGGAGCTTCAATTTCTCATAAGATCACAAATAGTTCCTTAGTATTGGAACTTACTTTAGTAATTCTTTCATTGTATAGCTCTTTTTTGGTGCGGATTGTTTCTTTTTTATAATTGTCTGCAAGATTGGTCAAATTCGTTTTGTTTTCTTCAGATGGGGTATGTCGCCATACGGTTTCCAGTTATCTTTTTTGTGATCTCAGGACTTTAAGTTGTGGTGTAAACCAAGCATTCAGATGTGCTCTCTGTTTACTTTTATGCATTTTGATGGGGTTAATGATGTCTAAGGCTTTATACATAATGTTATTGTAGACCTCAACTAATAAGTTAGGGTCAGAGGCACTCGGGAGTAGGTTTAAGGAAGGGAGGATATGCGGTAATATCCTGTCTGCCGTGATATTTCTTTTGTTCCTGGTAGGGAGAGGTGGTGCTATAGCTTTGTTTTGGGGTATTTGTTTATTGCTAGTTTGAAATCAATCAAGAGGTGGTCTGTCCAAGATTGTGGAGTTATGGAAGTGATAGATGCTTCACAAAGTCGGCCACCCAGTCAAGTGTCCTTCCTTTGGCATGGGTCAGCTGAGATACTCTTTGGGTAAGTCCCTGTTCTGAGAGGATGTTGGCTACTACCTGAGCATGTTTGTCAGCAGGGTCATTGAATCCCAGATTAAAGTCGCGTAGTAATAGTAGTTGTGATGAGTACTTGGTATTGTTAGTAAAAATGCTAGAGATATCCTCCTCAAAGGTACCAATAGGTCCCAGAGGTCTATATACTAAGTATGTGCTTAAAGTACGAGAGTTGGAGATTGGAACTTTGGCGGTGAGAATTTTGCAGGATCTAAATGATGGTGATGGGACTAGTCTTATTGCAAGGTTCGATTTAGCAATGAGGGCTATGCCTCCTCCTCTGGGGTCAGTTCTGTCTTCTCTGAGAATTTGATAGTTATCAGGGACTGCTATGGCAAGTGCTGGACCAGCTGCAGCATGTAGCCCTGACTCGGTGACTGCTAAAATGTCAAGGTCGTCCAGCGAGATCAAGTCTGCTATTTCAGTGGCATGTGCCACTACAGATCTAGCATTGATTAGTGTGCCAGTAATATTAGTGACGTTTTCAGGACCCTGGGGGTTCGTGAGTTTAGGTCGATTTGTTCTAGTCTTTAAATGATTGATGGTTGTACGTTTCAAGGTATTACGAGTAGTTTCATTGTGTAGACTGTAGGAAGGTTTGATCTTGAGAGTATCTTTATTAGAATGATGGCAAGGGTCCATAGTTTTGCTAATTCGTGGCTCATAGAGGCAGGGTAGTCTGGCTTGGAGTCTATTGTTTCTTGCGGGTAACAGGCAAGGTAAGAGTGTTGTGTTAGTCATTGAGAGGTTTGCTGATTTGTAGTAAAGGAGCCAAAGGCTATAGTGTGTTGGAGGACTATTAATAACGTAAACGATAATAATTATATATAGGTTATTTATAACGCGCTTAATACCCAGATGTTTCTAAGAGCGGACCTGGGGATCGAACCTGTGGTGCTCTGTGTCATCTTGCTTTCAAGGCGCGCACGTTGCCCCTGAGCTATCCTCCCGAGACAGTTGGACAATCTTATGAGTCATATTTCCGCACCAAGATTGAGAGCCTGGTCTAAAGGGACCTTCTAAAAAAGGCAGTCATACAACTATGGCAGCAAGCAATGGTTAGATCGCAGTACAGTCTGTACAGTAGTCGCATTAGGTGGTGATAAAATGACAGCATAAATCATAGCTTATGCCAACAGACACAGCTGTAAAATACTGCTCCTACAGGAGACACACTCCAATGGCCACATACCTAGAACTATGGCCCCGGCATGGGGACCTGCGAGATTCTTTACCTCCGATTCCACTCAATCCAGGAGAGTACTAACGATGATTCATAAATCCATTAAGTTCACATTGCACAAAAGTTACACCGACACCGAGGGACGCTATGTAATACTACATTGTACTTTGGCTAACAAAGAATATCTACTTGTCAACACCTACTGCCCCGATGTGGACTCTCCCGAATTTTTTGATAATATCACTACCATACTGCTGGGATATGTGGGCATACCGATCTTTTGGGGTGGAGATTTAAATCTTATTCTTGACACGGTCCTAGACAGGACTGGAACTGCTCCCCGCTCTTTGTCCAGTGCTGCACGCAGACTGCACTCCCACATTAAGACCCTTGACATCTGCGACGTTTGGAGGACGTTACACCCCCAACTGAGGGATTACACTTACTATTCATCAGTGCACGATAGCTCTTCTAGGATAGACCTTTTTTTGTGTCAAGGGGAGTCATGGGCGGGGTGGTGGTCTCCCAGATCCTACCTCGCACACTGTCTGATCATGCCCCGATCACAATCTCGGCGAAGTTGGGGATACTTGTCCCGACATTCAGCACCTGGCGTTTCAAATCCGAGGCCCTTAGGGATGTTGTGTTTAGGGCTGAAATACTTGCTGACATTCTGTCTTTCTTTGAACGCAACACTCTTCGGGACACCTCGGCTGCAGTCCGGTGGGACGCCTTTAAAGTGTATATTAGGGGTATGTCCATCTCCCAGGAGGCTGGAGTGCTGAAAACAATCAGAGCCGCATTGGGTCGATCTGAAACCAAACTGAAGCAATTGGAACTGCAATGTGCCGCTAGGGCTGACCCTGCCATACTTGCACAGGTCTCCGATGAACTCCAAGCATTTAACAAACTCGCCGTCAGCGAATACAATACCTTAGCCGCCCACATGCAGCCAGGAAATATGAGGAGGGGAATAGGCCTGGGAAAACGTTAGCGACACTGATCAAATGGGAATCTGGCCGAACGCAAATCATCTCTATTAAAGACAAATATGGTAACGCTCAATGGGCTGACCAACAAATCCTAGACACATTCACTGAGTTCTACAGGTCTCTCTACTCTCAACCTGCTGAACACACTGAACAATATATTAGAGAACTCCTCGACCAGATCCCCACCACAGAGATCTCCTCCATTACTCGAGACTAATTGGACTCCCCAATTACACTGGATGAGATAGTAACAGCTATCTCTGACTTGCCCAAAGGCAAAGCCCCGGGACCTGACGGCCTAACCGCTGATTTCTACCAAGAACACGTCACCATAATCGCTCCCAGGCTACTTGAGGTCTGGGATGAATCCCTCCGACTCTCTATCCTCCCCCTTTCCATGAACGAGGCAGCCATTACAGTGCTGCTCAAGCCTGGTAAACCTGATGATGAATGCGGGTCCTACAGACCCCTTTCCCTTATGAATCTTGACACGAAGATCTTTGCAAAAATTATAGCGAACCGATTTCTGCCCATTATGACATACTTAGTTCATGAAGACCAGGCCGGTTTTGTACCTGGAAGGTCTACCTCCCACAACATCAGAAGATTGTTCAACGTGATGTCCCGCATTGATCAGGATGTGCAAGCGGTGGCGGTCACGCTGGATGCCCAGAAGGCCTTTGATATGGTCTCCTGGAAATACACATGGCTGCTGCTGGAGACTATGGGCATTGGCCCAAACATGCTTAGGTTCATCAAATTGTTATACACCTCTCCTGTGGTGCGGGTTAGAACCAATACATTGACATCTGATCTTTTCACACTCTTCAGGGGTACCCGAAAGGGATGCCCCTTTTCTCTGATTCTATTCACTCTAGCAATAGAACCGATGGCAGACTATGTCCGTGCTCATCACGCCCGCAGGGGAATAAGATTGATAGACAGCCCCGAACTTATATCTCTATATGCGGACGATGTTTTGCTATATATCAGAGACCCCACGACACATCTTGACCCGATATTGAGAGATATCACTCGCATCGGCACTCACTCCGGCTTCACTATTAATTACTCAAAATCAGAGATCTTCCCGCTCTTTGAATCCACCCAGCAGCCCACCACCGAATACCCCCTTCGCTGGTCACCGAATGGCGTTAGATATCTGGGTGTGCAAATATCCTTAGCCAAATCCACCCTCCTTGCTGATAATTACTCCGCGATAGCACGAATAGTTGAGACAAAAATCCTACGGTGGCGTGTCCTTCCACTATCCATTGCACGACGGCTCTCCCTCATCAAAATTATCCTACTCCCCAAACTCCTTTACACGTTTAGTAACGTACCCGTGTGGCCCGGGAGGGAATATTTTACTAGACTACACACACTGTGTGCACAGTTCCTATGGCACTCTGGCGCAGTACGCAAAAAGTGGACGGACATGACACTCCCTTACAGACAAGGGGGACTCATGGCTCCGGATCTGTCACTTTATTGGCACACGGCCCAGGCCCAATATGCCACTCACTGCTACCCTGGTACTCCGGTGCGTCCCCATATCAAACTGGAGCGACTGGCAGCTGCTGTTATCGACCTAATGTCCATCATACTACATCGGCAATACACGCCCGACTCTCCCATCGACCCAATCAACACGACCCTTCAAGCCTGGGCTCACCTGCTATCTCAGACACCTGAAGCCTCCCCGTATTACAAATTGCTTCCTGTGTGGGCCTTCCCCGGCCTAGAACCCACTCATGATGCGGCGCTGGCCCGACACTGGGGGAAGCTGGGATACCAAGCACTGACAGACTTTTACCCCGATGGCAGGTTCATTGACCCCCAAACCTGGAAACCGGGACACACCGGGACCGCCTTGGAGACCCTTCAATACTATAGATTACAGGCCGCGTTTCGCACCAAATGGCCCACATTCCCTGCTGAGCCCCCGGATAACTCGGCCATTGCATATATTGCCAACTCGGGCAGTGCCCGTGGAATAGTCTCTTCACTTTACAAGATCCTACAGGATACTACCCCTACTCGTGTTGAATGGGCTAGTGAACTAGTCCTAGAACTATCAGACGGGGCCTGGGGCAATATGTGCCTACACACCCAAAGAGTCTCCGTCAATTTCCGTTTTCGTGCCATGCAGTACAAACTTTTAAATAGACTCTACTATACTCCGCATAGGACCTCGACGTTCACTCGCAGTACGGCGCATCTCTGCCCCCGTTGCGGGGCCACAGAAGCGGACCACTTACACATGTTCTGGTCTTGTGACAAGTTGCTTAGATTTTGGGAAAGTATCCTAGAAACACTCATGGCCATCACTGAAACGGTTATTGACCCTGACCCTCTGTCCCTCCTGTTTGGAGCCTGGAATACTGATGACACCAGACGTTCGGCTAGATTTCTCAATATTGGGTGTATGATAGCCAAAAAATGCATTCTCCAGAGCTGGAAAAGTCCCTTCCCCCCGGTCCACCAGAAATGGCTTCACATGCTTACTTGGTCGCGAAACTGTGAGGAAGAATTTATATCCATGCTCCCGCCACCTCTTGCCCCAAGAACACCTGGGTGTTATTCAACTCCTACCTTAGCAGACAAGGCGCGGACGCTTCCAGCTCTGGCTCGTCCCCCACTCCTTCAATGACCACTCCTACTACTGGATCCCGTACTCGTATGAATCGTATGTGACCATTACCTGACAATGCTATTACTAATGTACCATGTTTTATGTATTGCTCCACCTTATGTTGCTTAGTCATGCTTGTTGCCTTGATGTGTGTACCTTGTAAACCTCTGCCGCCAAAAATAAAAGTTTAAAAAAAAAAAAAACACTGGAATTGTTGAAATAATAATAATAATGAAATAATCTATTGTATTGTTGATATCCAAGGGCTGGCCTTGGACCTCCAAGAAGCCCAGGAAGGAAATGCTACTACTCTTCAAATGGCAGTAGAGGCTCCTGTGAGGTATGAGAGAAGCATGCTTCTGTGTTTGACAGGAAGCTGCCAAGTAAGCATCCCTCTGCCTCTTCTTACCCAGCTTTCCTAATCACTCATGCCTCCCAGGAGAGTTTGTGGGCCACTCACCTTTCCACAGGTAGCCTGTGCTACCATCCCATTCCCAACTCCTGGAACCTGTTCTGCGCTTTTGGGGAGACCCACCACGAATAGTAGGAACTCGTTCTTCATCGCCTCACCCACCTTCCTGAGCTGCTGCAGCCCCTGTAAGAGACCCTGTTTTTCGCCCTTCTGCAGTATTGCATGCACCAGCGTTTAACAGTACTTTTGAGCACTAGGCTCCACTCTTTGTAGGGACTGGACTGCCACTCATTTAGGGATTGATTGGTAAAGAGCTGCCTAAAGACTCTTTGCACTGTTTGCTTCCTCTTTTAGGTTGTGGACCCATTCTGTGCTTTTTAACCCTTTAGGCCATTTGGTATTGTATATATGTCTTTTAGTAGGACTGTATTGGTTTAAGGGTATTACTGTTCATAATTCCTGTGTGTTGAAACTAAAAGGACTTGATAAAATGTACTTGTATTTTTTATTACACAGCCACGTTATGGTTAAGTTGCTGTTTCCATAGGAAGAGCCCTTTTTGGGTGGCTTATAACTTCACTCCCCCTGGATGAATCCTCACCAAACTTTGCAAATAGAGTATATGGGTCACTCTGATTATTTTTGCAAGGTTTGGTGAGGTTTGGTCCAGGGGGGGCAAAGTTATAGGGGGGTCCCAAAACTTATTTTTTTCCCATAGACTGAATGGGAAAAAAACTTTGCTCACGCCTACAGCCCAAAACACTGGACGGATTTTCACCAAATTTGGACCAGGAGCAGCGGCTTGGTCCCGAAAGCGTGCTTTTGCAAATTTGGAGAAAATCCGAAAGACCAAAAAGCAGGTCACAAAAAATTAGTGATATCGATGTTCGGTCCGCGGACATATTTCCCTGTTCGCTCCGCGGACAGTGTCCTGATTGGCCAACCGGCTTGCGTCATGTCCGCAGACATGCAACGTGTTCGCTGATTGGACAGTGAAGAGCGTGAAGCGCGTCAGATTTTCGGGAACGCCCGCCATCTTAGATTCGCGGACGTCCGCGGACAGCGCAGTGAAACTTGGTGGAACAATAGTATTTAGTAGAGTGGGTTGGTGTGTAAAACTGTTTGGGGAGGGTGGGGGAGTAAGAGATGAGTTAAATGTTGTATTTATTTAGGTGTCCTGAAATATTCTAAATAAACGAAATGGGGGTGTTCTGAGGACACTATGCCTGTACGTATTGTTCGCAAGCAAGCTGAAACTGTTCTAAGAACACTTGCGGTGTCCTGAAATGTTCAAAAATAAACGAAATGGGTGTGTTCTGAGGACGGTAAGCCTGTCCGTTTTGTTCGCAGGCAAGTTGAAACTGTTCTAATAACACATGCAGTGTCCTGAAATGTTCGTCAATAAACAAAATGGGGGTGTCCTGAGGACGGTATGCCTGTCGGTACTGTTCGCAAGCAAGTTCAAATTGTTCTAAGAACACATGAAGTGTCCTGGGATGTTTGTAAATAAACGAAATGGGAGTCCTTAGGACGGTATGCCTGTCCGTTTTGTTCGCAGGCAAGTTGAAACTGTTCTAATAACACATGCAGTGTCCTGAAATGTTCGTCAATGGACGAAATGGGGGTGTCCTGAGGACGCTGTCCGTATTGTTCGCTGGCAAGATGAAAAGGTTCTAAAAACACATCATGTGTCCTGGGATGTTCGTAAATAAACAAAATGGGGGTGTCCTGAGGACGCTATGACTGTCCGTACTGCTCGTAGGCAAGTTGAAACTGTTCTAAGAACACTCATCATGTCCGCGGACATTAAAAGTGCCCATATGGCATAGTTAAAATGTTTGTCTCTATGGGTGTGATATGCTGCGGTGGTCGTGGCCAGGGCATAAACTCTTGGGTGCATGGACAAGACCAAATTTATAAGCACCAAAGTTATAAGTCACTATGGGTGTGATTTGCTGTGATGGTTGAACTTTTTATAATATACTTACTGTTTGGTTTAGTAACTGGAGTATATGTATTTCTTGTTCATTTCTGTGATAAAAGAAAAGGTCATGTTAGTATTGGTATTTTATAACGACTTATAACATTGAATAATCAACATTTTTTTTTTTACCCTCATATTTAGTAGATTACAAACCAGTGTACTGTGCAATTTGCTCAGTTTCTGTGTTTGTTGCTAAAATCATTGGGTCTGTGGGAGAAAAAAAAATCCATGTTGGATTAAAAAAAAAACCTTTTTTTGTTATGCTACAGTCTATTTGTTTGTTTGTTTTCAGTGTTCACTTGTTGTTTCTGGCTAATGCTCTGTATATTGGCGTTTTGCAGATTTTTGGAGCAGTTAAATACCTGTTGACATATTCTAACAGTCTTTTTTTGTTATAATGAAGTGGTATTGATTTATCTGTTTGGATATTGTAAAATTTTGGGGCAATTAGATACCAGTTGGTATATTCTAACTGTCTATTTTTTGTTATAATGTAGTGGTATTGATTTATCTGTTTGGTTATTGAAAATCTTGGGGTAGTTAGATACCAGTTGGCGTATTCTAACTGTTTATTGTTTGATATAATTTAGTGGTATTCATTTATCTGTTTATAACTGTTTATTGTTTGATATAATTTAGTGGTATTCATTTATCTGTTTAGTTATTGTAGAATCTTGGGGCAGTTAGATACCTGTTGGCATATTCTAACTTTTTATAGTTTTTCATAATTAAGTGGTATTGATTTATCTGTTTGGTTATTGTAAAATCTTGGGCCAGTTAGATACCAGTTGGCGTATTCTAACTATCTATTTTTAGATATAATTTAGTAGTATTCATTTATCTGTTTAGTTGTTGTAGAATCTTGGTGCAGTTATATAGATGTTGGCATATTGTAACAGTTTATAGTTTTTTAATAGAAGTTTAGTTAATGTTTAAGTACAGTTTAGTTAATACATTTTGGTTTTAAGAAGATTAAATAAGCGTTTGTAAGATTTGCAGGTAATCTCTGCTTTAGGGTAATGGTACTATCATTACATTCGAACCATCCACATTTTTTTTTATATATGCAGTATAGTGACCTGCATTGGTTGTGGCTCCTGTGTGGTAGATTATACCTATTGTTGTGAAGGTTTTCTTACCAAGTGATACTTGACCATCTGTGAATCCAGTTAGCTTGCAGTTTTTTTTTGGTACCATGTGCATTGTAACGTAGAAGCATTAGTATTACGCATTTACTATGTGTTTGTATTAGTAAGGTGGAGCGATTATCCGAATTGCAGGTAGTATATAATCTACCATGGTTTGCATTTTGTACAAGTTGCTGAAATGGAACGGATTCACAATTAGTTATTGATACATACACAAAGCGCTCATTGGGGATTTGTTCTCGGGTCACATTGTTGCAGAGAGTGCATGTATGTTCCCACATGTATGAAATCTGGAAGATTTCATTTCTAGGTATGTTTTTGATTTCCAGTACTTGTAGTAAGTACATTAGAAATTCTTGTGGATCTTCCTGTGAGTTTATAGTGAATTTCACCATTCCAGCACAGTAGTCCAATTGTTGTCTTATTCCATAAACACTATGGGCCTCATTACGACCCTTGCGGAAATGGAAAAATGATGGCGGAAATGCAATACCGCCATCGAACACCGCTCGTTGCGATCATGACCCGTCACCGTAAAGTACGATGCCAATAGCGACACCGCATTGAACGGCAACGCTAACTGCACCAAGTACGCGCACGCGCGCCTTGCAAAACCGGAATCACCGCCATGGCGCAACGGTACGCGAATTCTGACCCTAGCGGACATGTACTGAACGCCATCAAGCACGTCGTAAAGTACCATTCCGCCATGGCGAGAAATACGGCAACGCGAACCAACCGTAAATGGCCCACTGAGTGCCTGTACTCCACTCCCTGGCCTCATTGCACAACTCCTGGCAGGCGCAATGTACTCACACTATCCAACCAGTGAAATCCACAATTCACCCATGCATGCCAACGTAGAAAAGCATGCAGGGGCTCAAAGCGCCCCGTGAGTGGGCATCCATGTACGGCATGTCACCATAGCCGTACTGACGCAGCACAGGCATGTGAAGGTACAATACATCAAAATGAAAATCAAGAACACATGACACAAAACAACAGTAGACCCCCATCGCTTGCCACCAGCGCAAGGCAACATCCAAAACAGCATCCTGAGGGGGATTGCACCAGCCCTGTACTCATGCCAGCAAACAAACCAACCATCAGCAGAAGCATGTACCACACAAGTCGGCAGAGTGACTGAGCAGCCAGGCTCATCCCAAGAGGGGCCGATGGGAGCTGCAGGGCACAGATGGCATCAATACAGAAGCTATTCCAATGGACATGACCCCAGTCCCCCTCCAACAAACGCACGCAAACACAGTCACCTGTGACCAGCCACATTCTGAACAACCCATCATTCCACCAATCGACCTGGCTGACAGGCACCAGTCGGCCAAAAGCCAATCCCCCGCCCCTGAACAGCACATCATGTAAACAGTCACAATGGCAGCCCCCATCCGTGACCATACTGTGCTACGTAGGCAAACGCGGCCAGTACTGTACCACACAACTCAACTCAGAAGGCGGAACACAATGCAGATCATCACGCAATACATACCGCCACAAAGCGAAAACTCGCCACATCACCTGCAAAGAACAACGCAACACGACAAATATCGGAATACAATTTAAATGCACATCCAAATGACAAAGGCCCCACAGCAATTTGCAAAATACCACCAAAACAACCATCATCACCGAGGGCTGCATCTGCAATGATTGACCGGCTTCCACTTGTGTGACGCCCTGTACCATCATGGCACACAGGGCCTACATCAACGTTCCAAAAGGCAACATGGAAGCGGCAAGAACCGCAGGTCCGTCCCATGAGGCAGGCACTAGTCGAGCTGAAAGGCCGAAATGTTGCACCTAGCCACCAGTACAGCGTAAGGGCATGTGGCCCATTGGCGATCGTCCCATAAGATCGAAATGGTGCTCCACTGATTCACCCGAAGCTGCAGGAGTCGAGAGTAAAAACCATCTGGAGGAGTGGCGTAGAGATGGCATCTGCAATAGGGCAGGAGATACCTGTCACCCAAAAGAAACACAAATTAACCGATTGCATTACGGGACTCATGATGCATTACAATCTTCATTCAACACACCAAATCCACACCCATATGCATGCTAGCCCACTCCAAAGGAATATACACACCCCTAAATCAGTATCGAATCATAACGAAACCAATCGAGCTAAATACACCACTGTCAACGTCGGTTACTGTGCATGCGTCCGTCAAGATAGAACCCATGACATGGGATTAGTAACGTGCCTAGACACAAGTGTATGAAGGCGCGTCGAGACAGGGAGGATCCGACAAGGGCAGATAGACGTATGTCCCACTATGGCAGCCTTGCATCACATAACGCAGGGGAAGGGGAGTGAATCAAAAAACCCATGTACATGGCAGACCCTAAACGGAATCATCAGTCCATGCATCCACACATCATTCCCTCATCCCGCAATGAAAACGCATGAATATTCACTCACATAATATGTGAAACTTCCATCGCGTCTGTGCGTAATGCAGTCCGCAAAAACCACTGTGCCCCTGGCCGGATCTGTAGTGTTGTGAAGCAAGATGGATTTGGGAACGTCCTGCCTTATCGTCCACAACGCTATTGCGCATCCCATTCAATTCATATCATTCATTGCCTGCTCGTTATGGGCCATGTCCCAAGGACATTCTACAATAGAACGTTACATTTCCAGCCAGACCTGTGGGCGTATCCTCGCCGCTACTTCAAAACCCAAAATGCTGGCCTTCGAATTCCTCACTTGCAACATTACGTCGAAAAGGCTTCTGTGAACGCTTGCATTCACAATTACATCAATGTAGTGCGGCTGTGTGTCATGATGCTAACTGGCTGCAATCACAAATGGGACGCCACGCCCGTCGGTGAAGTACGTTACTGTGCTGCATGAGGGTCGGCCATCGATCGAGCCCTACATACCACTGACTCTTCACAGGTATGTAAGCGGCTGCAATCATAGCATGTGTAACAATGGGAGCATAGCATGAAGATCAGTCAAAGTACATCACACTGCCATCGGGATTTGATACATGATTCAAATCCCAATATGCCATGCGGCCAAATGCAGCCTTACGGGCGGGACGTGCTCGGCCAGAAGGGATTGCATCTGCCACAGATTCATTCAATCAGCACAGGTGGAGGCCATACAGGCCGACAGCACATATATTGCAGACCCAAACCCCTCCCACAACCACTCCCACTCCAAAATGCTACCGGCAGGACTAGCGATGTTGGGCCTGGGGTACCAGATAGCACTGCAAGTGCTACAACTACAAGAAGACGACGAACAACAACAGGTACAACAACCGGGCGCACAGGGGAGACGGAGGAGAAGGAGGAGGAGGAGGGCAAGGCAGGGTCAGCAAGGCCCACAAGCACTGCCACTACCACCACGCAGGCGGCCCGCAATCCCACGCCTCCGAGCCGATCCCTTCAACCTCACTGCTGAGCAGATCCACACCCTCTACCGTTTGGACCGGGACACCATAATCGCCATTGTGGACATGACACATGCTGACCTCGTGAGCATGATAGATAGCCCAACCGCCATCCCACCCCTACTGAAGGTGGTGTCTGCACTCCACTTCCTGGCCACAGGCACCTACCAGCACACAGTGGGACAGTTGCATGGCATTTCACAGCCACTGTTCTCACGGACACTCTTCCAAGTGCACGATGCCCTCCTGAAGCACGCCGACGACCACATCACACTACCACGCACGTACCAGGAGATTACCAACGCTAAAGTGGGATTCCATGCACTTGGCGGCATCCCGGGTTGCATTGGTGCCATCGACTGCACCCATGTTGAATTGGTTGTCCCACATGCCATGGAGGTCCAGTACCGCAACCGGAAACAATTTCATTCAATCAATGTGCAAATGGTGTGTGACTCCAACAAGATATTTACGCATTGTTGTGCCAGATTTCCAGGATCTACCCATGATTCCATGGTCCTGAGGAACACAAGAATACCACGCTACATGGAGCGACACGCAGGGCACAGATCCTGGCTACTCGGTGAGTCTCATTCCATGCATGACATCGTGGCCCATTTGATGCGTCAATGACCTTGCAGGGGGGGGGGGCTACTTAGCACTATCATTCCACTGACACCCTTTATTCGTCTCATACAGGTGATGCCGGGTATCCACTGAAGAGATGGCTCCTTACACCAATCCGGAACCCACAGAACGAGCATGAGGAGGACTACAACCATGCCCACTCACGTACCCGTGTGGTCATTGAACAGGCATTCGGCCTACTGAAGGCTCGTTTCCGCAGCCTCAGCAGGTCTGGCGGGGCACTCATGTACAGCCATGAGAAGGTTTCTAAGATGGTCATGGCATGTGTCATGCTGCACAACATGTGCATACGTAGGAATGTGCCCATGCCCCCTGACGCTGTACTGCATGCACCTGAAGATGATGATGATGATGAGGGTGGGGATGTGGAGGCACCTCAAGGAGTCCATGAGGCACAGGATGTACGTGCAAACCGACAGAGCATCATAGATGCATGCTTCTAGCAACCACGCATGGTGCCTATTACACGGAAAGGGGACCTGTGGCACTGTGTGTGTGTAGTACAGGCACATTGTGGACTGTACGCCTATGAAGGCCTCGTACGCAAATATCAATGTCCACACATGTCATTGGATGATAATGAGGTGCTGTATTGTTAATGTGAATTGATTTATACACCCTATGGACCCGCCACCCAGTGAAGCCCAACACACCCCCTCCACCCTACTCCCTCCCCCCCCCACACCAGTGTCCGAATATGCATGCTGTCCGTGGGTAGACGCTATTGCAAGCCCCCTCTACGGGTATCAGGGGCACCCCTGCCCGTGGAGCGCAGGTTCCTGCCAGATCTGCGTTGGGGGCTGCCCTGGACGGAACTTGCCACGGATGATGTCTCTGCCTGCTCGCGTCCATGCATGTCTCTGAGGGTTTGTGAGAGCTCCGAGAGCACACGGCGCACAGCAGCAAGTTCAGCACAAACGTCTTTGGACGTCGCATGCAGTTCCCCCCTCAGGCTCTCGGTGCTTTTCTCCATTTGTGCTCTCAGGCTCTCGGTGCTTCTCTCCATTTCTCCCCTGAGGCTCTCACTACTTTTCTCTATTTGTGCCCTGAGTGTCTCGGTGGATGTTTCCATGGCTGCCCTGGAACCCCCGCATTCATTTGCATGGTCCTTGAGTAGCGTGGACGCTTCCTGCTGTTGCTCGATCAGCAGGTCGAGGGACTGTTGCCTCTGCTGGGCCATGGACATTTGCGGTGGTGTGACAGGGGGGCTGCTCAACACATGTTGCCTTGGCACAGGACTTGTGGGGGTTGGCCAGTCGTCGTCTTCAGGGTGCCCCTGCGTGGTTTCGTCATGGTGTAGGGGATGGAACATGCAGGGGGATTGGGAAAGGTCATGGATGGTACCTACGTCGCCAGCACTGTTTTCCGTGTCGGAGCATGCTGGCATGACAGCTGTGTCACCTATGGTGCTGCTACCACCAGAGGCAGTGCCATCAGATACGTTCTTGGGGGGGACCTGTGGTGCTGGGGTTGTGGACTTGCTGGCTGCTGGGGTGCCTGTTGCAGTCCCCTCCAGTGTGCTGCCACTTGATTCCTGCTGCTGCCGTGTCTTGATCCTTGCACCTGAGGTGGAGGCTCTTGGGACGTTGGTCCTGGCCCTCTTTGCAGGCGTGCTGGTAGGGGTGTCCTGCAGCTCGTCGTTGGTATCGGACCCTGTGGTGGAGTAAAGAGGGGCGTGCGTTAGTTATGGGTCTGTCGGATTTGGAATGGCAACGTATCAAATGCATTGGGGTGGTACATGAGGCTGATTTGGGACTGGGCCTTGGAGGTGGTCTCATTTTCGTGTGGATTGAGGATGCATTCATTTGGCTGCCTGCAGTTAGGGGGTGCATGCTGCACATGTAGGGGTTGTTTATGGCTTCTTGATTGATTTGTTTGTTCATTCTGACTTTTAGAGGGCGCTGTCAGGGCAAAGTATGTATTGCACTATGGGGTCACATGGTACTGCACATGTTCGTGGTTTGTGGATTTCGCATTGTTTCTCTTGGCCAACCTACCTGATTCTCCGGATGTCGGCACTCCTTTCTCCATCCCTCCGACTCCCTCTATGCTCTCCATTCCTATGGTGGAGGCGCAGATTTCCTCCCAGGGGGTCAACTTGATGGGCGACTCTGAACCCCCCCCGGTAGCTGTGGCGATGTTCCTGTTCGCAGAAAGTATGCTGCGTACGCGGATCCGCAGGTCGTCCCACCGCTTGCGACATTGCTGTGGCGTGCGGGGTGTTGTCCCCACCGCACTTACGCGCTGTGCCACCAGGGCCCATATGGCCTTCTTGTTGGCAAGGGCCGTCCTGGTCATTTGACTGGAGAAGACGACGGCGGCATTTTCCTGGAGGGTCTCGGTGAGCACGGTCAGTTCCTCTCGGGAGAAGTGTACCTGCCGCTTGCGGTCACACGCTTTCTTGGCTACCTTTCCCATATTTATTTTTTAGACTGGGGTTGCTAACGGGTTGGGATGTGTGTCAGGGTCGGATTTTTATGGTTGTGTTGGGATTCGGATTTTATAGTTGTGCGGCGTGCTGTTTCCCGTTCCGGCCACATGCTTTTACTTCCGTTTCCGTATATTTACGGTGGCCGTAATTTACGGTGTCCGCTCGTTACGGTGACCGCTCATTACGGTGACCGCTAAGATGGGTGGCGGTATTGCACCTGGTGCAGCGTACGGCGGCGGTAAGGGCCGTTTTGGGGTCATTTCCGCCATCGCAGCCTTTCGGATTCCGCCATGGCGTAATGCTCGTGCCCGATGGGTCGTAATTAGCCGCACTTTGCTCCTTCGTGCAATGGCGGAAACGCTATTTACGCTGTTGCGGTCCGGTCAGTCAATTTCCGCAAGGGTCGTAATGAGGCCCTATATGTGTTGTCAGGATTGTTTGTTAAATTTCTATGAAGTACTAACATTTGCTAACACAATTGGTCGGTACTGTGTAAGTAAATGTTGTCAACAATTGGTGGTAATTGAAATAGAATATTCATTGCTACATTTGCGTAGCAACTTACACCAATTACATTTGAAAGTTTAAATGGACCAGGTAGTTCTGTATCTGAGTGCTTTTTTTTGTCTTCCATCTTTGAAGAAGTACCTGGTTTACTTTCCCAAATAGGTTCTTTTTTGCTTGTGGTACTTGATGAAGTATTAGTTTCATTTACTCTCTTTGGAGGATTTGCAGTGACATCCTGTTGCATTTCTGTTTGATTTAGTTTTCTTTTAGAACATTTTACTTTTTGTGGAACAGGATATGTTTTTAGATGGGGGTGTATAGTGAACGAAGTCTCTTGTATTCTAAAATGCAAGGAATATCAGCGTTTACTTTACTTGCATCAAAGTTGATTAGAAATAGACTGTCAAGTGTACGTAAGCGTGATAGTGCTACGTAGCTCATGCCTTCTTTAAAGACTGTGTTACCAATGTCTGTCAATGCTTTGTCTAGGGTAAGACCTTGTGATTTATGAATGGTGACTGTGTATGCAAGAGTTAGAGAAAATTGTTCTCTGCGTACATACATGTCTTTGAAGAGAAGGAATCGAGCTGTTGAGCGTTCTATCCTTTTCAATTCTGAAAGTTTGTCAAAGAGAATGTTGACAAACTGAATGTTGTTGTCACGTGGGTATGTTTGAAAGCCAACAACTGTACCCAGTGCTCCATTAACTAGTCCTTGATCCACGTCAAGGTTACGTTTAAGCATCACTCTGCAATTTAAGGATAATTTTAATATTTTTTCCAATCCAGCTGTGTTGGAGATTGAATTTTCTAAACTATTTAGTCTTGTTGTGGCTTGTTCACACATGGGTAGTGTCATACCATGTATGTCTAGTTTGTCTGTGGTGCTAATTTCAATTATTGGTTGCATTTCTTTTTTTAACATTGTTTCATTGAATTTGAAACAGCTTGCAAGAGTTGGCCATACAATTGACATTTTTGTGGGCTAATTGTTCCATAACATCCGTAGCACATGCATTATCGCCATAAAGTGCATGAATGTGCCAGGTTTTCAATATTGCTTGTACTTCTTGAGATAGTATACCAACTCTAATACTTTTTAAGATGTTGGCATAAGTGAGATCTGCAGATTGCTGCATGTTTTCTGTTAATTCTCTGTATTGGAATTGTTGCCAGAGGTTGACATTTCCAATGCTGCCAACAGTTTTACGGCAGAGTTTGTGTCCTAAGGTTTTAAAAATAGGCTCACCTTTCACTGGTGTCAATTGAAGAAGATCTCCGAAAACAATAATGTGTTTTCCTCCAAAGAGCTCTTTGTAGTTTGTTTTGAGTACTTCTTGTAATCTGAGGTGAATCCAAGCCAACATTAAGTTGGAGACCATGCTCACTTCATCTATTAGTAGCATTTTCATTTGTTTTAATACTCTGCCTAGTTCCATTGCAGCTTCTGTAGAAAGTTTGTAATAGTCTAATTTGTTTTGGTGTTCTACTGGCAGGAGAAGTAATCGGTTTAAAGTGACACCGCCTATGTTGTAGGCAGCTAAACCTGTGGGGGCAGTGACAACAGCTGACAGTTTGTTTGTCAGTTGTTGAAGGAATTTACTGATGATTTTGATGAAGAATGTTTTGCCAGAACCAGCTTCACCACTGACGTACAGTAGTATAGGTTTGTAATTTTGGCAGGTGCATTCTTTGTTTTCATGTTGTACACCATGTGCAATTTCTTTTGTTACCTCTTGAAAAATGCTATCTTCATACTGACACATGGTGTTTTCTACATCTGTCATAGGTAATTCTGCCTCATTTGTTATTAGTGGCTCTTCTAGTGGTTCTTGGCTTCCTGTTACAGAAGGTTGACTACTGTCAGGAGTGTCCTTATCTAGTTGGGCCTTGAGTTCTTCTTCGTGTTGCTGTTCATTGTGCAACATTGTTTTGTACTGTGTAAAGTTTACATCAGTTATAGTGCATTCATTTTCTTTTAATAGCGTCTTCATAGGAGTCATAGTTATCTAGTATTTCTTCTTCTTTTCTCCATGGTTTAAAGAGTTGTAGCAGGGACATGTAATATTGTTCTTTATGTTGAGGAGTCTTTAATGACAATTTGATATGATTAATTAAATTTGGTTTGGTGAGTTTTACTAAGCTGCCTTCACAATTTGTCACTCTGTATTTACCTTTTTTTTCATCAGGTTTTATATTATTTTTGTATGTGAAGTTTTGGGCTATGTCGTATAGACACATGGTTTCCAAAGTGTTACTTCTGTTTGGGTAGTATGTGTCCAGTAAATTTTTTTTTAAAATGTCTTGGCTGTTGGGATCATGTTTGGCTATTGTTTCTATATCTTCGTATGATTTTAGAACTCTTTTTCTAGATTTAGCAGGACCAAGACTTAGCCATACTATATTTTCAGATTTCCATACAAAGCAGTACCAGTTAAACGATCTGCTGCTTGATAGGAGCCACATTCTCTATTGGAGAGCATTTTTATGCCCAAGCTGTATAATTTCTGAGACAGTGTTTTGTCTGATGACAGGTCATTCCAGAGGTCTTGGAGCTCTGTTTTTTCTGCTTTGGTTAAGTATGCTGTAACATATCGTGCAACTGCAGTGGAATTGTCTGCAATGTACTGCACATCTATGTTTGCATTCCATAGGTGGGCAATGATTGCATTGTAATCATTGATATATTTTTCTTCTTCTGTTCTTTTTATGTAATATGTATTTTTAGGTGATTTACCTTTAACACTATGTCTAACTGAAGACATGAAGTTGTTCACTTGACCTGTTTTTGTAACCGGTCTAGGGAAACCAAAACTGCATTTGGTGTAGTATTTCCCTTTGTTTTTGTATTTGCGAGGACAATATTTGCCACATTTGTGTCTTTGAAATTGTAAAATTTGTGCATGAAGATCACTATTTGTTACTTCTGATGGAATTTCACAAGTGACATATATTTCAATAAACTGTAAAACAGTGGCATCGCTGTCTTGACCAAATTTAGGAGCATCTTTAATCCATAAAAACATGTGTATATGTGGTGCTCCTCTGGCTTGGTATTCTTTTCTCCAAAAGAAGTGTTGCACTTCTCCGAGGGGAGGAACAGTTTTATTACAAATAAAGTGTAGCATAGCAATGAAGCGATGGTGAAAATATCTTGAAACATTAACGGGATCTAGAGAGCAAAGTTCTCCAGGTGTTAGTATATCTATGTTTGTTTTGTTTTTGTTTGATATGCGTAGGAAATCATGTAAATCTTCCCAATCATATTATGCACAACTTAATGTAACAAACCAAGTGGGAGGGCCAAGGTTTCTTATCATACAACGTACATCTCCAGGACGTTGAAACCAGTACTCTTTAGCACCATGCATGTTTGCTAATAGATTTGTAATATTTGATTGTAAAACCTCATCTTTTTGTTCACTTTTTGTAATAATTGTGTAGCTGGCATATTTTGAAAGTGGGATCCTGATTTTAATGTGTGTGCAACTCCGTAACATAAAGTTGCTAGTTCACTTTCAGAGAGTAGGTGGAATATGTATTCCACATTTTGTCTAAATCTGGGTTCTTCAGAATACATCCGTAATGAGCGGTATTCTGATGCTGTTGTTTGAATAGGTCTATCATCGTACCTTCCTCCTTTGCCAGTAGGAAAGAGGAGAGGAAAAGCACGTTCTTCTATACTTTTTTCCCATACGCTGATTGGTGATCCTTTTGTTTGATGCATTTGGTACGTTTCAAGTGCATTTTCTACGGTGTCATTAAAGTGCAATGGGTGAATTGTATAATGGTCTAAAGTATTGGATATTGTAGTAGGATCTAGGAGCTCAAATTGACCAGCTTCTTGTGTCTCTTGAATTATTTCAGTGGTATCCTTCAGGTTTTCTTCAATATTAATTTCTTTGTAGTATTCATTATTGTCTTTTAGATATTGCAAGGCTTGTCTAACTTTATGTAAATCTACCAGTTGTTGCCACATTTTTTTGTCTTTTGTAGGCACACCATACACTAAGCTAATTAAAGATTGCTCCATTGGACGTTGCACTCCTAGAGTGTGCACATTTTGTTTTAGATCTAATGGTAAATACACTACTTTTTCACTAATTCAGAGGGAGGTAATTTTGCTGTTTTTGGTTGAAGGTGTATTATTGCTTGAAATGGGTGCACTGTTTGAATTATGATGCTCTCATATAAATTGTGTTGTTGTAGGGGTTTTGGTAGTATTCCAAATTATTTGTGATAGCACGTGAAGCAGTTTGGTTGTTGTCAAGTTTTGTATTGCAGTAACTGCAAAGTATTAAGGGGTCAGTTATTTCGTATTTGTTTTCTGCTATGTTAGAGAGCTAATTCAAACCATTTAGAATCTTCATTGTCTTCTATTTTGTATGTTAGGTCTACAGTTTTTGTGTTACTTTTATAAAAAGTTCTACGGCAACATACACACACATGGTTTGGTACTTCAGCAGGTGCACTTTTAAATTTCAGTATTTCTTTTTTGTATGTGTGTAGTAGAAGGTTGCCATGCATAGAATTGTTGCTAATCTGCTTTAAAGCTATTGCATTCTGTAAGTGGCTTTCACTTCCAAAATATTTTTTCTGGATATAGTCGATTTCTTCAAGTAGGTCTTTTGCTGTACCATGTAGAAGAATGTTACTTAAATTGGCTAGTGCTAAAGCAGGACTTTTAGCATAGTACACTTTATGGACTAGATTTCTTATAGTTGAATGATGTGTTGATATCATTTTGATATAATGGAAGGTGGTTTAGCAAGTAAGTCCTGAAATGCAGGCCAATGGATGTCCTTGTAGTCCTGTGTACTTGCGCACTGGACAGGTATCCATATTTTGCAGTAGTTTAATTTTGATTTTGTCTTTGCCTTTCACATATTGATTGAGGAATTGGCGTAAAGACTTGAAAGATTTTTTGGGAATGTTCCACATTGATGTGCATGGCCATTTGTATACTAGACGTTCTGATTCAGTTGAATGGAGAGGTAATTCTAAGTATTCTGGGGATATTTTTGTAAGCAGTATTTCTTGGTATTAACTTTTTCATAACCTCGTCCACTGCTATGCATGGCAATTGTATTTGTTTGCTTTTGTTTGTATGCTTCTTCATTAAAATATGGTTCTGTGCTTGTAGTGTGACTCCACCTCCCTCCACAGATACTTAAGAAGTTATTTCTGTTGACATTTCGTTTATTGAGAAGTCTTTTTTGTAATTTAGTCATTAGTTTTGTTAGTGGTTTCATTTTGTTTAATACTAAAATAAATAACTTTCTTTTGAGAAGGATTGCACTGTCTATCAACGCTTCTAAGATTAATTTCCTACGATAGGTTTTAAGGGTTGTGCCTGATTTCTCTCCTGTTTTTATAAGATTTTGAAGGACTCTGTGACAGAACATTTTTGCTAAAATACTTTTTTTGGTATGCTTACTTTGCACTATATCAAGATGTATAGGAGCAGTTTTATCTGTAGTGGTAGCTCAATTTTTGTTAATTGTTTTCTGGTTTGTTTTACATTTTGATAGAGGAGGCAAAGTTTCTGTACTTGAAGCTTGTTTTGTTTCGCTAAATGACTGTATTACCTGATTTGTTTGAACTTTTTTTTACAAACTCTGCTAGAGATGGATGCTTATTTTGGACACTTCTATTTTCATTAGCTCTGCTTCTGCGTTGCTTTCTACGGACTTGATTTTTGGTAGGCATTCTTTAGGGTCTGTTGAAAAAAATAAAGAAGGTATGGGTTGGGGTGTTCTGCAATGTATGTGTGCTGTGTGAATGAGTAAGATGATAAAGATGTATGTAATGGTGTGTGATTGTGCATTGGGCAACTACAACTAGTTGGGATGGGTATTCTTGAATTTATGTGCTACTAAACTGGTGTTCAGATGACAGTAGAAAGTAAGCTAGTGGTGTGGAGAAGTACACATAGTAAATCTAATGGTATACAATTAAAACAGTTGTTTGTTCTATAATATCAAAATTCTAGGGGCTGAGTTGGGTCATTTGTGTGCCCAAAAATAGGAATGTGTGCGCCATTCTGCCTGTAAATCTCTGTTTAAGAAATGGGGATTTGTGGACAGAATGGTGCACAATCTCTATCTTTAGGCACAGAGATAGCATGTATTTAACCGTACAGTGTGTTTGAGTAATAGTACCAATATTATGGTGGTATTCAACTTACTTTTTTTCTGGAATGAGCAGGTTTCTTCTTAGTTGTTCTTTGTACTTCAAATTCGGCTGCTTCTTTTCAAGAGAATTAGTAATTTTGTTTGGATATAGCACTGTTTTTAACTTAGACATTGATTTTTTTAATTGACATTGACCCTCAGCGCCTTCCGCAAAACCATGAAAACTATCTTATTCACATAAGATGCGTCGCACCAGTTGAATACATATCATATGTTCTTAATGCATAAACTGTATTGTAATGACTAACTGTACCAACCAAAATATCAGTTCTATGCCTTGTGGAATTCATATTGTAGCACTGAATGCCAGTATTCCTGTAACTAAGCTCTTGCAAGTAACATCGCCTCAATGCCATGGGCTGCTTGTGCGCTATATAAATATAAATAAATACATTTTTATGTTTTTTTACAAGTATTGTTGTTTGATATTTGAACATACTGTGTGCATGCAATTTTGTTTGAGTATGTTAACTCTTTATATTGTACTTTAAATATGTTAGTTCAACATGCTTTGAAAATGTGTGTGTAAAAAGAAATTAAATAGCAGATAGGTTTGGAAGTGACAGTTGATCATAGGAGATGGAAAAAATGACAGTAAATTCATTTTATAGATTATACAAGCTAAATGTCAGTTAATCTGTTTATATGAATCTATAAGAATTGTACATGTTCTATACAGAAAATATGCATACCTGTAGTTTGTGTTCATGCATATGGATATGCATGCAGCTGCAAGTAGAAATCTTGGAGACTTGTACAGTATTTCTTGTAGAAGGTGCTTTTCAATGATATGACACTTGTACTCAAAGAGATTAACAGTACATTTGAAGTGCTGATCTATGATGATGCAGTTAGATGTAGAGGTCTTGGATATGATTGGTGGATGGTCGTGTGACTTCTTAGCTATATCCACTGAGGCAATGGCACAGAAAGTGAAATGAAAATGGTAGAAGGACTGTCCATCTTACAATATGTCCGTGGACAAGGCGGTAGTCCGCGGACACCGCGTGTTACATCCGGGTATTTTGGGGTGGGAGGCATGCAAATGAGAATGAGCAGAGCAAGGAATTGGTCAGTAAAGTTTAGTAGGTGTGTTGTGCCAGGAGAGAGTTTCTCAAATACTCTTTTTACTGAGAGAAGAACAGATAGTTATGGCTGTGTGTTTCAGAAAACAGATTGTTTGGATTTTGGGAGACTTGTGGATACATTGGTTGAAGGTGCATGTAGAAAGCTGTGGAGTAGCTGTAGAACTTGGATTCCCACATGTGGAAGTGCACTGGCATGGAGTACGTGGAATGAAGTGGTTGGACTTGCTACCTCTCTGTGCTACTTTGGAGACAGAGCAACATCCAAACATGATTGTAATTCATTGTGGAGGGAACAGTTTAGGACATGTGTCTGGAATTTCTTTGCAATTTGCAATGAAAGGAGTTTGGAAGGTCATGGACATGTTTCCAAATTCTCAAGTAATTTTTTCACGGATTGCACAGAGACAAATGTGGCTTTGTTCTTCTTCATTTGGTCCACAAATGGAGAAAGCAAGGCACAATGTCAATAAGGCTGTGTGTGCCTTTCTAAGAGATTTTGGCATGTCCTCTTTTCACAATGAAATATTATGTTTCGTAGTACATACATTTTTCGCAGAGATGGAGTCCATCTTACTTATGCTGGCAATCAGATTTTTCTGAGAAATGTACAAAATGCATTGCGACCTTTTTTGGAATTACAGCATCCATTTTGTAGTAGGTGTTGAGCATTTCAAATTTTTCAAACACAAACAAACACCACCAAAAGGCTCTTTTCAGAGCCACCTCTTCCTCCCAGACAAACCTGCAATGGTTATGATAGGGCAGCACCCCAAAGTTTTTACATGTGCGCAGACTGTCCGCGGACTACTAAAAAATACACAGTGCCCTGCTTCATTCATTTTCACTTCTATTTTTTAAACTGTGAAAGGCGGCTCTGAAAAAATTCTTTTTTTTTTGTTGATTTTTGTTTTATATTTTTTGTTTTTTTTTATACACGACACACTAGGAGAGGAGGGAAAAGGAGGGTAAGTGGGGGACACCAACCACGGGGATAAGAAAGGGCGGGTGGAGAGAGGAAGATGTAGATTGTGGGTTTTACTTGGGTAGTGAGCAGATCTTCTCGTGCTCTGAGACCAGAGCCTCAAAAGCACTTCAAAGTCTCTCCCCCCTGCACAGTACTGCGTCGCAGTACATACACAGAAAGGTAAGGGTCATCAGTATTGCATATGGCCTGTGAGGCAGTTTGAGGAATACGCTGTCCCACAGGAGTTTTCCTTGTGGTGACAGGATCGGAAACTGAGGATGAAATAGAGGAAGTCAACCTACCACACACCTCGCAAGGTACAACCTTGCGATGGCCCCAGTGTGGAATGACTTTAGGTGTCGCTTCATGGTAGTTGTCCCAAAGCTGTATGAACCAGCCCTCCCGCGACTGAGTACCATTTTGCACTCTTTGCAAGTGACTTTGTTTGCACGCACCTTAGGAACATTACCATGAATGGTAAATAACCGCCACACCCAAGACTTGCGCCGAGTGCTGGTAGTAGGGAGTTCCTCTACCTCATTCTCATCATCCTCTTCATCCTCCTCTGCATCCTCACTCCTGTTCCCCTCTTCAGGCCCTTGGACAGGTGGTGGTGGTGGAGGGGGTGGGGGTGGTGCTGAGGCAGATGTAGCACCAGGTGGCAGTACTGCAGACATGGATGCCATCAGGTTTCAGATGAAAATGAGCTCTAGGGTGTGGCCTTTTATAGGGGTGCTTGTGCGCCATTCGCGGGCATGCACGCTGTCCGCGGACAGATCGAACACCAAAAAAAGGTTCAAAAAGTATGTAGAAACTCAGGATTACTATGTGGGACTTGTGCTACGGTGAGTTATTATTGAAAAATATTGTGGATTGCTTGAAAAAGTAGGTTTAAATTGTTCGGGGACACGAACAGTGTTCGCAGTCAGAACACACGCTCAGCGTGGGTGCGGTCATATGATTGCTTCGCGAACATGTCCGCGAAGGGAGCGGGTGTCCGCAGGACATCAAATACGCTGAAACTGTTTTGCTCATGCGCGTTGGTGTTCTACGGACACTGTTCGGGTCCTGAAACTAATTAAAAATGCGTCACAAGTGAAACGAACAGTTACGGACAGGTGTTTGTTCTTAGAACAGTTTCAACTCGCTTGCAAACAATATGGACAGGCATAGAATCCTCAGGAAACCCCATTTTGTTTATTTGCGAACATCCCGGGACACTTGATGTGTTTTTAGAACAGTTTGAACATGCTTACGAACAGCACAAACAGGTCTAGCGTCCTGAGGACACCCCGATTTTGTTTATTTACAAATATTTTAGGACACTGTGTGTGTTCTTAGGACAGTTTCAGCTTGCCTCCGAACAATACAGACAGGTATAGCGTCCTTAGGACACCCCCATTTTGTTTATTTACAAACATTTCAGGATATTGCCTGTGTTCTTAGAACAGTTTCAACTCGCTTGTGAAGAATACGGACAGGTCTAGCGTCCTCAGAACACCTCCATTTTGTTTATTGACGAACATTTCAGGACACCGCATGTGGTAGTTTGATTGCGAACAGTTTCAACTTGCATGCGAACATTATGGACAGATATAGTGTCCTTAGGACGCTGAAATGAACCATCAAACTCTCCCTTTCTGGGCCTCCTGGTCCCTGACACGTCGGGGATTACATTCCATACTACTACCAACATGGCTGCAAGCTCAGAACGCTGCTCACCAGTCTTCACGTTCTAGGCAGCGTACTCTATAAAGAGGCCACACCCCAGCGGCCCCGCGCGTCTCAACGCTACTGTTAGCTGTGACCGGACGTGTGCTCCGTACTCTCCCTTGTATTATTCTGTGGTTTCCTGGTTCCTGGAACCCCTTCTTCCAATCTACCTTCCCTCTTTCTAATCCAGCCCTTCCCGGAACCCCTGCACCGCCTCTGCATGCTCCATATCCTTTTTCTGAATTTCCTGGAGTTTTCCCTTGATCCCGGACATCGAAGCAGAACGAACACTGGAAGCCGAGGACAGCCGAGCGGGCTTGTATAAGACTCGTACCATACGAAAGAAGACTTCTCCTAAAGAAGTCATCAGACAACGAAAACAGGTGAGAAAGGGGGAAACCTGTCACAGACGCTCCCATTTTCGTTTCTTTACGGACATTCCGGACACCCGCGCTTTCCGCGGACACCTGAACTGCTTTTTAAAAAAAGACAAGAAATGAATTAGGACACAATATAATAATTTTACTTTATTTTATATGGATGTTAAATTTACGATGGAGAAGGTGAGGCAGAAACTGAAACAAAAACAGGAGAATTGGGGGTTTCAATAGGATTTATATGAGGTGAAGAAGGGATGGAAGTCTCATCAAAACATTTTGGTTCATGCAGAGGGTTTGGGGATAATTGACTGGGATATGGTGAGGGGGGACAGGTACATGTGGGACAATGATATGTAGTTGTTTGTTTCAAGTGATCCTCACAAAGTTTTTTAAATTGTTAAAATTTGCCATGAGTAGGGCCATTTTTTTCTTCTATGTGCTGGAGAGTCTTATCCAATACTTCTTTTTCTTTAGTATTTTCAATTTTTGATTGGTCTGTACAAAAAGACATGTATATGTTAAATGTATATAAAATAATATTTATTAATTGGTTTATATAGTAAAGTGTCTACCATTAGGTTCGCTATCTTCAGACATTTCCTCACGTGGGAAATGCTCCTGTAGCCACTCCAGAGTACTAGACATTTCTGTGAGAAAAAAACCATAATATCATTTCTTTTTTTCTAATACAGAAAGTTTACAAATATATGAGTAAAATGCAGTACACTTACTAGCTTCTGGCAAAGTGTGTTCTTACTGGTCTGTAGATCTGCTGTTGCTCTTAGTTGTGGAGTTTCTGTGAGGTAATCATGTTGGAAGACTATCTTTCTTCTTTTGGTATATTCCATTTTAGAACATATTGTATTTAAATGAATGGTTAATGTGTTATATATATTGGTTACACTTCTTATTTATTACTACATTTAATGTGTATGTGTGCTGGTTTGTGAATTTGTAAAATGTTCATATGTTATGATATAACAATTAAACATACCCCCCAGACTTTTTGGGTAGTGGTGCTTTTTTTGCGGACATCAAATTCAGTAAAGGGGGTTCAGTATGTTCTATTTTACATGTACATAAAGTCGGAGATATTATTGTTAAATTGCGCCACTAAAAACCTATGAAATTCAGTAAAACAAACATTAAAGGGACGGTATGGTTAAGATGCGCTACTAAAAACCTATGAAATTCAGTGAAAAAACGTTATTAAATGGACGTTATGGTTAAGTTGCGCTACTAAAAACCTATGAAATTCAGTGAAAGTGAAGAGTGTCAAGGATCATTGGAATAAATATCATGAGCTAATTAGTGCATTAAGCAATGCATTGATATAAATAGCATTCTATTATTAAGTTATATCCAGTATACTAAGCTACTCATGCAGAAACATAGGCATTGTGTGCAGCATACATGATGAAGGTATAATATTCATAATGTTGATTTGTTGAATAATGAAATAACTGTTTTCTTATTACAGTTTTGCCTACTGTGAAATATGTAATAAGTAGCTAATAAAACCCATGTTTTACATAATTGCATTATTACAGACAAAACACAGACACAATAACACATACAAATATGGGTATTACAGGGAAAGTGAAGTAAGCAAAAAAGCAGAAGTAATAGCAGAAACAATTCATAACCTAACTGATTATCTTTATGCAAATAAATGATTGCTCTGTTTCAAAGCTGCTATTTACCCTATGTATTTGTATCACATGATGTGACTGGACCCTAAGGAAAGTAGTGTGAGTACAATGTATACAAATATGAGCATATACAGGGAAAGTACAATAATAAAAAAAACAACAGAACTATCAGAAAGTGCTGATAACTCTACTGATTATCTTCATGCACAGAAAGGATTGCTGTCTTTCAAGCTTGTGTCTTCCCCTATGTATATGTTTCATATAATATGACTGGACCCTAAGGGAATTACTGTAAGAACATACTTGAAGGATAAGTCTACAAATATAGTACGTTTACAATTTTTTAGTTCCTGACTGTTACTGAAGAAAACCATGTGGCCTAGATATATCAGTAAAGGAAAAAAGAGGGAGACAGACATGTGATGTCATCAGTGATGTCATCAATGACATTTGTGATGTCATCTTTGATGTCGTGGGTGCTAGTCTTAGCAGTGCACGGTGGTGGCGCGAGTTATGGTTGCTTAGCTTAGCATAACTGGCGGATTTCATGGGGTTTTCGGTTTTACTTGGAACCATGACGTCCCTTTAACAAAGTTTTTTCACTGAATATATATATACACACCTAACTGGGAGTGATTTGTAAGTGTCCTTTACTGTGTGCTCATTGAGGTCTTTCAGTCACCCTCACCCCATCTGAGACCTAGTCTTGACCGCCGCCAATACTACCTTGATTGGTCTGGCTTCTCCAGAAGGTTACCCTGTTCCAAGAAACTAGGCTGGCCTTCTGAACCTCTGCCCACCAGGTCAGAGTTCAGAAATCCATCTTAAAAGTGTTGCAGGCTGGGCCTTCAAATGTGAAGTCTTCCGATCCTTCTCTTTCACCTGCCAGCAGGAGACTGGATGCTTGGAGGAAGAAGGTGTTTGCGTTGGGCTGCCTCGCCCTTCATGCAGTAAATGCTTCTTGTACCCTGGCGTAATTTCTTGAGGGACTGTGGTTGCTCTGGCAAATGCAGTTGAGGGGGGTATGAGAGATAGCTTCCTGTCTTTGGTGACAGAAGGCAGGGAAGAGTCACGCCAGATCCTGCAGTTGCAACCGGACACAGCTGACAGTGTGGGCAGGTCCATGGCCACAAGTGCAGTAAATAGGTGCCACTCTTGGATGAGGATGTCTGGCTTTGCGCATGATGCCCAAGCTAAATTTCTGGGCATGCCTTTTGATGAAAAAACCCTGTTTGTGGCGAAAATCTGGTGATGCCCACCAGAAATTACAGCCATTGAAGCCTACAGCGAAGTCAGTGGGCCTAGCCGCCCAGCAGCCCTCCAGGATTTTCGCCACATGTGAAGACTGGAGTGGGTATCTGTACTTCTGCCCTCTATATGGCAGAGTAGAGGCACAGAGAACCTCACCAAGGTAGCTTTGGTCGAGGAAGCAAGGTTTAAGCTCTCATGAGCTGATGGATGCTGATTCTTAAGTACAGTGAGTCCCAAAGCCCCACAAAGGAATGTCCACACACTGTTATGTGCTGACACAGTTCTTTATATAAAAATAAGGTTAAAAGATCTATATGCACAATTCAATAACACACTTTGTATTCTGGTAATTCTATAATGGCTAATCTATACAATGCTGTGTGGTACCACACTTAATTTTTAGATTCCTTTAAAATGCATCAACTGCTGACACTTATAATTGAGCATACAAATCGTTCAGTAAGGTGTCTCAACATAGACAATAAGGAAGGAAGGCAGGTTAAAGTCAAACAATCGCAGAATGCTTTCTTTGGATAGAGATGCACAATTCTGAATGAGGATCCCCCCACCTGGGCAACCTGTAATGAGAGAATTAACAAGCCCAGTCCATAAATGCTCAATAAGCCTTGCGCCTGGTTAAAAATTTCAACCATCCTAATGTACCTGAAGTGGGAGAGTTTCTTTGACAGTTCGTTGACGGTATACTTCGAGGGTGGATTCCTTTTCAAGCAGGAGCCACTGGGCGTCGAGAACCTCGAGGAAAAGTGGAGCACTTGCAGTGATGCTGCAACTTCGACCTTCGCTGTGCCTTTCAATCGATCGTGGAAGTCCTGGGAAGATGAGGTGTGCAGTAAACCTTTATGCAAAGTGTTCGGCACCGCAAATAAGACTCAGTGATGGATGCAGGTCTGGCAGCGGTGTCGGGAGTGGCGTTCGGCGGTCCTCTGGCCTGTCGGTGCTGCAGCAGCAGCACGTACCTCAGGATATCTTCAGCGAACAGGACTCGACCACGGGCTGGACCTCGGATCTTCACTCCGTCAGTATCGTCGGGACGTCTTGATCGGCTTCTGGTGGCATGAAACCCACCAGCGGACTTTCCCCGGTAGCTGGCGACCTCGTCTTTCTCCAGCGGGACAAAGTGGTCGGCAGTGATGGCATGGGAGCCCTCTTTCAAATGTTGTTAGGTAATGCAGAGCTTTTTGGCTCGGGGGGTTTCGAGCAGCACGGCGTTAAGGCGTCCCCTCTTCTGGACGACACGATTCGACTTGGCTTCCAGCGGTCATGGAAATCTTCCAAACCCTGGTAAACGTCCATGGACTTAGATGACCTCAATGACCAGGCGCTCTCTTGAGGATTCTCGACGGACCACTTCTCCGGACGTCAGACTCACAGAACTGGCTTTCAGGGTGCCTCGATAAAAAACAGCAGTTTTTGTATGATGGTTCCTTGTAGCTCGGGGAGAGGTCTCCTAGCCGGGTCCTCTCTTGGATCAGTCCTCGACAGACTGGACAGCTTTCAGATTACATTGAAGGAAATGCAACAACAATCTTCTTCCAGTTTCCTTTCTTCTGCTGTGAGCCGCGTGGCTCCACCACCCCTGTTTGGGACCTCATATCTCACAGAGAGTTGGACCATTCTCTCTCCATACACAGCAGCCCTTGACACTGGGCTAGGGTTGTTTCAATCTCCCGGGTTAGGTGTTTTCAGCCAGCAGCTAGAACGCTCTGCACTGCTCTTCTCCTCTACCTCGTCCCAGTATTCAGAGGATTCTGGGATAAGGAGTCCAATTTTGATGTGTGATAAAAATGAGTTTGTATTATCACTTTCAACATGCCTGGATGGTAAAGCAGTTCTGGGTGATGAATAGATAGAACCGATGAAGGCATTCTCATTACTTCCACTTGGTAGACCAAAGTTGGGAATTTGGTTTGCATACTTTGGTCAAGAATATTTTCTGTTCTTCCAAAGGAAAGGGGTAGGGATATGGCAATAGGCTATGAGTATTGGGTATGAGAGGATTATGGTCAAGGGAAAACTGAGGATATCATGTCTCATCCAATGAAGCCATGACATCTCCCCGAAGGTTGTATTCCCCCCCCCCCTCATACATCCGCCCCCACAGTCAGGATCATGTAGCGGCTGATATCCCGTGGCCACATGGGAGGAGGTCACCGCCAGGGTATCAGTGATGAGTCCATTGGATTCATCACACTATCCTGTCCCGCTCTGACTGGTAGTTTTGGTTTGATATTAGATTTCCTTCCCGATGACAAGAAAGACAAATCTTTCACCCTCCTTCGTGAGTGGGTGGCCGCTTCAGACCACGCAATTTCTGTGGCGGTGGATATCGTGGATACTGGATTCAAGCAGATGGGGAACTGCGCTATTGTATGCCAAAATGTACAACATACAAGAGCGGTGGGCTACTCCTCCATATTTTTAGGACAATTTGCAACCTGAGGGAATAATGCAGGTCAAATAAATCACTGTCTTCACCAACTGATCACGGTTAAAAAGACATTTTATGATTACTACACATACTTTTTAAAAATCATTATCAACACTCAAAGAATTTCAGAAATTGAACATTGCAAAGTCAAAGATGTTCAACATGTACAAATAATGCAAGGAAAGTGCAATGGGGTTAATATTAAAGTGCCAGTCGTGCAAAACGCTACATTTGAAATCTAACATTCCTTTTGCTCTTCTTAGGATTGAGGGAACATTCTAACACTCCGGAATGGTTACTTCGGCAGTTCATAAATCTCATTCAGGTTTATAAGAAACACAATTGTTATATTTGTTCTTTAATGGACCATCGTCTCATCACCCTACATTTTGTAGGAGTGATAGAAAAACGAGTTCTCCCCGTGGGCAAGAACAAATGGAAATTCCCTTCCTGCAGCTGTGTTAGAATATGCTCTATGGTGATCATCTTGAAGGTTTGAGCATACAGGAACTTGTTGATGAGGCGCACATAGAGAATGGGTTCTCTTGCCTCTAGTTTTTTTCTTGACATAAACGTATCTTGAGTATATCTCTTGACCTTATTATTAAAGAGAGCCACACTCGATAGTCCTCTTTAGAGGAGAGGCTGAACTTCTTGCAGCAGTAATGCCAAGTGCTTCATCAACCTTTGGCACAGGAGGAACAGAGGGCAGGTGCCTGATGAATTCTGGTCTGTATTCCTTCTGGATAAGTGACAACACCCACTTGTCTGTGGTGATGGAACGCCACTGTTCAAGCTTACAGAGACGCCTTACAGTGGAGTGGTGCATCGGAGAATGGTCAGGCTTGTTTGGAGGTGTGTGTGTGTGTGTGTGTGTGTGTGTGTGTGTGTGTGTGTGTATTGTCCGATGCAGCGTAGGTGTTGGACCTGTAGCACTGTGAGCAGTAGAAAGGCCTGCAGTCATACGATGTCCTTGAAAAACATGTCTTGCGGGGCAGAAAGTACTGACACCGTTGTTCCAACATGCTGAGGGAATGGGGCAGTGTCGATGTGCACCTTGATTGCTTGAAGTGTGTCATTCACCTGCTTACTGAACAGGTACTCTCTGTCGAAGGGCATGTCTGCTACCTTGGATTGCACTTCCAGATGGAAATTGGAGGCCATGAGCTACTCTTGATGGCATAGAATAGTTTCTGTTCAAAACAAGGTCTTCCCTGTATTTTAATTTTTTTATTGGGTGCACCTACCCCAATACAAGGGAATATCACCAAAAATTACAACATTCAAGATCGGTAGGCTATCCCTCCCTCTTTTTATGACAATTTGCAACCTGATTAAATAATATAGGTTGAACAAATCACTGCATACTGTCTTCACCAACTAATCATGGTTAAAAACATATTTTATCATTACACATAAGTATTACAAATCATTATCAATACAAATTTCAGAAATTGAACATAGTAAAGTCAAAGATGCTCAACATGTTGAAAGGGTGTGGAAGGAGGAGACCGACACACAGATGGCATGAGAAAACCCTATCTTTTCCTAACTTTAAGCGGGGTTTCCCTGCCTCAACTAAAACGCTAAGGAAAATGTCAGAATGTCTGGAAATAAAGAGTCCACCATCCAGTGTCAAAATCCTACTTCTATCCCTTACACTTAAAAACAAACTAAAGTTGTTTACTGTCGTCTTGGTCCAGAAATATGTTTCCCTTCCTCTGGACACGTAAAGTTCTATATGATTGGCAGTTCAACAAAGTAGGTGGACTGCCTCCTCTCCCCTGGCCTTTCTCAGGCCGATTTTCACAGTTCCACAAAGTAGGGCCAAGGTCTCCCTTCCCCTGGCCTTTGTCAGGCTTATTTTCACAGTTCCGTAAAGTAGGGTGAATGTCTCCCTTCCCCTGGCCTTTTTTACGCCCCTGATGAGCCATTCAGTGATACACTTGGACAAACCTGGTATTTGACCTTACTAGGTACTGTGTTAAAGAAGAGGACTTGTCGGAGGACCTTGTCATCATACACAGTTGGATCATTGACCCTTGAGTATACTTGACTGGTTCTTCACAGTATCCCTGGTAAACTCCACTGCCAGGAATTCTCTTTCTCCTCTAAAGGGCTCTTGACCCAGTTTTCACAATTTCTTATTCTTGGGTCCCAGACCCCTTCATATTGGTTTCTTTTTCTTGGGTCCTCGACCCCTTGACACAGGCTTCTCGAGTCCCAGACCCTTGTCCCTGTGTTTCTCTTTCTTGGATCTCAGACCCCTTTATGCTGGTTTCCTTCTCCCTCAAGAGGTCGCCGTGCCACCCGTACCTTAAGTGTGGGCACAAGGTCTCTCGCCTAGCCCCCTGGCCTCTTTGTGTTTTCCGACCTTGTTTCTGACTTCTCAACTGTTGCTGCGCTGCCATAAACGGCTCCCCAGAACTTTCTGGGAGCTGGACTGCACATACCTGCTGGGCCGTCCTGCAGCACACTTCTGCATTGGGAGGCTCCGCTTCTCCCAACTTCTGATCTCCGGTGCTCTTCGTAGCAGGTAGGGACGCCATCTTCGTCCCCGTCACATCCCGGTCAGCCCCGGCAGGCTGTGCTTCTGACTGCAGTACTTTAACCTTGCTCACAGTTCCTCCAGGCAAGAACTGACAATATTGTTAGTCCTTCTTCCCTTTTTAAGTTCCATGGAACATAAAAGCTAGACTGCTCAATGAGATAGTCTTGTGAGTTCTTTCTGCTTCACAACGTCTTCCTCGTCTCAGTATATTGAAGTGATGGTTAAATGGAGTCAGTCTTGCTCTTGCACATCTCAGTAATTTGAGGAAATAGTTCAGTGGAGTTGGCCCTAATCTTCCTCGTCCCAGTACTGGTGGTACTAGTGCTATAACATAGATACATGGGGGAACTTATGTAATCATAGGAAGGAATAGAAGGTGAAGGAAGAAAGGTGGGTGAGGGTGTATTATTCTGCGTTATCCCATAATGTACTCCCTATATCCCAGAGGGAGTATTCCCCCCTTCCCCCATGAGATCAACTTGCCCAGGGGGACTATCGGATAGCGGCCCTAACTCCCTAGCCTCATGGAATAAGTTTCTGCCAACTCCCTTTGTTGTCCCAGACTGGGATTTTAATCTGGTTCTAACGTTCTTGATGGCGGCTCCGTTTGAGTCCATGCATTCCTGTTCATTATGGCTGCTATCCTTGAAGACAGTCTTTCTGGTTGCAATACATTCAGCCAGGAGAGTTAGCAAACTTTATGCTTTGTGTTGCAGGCCCCTGTTTCTTCGGTTCTTTCGGGAAAAGGTTTCCCTTAAAGTAAGACCTGGTTTTCTTCCTAAAGTGGTATCTGAATTCCACCTTTCTCAGGCCATAGACCTGCCAATTTTCTACCCTCCATCACATCCCTCTAAGGAGGAGGAGCGGTTTCATTGCTTATACCCCAAAAGAGCCTTGAGCTTTTATGTCGCTAGGACTTCTGAGTTCCAGAAATCTGATCAACTGTTCGTGGCTCATTCTTTGTCGAGCAAATGTCTGCCTGTAACTAAGCAGACTATCACAGTGGATCATCCTTTGCATCGCGGAGTGCTACCAGTCTTCAGGCAAAGAGCTATCTTTAGGCTTCAGGGCACACTCAACGAGAGGAGTATCGATCTCTACGGCCTTACAGAGGGGAGTCCCCATTACAGACATTTGTTGTGCGCCCACTTGGTCATCCTTGCACACATTTACTGGACACTGTTGTCTGGGTGTTGCCTGCGGGGCTGACTTTTTGGTAGGTCTGTGTTGCAAAATCTGCTACTTTAACACTTTCTGCCCACCTCTTTGATCTTAACTGCTTGGGCAGTCTATCACATGAGGAATGAGGAATCTGCAGGATAAAAGCACTTAATTGAAGGAGAAATTACTCACAGTAATGATCTTTCTATGGAGTTTTCTCCTACAGCTACCTGCACACCCTTCCTGTCCATAGCCACTCAAAGTCTGTGGCGCACATATCTAAGCGAAGAGACACCTGGTGATGGCTATGATATGACTGCTCCTATCTGGCTTGTTGTTTGAATTAAAAAGAAAATGCATTTGATTCTAAAAAAAGGTTTTTCAAAGCTTTTTTGTTTCTGGGATGTTTCCCTTTCGCAAGTTTTTGTAGGCTCATTTGTCATTGTTTCCTCTGCAGCGTTCTAGCACGGGGAAAAAAGGGGGAACTGACATATGGGGCATAGTGAAGCAGTATATGTACGCCGCCTGATGTCATGTCCGGAGCCGACGATCGAGCACCGGGCAAGAGAGATGATTCGGAGGTCCACTACTTAACCTGTTGAAGTTTTACGAAGCAGCACAGCTGGATGGGGATATCTATCAGATGAGGAATCTGCGAGAGAAGAATCCATAGAAAGATTATGGTGAGTAATTTCTCCTTCGAATGGCTTGTGTGCGCCCACGTATTCCTTGTCTTTGATATTCCCATATCCAGCTTGTTGCTCCGGAAACTTTTCAGTAGAGGGCGCTGCACGTCGATGACTGTCGAGTCAATGTCCCCCAAATGCCTCTGTCCCAACGTCATCACTGGTATAAATAGTTGTGCGCAGCGTCCGTTGCTCATTTCTGTATTTCCGCACTTCATGAGCTTCGGGAACGTGACGCTCGGTTTGGGAAAGAGAACAAAAAATTTGGACTTTTTGTCAAAAATTATACGAATACTCGAGTAAGAGATGGACTCTTCGTCGGCTCCATCCATGCCCCGATCCGGCTTTTAAAAATGTCGAGATTGTAAGGCAAAGATGTCCTTGACAGATCCCCACAGGGTCTGTCTATGGTGCCTAGGGGCAGAGCATCCCTGTTCGGAATGTGAGGAGTGCCTTTCAATGACGGCAAAAGCCGTAAGGGAGCGCAGAGGGAAGCTGGAGAGAGGTGGGCCTACTAAATCTATTACCCCTACTAAAATTACCTCAGACGAGTCACGACTGCCGCCTCCTCATCGAAAGAAACACTCCTGATCGAGGTCCCGCAGCGATCGCATCATTCATCCGCTTCGAGACCTACTAAAAAAGGCGTCTCAGATTGCCTTCCACATCATCCTCCGGTTCCCTGGAGAAAGTAACATGTCCCACTAAAAACAGCTCCCCAGCTCAGTGGGTGGAAATTTTGAAAAATGGTGATGAAGGTGTTCGAGAATGCGGCCTTGCCCTCCTTGGAGACACCTAGAGGTGATACCCCAGGAAAAAAACGTGGTAGAGATAAAAGCCGTGAGTCGTCAACCTCGGCAAAATATATTCCTCGGGATCATCATGGACCCTCGAGTCGAGCCAAAGCCTCTTCGACGCACAAGACGTCGGCACTGTTGACTCACACATCAATGCCGATAACTGTGTCATCAACGCCGACCTACACTTTAAGGGCGACCCACACATTGAGGCCGACCTACACATCGACGCCTTCGGCACCTCTGATGAAAGAGAAATCTTTCGCACCTCGTATGTCAACCCTGTCGACGTCGATCACTTCGACATCCTCGATGCTTTTATCGAAGAAATCGAAGCCGTTGTCAATGCCATCGACGTCATCGAGGCAAATTACTAATCTGTCGAGGTCAATGACTTCTTCATCAACTGTGACCAGTTTAGCCCCTCCTGTAATGACTTCTATAGCTCCTCCCTCTTTGGAAAAGGGCTACACACCACTTCCATGCTCTGATTATTTCAAAATTCTATCCTCAATTTTTGAGGAAGGTGAGGATTCAGATCTAGAAAGACCTTTTGGTCTAGAAGAGTTATAACCCAAATTCCAGAGGAGCTGATTTCTGAAGAAGTGAGGTTGAAAGATTTACAAGATTCCTTGCAGGAAGCAAGTGGAATAGATACCTCCCCTGAGATAGATTTTAGCAAGCCTGAACCAGGGGAACATGCTGAGAGTAATTATAGGTCTCTCATGAACAGAGTAATGGAATATATGGGGTGGGCGAGACCTGCACCTATATATGAGCAAGATGACGTCACGGACATACTTGACAGAGGACCACAAGAGGATCCTATAGTTCCTTTTCACAAAGCTTTGCAGAAAAAAGTGTCCAGCAATTGGGAAACGCCAGAAGTCATTCCAGCAATTAGCAAAATGTTGTCTGCGAAATATAGAGCTTCATCTGCAGACCCACCATACTTGTCTAAACATCCAACCCCTGAAAGCTTGATTGTTCAAGCTGCAATATCGTCAGGAAGACAAATTGCATATCCCACAATCCTGCAGGGTCGTGACGATAAAAAGGTTGACGCCATAGCCAAGAAGGTTTTCTCGGCATGCAGCATGGCGCTAAAGTCTGCAAACGCCACATGCACGCTGGCAAGATTCAGCCACACCCTTTGGGAATGTGCTTCAATGGCAACTGACTGTCTCCCAGAAGGGGAGGAACGAGACGGTTTCTGGAATATTATCAAAGACGTGAAGGATGCAATTTGTAAATCCCTCCAAACCGTTCTCGACTCTGTTGACAGCATAAGCAGAGCCATGGCGGCTAGTACCCCAATCCGAAGATTTGTGTGGTTGCGGAAGTCTGGATTTGCTCGTGATGTGCAATCCAGACTTCTGAATATGCCCTTTGACGGCACCCATCTATTTGGTAAAAAAGCTGATGACAGTTTGGAGAAGTTGCATACTTCCAAAGTGGCGGCCAAATCCCTTGGAGCTGCAATTAGACCAACTTCAAACCGCCCACAGGTACGCCCTGGAGGGGTAGGTCCTGTCGCTATTGCTCTGCATTCAGAAAAGGCAGAGGACAGCCAGCTCAAAGGGGACAGAAACGATTCACCCGTGGTGGACGGGGCAAGGGTATGAAGTCTGCATCTGCAGGTGCTGCTTTACCCTCAGCATCTGCTTCAGCCGCCCCAAAACCCCTCTGAGGTCTTACATCACAAGACATTAGTAGAAGGCAGGTTAACTCAACATCTGACAGAATGGCAGGCTATTACTTCAGATGTTTGGGCATTCGAAACAGTTGTCCAAGGTTACTGCCTGCCTTTCCTACACACACCTCAGTCATCCACCAGGGAACAACTCTTTGATGTTTCCAGACCCAGGCAGGAAATGTTGGACCTGCTAGAGAAAGGTGCTATAGAACCGATACCTGTGGTGGAGAGGAATAAGTGTTGGTACTCTCCATATTTTCTAATTCCGAAAAAGGATGGAGGAATGAGACCCATCTTGGACTTGCGAGAATTGAACAAGTTTCTAAGGAAAGACAAGTTCAAGATGGTCACACTTTCTCAGATCCTTCAGGCCCTCCAACTCAAGGATTGGTTGGTATCTCTGGCCCTACGGATTGCTTACTTTCATGTGCCAATACATCTGAAGCACAGAAAGTACCTGAGGTTCACCATTGGCAGCTCTCAATATCAATTTCGGGTTCTGCCATTTGGGCTTACCGCCGCCGGAGTGTCTTCACCAAGCTAATGGTGGTTGTGGCAGCAAGTCTCAGGAGAGGGGGGATTCACATCTACCCCTACCTGGACGATTGGTTGATCAGAGCAAGTTCCAGAGAACAAGCTCAGAATCATGTAGACATTGTTTGCCACTCCCTCCACAGGCTGGGCTTCTCCCTCAACTTCAAGAAGTCCCATATGGTACATTTCAGAAAATCCAGTTTATTGGAGCAATCCTGGACACTTTCCTGGGAAAAACCTCGCCACCAGAGGTGAGGGCTCACAACATTTTACAGATGGTGACAAAGTTCCAAAATGCCCAATATCTTCCCACCTTCGATTTTCTGAGGTTGCTCGGCCTGATGGGATCCTGCCTCAGGCCTGTCTGAGATCCGTCCAGTGGACTCTCAGGACCCAGTGGTCACAATTCTCTAGGAAAATGTCACATCTCCTTCAAATGTCGAACAAAGTTGCTCTGAACCTTCAATGGTGGGCTTCTCGAGAAAACATCTTCAGGCAGAACTCTTTTGGCAACCATGACCAGAGATAGCAGTAGTGACGGACGCCTCACTCACGGGGTGGGGAGCCCATACCAACGATTTGACCATCAGCGATCGTTGGGCTCCATTGCAATCCAAGCTGCACATCAATCTTTTAGAGCTGAGGGCAATCAGGCTAGCGCTGAGGCCTTTTTGCCCTCTGTACGGGGAAAGAATGTCCTGATAATGGCGGAAAACACAGTGGCCATGTACTACCTCAACAAAAGAGGGGATGTAGGGTCACTACCACTGTGCAGAGAGGCAATGCAGCTCTGGTTTTGGGCAATACAAGAAGGGACCTCTCTGTCGGCAGTACACCTAGCCGGAGAGATGAACGCCATGGCGGACGCTCTGAGCAGACAGAGCACAGTATCCCACAAGTGGGAACTAGCTCAGGAAGCCCTTCAAATGGATCTGTTTGCAACGAATGCCAACAGGAGGTGCAAGCTCTACTACTCCAGGGAATTTCCCCCGAGAGGAGCTCTAGGAGATGGGTTTGTTGTGGACTGGGAGTATCCAATTTCGGTTGGGAGATATTGTATGCAAATATGTGCTCTGTAAAGCGCTTTGGATTAAGGCGCTATATAAATAACACATCATTATCATTATCAATTCCTTTACGCTTTTCTTCCAGTCCCCGTCATTCCTCATGTAATAAGGAGGTTGAAAATGTTTAGGAAAACCATGATCCTAATTGCCCCGGATTACGCTAGGAGAACGTGGTACCCGGACCTTCTGGACATGTCCATTTGTCCTCTGATTTGTCTTCCAAAAAGAGAGGATCCTCTCTCACGAGAGGAGGGTCAGGTACTCCATCCGGATATCTGGACCCTCAGCCTTCACGCATGGTTTCTGAAAGGCTGAGGTACAAAGATTGGGACCTCCCGAACAACATAATGGAGGTGTTGCTTTCGGCCAGTGAAAAGCACCAGGGGGGGTATCTGTACTCCTGCTCTCTATATGGCAGAGGAGAGGCACAGAGCACCATAGCCAAGATTCTCTATTTAGTAAAACGTGGGGAAGCAATCAAGGCCTAGCTCTCAGGTGGTGATGCAGGCTTGTTCTTAAGCACAGTGTAGTCCCCAAGCACCCACAAAGGAATGTCCACACACTGTATTAGTGAAAACAGTCTTTATATAATTAAGGTTTAAGGTTATATACACAATCACAATAACTCACTTTGTGCTCAGTTAATCCACAATCGCAAATATATACACAGTTCTACGGGGTACCACAATTACTATCAGATTTCATTAAAGTGCATCAACTGTACTTTGGTCAAATGTCACACAAATCAGTTAATAAGGGGAACCAACAATAGGCATAGGAGGAAAAGCAGTTTGTTAGAACAATAGGCAGAATACTGAGCCCTTACCACCAGGCACAGTTCTGTATGAGGACTCCCCACCTGGGCACACAGTAAATAAAGATATATCGTACATGCCCAGTCCATATATTGTTTACAAGAGTCTTATTTCCTTGTAAATAGTTCTACAACACCAATGAGCGATACCCTTTAAGGCAGGAGTCGCAGATCGTCGAGATCCCAAGAGGGAAAAGGGTGAACACTGTCCTTGGGGCAGCAGCTTCGATTCTTGCGGTGCTCGTTGCCGATCAGTTGAAAACGTCCTGCAAGCTGAGGCGTGCAGTGCACCTTGACAACAAGTGTTTGTTGCTGCAAAGTGTCAATGAAGAACTTTGGGCCAGCAAGGGCGTGGGGTCGTTGGCGTCTGACGTCAGCGAACGGGACAGGGCCACAGCTGGCTTCAGTAGCTTCATTGGCGTCTCAGAGGTCTTCGGGTGGCAGGAAACCCACTGGCGGATTCTCCTTGGTCGTCAGCGGCCTTGACCGGCAGGACGAAATCGGTCGACGGTGATGAACAAGGGAGTCCTTGGATCGAAATGTTCTTAGGCAAAGGGAGCACTGTGGCTCCGGTCGGCGACGGTGGACGGCTGTCCGGTGCTTCTCCTTGTTCTCCTCGGCAGTCCCATTCTCCGGTTGGCAGCCATTCGTAGGTCTGTCCACCAGGGAACTTTGGCAAAGATCAGCTGGTGCACGATGGTCCCTCATAGCTCGGGAAGAGGTATCCTAGCCAGGTCCTCTCTTGGATCAGTTCCTTGAGGGCACAGCAGCTTTCAGATCACAGCAGTGGTTCTTCTTCTTCCAGTGGGCTTCAAATTTGAGCATCAGTTTCAACTTCAGCTTTTGAACGATGTCTAGCAGTGAGAGGCCCCAGATATACTGTTGATCTCCCATTCACTCTGCTGGGTCATACTCAGGCAACCAATCACTCAGAAGGGCAGTCAGGCAGCCAATCGGCTCGCAGTGCATTCAGGCCATTCTTCTCCATCCAGACACTCACAACACAGAATGTGGATTCGGACAAGTACCCAAACATTAAGCACTACGCACTGCATCCATACCAGTTTTGGGCAGGGCTGTCTCAGTCTTTGTGTCACATACCAGAAACTAGACACCCATAACAAGAAGTGCATATTGGTCATCCACTCCATTCACCCAGGTCCCACCCACAGGGTGTACCCACAACATACAGTCACTGGGAAGGCTCCAGCTGGTCTGGCCTGGACTTCCCCGCAACACCATATATGGAACTTCCACCCAACAGCCAGTCAGGGGGAAGGGAAAGAGTCAGGGCTTCCCGGGACTTCGGGAAAAGTAAGGTAAAAGGCAATAGAAAGCAAGAGGCCACAGGGGCATCTTGTTTCCTATCAGGAATCCACTTATTCCAATTACAGGGCCTGGGCATCCCAAAATGGAGGATGCGCAGGGCACCTGTCAATTCAGCAGAGAGCTTCCACCAGCCCGTACCCTGCTCTGTGGGCCACACACAGCTGCCCAAAAACATACACTAGAAGTACAGGGTCGTACTCCCTCCCATGGGTGCCATAAGGGTATCCCAAGGGTCTGTTCACCAAACCAAAAAGAGGAAGAGCCGCACCACCAGGTGCCCCACATGAACTCCTGCACAGAAAACAAGACAGAACATGCATGATAAAGCAATAAAGGACAAGGATATGAAGGCCCTGTCCCTCCGCTGCATTTCCAGCAACACAAACAGAAGGCCAGCCACCAAATCACTATACCGCTGCCGTTGGAACAAATTCTGCAGCTTGTGTAGAGATAAAAATGTGGACCATTTTTCATGTAATAAACCAATGGTGCTATCTTTCCTTTTACACCTTGCAAATTTAGGACTCCAGATTGGCACAGTCAAAGGTTACCTAGCAGCGCTGTCCATTTTTAAACGCACTGCTGAGGAACCCTCATACTTCAAAATACCCTTGGTTATTCCGTTTTTTAAAGGGTTGACCAATGTTTACCCCCCAACTGCATTTCAGGTCCCCCTGTGGGACCTTAACTTAGTCTTGACATTTCTAATGGGTACTCCTTTTAAACCCCTTCAGTCCTGCCCGCTAAGATTCCTCACTTTCAAAACTGTTTTTCTAGTGGCAATTACTTCTGCACGGCGTGTTAGTGAGTTACAAGCTTTATCTTGCAAACCCCCTCACACAGTCTTTCATGAAGACCAAGTTGTTCTTCAGGTGCAGCTAAATTTACTCCAAAAGGTTGTGTCAGAATTTCATATTACGCAAAAGATAACCTTACCTTCATGTTACCCTCCTCCTCATCCGGCGAAAGAGGAAGAAAGGCTGCACATACTTGACACAAAGCGTGCTTTGAGTTTCTACATCAGCAGGCTTGCAAAACTTGGGCAAACAGACCAATTGTTTGTGGGATACACAGGGCATAAACTGGGTCTAGCCATCACTAAACAAACCATTTCAAGATGGATAATTCTAACTATCCTAGAATGCTATAAACTGGCAGGGAAAGACCCTCCTCAACACCTGAGGGCTCATTCAACCAGGAGTATCGCAGCTTTGTCAGCTCTCCAGAGAGGAGGTCCATTAAAAGACATCTGTGCAGCTGCCACATGGTCGTCTGCACACATCTCCACTAGATTCTATAGTCTAGACTCCTCCACTATCCAGGAGACCAAATTTGGGAAAGTTGTATTGCACTCTGTGCACAATTAAAACATACTAATTTTCACTCCCTCCTCCTGCACATATTACTGCTTTATCAAAGATAAGGAATATGTGAGAGGACACAGTCCATTCGAAGAACCAGTTACTTACCAACTGTAACGTTCTTTCGACTGGATGTTCCTCCCACGTATTCCTTATCGCCCCTCCCGTCTTTCCCCGCAGTAAAACTTCCCTTCTAGTTGCAGTCTGCGCTTCCTCAAGGGTAGTAACCGTCTCATCCTGCACAATACCTAACTCTTCAAAACGGAACTGAGCAACAGAGTTTGCACGTAACTATTTATACCAGTGATGACATCAACGTCACGAAACTGAGGTCTTCGAGGGACATCGACACGACAGCCATCGTCGAGCAGTGCCCTCTACTGAAAGGTTTCCAGAGCAGAAAGCTGGCTATGGGAATTTCAAAGATAAGGAATACGTGGGAGGAACATCCAGTCGAAAGAACGTTACAGTTGGTAAGTAACTTGTTCTTCTGACCCTCACACTAGAAACTATGACTATGACAATGACTCCCTTTTCCTGGGTTCAAGTTCCTGATTTGTTGTAAGAGTTTTATTTCGTTTAAAAACATCCCCTGCTAGTAGACGTGTTATCAGGGAGAATGGCTCCCTTCCCCTGATATTAGAGTCCCAAGCACTCTGGTAATCTCTCTTGGTGTATCAGCAAATTGTCTCCCCTATCCTGACGCACGTTTTCAGTCAGCTTGGGGGAATGACTCCCTTGCCCAGGCCCATTTTTGACCTTACTGCCGGTCTGAATTATCGGTTCTTTCAAACAGCCCAGGGGAATGACTCTGTTTCCCAAGCTTTCTTGGTCTTTACTGCCAATCCTGTGACTCCCTTCTCGTGGTATCTTGCTCTTAGTTCATCAAAACCAGGCAGAATCACTCCCTTCCTCTGGTCTTCTTTCCATCAGGCTTCACACCTACAACACCCAATTCTAGTTTGACTTGGCCCACTTGGTTCACTTCCCTGCCAAGTACTGCCACACAGATGACTTGTATCTCTTTCTGGTATTGGGTCCCAGACCCTGTTTTATATCTTTGGTCTTTTCTTCGAATTGGACCCTGCCAAGTACTGCCACGAGGATGATGACTCTGATATTTATCTTGCTCTCTCACATTGTGGTCCTTGACCCTTCTCTGGTGGTCATTGGTTTTGGTACTGTCACTGACACGAGGAAGATTTCCTATCATGCACAGTTCATCAAATTAGGGCACTGGTGCTTCTCCCTGTTTCCCCATGCACCATTACTTGGTTGCCAGGACCCTCTTTTGCCCCCACCGGTCAGCCTGCTCTCACCCGTACCACTGGGATCTTCCAGCTGGGCTCCGGTCTCTCCTGGAGTCTGCAATGGCCTTGTCTTGGGCTTCGGGGTCGCTGCGACGGCTGCGCAACCTTTAGCTCCTTGCAGTATCAGCACCTTTTACGGACTGCACAGTCTACCTCCTCCTGGAGTCCATGCTACTGCCTCAGCAGCTTCTTGCAGGGTCTTGTGTCAGACCTGCTAGAGACGTGTCTTCTCCGACGGCGTCCCTGTCTCCAGCCCTTGTGATCTCCCACACAGAACCGCTTCCACAAAGGCTGTTGCTCCGGGGACGGCTTGACATTGTGTCAAGTCCCTCTTTGGTTTTTAAAGTCCGTACAGGTATGTTTCTACCTGGAAGGCTAGAACGCTCCTCTGAGTTCACGGAAGTGCTCTTCCTGCATCTGTGCATCCTCTTTGTGTCAGTACCTGCCTCCCAGGTGTTCTTCTTTGTCTCAGTCCTGGAGTCAGTAAATGGTATTATGCCACAATAGCGAATGGAAGTACTAGCAAGGTTGATTAAAAGATGGTAAACGTTTTGGGAAGTTTAGGTTGGGATGTTGTGTCTAATTCAACAAGGTGTTTGTCCTTCTCCTCAGAATGGGGGGTCCCCTCCCCATGAGATCCTCCCGCATTGTACCAACCCTAGGGGGCCTATCGGGTAGTGGCCTCACCTCCCTGGCCTCTCCTTGGGGAGAAGTGATGACATCTGATGAATCGTCACAACAGTTATTATATCTTGCTCACTGAAGTGTTTACCCAGGCTTCTTCAATTTGCTCTGTTAGATGTTAACGTGTGTTGTATAGCAAATTATGCCCCATCTCTTGTTTATCTTCCCCTGCTTCCTATTCACCTCTTCTCATTCTAACCTCCACATCTGATTGGCTTGAGCTGGTGATGCTGCTCCTGCTGCAGAAGTATGGATCATTTCAGCAATAATAATAAAGGGTGTCTTTTTTTATTACATGCAATATGCAGGGAGTGCAGAAAAAAGAGGCACCCCACTGGGATTTGCAAGCAACGAGTGGTGCAAGAAGTTTGTTCTCGAAGCATGTGCCGCATCAACTCTCAGGAAGACATAAAAGTTCTACACGCAATCAGTGCGGTCCAAAGAGGTTACACAAGCCAAACAACATGATAACATTAGCATAATTTGAATCAGGATGGATCTGTTCATTGACAGCATCACAGACTGTATTTTGGTCAGTGCTCAGGTGTGTGTGGTAGACACTATTTAGATGCTGCAGACTCAGAAAGACTGAAGTAAGCCTATGGACATGTGCTGATCGAGATTCTGGGAGAATTCATGAAAGAAATGGAGTTAAGAATTTGGAGATCAGTGGGTATTCTGCATTAAATGAGAAAGGAAGTACTCTTTTGGGGAATGTGCAGGCAAATCTGGGGATCAAACTAGACCCACAACACCCGGTTGACTGTACAAGTGGCAGTGGAACCCACCGACAAAACTATATCAAACGGTGACTGTGATGAACATGAATCCTGGTAGTTCAGAATTTTCAGTAGAGAGAGGGGATGTTCCAAAGCACTAATACACTTTATCTGATTAAGAGCTGGTGCTGCGCCCATGGTATTGAAAGTTGGAGCCCATCCCACTGCGATCAGAGGTCAAGGTTGAGTTGAAGAGAATTGTAATGGAAGGTATAATTAAGTATGAAGATGCGTCTGAGTGGATCAGCCCTATTGTAGTAGTGTGGAAGATACATGGAGCGATCAGAATTTGCATCAACCTAAGATGACTTAATACAAGTGTGGTGGTGGAGAGAGTTTCATTACCAAAAATAAATGAACTGATCATAGAAACTACTGTATTTTCAATGTTTGATCTTCAGTCAACGTATAGATGGAGGGTACTCATGCACCCTCAATAAATTGACTTGAGCACTTTCATAATACTCTTTGGATTATTTTGTTGTAGGACGATGCTATTTAGATTGATTTACAATGCAAGTGTGTTTCAGAATATCAGTTGATATTAGGATGACATTTTGGTGTGGGGAACAGATGTTAAAGAACATGACAAGTGACCACGGTTAGTACTCAAGACACTAAATGATGCAATCTCACTCCAGAAATGCAAGTTCAATTATTTTTGTATATTTAGAGCTTTAGCTCATTTGGGACAGCCTGTGACCAATAATCAATGTCGTGGAAGCCATTGTAGCTATGCTACAACCTTCAAAGAAGATTGAGATCTCATAAAACTCTACCATTCCCAAGTAGGATGACAAGTTCATAAAAAAGTAGCTAATAAAAATATTTGCAAGTTTTGACCTAGAAGAATGCAACCTTCAGGTGGACCGCTGATTGGGAGAATGAGTTCCAGAACACCAAAGAGGTGATTGTGTGTTCACCTATGCTGAGAGGTTTTGATGAGAATCTACACACCCTGGTGTAGACAGATGCCAATGAAAATGTTCCGGGTGCAGTGCTGATGCAGGCCAATGGAACTGAACTGTTCAAGTGGCATTTGCCTCCAGCAACAGGACACTAAGAGGGACAAAGTTAGATACTCCATTGTAGAAAAGGTAGCGTTGGCGTGTATGTGTGGTGTGAATAAGTTCAAGACATACCTGTGTGGGCGGGACATTTATCTTCATTGGGTATCTAACAGCTAACGTTACCAAGGAAGGTTTAGATGGGGTCTCCCGGAGCATAGTAAAAGGGATCACTAGTATGCAGGGCTTAGATTGGGCTTTGACATATGTGGATGATCACAAGAATGTAATCTGGTTCATGCAGAAAGCTTGAGGGTAGTGATTAAGAGCAGGCTGTTAAGAAATCTTCCCAGTGTCATAAGGAGGATCATTGGAATAAGTGCTGCACGGCAGACGATGTGTATGAAAGTGTGGCACATTGTATGCGGTCAGGCTAGCCGCCTGAAGGAGTAGAATATAACCTTAAGACCTAGGGTATATGGTGAGCTGAGCGTGCAGAGAAACACTTTGATAAGGGGGAATCAGCTGGTGTTACTCTTGGGAATACAAAACAAAGGGTTTAATCAGGGAAGGTTTTTGGACGCCTGCTATGGACGCACCCATCGAGAATATCCCCCCTTAGAATACCACGCATGTGAATATTACTGGTGCCAAACGTGGTCTGGGTTGTCATTGAAGTTGATAATTTGGTGCCGTTAAACTTTAAAGGTGTTTGCACGTTGTGGTGATGGCAGGAGGTGTGCATAATGAAGGAAATTAGTGTGTGATTTGAATTCTTAAATCAGTATTTTGGAGTGAAGGTTTTCCTTGCAAGATAATCCTTGATAATCGCCTGCAATTGTTGCTTGGGGAGATGGATGACTTTCTGCATGACCATGCGATAGAACATTTCACCCCCCTTCCTGTATCACTCTAAGAAGAATGCTTGTGTTGAGCGTTTTAGTCAGATGCTCACCTGTCATTTATATCTCTGTGGCTATGGAGGTGGATAGGGTAATTCATGAAAAAGTGTTCTAGTAAGGATTGTCACATCATGCCACAATAGGATAATGTCTCCTGTTGAGGTCATTGCCCTGACTGGATGAAGAGGTCTGGGGTCAAAGGTGTAGACAAATTGGGATGCGTGAAAGAATTCTGAAGGAGGTGTGCAGAGCCAGAGAGCTTTATGATTGATTAAATGGTGTATGTGAGGTGAACAGGCCTGCAGAGAGTGAGGTTAAGGTCAAAGACAGAGAGGGATGCATAAAGGTCAGTGAAGGTTCTCACAGAAGCTAATAGTTCTAGGGGATCTAGGTAATGTGGTTTGGGTGCAGATTGGTGATCTGTGGAACAAGGAGAGGGTGGTTCTGATTCCATCGAGGTTTCATACGCCAAAGGGGGTCACCTCAGGGTTAGTCTTGTGTTTTGATGAGCCGTTGGTAATCAGTTTTCACAGTGCCTTTAGGGAAGGAGTGGTAATAGACATTACCTTTTGTTGTGAATATGTCACTGTATGTCCTGCTTCTTGCTCCTCACCCTAGATATCACCTTAAGGGAAGGTGATGTGTTAGGTATTATGGTTAGCCGTTGTTAGGCAGAAACCTGTGCAGTTCCCTTAGGGACCACTGCAAAAGATTTAAGACTACAGGTGTTGGCAGTAAACCCACTTGGTAGCAGTCTGTACCACCCAGATTTACTTGGTAGCTGTGGCTGAGCAGTCAGACTTCCCTCAAGAAGAGTTAGGCAGTATGCAAAGTATACTCAATAGGCACTCAGATACAATAATACAAGCAAACACTGACCAGAGCTTTGGTAACAAAGTATATAATTATTTATTTAAAAACACACAGTTGAAACACTCCAGCACTCTTATTGTAACATCTCCTACACACAGTTACTATTATGATATATACACCCCTTTTTCCCTATTAGAAAAGTCACAGTAAAACACCCCTTATTTTCATACAGAGGTGAGCGCTTAACTAGATTGCACTCTAATATGTTTGTGAAAAAGGGAGGGAAAAAGACAGAATATGAAGAGGTACACCACTGTTAGCAAGGCAGAGAGCGAAAAGTCACTGGTGAGCCAAAGTCCAAAGGCTGGGCCCACTCTTAGAGAGAGCAGAGCACACATGCGCCCAAGATCACACAGTTACACTAGGCTTAGAAAGTCTTGCAGAGGGTTCAGAAAAAAGTTTAGAGAGGCTTAGAAAAGTTTAGCCAGGGTGTCCCAGGCTAACCCAGGTTCGAAAGCCGGGGGCTAAATCTACCCCGTACAGTCGGTAGCAAGGGAAGCAAGGCGGGACACGGTACCTTAAGTGGGAAGGATCCTCCAGCGGTGGCAGTTGTTCCTGGTAGTGGGTGCAAGTTGCGTCGTCGTCCAGGGGAAGAGAAGATCTCGACTTGGAGGAAAGATGAAGGTCGTTGCACTACCAGGGCAGAAACCAGCCGCGGAGTTTTCCGGTTAAAGGTGGTACCTTTGTCTCGCGGTCGTGGTAAAACGTGGTATCCCGGTTGCCGGGGTGCTTGGCACGGGCAAGGCGGCCACGAGATAGGTCGGGAAAGCGAAAAAGACGGTGAAACTGGTTATCCCCACCAGTTAAAGGAAGAAGACTCTCCGGCGGGAGATCTCCTCTGTCGTTGGGAAAAGTGGTGAGACGGTCCAGCAGGGCTCTACCGGTAGTGGTGTCATGGCAGGGCAGCTCAGCTTCTCCCTCGTCGGATTCTTAGGTCCTGTGGCGACTTCTGAAGTTCCAGTCCCCAAAGCCCTGCTTTTATGCAGCAAACCCCCATTCACTCAGCCTAGCTGTCACTCAAACATGCTAAGTGGTGAGCCGGCCGGCTCACCACTTGGGCCAATCAGGACGGAGTGCGACTTGAGTTGCCTAGGCAACTCAGTTCAGGGTGCCTAAATTCCCCTCCACCCCTCCTAAGTACCCCAGACATAGTGGCACCACTGTGGAGGGCTTCTGTGGAGAAGCCCACCAAAAAGTGGAACAAAGGTCTCGACTTGGGTTGGAGTCACAGAAGGGAACACAAACGCCATTTTAGAATCAAGTTTTGGCAAAAAATACCAACCGGAGAATTAATATTAATTAAATAAACCGGCGGTATGTTCGAGGCTACGGTAAATAATTAAATAAAGATAGTAACCTAAAACAATGGGAAATCCCATAGGAAAATATTTGCGGTTGAATATAAAAAGTAGTATCCACTGCCACCAGCCAAAACTCGATCAGGGGGGACGGAGACGTGCCCCCTCGACTAACAGACCCCGGGGGAATTGAATTGCCCCAGCCAGTACGTCCACAATATGATGGTTTGTACTGGTTCTGTTCAGAATTTAAGACTAGTAAAGTCAATGGTGACTTTAAATGCCCTGGTAGACAGTAGTCAGTCCCAGGGTATGGAGTCTATACTGGGGGGTCACTATGACACCCCTGTGTCACTGCACTGAGGGTGAAGTGTAACACACATCACAAAAACACATGAAGCCCTATGGAGAAAAAGACCCCATAGCCCATTAAACACATCTAGATTCAAAGAAACACACTCAAATCATGCCCAAGAGTGAGGGTAAGAGAGTCTCACTCTTGGCAGGAGAAAAAAATAAAACCCCAAAATCCAGCAAAGCTGCTGGGGGACTCACTAGGTTAGGAAATTCAGCCTAAACAGAGAATTCTCCCTAACAGCTGTGTAGCAAATAATTCTCTGTATATCCCATCTCTTGCTTAGTTTCCAGTTTCCTTTTCACCTCTTCTCATTCTAAACTTCTCTTCTGATTGGCAGAATAAACCTCTGGGTTCTTGTAACACAAGTATTGCCTATGCTTTTGGTCCTTTTGTATTTAGAATTCTTTACTCTGGCATGCAAGGAGTAACTGTGGACAGGGTAGTGTAGACAATGGTGTGACACTGTCCCATTTCCCTTGCTTCTGAGACCGCTTCTCTCAGATAAGGAAAAGTCCAGGGACTCAGAATGGGGGTTCTGCAGTGCCCACAACTTATTGTCTCCAATTAGTTAATTTCTCTGGCAATGGTGCCCTTTTAGGCTGTCTATCCTAGACTCTAGAGCCCGCTCCAGGCCTTGGGGTGGAGTCAGGAATCTGACTTCTTCACAGTAAGAAGCAGTTGCTTGTGGTTTCATACAGTGAACTGCTGACATAATGTGAAGAGGATACTATGACTTCCAAGTATTTGGCATATATCACTATACACTTCCAAACCAGTCTAACGATGCTTCGGCCCTTAAGTCTGTCAACCGTTTCTCTGGTTGCCTTCTGACCCAGCACTGTGTACCACAAAGCAGGCATTTTGGCAGTGGACAGAGATGCAAGCAATATACGTTTGAGAATAAAAATTAATTGGGGTGGAAAAAAGTATGGGCTGGTTTCCAATTTTCTCCTTGCTTGAAGAGTTGTTACAAGTGACCCTTGAGTCCTGCCTGTGGTGGCCACTGGCTATCATCTTCCTTTACTGTCTTTCCCTCCTTCACTCCCTTCATTCCTCACTCCCAGAAGCAACATCCAGACCAGTGGCTTCAGTTTTCCATCAACATCAGGCCAACCAACCGCAAAGTCATAAATTGCATGACTACCAATATTTGGACAGTCTGTCATTACAATATACACCGTCGTCATAGGAAGTTAGATCATCACACTGTGGAACAGAGTCTTCATTAGCATCAATCCTGAAAGATTAAGACCCAGAAGAGAAGGTTAAGGACCAGCTGAAGCAAAGTGAAAGAAGATGAGGAGAAGGTTAAGTGGCAATACAAAGTGACTGAATGAGTTGTATTGGAAAACAGGAGGCAAGTTGTAAGTAGATGGAGACACCAGTAGAGAAAAAAAAAACACAATAAGAGGGAGAAGGTGAAGACACATGCAACACCAAGAGAGACACTTTCAATATTGTCTGAAGACAATATTGCCTGTAGATGAGCAATCATCACTGAATATGATGCAAAAAAGGACACTTTTGGATGTCCTCCTGTACAAACTGTTTTAGACCTGAAGGAAAGTGAACTATCTCACTTCATGGAAGGGCAAGAAAGAGAGCTGTTTTTCTTTGTGATTCGAGATGTGGCCCGTTCAGAAGGTGAGCAGGATTGGCAGGACACTACACTTATCCAAACCAGAGATCAACTGTGGGAGTATTCCCCACATCCTCAAGACAGCTTTTGTACTGGCTACTTCATACCTAGTTACATCTCTAGCGCAGATCCATTCCAAGACCTTACAGACGTTCCAGAAATCCAATCCAAGGTGACGGCAAAGCCCTTGGGCATGGCAGTGCAACAACCAACCACACGGATGAGCAGGGCTTGTGGATTTCGCCCCATGCCACCTTTTCTCCTTGAGGAAAGGTCAGTGCTCCCCAGGCAGGTTCCAGAGCAGACGCTTCCCAAGAAGTAGAGGCAGAGGTGTCCCTTGAAGTGGCCTTACAGGTGCACCTGCTGTCCTCTATGCTGCCCAGGGTACAAAAGCCCCTATGAGATACAATTCTCCCACGAGTTTCCAGTGGTGGGGAGAATTTCCCTGTTCGGCATGGAATGGTCTCTGGATAGCTTGTACCATCCCTCATCTAATGTCACTAAACTTGTACCTGCGAAAGTACAAGTTCAGGATGGTTACTCTAGTGCAGATCTCTCAGGCTCTCGAACTGCAGGACTGGAGTGTCTCGCTGGACCTTCAAGATGCATACTTCCATGTACCTATTCATCTAAAGCACAGGAAGTACCTGGGGTTCGTTGTGGGAAAACACTGAAACCACTAGTTCAATATCCTGCTGTTCGAGATTTCTTCGGGCATCCAGAGTTTTTACCAAGTTGCTGTCAGTGGTGACAGCGTGATTCAGGAGGGAAGGGATTCATGTCTTTCCCTTACTGGACAACTGGCTTGTCTGAGCTCGCTCCCAAGACCAGGCGTAGCACATCTGTTCTGAAATTGAAGTCTGTTGCACAGCTTGGGCTTTTCCCTGTACTTCAAAAAGTCTCAGGTTTCGCCATCCCAAGCTCTCCGATTTATCAGGCGGTCTTGGACACTTGCCTGGGCAGGGCCTTCTCACCAAGGGATTGAGTGTCAAACATCTCTGATAGTTTATGTCCTCCAATCACCGGTATGAGTTCCTCCCTCTGCTTTCCTATGCTGGGTTTCATGGCCTCTGAGGGTTCCAGATGCCCAGCAATGCACAAGGTTGTTTAAATGGCTTCTCCGCTACCAGTGGTCATGACGTCAGGGTCACACGTTGGATCGTCTGCAGGGGTGAAACCAGTTTCTCAAGACCTTGCATGGTGGTCCCAGAGTGACAACCTGGTGAAAGGTGCGTTGTTTGGTCAACGCTGGCCAGTAGTCCCTAACACTTGTCAGATTTGGCAGTGAACTGACTGTGGTCTCCCCCAGAGTCTCTGGAGCCTGTCAATTTGCTGAGAGCAATCGGGCTGGCCATGATGGCCTTCCACCCCTCTGTTAAGGGCAAGACTGTGCTGATCCCAACTGACAAAACAGTGGCATTGCATTATCTTAAAAAGCGAGGTGATGTGAGATCCTTGCCGCTATGCAAAGAAGCAACGCGACTGTGGTTATGGGCTTTGGATAGCAGCGTCTCTGACGGTTGATAGACTTCGGCCTCCCACGAGTGGGAGCACTGTCAAAACTTTCTGGAGGATATTTTCTCCCACTGGAGAACTCCTCACGTGGACATCGTTGCTTCCAGTGAAAACAGGAAAGCAAGTTGTTCTGCTTAAGTGAATTTCCTTGGCAGGTAGCTCTGGGGGGCGCACTGACACTCGAGTGAATGTTAGACCTCCTTTATGTGCTCCCTCCGATCCCAGTCATTCTGCTTTTTCTCAGGAGGCTGCCCCTGTTTGGGTCCACATTGATTCTAATTGCTCCGGACTGGTCCCGGGGAACTTGAACCCAGAGTTGCTGGACCTGTCAATCTATCTTCTCTGGCGCCTTCTGCGAAGAGTGGATTTACTCTCCCACTCGGAGGAGTGGGTACTCCATCCGGACCTCATCAGCCTGAAACCTCATGCTTGACTACTGAGAGATCTAAGAAGTGGAACTTGTTGAATGACGTTCTGTGGGCCCTTCTCTCAACTAGGAGGCCTGCCACTAAGTTGATTAATGCCTGCAAATGGTGCACGTTTTTGGCTTGGTGCCGTGAGAGGGATCTGGACCCTTTATCCCCTGTTTTGGCCCAGTCAGGCCTACAAATAGCTGCTGTTAAGTGGTACCTAGCCATTATTTTGGTTTTTTAGAGGTTTCCAGAGCAGGGCTCGTTTGTCACAATCCTTACAGTTATGCAGTTCTTACAGGATTTGTGTACCCCGTTACCTCCACACCAGTGGTTCCGGCATGGGATTTGGACTTGGTTCCCACATTCCTGATGGGTTCTCCATTTGAGACCCTTATTCTTGTTCAGTTTGATTGCTCACCTGTTAGGTGATTTCCTGGTGCCATCACTTCCGCTAGATGGGTGCGTGAGCTTCAGGTGTTATCTGTTAACCCCTTAACTGCCAAGGATTTTTCTTCCCCCCAGTGCCAAGGCCTTTTTTGGTGATTTTGGTATGTCGCCATTCAATCCCTTGTAGTTTCTTTGTTATATGAGTTATCTCGGCCAAATTTGGCCCCTTTTCTTCCCACATGTCCTAGTTTGCTGTAGGGGGGGTGAGAGAAAATAACCAAAAAGGGAGAATATTTTGGGTTTTTTCAGAAAATGGCAATAAAATGATGTACAAAGAAGCTTGTGTTTTTTTCCTTGTGAAAGCTAGGAACAAATGGTTTGCTTGCTGAATTCGTCATTTTACATATTTTGATATGGTTACCAGCCATTTTGTGAGAGGTAGGCGATTTTGGCCTTTTTTCCAATAGGACATGCCTGGACGGAATGGAAGAGGAGGGTAGGAAAGCTGAATGGGAAGACAGAAAGGCATACATTTCTGAAAAGTAGACAAAATTCCAAATTTAGGAAGGGTGATTTGCGCAGGTCAGTCAACAACTATGTAGGGAATAATTCCATAGTTTGGGGAAAAATTGGAAAAAAGACAGAAAAAAAGATATGTGGTGGACATGGTTGGCCCGGTAAGTCAATGGCGTCTGTGAATTTTGAGAAAAGCAATGCTCCAATACATTCCCACGACTCTTCCAGTTAGGAAATCACACATTTTTTGTAATGTTTCACAAAACAAGCAATACCACAAGCCAAAAACTGAGCCATGGTACACAGGTTTTTTAAGCTTGTGGCCTAAACAGACGTGCTTAGCATGTGTAAGTAAGGGAAACATATGTGGTGAGGAATGGCACGCATACATTTTTTGAAAAAGCACAGGCAGCCCTTTTGCAGGGTAGGTGACTTGTGCAGGTTACAAAAGTGTATAGTGCCTAAAGCAGCGACCAAATGTAGGTCACATTTGGGAAATAAAGGGGTTGTGTGACAAAGTGCAGTAGCAAATGTTCAAAAATGTTATGAAAACCACGCAAACACAACAAATGTCCTACCTTCACGCATTCCGACAGGTTTGTTGGTTTGTTTTATTATTTATATTGCGCACCCGGAGGTATTCGGGCGCGAAAGCATAAAGAGGGTTGTTAGGCTTAAGTTACGTAGTGGACATGAGAAATACAGCTAAGGTTACAGTGCTGTATGCATGGAACAACAGGCAGAAGGTATATACAATAAGTAACAAGATAAGTGTGAGGCACATAAATATAACAAAAGCAGTGAAGTCTCATATATACAATAGAACCTAGGAAGGATTCAAGTCGGGTAGGGTCAGACGTCGTGATCCTTTAGCCAGTGAATGAGACTAGTTCTAAATTGTAGGCAAGGTAGCTCTTACCTTAAAGCAGGGGGAAGGGAGTTCCAATATTGTGCTGCTTTGACAGGGAAACTGCTCCCACCGGATTTACTGAGCTTAAATCTAGGTACTAGTAAGAGGTTAGAGTTGGCTTTTCTTAGGGGGCGAGAGGCTGTGTGTCTGATGAATCTATCAGTGAGGTATTGTGGGGCTGCGTGGTTAAGGCATTTATGTGTCAACGATGCAGTTTTAAGGAGGATTTTATCTTTTGTGGAGAGCCAATTGACAGATCTCCTAAGATCGGATATATGGGCATTTTTGGGGAGACTTATGGCAGCTCTCAGGGCATTGTTTTGAAGAGTCTGAATTTTGGATGTAATGTATGTGTTGCTGCCTATATATAAAGCTTTACAATAATCCAATTTGGATAACATTAGGGCTCTCGCTAAAGTGATACAATTATTGGGTGAAAGGAAGTGCTTGGCTGCTCTTATTAGCTTGCAAGTGTAGGATGTGGCTGAGGCCATGGCATTTACTTGTTTACCAAAGGTGAGCGTGGAGTCTATGTAGAAGCCAAGAGTTTTAACTACCTTGGCCAGAGTAATGTTATTGTTGTTGATTGTAAGGGAGGCGTAGTTAGGACCTAGTTTTTTAATGTTGGATGGAGTACCTAGAATGAGGAGTTCTGTTTTGTCATCATTCAGGCATAGACCGTGAGAGGCCATCCATGCCTGGATGATGAGGTAAACTCTGTTCACAAAGGCCAAATCCTTGTCATAATCTCCCGTCAACGGGATGAGGATCTGTGTATCATTGGCATAATTAGTGTAGGTGATACCTAGACCATCTAGATCATCGAAAAGGGGCTTTGTGAAAATGTTGTACAGAGTGGGCGATACGTAGGAGCCTTGGGGAACACTGCATGATATGGGCACGGGGTCCGCAGCTGCTGAGGGAGAGAATACTCGCATTGTCCTGTTATCGAGGAAGGACTGGATCCAAGCGACTGCCTCCTGAGAGAAGCAGGCCGCGTAGACCAGATGGTTGTAAAGTATTGAATGGTCCACCAGATCGAACGCAGCTGAAAGTTCGAGGGGTAGTAGGAGTGCCATCTTACCTTTGTCTCTTAGAGTGTCTATTTGTGCCTTAAGGTCTAAGAGTGCAGTCTCAGTACCATGCTGAGGTCTGAAGCCAGAATGACGAACACCTAGGCGGTGCTTTTATTCCAGAGGGTGCTGAATTTGTAGGTATGCTACTTTATCTAGGATTTTGAGTAGGAAAGGCATTGTGGTTATGGGGCAGTAGTTAGTTGGGATGGAGGGGTCGAGAGTATGTTTTTTGAGGAGGGGAGGACCCAGGAATGTTTCAGGTTACTAGGTATGGTACCTGATGTGAATGAAGCTTTTATAAGTTTTGTAATGAAAGGGGAAAGTTCATGGGCAGCGTCTTTTATAATTTGGGCTGGACAAGGGTTACCTTGACAATTGGAAGCTTTGAGGGTGAGGATACCTTTCTCAACTTCTTTGGTAGATACTTTGCGAAAGTAGAAGCTAGGGGTTAGATATATGGGAGGAGTTAAGGTAGATGCGGTAGTGGTGAGATATTCGTGGCAGCCTTAGAAGTGGTACCATTGATACCAGTCTTGGAAGCAGTAATGATATCTTTTTTATTGTTAATCTTCTCCTGGAGAGTTGTTATCTTATTGGCCAAGGCATTTTGTATGCTCGTGCACCAATTCTTATCCTTAAGACAGGAGTCGGGAGCTTGAATGGGGGATTCTACCTCTTTGAGGATGGCGAACAGTTATTTGGTGTTTGATTTGGCTTGGGAGATTCGGGAGTTGTAGGATGTTTGTTTAGCTAAAATAATTTCTTTTTTGTTGAGGGTGGCTAATTTATTCAAGTTATTTTTGTTGAGGTCTGAGGGGTCTGATCTCCAGATTTTTTCATTTAGACGTTTCTCTTGTCTGATAGCTTTCAGATGAGGTGTAAACCAGGTGTTTAAGTGTTGACGGGGTTTGCTCTTTCTAATATTCAGTGGTGCAACAATGTCTAAAGATGCGAGCATCACTTCGTTGTACATTTCTACCATGGTGGCTGGGTCAGTCTGGTCTGAGATAGAGTTTAGTGTGGGACGGATGAGGGGGATGAGATTTTCAGGAGTAATATTTCTTTTGTTTCTGGTGGGAGCGGCAGGAGCTATGTTACTGGTATTCATGGGTGGTGTGGCTTCTAGGGTGAAGGATATCAGGTAGTGGTCGGACCACGGCTGAGGCATTATGGAAGTGATAGTGGTTGAGCAGTAGTGTTCAGCATTCCAGTCGAGGGTCCTTCCTTTGATATGCGTGGGTTCTGTAATCTTTTGGGTGAAACCTAATTCCTCGAGGGAGTTATTAATCTGTAAGGCATTAGGGTCTAGTGGGTCACTAAATCCGAGGTTGAAGTCTCCTAGGATAAGGCAATGTGAAGAATTTTTTAAGTTGTCAGATAGTAAGTTCATGAGGTCTTCCTCAAAGGAGCCTAGGGGGCCTGGTGGTCGGTATATCAGATGAATGGTGATAGTTTGGTTGTTGGCGATGGTGAGTTTGGCCGTGAGAGATTCACAGGAATTTGTGTTATGGGGTGTGGAAAGTCTTAACGTTAGGTTATTCTTAACGATTATAGCAAGGCCTCCACCTCTGGAGGTGGTGCGATCCAGTCTTATAAGACTATAGTTGTCTGGAGTGGCTAGCATATTGCTGGGCCTGCTGCAGGGTGAAGCCAGGATTCGGCAATGGCCAAGAGGTCTATGTTTTCAACTTGGATTATGTCTGCTATGTCTGTGGCATGGACTACCATGGAGCAGGCATTTATTAATGCACATTTTATGCCAGTTTGGGTGGATAGAGCAGAAAGCAGTTGACCTTTGTGTTGGCTGATCGAGTAGGAAGTAGGATCTCTGAAGAGTCGATGGTTAAGCTGAAATGGGTGTTGGCCGGTGTTGTCCTTATGGTGTGGGAGGTTGGTAGTAGACAGGGTGTCCCTAGGGCGATTAGTGATTAGTGATGAAGTGGGCATTAGTTAGGGGATCATAGATTCTTGGGAGTCTGGCGCAGAGTTTAAGGTTTCTCTGTTGGATGATACAAGGTTTAATGGCTATGCCAGCAGACTCAAGTGGTACACTTGCATGTGTTAATTGGTTCTGAGACTGGGACATGTTGAGGTTTTGTAGGGGGATCAAATTGAGGATAGTTCTGAGTAGAACAGTATAGAGTGATGGCAAATACATAGTAAGTTCGTATAGGTGGCTAGAGTGCGAAAACGGTACCTCACGTGTGGGTGCACCTACCTGGGCACAAAGGGAAAAGGCTATCCCACTGGTAACCCCAAGTCTTTCGGCAGAGTAGACTTTGCTCTTGTGGACAACCTACAGATTTGGGCCTAGGGTTTCGAAGCCGGCAAAGTCAGAAATTTACTGAAAAAAACACAATTTTCAGACATTTCCCTCCACCCGCCCACCTAAACACACCGCCAACTAAACATTTCCTACCTTCCCGCATTCCAACAGGTGTCCCGACGAAAACGGCACCTCACATTTGTGGGTGCACCTACCAGGGCACAAAGGGAAAAGGCTTAATCACTGCTACCCCCCAAAGAGTTTGGGGAGCATAGCTACAGATTTGGGCCTGGGGTGTCGCAGTCACCAAGGAAAACAGGGAACCCCATGCATTTCAGAAAAGAAGACACCCGTGGGAATCGACAGAGGTCTGACTGGCGCGAATCGCCCCAGAATGCATTACCCACAAGCTCTGGCAGAGTCCCTACTTTAGGAAAGAAAACACCATTTTCAGACATTTCCCACCTGGAAACTACTGAAACACGCCGCCAACAACCCATGTCCTACATTCCCACATTCCCACAGGTGTCCGGATGAAAACAGTACCTCACCTACCTGGGCGGAAAAAAAGAAAGTGTTGACCGTCCACATGTCCAGCGGCAGTCCCAGGGAGCCCCATGAGGGTCTCGTCCGTTTCCGGAGGGAAACGGACGAGACCCTGTAATGCTGCCTAGCCAGAGCTCCAGCATGGTCAGGGGTGATGTCCCTGGCCATGAGTGGTGGTCCCTCATATGGGTTGACCGTCCACAAGTCCAGCGGCGGTTTCAAGGAGCCTCGGCGGGCTCCCTGTCCTTTCCCAGGGGGAGAAGGTGTAACGTAACCCAGCCACTGCTCAAGGATGGTCAGGGTGATGTCCCAGGCCTTGGGCACCCGTTACCCATGTGGGTCGACAATTCCCAAGTCCAACCTGGACTTGTGGCTGGGCTGTGTTACAGAATTTCCCTCGGGGAAGGGATGGGCACCCTGCCGGGGCTCCCTGGGACGGCCGCTGCACTTGGGGATGGTCGCCCCATATGGGAGACAGCCCACCAAGGCCAGGGACATTACCCCAGACTATCCTGGAGCTCTGGCCGGCCTGCATTGCAGCTTCTCCCTCTGGGAAAGGTCGAGGATCCTTCCGGGCTCCCTGGGACTGCCGCTGAACTTGGGGATGGTCAACCCACAGGGGAGACAGCCGGCCACGGACATTACCCCCGACTATCCTGGAGCTCTGACTAGCCTGCGTTGTAGCTTCTACCTCTGGGAAAGGTTGGGGACCCTGCCGGGGCTCCCTGGGACTGCCGCTTCACTTGGGGACGGTTGACGCACATGGGAGACAGCCACCCAATGCCAGGGACATTACCCCCGACTAGCCTGGAGCTCTGGCTTGCCTGCGTTGCAGCTTCTCCCTATGGGAAAGGTCGGGGACCCTGCCGGGGCTCCCTGGCACTGCCGCTGCATTTGGGGATGGTAAACCCACATGGGAGAAAGCTGGCCAGGGACATTACCCCCGACTATCCTGGAGCTCTGACTGGCCTGCGTTGCAACTTCTACCTCTGGGAAAGGTTGGGGACCCTGCCGGGGGCTCCCTGGGACTCCCGCTTCTTTTGGGGACGGTGGACCCACATGGGAGACAGCCACCCAATGCCAGGGACATTAACCCCGACTAGCCTGGAGCTCTGGCTGGCCTGCTTTTTAGCTTTTCCCTATGGGAAAGGTTGGGGACCGTGCCAGGGCTCCCTGGGACTGCCGCTGCATTTGGGGATGGTCAGCCCACATGGGACACGGCTGGCCAGGGACATTACCCCCGACTATCCTGGAGCTCTGACTGGCCTGTGTTGCAGCTTCTACCTCTGGGAAAGGTTGGGAACCCTGCGCGGGCTCCCTGGGACTGCTGCTTCACTTGGGGACGGTCGACCCACATGGGAGACAGCCACCCAATGCCAGGGACATTACCCCTGACTAGCCTGGAGCTCTGGCTGGCCTGCTTTTTAGCTTTTCCCTATGGGAAAGGTTGGGGACCGTGCCAGGGCTCCCTGGGACTGCCGCTGCATTTGGGGATGGTCAGCCCACATGGGACACGGCTGGCCAGGGACATTACCCCCGACTATCCTGGAGCTCTGACTGGCCTGTGTTGCAGCTTCTACCTCTGGGAAAGGTTGGGAACCCTGCGCGGGCTCCCTGGGACTGCTGCTTCACTTGGGGACGGTCGACCCACATGGGAGACAGCCACCCAATGCCAGGGACATTACCCCTGACTAGCCTGGAGCTCTGGCTGGCCTGCGTTGCAGCTTTTCCCTATGGGAAAGGTTGGGGGACTGTGCCGGGGCTCCCTGGGACTGCCGCTGCATTTGGGGATGATCAACCCACATGGGACATGGCTGGCCAGGGACATTACCCCCGACTATCCTGGAGCTCTGGCTGGCCTGCATTACAGCTTCTCCCTCCGGGAAAGGTCGGGGACCCTGCCAGGGCTCCCTGCAACCGCTATTGGGCTTGGGGATGGTCAAACCACATGGGACACAGCCGCCCAAGGCCAGGGACATCACCCCCGACCATCCTGGAGCTCTGGCTGGGCTGTGTTCAGAATTTCCCTTGGGGGAGGTAAGGGGACCCTGCCGGGCCTCCCTGGAGCTGCCGCTGTGATTGGGGACGGTACACCCACAGGGTAAATGGATGTCCAAGGCTTGGGACATCTCCTCCAACCGTTCTGGAGTTCTGGCTGGGCTGCGTTACAGCTTTTCCCTTCTGGGAGGTATTGGCACACTGCCGGGACTCCCTGTTGGGGAAAAGCTGTAACACAGTGTAACCTGACCCTGCAATTGTGTCCCAGCATACCAAAATATTTCCCCAGACGGCCCACCCCACCAACAATCCAGCCCCAGTCCCACCCAGCCCGCTGGCAATGGGCCCTAACCGTAGTTTAATAAAAAACAGTACTCACATAACGTTGCAGCTGCTCGCGTCAAAAAAGCTGTAAAGGAAACAAAAAACATTTGTTACCTATGGTCAGCCCAGGAAAAACATAACTACTACTCTCCGATCACGGACCCCCTTTCAAGCCAACCCTGGTGGTCTACTTACCCTCATCCCCCAGTAAAAACACATGTGCCCCTTCCTAGTGGCTGATTGCACTAGCAATCTGGACCAGGGAGGGCTACATAAGAGTCCCCCCTCCATTTTGGGTGGGAGGGGGGAAGAGGCCCCTCCCTTTCCATTACAAACATCTGTGGTGGTTTAGTGTCCCCCAACTAACTCATGTATATATGGGCACAATAGTGTGCCCATCTGCCCCCAGGGTGAGCAAAACGTACTGCCCCCTGCATTAGGGGGCGATTCCAATGTTTACTCCCCCCCCACCCAAAATGGATGGGGGGGCATCTCATGTACTCCTTCCTAGGGGCAGATTGCACTAACAATCTGCCCCCTAGGACGGCTACATGAGATGACCCCATCCATTTGGGGTGGGGGGCCACCCCCCTTTCCACTAAAAACCTTCATGGTGGTTTAGTGGCCCACCCAAAAGAAGTTATTATTATAGATTTTTTTTGCCCCTTTCCTAGGGGCAGATGGGCACATTAGTGTGCCCATCTGCCCCAAGGGGGGGCAAAATATACTGCCCCAGGCTTGGGGGGGGGCCTGTGGCAGGATTTCTGGTGCCACCCCAGATGGATTGGGGTGCATCTCATGTACCCCTACCTAGGGGCAGAAATCTGACCCCAGGGAGGGCTACATGAGGTGCCCACCCCAACCACTTAGGGTGGGCGGGTGAGGGCCACCCCCCTTTCATTGTAAAAACAAACCCTAGTGGTCTAGGGGCAGATGGGCACCAATACGTGTGGCCCCATGCTTTGAGGGGCAGGGTGCTTACATGGTAAGCAGCCCCCTCTCCCCCTAACTTTACAAACTGATCCCTGGTGGTCTAGTGGTATTCCTGGGCGCAGATTGAGCGCTCTGCACCCGATCCAACGCCCAGCAATGCTTCAAAAAGGTGTTGTTGGAAAGGGGAGAGTCTCCCCTTTCCAACGACACCTCCCTCGATCTGAACGGCACAATAGTGTCGCAGAACGAGGGGGAGAAAGGTGGAGACTCACCTTCTACGCAGGGATCGCACAAAATGAAGTGGCAAAAAGGACAAGCTATCTCGTCCTGGCAACACAGAGGTAATGTCAAGGACGAGATAGCTCGTCATTCGCACTTAAGGGGTTAAACATCCTGATTTGGTTTTCTCCAAGATAAGGAGACTTTGAGAGGGCTAACATCCTTTCTTCTGAAAGTCCTCTCCGATTTCCATCTCCCTGCATTGTTTCCTGTGATCCATCCTTCCAAGGCAGAGGAATCGTTCCATCGGCTGGACCCAGTGCAGGCCCTCAGCTACAACATTTTCGGACGAGGGGCGTCATGAAAAATGACCAGATTATGCTGGTGCCCTTGCTGGCAGAGCTGTGACTAAGCAGGCCCTGTCAAGGTGGATCATTCTCTGCATCTCGGAATGCTTTGATCTGGCTGGAAAGGATGTGCCTGATGGCATCAGAGCTCATTCTACCATTGGTGTGGCTATCTCCTCTGCCCTTACCATTACAAACATCTGTGGTGGTTTAGTGTCCCCCAACTAACTCATGTATATATGGGCACAATAGTGTGCCCATCTGCCCCCAGGATGGGCAAAATGTACTGCCCCATGCATTAGGGGGCGAGTCCAATGTTTACTGGTGGCTCTCTCCCCCCCCTCCACCCAAAATGATGGGGGGGCATCTCATGTATTCCTTCCTAGGGGCAGATTGCACTAACAAACTGCCCCCAGGGACGGCTACATGAGATGACCTCATCCATTTGGGGTGGCTGCGAGAGGGCTATCCCCCTTTCCACATACTTGCCAACCCTACCGATTTAGGCGGTCGGATACCGCTTTTTAAGCAGTCCTACCGCCTACCGATTTTTTGACCCCAAATACTAATTTTTTGTTAAAAAAAAAAAATAAAAATTTTACATTTTTTTTTTAACGCCAGTTCGGGGGAGTCTTTCAAGGGCTCCCCCGAGCTGGCGTACCGGGAGAATTCACGGCATGCAGGCTTTTAATGTCAAAGGCACCCACGGCGGTGGGCTAAAGCGCCCCTCTGCCGTGGGTGCCTTTGGCAAAACTAAAGGCTCCATTAGCCCCCCACCACGCCAGCTCGGGGGAGTCTTTCAAGGACTTCCCCGAGCTGGCGTAGCGGGAGAAGGCGTGGCATGCAGGCTGTTAATGTCAAAGGCACCCACGGCAGTGGGCTAAAAGAGCCCCTCCGCCGCGAGTGCCTTTCACAAAAGGCGCCATTAGCCCCCCATCACGTCAACTCGGGCGAGTCTTTCAAGGGCTCCCCCGAGCTGGCGCGATGGCAGAAGGCGTGGCAGGCGCCTCATTGTCATTGAATGCACCCGCGGCGGCGGGCTCATTCAATGACAATGGGCTGCTGACGCGCCCTATTCCTATCATTACCTCCTCGCCTGACTATTTTTGAAACTTTAAGATTCCTACAGATTTTTGGTCACAGAATGTTGGCATGTATGTTTCCACTAAAAACCTTCATGGTGGTTTAGTGGGCCACCCAAAAGAAGTTATTATTTTTTATTTTTTTGCCCCTTTCTTAGGGGCAGATGGGCACATTAGTGTGCCCGTCTGCCCCCAGGGGGGGCAAAATATCCTGCCCCAGGCTTGGGGGGGGGGGGCTGTGGCAGGATTTCTGGTGCTATCCCAGATGGATTGGGGAGCATCTCATGTACCCCTTCCTAGGGGCAGTAATCTGACCCCAGGGAGGGCTACATGTGGTGCCCACCCTCACCACTTAGGGGGGGTGAGGGCCACCCCCCCTTTCATTGTAAAAACAAAACCTAGTGGTCTAGGGGCAGATGGGCACCAATACGTGTGGCCCCATGCTTTGAGGGATGGGGGGGTGCTTACACGGTAAGCAGCCCCCACTCTCCCAAACTTTACAAACTGATCCCTGGTGGTCTAGTGGCATTGCTGTGACTAAGCAGGCCCTGTCGAGGTGGATCATTCTCTGAATCTCAGAATGCTATGATCTGGCTGGAAAGGATGTGCCTGATGGCATCAGAGCTCATTCTACCATTGGTGTGGCTATCTCCGCTGCCCCTGCAGAGTGGAGTCTCTGTCTTGGACATCTGCGTACTGTGTGTATGGTTGTCCTCAGCTCCTCTTCAGTGAGCAGAGCATCAAGCATCTCTGCATGCTCCTGCTCCAAAAGGGGCAGCTCAAACTCCATTCATACTTCAAGGTTCTCGGCACAGCCTTCCTCACCAGAATCATATAAGCGTTGGTAGAGCTGGCTAAAGGCCGATTTGACCTCGCTCTGTGCCCGCCATTCCTCCCTGCACTCATCCTTAGTGGAACTAATCATACCCCTTCTCTCCTCAGTCCGGCATAACCAGGCCAGCAACCTTCCAGGTTTATCCCCGCTTTCATGGAGTCTATGGATTTGTTGTAATCGTGTTTGCCCAGTTGTTCTCAGGCTGCTATGCACTCCTATTTTTTTTTTTAAACACACTTTATAACCTGTTAACAAACAAAACAACCATGCATGCAACAGACAGGTGTATATATAGCGTCTCAGTGCACATTTCGGGTCTGTACCGCTTGCAGGATATACACTATCATGTATGGGTTATGGGAGTGTGTTGGGAGGGGCAATTTGTTGATTCCCAGCTATCGGTGGGCCACAGTGGGCGTTGTGCCTCTGTGCAGTGTCCGGGGAGTGCCAGTGTCTTTTCCTTTACTCGCTGGAGCTGCCCGGTTCAGATACTGCTGAAGGGGAGAACATTGTTTGTACCAGTGTGTTCCAAGTATCAATCCTCACGCTGCTTTGATGCATTCCCCTTTGTAATGCTCTATGCCACACGGCCAGCGAACCAAAGGTCGACCCAGCACACTTCTATTTTCAGACCAGTGTTTGATTTCCAGGCTATCGCAATCCTGCTCTTTGCCTGGATTCACAGTCTTTCATTTTATCTAAGTGCACTAACTGCCTCTTGCCTCTCGGGAATAGTCCCATCAATTAGGACTCTGGCAGCCAAGCATGGATACCACCTGTGGTCACTCTTGCCTTCATTTCCTCCCAGAATTTCTTGATCACCGGGCATGACCAGAACATATGTAGCATGTTTGCATTCACTGTGGCACATCTTGGACATGCCTGCCCTGTCTTGCCGCCCGTTTTGGATAACCTGTTTGGGGTAAAGTATGCTCTCTGTTATGTATAATTGTGTCCGTTGGAATCTACAGTTTCTGGAGACCTTTTTTATATACAGTAGGGCCCTCCCCCACACTGTCAGTTAGTGCCCTCCCCAGCTCATTTTCCCATTTGCTGCGTGTGGGCGATACTATGGTGTTATGATTGTGCCGGAGCAGTTCATACAGTCTGGACACTGTGTGTCGTCATCCTTCCACATCAAACCATGTGTCAAGGACTTCATTTGTTCCTGCTCCCATTTTGAGCCCTGTCCATCTTTTATTTATTGTCCCTATCATACCTTTGTATAACATAAATTGGTCTTTGTGTATATCATGGTCTTCCATTAACCTCTGAAGCTCTATCCACTGTTCTTCCTGCCGTAAGTCGCCTATTTGCTCGATTCTTTGGCTTCCCAATGCCTCCGGAATGCATGTAGCGTTCCCGAATTGGCTATCAATGAGTCCCACCAGGGGACATACGTAGAGCAAGGATCTGGGATTTTTAAAGTCTTCCATGCTTTGCACCATAGGGCAAGGCCTAGTGCAATGAGTAAGGGGGTCTCTGGTTTGGGGTCTTTCCCCATCCATATTATCTCTTTTAGATAGCAGTGGCACAAGGCTGGTTGTAAGAGTAGTGTGTCTTGGGAGGGCTCCTCTCCTAACCAATTTGCAACAAACTGTAATTGGCCTGCTAGTTAGTATAGCTCGAAGTGCGGTAGTTTTATCCCACCCTGGTCATAGTCTTTTTGAAGTATGCCTAGAGTGACTTTGTTCCTGCACCCTTCTCACAGGAATTCACAAATGGTTGTGTTCACTTGTTGAAAGAATGTTTAGGTGTATTATAGGGTATGTTGATGAAGTGGTATAATAGGCAGGGAAGCACCATCATTTACAGTAATGCTGCCCTGCCTAGCATCCCAAGTACCAACGTCTTCCAGAAGGTCATGGAAGTTGTGACTTTCTTGAGCGCCACTATTGTGTTATTTCGGTGCAATGTCGCTGGGTCATGGTGTATGTTAATTCCCAGGTAGCGGAATGAGTTGTGCATCTATTTTCGGCCCAGTATGGGTAGTTGCTCCATTCTTTGCTCCCTGAGTGCCGCTACGGGGAACAAACAGGACTTTTGTTTGGCACTTTTGCCCGATAGGCATACGGTATCAGGCACACTTCTCTATTTTCCAGTAGGCCGTGTACTATCACCAGCCTTCCTTCACTATCCTTGTTGACTTCTAGAAGTTGGAAGGGGACGTTGGGGGCCACCCATGTCAGCACCCCTCTAGCATAGGTAGAATAGGTAGAGCTGTATACTCCTCCCTTCCCCCACCCAGTCATCCCCCCCATGTTCTTGCAGTCATGTACTGTTTGTCACTTGACAAGTGTGTTTCTTGTAGTAACGCAACTTTCACTTTCATTTTGTTTAACCATGCGTACACTCTCAGTCGTTTGACATAGTTATTTAGTACCCTCATGTTCCATGTAGCTATGTAAGTGCCGTCAAGACGTGTCACTGGGATTTATCTGAGGACTTGCCGTTTCCCATGGGCCTGCTTGCTTCTTCATTTTTTCGCTATCAGTTCTTTGTTTCCCCCCCTGTGACCTCTGGTGTGTGTTTCTGCCCCCTCTCGAATCCCTGTTCACTGGGTTAACCCCTGCGTCCTTTACAATTGGGTAGTAAGGTACTGTATGTATCGGACCCACCCCCGATCCTCTTGATGGCCTTCCTTGTTCTTGTTTTGTATGCTTCTAGCCAGCAGATAGACCCCTGTCTGCTCATTATTAAGGATGTAACTACCCGTCTCAACTTCAACATTCAACAAACGCCCAGCCACCCCTCCCTCGCTCAGGCTTAGCTGCCTTTCTCGCGCAGTCCCACTTCGCAGGAAGCACCGTATGGCAGCGCGATGCCTTCTAGCTGGCATCTAAACCTTGTTAAAGGTCTTGGGGGGGGTTGCTCATGGCAGTTGGTAGTTTGTGTAGAAAGGTTCCTTTTCTACCTACCGCTGCTTAGAACATATTGGTCTTCTATGTCTTTTTCAATAGTGAGGATCCATTTTTCCCATCTGGGGCTCAATGGTAAATAACCCTGCTGTTAATCACTCGATTGCGTTGTCGTTTTTGTGTCTGGCTACTAGTTTGAATGCCCTGTTCATACATCCAAGAGTGGGCTCTCGTGGTGGTCTCGAAACATTGCCCTGCGCTTCTGTACCAGTGCCGTGTAGTTGGGGTAGATAGGCAGCCTCGAAGAGTTTCTTGTGATTATACCACCTTCTCTTGAAAAAGTGAGGATCTTTTCCCGATCTTTATATTTCATGATTTTAGCTGTCATAGGCCTCGGTGGGGCGCCAGGAGGGTTTCTTTTGGCCATGGATCTGTGGGCTCTCTCCACTGGGAAACCTTGTGATAGTGTGCCGGTGCCGACTTCTTGTAGAAACAGGTTTTCAATGTAGTTGGTAGGGTCTCTGCCCTCCTCTCCCTCTGGTAGGCCCATTATATGAATGTTGTTTCTTGGGGCTCTGCCTTACGCATCTTCGGCTCTGTGTTCTAAGGTTTGTATTCTCCCAAGCATGTTGCTGATTTGGGCGCTAGTGATATTGGTGGAGTTTTCTTGCACTTGGTGTTCTGCGGTGCCCATCCTGTCAGCTAGTGCCTGTACATCTTGGCATAGTAGGCCCACATCCACTATTGCTGCGTCCATTTTGTGCTCTAATGCAGGTTTTAGAGCTGCAATCGCCTCCAGGATAGAGCCCTCTTCTTGGCGCTGTGCCTGCGGATCAGGCCGCAGTGCTGTAGTGTCTGTGGAGGGATGTGTGCTGTTTTCACTCAAGCGTATGGTTCCATAATTATTTGGCTTTGCTGCTGCACTGCTTGTCTGGCATTTCGGCAGTGTCCTTGGACCAACCTTCCCTATTTCTTTCCATTGTGCAACAGACGGTGAGTAAGAGTCACAAGAAACAGATGTGGCAGCAACTTTTTTTTCATTTTTTTCATTAGCACAAGTCAGCGGATAGCAGGGTTGGTGCATCGTGGATAGCGGGAAGAGGGATCAGCTTACACCAGCTTAATAAGCCCAGAGTGCTAATGTAAGGAAATTGCCACATCCCTTTATCTAAAGCATATTTTAAGTATTGTCAATGGCTGTTTTGGGGTGGGCAGGGTGCTGTCCATGCCCAGGGCTGTTGGGATCTTCCGGACTCTGGTGTGTGATGCAAGCGTTTTGGGGCTGGCCCAGGTCCTGGTGTATCAATATATCCTTTTGTCTCTTGGGATCAATGAGACATGGACCGCACAGCAATCCAAGTAAAGGTGATGTAGTGCTGTCTTGTGCAGCTGGGCCGTGAGGGCGGTGCTCCAAGGTGGCCCTCATCACTCGAGCCCGGCCGGGTACCAGTGGCTCTATCCAGGGGTTGGGGGCATAGACAGTACACGCACTCCACTGGGAGTGCACATGTCGTTGTTCTGCTTCTGGAGCGCGGGGGGGGGCGCAACCTGCGCGTGCCAATTGCCCTGCACTTACCGGTGCAATTGCTTCTAGCCCTTTATGGGGGCAGAGGACCTTGCATTCGGGCAGTGACTGCGCCTCAATCCCGGAATCTTGTTAACCTCAGTTTGTGTTGCCGCCAGATGGACCGCACCACGGTCTGTGGTCGCAATGCTGTTTGGAGCCACATGCTTCCAGCAGCACCAACCCTCCCCCCCTCACCTGCCAGTTCTTCACTCTGCGCAGCCCTGATACCAATCCACTTGCTTCCTGGAGGCTTCCTGAGCCGCCACACAGCTCACTGTCTTCTCCTCAGGTGTACTAGACACTCCGCTGTCATCTTGCTCCCGCGCTCTCTGCAATGCAAGCTTTGTGCCGCCTTTGTGCGCTCAAACTCTGCATCAAAACACTGCAGTTTTCTGCTGCCTCACTGCATGGCTGCTGGCCATGCCCCCTGCTATGCACTCATGCCGTAGCTCAATGATACTCTTCTCGCTCCCTGCAGATTGTCCCACCGCAGTCGCTAATGTCTCCATCTGTGCTTCCATGCTAGATATAGTGTATAGCGTGTCCCTCTGTATCCCACCCATTTTGCCAATTGCATCCCCCCAATCACCACTTTGAAAATTTCCCTCAGCGTCCCCGCGCTTTCCACACTCTGTGCTGTGTGTAAAGAATTCCTCTATCTTTTCTCCCATATAAACTCTAAAGTGTTCATCGAGTAGCGCCTCTACTCTTAATCTCCACATCGGGATGGGGGGGTTTACTTGTGGCTCTCTGCCACGTCACCAGCAGTGGTGCATGGTCTGAGAGGACTCTTGCCTTATACTCGACGGCACCAAATTAACCCAAAGTTTCAGTGCTGGTGAGCAAATAATCAATGCACGTGTGCAGCATGTACTGACTCAAATAATAAGAGTAACCCCTCCCACCCACATGCAACTGCCTCCATACGTTGCACAGTCTCTGCTCCCGCAGTAAGGTCCCCTTCACCTTAACCGGCAGTGCCCTCTTTCTATACCTATCATCTGACCTATCTAGCACTGGGCCTTGCGTGCAATTCAAATTTACTCCCCACAACAAGGCTCCTCTGTATGGCGCTAGTCAGGGATCCAGTGATCTGAAAAAGGGGTAGCTTCATGATTGGGCATGTATGTGTTTATTAATCAGCTCTCCCTCTGTTCTAGGAATCCATATACAATAGTCACCCTGCCCTTGTTGTCACACTTACATTCCAGTGGCTTAAAAGGTACAGAGGGGGCCACCCATATAAGGATGCCCCTAGCATATGCCGAATACGGTGTCCATGCACTAGCCCCCTCCATCGTGGTCAGTCTGGCAGCCGTGAGATGCACCCCTTTGCTCATCAAGTATGTGTGCACCCTGTTCTGCTTGATAAAGCAATTGAGCCCCCTGGCATTCCAGGAAATGACCTTAATGTACTCATTTCAGATATATGGTGCCCTCCCTTCTAGGGCGTCCCACTGCCCTCCCTCAACTTCCCTCTCCATATTGCTGCACCTATTCAGGACCATCAGTCGATCTCTGTCCTGCTCAGAGGCTGCCTTTGTTTCACTGCCCAATCCCCTTCCTGTCACCACCCATCGGACATCCCTGTATGTATGTGCGCAGCCCAGCTGCAGTGCAGGGCAGGTTACAGGATTGTTTTGCGTGCAATTCAACCCTGCAATAAACATTTCCCAACCTCCCCAACACATGCCCAATGGCTCCTGGCACGTCCAGGCTCAGCTGCTTCTCATGCTTAACTGGTGCTACTCCCCTCCACCTGTCGGTCCTGCATACAGCAACAGGATGTCTCTAATCGGCACCACAAAGATAAAGATCTGTAGAGGGGGTGTGTAGCACCAGTTGGCGACCACTCGCACCATGGTCCCAAAGTCTCACCCTTCCTATGAGATTTGCAGTCCCCCCTCCCGCCTTTTGCATATCTCGTGTCACCCCACTGCATGTCCCCTTTAGGCCATGCGCACCCACTCCATCGCAGCCCTTCAAGGGACTGCCTCCAGTCTCCTCCGTATGGGGGCCACTCCTATCGTGTCCATCCATGCATGTGCCCCTTCTGTGCTGTAAAAAGAAGTATGCAGTGCTATTGTGCAGTACTTTTAATTTGGCAGGTTATATCAGCATGTATTTCAGGCCTGCCTGCCGCAGTCTTACTTTTGTGGGTTAAAAGCTGCTCTCTGCCTCTGCACCTGTAGCGTGTAGTCTGGATACACCATTATCCTAGCTGACCCCCCTCTCAATGATTCCACCTTGTCTAGAGAATGCCAGAATTGTTTCTCTGTCCCTGTAGTTCAGAAGCTTTGTGATCATGGGTCTTGGAGGTCCCCAGGTGGGGGCCTACTGGCCAGGGACCTATGGGCGTGTTCCACTGTGAAGCCCTGCGACAAGGTGCCCACCCAACCTCCTGCAGCAACATGTTCTCCACATATGTCGTGGGGTCTTTTCCCTCTGTCCTCTACGGCAAGCCTAGTATCCATATGTTATTCTGCCATGCTCTTCCCTCTGCGTCCTCGGCTCTACTACAGTGCAGCCACTTTGAGTTTTAACTCCAGCACCTCCGACATGGCCCCCACTATACTCCGATTATTTTCATCTGCTTGTGCCTGCACTGACTGTACTCTCCGTCAACTCCCTGACGTCCTGCCGCAACAGCCCACATTGATTCTTACCTCGTCTATCCCCCTCTCCAAGGTGGTTTGGAGCGTTGCAATAGCTTTCAAAATGTGGTTCTCTTCAGCTTTTGCCTCCAATTGCATAGTGCAGCTTTCTTTAGGGGTCTCGTTGCCCCCCCCCACGTGCGAAAGCTTCCATTCTGGTTTGCCTAGTTTCACCCTTGTGCTGTCTCTCTGGTTTGTGCACAGATTGCTCTTCTCGTGATGCTCTCCTTTTTGGCGACCACACACTGAATGCCACCCCTGCTGAATGGTTAATTTGTTTGCTAGTCCAGGTATAACCTGTGAGGTCTATTGCCCTCTTATAGGTGGGCGGGGTATCTCCTGCCGGTACACTTCGTCCCTGGAGCAGTGCCTCCTTGGCCACGTGGTGCAGCACCCGCTTCCCCCCTTGCATACAGAGTGTTAGGGAGAATTTTCTGTTTCTGTGCTAGTTCCCTTTAACCTGAGAGAACCCCAGCACTTATGCTGGACTCTGGACTTTTTTTGATTTTAATCTCCTAAGTGAGTGGCCCTTTTTACCACTCACTCTTTCTGTTTTTTTGACTGAGATTTTTTATTTCTTACTGTTTAATGGAGTCTGGTAAACTCCATGGGCATCTGCTTTTTGCATAGTGACACACAGCACCATCTGTGCAGTGCCACTGAGAAGTTCCTTGGACGTTTCTTAATGTTTAAATACATTTTCTTGTCTGAACTACAGGTCCCAAGAATAGTGAGATAACTTTTATCTTACTTACCTTTCTCTTTTGTGGGTCCAGCACACACCACCCTATCTGGAGTGCTGGGGGTTACATAGTAACTCATTATCCCACTTCTCATGTAACTTTTTGTTACACTGACTGACTTAAATGGCTGGTGGCAGTGGTTACTTTTTAATACCTTTTGTGCAGGGTACTAGCAGGCTGATTTCTCAGCAGCAGTACATCACCCATGAGTGACCATTTTTCCAAAATGGGCCCGGTCTTCTTATTTCACCATTTCTTGTCTGTCAGTTCCTTCTGGAATTGTACTTTATTGTTTATACTAGGTTTAAGTCCTTTGTATGTTTAGCCTTTGGTGGGCTTCAGCCCTGAAGCTGCCCAGGCTCCAGTGTGTCTGGGAAGGCAAGAAGTGAGGGAGGATCCCGACACTTTGCTGGCCTTTTTCTGTAGGAATGCCTGGCTGAAACCAGTTCTAATTGGGCTACTGGCTGTCCCGGAGGACAGCCAACCCCCAGCTGTGTGCCTGTGAATGAATGAAATTCCAGATAAAAGGCGAGGATTTTGGCACTACAGTCGACCACTGGAACAAGTCATCTGATGAAGAGGATGAGCAGAGATGCCAGCAGCACCTTACAGGACCACGAAAGCACTGGTGAAGCCTTGCAGCTGTGCTGACTCAGTTTTCACATCGATGGGGAAGATCCGCCAAGAACGGCTTGCTCCCTTAGGTTGTTGGGACCAACTAGCCTTGAGACCTGCTTCATTTTCGCTCAACCCATGACTTGCTGCTACCTTCCTGGGCTGCAATATCCATATAATGGGGGGATCCTGGAACATCTTTGAGTGCGTTGTCTTCCGAAGAACGAATCCGGCTGAAACTTTGCAGGCATCGGTGGAGTCGTACAGAAGCCGGAACTCTTCACCAAAAGTCCCCTAACGTCTTCCAGAAGGTCATGGAAGTTGTGACTTTCTTGAGCGCCACTATTGTGTTATTTCGGTGCAATGTCGCTGGGTCATGGTGTATGTTAATTCCCAGGTAGCGGAATGAGTTGTGCATCTATTTTCGGCCCAGTATGGGTAGTTGCTCCATTCTTTGCTCCCTGAGTGCCGCTACGGGGAACAAACAGGACTTTTGTTTGGCACTTTTGCCCGATAGGATGGTAAATTCTGGTATGATGTTTAGTAGGTGCAGCAGGTTCTCTTCCGGTTGGTTGACATATAGGAGCATGTCGTCTGCGTAAGGATAAATCAGGTGTGTAGTGTTATCTATTCTTATCCCTGCATCAGCATATTCCTTCCTGAGGAAGGCTGCCAGAGGCTCCAGGGCCAATATATAGAGCATTGGCGACAATGGACAGCCCTGCTTTGTACCTCTGTCCATCTCCCATTCCGCTGAGACTTGTCTGCCTGTTTTAACCCTGGCTTTGGGTGCCGTGTAGATCAGCTTGATCCATTTCAGAAACCTTGGGCCTATCCCAAAATGTGACAGCACGTGCAGCAGCCATTCTCAGCTTACTGAGTCAAAAGCTTTCACTGCGTCTAGTGAGGCTACCGCACTTTCTTCCAACGTATGGTTAGTTTGGTCAGTGACATGGTAAAGTCTCCTCAGGTTCCACGTTGTATTGTGGCCTGGACATATCCCGTTTGATCTCTCGCACTAAGGATTGTATGACCTGTTTCAGTCTATTGGCAAGGGCCGCTATCAGAATCTTACTATCTTGATTGATCATAGAAAGGGACCTATACTACCCACAGTCGAGTGGTTGCTTCCCTCTCTTAAGGACCGGTATGATTAATGATTCCCGCATGGTGTCAGGTAGCATAACGTATTTGTATGCCTCTTCGTAGACTTCCAGGCGTTTGGGTGCTATTGTTGCTTTATATATTTTGTAAAACTCCCCTGGGAGTCCGTCAGGGCCCATGGTTTTGGCCGTCGGGAGGTCTGCAATTACTGCCTCTAGCTCATCTATTGTCAATGAGGAATCTAGGGCTACTGCTTGCTCCTCTGCCAGTTTTGGTAATTCAATTTGAGGTAAGTTCTTGGGCACGTCCCTATCTTCTGTGCTCCGGGCAGGTGAGTACAGTCCTTTGTAAAATTTTGAGAAGACCTCATTGATGCCCTTCTGGGGTCTGATGATCTCTCTGTCCTGGTGTCGTATTGCGCTAATCGCGTCTCTATGTGCTTCTCACTTTGTTAACCAGGCGAATAACCTGCCAGGCTTGTCCCCCTCGGCGTGCAGTTTCTGCGTGTATTTCGGGTAGTCTAATTTTACTAGCTTCTCCCAAATGGTGATACATTTTAGTCTCATTGCTATGAGCTCCTCTGGTTCTACCCCTGTTAGTCCCGCTGCTCTTCCTCCCCTCGCTATGTCTTCTTAGATGTCTGATAATTTCCTCATCATATCCTTTCTAAGGCCCCCCATCTTTCCAATTGCTGTGCCTTGTACTACCAATTTAAATGCGTCCCACCGAGTGCCTGTCCTGTGTTAAGCTGAAAGTATTCCTCTATCAAGTCTGACATATGGTTGTGAAATTCCTCCTCTAACAGGGCTTCAGCGCGCAATGTGCACCCATGTCGCCATTAGTGGGGCATGGTCTGAGATGGTTCTTACCTTAACCCCTATTTCTGTAAATTCACCTAGGGTCTCTGTTCCGGCCCAGAAGGGTTTTTAAGGTTTTTGCTGGTGGGGCTGGCTTCCTGTATTTGGTGTCTGATCTGTCAAGTAGCGGGTTGAGTGTGCAATTAAAATCCCCCCCATATGTATGCCACTCCTATGTACGGTGATATTGGGGGACCCAATGATCTAAAGAACCCGGTAGCATCTTGGTTGGGGGCATACGGTATCAGGCACACTTCTCTATTTTCCAGTAGGCCGTGTACTATCACCAGCCTTCCTTCACTATCCTTGTTGACTTCTAGAAGTTGGAAGGGGACGTTGGGGGCCACCCATGTCAGCACCCCTCTAGCATAGGTAGAATAGGTAGAGCTGTATACTCCTCCCTTCCCCCACCCAGTCATCCCCCCCATGTTCTTGCAGTCATGGACTGTTTGTCACTTGACAAGTGTGTTTCTTGTAGTAACGCAACTTTCACTTTCATTTTGTTTAACCATGCGTACACTCTCAGTCGTTTGACATAGTTATTTAGTACCCTCATGTTCCATGTAGCTATGTAAGTGCCGTCAAGACGTGTCACTGGGATTTATCAGAGGACTTGCCGTTTCCCATGGGCCTGCTTGCTTCTTCATTTTTTCGCTATCAGTTCTTTGTTTCCCCCCCTGTGACCTCTGGTGTGTGTTTCTGCCCCCTCTCGAATCCCTGTTCACTGGGTTAACCCCTGCGTCCTTTACAATTGGGTAGTAAGGTACTGTATGTATCGGACCCACCCCCGATCCTCTTGATGGCCTTCCTTGTTCTTGTTTTGTATGCTTCTAGCCAGCAGATAGACCCCTGTCTGCTCATTATTAAGGATGTAACTACCCGTCTCAACTTCAACATTCAACAAACGCCCAGCCACCCCTCCCTCGCTCAGGCTTAGCTGCCTTTCTCGCGCAGTCCCACTTCGCAGGAAGCACCGTATGGCAGCGCGATGCCTTCTAGCTGGCATCTAAACCTTGTTAAAGGTCTTGGGGGGGGTTGCTCATGGCAGTTGGTAGTTTGTGTAGAAAGGTTCCTTTTCTACCTACCGCTGCTTAGAACATATTGGTCTTCTATGTCTTTTTCAATAGTGAGGATCCATTTTTCCCATCTGGGGCTCAATGGTAAATAACCCTGCTGTTAATCACTCGATTGCGTTGTCGTTTTTGTGTCTGGCTACTAGTTTGTATGCCCTGTTCATACATCCAAGAGTGGGCTCCCGTGGTGGTCTCGAAACATTGCCCTGCGCTTCTGTACCAGTGCCGTGTAGTTGGGGTAGATAGGCAGCCTCGAAGAGTTTCTTGTGATTATACCACCTTCTCTTGAAAAAGTGAGGATCTTTTCCCGATCTTTATATTTCATGATTTTAGCTGTCATAGGCCTCGGTGGGGCGCCAGGAGGGTTTCTTTTGGCCATGGATCTGTGGGCTCTCTCCACTGGGAAACCTTGTGATAGTGTGCCGGTGCCGACTTCTTGTAGAAACAGGTTTTCAATGTAGTTGGTAGGGTCTCTGCCCTCCTCTCCCTCTGGTAGGCCCATTATATGAATGTTGTTTCTTGGGGCTCTGCCTTACGCATCTTCGGCTCTGTGTTCTAAGGTTTGTATTCTCCCAAGCATGTTGCTGATTTGGGCGCTAGTGATATTGGTGGAGTTTTCTTGCACTTGGTGTTCTGCGGTGCCCATCCTGTCAGCTAGTGCCTGTACATCTTGGCATAGTAGGCCCACATCCACTATTGCTGCGTCCATTTTGTGCTCTAATGCAGGTTTTAGAGCTACAATCGCCTCCAGGATAGAGCCCTCTTCTTGGCGCTGTGCCTGCGGATCAGGCCGCAGTGCTGTAGTGTCTGTGGAGGGATGTGTGCCGTTTTCACTCAAGCGTATGGTTCCATAATTATTTGGCTTTGCTGCTGCACTGCTTGTCTGGCATTTCGGCAGTGTCCTTGGACCAACCTTCCCTATTTCTTTCCATTGTGCAACAGACAGTGAGTAAGAGTCACAAGAAACAGATGTGGCAGCAACTTTTTTTTCATTTTTTTCATTAGCACAAGTCAGCGGATAGCAGGGTTGGTGCATCGTGGATAGCGGGAAGAGGGATCAGCTTACACCAGCTTAATAAGCCCAGAGTGCTAATGTAAGGAAATTGCCACATCCCTTTATCTAAAGCATATTTTAAGTATTGTCAATGGCTGTTTTGGGGTGGGCAGGGTGCGGTCCATGCCCAGGGCTGTTGGGATCTTCCGGACTCTGGTGTGTGATGCAAGCGTTTTGGGGCTGGCCCAGGTCCTGGTGTATCAATATATCCTTTTGTCTTTTGGGATCAATGAGACATGGACCGCACAGCAATCCAAGTAAAGGTGATGTAGTGCTGTCTTGTGCAGCTGGGCCGTGAGGGCGGTGCTCCAAGGTGGCCCTCATCACTCGAGCCCGGCCGGGTACCAGTGGCTCTATCCAGGGGTTGGGGGCATAGACAGTACACGCACTCCACTGGGAGTGCACATGTCGTTGTTCTGCTTCTGGAGCGCGGGGGGGGCGCAACCTGCGCGTGCCAATTGCCCTGCACTTACCGGTGCAATTGCTTCTAGCCCTTTATGGGGGCAGAGGACCTTGCATTCGGGCAGTGACTGCGCCTCAATCCCGGAATCTTGTTAACCTCAGTTTGTGTTGCCGCCAGATGGACCGCACCACGGTCTGTGGTCGCAACGCTGTTTGGAGCCACATGCTTCCAGCAGCACCAACCCCCCCCCCCTCACCTGCCAGTTCTTCACTCTGCGCAGCCCTGATACCAATCCACTTGCTTCCTGGAGGCTTCCTGAGCCGCCACACAGCTCACTGTCTTCTCCTCAGGTGTACTAGACACTCCGCTGTCATCTTGCTCCCGCGCTCTCTGCAATGCAAGCTCTGTGCCGCCTTTGTGCGCTCAAACTCTGCATCAAAACACTGCAGTTTTCTGCTGCCTCACTGCATGGCTGCTGGCCATGCCCCCTGCTATGCACTCATGCCGTAGCTCAATGATACTCTTCTCGCTCCCTGCAGATTGTCCCACCGCAGTCGCTAATGTCTCCATCTGTGCTTCCATGCTAGATATAGTGTATAGCGCGTCCCTCTGTATCCCACCCATTTTGCCAATTGCATCCCCCCAATCACCACTTTGAAAATTTCCCTCAGCGTCCCCGCGCTTTCCACACTCTGTGCTGTGTGTAAAGAATTCCTCTATCTTTTCTCCCATATAAACTCTAAAGTGTTCATCGAGTAGCGCCTCTACTCTTAATCTCCACATCGGGATGGGGGGGTTTACTTGTGGCTCTCTGCCACGTCACCAGCAGTGGTGCATGGTCTGAGAGGACTCTTGCCTTATACTCGACGCCACCAAATTAACCCAAAGTTTCAGTGCTGGTGAGCAAATAATCAATGCACGTGTGCAGCATGTACTGACTCAAATAATAAGAGTAACCCCTCCCACCCACATGCAACTGCCTCCATACGTTGCACAGTCTCTGCTCCCGCAGTAAGGTCCCCTTCACCTTAACCGGCAGTGCCCTCTTTCTATACCTATCATCTGACCTATCTAGCACTGGGCCTTGCGTGCAATTCAAATTTACTCCCCACAACAAGGCTCCTCTGTATGGCGCTAGTCAGGGATCCAGTGATCTGAAAAAGGGGTAGCTTCATGATTGGGCATGTATGTGTTTATTAATCAGCTCTCCCTCTGTTCTAGGAATCCATATACAATAGTCACCCTGCCCTTGTTGTCACACTTACATTCCAGTGGCTTAAAAGGTACAGAGGGGGCCACCCATATAAGGATGCCCCTAGCATATGCCGAATACGGTGTCCATGCACTAGCCCCCTCCATCGTGGTCAGTCTGGCAGCCGTGAGATGCACCCCTTTGCTCATCAAGTATGTGTGCACCCTGTTCTGCTTGATAAAGCAATTGAGCCCCCTGGCATTCCAGGAAATGACCTTAATGTACTCATCTCAGATATATGGTGCCCTCCCTTCTAGGGCGTCCCACTGCCCTCCCTCAACTTCCCTCTCCATATCGCTGCACCTATTCAGGACCATCAGTCGATCTCTGTCCTGCTCAGAGGCTGCCTTTGTTTCACTGCCCAATCCCCTTCCTGTCACCACCCATCGGACATCCCTGTATGTATGTGCGCAGCCCAGCTGCAGTGCAGGGCAGGTTACAGGATTGTTTTGCGTGCAATTCAACCCTGCAATAAACATTTCCCAACCTCCCCAACACATGCCCAATGGCTCCTGGCACGTCCAGGCTCAGCTGCTTCTCATGCTTAACTGGTGCTACTCCCCTCCACCTGTCGGTTCTGCATACAGCAACAGGATGTCTCTAATCGGCACCACAAAGATAAAGGTCTGTAGAGGGGGTGTGTAGCACCAGTTGGCGACCACTCGCACCATGGTCCCAAAGTCTCACCCTTCCTATGAGATTTGCAGTCCCCCCTCCCGCCTTTTGCATATCTCGTGTCACCCCACTGCATGTCCCCTTTAGGCCATGCGCACCCACTCCATCGCAGCCCTTCAAGGGACTGCCTCCAGTCTCCTCCGTATGGGGGCCACTCCTATCGTGTCCATCCATGCATGTGCCCCTTCTGTGCTGTAAAAAGAAGTATGCAGTGCTATTGTGCAGTACTTTTAATTTGGCAGGTTATATCAGCATGTATTTCAGGCCTGCCTGCCGCAGTCTTACTTTTGTGGGTTAAAAGCTGCTCTCTGCCTCTGCACCTGTAGCGTGTAGTCTGGATACACCATTATCCTAGCTGACCCCCCTCTCAATGATTCCACCTTGTCTAGAGAATGCCAGAATTGTTTCTCTGTCCCTGTAGTTCAGAAGCTTTGTGATCATGGGTCTTGGAGGTCCCCAGGTGGGGGCCTACTGGCCAGGGACCTATGGGCGTGTTCCACTGTGAAGCCCTGCGACAAGGTGCCCACCCAACCTCCTGCAGCAACATGTTCTCCACATATGTCGTGGGGTCTTTTCCCTCTGTCCTCTACGGCAAGCCTAGTATCCATATGTTATTCTGCCATGCTCTTCCCTCTGCGTCCCCGGCTCTACTACAGTGCAGCCACTTTGAGTTTTAACTCCAGCACCTCCGACATGGCCCCCACTATGCTCTGATTATTTTCATCTGCTTGTGCCTGCACTGACTGTACTCTCCGTCAACTCCCTGACGTCCTGCCGCAACAGCCCACATTGATTCTTACCTCGTCTATCCCCCTCTCCAAGGTGGTTTGGAGCGTTGCAATAGCTTTCAAAATGTGGTTCTCTTCAGCTTTTGCCTCCAATTGCATAGTGCAGCTTTCTTTAGGGGTCTCGTTGCCCCCCCCACGTGCGAAAGCTTCCATTCTGGTTTGCCTAGTTTCACCCTTGTGCTGTCTCTCTGGTTTGTGCACAGATTGCTCTTCTCGTGATGCTCTCCTTTTTGGCGACCACACACTGAATGCCACCCCTGCTGAATGGTTAATTTGTTTGCTAGTCCAGGTATAACCTGTGAGGTCTATTGCCCTCTTATAGGTGGGCGGGGTATCTCCTGCCGGTACACTTCGTCCCTGGAGCAGTGCCTCCTTGGCCACGTGGTGCAGCACCCGCTTCCCCCCTTGCATACAGAGTGTTAGGGAGAATTTTCTGTTTCTGTGCTAGTTCCCTTTAACCTGAGAGAACCCCAGCACTTATGCTGGACTCTGGACTTTTTTTGATTTTAATCTCCTAAGTGAGTGGCCCTTTTTACCACTCACTCTTTCTGTTTTTTTGACTGAGATTTTTTATTTCTTACTGTTTAATGGAGTCTGGTAAACTCCATGGGCATCTGCTTTTTGCATAGTGACACACAGAACCATCTGTGCAGTGCCACTGAGAAGTTCCTTGGACTTTTCTTAATGTTTAAATACATTTTCTTGTCTGAACTACAGGTCCCAAGAATAGTGAGATAACTTTTATCTTACTTACCTTTCTCTTTTGTGGGTCCAGCACACACCACCCTATCTGGAGTGCTGGGGGTTACATAGTAACTCATTATCCCACTTCTCATGTAACTTTTTGTTACACTGACTGACTTAAATGGCTGGTGGCAGTGGTTACTTTTTAATACCTTTTGTGCAGGGTACTAGCAGGCTGATTTCTCAGCAGCAGTACATCACCCATGAGTGACCATTTTTCCAAAATGGGCCCGGTCTTCTTATTTCACCATTTCTTGTCTGTCAGTTCCTTCTGGAATTGTACTTTATTGTTTATACTAGGTTTAAGTCCTTTGTATGTTTAGCCTTTGGTGGGCTTCAGCCCTGAAGCTGCCCAGGCTCCAGTGTGTCTGGGAAGGCAAGAAGTGAGGGAGGATCCCGACACTTTGCTGGCCTTTTTCTGTAGGAATGCCTGGCTGAAACCAGTTCTAATTGGGCTACTGGCTGTCCCGGAGGACAGCCAACCCCCAGCTGTGTGCCTGTGAATGAATGAAATTCCAGATAAAAGGCGAGGATTTTGGCACTACAGTCGACCACTGGAACAAGTCATCTGATGAAGAGGATGAGCAGAGATGCCAGCAGCACCTTACAGGACCACGAAAGCACTGGTGAAGCCTTGCAGCTGTGCTGACTCAGTTTTCACATCGATGGGGAAGATCCGCCAAGAACGGCTTGCTCCCTTAGGTTGTTGGGACCAACTAGCCTTGAGACCTGCTTCATTTTCGCTCAACCCATGACTTGCTGCTACTTTCCTGGGCTGCAATATCCATATAATGGGGGGATCCTGGAACATCTTTGAGTGCGTTGTCTTCCGAAGAACGAATCCGGCTGAAACTTTGCAGGCATCGGTGGAGTCGTACAGAAGCCGGAACTCTTCACCAAAAGTCCCCTAACCAGGACCAAGTGACTGAGGAAAATCCAACCAGGGATATTTGTTCCTTCTTTACACTGAGAAAAATGCGCCATACCCACAAAGAGCAGCTGAAGTGAGTGGAATCCATTGCTGCCGAGTCCCTCTCCAGAGTGCTGCTGCAGAAGCCTGTCAAAGGTGCCCCCTTTCGTCACCACGACTAAGGAGTTGCAATTGGGGTCTGTATCACTGCACCAGGAAAGGAAGCCAGCTGGAACATCATCTTAATTTTTAAGGTACTGTGGGGCTTGGGGTGTAACTACCTTGTGCCATTTTTCGGTGCTTCCTGGCTTGGGAAGTGCTGTTTTCACCCGTATAGGGTTGACCTCAACTTACTTGTGCAGGCCTTACAGCTTGTGCATCATCAGGTAGGCTCCTCTTGAGCTCCTGTGATTCTTAAAGAACTACTGATCGTTTGCTGAACATTTTCTTTGAAGAACTGCATCAGAACTAGAACTATGCACTTGACTTTGGTTATCCTGGTTCCCTAAAGGCTACACTTTTCAACCCTATTGGCTTTGACAGTGGTGGTACCTGCATAGGTTTTATATTGTGTAGCACTTTTCTCTGCTGGGAAACAGACTACTTACATCCCTCTATTGTAACAGTTGCTAAAGTGTGTTCTTTCCAACTCTAAAACTTTCCTTCCCAAATTCAATGTTTAAATGGTGATGTGTATATATAAGGGCTATTACTGACCTTTAGTGATGTCCCTCTGTGCGCTGGAACTGTGTAGCACAGACAGAAATTACTCCCCTACATTATTGCTTCTTATATTAATTTAAATCCATCTTCCATTGAATGTTGTTAGTTGCTGCATTTTTAGTTTGATTGATTTGCCTTGTGTTTGTATAAGTAAATAATGTAATACACACTTAGAGTTATAATTGTTTACTTGGATCATTGTGTTTACTGATTTCAGTGTACTCCTCTACAGTTCACATTACCCCTCCTAAAATAAACTTGGCTGCTCAGCCACTCTACAGACTTCTGCAGTACAGGCCTATATTAAAGGTTGGGTCCCTAATACCAAGAGTTAAGTCTTATAGAGTCCCACACCAGTTGGACACTAGAAAAACCTACCTAACACAGAGCAGTCCAGAAGGCAATAGCACATCCCAAGGTCCTGAGTGCCAAAAAGATACCCCGGGGGCCAGGCCTTTCGCTCCTCCAGCTCTGCTCTCCTCTATGCGCCGCAGCCCCAACTCTCCCATGTCCAGCACCCACCTGGATTTCCTGCGATGCCGGCGGCTGCTCCTCACTTCATTGCTACCAACTAAAATGCAGGTTGCCCAGCGTCACCCTCCCTCTGTGCCCTGGGGCGAGACTGGTGGGGCCGCTCTCTTTCGTCTCGCCAACGGAGCTCAGGTGTCTGGGCTGCCCTCCTCGCCTCCAGGCACCAGGTCTGATTCCTCAGCCTGCCTCTTGGGGCTCCTCAGCGCTGCAGTCCCTCTGTTGCCACTCTGCTGGAACCTATCCAGCTCTCCCCTCGGCACTGGCAGTTCCCCTGCTGCTGGGTCCTGGACGTGGGGCAAGTGAGATGGCTGCAGGGCTGGTCTTACAGCCGGCCCATCAAAAGCAGCAGGGAGGTCGCTCTCTGCTCTTCCGCCTCCTCCCCTGGCAAGCACTCAAACCAGGTGCATTAGGCAGGACATGGCCACAGCTGTCAGCAAGCCTGAATGTCGATGTGTTGCAGCGAGCCCAGTGGTCGAAGTGGGTGGGAGCGGTGCTCCTCTACTTTTATTTTTTTACTTTTCTTTAATTAGGTTTTACTGTTCCTATATTTTTATTTAAAAAATAAATAAAAGTTCGAGAATGGTTTTGTATTAAAATAAAAGTGTTGAAACTGAAGTGCACAGCACTGATCTTTCCCCTAAACAGTAGATGCATTTGTTTGGGGGTTTGTATTGTGTGTGGAAGGGGGTGTGGCAATGAGGCTTGTGGGTAGCAGGGGCAGGCCAGCGGGGGATGTAGCTCCACTACTTCTTTTCATACACTTCGACCACTGAGCGAGCCTCTCTGTCTTTCTCTCCACTCTCCTGCTTTGCTCTGGGCCGCCTGAGATCCCTGCAGGCAAACTCCTGTAGCGGGAGGGCCGGGGGAAAGCAGCCTTCTGCCTCCCGCTTCAGGCCCTGACACTGCTTATTGCTGTGCCTCAGGCATGTAGCCCTACATGGGCAGCTTGTTCCCTCTCCGCTGCTCCTCCCCTGCAGCCACAAGTATCCCGCTACTCACGGGGCCAGGTCACTGCTCTGCAGCAGCTGTGCACTCACACGCCATCCGACAGTGCTCTCTCGGCTCACAGAGCTCCCTTGCTGCGTTCCTTAGGGACACTGCTCCTGTTCCCAGCACCGCTCCAGGGCACATCGTCTCTGCCCTGCACCCCGGGACCTCGCTGGCTGTCCTTCAGGTGGCGGCTGCCATATTGGAGGATTCCGGCTACTTGCTTCAGGCGGCTTCCCATTCCACCACAGCCCTCACGCTCTGCAACAGCAGGCACAATGTGTTCCGGACATGTTCCGGAGCAAGAATTTAGCAGCAAAATGAATATTCATGCAGTGATACAGGCGCATCAATGAAGGATCCGGTGGGAGCTCGGGAAATCTGCTGCTCACTGCATGGCTGCTGGCCACGCCCTCGTGCATCGGGGCATTTTTGTCTTGCCAGTTGAAAATGACCAATACAAGTACAAACCTATGCAACAAACAATCCTGATAAATGTGTTAAATTGCTTTGTAGTGCACTTCAGGCGAGTAGGGACACAGTTATTGTCGTTAGGCAGGATCCCAGAACAGTTTTATTATACATTGAACTCTTTTTAAGCTAGTTAATTTCATTTAAGAGGATTATTTAAAATAGGTTTTGTTAACATTGGCAAGATTCTTGTATCTTGTTTCAGCACTATATCAATCAATATTTGTACCCAACAAACCTCAATGATTCCTCAACCACATTTCCCACCTCTGCTTACTGGGCATCAGTGTCAGATGTGGCTATCTTCCTTTCCTTGCTTTTCTTCAGACCTTTTTGGCTCCATATAAATGGGTTTGCTTGTCATTAAGTTCAAGTTTACTTGCTCACGTGAACTACCCATTATGAAGAATGGCTTATTAGTACGCATTTTATTTTTCCTGCTGGTTAGCTGCCCTTTCAAGACTCGGAATCCCCAAAACAGAGGTTTACTTTCTGAAATTATGGCACTTGATTGCAAAGTAGTATACTATATGCATACTCAACTCTGTTGTGACTTATATGCACCTCTTTCTTATGGTTTTCTATTATTTTGCAGGTGTTTTGTCTTTTTGGCTATGTCCCAGCTGTAATCCTGTTCACCTACGTGGTTTCTTTCACCTATAGAAAGGTGCAAAACACTCAGGAATTTTGGTCATTCATTTTTTCTGTGGTAAGCAATATTGGCCTTTCAGGGTTTTTATTCTTTAGACTATTTGTATATAATGTGTGTGCCTCTTTGTCAGCTTCACTTTGATTAAGGTAGTTTGATTGTACAGTTTGATTGCAAATGTAATATATGTGTTTAGGAATATGAGGTGTGATGCTGGAAATGCCTTTTGGGTGGACTGGGCCTCCTAGTCATTGTCCTACCACTTCTCTGTGTGTGTTTTATGTATGTTGTCTGCCACAGAGACAGCTCTTCATTTTTCCTTTCTGTGAACAACACCCCTGGGATATCCTTATGGCACCCATGGGTGGGGGTAAACCCATGCATCCCTGGTGTATGTTTTGGGACACATGTGTGTTGCCCACAGTGCAGGGTATGGGCTAGTGGCAGCTACATGCTGACAGTTTTGGGACACAGGCCCTGCCATAGGAAACAATGCATGCCTGAACAAAGGCAAGATGGCCCTGGTAGCCTCTTGTTTTCTATTGCCTTAACCCATTGTTTCCCAATGTCCTGTGAATCCCTGACTCTCTCACCTTCTCCCTGACTGTCGGTTGGGTGGAAGAAACATCTATGGCTCTGGGGCTGCCTCCTGCCATACTGGCTGGAGCCTTCCCAGGGATGGTGTGTTGTGGGTACAAACTTGGCGTGGGGCCTGTATGAATGAAGTAGTCAACTCACATTCGATGTTGTGGGTGTCTGGTTTTGGTTGTGTGATACAATGCCTGGGCCAGCCCTAACTGAAACTGGAGTGATAATAGTGTAGTTTTCTGAAAGGATCTGTGCTTACCCCAATCCACATTCTGTGTTATGGGTGTCTGACTTTGGGTGACAGGCCTGAATTCCTTTGACCCTGATTGGTTGCCTGCCTGCATGATTGCACTTGTGTATGATTGGCGAACTGAGCCTGGCTCAGCCTAAGGGATTGGGGAACAAATGTGTATAACTAGGGACTCATCAATTTGTTCTGAAGCTTAAACCTGAAGCTTGAATCCTGGGTCCAGTTGGAGGAAGAAGTCTGCAGCTGCATTTCTTCAAGGAATACAAAGACTGCTGTGCTGGCCCAAGGACAGAATCAAGAGAGGACCTGTAGGCAACCTCTTCCCGAGCTACGAGCTACGAGGGGCCATTATGCACCTGCTGCTCTGTACTCTGTTCCACTACTCCCTTAAAGTAGGGATTTCAGCATTACATTAAATGATAATTAGAACCGCTAATGTCACACTGCACTTGGCTAGAATTTATGTACATATATTTCATTTTATTTGTAGACAAAGGAATACTTTTGATTGTGAAAATAACTGGTTTTGTCCTGATGAAGGCAGAGATTGTCAGGAGCACCACCTAATGCTCTGTAGACGGCTGAAACACACTGTTGACTCTTTAAGAAACAATCACAACACTGCGAACAAAGGGCAAGTCATAGTATAAAAGGACTAACAAGATTTTAACTGTCCCCTGATGTGCCAGGGCACTTTATACATATGTTGGATCTATGTTTGATCAGGTCTTATGTTGAACACTGTTGATTCTTTTGTGTCTGATCAACTGTGTAGATTCATAGTTATGCTGTGCAATATGTTGAAATGTCCATGTGTTGTTTGTGGAAATATGTACATTACATCTTTTAACCTTTGATATATTAATACAATTTTATTTTTTTGGGAAATATATAAGCAGTGCTTTAAGAAGAAATTGGATGGAATACCTGTGACATGAGGCCTCAGTCAATGTTTTTGTATTTATTTTTTGTATATGTTGTTGATAATTTGGAATATTAAGGCCTACCAGGCACCCTAAGTGTATAGATAATTAAACTGAAAAGGACCAACCTTCCCTATTTCTTTCCATTGTGCCACTGACAGAGACTAAGAGTCACAAGGAACGGATGTGGCAGCAACTTTTTTTTCTTTTTTTTCATTAGCACAAGTCAGCGGATAGCAGGGTTGGTGCATCGTGGATAGCGGGAGGAGGTATCAGCCTGCACCAGGTTAATAAACCCAGAGTGCTAATGTAAGGAAATTGCCACATCCCTTTATCTAAAGCATATTTTAAGTGGAACAGGGAATCTGCAAGAGCCAGAGATTAAGTGGCTCTGTAGGGACAGCGTGAGAAAGTAAATCTAAGTTCATGCAAGTGGTTTGAATGCCCATTGTGATGACAGGGAAAGATGCAAGTTTGCAAACCAATGCTAAGAGACGGGGGGGTAAAGTTTGAAGCTGCAATATAGCATCTTCTGAAAATACAGTAATAAGTTAAGGATCCGTCTTGTGATTAGGGAGCGTGACAAGTTGCAGATGCATCTTAGGCGGAAAGATGAGGTCAGGGTCTCTTATGATGGGAGAGGATATTGAAGTACGGTTGTGTTTGAGTCGGCAGATAGTATAATATAAGGGTTCTTCTTGAGGGTGGAGAGTATGATGAGGGTAAGGTTGTTTTTTCAGCACTGGAACTTTTAAATATTAATTATTCCTTGTCTTCAGCCTGGGAATCCCTGGTCATAATATATATGACAGCAATACACTGCACTTGCATATGGCACAGACACGCTTTTAACTTATAGTTTATGCACCATAAAGCCCACACCTTGCCATGGCAGCCATCTTCAGTTTCATCACTGCAGGTCTGTTGACAAAAGAATCCTCCTCAACTCTTAGCTTTTCAACATTTTTCATAGCACTTTGGGTTTTTTTCAGCTTTCTTTCTTCTGAAATGTGCTCTAAGCTGTTGCCACGAGCTAACCATTGTTGCTAAAACACTTTCCACCTCATGTTCTGGCTTAAATCATCAAAGTTTAACAAATTCTGCTCAACATGACTGAGAAAGGACAGAGAGTTGGGACTCAAAGTTAAAGTCTTTATTTAAAGACTTCAATAACTTTGAAAGAAAAGATGTTTTTCTTAAGATCCTCATAATGACTGCATTTACTGCTTGTATGCTCACAAAACTGAGGACTGTGACATCTGCTAAGGCTTTTAACAGAATCCTCTCCTGTACAGGGACACTTTAAATATTTTGGGAGGAAAATAGAGGGGTATCTTCTGGAGGGGAATCTGCTAGAACGTTCTCTGCTTACCTGCGTTCTAGGACAAAAAAAAGCATGCTTTGTTGAAGAGAACCTCTTCTGTGGGTAGAGGTGCACTTGCACCCTCAAAGTGAAAAATCTCCAGGAAACGCTCATTCAGCGCACCAAGCAGTGCCCCCAGTGTTAAACCCCATAAAACCGAGTCCAGGTCTCATTCAGTCTTCTCCTTTTCAATGGTGTTGTCTATGGGGCACTTGCCGCTCAGGACCTGGTAGCACTGATGTCAAGAGCCTCACATCATAAATGCAAAAGGCATTTGTCGAATAGCACAGCGCTATTGACCTAATCAATGGGAACAACACCGCCAACAGAGAAGTCTCTATCTACAACGACAGCCAAACACAAGTTGACGACATGCAAGTCTTTAATAGAGAAGACCAGTACTTCCCCTTCAGTGGACCATCTACAGGTTTGTCGATGAGCCCTTCAGCAGAGATTGTTGCCAATGGTCTTGCACATTATTATCTTGTTGCCCTTCTTGATATGGTCCTCTACAATTGTTTGGCACGCTCGTGCCAGTCTGGAGCATTCGGCTCACTAGCAGCACGTAAGCTCATACCCAGGTGCCAGGAAGTGGACTTGACTGCACCTCCTCACCCAATTAGCCCAACATCTCTCATCACCCAAGCCTTCTGCCATGAAGATTGTCTTTGAACTTGGAAGTATCCTTGCCTCTGAGAATATTAAGGAATACGGGCATGCGCTATCATAATTCTGGAAGTGCATTCCAAACTCTATTTCCATCCTTTGCTCACGTAACAGGAAACCACAATACGGCCCATCTTGCAGCATTTAATTGCCTTCAATGAATAAAACCTGGCACTCATGGTGTTCCTTCTTTGCACCTTAACAAGGGATGATTCAGCATCTCACATTCACTGCCTTCAAGAATAGATAACCAGTCTTGGCTGCTTCAGCCTTGACACCAGGTCAGACAGCCCTTCTTGCGTCTTCCACAATCGCAGCTAATTCTTTGCTGCGACACAGCTTTCGGCACTACTCTCCATTGGTTTGAACTTATTAAAGTTGTGATACCGATATCCAGCTCCTATATAATGGCAGCTCCATCTGCAGTCTTTTCACTACCTATATGTCATGATGCCCGCTCCCGGGGAGCCGGTTCAAGCCCTGCGTCCCCGAAAGCGGACATCCAGTCCCCAAGGAAGGACCCAGCAACCCCACATAGGGGCCCTTTGGACAGTGTCCTGGCGCTTATGGCACCAGGCTCATAAAAGACATCAGTCCTGGCGCCATGGGCGCCAGGCTCATTATGGAAGTGCTTGGGTGCACTTACCTGATGCAGACCATGCTGCAGGATCCCGGCCTCCTTGAGGCCTGAAAGGAACTACTTTACCTGTGGGACTAATTTACCATCCGGGCGTGGTCGGGGAAGGATACATACCTGATTGGAGGAAGAATACATACCTGGAACTTCTTCCAAGGCTATTTAAACCCCAGCCGAACAGCCACACGTGCTTCGCGTTGTTCTGCATCTAGCAGCTGGACGCTCACCGTGTCTGCTCCTGCATCCTGACTTCTGCCACGCCTGCCAGCATCCTGGATCACCTGCAAAGGAAGAGAAGAAGAGAACAGAAGGAGGAAAGGTCCTTACCTGCTAAATCCGCATCCCGGAGACATCTCGCCGACAATCCTGAAAAGGAAGACTTATTTAAAAGCTCATCGCGTCGATCGCTGCAGCGCTGCATTCCACTCACCTTTACAGGGCGCCTCCATGTTCAGCAGCGATCATCCGGATTCGCAGTCACGCCCCAGCGCCTAGGGAGAAAAAGACCAGAACAAAAGGTGAGAGAGAAAAGGGAATAAGGAAAGCTAAATCTCCATGTTAAGACTTACCTGTTGAGTCATTACCTCTTCATTTCGGGTCCGCGCCGTATCCTGGCATTTCCGGACCCCGGCCCCTAAGGGGAAAAAGAGACATCAGCGTTAATGAGCGAATGAAAAGACATTACCAAAAAACGCTCATTAAAGACTTACCTGATTTCTACAAGGATTTCACCTCTCATCTCGGGTCGATGCCTGTTGCCCGGCATTCCGTACCCCGGCCCCTATGGGGAAAAAGACACTAGCATTAGTACATTAATGCATGGACACAAGGGGAACCTCTTATCAAAAAACTTACCTGGAAGCCAAGCAAGTTTGGTTCTCACCAATCCGAAAATCCAGTGAAGTAACTGGATACCAACGCGCCCCTGCATCAGAAGCAGGATGGAGAGCTCGTCCTTCCAGACCCTAAGGTGAGACGCTACAAGGAATCACAGAAGGGTTTCGAGGAGGGTGAGAGGGGAAAGTGGGAGGCTGATTGCATTACCCCGCAGACAGTTAATCCCCTAGTTTCGCCTACAGAAGGATACTTCTGCGAGCTAGACAAGCCAGATTTGGGGACCCGGTCCAGCCCGTCTTCCGAACCCTGCGCATCACCTTAGAAGAGGTCACAGCAGCGCGAACCAGGCCAGCGCCTCCGTGGGAGTCAGGTGAGCGTTACAGAACACGAAGCCTTCCTACAAATTCCCACCCAGGCGCTATGGAAAGTTCTGAGACAGATCAGTTTGCCCAATTACTGGGGGAATTACGGGCCGAAGTACATGCCGCTCGTCAAGAGACTAATGCCCTCAGGAGGGAATTAATAATATCAAAGGAAAGAACTGATGACCTGGCCAGACAGCTTTTGCAAGGTCAAGCTGGGCAAACTCCTCTACCCGGTTCCGGAGGGAACCCCGCTCCTGTGGTTTCCAGTAACCCTGTGCAGATTAATCTACCTGGAAACATGCCGCTGGCCCCACCCGAACGCTTTGCTGGGGACCCCAAACGATTTGCCGTATTCATGAATCAGTGTTGTTTGCACTTCCTATGCAGACCTGGGGCCTTCCCTAATGATCAGACCCAGGTAGCCTTTGTATTGTCATATCTCAGCGGCTGCGCTGCCGATTGGTCAGTTCCACTGGTTACTCAAGATGACCCGATTCTCTGTGATTTTCAAAGGTTTCAAGCAAGCATGGAAAGGTTATTTGCTCGACACTCTCAGGGGCAGGCTCTGGATGACGAACTTCTATCCCTGCGACAGGGCAATCAGGACCTCCTATCCTATATTGCAACCTTTAATAGACTAATTGTGGAAACGGGATGGCCAGAGGATAAAAGAGTCACGTTGTTTTATCGAGGGCTACGCGGAGAACTTAAAGATGTCTTGGCCCAAGTTGTAAATCCGCCCCAAGAATGCACAGAGTATATAGACTTAGTGGTCCAATTGGATCACAGACTTCAAAACAGAAAAGCAGATCGGTCCAAGTTTGAGACCCGGGTGTTGGTCAAGACCCATGCTAATCTCAAGGGAGTTGATGTCTCTGGGCCTATGCAAATTGGAGGGGTTAAAGGACCCTTAACTCAAAAGGAACGTGAAAGGAGGCGGCAGTTAAAATTATGTATTTATTGTGGGAATTCTGGACACTTTCTAAGAGATTGCCCGGCAAAACCGCCCCGAAAGGCGGTAGGAGCCGCTGATAAAAACCATGAAGACTCTGTTTCGGGAAACAACTCTGCCCGACAAGTGTAGGGGTCCGCTTGCCGAGCTTGAAAACTAACTTTCAGACCTCGCATTTCATTATGCCAATGGTTCTCGTAGATCCAGAACAGCCTAAGCGGTTGCATGCAATAAAGGCATACATCGATAGTGGGGCTATTGGAAACTATGTGGATTGTGAATTGGTCTCTATGATTAACCTCCCTCTCCGTCCTAAAACCAGCAAAGATGTCATCACCACAGTCGATGGAACAGAAATTGCATCTGGACCGGTAACACATTCCACTACTGAGGTGACTCTTATTGGTCCTGACGGCCATCGGGAGGGTGTTGTGTTTGATTTAATCAAGGCTCCACAGTTTCAGGTTATTCTTGGAATCCCTTGGTTAGAGACACATAATCCTCGAATTGATCGGCGAGCTAAGAGAATAACCTTCCCGGATTGTACACAAACCTGCTACCCCGAAAACCTGAAGATTAATCTAGCATCTTTAACCTCTGCCTCCATGCAACTACCTCCGGAATACCAAGACTTTCAGGACGTCTTCCAAAAGGAACAGGCCAACACGTTACCTCCTCACAGATCGTACGATTGCCAAATCGATCTGGTGCCCGGTGCACAACCCCCTTGTAGCAGGATTTATGCCCTTACCGAACCTGAGAATCTGCATTTGAGACAATATTTGGATCAATACCTAGCTAATAGTTTTATTCGCCCGTCAAAGTCCCCGGCATCCTCGGCTTTGTTCTTCGTGCCCAAAAAAGAAGGCGACCTTAGAACTTGTATTGATTACCGCGCATTGAACCAGATAACGGTTAAAAACCGTTATCCTCTGCCTCTGATCCCTGAACTCCTTGACCAGGTGAAGGACGCTTGCATATACACCAAGTTAGATCTCCGGGGGGCTTATCATCTGGTACGAGTTAAAGAAGGCGACGAATGGAAAACTGCCTTCCGTACTAAATACGGATTATTCGAGTACCAGGTGATGCCTTTCGGATTGTGTAACGCGCCAGCTGCCTTCAAATACTTCATGAATGATGTCCTTCGGGAACTCATCGATGTTTGCGTTGTCGTATATATCGATGACATTCTGGTGTACTCCTCTTCGGAATCTGATCACAGAAAACACGTCATGGCAGTACTTGAAGAACTGCGCAAGCACAAACTATTTGCTAAATTGGAGAAATGTGTTTTCCATACCAAAGAAAAGGAGTTTCTAGGTTTCATCCTGACACCCAAAGGAGTCCGAATGGACTCAAGAAAAGTGGATGCCATCCTCAAATGGCCATCACCTAGCTCTGTAAAAGGGGTTCAAAGCATGCTCTGCTTTGCCAATTTCTATCGCAGGTTTATCACGGAATTTTCACGCGTGGTACAACCCATTACTGCACTCTTGAGGAAAAAAAACGTTTTGAATGGTCTGAAGAAGCCGAGCAGGCCTTTCAGGATTTAAAAGCTAAGTTTACCTCCGCACCTATATTGAAACACCTGCGTCCAGATCTCCCTTATGTCGTCGAGACTGACGCATCCAGCCTAGCCATGGGAGCTGTCCTGTCCCAAAGAGATCCCGAAACCAACCAACTGCATCCCGTAGCATTTTGGTCCAGAAAATTCTCGGCACCCGAGGTTAATTATGCAATCACGGACAAAGAACTGTTAGCCATTAAGTCCGCTTTTAAAGCCTGGCGGCATTATCTGCTTGGCGCTCGACATACCATCACAGTGATCACTGATCACCGGAATTTACAGTATTTGAAAACCGCCAAGGCTCAGTCGTCACGGCAGCTCCGATGGGCTTTGTTTTTCGCTGAATTTGATTTTGTGATTACCTATCGACCTGGCTGCAAGAATGGAAAAGCAGATGCCTTATCCCGAATTGGAATGGGAGAATCTGATACAAACTCAGAACCAGTACCAATAATTCCCGAACAGAGGATTCTAGGCATGACTTCGTTACAGACGCTTGAAGACATTCAAGCCAGAGTGAAACAACTCCTGGACCCTACAACCTTACAGAATTGGATACAAAAAGGATCAAACTTTACCATAGATAATGGTTTACCTTATTTCCAAGGACGCTTATTCCTGCCACATAAGGAATTACACGAACTAGTTATTTCCGGTTATCATGATGCATTAATAGAGGGACACCCCGGTATTGCCAAGACAGAGGAAAAGGTGAAACGACAATGTTGGTGGCCCTCTTGGCGAAAAGATGTTTGCGCCCAAAATAAAAGTCAAAATAAAAGACCAGCCGGTCTCCTTCAACCTCTAGACATACCGCCAGCACCCTGGCACACCCTATCAATGGATTTTATTACGGACCTGCCTCCTTGTTCGGGGTACAATACTATTCTGGTAATTGTGGATTTGTTTTCCAAAATGGCCCACTTTATTCCTTTGAAAGGTTTACCTTCAGCTTCTGTCCTAGCCAAAGAATTCCTAGAAAATATTGTTCGGCTACATGGATTCCCATCTATACTAATCTCTGACCGGGGAAGCCAATTCATTTCCCACTTCTGGCGCAAATGTTGTCAAATGGCGCAGATCGACGTAAGATTATCGACCAGTCACCACCCTCAGACCGATGGTCAGACCGAGAGGACAAATCAGACCCTTGAGCAATACTTACGGTGTATGTTACAGCAATCTGAAAGCAACTGGAAAGACATTTTTGGATAGCTGAATACGCATATAATAATTCGGTACACTCTGGAACTGGCCACAGTCCTTTTTATACTTTGTTTGGGCATCACCCTCGAACCTCAAACCTTGACTCACCTCAGAACCTCGGAATGCCTGCAGTAGAGCATCTGCATTCTACAATTACCCAAGCCTTCAAAGAGGCAACTACGCATTTACAACAAGCCAAGAGAAAATACAAGGAGAATGCTGATCTACTTCGGAGTGAAGCACCTCCGTATCAGATTGGGGATCAAGTGTGGTTAGCTACCAGACATTTACCACTCAAAGGGCCTCGAACTTTTAACCCAAAATATCTGGGACCTTATTCTATTACGGCAATAATTAACCCAGTGGCTGTTAAACTTGATTTACCAGCTAGTATGCAAATTCACCCTGTTTTTCATGTGTCACTTCTGAAACCAGTGGTACCCGGAACCCGACTACTCAAACCTCCAGAACCTATTCTAATAGATGGGGAGCCCGAATTCGAAGTGAAGAACATTTTAGACTCAAAAATGTTTACGTCAAAACTGTTCTACCTAATTGATTGGAAGGGGTACGGACCTCAGGAGAGGTCGTGGGAACCCAGCCACCATGTGTATGCACCTCGATTAGTCAGGAAATTCCACCGACTCTTCCCAGACAAACCAAAACCCCCGGAGGGAACACCCTTTGGAGGGGCCTTGGGGGGGAGTGCTGTCATGATGCCCGCTCCCGGGGAGCCGGTTCAAGCCCTGCGACCCCGAAAGCGGACATCCAGTCCCCAATGAAGGACCCAGCAACCCCATATAGGGGCCCTTTGGACAGTGTCCTGGCGCTTATGGCGCCAGGCTCATAAAAGACATCAGTCCTGGCGCCATGGGCGCCAGGCTCATTATGGAAGTGCTTGGGTGCACTTACCTGATGCAGACCATGCTGCAGGATCCCGGCCTCCTTGAGGCCTGAAAGGAACTACTTTACCTGTGGGACTAATTTACCATCCGGGCGTGGAGGAAGGATACATACCTGGAACTTCTTCCAAGGCTATTTAAACCCCACCCGAACAGCCACACGTGCTTCGCGTTGTTCTGCATCTAGCAGCTGGACGCTCACCGTGTCTGCTCCTGCATCCTGACTTCTGCCACGCCTGCCAGCATCCTGGATCACCTGCAAAGGAAGAGAAGAAGAGAACAGCAGAAGGAAAAGTCCTTACCTGCTAAATCCGCATCCTGGAGACATTGCACCGACAATCCTGAAAAGGAAGACTTATGTAAAAGCTCATCGCGTCGATCGCTGCAGCACCGCATTCCACTCACCTTTACAGGGCGCCTCCATGTTCAGCAGCGATCATCCGGATTCGCAGTCACGCCCCAGCACCTAGGGAGAAAAAGACCAGAACAAAAGGTGAGAGAGAGAAGGGAATAAGGAAAGCTAAATCTCCATGTTAAGACTTACCTGTTGATTCATTCCCTCTTCATTTCGGGTCCGCGCCGTATCCTGGCATTTCCGGACCCTGGTCGCTAAGGGGAAAAAGAGACATCAGCGTTAATGAGCGAATGAAAAGACATTACCAAAAAACACTCATTAAAGACTTACCTGATTTATACAAGGATTTCACCTCTCATCTCGGGTCGGTGCCTGTTCCCCGGCATTCCGTACCCCGGCCCCTATGGGGAAAAAGACACTAGCATTAGTACATTAATGCATGGACACAAGGGGAACCTCTTATCAAAAAACTTACCTGGAAGCCAAGCAAGTTTGGTTCTCACTAATCCGAAAATCCAGTGAAGTAACTGGATACCAACGCGCCCCTGCATCAGAAGCAGGATGGAGAGCTCGTCCTTCCAGACCCTAAGGTGAGACGCTACGAGGAATCACAGAAGGGTTTCGAGGAGGGTGAGAGGGGAAAGTGGGAGGCTGATTGCATTACCCCGCAGACAGTTAATCCCCTAGTTTCGCCTACAGAAGGATACTTCTGCGAGCTAGACAAGCCAGATTTGGGGACCCGGTCCAGTCCGTCTTCCGAACCCTGCGCATCACCTTAGAAGAGGTCACAGCAGCGCGAACCAGGCCAGCGCCTCCGTGGGAGTCAGGTGAGCGTTACACTATAGCCAGCTTCTATGATCACTTAGTTTACGGCATCTGTACAGTTATTGAACGGTTTGCATTTTCTGCACTGCTCTTCACACATGCAATCTTCTTTTCGCATATGAAAGTTTACTCAACTCTTTACTTAGTCATCAGTTTCTATGAGGGCCATACACTTTTTCTTCAGCCAGTATTCTCTGTGCGTCACGCTCATTTCTTGTGACGTCATCAGCTCTTTTCATATTTCTTCATGGATTTCCTCCATGAGATTGTCATCTCTCCTGGAATACATCTGATAGGGTTTTCTTAGTGTATACCTTCTCTTGAAGATTCACAGTGGAATGGTCACAACCACTGGTGTCAAGCATGGCACAATTTTAGGCTTCCAGCATACAGATGGGTGGGGGGCGGGACGTCCTACAGGGGCATTTGGTTGCTCCTCTACCGTCCCCCTTTGGTCGATCCATCGACCACAACTTCACCAGTCTCCACATTATGGTATTTGCATTTAAAGAAGTGCTTCTTTGGGGTCAAAATCTTCATCACTCCCTTCAGGTAACCTGCTGATTTACATGTTCATCCACACACTGGTCAGGTAACTTCACTGTCCATTCGGATTACAATAGACCCATCGTCCCTCATACTTCTTTTGATTTCTTGGATGCAGTAACTTTGTCTCCTCAGGTGCTACTATACTAGCTTCTATATATTTTCTGGGATCTTCATCTGTCAACCCCTTGGGTCCCAACCCTGATTTGACATCGATCATGATCTTCATTCCTACTGCCTTCTTTGCTGTCTTCTTGCACTGTGTTATAATTATCCTAATCACACAGAATCCAACCATTACCATCACTAATACTGCTCCAAGAAACCTGAAGATGTTCGCCATCCATTGTGGAACCCATGAGAGGATATACGCAAACCAGCTGTCATCTGCAATGTCCTCCGTCTCATCTTCCATCTTGTTGTGCAGGTTCATCAGCACTGTTATGGCCTCTGTCAAGGTCTCATTCTCGTCATCGTGAGAAGGTATGAACGTGCAACATGATAGCCCGATTTTGGCACAAACTCCTCCTTCCATTGCAGTGATCATGTCCACGACATATATGTTCTGCAGGGTCATCAGTCCTATGGCCCTCAATACTTCTTTGATAGCAATGATTCCCTTTATGATCGTGTTGATCGTCTGCAAAAGTTCCCATCCCGTGATCTGCAACCACTTGGCATTGGCCATCGTTTGGCTCCCAGGCATGAAGATGGTTGTGAAAATTGCGGCAGTCTTGCTGAACAGTCTATGCTCATATGTAATGGCCTTGTCAGCGTCTATTGACTTAGCTGAGAAATAGTTCTTTCTCTTTGTTCGATTGAAAAATTTGAGCGATCCCCTTCTCAAATGAGCATCTACTTTCAGAAATTCTCCAATGTTCAGGTCACTCTGAGGAATCACCAACATTGGAGCATGGATGAGCACAAAGGAACACGTCCCTCCCCAATCCTTGGGCAGCTTCATATAGGCCCTGGGCCCACAAGCCCAATATCAATATATTCAGGACGGCTGTCCTTGCTCCCATTCTAGAAACGTCAACTGTAGTCTTGCAGCCTTTGTCATTCCCCACCTGATTCTTTCCTTCTCTTCTAAAGCATAACGTTGCTTTTGCCAATGGGATCACAATCATTGGACCCGATTCATCTTCGACCTGCGTCAGTAGTTTGGCATGCTTGGCCCATGATTTCAAAAATCTATCATTCACTCTATATACTTCTTGTACATATTCTGCCTTCAGTAAGTGAGCTGTACAGGACATCAGTCCCTCTTCCCATCTCTTCTTGGATTTAACCCGTCCATAAACTAAGACTTGAGTTTGTTCCCAGCATCCAGGCCATCCAGCTACTTCTGTTTTATCAGGGCAGTTCAGTGTCTTCATTTCTGCAATGACTACCTCTTCCTGTAAGCATCTTCCTCTTCCATGCAGGTTCATTTTCCATCTGAGTGGTCTTGATGTAATCGTCCTGGAATGGAAACAACCATTTCAATCTCCATCGCAAATTGGCTCAATTTCCCTGAAATTGTCCTCTGGTCATGCATGCTGCAAGGTGACCAAGGCATCTGGCATTGTGTTGTGGGATTTCTCTTGAAATAAAAGTTTGCACTATATACATGGCATAAGTATGAGATCGCAGACGGAACAACTCTCCTTAGACGTTTTCTCCCACACTTTTCATATGTTGATACCACATGTTCGACCCACATGTGTTGCGTTTTCTAAATGGGCATTCATCCCATCACTAACTTCTCTGCATTTCTCTTATGTCTCACTAATGCAAGGTCAGTGCTTGCATAATAATCATGGAGTGTATCAAAAATCGTTCTCCTCTTAGGGAGGACCATAGGTGCCTCTGCCTCAGTGGAAGTAAGCAAATCAAAAGCAGTTCCTGTAGTCGGGCAAATCATAGTGGCCTTTACCTCAGTGGGAGTAAATGTATAGTAGAGACTGGAAATGGAGAGGGAGAGAAAGACAAAGTGTAATCGTGCAGGCATATATTATGCACCAGAATACTGACATCCACCCTTTGTGACATCTTGGTACTTGTGGTTCTTTCTCCAGGATCATACCAGCTTCTGCATGTCTCATTTCTTCTATAATCATAAGAAAAATGTCTTTACACCTGCAATTGCAGTATGTGCTCAATGAACGCAATTAACAGCCTTCTAATCACAGGGCAATTTTTAAGATTCTGTAAAAAAGTGTGAATATCAACGTCCCTTCTGACAAGAGCAGGATAAACTTGAAGGATAAATACAAAAACAACAAACACAAGCCAATGCACATCCCTGTCGATGAGATCCATAGGGTTTTTTTTTTTTTTATTTCTTTTATTGATTTTATGCAAACAAAACAACAAAAACCAAACAAGCAGCATAATCATAATAGTTCAGTTACACATCAAGTTATCGTAAGCACTGCTCCCATTATCCCTCCCTTCCCCCGTGAGCCTATTTGTCAATCCCTTTCAATGTTTGGCACATGCGGCTGGGTTTCGTTCTCTTCGGAGTCTGTTGGATCTGGTATTACTCCAAACAATTCTGTTATTAGCGTTTTCCAAGCCAACAAGGTACCCGCCTCCCCATCATCAGCCCGGCTACTCGCTTCTTGCCATGCCACCGTTTCAGCCTCCGCCCATTTCTGCAAGTCCTTCCACCATACATCCACCTTAGGTTTGTGGCATTTCTTCCACCCCATGGCGATCCTGTGTTTCGCAAGCACATACGCCAGATTTCTCAGTTTCTCAATATGCTTGAGCTTCCGTGGCCTAGGGAACCCGCCCAGTAAGCAGGCCCAGGCCGTGTCTGTGACAAGAGTAACCCCTTTATCAGCCAGTTTCTGTGCCACTTCTCCCCAGTAGCACCTGATAATCGGGCACGACCAAAACATATGTGTCATGTCAGCGTTTTCTAGGTTACATTTAGGACACACTTGTATTCCAGCGTTTCGGAACTTGGATATCCTCAAGGGGGTCATGTATGCCCTATGCGTTACATACAGCTGTATTTGTTTTAATCTGGCATTTCTAGACACTTTTTTGTGGTAACCCAGGGCACGCTCCCATACCCCGTCCTCCATCGGGGCTCCCACTTCCGCCTCCCAGTCCAGCCTCAAATGTGTTAAATCTTTCCCCGCCTTAGCCATCACCATCTCATACAGTCTCGAGATCTCATGACCCCCTTCGGACAAATCATATATTGTTTCCAAAACTGCATCTGGTTCTTCTATCAAAACTGTCTCTGGCTAGGTATTCTTAATCAACCGTACCAATCTAATGTACGTGACATATTGGCCCGTGTGTAGCCCCGCTTCTTCGTTGAGTTCCATAAACTCCTTAATGGATCCCTCTTGCCAAACATCGCCTAGCGTTGCCAGCCCCACTGATTCCCAGTAGGTCCTAACAATCGTCCTCAACTGATCATCCCCTCCTGTCAGAGCAACCAGCGGTATCTGCGGGAGGCACGGGCACGGTACTTCCATCAAACGACAAGCCCTACGCCAAATTTTCCATCCAAGCCTCAACATCACAGGACGCCCCCTCATTTCAGTTTCGGACAGCCAAATCATTTCTTTCAGATAAAACGGGGCGCAGTCCTGTCCAAGCACCCTATGCTCAGGGGTCACTTCATCAGAAAGCCACTTGGCCACATACTGTAACTGTCCCGCCAAGTAATAAACCTCAAAATGAGGCAGTCTGATACCTCCTTTTTCATAAAAGTTCTGCAGTTTCCAAAACGCCACTCTATTTCGGGTACTGTGCCACAGGAAGTCCCTACACATGCTATTCAATTTGCTGAAAAACCTCTTGGGTATTATGTATGGGATATTACTGAAGTAGTGCAGGAGCCTGGGCAGAACTACCATCTTAAGCATGGCCCCCCACCCCATCATCGCCAAGGGCAATCTTGCCCAGAACTGCATGCTGTTTCTAATTTTCTCGACGGCTACTTCCGTATTGTGTCTGTGTTCTTCTTGCACCGTGTGATATACATCTACGCCCAAATAGGGAAAAGAGCTAGTTGCCCATGGTACCTGTAGCACCGGTAGTCCTTCTACAGGGATCCCCTTATAGCTACCTAGCGGGAATATGACAGACTTTTGGGGGTTCACTGAGATGCCCGACAACTCTGCGTACCTTTCCATCACTTCAAGTATGTATAAGAGATTTTCTTCTGGGTATTGCAAGTACAGTAACAGATCATCCGCGTACAAGGATATCAAGTGTGGTTCCCCTCCTACCTCAATGCCAATCGCATCATACTGTGCCCTAAGGCATATTGCCAGAGGCTCCAGGGCCAAGATATAAAGCATCGGGGACCAGGGGCACCCTTGTCTGGTGCCTCTGCTAAGTTGCCATCTCTCAGATATCACCGCTCCAGTTCGTACCCTGGCAAGCGGCTCGCTATACAACATCTTGGCCCACCTGATATAGCCTGGCCCCATTCCATACCCTTCCAAGGCAGCCAATAGCCATGACCACTTGACCGAGTCAAAAGCTTTAACTGCATCTAGAGACACTATCGCCGTGAGAATCTTGCTGTCCTGATTCAGCATCGACAGGGGCCTGTAGGAGCCACATCTGTGCTCCGGTTTATTGGGCTTGGGCAGCGGTATTATGATCGCCTCTCTGAGTGACTCAGGCAACCGTCCTATCTCAAACGCTTCATTAAGCATGTCTAACATTGGGGGGGAGGATTTCCTCTCTGTATACTTGATAAAATTCACTGGGGAACCCATCTGCTCCTGGGGTCTTACAGGTAGGCAGCTGCTTCACAACCTCTTCTAACTCCTCCAACGTGATTGGCTCATCTAACTCCTCTCTCTCTTCTTCACTTATCTTGGGCAGCCCTATGTCTTCTAACATTTCGATTATCTTGCGCTGGTCACCCATCTCATCGTCTCCGTACAGCACTTTGTAATATTCCACAAATTCTTTGTTAACCCCCTCTTGTGTGGCCACCTCATCTCTGTCCTCCCTAATAATAGTCCTGATCGGAGGCCTAGGGGTCTCGCTTTTGTATAGCCAAGCCAAGAGGCGGCCTGTCTTGTCTCCCCCGCGTGCTGCCTCTCAACATGTTTCTTATAATTGAGATTGCAGAGTCTTTCCCAATGCCCTGCACATTGTTGCTGTAGTTGGAGTACCAGTTCCGTGTCTACATCACCGCTCTTCAATGCTATTTCTAGCTCAGTTTCCACCCTCTGCAGGTCAGCCAAGACCCCACCTTGTAACCCTCTTGACTTAGCAATGGCCGCCCCCCGCATCACCACCTTAAAATCTTCCCATAATGTGCCCGCAAAATTAACACTCCCAGTATTCTCTTCAAAGAAGTTAGTAATCTCTTCCCTTATATCTTCTCTAAAGACTGGATCTTTGAGCGCCTCTGCTCAGAGGCGCCATATAGGGATCTTCGCCCTCGGGGGGCAATATATTGCCATCCGAGGATCAGGGGCGAATGATCCGAGAGGACCCTGGCCTTATATTCGATTTTAGTGATCTCAGACATCACATCTGCTGTGGTAAAGACGTAATCGAGCCTAGTATGCAGTTGGTGCGGGGCTGAATAGTGCGAATATTGCCTCTCAGTGGGGTGTTTCATCCTCCACGCATCTGTGAAGCCAAAATCAGTTAACAGCATCTGCAACGCTTTCGCCGCTGGGCTACGCTTACCCGCCCTGCCATCAGATCTGTCTACCACAGGATCCAACACACAATTAAAGTCCCCACCCCAGATCACCGCGCTCCCTATACACGTACTAAGATTGGTACATAAGGCTCTGAAATATGTTGCTGTATTTTGGTTGGGGGCATACGTGTTTTCTATGCATACCTCCCTGCTCTCCACCAGCCCTCGCAATATAGCCATCTTTCCATCAGTTTCAACTACCTCTTGTATCGATTTGAACGGGACATGCGGTGCCACCCAGATTAACACCCCCCGGGCATATGCAGAGTATGGCGAGCCCACTACGGTCCCTCTCCACTTTCTCTTAACCAGGTCCAACTTCTCTCGCGTCAAGTACGTCTCCTGTAGTAGTGTGATATCTATTTTCTGCCTTTTCAGATACATCATGATTTTGTTTCTTTTCAGATAGCTGTTAAGGCCCCTGACGTTCCACGTTACTATCCTGAGGTCCCCCATAGGTCATTAATTAGCACCCTCCCGATCCTCCGCCGATTACGCCCCTTCATGCACCGCAAGTACACCATGCTGATTCTTCCAAATAGGCTCGAAACAAAACTTAAACTCCCCATGACCACACACACACTCAACTTCCCATCCCCCCACCTTCCTCCCACCCACCCCTCCCCCAACAATACCCTCCCCAACCGTTGCCCAGCTCCATTCCTGGATCTCAGGCACCCCCACATCTAGCCCTGCCTAGCACAAGCTTCTACTCAGGACTCAGTAAGGTTAAGCCGCCCTAATGGCAGCTGAAACTAGTAATCTATTGGGGTAGGTCGTCCACGTTCTGTTGCTCCTTTCAAAAAACATTGCGTATACAGTTGCCAAACCGTTACCAGTTACACTCACTATATTCCAGTCCAAATCGAGCACCTGGCTCAGATTGCGTACAAAGTTCAGTTAGTTACAGTTTCTCTGTGCCATCAGGTTCTTCCTCCTTACGAAATCTTCATTCGGTATGATCCTGCCGGTCACGATCTGCTTCTTGTTCCGGGCAGCCCTGCAGGTCCAGCCATGTGACAACATCCTCAGGGGTATCAAAAAATAGCGCTTTGTTCTTGTGTAGCACTTTCAATCGTGCCGGATACAACAGCATATATTTGACTCCCGCAGCCCTCAGCCTTCTTTTGACGGTGACGTAACTATACCTCTGCCTTTGCACCAGTATTCTATAGTCCGGGTATGCTGTGATGTTGGTGGATGCTCTCTCTATCGTGCCGCCCTTCCGAAAATATTCGAGGATCTTTTCTCTATCCCTGTAATTCAGGATCCTCGCTATGATCGGTCTTGGCGGGGCCCCCGGCCGGGGTATCCTCATTAGGGCGCGGTGCGCCCTCTCCACCGTAAATCCCTGCAAAAGATTCCCGGCTCCGATCCCTTGTAGGATCATGTTTTCGACATAGTTTGTGGGGTCTTGGCCTTCTTCCCCCTCCGGAAGGCCAACCACGCAAATGTTGTTCCTCCTCGCTCTTCCTTCCGCCTCTTCCACAGGATTTTCCAGGTTGGTGACCTGTTGTTTTAAGACATGAATCTCCTTCGCATTGCTCGTGCTAACATCGGTATTAATCTTCACCTCACTTTCAGGACCGCTGGTCCTTTCTGCAGCTGTAACATCTTGACGCAGCAGGGTGAGTTCCGTACCTACAGCATCGAACCTATTCTCTTAAGCTGTGCGCAAGTCCGCCATTGCCAAGTCCCATTTTGCGCTCAGGCCCGTTATAGCCTCCAGGATCTGGTGCTTGTCCCCTTCGGGGGTATCTTCCGCAGGGGTCACGACCATGCTCTGCACCGATGTTGAGGGGGTCCGTTGCGTTCTCGTGAAAGTCTCCATCGTGGGTTGCTTAGTCTTGGTTCTCAACCCTTTCGCCGACATGGCGCTGCCCTCCACTCTTGTACACCTCCGCCTTAATGCAGCTATTGCACTGTCCTCGGTCCGACAAAGGTCTGGCTCCCAACTCTCCTGACTCACATTCGAGATGGCACTTCGAATTGTCTTACGAATGGGCTATGGCCTCACACTCCCCATTCAAGTTCCGTAGGTCTCGTCGCCCAAGCGTCCAATGTTATCGGTCAGCTTGCCGAGGCTCCATTAGCGTATGCCAGGCCGGGCGCTCTCATGGTGTTAATTCGAACACCCCGACATATCTCCTTGTCGTACTATTCCTCCAGGCAATTTACCGCAGCCATATCCCGCAGTTCCGGGGAATCAGTGTTGTTTCTCCACGGAGGCCTCTCTTTTGTTAGCCGCCATCTTGGTGCCGAAGCGGCCGCACAGTCGCGCCAACAAAAATGTGTATATTTCACGATTCCCGGGGACTATGAACTTCTCCAGCGAACTTCACTTGGCGTGCGGCTTCCGACACCTGATCCCCAAAGTTCTAGGCGCTCGTTACAGTTTCAACGGGTAACTTTGGCAAAAATAAAGTCAGATCATGAGGAGCTCCTCACGCAGCACGTCCTATTCCATGGCCAGTTGGCCCCCCCCCCCGATGAGATCCATAGGTTTAACCAAATATGTATCCAGTGAGAAATTAATCTGAATATTGATCTTTCTTCCAATTCTTCCAATTCTTAATTAAAAACTGTAGGTTAGGCATAACTTGGACACATCAATGTGATTGCTAAAGTTCATTTTCAAAAGATTCCTGTGATTCTCAGCAAAGGGTTGCACTCCTGTTTTTATTGAACCATCAATACACATTGAATTCTTACCGATCTAAAGCAGTGGCAAAATTATTTGATTACAATTCGGCAGTCCCGGCCCAATGATCCAAATTCTCAAGCTTTATAAACTTCAACAATTGTCGCAGTGACCAATTAATTTATAACAATACATTAACATTTCATTTTAACAACTATGATTCTATTAGTAATTTTACAAATTCCCTTGGGGATGTATTATTGTAGCTGTATGTTCTGTAGCGTTCTACGTTAAAGAGAGAAAAGGAAGGGAAAAAGAAGAGAAAAAAACAAAAGAAAAACAAAAACCTTTTCACCAGCATCCCCCTATGATCCAGGTGTTCCCCCCCAGTGCACTGCGTCATCCCCCCGCTCTGATATCAGTTCGATAGGGGCCTTCCCTCACTCTAAGCCATTCAAGGCTGAAGGAGGTATTTAACCAGTCTTGGTTGGAAGAACATGTGTTCCTTTTCTTCAACATGCTCTAGGAATGGCCCCAAATACGTTGGAATTTGTCTGTCCGGTTCTCTATTGCTGACGTTAGCATCACCATTCCCAAAAGCTCCCAGACTTTGACCCACCAGTGTGCAATGTGGGGATCCTCTGGTTCTTTCCAGAATCGCGCGCGCGTAAGTGGGGGCCGCCATCAGTAGTTGAGTGATTAGCTGCGCTCTGGGACCAGATTGTTGATAGGATCCGTCCTCAGGGGAGTCGCCCAACACCATCACTAATGGGTCCATGAGGAGGAGGGATCCACAGATGTCCTTGATTTTGGATCGGATGTCCAACCAGAAGGACTGAATAATCGGCAGTGCCACCACATGTGCCCCAAGTCTCCTTTAGCCCCACACCCATTCCAGAAAACATCAGGGTAGTCTACGTTCATGGCGTGCAGCCTCTGCGGCGTGAAATACCATCAATAGCATATTTTAATTGCGCATTCCTTAACTGTTGTGCATCTAGAAGACTTATGTGTTCTGTCTCAGATTCTTTGCCATGATTCAGGAGCTATCTCCCTCCCTAACTCCTTCAGCCATGTTAACATGTAAGATAATTTTTCCTCCTCTGGAGCTATTTCTAGGAGTCTGTAGCATGTTGCTACTTTGTGGGAACGTTGTCCTTCTGCGGCAGTTAGCTCTATGCCTGTGGGAGGCCTGGTGGCAGCCTTTTTAACGAACGGGTTGGTGACCCAGTGCCTGAGTTGCATGTATTTAAACCTTTCGGTTTCTGGGAGGTTATAATTTCTCCTTACATTGAATGAAGGTCAAGGGGATATTGTCGACAGATACCTCTTGCAGCCTCAGGGTCTCTGTTCCTGACCAGTTTCGGTATGATCTAGGATGAAGCCCTGGAGTGAAGGCAGGGTTCTGTGTGATCTGGGTCAAAGGGCCCAGTCCCGGGGCAATCCTCCTTAAGGTGATCTGCCTATCCCAGCATCTAAGCGTGGAGCTCGTAGTTGGGAGAAGTGGATATTGAGAGGCCCGTACTTCCTGCGGTAGGAAAGGGAGGTGGGAGAGGGGAGCCCCGGGTCTATGTCCTGCCTTTTAGGGGATCCTCTTGAGTAGCCCAACCCAGGATGGGGGCAATTTGAGATGCTCGATAGTATCTTAAAATGTAGGGGAGCCCTAAGCCTCCAAGCTGCCTCCTTCTGATGAGGATCTTGCGCTGAATTCTGGGTGTTTTGTGCTGCCAGATAAATCGGCATCTCTTTCTGCAAATCTTGTAAGTCCCGCTCTGGAATATGGACTGGGAGCGCCTGCAATCCATAAAGGAGTGGGGGTATCAAGGTGTTATGCGCCCCAGCCATGAGATCTCCTGGGGAGCCCATTTTAGCAGAGATTCCTTTGCTTCTTTTATTAGCAGGGGAATATTGGCCCTCACCAAACCAGAATAATTAGGAGTTAAGTGCACCCCCAGATATGTTATTTTGGAGTTTACCCACCTAAGGGAAAATGTATTCTGTAAGGCATTTAGTACCTCAGGTGTTTCAGATAGATTCAGCCCCTTTGATTTGGCCATGTTTATTGAGAAGGCCGAGATCAGCGCAAATCTATCAAGCAGGGTCATGAGTGGGGGGACCGAGGTCTGGGCGTCTCTCAAAAAGCAGAGGACATTGTCTGCATCTAGTGTGACTTTGTGATTCTGATCCTGTACCTTGAACCCTTGGATTAACGAGTGTAGACGGATATGTTGGGCTAGTGGCTCCATTGCTAGAGCAAAAACCAGAGGTGATAGGGGACACCCCTGCCTGGTCCCTCTGCCAAGGGGTATCCGTGGTGTCCAATGAGCGTTGACTTGAATTTGGGTGGAGGGGATCCGGAAGTTAGCCAAGATCAACTTAGAGAATTGCGAACCGAAGCCAAAGCCCTTCAGGACTAAGTGTAAGTAGTCCCATGACATGCTGTCAAAGGCCTGATGGGCGTCTAGGGATAACAGGGAAAGAGGGCCTGGTATGGAGGGGGCCAGGGCTATTAGATCATTTGCTATCCGAATGTTGTCATGGGTCGCTCGGCCCTGAATAAAGCCCGTCTGATCTCTGTCTATTAATGTAGGAAATACCTCCCCCAGACCACGCTGATTTTACTGAAAAGCTTGGCGTCAGTATTGAGCAAGGCTATGGGCTGATAAGAAGCACAGTCTGCCGGATCTATTCCGGGTTTTAAGATTAGGGTTGTGTATGACTCAGCCATAGATTGTGTAACCGATCCCGATTCCCATAGGATGTTGAATAGTTTTGTGAGATGCGGTGTGAGTTCTTTTGCGAAAGTTTTATAAAATTTGTTTGTGAATCCGTCTGGGCCCGGAGAACTTGCCAATTGGGAGAGTTTTGATGACAAATTCCACTTCCTCCCCCGATATTGGGGCTTCTAAGGTTTCCATTAAGGATTGGGTTAGCTGTGGGAGATCCGCTTTGTCTATAAACTCTTTAGCGAACTACGGGTCCCCGGCGTGTGGGGCCGCATGTTCCTTGAAAAATTCTTCTATGATGCGGCATTTGCCCTCCTCAGAGTATGTGCCTTTGCCTGATTTGTCTCTCAGGAAGTCTATTCTGTTTTGTTTAGTCTGCTTACCTAATTTGGCCGCTAATAATTTGTTCGCTTTATTTCCTTTTGTGTAAAAAAAAATGTTTGGTGCGTATCATGCCATAAGCCGCCCTTCCCATGTGATGTGCTTCCGGCGCTTTTTTAGCCATCCTCAGGTCTCTTAATGAGTGCCGAGAGGGTTTCTTTTAGTGTGTTTCTTCAAGTCTGAGAACTTCCCCCTGTAATTGCTCTCGCAATAGTCTCCTAGCTCCCCCGCCTTGTGCTGCCTGTTCTATTAGATGGCCCCTGAGTACTGCTTTACTTATTTCCCAAATTGTCCCCCAGCCCACCTCCCCCGTGTCATTTTCGCTGTAGTATAACTCCATAGTTTCTCTAATTTGAGCCCAAATCGTTGGATTGTCTAGTAGAAAATCATTTAGCCTCTAGAGGGATTTCGTGGGGGGGTTGGTTCGGAGGGGGGTTATGGATAACAAGACCGGGGAGTGGTGCGCTAATGCCTCTGGGAGTATTTCTACCTCCAATACATTTTGAATCAATGAGTCAGCTATAAAAAACATATCATATCTAATCTTGAGAATCCCCCGTGTACTGCTGAGAAATATGTGTAATTCCTTTCTTCCTGATGACAGTATCTCCACACCTTGATCAAAGAATGATCTTTCAACACGGAGGTGAGAGCCTTGAAGTTGTTCCCATAATTTGCTGTTGGTGGTAATGTTTTGTCAACCAAGGGGTTGATTACAGCATTAAAATATCCCCCTAGAATCACCTCCCCTTCTGCGTGGTCAAATAAGGCTTTAGACAACTTCGTGAAAAACTGGCTTTGATTAGTGTTTGGGGCACAGATGGAGACCAGTGTGACTTTGCGGCAGTCTAGTGTGGCATTAACCAATAAAAACCTTCCTTCCTCATCTCGAACCGCTCCGTGGGTCATAAAAGAGATCCCCTTGCGCACCTAAAATGGCAACCCCTCACTTCTTCAGACCTCTTGATGCAAAGAATCTGATGGGATAAAGTCTATCATTTAGGTGGAATTCATCAGCCGGTCGTAGGTGGGTCTCTTGGAGAAACAGAAATGATGCATCTAAGGACTTCAGTCTGTGGAGGAGTGCTTTATGTTTCAAGGGGGAATTCAGACCTTGCACATTGAGCAAGATGAATTTATAGCTAGGAGTTGCCATGGTTTGGTCGCTCAGGTTTCTGCCCCAAATTGCTCTTCTCGGCCAGAGCCGGAGTTGGATATTTTCTTAGGTTGAATACTGCGGTGCAACCGGAATGAGGACTGTGGTGAGACAAATCATAATCTCTCTCTGCCAGCGTCAGAGTTGAGATATACATAAAAAACTCAAAAAGGAACATAAAATAAAGACAGATAAGACCAATCAGTCTAGTTATCTTCATCCAAAACTGCAGCATTCTTAGTCCCCAAGGTAATTTAAACCAAGTACTAACTATGTCGGGTGCCATCCATTCCGGCGCCCAAGTCGGCTTTTAACACAGAATTTCCAATGCCCGAAATTAAGCTAAACAAGAGTTCAGAGGCCACAAGGGAGTGCCGTAGATATTCTGAGCTTCAATATAGAGGGATTAGCGCCTTGCTGCTGTCTTATTTTAGGCCTCAGATGAAGAGTTCCTAGGTATCATTCAGGTGCAGAGAGGGAATCGTCCAGTGCTATCTATGATCCCCCACTCCCTTGAAAAGTCTCCCTCCCTGGGTCACAGCAGGGATCAGATGATGTCCCAGCGGCGTTCCATCCCTCGAATGAAAGTGAAAATTGAACCTCTTGCCTTCAGCCTGTACAGATCGCAGCCCAACTTTTCTCTTCCGACAATGCTGGAGGTGAAGCCTCCTCGGAGGCTTTGGTTGTTTTCCTTAGCTCAGGTTCTCCGCTCGGGGCTATTGCAGGTTGTGGTCTGCGGCGGGATCTCCCCCACCCAGACTTTGGCGGCGGACGTGAGACGGAGCCATTCTGCCATTCTCCTCCTGGGACCGTGAGTTATGGTCCACGTCGTCGGGTGTCCCCTCCATCAGACTTTTCGCTTCTTCCTCCGAGGAGATTATGTGGTGTTGATTGTGCAGTTCAAACATCAGCTTGCATGGAAACCCCCAGCGATAGCGTATCTTTCTGTCTCTCAACCAGACTGTCAATCTTTTTTTCTTTTTTTTTAAATGTATTTTATTGATTTTTGGTGAAAAAGAAAAGACGTGCAATACAACGAAAAATTAAGCAGTGATTCAAACAAGAGAGGGAATGGTGAAGGGGGAACAGGGAAGAGGGAAGGAACAAACAAAACAACAACAGTCTTCATGTTGTAGCAAACTTTTCAGTGGATGGATGGGTCAAGGCCAGCGACCCAGAGTTTCAGGAAGCAGGAGGGGTCGCATACAGGGGCTGTCCTTTCGGGCTGGGAGCAGGGGATTAGTGCCAGTGTGATGCTACGAGATTTCAGGGGGGCTTGTGGTCGGCGCTGAAGCGTATGTCTCTGAGGAGGGCCTTCCATGATTCTAAGGTGCCGCTCTCAGTTTCGCCGCTTGACGTGATTCCTTCTTGCCAGGCCCTGGTTTCGGCTACCGTCCATCTCTCGAGTTCTTTGAGCCATCGTTCGTGCCTGGGGCCCGACGGCGTCTTCCAAGCCATCGCAATTGTTCTCTTAGCCAGGATGCATGAGATATCCATTAACCTGACAGCATGCTTGAACTTGCTAGGTCTGGGGTACTTTCCCAGAAGGCACTCGCCGGGAGTCCATTCGTACCTCGTCATTCCGGCGTCCATGCAAGTCTGTTTGGCTTTGGACCATAGTGTCATCGCCCTAATGCAAGTCCAAAACATGTGGATCATATCTGCTTTATCGTTCCCACACCATGGGCATGCAGGGGAGGATGTCTTGTTGAAGGAGGCGACCCTATGTGGGGTCATGTATGTCCTATATAGGACGTTCAACTGAATCTGGCCGAATCTGGCATTCCTAGACACTTTTTTGGGAAATATTAACACTTTTTCCTATTCTTTATCCGTAATCAGGGTCTCGAGGTCCGCTTCCCATTTCGCCCTCAGAGCTTCGCCTTTAGGGTTGGGTTTGTCGCATAGTCTGCTATAGAGCCTGGAGACTGGTCTCCAGCCATCCGAGAGGTCATGCATTTCTTGAAGTAGAGGGTCAGGGGAGGGTTCCTCCGGCCAGCCGTTCCATCGTTTCTTGGCAGTCTGCTTGAGGCGGTGGTACCAGAGGAACTGGCCCGGGGGTATTCCTTCGGTGGCCTTAAGAGATTCAAAGTCCCTGAATTCCCCTTCCTTGAACATGTCACCCCATGTGTATATGCCGGCTTCTTCCCACCTCCTTGCTGTGGAGAGGTCTGCATCCGTTCGGCAGGTATGTGCTAAAATGGGGTTTTCCGGAGAGTATGGGTGTTGCACTCGCCTGATGTAGCAGGACCTGGCACATATCCTCCTACCCAGGTCAATCACTTGTAAGGTGGTCGAGGATTGCCGTGTGGGGTGCCATAGGGTTTCCTTGGGGATCATGTTGTTTGAGGATTGCCTCAGTAGCTCCGTCTCAGCCGAAGGTTCGTCCGAGAGCCATTTCGTTATGTGACTTAACTGGGCGGCCAGGTAGTATAGCTGGAGATCCGGTAGCTTTATTCCACCCTCTTTATGTGGCAGGGAAAGAACGGATAGCGACAGTTTATGCCTGTGAGGGCCCCATAGGAAGTCCTTGATGATAGCCTCCAGTTTCTTGAAGAAGGGTAGTCGGACATAATGGCAAATATTCACGAAGAAGTATAGGAATCGGGGGAGTACGATCATCTTGACTATCGCTTCTCTGCCCACCATGGCCAATGGGAGCTTGGACCAGAATTTTATAGAGCGTCGAAGACTCGTGATGGCGACCTCAGTGTTATGTTCGTGCGTGAGTAGCGGGGTGTGGCTCACGTTGATCCCCAGGTACCAGAACTTAACCAGTTGCCAACCTATTCCTATCACTGGGAGATCGCTTTCTGATGTGTTGCGTAGGCCCGCCAGGGGGAATGCGGAGGACTTGCTTCTGCTGAATCAGATCCCCGAGTACTTCGCGTAATTGCCTAGCACCTCCAGTGCTGTTGGTGCGTTAACTTCGGGGTTTCTTAGGTATAGGAGAACGTCGTCAGCGTATAGAGATATTATGTGGTGTACATTGCCCACCATGATGGCAGCGTCGAAGAGCTGCTGCCTGAAGTATAGTGCAATCGGCTCCAGGCCCAGTATGTACAGCATGGGCGATAGCGGGCACCCCTGTCTCGTTCCCCTTTGTATTTCCCAGGCTGCTAATAATAATAATAATAATAATTTGGCATTTATATAGCGCTACGAGCCCTCAGGTATCTGAGCGCTGCTTATTATTACCCACGGTGTGTGGTGCTCATTTATCGACCTCGGAAGGATGAAACGCTGAGTTTGGCGCTGCCGGGATTCGAACCTGCGTTCGCAGGCTCTGCACTGATGTCAAAGCGAGCGCTCTACTCGCTGTGCCACTTGACCGGCTACCGGCCGGTATCAGCAAGCTACCGGCTTGCTGATACCATTCTTCCCGTTTTCACTCTTGCCATTGGGGAATTATAGAGGACCTCGATCCACCTGATGAAGCCCCCTCCGGAGCCGAATCTTCTCAAGACCTCCCTGATCCATTCCCAATATATGGAGTCGAAGGCCTTGATAGCGTCGAGCGACAACACCGCCAGGTCTTTATCTCTCTCGTATGTTTCGGCCATTACATGTTGTAGCCTCCTAAGGTTAGCTGTGGTGTTGCGCCCAGGCACAAATCCGTTCTGGTACTCATGGACGATGGATCCCACCACTCTGGCCAGTTTGCGTGCTAATATGGATGTGAGAATCTTGGCATCATAGTTTAGCATGGCCAGAGGGCGGTAGGACTCACAGTCGGTGGGTGAATTATGTGGCTTGAGCATGGGAACGATTATGGTCTCTTTCATGGTGTTGGGGAGAACCCCGTTCGTGTATGCCTCCTGGTAGACCTCGTGCAGAGCTGGGGTGAGGATGGGCTCGTACGTTTTGTAAAACTCAGGTGGGAGGCCGTCGCTGCCAGGGGCTTTGCTGTTAGAGAGGAACCTGATTGCCCCTTGCACATCCTCAAGAGTGATCTCCATCTCCAGTTCCTCTCTCTGCTCGGGTGAAATACGGGGGAGTTCTATCTCCTCAAGTGTGTCTATAATGTCTTCAGTAGGAATTTGTGCCTCGTGGGCATACAGTTTGGTGTAGAATCTGACAAAGGCATCATTGATCCCCAGCTGGGTCGTGTGGGATGTCCCATCGGCGTCCCGTATCTCCATTGGTAGGTGTTTGGGGTGTTCCTGCTTGCAGAGCCAGGCCAGTAACCTCCCTGGTTTGTCCGATTCCTTGTGGGATCTGATGGTGTGTGTGGTGAAATCGAATTTCTCCAGTCTTTCCCAAGCTTGTTGGCATTCTGCTCGGGCTTCCTTCAATTTGTTCTCGGCCTCTGTGGAGTTGTCATGGGTAGACTCTAGTCGGGAGATCTCTGCTTCTTGTGCTTCAAGCGTTATCTTCAATTGCCTGCGAATTCCGCCGGCTCTCGATATAATTTCCCCTCTGGTCACCACCTTCATAGCTTCCCATAATGTGCTCCAGGAGGCTACCGACCCATGTTGATTTCCAGGTAATCTTCAATTTTTCGGCCAGGTTCTCCCTGAACTCGGGGTCTTCAAGTGCCGCAGTCGGCATCCTCCACATAGGGATCGGGGGTCTGGGGCCCCTTAGCTGCCATAGCATGGTCAGTGGGGAATGGTCAGAGATTGTTCGCCCCAGGTACTCTGTGGCTGCGGCACGTGGGGCGAGCTCCTTGTTGATAAACAGGTAGTCAATTCTTGTATGGACTCCGTGTGGAGCTGAGTAGTGGGAGTAAGTCCTATCGGCCGGGTGGTGTTCCCTCCAGATATCCACCAGATTGAGCTGCTCCAGAGTTTCCTTCAGGGCCAGGGGTGCGGGGTTGCTCGGGTGGGGGGGAGGCAGCCATCTGTCCATGCTTGCGTCAACAACGCAGTTGAAGTCGCCTCCCCATATAAAGGTGCGGTCCCGGTGCTGAGTCAGCTTTGTGATCATTGTGGTGAGGTACGCCGGTGTCCCGTGATGTGGGAAGTATGAGTTGACCAGGCAGACCGGGGTCTGTTCCATTGTGCCCCAAATCACTACGTATCTTCCTTCTTTGTCTTGTTCACACCCCTCCATCTGGAAGGGCACATCCGGACTTATCCATATTAGCACCCCTCTCGCGTATTTGGAGTAGGGGGACCCTCTCACAGTCCCGGCCCATCGGTCTGCAATCTTGGACATGGCCTCCGTCGTGAGGTGGGTTTCTTGAAGGAGTGCAATCGAGACTTTCTTCCTTTTAAGGTAGGACTGTATACGATTACATCTGAGGTATGAGCCCATACCCCTCACGTTCCATGTCATCAAGGTAAGCTGTGCCGCCATCGGGTCGGAGTTTCGGATCTGATGCGGGACTCCGTCCCCGGAGTCCGGCTCTGCTGTAATCCGCAGTAAGTAGGCTGCAAGGGGGATACCACTGGTTTCCGATCTACCGGGTCAAGTCCTGGACCCATCTCGGTCTTGGTTGGCGAAAGAAGCATGAAGACTGTACAACTAGTGAAACTAATAACAAAACTCAAACTGGTGCGCCCAGCGACTACAACATCGTCGCGGTGCTCAGGCGCTCTCGAGCCGTCGGAGCCCATCCGGGAGTCGGGCGCGAGCTGGGTCTGGCGGGTGCCTGGACTGAGTGAATTCTTCGCTGGGGTTGGGGCAAGGGCCTGGCGGCGGAGCCGAGCGAGGCCGTTTCCAAATGATTAACTGAAGTTGGATTACCTTCTGAGTTCCGGCGTCGTGTGTGGTGGTTCTTACTGTTGCTTGGGGGTAGCTTGTGGGATCCGAGGGGGTTAGGCCTCAGTCCGTGAGTTGTCCTTGCCATCGGCCAGGTTATTATCCTCTAGCCACATGTTGGCTGCTTCTGGGTTATCGAGGAATACCACTCTCTCCTTGTGGATGACCCTGAGGCGTGACGGGTATAGTAGTCTGTATTTTAGGTTCAGTTGGCGGAGCCTAGCTTTTATCGGGGACAAATGAATTCTTCTCTCTTTGCACCTTCTGCGTATAGTCCGGGTAGATGGAGATTTTGGAGTCCCCTCTTTCGATGGGGCCACCCTCCCTGGATCGCCGTAAGATAGTTTCTCTGTCCTGAAAGTTCAGTATCTTAGCAATTATAGGTCTGGGGTGCGATACAGGGGGAGGGCGCCTCTGGAGTGATCTGTGGGCCCTTTCAACCGAGAATCCCTGGGTCAGTTTGCCGGCCCCAATTTCTTGCAGCAGAAGGGTTTCGACGAAGGATGTGGTGTTTGCCCCCTCGTTCCCCTCCGGGACACCCAGGATCCTAATGTTGCCCCGTCTGGCCCGGCCTTCGGCCTCTTCCGCCCTTTCCTCCAGGAAGGCGACTTTCCTCCTCAGGAGGGCGACTTCTGACTTCATAGCTGTGGTGGCCGTAGATGTGTCCTCTGTTGACTGTTCGACGGTTGTGACCCTCTCAGCTAAGTTGCGAGCGTCCTGGCGAATTAGTTGAATGTCTATTTTGAATTCGTCAATCTTAGAGTCTATATGCGTTTTTAGTGAAGCTAAGGCATCAAGTATCTGAGAGTGGTTATCGGCGGCCACCCCTTCGCCCGCATGGGTGACTTCAGAGGGGCCGGCCCTGGCTTGAGGGGGGTCTTCACCTTGGTGGAAACAAAGGAGTCCATGGTGGCGGCTCTGGTCTTGTTCTTGGCGGCCATCTTGAGGTGATGGTTGTGGATGTCCTGGGCCTCAAAAGTTAGGTAGCTTGCGGGGTTGTTAACAAGGCCCTCTTCTTAAGCTGGACTTCGGGCCGTGGGCTGTATTTTACCAGCCCCCATGTCCGGGTGTGTGGCCCCCGGAGGCGGATATCGGAAGAGTGGGGGTAGGCGGGAGGCCCCTTTCTCCGGTGAAAGGCTGTCACTCTTTGCAGGCGCCGTCTGCGTGCCAAGGTGTATGGGGCCAGATCCTGAAACAGTTCTATCTCTGTGCCCTGAAATCGAATTTAGTTTGAGTCCCTGGCTGCCGCCATGATGTCTTCCTTCTGGCGGTAGAAATGCACCCGGGTGAGCACTTCTGGAGGTAAGTTTTTCTTCATCTGAGCTGAAGAATACACCCGGTGGGTTCTGTCTAACTTTAAATCTTCATTTGGTGGCAGCTCCAAGAGGGCCCTAAAGAGTGTCTCTACGTATTCCGCCAGATCCCGGTCGGGCACCTTCCGGGGCACCCCCCGGAGGCGTACGTTGTTTCGTCTCAACCTATTTTCTAAATCAGCCTGTTTTGCCCAGATGTCCTCTAGATGCTCCTCAATGACCTTTACTCTTCCCGCCAAGGCTTCAGTGTTGTGGGATTGCACACAGGTAACGTTCTCCAGGTCGTTAACTCTAGTTTCCAGTCCCTCAAGGTGGGATGTAAGGTCTGCCAAGGACTGGGCCAGGGAGTCTTTGGAGGTTTTGATCTCCTTCTTAATTTCCTGGGTGATATCTTGCTTGAAGGATTTAAACATTCCTTCCATTTCCTCCCTAGACACAGCCATGTTAGTGATCAGCTCCGGGGCTGGAGCCGGAAGAATTTTAACTGTGGCAGTGTTCGTAGTGGGTGGAACGCCAGGCTGTGGTGTTAAGTAGGCTTGTATGCTATGCATTTTCTTTTTAGCCCCTGTTTTGGGCATCCCCTGGCGGTGTTGGAGGTGTCGCTTACTTGGCTTCCCGGGGCAATCCCAAGTGCCTGAGGAGAGTGGTATGCAGGGGCTCCAAGCCTGTGTTTTGTTGTTCTTATGGGCTCTAAATAATTGCTGCAGGTTCAGTTATGTTGAATAGGATCCAATCCCTGCCAGGCTGTGCTTATTCGTGACCCTTTAAGCCTCTTTACATGTCCCGGATACTTTCTCTGTATGTCGTTCGGCTCCCCCAGGGTCTTGTGGGTCTACTCTGTTCCTCTGCAGATTTTAGGAAGTGGGATGGGACCCCCAGTACTCCGAGCTATCGCTGTCAGCCCCACCGGGGCGGCACCGCAAGAAAATCTAGGCCAATAAAGCAGTGTGAGCCCTTCTCAGCAGAGCCCTCTGCCAATCGCGCCGCCCCGAGCGGATCTCCCAGGGGCGGGTTTGGCGGGTGCAGCGCTGCCTTTAGAGCAGGAGGGGCGGTGGGAACGCCTCTCCCTCCAGCAGACTATTCGCTCTTCGGCCTGCGTGAACGGGGGCCCCTCCAAATTCTGCCAGCAACCATCTGTGCCGCCCCGATCAGAACCCCCAAGGGTGGGCAGGACGGATGCTGCGTTGCTGCTGGGGCTTGAGGGGCGTAGGGACTTACTTGATGACCAGCGTTCTTCTCCTGTCTGCCAACCGAGGTGGGTCCGCGGCAGCTCGGCCGGGCTCACCCGACGAGACCCCAAGCAGAGCTCCCAGGGGCCGACCAGCCTGGCACTGCGTTGATGGTGTGGGCCCGGAGGGACGGCGGATAACCTCTCCGACGATCTTCCGGAGTCAGCCGGGGGGTCGGTTGATTATGCCACCTACAATCCGCAGTCTACCGTGTCTCAAGCCCCTTCAGGGCCACCCACGGAGAGCTTTCCCTCTGTCTCGCAGGGGAGGAACCCCCGGGATGCAGCCTTCCTCCACCCGTACCGCCCCGAGCCAAACTCCCAAGGGCGGTCAGGGCCGACGCAGCAGTGTTGGTGGGATCGAAGAGACAGTGGGCACACCCCGTACTTTCCCCCCGCCGGAGGCTCCGCCACAGCCGGTTTGTTTCTTTCACTTCAGGTTCAACGTTCTTGCGGGGCTCTTCACCATCGGCGCGCCCAACCCTCCTTTGTCGCTGAGACCGGGGCCACCCACAAGGGTCCCGACTTAGACACGGCCCGAGTGAGGGATCCCCTCTCTGGGGTTGCTCAAGATGGCGCGCTCTGCCATTTTGGGCTTTCCTGGCATTGGGTTCCGCTGCTCAGAAAGTGCTCTAAATGAAAAGTTTCAGTCTTCAAAACCCAACAGCAGCCTCGGCAGCATTTCTTTTCTGTTCCATATTCATGTGGGGGCTAAAATTCTTCATATAAATGGGCCAAATTGGTTGACTTGGGCGCATCGGAGCGGAGCTCGGAGGAAACACGACCGCATGGTGTGCTGCCTAGTCACGCCCCTGATCTAAGGAAATTATTAATGACAAGCCCCTTCCATCCATATCTCCCAAAAGATTAGTTTTAAGGTCCAAAATAGCTGTTTTAGTCCCAAATTTCTTTCTGAAACCTGACTGCTTGGGGTGGAGAATAGAGTATTTCTCCAGATGTTCTGCCAGCTGGCCGTATGCCACCCTATCTAATCGAGTCTGGATAGAATTAGAGCTCTAGCCAAACCAAGCAACTGTCGTTAGAAAGGAAGGGCTTACCAGCTCTTATTAACTTGCAAGTGTAGGCAGTGGTCGAGGCCAGAGATTTCACTTGTTTGTCAAAGGACATGGTAGAGACCAGGTAAAAGCCAAGGCTATTTACTTCTTTGGATACCTTGATGTTTCCGTCGATGTTGAATGAGGCATATTCCTGTCCTAGTTTGTTAATGTTAGAATGCGTGCCCAGGATTATCAGCTCTGTCTTATCATTCAGGCATAAGCCATGTGTGGCCATCCATGCCTGAATGATGAGATATAGGCTATTCACCAACTCCAGATCCCTACTATGATCCCCAGAAAGCGGGAGGAGAATCTGTGTATCATCTGCATAGTTAGTGTAGGTGATACCCAGAAGGTCCAGATCATCGAACAAGGGTTTGGTGAAAATGTTATATAGAGTCGGGGAGACACAGGAGCTCTGAGGGACACCGCACAGGATGCAGGATGGGTGTGGGATCTGCTGCTGCCAAAGGGGAGAACACTCTCATGGTTCTCTCACTCAAGAAGGATTGAATCCATCTGATGGCCTCAGGACAGAAGTGGCTGCTGAGTCCAGGTGTTTACAGAGGACTTTATGGTCCACGAGATCAAATGCAGCTGAGAGATCTAGTAAAAGGAGAAGAGCTGTCTTCCCCTTATCTCTCAGTTTGTCAGTTTGAGTTTTTAAATCAATTAAGGCAGTTTCCGTCCCATGTAGTGGACGGAAGCCAGATTGTCTAGCTCCTAGAAGCTTATGTAGTTCAAAGTGCCTTTGAATCTGGGTATAAGCTACTTTGTCCAATATTTTAAGTAAAAATGGTATCATAGTAATAGGGCGGTAATTAGTAGGGATGAGAGGATCTAATGTCTGTTTTTTGAGGAGTGGGAGAACCCAGGATTGTTTTAGATTGGCAGGGATAATACCGGAAGAGAAAGAGGCGTTGATCAATTTGGAGATGAATGGTGATAGGTCTCTAGCTGCGTCTTTTATTATCTGTGGTGGGCAGATATCACCTTTGCAGTTGGAGGGTTTGAGAGATAGGATGATTTTCTCTACCTCTAAGGTAGGAGTTTTAGAGAAGTAGAATTGTATTAGTTTGGCAGGTGGGTGCATCACTAGATGGTGACATTTTGGGTAGTTGCTGTGATTTCAAAGTATCTTTTTGTTGTATTTTATTTTGGAGTGTATCTATTTTGTTTGCTAACGCAAATATGATTTCCATATTTGCTAGCTTCCTTTAATTCTTGATAAGGCTTATCGATTCTGTCTCCACGCTTCCCATATCATAGTTTTCTTCTCCTAACACTACTGTAGATGCCCCTGACGTGTCTCCTTTTAACGGAAGGAACTCTTCTATTCTGTCCCATCGTATTGCTGGGCTTGGCCTTACTGGTTCCTTATGAACGAGACTAACATCGGGGTCCTGCTGTCTCCTTTTTGGTTCTAATTCCTCATCTAATTCCCTTCTAATTCCCGCCTCCCTTCTAATTCTCTCCTCCTCTTGTCTTCGCTCTTCTCTCCTCACTCCTGCCCTCCTTTCTTCGTCCTCTCTTTGCCTCTGTATTCTTTTGTCCCTTCATTTCTGCACTTCCTCCTCCTCTCTTTTATCCCTTTTTCTATTGCTCTCTGCCTATTGTCGTACTTTCCATGCTCTTCTGCCCGCTCTTCTTTTTTCTCTTGCTCCTCCTGAGACATCTGTTCTCGTCGCTTCCTGCTCTTTTTTATGCTAGTCTTCCTTCAATTTCTTTTCTTATTTCCTGTCTTTCCTATCTTGTTCATCCTTGTCTTCTCTTTGCCTTACTTCTTCGATGCCTTTCCCATCTAGCTTGAGTAATATCTGTCCTCCCATCCATTCGTTCTGAATGAGCGTTACCTTGTCAGCTTTATCCTTCTCCCCTTTCTATCTCTTAATCTCACTTTCTAATTCTGTCCATGCATTCGATCGCTCACTCTTTTCTTCATTGTCTTGTGTGGTCTTAAATATCTCCTCTTTTCCCTTATTCTCCTCTGGACTATCGTCACTACTATAAGCGGGAGGTTTGCATATTGGGTTACTATACCCTGTCGCCGCTTTTAGTTCCTTTAATGGATACAACCCTATTTCTTCCGCACTAGCGTCTTTTACATCAGGTGAGGTAAGGGGAGCTGAAGGATCAACACTTTGCTCCTCACACTGGCTAAGCATCAACTCCTGAGGTGGCGGATCTTCCTTCTCTTCCTGGTACATTTTACAGAGCTCTAGGATTGCTCATCTTTTCTCGAATTTCTTCCCCGTTTACTGTTTGAGCTTGGGCATGTGCTTTGGCAATGTCTTATATAAGTGCATCAGGGGAGTGTCTCCCATTGTGACAAGTCCCAATTGACTGTTAATACTTACCAGACTTTACAAAATTCGCGCACCACTTTTAAATACCTTTAAAATAACAAATGTGAGCTCTCCCCCTAACAATTGACGATCAAGCCTCTATTTCTTCAATTATCTCTGTCTATCTCTGGATTGGTACCAACCACTTCACTAGATAGCCACTATAGGCCCTTAATTTCGTATCAATTGCTTCACAACTTTTTTCACTTTTCAACACCTTCACTACATATAACACAGACTAGTCAACTTTACACAATTAATTAAAAAAAAAACCTGTGATCACCTTTTTTCTCCTTGCCTCTGATTAAATACCCTGTCACGGGGTTTAAACGTCTCCTAATGGTTTCCAAGATGGCGGCCGTGGCGAGGAGACGTGAGTAAGGGTCTCTCCCGCCGGGCAGCGACTATGAAGCACTTCATTTAGCATTGGACGTACGAAATACCGACCATTCCCTCACTCGGGAGAACGGCGAGACAGCAAACCTCACCCTCGATAGAAGGGAGAAGAGGAGAAAGAAGGGGGCAGCGTACGCTGCAGGAGTGCGCTCCCCAAGACCGCACCATCGCAGACTCTCGGTGGCGCATATTGGTTGATGCATGAGACAACCCAGCGAGACGCCGCGGCGCGGGCGGACAGGCAAGGCCGCGGAGAGAGGTGGAAGATGCGATCAAGGAAGTGGGACAGGCGCCGGGGAGCCGAGGCCGTATAATGTAAGGGGGCTAAACACCCCGGTAAAAAGGAAAAATGTAGAGAATATGCTGAGAAGGGAGGGAGGCGATGTGCTAATGCTACAAGAAACCCATATCAGGAGCCGGGGCAAGGCTAAGTTACGTTTAAGGGGCTTCAAGCAGATAATTCAATCCAATGCCACAGGCAAAAAAGTTTGGGTTCTGGTAGCGGTTCGGGATGCAAGGGATATTCATTTACACAACTCTTTAGTGGATAAGCTGGGGAGATTTGTATTGGTCAGTGCAACATTAGAGGGTGCACGATCCACTGGAGGAATTTGCAAGAGGGGAGATCTTTCTGGGAGGGGACTTGAATCTGACTGGCACCCACCAATAGATAGGAGTACAGGGGGACAGCAAGGACAGGGGGCGCCCTCTCAACAGCTCTGCCAACTGACGGACCATCTGGCGCTCCGTGATGTGTGGCGAGAGATAAAAAGCCAGAAAAGTGTATATACGCACTACTTCCATGTACATAGCTCAATGTCAAGTATTGATTACTTCTGGGTATCTGTAGGATTGATGGGGGTAGTACAAGGGATGGAAACAGGCCTCATCTCGCTTTCAGATCATGCTCCTCTGTGGCTAGAAGTCAAGATACAAGGCAAGAAGAATGGGTTGTGGCGATGGAAGCTTCCTCAAGGCTTACTACAGGACACCATAGTGGGAGACTGTAAAGACGCCGGTGGGGGGTGTCTGCACTTCCGTTCTCTATATGGTAGAGGGGAGGCACAGAGACCCCTGCCAAGATTCTCTATTATTGGTAGTTGTGGTCGAGCAATCAAGGCCTAGCTTCTCAGGAGGTGATGCAAGCTGGTTCTTAAGTACAGTGTAGTCCCCAAGGGTTTATAGTGATATTTTCGAATTACATTATGTTGAAAGTCCCCTCTGCCCCAACCCCCTTTTTTGTAATTTTGTTTTTGTTTTACCCCTTTTTTTTACTTGCGGAACCCAAAAAAACATGTAAATAAAAACATAAAACATTCCAAAAAAAAAGTTCGACATTTCTTTTTCGACATTTTTGGCATTCGACCTAGTGTTTTCGACTTTTTCAATGCACACGGTCCCCAAGCACCCACAAAGGAATGTCCACACACTGTATGGGTTACAACACAGTCTTTATATAATTAATGTTCAAAGGTAAATACAATATCACGATAACTCACTTTGTACTCCGAAAATCAGCAATGGTAAATATATACAGTTTCTAAAGTGGTACCACTAACGATCTTAGAGGAAGGAAAGTAAGACGGATGAGCAATTGGCAGAATACTGGCCCTGTACCACTAGACACAGGTCTGTGTGGAGATCCCCCCACCTGGGCAACCTGTAGAAGAAAGATACAAGCCCAGTCCATATATTGTTCACACTAGACTTTCCAATAGTTCTGTAACCCCAAAATACCTTGGCGTTGTAGCGTTCCGCAGCGGGGAATCGACGGCCCTTCTTGAGTGTCCTCCCTTTCAGCAGGAGTCACGGGTCGTCGAAAGTCTGACGGAGAACAGGTCGAGCTACGACGGTGAAGTGGCCGCGTCGTTCCTAGTGGTAATCGGTGACGGGGAAGCGTAAACTTCCTGCAAGGAAGAGGCGTGCGAGGCACCTCGGTGTCGATAGTTCTGGACCGCAAAGAGTTTGAAGAACTGTGGCCCAGCAAGGGCGGCGAGTCGTCAGTGTCTCTGTGGTCTTTGGGTGGCGGGAAACCCACCGGTGGATGCTCGTCGGGGTCTCGACGGTCAGGCCTTCTCCAGCAGGATACAGCGGCGACGATGCGGACGAGAGCGTCCTTGGATCAAATAAAGTTCTTAGGCAACGGGTGCACGGTGGCTCCAGTTGGCGACGGCAGTCATCGACCGTGGCGGACAACAATCCGGGCGCTTCTCCTTGGAGTTCCGCAGCAATCCCTGTATCGGGTCGGCAGCCTGTCGAAGGTCTGTCTACCAGGGAGCTTTGGCAAAGATCTGCTGGTGCACGATGGTCCCTCGTAGCTCGGGAAGAGGGCGCCTTACCAGGTCCTCTCTGGGTCAGTCCTTGGAGACACAGCAGCTTTCAGATGGTGAAGGAGATCAACAGCAATTCTTCTCTTCCAGCAGGGCTTCAAGGTCAAGCGTCAGTTTCACTCCAGTTACTCTTTGTAGTTTGGACTTAAGCTCTGAACACTTCTGAACACGATTCCTAGCAGTGAGAGGTCCCCAGATATACTGTTGATCTCCCATTAATTCCGCTGGGTCACACTGAAGCATCCAATCACTACAAAGGGCATTCATGCAGGCAGGCAACCAATCAGGCACACAGTGCATTCAGGCCATTCACTTCTCTCCAGACACTCACAACATGTTATGTGTATTGGGACAAGTACCGAGCCATTCAACACTTCAAAGTGCATTCATACCTGTTCCGGGCAGGGCTGTCTCAGTCATTGTGTCAACCACCAGATACTAGACACCCACAACATAGAATGCGTATTCGTCACACACTCCATTCACCCAGGTCCCACCCACAGGCGTACCCACAACATACAGTTGTTGGGAAGGCTCCAGCCAGTCTGGTCAGCACTTCCCCACACTACCATATATGGAACTTCCACCCAACATCCAGTCAGGGAGAAGGGACAGAGGCAGGGCTTCCCGGGACTTCGGGAAGATCAAGGTAACAGGCGATGGAAGGCAAGAGGCCAAGGGGGCCATTTTGTCTCCATCAGGAATCTACCGATTCCAATGACAGGGCCTGGGCATCCCAAAATGGAGGATGCTCAGGGCACCAGTCATTTCAGCACGGAGCTGCCACCAGCCCGTACCCTGCTCTGTGGGCCACCCAGAGGTACCCAAAAACAGACACTAGGGGCACAGGGTTGCACCCCTACCCATGGGTGCCACAAGGGTATCCCATGGGTCTGTTCACCAAACCAAGAGAGAGAGCTGCACCGCCAGGAGTCCCACGCAAACTCCTGCGCGGAAATCACAACAGAACATGATAAAAAACAGTAAAGGACAAGGATACGGAGGCCCTGTCCCTCTGATGCATTTCCAGCATCACAGAGACTCCATCAGGGAGAAGATAGATGAATATTTTGCCCACAATTACACGGGGGAAATCAGGCTGGGAACAGTCTGGGAGGCTTTCAAGACGGTCCTATGAGGTCACATGATAGCCTTGACAGCATCCAGGGAAAAACAGAGGCATATATGGGAAAGGGAACTGGAACAGACGGTAGCAGACAGGCAAAGGGAACTCACGAGGAACCCCTCAGTGGGCCTGAAGAAGGCACTGAAACATGTGGAGGGCCAACTAGACACACTTCGTACAAAAAAGGCAGAAAAAGGTCTCCTACACCTCCGACACTGGTATTACTTGAAGGCCACAAGGCGGACAAGTATCTAGCGAGACAGCTCCGAGCCAAACAACAAACAATGACGATCAAGAGCATTAGGAATACTCAGGGGGAGTTGTTAACTCGCACAGGTGACATGGGGAGGTTTTTAGGGACTTCTAAAAGGACCTATATGTGTCAGGGGACCTGGACATCACCACACAGGAAGCCTACTTGAAGGCTCTTCCCATTCCACAATTATCGAACAAAGAGAGAGGGCATCATTGGATGGGGATATTACGGAGAAGGAGGTGAGGAAGGCAATAGCAGGGCTCCCGTTGAAAAAAACTCCCGCCCAGATGGCTACACTGCAGCCTTTTACAAGAAATATGTGGACAATCTAAACCCATTCCTAACTAGGTTATTTAACACATTCAAGGAAGTGGGGAATGTGACCCCATCCATGAATGAAGCAAAAGTCCTAGTCTTCCATAAAGCAGGACAAGACCCAACCCAACCGGGATCATATCGCCGATAGCTCTAATCAATTTAGACTCAAAACTCTATACAAAAATTTTAGCACCTAGACTGTCACCGCTCCTTCCCAAATTGATATATTTGAAGCAATCAGGCTTTATTCCAGGCTGACAAACACATGACAATTTGAGGCGAATAATACACCTGGTGGAGAAGATAAGAATCACACAAACCCCAGCTATCTTATTGTCATTAGACGCCGAAAAGGCTTTCGACCGTGTGGAGTGGTCAATGCTGTTCCAAATCATGCAACATAGGGATTTGGAGAACATTATATGAAAATGATCAGGGCTAATTATAACACCCCATCCATTAGGATTGCCATAAATGGGGAAGTATCGGGCAGAGTGGACCTAACAAAGGGTACCAAGCAAGGGTGCCCGTTATCCCCCCTATTTTATGCCATCTTCTTGGAACCTCTATTAATAAAGATCAGGGAGTCGCCTGCCATAAAAGGGATAGAAATGGCTGGGAGGCAGCACAAGGTTGTCGCATATGCAGATGACCTGCTGGCCGCCCTCACAGATCCGGTTCGAACACTCCCAGAAATAATATATGAACTGGACAAATTTGGGGCAATCTCAGGGCTGAAGATAAATAGAAATAAATCAGATATTTTGATCCTAGCAGGGGATAGAGGAGGGATTGGGCAGGCTGCAGCTAGTCAAAACTCGAGGATAGCAGATAAAGGACTAAAATACTTGGGCATAATCCTCACAGGCAGGGTGGATCAGGTATATGGGGAGGGGGGGGGAACTACCCAGAATTGCTAGGGAACATTAAGAGATACCTGGAGCAGTGGAATTCTCTGGCGATTTCCTGGTGGGGGCGTATCACATCGACAAAGATGACCATCCTTCCAAAACTGGTATACTACTTCCAAGCTATTACGATAAGGGTCCCTAAATCTTTCTTCAGAGCACTTAGGAAAGGGATTTCCACATTCATATGGAAAAGGAAACCTCCTAGAGTGGCAAGGGTGGTACTAACGGCCCCTATACAGGAGGGGGGCATGTCCTTACCGAATTTCTTTAGATATTATCAGTCGGTGCAACTATGGGTCCTGCGGGAGTGGATGAGGGAATACCACAGGAAAGTTTGGGCATAGCGGGACAGGGCGGTAGCAAGATCCATGCTGGGGGAGATGTTATGGAAGAACATATGTTATAGACACCCAAATCTCTGCATCAGTGAAGAAATGCGAGCTTCGCAGGACGAGTCGGACGATCTAGCCAGGAGGGGCATACTGACAGAGGTGCCTGCCCCATTCATGCCAATGTTTGAGAACCCTGAATTCCCCCCGGGAATGCAGACGGGGGCGTTCGCCAGATGGGTAAAGGCAGGGTGCACAAAAGTAGGGGAGATGATACAGGATGGGGAGGTTTTGTCATTTGAGCCATGCAAAGCGTTCCTAAACCTTAAAGAAGAGGATAGATCTAAGTACAATCAGCTTAGACATTGGCTGACGACACCACACATTAAACAGGCGGCCCTGAAGGAATTCACACTGTTTGAAAAATTCACTTTGACCAACTCTGGATCCACAAAGCTGATATCAGCATTGTATACGTTCATCAATGTGCAGAAAGAGATGGTGAGGTGGAGCTATATGGTGAAATGGGACCAAACCCTGGGGGAAACTATTAGTACATCTCAGTGGGAGGAGTTATGGGCGAGCATCCCTAAACTCACCCGCTCGATTCAAGCGGGGGAAATGTGGGTTCAGGTTGTGACACAATGGCACTATACCCCGGCTGCACTCGATGTTTCCGAATGTGTCCAAGCTCTGCTGGAGAGGCTGTGCGGAGGAAGGTAGCTAGAGGCACACATGGTGGGACTGCAAAGGGGTACAGGGATTCTGGGCAGATGTGAAGGTGCAACTGCACGGAATATTCCCAAATGTGGACCGAATGGGAGAGAGGGTGTGGCTTTGTGGGCTCAAAGACGCTGTTGCGAGGAAATGCATGAAATCACAGTGGATGACCTTATGGGCCTACTCATAGCGGCATGCGCAATGATAGCCCAGAACTGGAAACAATTGAATCTGCCGTCAGTGATTGGTTGGCTTCAGAAGGTCTGGACACTAATGACTACAGAAAAAGGACACAAAGGGATCCTTCGAGAAGGAGTGGGGGGTGGTACTGGACTATCTCCAATCAGACTATATGGTACAATGGTGCCCACACAAAATTAGAATCTTGGACATTTTTGAGGCCTGAGCATAACCCACAGGAGCGGAGACAGAGCATCCGGAGGGAGGGAAGGGAGGGGGGGAGTTGGGGATGGAGTTGATGATGTTGTTGTAATGTATTTGAAACAATAAAAATAAGTTTTAAAATAAAAAATTAAAAAAAACCTCTCCTAATGCGGACCTGTTCGCACATAGCCTAGTTCGCCCCGTTGGAGTGTGAGACGATTTCTTCTGGACTCCCTTGAGTCAGGCTTCTAGGCCCTACTATCTCTTCACACAATATTTCCCGTTATTTAAAATGATCACAGCCCCATCCCCTTAATTTGCCATTCCCCTTAGCCTACTCACCATTCGTCCGTCAATCGAATCTTCGTCTCCTCCAACCGGCCACTTCCGCTTTTCGTCCGCAGAGCGCCAGTGGAAACCGGGCAGGGATTTCGTCAGAGAGACCTTGCCCACCGTCTCGGTCTTCTTGTAAGATTTCTCTTTGGCTGCTCTCAACAGGAAACCCTGCCTTCTTCCAGCTAGATGGCGGAGGTTGCCCAATCGCCCGATAATCTGGAGACAACCTGGTTTGGATCTTTTGGAACCATCCGAGACTGCTACGATGTGAACATAAGGTCCTTTGGGCAGCGTATCATGCAGTGTATGGGAAGCAGAGTAACTCTTACACCAAATAACAGAACCAACTCGGGAAGATGGCAAAGTTTGTCTGTTTTTATTATCAGTATTCTAAAACAGGGAGTTACAACGGACATCAACGGAAGTCGCACATGCATTCTCAAAGCTTTTAATAAAAAATCACACTTGTATAGTAAACATTTGTCATACGTGAGGTCATACTACGTGGCAAATAAGAGAAACCTACGGGGGTTTATATACGCTCAAGGGGAACATCTAAGTATGCTTTCTATAAGGGGTTGGGTTGTGATTGGACATCTACTTTCAGGTGGACAACTCATGCCCACCCCTAGTGCAAGTCATCTTCAACAATTATTAGATACATAGTATATTATAGGCTCTCAAACTATAAGGCGCTTCGTTATATGGCCGTCTACAATTGGTTGACACGCTTGTGCCATCTGGAACATTCGGGTAACTAGCAGCATGTAAGCTCATACCCAGGTGCCAGGAGGTGGACTTGACTGAACCTCCTTACCTAATTACCTCAACATCTCATCCCCCATGCCTTCTGCCATGAAGATTGTCTTTGAACTTGCAAGTATCCTTGCCTCTGAGAATATTAGAGAGTACGGACAGAATTCTGGAACTGCATGCCCAACTCTATTTCCATCCTTGGTTCATGTGAAAGGAGACCACAATTCGGCCCATCTTGCACCATTTCATTGTCTTAAATGAATAAAACTTGGCACTCATGGTTTTCCTTCTTTGCACCTTAACAAGTATGATTCAGCATCTCATGTTCACTGCCTTCAAGAATAGATGACCAGTCTTGGCTGCTTCAGCCTCGACACCAGGCAGCCCTTCCTGCTTCTTCCACGATCCCAGCTAATTCTTAGCTGCGACACAGCTTTCGACCCTACTCTCCATGGGTTTGAACTTAATAAAGTTGTGACAGCGATGACCAGCTTCTATATAATGACAGCACCGTCTGCAGTCTATTCACTACGTATAGCCAGCTTCTATGATCACTTAGTCTACTTGCGTTATGGCATCTGTACAGTTATTGAACGGTTTACGGTTTGCATTTTCTGCAGTGCTCTTCACACGTGCAATCTTCTTTTTGCATATGAAAGTTTACTTGATTCTTTACTTCGTCATCAGTTTCTATAAGTTCTCCAGCATGGGGTCTGGCATGGATTCACATGCTCATGAATATTCCCCGTCGTCAGCCTGGGAATCCTCGGTAAAAGAAAAATTGAGTTTCAGTTTTGTTTCTGAACTGTCTTTCTCCTAATAACCAATCACTGGTCTCTGGCTCATACTGCCCCCAGCCAATGACTGCCCTCTACCTAAGCCCCTCCTCAGGCAGCATCTTCAGATTTTTACCGCATGTTCAAGTGTTGGGAGTCCTCGTACTAAAGCTCTCGAGCTTTTACTGCGTGTTGCATTTTTTCAAAGAGTTTTACTCTAATTTTTCGGTCAATTCAAGGCTCAAGCTCCACTGATTCTTTGGCCGATTAACGGGGACCCGTTTCAGAATTTTCTACACCCCTCAAGGGCGAATCTTTGTCGAACTTCACTTCTTGGAGGATTCCAGAAGACTGTTATAACTCTGTTTATTGAGTTTGAACAACACAACATAGAGAAACAAACATGGATCATCGGCATACATGGGATGAAGGCAGCATGGCATTGAAAACAGCTAGAAGGGGCCCACAGGGCCGAGGACCGTAAGACAGTAATAAGACAAGGCAGGCAACCAATGCTAACCAATGCTAACAGTGATATTGATCTAGCCCCACCAGCGGATCTCAGTGAGCATCTAGCCATTTACCCCATATTTTTTCAAATTTACGGGGGTAGCCCTGTGCATTATAAATCCTGCGCTCTGAAGCTGCGCACCTGTCCAGCTCGTTACTCGGTTCAGGCACAGTGGGTCGGCAGATCCCCAATTAGCTGCAATATGTCTTTTGCCTGCCCCCAACGCAATTGCCAGAAACATTTTCTCATATTTTGACAGGTCTACTTCACCCCCGATGCCTAAGAGTACCAATTTGGGATCCCTGGGGATTGGTGTCGCCAGGGGGGCAGAGATTGTGCTAATACAGTCCTCCCAGAAGGCCTGTAACACCCGACAGTCCCATATCATATGGTAGAAGGTGGCAGGTTCATTTTTGCATCGAACGCATGTCCCGTCTTCTAGTCCACCCCATCTGGTCATTATAGCACGTGAGTGGTATGAGCGATGAAGGATTCTCAACTGTATTAGTCTAAGCTTGGATTATATACCAATTTCTCTGGGAGACATTAATGCATCAACCCAATCTTCAGGTTCCAGGTGCCCTACATCCCTTTCCCACTTTGCTTTGAGCCTGTCAAGCTGTGTAGCCCCAAATGAGTTAAGGGCCTGGTAGAGAGTGGAGGTGACCTTAGAGGAGATGCGTTGCGGGAGGATATTGGTCTCGATGGGGGAGCAGGGGGGTATGATTGTCGTGTCAGGGAATTGGGTACGGATGGAGTGGGCCCACTGCGCATGCCGAAACCGGTCCATGGGTGCCATGTCGAATTGTTCTCGGATGGTCTCAAAACCCAGGAGGCACATGCGCTAGTGTGTGTATTCCTTTTGCATGCCAGTGACCAAAGGAGCCCATTTTCACTATTTCTGGGACAAGCGCAGTGTGCCATATGGGTTGTGATAGTGTTGGCTGTCCTTTCCAGCCGATGGATATGGTGGGTAATTTTGGGCAGCGCCGGGAGTTGGTCGTGGGTGGCGTACAGGATTTGCAGCGGTGTTAACGGGGCCATGATCTCCAGTTCGATACGGGTGTGTGGGAGTGTGGGGTCTGCGTGCATCCAGTCATTTACTACTCCTATCTGTGTCGCTAGGTAATAGGTGCATATGCAGGGTAAACCGATGCCTCCCTCCCATACTGATCTCTGGAGCGTGTCAAGGGCGATCCTGGATTGTTTCCCACCCCATAGCAGTGTGCGTGGGTTCTTGTCAATGAGTGCAAATGTTTCTCGGGGGATGAGGAATGGGGCATTCTGGAGAACATACAGCAGTCTGGGGAGGGTCATCATTTTGAATAGCGCGGCTCTGCCCATTAGCGATAGGGGAAATGATTGCCAATAGGGGGGTGTCTCTGTTGAACCGCTCTATTACTGGTTGTAGGTTAAGTCGGAGGAACCCATCGAGCGTCGGGTCAAGCCGTATACCCAGGTATTTAAATTCCTTAATAGAGACATGGTATGGGCAGGTCTCCGGGATCGCAGACTCGCCACCCTGAATCGGGAAGAAGATGGTTTTGGCATCATTAACCTTTAGGCCCGCAAAGTTCTGATATTCCCTGAGAATGAGGGAGACGGCCAGGCATGAGATGCTCGGGTTACTGAGGTATATGAGAAGGTCATCCGCATAGAGCGAAAGGCGGTCCACTCCCACTCCCGGCCAAACGAAAGCGGTCCAGCTGGTATTAGCTCTAAGCTCAATTGCTAGCGGTTCGATGGCCAGGAGAAAGAGGAGTGGGGATAGCGGGCATCCCTGCCTCGTGCCCCGACCCAAGGGAAATGATTTGGAGGACCTGCCATTCACCCTCACCGTGGCCTCTGGGGATGCATAGAGAAGTTTTACCCATGATATAAATGTCTGCCCCAGGTTCATCCTAGCCATGATCGCCCACAGGGCATCCCACCCCACAGAGTCAAACACCTTTTCGAAGTCCACCGCCAGGAGGGCGAGTGGGGCTGGTATTTCTTTTGCTCTACTCAGCACCAATTGGACTCTGCGCAAGTTCATTCGAGTTGATTTATTGGGCATGAATCCACATTGGTCCGGGTGGACGAGGGTCTCAATCACCTGCAGTAGTCTGTTGGCAAGTGTTCTGGCGAGGACCTTGGCTTCGCCGTTGTTAGGGAGAATTCTCTCTTTAGGCTGAATTTCCTAACCTAGTGAGTCCCCCAACAGCTTTGCTGGATTTCTGGAGTTTGTTTTTTTCTCCTGCCAAGAGTGAAACTCTTTTTCTCCCACTCTTGGACATGATTTATGGTGTTCTTTTGACTGTTAATGTGTTTTATGGGCTATGGGGTCCTTTACTCCATAGGGTCTCATGTGTTTTTACTATGTGTGTTACACAGCACCCTCCGTTCAGTAACACAAGGGTGTCATAGTGACACCCCACCATAGACTCCATACCCTGGGACTGACGACTGTCTCCCAGGGCATGTAAAGTCACCATTGGCTTTACTAGTCCCAAATTATGAACAGAAACCAGTACAAACCATCATATTGTGGACGTACTGGTCGGGGCAATTCAATTGCCCCGGGGTCTGTTAGTCGAGGGGGCACGTCTCCGTCCCCCCTGATCGAGTTTTGGCTGGTGGCAGTGGATACTACTTTTTATATTCAACCGCGAATATATCCCTATGGGGTTTTCCCATTTGTTCGAGGCTACCAACTTTAATTATTTAATTCTCATAGCCTCGAACATACCGCCGGTTTATTTAATTAATATCAATTCACCGGTTGGTATTTTTTGCCAGGACTCGATTCTAAAATGGCGTTTGTGTTCTCTTCTGTGACTCCAACCCAATTCAAGCCCTTTGTTCCACTTTTTGGTGGGCTTCTCCACAGAAGCCTCCAAAAGTGGTGCCACTCTGTCTGGGTACCACAGGGGGCGTGGGAGGGGGTTTAGGCACCCTGGACTGAGTTACCTTGGTAACTCAAGTCGCACTCTTGTGTGATTGGCCCAAGTGGTGAGCCGGCCGGCACACCACTTAGCATGTTTGATTGACAACTAGGCTGAGTGAATGGGGGTATGCTGCATAAAAGCAGGGCTTTGGGGACTGGAACTTCAGAAGTCGCCACAGGACCTGGGAATCTGACTAGGGAGAAGCTGAGCCGACCTACCACGACGACACCACCGGTGGAGCCCTGCAGAACCGACTCACCACTTCCTGATGACAGAGAAGATCTCCCGGCTGGAGAGGCTTCTTTCCCGGACTGGTGGGCACAACCAGTTTACCTTCTTTTCTTTGCACCCCAGACCGGTTTGTGGTCGAACTGCCCGTGCCAAGAACCCCGGCAACCAGATAGCCACTTACCACTGAACCGCGAATCAACGGACCGCTCCTTGTACCTGAGAAACTCTGCGGCTGGTTTCTTCCCTGGCAGTGCAACAGACTCCTGTCTTCCTCCCCGACGAGATCCTCTCTTCCCCCAGATGAAGCACTGACTTGCATCCGCTGCCAGGGACAACTGCCCCCGCTGGAGTGTTCTCACCACTTTAAGGTACCGTGGGCCTCCCTTTCTAAAGATTGCTACAAGGTAATAATAACCCCTTAACCTTCTGGACTGGGCTGGCCGCCTTGACCCTCTAACTGGTCCCTTTCTCTGGTCCAACTCCTTTTTGAACCGTTACAAGACTTTTGTGCACTGCAACCATGTGACCTTGGAAACATTTCGTTTTGAGCCTCTTAAAGCGGATCCGGCCTACTGACTCTGAATTCACAGTGTTACTTTGCCTTCCTCTCTTGTTGTGTTCGTGAAAAAGTGTTGGGATCTGTTTCAATTTATTCTCTGCTTTTCTCTCCCTTTTTAAAATGAATTATTAGAGTGCCATCTACGTTAAGCGCTCACCGCCGTCTAAAAATAAGTTGGGCTTTACTTAAGGCTTGTCTAATATTCTTTTAAGGGAGTGTATATCTTTTAGTGACCGTGTTTTTGAATTGCTTATTATTAGTGCCTGTGTGTGTTTCTAGGTGTGGTTTTAAAAAAATAATTATATCTCTTTTACACCAAGCCCTGATCAGTGTTTACTTGTTCTATTGCGTTCTCTTGACCTATTGTGAATACTCTGTATACTGCCTAACTCTTCTTGAGGGAAGTCTGACTGCTCAGCCACAGCTACCAAGTGAATCTGTGTGGTACAGACTGCTACCAAGTGGGTTTACTGCCAAACACCTGTAGTCCTAAATCTTTTTCAGTGGTCCCAGAGGGAACTGCACAGGTTTCTGCCTAACAGCCGTTGATCAGGGATATCGGACGATAGGAGGCACATTCCTCCGGGGGTTTCCCAGGCTTGTGTATGACTACTATGCATGCCTTCCTGAGGTCTGGGGGGAGTGCTCCTAGTTCTCTGCTGCGTAGGAGCATGCGGTGCATGTGGGTAGATAGTGTGCCACCGAGGCATTTCCATGTTTCCGTTGGGAACCCGTTGGGGCCCGGAGTTTTCCTGGGTTGGAGCTGTGCCAGCGCCTCTTGCACCTCGGTGTCGGTGATGGCAGCACTCAGGAGATCTGATTGGTGCTGTGGGAGTATCGGGATCTCGATTCGGTCGAGGTAGCGTGAGGGTTCAACTGGCGGGTTCCCGGTGGGTGGGGTATAGAGATTTTTGTAGTAGGCGGCCAATGCCTCGACAATGTCAGCAGTGTTCCATCTGGAGATCTAATGGCCCGTACATGTCCCCTGCTTTGTTCGCGTCTCTCTAGCCAGGACAGAGTCTTGTTAGGTTTGTCGCCCCGCTCATATATTTGGCTCTGGACTAATTGGTGGGCAGTTCGTGCATTATCTAGAGATAGGTTGCTAAGGGAGTCTTGCGCCGTGAGCATCGCCTCATTTGCGTCTTGGGTGCTGTGTCCTAGGATTTGCCGTTCACACTCCAGGACTCGTGCTTCTGCTTCTCTGACCTTCTGGACCTGACGTTGTTGGTAGGCGAAACCGCTGAGATAGCTTCCCCCCGGAGGAATGTCTTGTACGCCTCCCAGATCGAGATCGGGCAGTCCACAGAACCTTCATTGAGTTTGAAATATTCCGTTGTCTTTTTTTCAAGCTCCTCAGTGATTTCAGGGAGACGTAGACGTTATGCATTTAGACGCCAGTTACGGTCCGGGCGGCGGCAGGAGTTTTTCATAGTTAGAAGGAGCGGAGAGTGGTCCGAAATTCCTCTTGCGAGGAATTCAGCGTCAAGAAGCCTGTCATTTATGTTGCGGGGGATAAAGGCATAATCGATCCTGGAGAATGATTTGTGGACGCCCGAATAGAAGGAAAAACCAGCCTAGTCGTTATGAAGTGAGTGCCATGTGTCCGTCAATACCAAGGCCTCAGCGTACGCGGCGAGCGGTGTGGAGGTGGGGCGGGTTCCAGATCTCCTATGGGATCTATCGACTGCGGTGTCCATTACTTCATTAAAGTCCCCCCCAATCACCCACGTATCAGCCTCCTCTTCCAGGAGCAAACTCTGTAGTTCGGAGAGTAGTTCTTTCGCCAGCGTGGGGGGAGCATAGATTGCTGCCAGGCCCCATTTCTCGCCCCAGATGTCAGCTAGCAACAGTACATAGCGGCCCCGGGGGTCGGTCCTGATCTTCCTTACCTGGAGGGGGACTCGCTTGTGGACGAGTATCATCGTGCCCCTGGCACCTTTCGTGAATCCGGCATGATAGGTATGCAAGTAATTGGATCTTTTGAAAACGTTGGTGTTTGTGCCTATTAAGTGCGTTTCATTTAGGAGGGCAATATCCGGCGAGTGTCGGTTTAGGTACTGAAGCACCAATCTTCGCTTTATGCTGGAGCCGAGGCCGTTGACGTTCCAGGACAGTATGGTTACCTTGTTGGAGTTCATTCTATCTGCATGAGTCTTCTTGTTGGGGCGTCTGGGAGGATTAGTGGCAGTTGCGCTTTTTCCGGGGACATATGGCGGTTTCCTTTCAGGGGAGACATCTGGGGGTTGCCTCGCATTGAAGTGCCTGCTGACTGGCTAATAATTGCGTCCACGGTCCTGGCCAAAGACAGTGTTTGTTTTCCTTGCCTGCGTTTGTCGGCTTCAAGCCTTCTTGTCCCGTGATTCCGTTTCCTTAGGTCCCCAAAACTCCCCCCACCCTGTACTTCCCCCCCAACTGGGAGCACCTGTCGCCCAAACATTAAACTTATAACTTGGTAAACTTCCTCGGGAGAACCCTGACTGCGATAACGCCCTCGCCGCATTAGGAGCAGCGGCCGCTAGGTGAGCGCTCCCATGTTATTACGTTGCAGATTAGTCCCCCCATTGCGTGGGCCTTACCCCTTTTCCGTGGGGGTCCCCGTCATGTCGTTGTCTGCATTGGTCAGAGATCGAGGGGGCGAGGGCCGCTCGGACCGGGGCCTCTGTGTGGGCGGGCCCGGTGGTGTGCGCCTCGCTCTGGATTCCGTGAGAACTTGGGTTTCCAGTCAGTCCCATGCATCTTTGGGAGTGTAGAATAGATGAGTGGTGCCCTCGTAGTGGACTTTGAGCGATGCCGGGAAAAATAAAGCATATTTGATAGAAAGCAACTGAAGTTTCTTCTTGACCGAGTCAAAAGATTGGCAGGCCTTTTGGACTTCCTTGGTGTAGTCGGGGTAGAACCCGACCCTGTAGCCGTTGTATGTGATCGGGGCGGAGGCCCTTGCCATTTGTAGGATCGCATCTCGATCGCGGTAGTTCAGCAGGCGTGCGATTATCGTTCTGGGCGGGGCACCCGGGGTAGGTGGGCCGGTGGGGACTCTGTGCGCCCTTTCTATGGAGAAGAATTTGGACCGTTTTTTGGGGGCAAAGACATGAGCTAGCCAATCCTCCAGGAAAAGTTCAGCGCTGGGGCCTTCCTCCTTCTCCGGTATTCCGAGGATCCTGAGGTTATTGCGAAACGCTCTCCCCTCGCTGTCCTCAGCACGGTATTCCAGTTGGGCAACTTTTTGGGTGATCGCGGCAAGTTGTTGCTCCAAACGGTGCACCATGTCTTCTGTGTCCGTCACTCTCTGTTCCGCCTCACCAACCCTGGCCGATAGATTGCGGAGGTCTTGGCGTATAAGGGACACCTCAGGGGATAGGCCACCTATTTTAAGTTCCAGTGATGTCCTCGAGTCCCCAATCGCTCTCATGAGGTCCGTCAAGGAGATTGGGGGGGTCCTGGGGCTCGTCGCCGGCCCCATCATCTTCTGGGGGCTGAGGTCCGCGGCGTGGAGGAGCCTCCACGGTGTAGAGGTCAATTTTGCTTTGCAGTGTTTGCCGCTTGGTCTTTCTCTTCCCCATGTCGCGGTTGATCAGCCCCGTGCAGTGGGGGTCCGACTGCTTCACGTAGTCACCCAAGGGGTGGATGTAGGGTTTGGAAAAGTGCTAGCGTGAGCTAGGCGGGTGTGTACAAGCAGCGCAGGGGCCCGTCGTATGTCTGTGTTCTGGCTGCGCCTTAATATAGTTCGTTGGTAGCGTATCTCCGGTCCACGGGGGAGCACAGCACACGGTTCTCCTTGTCCTGCTGCAGCTCGACCCCGGGTGCTGCTGTCTCGCTGATTGGGGGGCGGAGGGAAAAGGAAGGCAGCGTAGGCCCGAGCCGCGGGCAGTCAATTGTGCGGGCCTTCGAGTCGCGGAGCTTCACCCGCTCACAGCGCCGACGGGGCCAGGAGAGGCACCTTGAGGATTGGGCCCCTCGCAGCTGCCTCGTGTCGCGCCCACTGCCAGTGCCAGGCCGATGGAGGAGATCGCTTTGGGTCTCCGGTGGCGTCTGTAGGGCGCTACCGGTTCTTGGAGGTGGGTTGGCTCTGTCTCCAGAAGATCTTTGAGGCCTACCCTGCGTGGACATCGCCCAGGACAAAGGAGACTCTACGCCCATTGGATCCAAGCTGTTTAGGATCTGCCCAGGATGTGGACTACAGAACGTCTTCAAGGAGGATGAGCACTCCCGGTGCCTCTACTGCCTTCATGCTAACAAGTCGCTCGTGGAGGAGGACTGTGCGTTCTGAAAGAACATGTCCACCCGGACCATGAATGACCGTTATACATGACTCGCTAACTGGCTGGAGGCGAAGAGCCCAGCAGCAGGTGAGAAGAAGAAGTCAGAGTGGTCTTCTAAGACCTTTGAGGGCACTCTGGCGACGGGGGCCCAACAGAAGGCAAAGCACTGCGGGCACCGGGAGCGCCGTTGGTTCGCGATCTTCGGCTGCCAGGTAGGGCACGATATCACTGACACCGTCAACCATGAGCCAACGCTCCGGCTCGGTGAAAAAGAAGTCTGTAAGCTTCGGGAGAAGCCCCGACAGGTCCCGACGGAGAAAACCAAGGGGGATTAAGGGGTGTCCCTCCTCAACGGTGAAGGTCTCAGATTCACCCAAGGTCGTGAAGGCCCCGATTCACCTGGCTAAGGCCTCGATTAAGGGAGTCGTGGCGGCCCTGGTGAAGCCTGCAGAGGCAACCCCAGTGGAGACGACTTCTAAGCCTAGAGATTCTCTGCCATCACAGAGGGAATCGTCTTTCCAACCTATCGAGAAGACCCCCGTGAAACCCTGGGATGAGAAGAGGGGGGGGCCAGGTAGCCCTAACGGACTCAGAGACCTCTTCCAAGGACGAGCTGTCTATTGTCAAGGCAACCCTGGACAAGAGGTTCCAGGAGAGGGCCCGCGGGAAGGATCCTGATGAGGCGGACATAGAGAGCAAGGGTGGAGCCAATGAAGAACGACAGATCGACGAGGAACCGGACACCACGCTGCTGCCTTCGCTCCCGTCACAACCATTGCCACCTCCGATGGACAGGCAAGATGACATTTTGCTGGCACTGCAAACCCTGTGCACCGAGATAAAGATGAGGCTACCCTTGCCTCCTTTGGACGATCCAGCGGCGCCTGGACCGTCGGGGAGTGCTCCACTCAAGCGGAGGCGAGTCCATCCTTCCCCATCTTTCCATCCTTCACCTCCATCCTCCCCACCTAGGGATGAGACGGAGACGGAGACAGCGACGAAGGGGATGGATGACAGGGGTGATGACGGAACGGATCTCCCATCACCCCATACCCGAACTTCCCCACCCGACGAAATTGGCTCCTTTCACACCATGATCACCAGGGCATCAGAGCTTTTCCAGCTATGCCCCAAAGAGAAGAAGGAGGGGTTCTTCGACCAACGACAGGAGGCCAAGAGGAAGACCGTCTTCTCAGTCCCGTTACTGGACGACATCTGGGACGAAGGACTGTCCCTTCTGAATAACCCATCCATGGCCCCTGTGAAGAGGGACCGGTATGAGAAGTAGTACCGGGCCCCAGACTCCGTGCATATGTGCCTCAAAGCACAGCCGTCCCTGGATTCGTTGGTCTCCGCGGTGGCCTAGAAGAAATCGGCTGGGGCGATGGCATCAACTTTCACTTCTCCACCGGACGGCGAGGGGAATAAGCTGGACGCCATGGGACTCGCGGGTCATCTCGTCAGCAACGACGACCATCAAGGTGGCCAAAGCCCTCGCGATCGTTGTCCGCTATGACAGGGAGCTGTGGTTTAAGATCGCTCCCCTCCTGGAGTTCCTCGCAGATGACAAGAGGGCAGAAGCCCTTGAAATCCTGCAGGAGGGCGAGGTGGCATCGGACTATGCCATCACAGTGGCCACGGACATTGCCGACACCGGTTTTTGGCAGATGGGCAACAGCGGTTGCCTTCGCCAGCAAGGTTAGCTCAGGGCCACCGACTTCCGTCAGGACGTGCAGACCAGGGTACTGGACATTACCTTCTACGGGAACAACCTGTTCGGCAAGGCAGTGGACGAGTCACTGCAGGCCATCAAGGCGGACACTGAGACGGCCCGGGCCTTGGATTCTCTCCATCAGCAACGGCCGTCCTTTCGGAGGCAAGTCTCAAGGTGCCTCCAAAGGATTCGGCGGCAGCTCCTCGTACCGCCAGGCAGCCTTCATCACAGGAAGCCTACAGAGGCCGCAACAAGGCCGGTGGACACCATCTTCATCGCCAAGGGGCCCAAGGTGGCAAGGCCTCTGCGAAGCAAGACTGAACCGGCCGTGACGTCGGGCCCCCACCCGAGCCCCCCGGTGGGATGCTGGCGAACTTCTTCGGCGTGTGGAAGTCCATCTACACGGACTATTGGGTGCTGGATGCCCTGGCCCATGGGCACACTCTGGAGTTCCAAAAGAGGTGTCCCCATTTTCCACCAGTGGCCAGGAAGGAAAACCACGTTCCACAGCTGCTTCTGGAGGTACGAGCAATGCTGAAGAAGGGTGCGATAGAACTCGTCCCAAAGAGGCTCCGGGGCTCCGGAGTATACTTGCAGTATTTCCTTGTCCGAAAGAAGACCTGTGGCTGGCGGCCCATTCTAGACCTCCGCCGTCTCAACAATTTCATAAAATCCCAGAAGTTCCGGATGGTCACCCTTCAACACGTGCTGGGACAACTGGACGAAGGCGACTTCCTGTCGTCGCTGGACTTGGAGGAAGCCTACTTCTACATCCCCATACACAAAGGACATCGAAAGTTTCTGCGCTTCGTGGTCCAAGGGCGGCACTACCAGTTCAAGGTACTGCCCTTCGGTTTGAAGTCCGCGCCAAGTGTCTTCACAAAGTGCCTCACGCCGTTGGCAGCGCGGCGGTGCCTGCAGGGGATCCACGTCTACCCCTATCTGGCTCATCCGAGTGAAGTCAAGAGAACTCTCAGTCGACCACACAGCGAGGACCGTCAGCCTGCTCACGGAACAGGGGTTCTCGATAAACTTTGCGAAATCCTGCTTGGTGCCATCGCAGGATGCCCTGTTCCTGGGAGCCAGGCTCAACACGGTGGCACGGCTGGCGTTACCGTCGGAAAAGAGGATGAAGGCCATCCTGGGCAAGGTACAACGGCTGTTGACCACAGAGGTTGCCAGGGTGAGGTCCATCAAGTCCCTGCTCGGCATGATGTTGTCATGCATCTACCTCGTGCAACTGTGCAGGTTGCGGATGCGGCTGCTGCAGGAATTCCTCGACGCCCGTTGGGTACAAGTGACAGGAAGTTTCAAAGACAAGATCTCCCTCAATGAGACGTTCCGGCAGGCGATCTGGTGGTGGGGCACCCGCACGCCTCTTGCGGCGGACCTGGACTTCCAGACCCCAGCGCATCAAGAAACGGTGACGAAGGACGCCTCCCTGGAGGGATGGGGCGCGCACACCGGAGACCTCCACGCAAGAGGCCTTTGGCTCCCGGAGGAGAGGTCTTTGCACATCAACATCCTGGAGCTATGGGGCGTGTTGTATTGTATTGTATTGTATTTATTAGGCTTATATAGCTCTTTATACCAAAGCGCTGCACATTAACAACAACAGGATACATTTAATATAACAATAACAGTAACAAAGAAGCAAATTACAATTTTGATTCAGTCAACAAAACAGTATGTAGAGCGATTTGACAGAGGGAAGGGGAGAGAAGTGGAGCTGAGCTAGGTGTAAGGGGGGTAGCAGGAGGAGGAGGCAGGAAGGGGTGAGGGCAAGAATGAGGTGGGGGAAAAAGAAAGGAGAGGCTTAAGGGGGGGAAGAGCAATAGGGAGGGGGAGTGGGAGCGGGTAGAGGGAGGGGTATCATGGCGGGGAATGGAGAAGGAGGGATTTAAGGGACGTGCGGAAAGAGGAAAAGGTAGGAATAGAGCAGATTGAGAGAGGTAAGGAGTTCCAGTGGAGGGGGGGCCAGGAGTTGGAAGGAGCAGAAATGGGAGGAGGCACAAGGGGAGGGAGGAACAGTGAGGAGGAAGTGGTCAGCGGAACGGAGGGAGCGAGAGGGGGTGTAGAAAGATAGAAGGGAAGAGAGATAAGGGGGAGAAAGATCGTGGAGAGATTTAAAGGCTAGGAAGAGAAAATAAAATTTAAGTTGAGAGTGAAAGGGGACCCAGCCAATGGAGGATAAGGAAGCGGTGATGGAGTCTCGGGGGGAGAGGAGACAGAGGGTACGGATGGCAGAGTGATAGATAGATTTGAGGGGGCCAAGATGAGAAGAAATTAGACGAAATAGTAAGGAGGAGCAGTAGAAGAGGCGAGAAAAGATAAGGGAGGCCCTCTGGTCCTTCCTCCTGTCCCTCAAGGGCAAAGTGGTATGGGTCTTCACTGACAACACCACCACGATGTTCTACATCCGTAAGCAGGGGGGCACCCGATCCCCAGCTCTATCCAAGGAAGCGCAGGATATGTGGCACTGTGCCGTTCCTGGTACCCTTCCACCTGGCAGGAGTAACAAACACCGTTGTCGACTCCCTCAGCAGGGAGCTGCACTTGTGCCACGTGTGGGAGCTCCGGCAGGATCAAGTGGATCTCATATTCCGACGATGGGGCAATCCCCAGATAGATCTATTTGCGGCGGCGATGAACACGAAGTGCAGGACGTTCGGCAGCAGGTTTCCCCAGCCGAGGAGCATGGGTGATGCATTCTCCTTCCCCTGGGACGGCCTGTTCCTCTATGCGTTACCACCGTTGCCGTTGCTTCTGCGACTCATCAGTCAACTTAGAAGGTCCCTGGTGCAGGATGATCCTCGTCGCACCAGCGTGGCCGAGGCAGATATGGTTCCCGGACCTTCTGGACATGTCAGCGTCCCCCCAGTCAAGCTGCCGACGGACGCAGATCTTCTCGCCAGGGAAGGATACGCAATCCTGCATCACGACCCAGGATCGCTGAACCTGCAAGCCTGGCTCCTGCAGCACTAGAGTTCAGAAGCTACGATATCCTGGCGGACTGCAAGGAGGTACTTGCCAAGGCCAGGGCGTCCTCGACTCTTTAGTGCTATGGACATAAATGGAAGAGGTTCTCTGTCTGGTGTCGTGCACAGAAGATCAACCCTCTACGGATTACGGCCCCTCAAGTGCTGCCATACTTGCTGTCGTTGGCCAAGCCGGGTCTGGCGCATGCATCCATCAAAATTCATCTGGCGGCTATCTCCCGCTACACCAGATCTCCGGGGTGGTCGTCGCTGTGGTCGCACCGCCTGGTGAAGGAGTTCATGAAAAGACTGTTCCGCTCGTTCCCGCCGGTGAAGGCTCCGGCTCGGGCCCCGGTGTGGGAGCTCAATTTGGTGCTGACCAGGCTCATGGGCCCTCCATTCGAGCCTTTCCATTTGGTGCCGCTGGAGTTCCTATCGTGGAAGACAGCGTTTCTTATGGCCATCACCTCTGCACGAGTAGTGGGAGAGATCCAGGCCCTCTCCTGTAAACCTCCATATCTGACATTCCAGGAGACAAAGGTAGTGCTGAGGACGCACCCCTCCTTCATGCCCAAGGCGCCGTCGGACTTCCATCTGAACGAGCCCTTGATGTTACCTTTTTTCTTCCTGTCGCCTTCGTCGCCGGCTGAGAGGACTTTGCACTTGCTGGATGTAGCTAGAGCGCTGAAGTTCTACATGGACCGCACAGAGAGTTTTCGGAAGACATCGCAGCTGTTTGTGAACTTTGGCACTGTGAACCAAGGGAAGGCCCTCTCCAAGGCTTCCATTTCCAGATGGTTCTCCGGCTGCATCATGCACTGTCACCGGTTGGTAAACTGACCGTTGCCCGGCTGTCTGAGAGCCCATTCGACCAGAGTGATTGCTGCTACTACGCCGTTCCTGTCTGGTGTGCCCCTGCTGGACATCTGTAGGGCTGCTACGTGGAGGTCGATGCACACCTTCATGAGATTCTACTGCATCAACTGGGATTCTAGGGAGGAGTCCAGAGTCAGCCAGGCAGTGCTGCGCAACCTGTTCGCTTGAAGGTGAGCTTGGTGAGGAGGTAAGAGATGCTTAATGTTGAGTTGTTGAAATGCTTAATGTTGAGCCTTGCCACCTCCCGTGATTGTGCATGTGTGTACTGCTATGTATTCTTGTATTCATGAGCATGTGAATCCATGCCAGACCCCATGCTGGAGAAGGAACAAGTTACTTTCCTGTAACTGTTGTTCTCCAGCATGGGTCTGGCATGGATTCACATGCGAACCCTCCCGCCTACCCCTCTGCGGCTCTTCTCTTGGTCCTACTGCCACTTTACGTGCTACCCAATCTGAAGATGGCTGCCTGAAGAGGGCCTTAGGTAGAGGGCAGTCATTGGCGCAGTATGACCCAGAGACCAGTGATTGGTTATTAGGAGAAAGACAGTTCAGAAACGAAACTGAAACTGATTTTTTCTTTTATAGATGATTCCCAGCCTGACGACGGGGAATATTCATGAGAAGGTGAATCCATGCCAGACCCATGCTGGAGAACAACAGTTGCAGGTAAGTAACTTGTTCCATCCATACACTCTTTTCTTCAGCCAGTCTTCTCCGTGCTTCACGCTCATTTCTTGTGACGTCACCAGCTCTTTTCATTTTCTTCAGGGATTTCCTCCATTAGATTGTCAGCTCTTCAGGAATACATCTGATGGGGTTTTCTTAGTGGATACCATCTCTCAAAGATTCGCTGCTGAATGGTCATAACTGCTGGTGTCAAGCATGGCACTATTTCATGCTTCCAGCATACAGATGAGAGGGGGTGGGACTTCCTGCAGGGGCGTTTGGTTGCTCCTTTACAGTGGATTTCCAAACAGCGGTGTGAAGGGGGACGGCGCGTGAAAATACTCCCTGATCTACTAGACGGTCCCAGATGTCACAGTTTACTGCTAGAACATGGCTCAGATGAGTGTTCTGAGGTCTGTACCATTTGTGTAACCATAAGATCTCTTCTAACGGGGTGCCTGCCACTGCCTTGTCCATTCTTGCCCATGCTTTAGTCGTGTCCCCCGTAAGCCACTCCCAGACTACTTTCAGTTGGGCTGCCTGATAGTGTTTGGAGAAATTTGTGAGGCCTACTCCCGCCTATGTTTGTGCGCCATAGGTGTCTTCAGGTCAACTCTGGGCTGTTTATTTAGCCAAATAAAGCGAAACACCACCCCGTGGAGTTCATCGAAGAAAGAGCACAGGACTCTGATGGCGAGCACTTGGAAGTGGTAGAGACCCCTGGGAAGAATGAAAATTTCCCCAAATCTGCCTTAACTTGGGCAAGGAGCGCGGGATAATTTTTCCCATATAGTTTAGGCAATGGGTAAGCAATGTTAACCCCTAGATATCTTACACTGTCGCTATCAATCGTAAACTGGGAGTAATTGGGTAACGCAGCTACTTGAGCCTCTGTTAGTCTCAGGATCAGCAGTTCTGATTTTGACACATTTATTTTGAGACCCGCTACCTTTTCCATCTTGGCAAGCTCCATTATTAAGGCAGGGATCAATGTTCCTACTTCCGTCAATGACAGCATCATATTGTCCACGAGCGCAGTTATTTTGTGTTCCTCCCCTCCAAATGGAATGCCCTGGATAAGTGGGTTATGCGATTGTAGTCGGTAGAGTTTCCAGGTATACCGCATGCAGAATTGGGGACAGGAGACAACCCTGTCTGGTGCCCCTTGTGATATTTATCTTCCCGGGAAATTGAAGAGTTAATTGAGAGGCGCATCAAAGGGTTTTCATAGTTTGCCTTGACCATGCAAAGGAATTTAGAGCTGACCACAATTTGTTCCATGGTTGCAAACAAGAAAGGCCATTCAACACGGCCCAAGGCCTTCTCGGCATCGAGTGATATGAGCACTGAGGGTAACCGGTGGATGGCGACTTTTTCTTGTTAGGCAGAATCCTATGCAGTTCCCTTAGGGAGCACTACAGAAGATTAGGACTACAGGTATATGCAATAAATCCCCTTTGGTGTTAGTCTGCACCACACATATTTAGTTGGTAGATGTGGCTGAGAAGTCAGACTTATCTCAAGAGGGAGGTGAGCAGTGTTCAGGGTTTACATAATAGGACTACCATACTCTGGAACTAGGAAACACTGACCAAAGCTTTGTATAAAACAGAATATATATTTATTTTACACACTCTTAGTTCAACACACAAATCACTATCATTAAAGCAAGTTAAAACAGTCAAGAAAAGTATAAACAACTCCCTATTTAAATTGTAGACAGGTTTGAGCAACAGTGAAAACTGAGCAAAATGGCACAGTGTAAACCAAGCAGAAATGGCACTCTAACAATTTCTTCAGAGGGAGGGAAAGGTCACGTTATACAGGGTTAGATTCCTAAACACACCAGCAACACTTCCCAATTGGATTGTGATCAAGTTAGGCAAGGTAGCACTTTAGCATAAGCAATACTTAGGTGAAAACCGAGCAAAATGGCACTTCAACAATATATAAAGGGGAAAGAAAGGTGGTTATAAGAGGTTAAGTGCACCAACACATTTCTTGATGAAAAGCAATCTAGGGAAGGCAGTTGGAACAGGATTAAACAGAGTCAATAGCAGGGGTGTAGGAGACCCATCAAATCTGGGGGGGACAGGGCACACCTTGGGACTTTGCTTTTTTATTTATTTATTGTGTTTTAGTCAAAGAACTAGACTTTTCACAAAATTAAAATGGCATTATGTATTAAATCACATATATCATCACTGTATAAAACAAGAGAAAAGAAGAAAAGAAAACAGAAGAAAATTAAGAAAAAGAAAAGCAGTTCAGAGTACAAAATCCTTTTATTTGGCGTCTCACTTCTGAAGGCTCAGTTCACGTAAAAATGTTACCGCTTCCAACGTCAAAAAGCTTTCATGGCCTGAGCATAGCTCGTCCCAAAACAATTGGGCGTTGTCAAGACTTGATGGTCGTGTAGCCGATGAAACCTCCGTCCCCAAGTACCACTCGAGCAAACAAGAAATTACTGCCCGAGCGGTCCTTGAGGCCACAGGTGGTGGATTTTCGTCAGCCGGAACCAGGAATGCCGGAAGATGCCCCCTATGACCACTGTAAGGCAAACACGAAGTTAGGTCATAAACATAGAACCCCAGACTTGTATATGAATATGTAATAAGTCTACAATAGGGCTTACCCTTAGGAGTTGGTCGGGACTTAATAATGGTGTAAGGATGTTTGTCGGAGGCAGCTGGCAAGGGTGACGACCAGATGACAGTTTGGTAAAGCACTTAGTAGGAAAGAAATCACCACCTTACGTAGAAGCCAGAAAACGTAAGTCAATCAGTTGAAAAGTGCGTAATCCAAGAACAAAGTTCATAGCAAAAGGGCAATCCAATAGAAATCCAGGGACGGAAATGTGGTCGAATCCAGGAGAAAATAGTTCCAAACAAAGGTACCGTGAAGGAAGAAGCCAAATCAGAGTCCAAGATCAATCCAAGGTCAGTGGTAGTAGTCTGTAATCCGTAATCCGTAATGCGCCCAACAGGATCAGCTGTGAAGCGCTGGAGGGCAGTCAGCGCGTCCCTTTTGAACGCTGACTAATGATCACGTGACTCTCATCATCCGTCACGTGATCGAACGTGCTGAAGGGGAGCTCTCAGGTGCCGGCAACGGAGACGTTGTAGAATGCCCGTGGCGCGTCTCCATGGCAACTGCCAACGCCGGAATGGAAACCAACGCTGAGATGGCAAGAACTGGCGTTGCTGACCTTGTCCCATTCCTTGCCGGTAGGCCTGCAGGGGAGAGTATGTCCTGGCATGTATTTTGGTGGTGATCCGTCACGTGATCGAACGTGCTGAAGGAGGAGCTCTCAGGTGCCGGCAACGGAGACGTTGTAGAATGCCCGTGGCGTGTCCCCATGGCAACTGCCAACGCCGGAATGGAAACCAACGCTGAGATGGCAAGAACCGGCGTCGCTGACCTTGTCCCATTCCTTGTCGGTAGGCCTGCAGGGGAGAGTATGTCCTGGCATGTATTTTGGTGGTGATAGTGGGGGCTGGATTATGAGATGTGTCCATGGAACGCATGGATGAAGGTGGGGGCGTGACAGAGCCCCCCCTCAAAGGCCCACGACCCCGTGGGCTAGAAGGGTTCTCCCGATGGAACCTGGCCACCAACAACGGGGCATGTACATCAGAAGATGGGACCCAGGACCTCTCCTCAGGACCATAACCCAACCAGTCCACCAAGTATTGTAACCTCCCTCTAACAACCCGGGATCCCAGAATAGCGCTAATCTCATATTCCTCTTGGGAAATCACAGGGACAGGACCAGGAGCGGGAGCAATGCGTGTATCATCAGGACAAGGCTTGAGGAGAGATGTGTGAAAAACGCGGTGTAATTTCCATGAAGCGGGGACGTCGAGTCTATAGACCACCGGGTTCAGGACCTTGGAAACCCTATACGGGCTGACAAAACGAGGCAGCAGTTTACGACAACCCGGTATATGGAGGTGCCGTGTAGACAACCATACACGGTCGCCTTGCTTATATGACGGGGCCTCTTTCCTTTTTTTGTTAGCGGCTGTACTCATAGACACCTGGGCCTCCTGGAGATGGACAAGGGTTTGAGCATGGACGGATGCGAGATCTCTGACACAATCATTTGCCGCAGGGGTACTGGTACACAATACAGGGGCATTGGCAGGATTCAAATCAGAAAAGGGTAAAGTACGTGGATGTTGGCCATAGACCGAAAAAAACGGGGAAAACCCAGTGGACGAGTGCAGGGCGTTGTTATATGCAAATTCCGCAAAATGAAGAGACTCAAGCCAGGTATTCTGGAATTGCAAAGTTAAGCACCTTAAGTACTGTTCCAAGACCTGGTTTACTCTCTCAGTTTGGCCGTTGCTTTCTGGATGGTAAGCTGAAGAGAAGCGGGCATCTATACCTAGTAGTTTGGTAAGAGCCAACCAGAAACATGAGGTGAACTGAGACCCCCTGTCTGACACAATGACACTCGGCAAACCGAACAGACAGAAAACAGATTCATAGAACATTCGAGTCAATGAGGGAGCAGTAGGAATGCCTTTACATGGTAAAAAACGGGCCATTTTTGTGTATGAGTCTACTACCACCCAAATCGTGTCGTAGCCTTGTATTCGTGGTAGATCAGTTATCAGGTCCATGGACGCCGTATGCCATGGTTTCGGGGGTATGGGCAATGGTTGTAGCAGTCCCAGTGGATGACCCTTCCGAGTCTTGCATTGTGCGCATATAGAGCAGGTGTTAACATATGTCTCCACGTCTCGCCGCATCGATGGCCACCAGCACCAGCGTTTCAACAACTCCAGAGTACGTCGCTGACCTGGGTGGCCATTGATAGGAGCATTGTGGGACCACTCTAAGGCCTGGTTGCGAGAGTCACTAGTGGGGAGGAACAGTTTTCCTTGAACAAAAGGCAACCCATCCTGCATAACGGTATCCCAATCATCCAATACTTGGGGATGTTGTATAACCCATTGGCGTATAGCCGTTATCATAGGCGGAGATGGAGTACAGGTACAAACAACATGGCCTTTACCTAAGAGAGTTTCGGGATGTGAAGGGAGAGGTATCCCCCCAGGTGAACGGGACAGAGCATCTGCTTTACCATGTGACAAACCCGGTCTGTGTTTGACAAGGAAATCGTATGCAGCAAAAAAGAGGTGCCAACGAACTTGTCTACTATTGGCGCATTTCAGAGACGCTAGGTCCTGTAAGTTTTTATGGTCTGTGAAGATGATGGTCTGATGTTTTGCCCCCAGAAGATGGTGTCTCTAGACCAAAAAGGCGTCTCTGATGGCCAGGAGCTCCTTTTTAGTGACCGTATAGTGAGTTTCGGTCAGTGTGAATTTCCTGGAATGGTAGGCCACCGGGTGTAGTGCTCCGGTGGTAGGACAAGGCTGAGATAGGACGGCCCCTAAGGCAAAGGAAGAAGCATCTGCTTCTACGATATACGGAAGCTCTGGGTCAGGATGCTGCAGGACTGGGGCCATGGTGAACGAGGTTTTAAGGGAGTCGAAGGCTGCTTGATGTGCATCGGTCCATATAAATGGTACTGCAGGACTGGTCAATGCGGTTAATGGTGCCACAATGGAGGAAAAATTTGCGATGAACCTCCGGTAAAAATTTGCGAAGCCTAGAAAGGATTGTAATTGTTTCAATGTAACAGGTACTGGCCAATTTGTGATAGCCTGGACTTTGGATCGGTTCATTGTTAGCCCCCCAGGTGAAATATGGAAACCCAGGAATTCAACTTCAGCTGTATGAAACAGACATTTCTCAGGTTTAGCGTATAGCGAGTTCTTCCTGAGTCTTGTGAGTACCTCTCTGACATGAAGGACGTGTTCGGGCCAATGTTTGGGAGAATATCAGTATGTCTTCCAGATACGCCACGATATAAACATCCAGAATATCACTAAATATATCGTTTACCAATCGTTGGAAAATGGCAGGGGCATTACAGAGGACAAAAGGCATCACCATGTATTCATACAATCCTTGGCGAGAGCAGAAGGCAGTCTTCCACTCATCACCAGGTCGCATGCGGACTAAATTGTATGCCCCCCGCAGATCTAGTTTGGTATAGATGGAAGCATTGGTCAACTTGTCTAACAGGGTAGAGATGAGTGGGATAGGGTAACGGTTCTTTATGGTGATCGCATTCAGGCGTCTGTAATCTACACAGGGGCGGAGATCGCCTTCTTTTTTCGGGACAAAAAAAATGGGGCTGGCCACGGGTGATGAAGAAGGCCTGATATGACCTAAATGTAGGGCGTGGCGGATGTATTCTTAAAGGGACGTTTCTTCAGATGGTGATAGTGAATATATGCGTCCTTTGGGAAGCGATGCCCCATCAATTAGGTCAATAGAACAATCATACGGTCTATGAGGGGGCAGTATCTCGGCAGATGTTTTATCAAAAACCGAATGGAAATCATGGTATTCTGGGGGTACTCCTGACAAAGTGGCTCCCACTGTGTGGGTTGTTTCGGGTGGGTCGTTCTCCCCTACAGGGGATAAGTGTAGGCCCCCAAGTGCCCTCGCAGGGTTGTTGAAATCTTCTTCCAGTAAACAAAAGTGTTGGCAAATGTCTGATTCAAAAGAAACCTGCCCCGTACCCCAGTCGATGAGTGGGTTATGCTTTTTTAACCAGGGAAGGCCTAGGATTATCCCGAACTGTGGTGTGGATATCAGATCAAAGGACAATTGTTCTTTATGGTTACCCTGAATAATCACGTCCATCTGGGCGGTCTGTTGTTTAATCAGACCAGAAATGAGAGAGGACCCGTCCACAGTTTGGACTGGTTCGGGATGTGTCTTGGTCACTAGTGGAAGGTTCAATCCTTTGGCCAGAGGTATATCAATAAAGCAACCAGTAGCCCCTGAATCAATAACTATATGTACTGTGTGTGAACACTCCCTATCAGGATGAAGCACTGCCTGAACGACCACTGGTCTTACTGGGCCGAAGGTAGGAACCCTGGGGTTGTGAATCAAGCTCGTCTTGTCCCCCATACTCAAGGACGAGCTTTCTGAAAACCCGAGGACTTGTTCTTCGGGCGTCTTGGGCACTCTTTGACGAAATTACCACTGAGTCCACAGTAGAAGCATGCGTTGTCGGTTCTCCGACGCTCCCTTTCGGTCTGAGTGATGGGACTTCGTAGACCACCTATTTGCATGGGTTCACTTGCACCATCCGGCGGAGAGAGCAAGTGTTTACCTGAAAAACCAGATTCCGCCCGACGTTCGGTCTTCCGAGCGTCTACCTGAAGAGTTAGGTCTACTAGTTCGGGATATGCATCAGGAAGGGAAGGGATGACAGAAAGAGCGTCCTTCATAGCGTTACACAGACCTTTGTAAAATACCACAGCTTTCTTGTTTTCAGGCCATGAAGTCTCAGCTGACAATTGGTTGAAGCGTGTGATGTATTCTATTAAGGTTTGTCTGCCTTGAGATAGTTCTAGGAGCTCTAGATCCCGGGACTGGGCTTCGTACCTGGTATCGAATACTTTGGCCAACTCGTTCACCAGGAGATCAAAATCGTAAAGGGCTGGGTGGTTGTTCTCAAGAAAAGGATTAGCCCAGGTAGCTGCAACCCCGGTCAAATGGGATAGCAAAAAGGCAGCTTTTGTGGTGGAATCATGGAACCCCAGTGGTCGGCAAAGAAAGTGAAGTTTACACTGATTAATAAAAGTGCAATATTTTCTAGGATCTCCCTGGAACTTCTCAGGAGGTGCCAATGGAAACTGAGTAGGTAAAACCACGGGAGTAGGTGGTGTAGGAGGTACAGAGGGACTGGCTGTTGGTGTTGCCTGATCGCCAAACTCGGCATCTGGCGGTAAAGGGTTGCGGGTACTTTGGATATTATCTAAGCGATGATGTATCGCGGTTGTGGCAGCCGCCACTTCGGTTCTAAGGGATGCAACAGCTTGCATTAGAGCAGCCACAGGGTTCCCGGCAGCGGGTTCCATCGTCTGGACGACCAAAAAAAATGGCTTCACAGTCTGTCAAGACTTGATGGTCGTGTAGCCAATGAAACCTCCGTCCCCAAGTACCACTCGAGCAAACAAGAAATTACTGCCCGAGCGGTCCTTGAGGCCACAGGTGGTGGATTTTCGTCAGCCGGAACCAGGAATGCCGGAAGATGCCCCCTATGACCACTGTAAGGCAAACACGAAGTTAGGTCATAAACACAGAACCCCAGACTTGTATATGAATATGTAATAAGTCTACAATAGGGCTTACCCTTAGGAGTTGGTCGGGACTTAATAATGGTGTAAGGATGTTTGTCGGAGGCAGCCGGCAAGGGTGACGACCAGATGACAGTTTGGTAAAGCACTTAGTAGGAATGAAATCACCACCTTACGTAGAAGCCAGAAAACGTAAGTCAATCAGTTGAAAAGTGCGTAATCCAAGAACAAAGTTCATAACAAAAGGGCAATCCAATACCAATCCAGGGACGGAAATGTGGTCGAATCCAGGAGAAAATAGTTCCAAACAAAGGTACCGTGAAGGAAGAAGCCAAATCAGAGTCCAAGATCAATCCGAGGTCAGTGGTAGTAGTCTGTAATCCGTAATCCGTAATGCGCCCAACAGGATCAGCTGTGAAGCGCTGGAGGGCAGTCAGCGCGTCCCTTTTTTTTTTTTTAAATTCAAAATTTATTGATTTTGTACAAGTTCAACAGTCACTTACATCCAAAATTCTTCAGTAAATAAATAGAGGGAGCATGTAAGACAAGTACCATCTTCATATATCATGTGCAGTAGTTCCCGAAAATTAAACAGTATAATGAATAATATCAACAAAACCCAGTCTCGCCCCCCCTCCCACTCCCCTCTAATATCTCCAACTACGTGATTGAGAAACACCGTTGAACAATGAGACAACACCAGAAAGCTTTGAGTATAAATATGATATCCGACCAGGACACATAACATGACCCAAGGAGCCGCCACAACAAAAATCTTCGTTTGTTATCATTATTGGCACAAATCGCAACAATATACTGCACACATTGTCTTTACAAGGCATGCTTGGCTCTGAACTCAGACCAGGCACTTTCGACGTCAGCAAGATCTCCGCGTAAAGCGGCGGTCAGGTAGTCCATTCTATAGAGAGTCTGGGCAACCCCAAGCCATTCAGTTTTACTAGGGAGCTTGGGCCTCTTCCACACCATAGTGAGGCAGGCTTGTGCAGCCATCAGAAGACCCTGTACCATCCTAGGTGCTTTTACAACTTCGTCCCCTGTTTCGATCAGACCAAACAAGATGAACATTGGCTGCTTCACCCTTTCTTCATCGTCCAGATCCCTGATCCAGCTAAGAACCTCTGACCAGTAGGTCTGGACCATGGCACACCCCCACCACATATGCCAGTAACCAGCCCGCTTCCCACAGCCCCTCCAACAATATGGGCTAACCCCCTGATACATTTTGGCAAGCCTGGTCGGGTCGTACTGCCATCTATACAAAAGTTTTATGGCATGCAGTTTGTACTGGCAGGATATTGAGGATTTCGCAGTGCGTCTGCAGATGTTTAGCCACAGCTTTTCGGAAATTTGTCTGCCCATATCTGCTTCCCATCTGCCCTTAAGCACCAGTGAGGGGGAGATATCAGTCTCAATCAGGGCCGAGTACATAGCGCTTATCAGACCACTGGAGCCCGTACAGCGATCAAGGATCGTTTCAAATGGGGTAAGATCCCTCTGCAGTTGGTCCTTCCAGATTGACCTTGTCATCACCCCTTTGAGTCTCAAGTACAGGAAAACTGAGAGCGTGCCTATGCCAAGCGCCTCCTGGAGGTCTTGTATGGTTATAAAGGTTCCGTCGCGCCATAATTGGCCCGCTCTTTCCAGCCCCGCTTGGTACCACGTTTCATAGCTTCCCGGTTCCGGGATTGCGTCTTGGATCCCTGGTGACCAAAGGTGACCCAAGGGAGATGGCCACGTCGTGACTCCCATCATTTTCCTGCCTGGTTTCCAAATTGCCCATAACGTACCTAAGATAGGGTGGGATCTGATTCTTTCACGCAACTGGGATCTGGGGACCCATAGCCATTCAGGCACAATAAAGGGACGAAGGTGATAATTATCCAGCGCTATCCACTGGGGTTCCGAACGTTGCCTAAAGTGTGGGACAAGAACTCTAAATTGCGCCGCCCTGTAATATGTTTCCATGTCCGGGAGGCCTACTCCCGCGTTGTCTTTGCGGAGCTGGAGTAAGGGTCTTGGAATTCTAGGTCTCTGGCCCTGCCACAGGAAGGACAAAAACATTTTTCGCACATCCGTGAAGTATTCCAGGGGCATCCTAACGGGGAGCATCTGGAACAAATATAATATCTTAGGGAGAAAGACCATCTTTATGGCATTTAAACGGCCCATCCAGGAGATTGTGAGCTTGGACCACCGTTGGCTATCTTTCTGTAGAGCGTGTGACAGTGGTGGGAAGTTAGCTCCATATAAGGAGTCAAGGTCGCGGGTGACATTAATGCCCAAGTAACGGAGGGTAGTGAGGCTAACTTGGACTCCTAGCGGGGCAAAGCGTACGATTTCGGAATCCCTACTCTTATCAATCGGGAGGAGGACTGACTTTCCTGTGTTGATTTTTAGACCGGCCAATGCACCGTATTCCTCAATTATATCAAGCGCAGCTGGGATCGAGTCTAAGGGGTCGGTCAGGTGAAGCAAGATATCATCCGCGTATAGCCCCAGTTTGTACTCCCTGTCTCCCACCGTGATGCCCTTAACTCTACCGTCACTTCTTAGTTTCTGCGCCAATGGTTCAAGGGACATCACAAACAATATTGCTGACAATGGGCAACCCTGTCTCGTACCTCTTTCAAGGGGAAACCAGCGTGAATATCCTCCATTCACCGCCACCGACGTCGTGGGGGAGGTGTACAATGCTTTAATGGCGCGGCAGAGTTTCAGTCCCAACCCATATGACACCAACACTCTTTCTAAAAAGTCCCAAGACACTCTATCAAAAGCCTTCTCAGCATCCAACGACAAAAGAGATGGGTCCCCCCTCATTTCCTGTGCCTCGTGTAGTAAGTGGAGTGTTTTCCGCATTGTATCTGCGCCCTGCTTGCCAAGAACAAAGCCAACTTGGTCAGAGTGTACCAATCTAGGAAGATATGTTTCGAGCCGAGCCGCAATGACTCTAGCATACACCTTAGCGTCGATGTTAAGAAGCGAGATGGGTCGATAAGAACTACAGTATTTGGGATCTCGACCTTCCTTAGGAATTACAGCCAGGAGGGCCTGAGAGAAGGACGGTGGGGCCTGACCTGTATTGAAAATATGGTTAAACAAGGATGCTAGGAAGGGGGCAAGGAGGGTGGAAAATGCTTTATAGAAACCCGGTGTAAATCCATCATCCCCTGGGGCTCTCCCTATTTTCAGCCTTTTAATGGCACTCTCCACTTCTTCCTCAGTGACCGGAGTATCTAGGGATTCGGCCTCCGCATCTGTGAGGGTGGGAAGACACACTCCCTCAAGATATGCGTCTATGCTTCCTATAGGGGGAGGGGGGCCACACATATATAGATCTTCATAGAAGTAGGCAAATGCCTCCTGTATGTCCTTCGGGGACGTGACCGTCGTGTCTTATCAGAGTGCCATCAGTCCTCTCAATTCGATCAACCCATCCCTCCACTCTCTGAGCACGGAGGTGAGCTGCTAACAGAGTATCTGCTTTGTCCCCCTTCTCATAATATTTTTGCTTAAGGCACTGTAAGGTCTGGGCTGTTTTGCCAGCAATAAGAATCCTCAATTCTTCTCTGAGTTGTTTAACTTCAGTTAAGTACCTAGGTCTGTCAGACGGGGTGGTCTGCGCCAAGTTCTGAGCCGCGGCAAGCTTCTCCCTAATGCCCCTTTCTATCAGGGCACGTTCCCTTTTCTTTCGGGCCCCTTCCCTTATAAGGATACCCCTCCAAGTAGCCTTGGCTGCTTCCCACACGGTTACCTTCCCTACTTCCCCTGTATCATTAGTGGAAAAGAACTGTTCGATCTCTTTTTCAAAGGTCTCCTTAAAGACCGGGTCAGCCCAAAGGGATTCGTTGCACCTCCATTTGGTATTGCGGGGTGACAGCTCATCCCAAGATATATCAATTGCAACCATGTCATGGTCTGACCATGCGGAGGGATATATAGTGGCAGCTTGCAGCACAGGTAGAAGATCTTTAGAGAGAAAGATATAGTCGATGCGTGTGAGTGTGTCGTGGGGGAGGGAGTGAAAGGTAAAACCTCTGTCCAACGGGTGTAGATGTCGCCAGCTATCTACAAGGCCATAAAGATCAAGGGTAGACTTGATTTCAGCCTCAGTTCGAGTGTTGGGCGGGTCTAATGCGTCGGCCCTGGTCTGCCTGTCAATAGAGCTGTCCATCCATGTGTTAAAGTCCCCGTCCAGGACCGTGTGCCCCTTGGCCATGTTAAAGACCTTCTCAGAGATTTTGTGAAGAAAACGATTCTGCCCTTGATTGGGTGCGTAGAGCGTGGCCAGTGTGATTATTATGCCCCCTATATTACCCACAACCGTGATCGCCCTACACTCAGTATCCATCCATATGTCAAGAATTGTCATTCGGAGGGATTTGCGAACCAGGATTCCCACCCCTGCCTTTTTCAATATACCCGAGCTCCAGTAGGCGAGCCCAATCTCCCTTGACGGGATGGCTCTCTCCTCACCCCTCCGGTATCTCGTTTCTTGAAGGAACAAGATGTCTACATTCGATCTTCTGAATTCCCTGGCCACCATTGATCGTTTTGTGGGAGAGTTCAAGCCTTTGACGTTGAGTGTGCAAATGCGTAATGTGTCCCTACGGGGTGCGAGTGCCATTGTAGGTGTAGTTAGTGATCGTGGGTGGCCATTCCATCTGTGCCACGGCACATGTCCTGCCGGCCATCGTTATGCATGGGTCGTCATCATAAGAGTGGATCCCAGAAAGTCCCACGGAGGCCGACGACCAAATCGTCTGATGCATACCATAGACCTCAGTGTGGCCAAGGTGCGTCCGTGTATCTGTTGGATCATGATTGATGCAAAGTGTGTGTTCCTCAACCACCCCCTCCCCCACCCCCCACCCTATCCCCAACACATTCGGCGCCCGATTCGCCCAGGTTGACATCACCCAGCCGAACTCGGACCACCAGTGGAGACCGCAAAACAGGCGGTCCTACCATAATAAAGTCACTTATATCAGTGAGCCCCCAACTTTTGTGTGCATCTAACAATAACAATGGTTCAATAGCAGAGTCATCAACCCTCCCCCAGGCGCTAGCGCAATGTGAGTATTACGCCATATCACATTCCAAGCGTCTGAGACACACAGAGCTAAAGATACCTCACACTTGGAGAAAGTGACCTTTCACAATTTGGCCTGCAGGCCATCTATGGAAGTCTCATAGCGGGAGGTTGATTCTTATGCATGAGTTCGTAACCCCCTCGGCGGAGTAATTTGCCCAGTTTACCTTTTACCCAAGGGTATGCCAAAGCACTTCAGGCACCTTGTCAGTGTTCCATGTCCTGGGAGGTGTTCATCTTTCTGAATTTCCTAGAACCTGGGATCTTCCTCCGCCGTGAAGCCATGATTTTCCACTCACCACCAGATGTTCCTTGATCCTCATGAGAGGGGGCACCTTCCGGCGAACCTATCAGATCCGACGTACAGTCAACAATGTCCTTCTCCGTGACAAGTCTCAATGTCGAGCCTCCCCATTCGAAGGTGAGGGAGAATGGGTACCCCCATCGGTACCTGACGCCCTTGTCTTTCAGCATTTTCGTGATCGGAGAGCACTTTTTCCTCATTGCTAGTGTGAGGGATGACAGGTCCTGGTAGAGAGAAATGGCAGAGTTCTCCAAGGACAATTGTGGGGCGTTTCTGGCCTTGTCCAAGATTCGTGCTCTATCCGCATAGTTATGAAATCGAGCCTGGACCGATCTTGGGGCCCCCGGTCTACCTCCAGCCCTATGGATTCGGTCAATTTTAGGTGCGTCAATTGAGTCATCGTTGTAGAGGAGCTTCAGGATAGTGTGTAACGAGTGCCTCAGGTCTAGTTCGGTTTCACCCTCTTTCTCAGGAAGACCAAAGACTCTAATATTGTTACGACGCTCCCTATTTTCGAGGTCGTCGACCTTAAGGCGCAATTCGTCTTCTCTGTTCGATATGTCTGCAATGCGGTGATCCATCTGTGCTTCCAGTGTGCTCAGAGATGTTTGGTTGTGCTCAACCTGCTCGAGCCTGTCGTCCATTTTGTCCATCCTGTGCGTGATCTTATCTATCCTGTTACCAATATCTGCTCGCGTGCCCCTCAGTTCGGCAAGCAAATCAGCTACATCCGCCTTGTTCGCGGCAGCCTCGGATCCTGCTGTCGACATTGTAGAAATCAAGGAGGGCCCTGAGGATCTGGCAATTGGTGAAAACGTGTATTTCGCCAACTTGGTTTTAGGGTCCATGAAGAGCCCTTGGCGGGGTGAAGAACGTCCTGGCGGCCTCCTATTGATGTAACGTTAGCACCCGCGCGAAGGACCAGCTCTTGAGGGCCTCTTGAGTTTTGTTCCAATATGTACTCGTAGAGTCCTCCTTCACCCTCCTCACCGGCTGCGCAGCCAAAGCGTATCGCCTCTCAGGCAGCGAGTGCCGTTCCCGCAACACCGGAGAGGGCCCCCCTGGAGGGTAGGTAGGGAGGAGGATGAGGACCCACCGTGCCGTCGGGCCGAGGACAGCCGGCAAAGACCAGCAGTGGAGGGGACAGCTGCCCCGCGATGCAGGGGGGGACGAAGGATCCGCTTACCGCGCCGCGGCAGGGGTGTCAGTGAGCCCCAAGAGGGGGCTCCCAGCCGCACTGAGCAGTAGTGCACAGCAATTTCCTCACGGAGCTCCAAGAAGTGCGCCGGGTCAGTCACAGAAAGCGGCTCTTCCCGCGTATACGCAGGCCTGGACTTGAAGTTCCGCGGGACGCACGCCACGGCGAAGGCCTCAGAAGGCCGATGTTGATTTCACCACGATGCCGCCTCCGATTTTCTCCGGGTTTTCTCTCATGTGGGGGACACACCGTCCCACGTCTTCTCGCTCAAGAACCAACTCTGGGGGGGGTCTCGAAGTGGGGGCTCACTGCCACTTTCCGGACCCTGTGTAGAGCGCTCACACGGAGAGGCGACTCATCCGTGCGCCCCCTGGTGGCCAATCAGCGCGTCCCTTTTGAACGCTGACTAATGATCACGTGACTCTCATCATCCGTCACGTGATCGAACGTGCTGAAGGAGGAGCTCTCAGGTGCCGGCAACGGAGACGTTGTAGAATGCCCATGGCGCGTCTCCATGGCAACTGCCAACGCCGGAATGGAAACCAACGCTGAAATTCAAGAACCGGCGTCGCTGACCTTGTCCCATTCCTTGCCGGTAGGCCTGCAGGGGAGAGTATGTCCTGGCATGTATTTTGGTGGTGATAGTGGGGGCTGGATTATGAGATGTGTCCATGGAACACGTGGATGAAGGTGGGGGCGTGACAGGCGTCCACCCACCATTCCTGGCTTGTCCACCAATCTCACAAACTTTACAACCCTCTTAATAGAAGTACAGAACTACACGTCCCAGCATGCAAAGTGATGCAGGCTAAAAAGCCAGGACTCGGGTAAGGCGGCCGATGACAAGGGGCTAATTGTTAACTCTTACTTTTCTCCGATTTTGTCTCTTATAAATTAATGTGCACATTCAGGTGTCTCTACGAAGTGCCCCCTGCTGCCCCTCTTTAGGGCAAGGCGAGAACTCCAGCCTACGCGGCCGTTTAGGAAGGAACGCAGCGGTGCATGCGTTTCATTGCGGGAAGAGCATCGCTTTGGCACAAGAGGGCCCTTGTCCTCCAGCCATAATACCACTAGACCCACAGAGGCAAGCTGGAAAATCGGTGAGGGGAGAATGAGATACAGGGAATTGCACGCACATGGGATACACATAACAGATATACAACAGGGAGCTCCATTGCGTGTGGTCCATTTAAGGAACTAACAGCCGATGGCCTCAGAGACCTGGGGTTGCACTAATATTGCCCTTTGCTTTACTGCAGCGGTCCTCCATAGCGGTGCAGCATAACTCAGTTTCTAAAAGTGCTAGGAAGCACCACATATGCGATAGAGGCCGCATCTTAGTGCTATATAAAATATCACAATAACATGAGGCGGGCTCTCCCCCGGCCGGGCTCTGTTATTTGCACTGCAGTGGAACCTTTAGAGAAAAGGCCTTGGCTTCTAGCAGCCTGATTGGCTGTGGCTACCATGGCACTTTAGGGATCCATGGCAGCGCATCAATTCAGAAACACTTTTCAGGGATTGCTAAAGTCCTGGGTATAGCTTGTCTCTCTGCATGCTCTAGTCTGCCTGATTCCTTCCCCTTCATCTCTCCACCTGCTCCCCCGTGATAAGGGTCCTGAACTGTGATATCTGACCTCCTGCAGAACACACAGAGTGACCGCAGATGGACAAATTACATTTGCGAAAAATATTTTCCATTTTAAATCATTGAGTGTGTAAGTATGAGCAGTTGTTCTATAAAGAATCAGTTGTTCCTTCAATCCTGTGTTTTGCCTGCTCTTTGCAAAACGAGCAAATGGATCTTATCTTCTGTCTTGTACATTAAAAAATGACAGCACTGAAAAACGCAGTTATAATGAAATAAAACAACAGCTTTTATGCTGAAAACACATTTAAATAACAATGGAAAAAGTCCTTTATTTGACTAAAAACTATTTTTGGTTTTATGAGCACATTTAGTCAATGGTGCAATTTGAATCTGCTCTGCCAGAGATGCATGAATGGAAATAATGGAGTAAGTTTCTAATCGTCCAACTTTGAAATGAGCAGTGTATGCCCTTCACCTTCCCGTTTTTGCATGATGCCTTGCAAAAACGCTATGCACCAAAAGATACGACTTTGATGTCAAAACTGTCAACTAACAGGAGTTGCATGTCAAAATAATGCACAAAAAACTGACGACCTTAGGGTAGTACTGTACACCAGCTCCTTGCAAGCAGCAGCCTCTGGAAGAAAAGGACCAGACCGGCCCTGCTGCTGTCCCAGCCAACACCCATGGCATAACCATGTTGAAAAAACATGTAACGAACAGCACTGCAATGTAGTCACAAACTCAGAGAATCAATACTGTCTGTCCGTCTGCATTGCCACAAGCGCATTAATCTACCCCATCACCTAGCAGCTTCCTTATCCTTAAGTTACACCGGCAATCTCCCCAGAACGGAATGTCAGACGACCCATTGTTACTCTCGAAAACCATCTGCCAGTGCCACCAAACCACGTTGCACAATCAACAAGCCATAAACACAGACTGGGAATGACGGGGGCCTTTCATCCAAGTTAAGAGGTCGATAACGAAAGCACCCATTTTCTGTGATGTGGTTTTGATTGAATATGAAGCGCATTCTGTTTAGCGGATCCGTGTCCACAGGATGGGCAGGTCTCTGCAGTAATTGGGAGTTTGGACATGGCTGGTGGCTGATGCTTTCCAGAGAGGCCAAACGAGTGGAATCCAAGATCACAGTCTGTATAATAATAGTAACAGCTTCCTCTAGGGACCGATGGAGTCCAAAAGAGCCAGAACATTCAGCACTGTGGAAGCAAATGAGGGCAGTTAGTGACGAGGAGTCACCGTGGGGTGATCCCTATATTTACTATAAGTGCGTCACTGCCAGCTCTCCCCAGAACACAGATTACTCACTGCAAGAACACAGAGAACCGCCCCTCTCCTTCTGTAGAGCTCTCCCGTGACACTGGCAGCTCTCCCAGAACACCATCCTCACTGGCAACTCCCCCTCTGTGGCAGCTTGCCCACGACAGTGCCAGCTCTCCCTCAGAACACTGCCAGTTCCCCCTTTGTGGCAGCTCGCCCATGACACTGCCAGCTCTGCACTCAGAACAGCGACAATTCCCCCTTTGTGGCAGCTCACCTATGACACTGGCATCTGACCTTCATACCTGATATCTAACCCTGGGACTCTGCTAACTCTCCAACTTCAATAGCTCCTAATGAGAACTCCTTCTGGGGCACTAGCAGCTCGTCTGTGACACTGGCATCTCACCCACGATTGAGATGCCACTGTCAGCTCACCACAAGAAACTGGCAGCTTGTCCAAGTTAGAGAGATCACACACTGAAACCCTGACAGCTCGCCCCAAGACTCTGACATCCCCGACCCCCAGACGCTACCCAGCTCACCAAACGGACACCGAGACCTGAGAACACCAACAGGGCACCCTGCGGAACTGACAGCTCTCTCCGAGAAAACCGACAGCTGACCCTGAAACTGAGGACGCTGAGAGCACCACCCCAGACACAAACAGCTCCCCCTGAGAACATAGGCACATTACCCAGAGTACATTGACAGCATCTCCTGACATATTGGCAGCTAACTCTGAGACGCAGACTGCTTAGCCTGATACCTTTAGAGCATTGGTGCCATGTCCAACCTCACCATGATTCTCACGACACACCCCCATGCTTAATGCCGGCCCTGCTGCGGCCCAGCCTGCACTCAGGGGGGGCCCACTTTGACTTACCTTACTAGTTAGTAGGCTGAAGCGGTCTCGTCGAGTCTCAGGACTCCAGAGGTTGAGTCGTGCCGGCGTCGTCGCAGCAGCAGTCAGTCACACTCTCTCAGAAGCACGTTTTGTTGCCTGGCTCGTGGCTTCTTCTGGAAGCTGAGGAGGAGGCTGCGTAGCAGGGCACTGCACACTCGAGTCGCAGGGGCACGTGCAGTATGTTCCCCGGGCCCGGCCTGGGCATGTGATGCTCCAAATGTGCAGGCGGGGGGTGGGGGAAGGGAGGGGGAACGCACGAGTGAGCTGCGAGCAGCAGCCAGCAGAGTTCTTGTTGACTTGTAACAAGAATGTTTACCAATACCTGTGCTGCTGCTGTCTGAACAAAGTTTGCACACATTACTGCGCAGGCTGCAGACTCCACACGCTGCAGACAGAGAGACACACAATAGTCCCAAACACACAAACTGGTGCAGAAACTGGGGGGGGGGAATGCCATTGTATCCCCCCCACTTAAAATTGTGGGGGGATTTATCCCCCATGTCCTACGCCCATGGTCAATAGGCCTGTGCCAGTGTCAGTGGTACCAGGCAAAGTGCCCAGGATCAAACGGTTCTAGTAGCTGAAGTCAAGTCTTTGTTTAAAGGTACAAAAAGGAGGGTGCAGAAAGTAAAAAGACAATGTTAGATGATAGGGACGGTCAGCCCAGAAGGTAAGTAAAGGATTTAAAACACCTTTAGCAGTACCCAACAAGACAGGAGGCCTGGCGGAACAATGTACCTTAAAAGTGGATGAGGCTCCTGCGGTGGCGGTAGTTCCTGGCAGTTCCTGCAGTTCGGGAGATCCAGCAGTGGAAGAGAGGCTCACGTCGTGGAGATAGGTTCGAGTCACTGCACTGCCCATGGAAGAAGCCGGCCGCGGTGATGCCAAAAAGGAATAAAAGGTACGCTCCTTTAAATCGCGGTCATGGTGGACGGGTGCCTGGCTATCCGATCTCCTAGTGCTTGGCACTGGCGATTCGACCAAGGCAGGTCCTGGAAGGCGATTGGCAAACTGGTTGGCCCCACCAGCTCACGGGAAGAAGGCTCTTGCAGGTGAAGATCTTCTCTTGTCGTTAGAGAAAAGTGGTGAGGATCTGCAGCAGGGCTTCGACGGTAGCTCAGTCGTTGCAGATGTCTTTGGCTTCTTTCCTCTTCGGATTTCTCAGGTTCAGTGGCAACGTCTTGTCCTTCAGTCCTCAGATCCCTACTTTTATGCAGAAAAACTCCCATTCATGCAACCTAGCTGTCACTCGCACAGCGGGGTGGTTATCCTGGCGGGTTAACCCCCCAGCCGATCAGGGCAGAGTGCGACTTGGCTTGCCTAGGTAACCCTGTCCAGGGTGCCTACTCCCCCTCCCACACATCCTGTCTACCCCAGACACACTAGCGCCGAAAGGAGGGCTTCTGTGCAGAAGCCCGACAAAAGGACGAACAAAGGATCCCCGACCTGGGCTTGGATTACAGAGCGAGACAAGAGAAAGAAATATTATAAATATCTGGCAAAAAAAAAAACACCGGATTAAAGTTAATATTAAAATAACCCGGCGGTATGGTAGAGGCTGTCAGTAATAGTGGTAGCCTCGAACAATGGGAAAATCCCATAGGAAAATATTTGTGGTCGAATATTAATGGTAGTAACCACTGCCACCAGCCAGAAACTTTGGAGGGAGGGACTGGACAGTACCCTCTTGAAAATGAACACCAGGGAAAAACTATTAACCATTTCCAGTACCTCCATAGTAAGATGGTTTATACTGGTTTTGTTCATAACTATTGACTAGTAAAGTCAATGTTAACTTTACATGCCCTGGAAGACAGTAGTCAGTCCCAGGGTATGGAGTCTATGTTTGGGGGTCACTATGACACACCTGTGTTACGGCACTGAGGGTGCTGTGTAACACACATGTAAAAAGATGATACCCATGAGGGTGAGAAAAAAACCCCATAGACCATAAGCACAATAATAGCCTAAAACACACATCAGCAAAATGCCTAAGAGTGGGAAAAAGAGTCTCACTCTTAGCAGGAGAATAACAATAAACCCTTCAAATCCAGCAAAGCTGCTGGGGCACTCTATAGGTAAGGGAAATTAGCCTTCTTAAGAGAATGCTCCCTAACATTCACCCCTCCTCCCCCCAGACTAAGAGACAGGAGGATCTAATCCACTCCAGGATGATTCTCTTACCTCTAGTCGGTTAAAAACATCCTAGAGAGACCATCAGCATTTTGGTGGTGACATCCTGACCTGTGCTCAATGGTAAAATCAAACCCTTGGAGGCAGATTGACAATCCTAATATTTTGGGTTCTTCCCTTTCACTTGCATCAACCAAATCAAGGGTTGGTTGTCAGTCTGAATAATAAAAGTAGAACCATACAAGTATGACCTAAACTTCTTCAGAGACCACGCAATGGCAAAACATTCTCTCTCAATAGTTGCCCACCTTGTTTCCGGTTCCTTCAGTTTTCTACTGATGAAGCAAATGGGGTGCTCCCTACCTTTCTCATCCAGCTGACTAAGGACTGCACCTATACCTGTATTGGAAGCATCTTTTTGCACAATGAAGGGTTGGTGGTAGTCAGGAGCTCTTAGAACTGGATCTTGACAAAGGGCTCTTTTCAGGTTTTCAAAGGCCTGATTGCACTCCTCATTCCATTTGACCTTTTTACGGAATTTTGGAGAGGAGAATACATTTAGTGGATAAGCTATGGTCCCATAGTTCTCTATGAAATTCCTGTAGTACCCAGTGAGGCTCACCTGGGTTTGAGTAGAAAGGGTTGTCCAATTTTGCACAGCTTCTATCTTGCTGGGCAGTGGCCTTATTTCACCACCTCCTACCTCATGACCAAGGTAGACCACTTTACTCTGACCAATTTGACATTTGCTTGCCTTTATGGTCAGCCGAGTGGGCTTAAGAGCCTGCAAAACATATCCTAACTGGTCAACATGTTCTTTCCAAGTAGGGCTGAACACTGCAATGTCATCCAAGTATGCCATGCAGATGTCCTCCATCCTATTCAGAACCTGATTAACCATCCTTTGGAATGGGGTGGAGAATGCAGTTTTCTGCTTGGCATGGTCTGTCAAGGCTATTTGCCAATAGCCTGACGTCAGATCAAATGTGCTGAGGTATTTGGCTGAACCAAGTCTATCCACCAGCTCATCTTTCCTTGGCAAAGGATGGACATCAGTCTTAGTGACTACATTTAGAGCTCTATAGTCCACACAGAACGTCAACTCCTTGGATCCTGCCTTTGGTACTAACACAACTGGTCTAGACCATGGTCTAGTAAAGGGTTCTATTACCACGAGATCAAGCATCTTGTTGACCTCTCCTTTGATGTGGGTTCTTACATTCTCTGACATTCTATAACCCCTGCTTTTGACAGGCAAACAGTCACCAGTGTTAATATCATGCTGGCCCCAAGGGGTCAAGCCTGGTGAAAGTGAGAACAGGAGGGAAAATTGATTCAACGAAACTTTGCACTCCTCCTGTTGTTCAGAAGTCAGATTAGAAGAGCATCAACTCCTACTTTCTCGTCTAATGGTTTGCCTCTTAGAAGGTCAGGCAGAGGTTCACTCTCTTCCTCCTCTTGAGCTGAAGCTAGAAGCAAAGCTCCCAGTTCTGGTCTCGAGACATAAGCCTTCGAACTGATGTGAAAGACTCTGGGAGCCTCCTTAGGATTGCCTAAGTCCACCAGATAGTTCACCTCTCCAAGCTTTCCCACAATCCTGAAGGGTCCTATCCACTTGTCCTGCAAGGCCCTCTGCCTTGTTGGCACCATAACAAAACTAGCTGGTCTTCAGCGAAGTCAACCATGTTGGCCTTCTGGTCATGCCAATGCTTAACCAGAGCCTGACCTGCTTTCAAGTTATCACTTTCTTCAGCCATCATGTGTGACATTCTCCACCGGAGTGCTATCACATAGTCAGTCATTCTGACTGGCTTGGGGGAAGGAGCACTCTCCAACCCCTCCTTAATCGGGGCCAATGCACCTCTGACTGGATGGCCATAGAGAAGTTCAAAGGGACTGTAACCCACTCCCTCCTGAGATATTTCTCTGTATGTAAAGAGAAGGCATGGCAGTAGAAGATACCACTTTCTTTTAAGGGGGTCTTCTAAAGCTCCTATCATGCTCTTCATGGTTCTGTTGAAACTTTATATCAACCCATTTGTCTGAGGGTGGTATGCGATAGAGAACTTGTAGGTAACTACACAGTTTTTCCACATGGCCTTCGTGTAGTGGGACATAAAATTTGACCCCCTGTCGGATATTACCTCCTTAGGAAACCCAACCCTGGTAAAAATACCAAGGAGGGCCTTAGCCACAGCCTGGGCTGTTACAGTCCTGATAGGAATAGCTTCAGGGTACCTAGTAGCATGGTCTACTACAACAAGTATAAACCTGTTGCCTGAAGAGGTTGGAGGGTCGAGAGGACCGACAATGTCGATTCCCACCCTCTCAAATGGTACTCCCACCACAGGGAGAGGCACCTAAATGTGCTATGTTCTTAGAGCCACTCTTACCAGAAGTTTGGCAGGTGTGGCAACTCTTGCAATACTTATCTACCTCAGCCCCCATTTTAGGCCAATAATAGTAGAGAGAGAGCCTTTCCTTGGTCTTCTTGAAACTCAAGTGACCAGCCAAAGGGATCTCATGGGCTAGTTTCAAGAATTGGAGTTTGTTCTCTTGGGGCACTTCAAGTCTTTTGTAGTCTCCAGTGGTTGACTCAATCAGTTTAATGTAGACAAGGCCATCTTCCCATTGTAACCTATACTTCCCAGGCTCTTGCCCTTCAAGCTGAGAGGCTGCCTGGTGGCGAAGACCTTCCAGAGCTCGACATTCTCTTTGTCCCCTACTTAAGTCTGCCCTGTTGGGTCCACCTTCTGCCAGTAAAGTCTGCAACTCAGGATGGTCCAAAGGGTCCAGATCTCCAATAAAATCCTAGCCTTCTACTAGATCTGAATCCTCAGGCTCTAATTCAACCACACAGGGTTGTACCTCACTCTCGGCCTCAGCTGGAGGAGGAGTCACAGGTGTGACTTTGGACAACCTAGGGGATGTCCTTGTTGAAAGCACAGGAGTGCTTCCTGTGGGTTTCTTCTTAGAAGTCTTGGGTTTCCCCTTTGCTTCTGGTTGCTCAGAAATAGCAGTTAGTAACTCCAGTGGAGTAGGAGTTATTTCTTTTTCTATTATCTCCTCAGGAGAGCCCCTCAAGGTCCTCTCCCTGACAGGTCTGGTGAGCTCCTGCAGTCTTTTGCTGGGTGGTCTGGGAGTACTTGACACTAGAAGATCTTTTAGGTCATTTCCCAACAGAACCCTTCCAGGTACTTCAGATTGCACACTAACAGGTATCCTGACAGTCATGTCATTGCACTGGATGAGAGCTGGTAACTGGGGAAGAACCTACACAGGCCCTCCAGCTAACTTGGTGAGGCGTTTGGGTGCCTTAGCAACATCCTCCACCTTGAAAAAAGATTTGTCCACCACAGTTATGCTGGCTCCAGTGTCTCTATTGGCAGGGGTCTCCGGATCATTCACTCGGACACTGTCCTTATAATACTATTTAGTATTATTTGGGATAGAATTATAGATATCTAAATTCTGTTGTTCCCACAACCCCAAGGACACTAAAGAAACACTAGCTGAGACTCTGATGGGGTCTTCAGCTAGTAGTTGAAAGTTTCCACTGGCCATTTGTACTTCCTCCTCAGGAGCGAAGGCTAAGGAGACAGTGTGGACCCCTGAAGGTTTACCCTTACATCTGGGATCCCCTTTCACATGGTCAGTTGAACCACAAACATAACATTTTCCAAATGTCTTTATGAATGGTGGCTTGTTCTGACCTCCTTCTGGTCTGGGACCAGAAGGTACACTAGCCTGATTCGGTTTCCCTTGTGGCTTACCCTTAGAGTTTTGTTTGTGGCCCTCTTTGGAATTGGAATTATTTGAATTCTCTTTGTTGTCTTTCTTAGGCTGTTTTCCCTCATCCTTTTTTTGAGTGACCCCACAATCCTTGTGAGTAGCCGTGTTGGCAACCCACAAGTAAGCAGCCTTAGCTAGCTTCTTGGAATGTATTTCCTTTGAATCAGCCAAGTACTGTCTGAGCTCAGGGGAGCAGGCATCATAGATAGACTCCAGCATGGCAATAATTTTCATTCCTTCATAAGTGTTCACTCTGTAACCCTTAATCCATCCCTCTAAGTTGTTTCAAACACTGACTCACCCAGGTAGCCCAAAGGGTACCATCATGCTTTTTGAGGGTCCTAAACCTCTTAAGGTACTGGCAAGGGGTCTTCCCAAATCTAGCTATCAAATCTAGTTTCACACATTCATAGTCCATCGTATCCACCTCCCCCAACTCCATTACTACATCAGATGCAACGGGGGGGCCTAGAGAATAACCAGGGAAGCAACTGATTCCCTGTGATTTCCTGGAGCCCATGATTGTACGCAAACATAGCTCACCAATCTAACACATCCAACCTAGGTTCATACATACCCACAATACATACCCACAATCTCTTTAGGCATCCGGGGTCTCTTTGGACTGGAAGATCTAGAGGATCCGGGAGAGAAGAATTTTCCAAAGACAATTTCTTCATCTCTAACTCATGATTGAGCTCCATTTCTCTGAGCCTTAGTTCTTGGGCCTTAAGTCTTTTGAATTCAAGTTCAAGCCTCATTTTTTCTAGTGATATAAACTCAGGACTTAATGTGGGACCTGACAAAGGTCTAGTAGACAAGGCTTGAGGCCTTTGAGCAGGTGGAGGGCCAGTGGAGGCTACATTGGCAACCTCCTCTTCCTCATCTGTCTCGACAATAACATCATCAACATTATCATCCTCAATATTTGCTACAGTTGTTGGAGGAGTGGGCACTACAGCCCCACTCTCCAGACTTTGTTTATCTAACAATCTTTCTATCAACTCTGATTTCTTGCCTTTGACAGAAAGACTTTTCTGTCTACACAGATCCCTTAAATAATCAGCAGTATTTATAAGGATGGTCTCCTGGCTATAGCATTCCATATTTGACTTTTGTTTAAAATAATTTTTTAGTGATTGTTAAGCCTTGTGGTTAGTTGCACCAAGGTACTAGCAGCACTCTAAAATGTAAACTCAATACTTTATCCTCACCGCTGTACACCAGTGTTAGGCAGAATCCTATGCAGTTACCTTAGGGAGCACTACAGAATATTAGGACTACAGGTATATGCAATAAATCCCCTTTGGTATCAGTCTGCACCAGACAGATTTAGTTGGTAGCTTTACACAAGGGGTTTACACAATAGGACTACCATACTATGGAACAAGGAAACACTGACCAAAGCTTTGTAACAAAAAGAATATATATTCATTTTACACATTCTTAGTTCAACACACATCGCTATCATTAAAGAAAGTTAAAACAGTCAGGAAAAGTATACACAACCCCCTATTTAAATTGTAGACAAGTATGAGCGAGAGTGAAAGTGTAAACCAAGTAGAAATGGCACTCTAACAATTTCTTTATAGGGAGGGAAAAGTCAAGATATACAGGGTTAGACTCCTAAACACACCAGCAACACTTCCCAATTGGATTGTGAACAGGTTAGGCAAGGTAGTACTTTAGCATAAGCAATACTTAGGTGAAAACCGAGCAAAATGGCACTTCAACAATATATAAAGGGGAAGAAAAGGTGGTTATAAGAGGTTAGGTGCACCAACACATTTCTTGATGAAAAGCAATCTAGAGAAGGCAGTTGTGACACGATTAGCCAGAGTCAATAGGCCTGTTCCAGTGTCAGTGGTACCAGGCAAAGTGCCCAGGATCAAACGGTTCTAGTAGCTGCAGTCGTCTTTTTTTAACGGTTCAAAAAGGAGAGTGCAGAAAGTAAAAAGACAATGTTAGACGATGGGGACGGCCAGCCCAGAAGGTAAGTAAAGGATTTTAAAACACCTTTAGCAGTATCCAACGAAACGGGAGGCCTGGCGGAACAATGTATCGTAAAAGTGGATGAGGCTCCTGTGGAGGCGGTAGTTCCTGCAGTTCGGGAGATCCAGCAGTGGAGGAAGGTTCGAGTCACTGCACTGCCCAGGGAGGAAGCCGGCCGCGGTGATGCCAAAATGGAATAAAAGGTACGCTCCTTTAAATTGCGGTCGTGGTGGACGGGTGCCTGGCTATCCGGTCTCCTAGTGCTTGGCACTGGCGATTCGAGGCAGGTCCTGGAAGGCGATTGCCGAAATGGTTGGCCCCACCAGCTCAAGGGAAGAAGGCTCTTGCAGGTGAAGATCTTCTCTTGTCGTTGGAGAAAAGTGGTGAGGATCTGCAGCAGTGCTTCGCCGTTGGCTCAGTCCTTGCAGATGTCTTTGGCTTCTCTCCTCTATGGATTTCTCAGGTGCAGTGGCAACCTCTTGTCCTCGAGTCCTCAGATCCCTGCTTTTATGCAGAAAAACCCCCATACATACAGACTAGCTGTCACTCACACAGCGGGGTGGTTATCCTGGCGGGATAACCCCCAGCCGATCAGGGCAAGTGCGACTTGGGTTGCCTAGGTAACCCTGTCCAGGGTGCCTACTTCCCCTCCCACACATACTGTCTACCCCAGACTCAGTGGCGCCGAAAGAAGGGCTTCTGTGCAGAAGCCCACCAAAAGGACGAACAAAGGATCCCTGACCTGGGATTGGATTACAGAGCGAGACACGAGAAAGAAATATTATTAAAGATCTGGCAAAAGAAAACACTGGATTTAAGTTAATATTAAAATAATCCGGCGGTATGGAAGAGGCTGTCGGTAAAAGTGGTAGCCTCGAACATTGGGAAAATCCCATAGGAAAATATTTGCGGTCGAATATTAATAGTAGTAACCACTGCCACCAGCCAGAAACTTTGGAGAGAAGGACTGGACAGTACCCTCTCGAAATGAACACCAGGGAAAATCTATTAACCCTTTCCAGTACCTCCATAGTAAGATGGTTTGTACTGGTTTTGTTCATAACTATTGACTAGTAAAGTCAATGGTAACTTTACATGCCCTGGGAGACAGTATTCAGTCTCAGGGTATGGAGTCTATGTTTGGGGGTCACTATGACACCCCTGTGTTACTGCACTGAGGGTGCTGTGTAACACACATGTAAAAAGATGATACCTATGAGGGTGAGAAAAAAACCCACAGACCATAAGCACAAAAATAGCCTAAAACACACATCAGCAATATGCCTAAGAGTGGGAAAAAGAGTCTCACTCTTAGCAGGAGAAAAAAATAAACCCTTCAAATCCAGCAAAGCTGCTGGGGGACTCATCTGTGGACCCTTAATAAATCCTGACTGATCCATCAATCGGAAGCAGGGGGTTTAGTCGTGCTACTAGGATGCCTGAGTATATTTTTGTGTCACTATTCAACAGGGATTTTGTCGGATATTTATTGGGCTTCTCAAAGTCTACAACTTTTGCCTCCGCCGGCCTGCAGGTTTTATGCTCAGTTTTTGACAGAATTGTCCTCTTCTAGCTGCTCCCTGTCCCTGTGTGTAGGTTTAGGTAGGGGCACCTGGCTTAGATATGGTTCTATCACTCGCTAATCTGGCCGATCGGCTGAATATATGGCACTATAAAACTCTGCAAAAGCTGCCGTTATAGCCTCTGAAACCATTGCCAACATCCCGTCCGACTGTCTGATATGCATGATGGTGCGAATGGACCCCTTCCTCCCCAGCTGTTTAGCCAGCAACCAATCGCTTCGTTAGCGTAGATACAATAACTCTGTTTCGTCCCCATACGGAGCTTTTCCGTCCTTCCGGTTTGCAGCAGGTCTAATTGGCTTCTTATCTCTTTTAGTCACTTATGCAGTGGCCTACTCTTCATACCCGCTTTCCCAGCTATGGCCAGCATTACCTTGTGCAGTTGGGACTCTAAATCTTTCCATTGCCTCTATCTGCTTCATTTTCCAGGCCTTGAGTGTTATAACTTCCCCTTGTATCACTGCTTTAATGGCCTCCCAAAGGCCCTCCCGTGACATCTCCTGATCTGCGTTCCTATCAAAGTATTTGTCTATTTTAATGCCTAGCGCCTCAATCATTACCACGTCATTCAGTATCTCCGTGGGGAAGGTCCACGCCCATAGTCCCCTCCGCTGCACCGACCCCTGCATGGTTACCGTCACGGGCGCATGATCCGATAATGCAATCGCTCCTAATTCGACTTCTTCTACCATCCCCACCGTACCAGCCAATACCCAATCATAATCTCTTCTGGACAGGGTCTGGTAGACATGAGAAAAGCAAGTAAACCCTCTCCCCCCTGCCCTCTTTACCCGTCAAAAATCCCTGAGGACCAATTCCTTGAAGCCTTCCCATAGCGTCCTAATGGGAGCCACACCGCTCTGCATCTCTGCTGTGCTTCTGTCTCTCGCTGGATCCCATGCTAGGTTGAAGTCCCCTGTAAGAATGATCATCCCAACTGCTAACTTTTCCAATTTGGACACCACGTCCCGCAAGAACCTATCCTGTCCCGCATTTGATGTGTACACTGTCGCTAATGTCACCATTCTATGGCCCACCTGCACTTGTAAAAATAGATATCGTCCCTGTGGATCTGCCTGGGCGTGCATTACCTCTGCTTTAATTGACTTTTTTTGCCCTATCAATACCCCTGCAGTCTTTCCTTCCGCAATTGGCCTGGTGTAGCTGTTGGATCTGTCTAAACCGTACAATGGCCCTGCCCAATTTCCTTATGTGCGTTTCCTGTAGCATTTTTATATCCACTTGGCTGTGTCTAATCTGCATCTCTACTTTTTTAGGCTTCACTGGGGTATTCAACTCCCTCACATTGTGTGATAGGATCTTAAGAGCTATGCTCGACAGTGTGTACGCCCCTTCTCTAACAGCGCTCCCTCCTAGCCATACCATTTCCCCAGCTTTCCCAGTACAGTGGGTTCCCCGCTGCCCCAATTCTCCCCCTTCCCCCCTTGTTAAACCACTTCCCCCTTCTCCACTCTAACCCCCTTCACAAATCCCCCTACCCCTCCCACCTCCCCCCTCTATTCTACCACTCCCTCCCCGGTCGAGACCATAGACCCTATTATTCCCCCTGGGAGTTCCTCCAAGGCTCTGAACCCTATACCTTCCTGGGGTGTGCCCCACAGGAAGCGAACTACACCTCCAACAGAATTCCATTATCACCATATCGACCTCCCTGTCTCCTCTCAGGCCCTTTAGCCATCCGCTCCTCTTACAACCTTACCCTCGTTCCACCCTATATTCTTCACGCCAGCTACCTCCTCCCCACCCCCCAGCTTTGTAGACCCATCTAGGCATCCTTAAGTCACAAGCCCTTCTCCTTGCCTCAATCCCCCTCCTCTACCACTCTCCTCTGGGGCTCTTTCAGCTTTGCCCCTCTACCCCACTCCTCTCTCCTCGCCTCCCCCTCTCATGTCCTGCCACCTTCCGCGGGTCGAGGGGACCATGTCGGCGCACCTGTTCTGCTTCCTCGTCTTCCATGTTCAGGAGTGACAGACCTTCTGCACATGTTGTAGCTCTGTGTTGTATATCATCCACCGCAAACAGAAGTCCAAAGGAAAATCCACTTGTATGGGATGTACTTGGCTATCAAGGCTTTTGACCCCGGGCCCATCGCTCTCCTTTTTTGTAAGGTGGAGCACCAAGTCCAGAAAGAGCTGGACCTGTGATCCATTGATCGTCAAATTCACCTGGCCCTTGGCTGCGCGTAAGATGTTCTCCTTCACTCCATATGACGTGTGGGCCACTAGGACATCTCTTCGTCTTGCTCCTGGTCCCGACCTCATGGGGCCCACTCTATGGATTAGGGCGATTATTATCTCTTCAGGCTGGATGGCTGTCAGCAGGGACCCAAAGCATTGATGGATTGTTCCTTTTAGCTCTGCATCCAGTTACATGACTGGCATTAATTAAAAGTAGTTCCCAAGCACAGGTCCATATTCAAACATGAGCCTGGCACCAAAGGTGCCAGGACTGGCCCCAAGAAGGCCTAGGTTGCAATTTCTTGGGTTTAGTGGGGACTGGAATCAAGACTCTCCCTGGCCCATAGGTTGGCCAGGGGGTCTTCAGAGTGTGGGTCGTGACAATTCTACCTTTTGGGCTCAAATCCTTGTGCACAGTTTTCACCAAATGCTTGGCGCCAGTTGCCACCCATCTGCAAAGAGTGGGAGTTCAAATACTCCTATATCTGGCTGACTGGCTGATAAAGGACACCTTACTATTCGAAGCCCAGGCAAATGTGCCACAGACAATGCAATTCCTCAACAATCTAGGATTTTCTATCAACACCACAAAATCAGTCCTCTTGACAGATCAAGTCGTCATCCTTCTACGAACATACCTCGATACATCTGTGTCTGTGGTCAAACCATCAAAGGAAAGGGTCTTTGCTCTTTTAGCACTGGCTAAAAGTTTTTTCCACCCAGACAACCTGAACTGTACGAAAATTCAAATCCCTCATGGGCATGATGTTCACCTGTTTTTATCGTGCCGCACTGCAGACTCTGGATATGCCTAATGCAGGAGGAGATGTATAGTGAGCGCAAGTCATAGGCACCTGGGATGACCACATTGTGCCAAGCCAGCGTTTCAACACTGCACTACTGTGATGGACAAAGAGGAAGAATTTGGTGTTAGAAACCAAAGGGTCTCTCACCCACTCGTCCTCAGGGACTTGTCATCCAGGTGGCCAGGACACGGCCATCGCTTTTGGATCCAGTTCCTGGGGGTGGACCAGTGTGGGAGGATCACCTGGGTGAGGGGGTCCTCTGGGAGTGGGGCAGCTGATGGTGAGATGCAGTATTCCTGCCTTTTTTTTGTCGAACCCATCCTATTCTTTAGGATTCTCAGTGTTCCCAACACCCCACTCCCCCTTCCACATTCCACCCCTTGCTTTTTTACACCAACACTGGGCCTAGGAAGAGGGTGTTTGAGAGAAACAAGACATCGTATTGGACATGTCAGCAGCTAGATTGACTCCTGCAATGGGCCCACTCAAAATTTCTGTGACCTTCTTGCTCAATCTTTTATCACCAAGATTGAAACAATACGTTCTAATATAGCAAAGGCCACGACGCCAACCACTACTGACCGGTATACTGTGCCTGTAACATGCGCCCCTATGAGCCAGACAGTACTTGAGGGTTGGTCTTCCTTCTAGTTATTTACAGAGTGAGAAGCTCTCTCTGCTATCCATCGCATTAAGTCTGGCTCTCCTTCTGACCCTATTCCTCTGGCCATCATGAAAATGATCTCGTCTGATTTACTCACTGAGATTACCAGCACAGTCAATAATTCTTGTGAAGACAAGGACTGTGCATGCCTGAGCTGCTGATAAGGAGCTAACCGCACCAGCTCCCGGCAGCCTCCAACATCCAGACAAAATCCTGCCCCCCCCCGGAGTCGGAGGCCCACAACCGAGGGCACCCCCGGAGGCTGACCGCCGCATATCCGACAAAAATCGGAGCGGCCAGAGCAACAAACGAGCTGCGGGTTCCCCACAACCCGAGAGCCGCCATTTGCAATCAGGCGGCCGCCGAATACATGCGCCACACCAGCCCTGCAGGCCCCCTGAAGGAGATCTGAGGCCGTGCACCACCTGTGGGAACCCCCGCAACACCCGTAACACACCGCAGGATCCGGCCCTGCAAAGACACGGAAAACCGCAGACACACGGGGTGAGAAGCCTCCCTCTCCCCATTGTCCCCTGCAGGAGTGCCGACCGGAGAGGAGGTGCGGCCTGGGTGAGGAAGGCTCCCCCCCAAGAAGACCTCGCCATGACTGGGGGCGGCCAACGGATTGCCCCCTGAATATCAAGCACCTGCACAGCCGCCACCCGCCGAGTACCCGGAGGCTCGGATCATCCACAACAGCTCCGGAGGTGAGGACCCCACGCCCCCCCTCTTCTGATCCCGCTGCCCTGGGATCCTGGGACCATTGTACCGTGCCACATGAACAGGCCTACCGAGATACACCGCGACCAGCCCACCCACCACCCACGGGCTCCAGCACCAAGCAGAACCAAGACCCCAGACTATATACAGAGGTGAGCACCGGCAATACCTGGAGACGCGCCAGGTAAGGACTCACATACCCCAGGCACCACTGGACACGTGCTGACCCCCACCTCGAGGACAACCACAGAACAGCTGACAGTGGGCCTCAGAATAGACAGCCCCCCCCCCACAACGCTTCACAACACTGGAGGAGACCTGGGCGCATCTCTACTAGGCCAGAAAAGGGGCAAGGAACCCCGATAAGAACCCTACTCCCTCTAAGGCATACGAACTGGGGGAACCCACCGCTCCACTGCTCCTCGACCGAGACCCGGGGAAAGGGCAGAAAAGACAGCTCATTATCCTGCGCAGATACCAGCAACACCCCCCAAAATGGGATCTCCCCAGAGATCTTAACTACACTGGACTACCCGCAACAGCAGCGACCGCACACAAGGGGAACGGGCCTCATAGACATCTACCCCAGAGAGGCAATAACTCTGGCCTACATCTGATTCAAGTCCTTCAGGGCCCTAAATACAACCCCTGCATAAAAAAGGCCCACAGGACAAAGAAACGGGGCACCCTCTCCCCCGATCCACACCCCAAAGCATGGGGAAAGACAAGGTCAAGCGGCAAACCCTTCAAAGCAAAATGGACCCTTACGCAGTCGGCGCCACGCAGGGGCCCCCCATCCATGCCCCAGAGAGTGACGAAGCGATGACGGAAGACCCCACCATCTCAATGATGGATATCATGAAGGCCATTGGGGAGTCGAGATCATCGCTAGAAGGGAAAATAGGTGGCCTGTCAATAGAACTCTCGTTCCTACGCCAAGACCTCCACAAAGTATCTGCGAGAGTGGGAGAAACAGAAGTGAGGTTATCCAACACAGAGGATACAGTGAAACAGATGAAAAGTGAAAACACCTGGCTACCATTACCCAAAAAGTGTCCCAATTGGAAAATAGAGCCGAAGACAGCGAGGGACGGGCCAGACGTAACAACATCCGGATCCTGGGGATCCCGGAAAAGGAGGAAGGACCAAGTGTTGAACTCTTCCTGGAAGACTGGCTGGCTGATGTGTTCGCCTCGAAGAAATTTTCCAAATTCTTCTCCATCGAACGCGCCCACAGAATCATGTCGGGACGCCCAATACCGGGAGCACTGCCACGGACAATCATCGCAAAACTGATGAACTTTCGCGACAGAGATGCCATCCTTCAGATGGCCCACGCAACCGGTCCAATCACCTACAATGGCCCCCGAGTGGGCTTTTTCCCCGATTACACTAGGTAAGTTCAAAAGGCCAGACAGTCCTCTTCTACTCACCAAAAGAAGCCTGGGATTGGCCGGAGACCCAAATCCTGAATGAACCGGGACAGCAATGCTCCCCAAGGGAGACCCAATCCCAAAAAACCTGAGCCGACCACTCCCCAAGGCAACCCGACACACCAAATCAAAACTTGCCAAGACCCCCACGGGAAGGTGAGAACAGCATGGAGAAAGGGTGAAGGCACACGGCAAAGATACGAACAGTGAAAAACGGGCCACGACTCCGGAGGACAAGGATCCTGCGGCTGCCGAAGAAAGACAGTAAGCCTTAGGAACAGACGAAGCGAGCGCTTCACAACACCAACGATTCCTGAATAGGTTAAGTTCAAAGTTCTATGTTTGGGCGACAGGTGCTTCCAGTTGGGGGGGGGGAGTACAGGGTGGGGGGAGTTTTAGGGGCACTGGCAACCGAAACCGCAGGATAAGATGGCAGGACATGCAGCCCTTCCGACACAGGAAACACAAACACTCCACCTGCTGGGTCCGAGACACCCACAACACCCGGTCTCCAGTCTCACAGCAACAGAGCAGCCTCCAGATATCCCCCTGCAGGAGATACAATCGGCTACTCCAGGCCTACACCATGCACCCAAAGGTAAAGATAGACCCAAGTATGGAAGGCAAAAAACCAAAACAGAGAAAACACAATACTCGGACCAAGAAACTACCAAGACAAGAGATCCTATTAGAGGCCTCAAAGTGAGATCCACGCATCCCGGACAGGCACTGATAAACTGTCTCTATTAACCTGTAACGTCAACGGTCTTGGCTCCTGCATGAAGCGTCGGCTTGTGCTCCAATACCTCAATCGATACTCACCAGATACAGCCCTCCGCACAGAAACCCACTTAATTGGAACCGACAATTGCTTCTTCAAGAGGTCCAATTACCCGCATACATACCAAGCGGGGTTCACGAAAGGTGCCAGGGGCGTGATGATACTCATCCTCAAACGAGTGCCCCTGCAGGTCAAGAAGGTGCGGACCGACCACCCGTGGCGGATTTGTACTGCTACTCGCCGACATCTGGGGAGAACGATGGGGCCTAATTGCAGCATACGCCCCCCCACACTCACGAAGGAACTCCTTGGCGAACTACAGAACATACTGTTAGAAGAAGAGGCGGACCTGTGGGCCCTCGGGGGGGGGGGGATTTCAACGAAGTGATGGAGGTCACCGCAGATAGATCTCGCAGAAGAACTGGAACCCGAAACACCCCGACCACCCTACACACGTTTGCTGAGACACTGGGAATGTCCGATACCTGGTGATCACTGCATAACACAGAAGTCGGATTCTCGTTCTACTCCAGTGCACACAAAACATTTTCGAGAATTGACTATCCCTTCTTCCCCCTGCAACATGTCCCACAGGCTCGTATCCGCTGAGTTTCTCGCAAGGGGAATATCGGACCACTCCCCACTCCTTATAACCATGAAGAATACCCACCACTGCCCAGACACCACCTGGCACCTGAGCACTTACCACCTGAAGCTTCCCGAAATTGCCGTAAAACTAGAGAAAAAGACCACAGAATATTTCGAAATAAATTAAGGCTCAGTAGAATGCCCAATCTCACTATGGGAGGCGTATAAAACTGTCCTCCACGTAGAAGCCAAAAGATTGTGGACGCCGAGAAATGAGTGTATGAATGTGAGGAACAACTCCTCACTCAAGGAACCAATACCACAAAGGATGCCCTGATAATGGCCCAAGAAGCCCTTGCAACATGGCCCTGGATAATGCACGGACTGCTCACCGACTTGTTCGAAGCCAAATCTACGAGAAAGGGGACAAAGCAAATAAAACCCTAACCTGGTTGGAAAAATGCGAACAAACAAAAGGACACGTGCGGACTATCAAATCGCCTGAAGGGGAACTTCTAACCACAGATTGACATTGCGGAAGCATTTGCCACCTTTTACGAAACACTCTACGCCCCACCCATAAGGGACCCTACACCCGCACCTTCTAAATTTCCTGACCAGTTCGAGATCCCGAGAGACTCTGCACAACAAGCAGACCTCCTAGATTCCGTTATCACTGAAAATGAAGTGCAGGAGGCGCTCGCGCAGCTCCAAACGGGAAAGACCCCGGGCCCCAACGGAGACCTGGAAATACCTCGCCACGCGCTACCTGGACACATGCATCAGATGTTTCTTCGAAGTAAAGAACAAGGCGCACTTCCCTTAGACCTCAGAAGAGCGTGCATAGTGGTCCTACCCAAAGCCGGGAAGCCCCCAGAAGAATGTGCCTCCTATAGCCCCATCACGCTGATCAATGGGGAAGCCAAAGTCCTCGCCAAGATACTGGCAAACAGACTCCTCAAGGTAATCGAGTCCCTTGTCCATCCAGATCAGTGTGGATTTATGCCCAACAAGTCCACCCGCATGAAGCTACGTAGAGTCCAACTTGCCCTTAATAGAGCCCCGGAAATATCGTGCCCATTGGCCCTCCTGATGGTTGATTTTGAAAAGGCATTTGATTCAGTCGGGTGGGAAGCCTTGTGTGACATCATGGCCCGGATGAATTTTGGGCGAGACTTCATCTCCTGGGTTAGACTCCTAAACGCATCCCCAGAAGCAACCGTAAGGGTAAATGGCAAAACCTGTAGACTGTTTCCACTGGGCCGCTGCCCCTTCTCTCCCCTCCAGTTCTTGATAGCCATTGAACCACTAACAATTAAACTCTGATCAGACAGAAACTGGTCCGGATTCACCTGGCCAGGAGGAGGAGAAGATCAGCTCTCGCTTTACGCAGACGACCTCCTCATATACCTTAGCAACCCTCTCACCTCATGCCCGACAGTGTGCCACACCCTCATGGAATACCAAAAATTTGCCGGCCTGAAGGTGAACGAGAAAAAAACCATCTACTTCCCGATCCAGGGTGGTGACACTGCAATCTCCGAGACCTGCCCTTATCACGTCTGCATTCAAGAATTCACATATCTAGGCATACGTATCAGCCCGACCCTAGACAGATACCTCCAACTTAATCTGCAGCCTGTACTGGACAAATTCACCCAAGATGTCTCCCACTGGGTATCACTCCCCCTATCATTAATGGGCAAGGCAGCTCTGTTTAGGATGATGACACTCCCCAGACTCCTATATGTTCTGCAAAATGCCCCACTCCCCATCCCCCGCGAAACCTTTGCACGTATAGACAGAAGCCTTTGCACATTGCTTTGGGGCGAGAAACAACCCAGAATCGCTCTTACTAACCTCCAACGCTCTGTATGGGAGGGAGGCATTGAATTACCATGTATACGCACATACTATCTAGCAACACAGATAGGGGTGGTAAATGAATGGTTGTATGCTGATGCCAGACTACCACATATCCGCATTGAGTTCGAAACTATGCACCCCGCATCACTCCTTCAAGCCCTATACACCACCAGTAACCGAACCCCGAAAATATCAAGAATGTCACTTCATATCCGCCATACCTGGAGGGAAGCACATAAGCATATAGGCTGGGAAGCAAAACCAACACTAGCCCGCCCATATGGTACAATACACACCTTTCAGAAATACAGAGAATGGGCTGTTTTGAAAACTGGGAAAAGCGGGGGATAACCACACTGGCACGCGTGATCAAAGAGGGATGCATACTAGACTTCGATACTCTACACGATAGATTTGGTCTGACGCCAATGGACCGGTTCCGACAAGCACAGTTGGCACACACCATACACACCCAATTCCCAGACATATTTAACATACCTCTGTGCTCCCCCCTAGAGATCAATACTCTTCCGCAAGGTATTCCATCCAAAGTCACCTCTATGCTTTACCAAGCCCTCAACTCTTTCGGAACTAAAGAACTCACTAAGCTGAAAGAGAAATGGGAAAGGAATCTAGGCGACCTAGAACCGGAAGATTGGGTGGGACCCACTGATGTTCCCCCGAGAGATAGGGATCGAAGCCAAACTTAGACTGATACAACCCAGAATACTCCATCGCTCCTACTACCCTCGCACAGCCCTCGCCAGATGGGGAGGGACCGGAGATGTGACATGTCTCCGATGCAAACGGGAGACGGTTACCTTTTTCCACATGATATGGGACTGTGAGGTGCTACAAACCTTCTGGGAGGAATGCATCAATATAGTATCCAACGTACTAGGGACAACAATTCCGAAAGGCCCCAAAATGATACTCCTGGGAATCTGGGGAGAGGTCGACCTCACCAAACATGACAAGTCGTTTCTAGCAGTGGCACTAGGAGCAGGAAAACGCGGCTGACGGCTGCAACCTGGGGCTCGGCAGACTCTATATGCTCGGACCGCTGGGTTAATGAACTTAGCAGGTGTGCATCTATGAAACGCCGCATTTACAACGTGCAGGGCTGCCCCCGGAAATCAGAAAAAATATGGGGGAAATGGCTAGACGCATATTGAGAGATAAACCCCCCCCCCCTCCCTGCCCTCCCTTCCCCATCCCACTCCACTGCCTCCCCCCTTCTTTCTCCTATCCTCATCCCGGGACATGTCACACTGCCAGAACGACCACCTGTGTTCTGACTCTGAGGTGTGCTTAAGACTCCCCCAAGACTTTGTTTACCGCCATTGTCAACATTGCGTAATCTTCTTTCTGATGAATGCCTATGTTTATGTTGTTTTGTTGTTTAAACCCGAATAAACAGTTATTAAAAAAAAAACAATTCTTGTCAAACTGGCACTATTCTCACTGAACTTAAGGCTGCCACAGTGATCCCTCTGCTTAAGAAACCCTTGCTTGATCCTCTGGTGCTCTCTAACTACCGTCCTATTTCACTTCTCCTGTTTCTTCTGAAACTCTTCGTCCCTGATCTCCTCTATGCTGTCATTTTATATGGAATCCACACAGCTTTTTGATCCTGCCCAATCTGGTTGCAGACCAGGTCCGTGGACTGAGAGTGTCCTGGTCTCGGTTCTTGACGATATAACAAGGTTGGTCGATGCAGGAGGGGTGGGGGTCCTGATTTTATTAGATCTGTCAGCGGCATTTGACACTGTTGACCAGCGACCACCCCATCCTACTCGACTGCCTGGCCCAAATCGAAATTCCGAGCCATATTCACACCTGGTTTTCCCCCTTCCTGGCTGAGAAAACTCAGACTCTTTCACTTCCTCTGTTTCTTGCTTCTATTTTTGCACTTCTATGCAATGTCCCCCAATGCTCTGCCTTGTCTCCAATTCTCTTCAATATTTACATCTGGCCCCTTGTGTGTCTTTTCCGCTCCTTCGGCGTCAGGTGCTACTGGTATGCCAACGACACTCAGATCCTGATCCGATTAGATCTAGATCAGGCTGAGATGTTGCGCCTCTGGGGCTGCCTGGCTGCCGTGGGTGATTGGATGAACCACAACTGGCTTTCGTTCAACGGGGATAAGATGGAGGTGTTGGTGGTGGGTCCCCTCGCCCCGACCCTTCACTATGGGTGTCTTCTTTCTGGCCTTCCTCGCTGGGTCCCCTTACTTTGTGACAAGGTGACGAATTTAGGGGTAATCATTTCGGGCTCACTTTCTATGGAATCCCAAGTTGCTGCTGTTTGCAAAGCAGGGCATTTTCATCTTAGAATCTTGAGGAAGGTTCTTCCTCTGCTACCACCTTATCTTTATTCTCCAGTAGTGGCTGCTCTTGTGCTTAGTCGATTCGACTATTGTAATTCCTTGTATCTATCACAACCTAAGGGTCTTATTCAGTGGCTTCAACGACTGCTACCGGATCCCCTTACAGCGCCCATATATCCCCTTTGCTGCGGTCTTTACACTGGCTGCCAGTTGCCCAGCGCATTATAAGTTCTCTGCCTGGTCCATCGTGCTTTGCATGCTCATGGTGCTGAAAACCTTTATGACAAATTCTCCCGCTATCTTCCCACGCGGTCCTTGCGTTCAGCCACTGCTGGTCTTCTTGTTGTTCCTGTGTTTCAACGTTGCCGTATTGGTGGTCTTGATTTTTCTGCTGTCGTGGCTCGGCTCTGGAACGGCCTTCTTCTTTTTATGAAAAATCTGCTAAATTACCTTTAGCTTCAGAAAGGCCTTGAAAACCTACTTGTTTCAGTAGTTGACTGTAGGCTGGGCTGCTCTCTCTCCTTCGCTAGCGCCATGATGCCCTCGGGTGAACGAGCGCTTAATAAATCTCCTGAACATAACAAAACCCTTGGGTCAGGCAAAGTCAGGCACTTGACTCTGTGCATACACCTGTTCCCAATTAGCTCTCCACACATGGATTAAAGGCAGAACTGAAGGACACACTCTGAGCAAGGCGGAACACGAGTACGGGCAGAATTTCTGGGACAAAGGCACACTTACTGGAGCAGAGCGACGGACCAAGGGAGGAGAGCAGCGGGTCGAAAACCCCAACAGTTCTTTACTGGAGGTTGTTGCCTCGGACAGGCTGAGATAGACACATGGAGCAGGCCAGATCCTGCATCAGAAGGCTGCATTGTGTTCCAAGGATGCCAGCGACCCTCCTGTGTGAACGACTGAGTTGGGGAGGCGAGGCCAGGCCTGTGGTACTAATCTTGACTCGTGAATATAATCGATAAATCAAGAAACAAACACACACAGCCGATGAGTTGGCAAGCGACCCAAGAGACCTGTGTTTGTTGAGGTTTAAAGAAGAAACAGTACATCCTAGTGAAGACAGCACGCAAATGGATGAGATGCGAAGAAAGGCAGACCTGTGAATGTACTTTTGATGTGAGGACAGCTGTGAAATCAGTGATGCTAAGTAGCAGAGTGGTCTGGCAAATTAAAGTAGCCCACTCGAAAGTCTCTGTGAAAGGTACATTATTAATAATGATAAAGCGAAAGAACTGCAAGAGCGAAGTAAGCAAAATGTTACCCCGAAAGAAGGGGTAGAGTGAAAGTTAAACCTTGAACGAAGTGGTCCTCCGGTGGTCAATAAAAAAAGCCACGCACATTCTTTTTTTTTAAAACTTTATTGAATAAAGCTGAAAAATCAGCTTTTTAAATATTTAACAAATACATAAACATCCTAAAAATTACAAACATCAAATGTAGCAATAAATATATGATAAAAAATAGGCTAAAATGAATTCACAAATAAAAATAAGAAGAGTTGTGAAATTGCAGAAAGGATCAAAATTAAGCAAAACTTAATCGAGAACAAAGAAAAGATTATAACAATTAGAATATCACCCAATTGATAATTAGACAGAATCACAATTCAATTCGAGGGTGAGTGTCCCAGAGCATTGTAGAGCGGTTGATAGACCTTGAAAGTTCTTATAATTCTGATCCCAAATAAGAGACAAAATTCACATTCAATTTAATCGCAACCAAAAAATTGTGAATGGCAATATGAATGCTGGTTGAGCTAGTTGAAAGCAATACTGACCATCAGGTGTCAGCGGGTATCGCACTAAAGTAAGACATATGCGACTCAAAATATTTCTTTCTCAGGACCTCTACGGCCAGACATTCGGGTATAATGTGTTTGAGAGTTTGATTGACAGCCACATTCCGACAGAAGGAGCAGTAATTTTCAGTCGAGGGCAATAACCTTCTTCTGGTCAAGATGTCACGCGTAGGGCACAAATTGAAACGGAGACGTAGGATAGTTGTTCTTACTTGTGGTGAAGGAGACTGGTTTAAGTAAGAGGCCAACACATTAAAGTTTTTTATGTTCATAAACTAAGACTTGATAATCATTATAAGAAAGGCACTCTGTTCTCGTATTAATCCAATCCCGTCTAAAGATTTTTTCTTTTGCTCGAGTGGGATTGACGATAAGAACTTCCAAGGTCAAATTGGCTTTGGCCATGATGTTATAAACAGATGATACCCAGGTTTTAACAAATGAATGTCCAGAAGTCAGCATATATGATGATAAAATGGTAAGTATGTTGTCAGATCTTACAAAAGTCAGACACTTACGAAACAAGGCACAAAGTCGCCAATGATACTCAAGTAAGTAAGGCCCAGTTCGTGTCTCAACCAAGGACCAGGTAAACATTGAGGGAGATGTAAAACACCTCTCCAGTATTTCGCCTCTAATCGGTGCAAAACATTAGAGATGATGATATTCTTGGTCTCAAGACCATAAAGTAAAGTAGGCAGTACTTTTTGTCTCCAGTAGGAGATTGCAGGTCTGATTTTAAATGTACCAAATTTATATAAAATAATTTTGGTTAGCGAAATGGCGGTTAAGATCTTATGGTCTAATGTCCTAGAGTGCGAATCAATGGAGGGAGAGCCATCGAATAAGATCCCTAGATAGAGATACGTCGGAACCACATCCATTATCCTATTATCAATTTTCCAATCAAATTGCATTCTTCTTGATGGTCTTGGGGTATACACAACAACTTGAGTTTTATTTAAATTAATTACTAGCTCATTTGTATTCAAATATGCATGTAAAGCAGACAATAGTTTCTGGAGTCCTACAGGCGTTTTAGAGACCAATACCAGGTTGTCTGCATACCAAAGAGCTTTGATGACTATACCATTCATTTTCGGCGAGTCTGACGATACCTGAAGAAAGGATCCACTCACGTCATGGATGAAAAAATTAAAAATGGCTGAGGCCAGGACACATCCCTGTTTCAACCCTCTAAAAGTAGGTATCGCAGCTGATAATAGACCGAGCATGGATAATCTGACCATTATAGTTGTGGACGAATGAAAGGCATGGATAATGCCACACAAAGTTGGAGGACAATTAGCCAAAAGTAATTTTTCCATTAGTTTAACTCGAGAAACAGAATCAAAAGCTGTGTGTAAATCAACAAAAGCAAAGTATTACGGTTGTTTTGTTGATTGTGCCTGGGCTTTTAAGGCATTGAAGGTCAGTAAATTAATAATAGTACCTAGGCCAGCACAAAACCAGTCTGACAGGGGTCACGTTGCTTGCAGCTATCGGTCCAACGAGTGAAGTCTCTCAATACTAACCGAGCAAAAAGCTTCCCTGGAGCATCAAGCAATGCTCTTGGACAATAGTTAACAGGGGATTCCCTGTCACCCTTTTTAAAAATCGGAACAAGTAACAATGACTGCCATGAAGTGGGAATTTTTTTGGAAAGAATAATTTTCTGGAAAATGTTGTTTAATATTACAGCCCATTTGGATGGATGCTGTTTAAGCATAAAGTTGTTTAAACCATCGGGCCCAGCTGCACGTGAAGACGAGGATTTTTTTAATAAGAACTTCAATAATTGAAGGAGAGCATTCCAGGCTCCAGTGTTTTAAAGACGATTGAGAGTAAGTAAAGCCAGCGTAATTGGGGTCTGCGTATAGTTTCAAAAAATGATCGAGCCATTGTGTTTCAGAAACACCACACTATTGAAGATTGAGTTGAGAATGACTTGACGCACTGTTAAGCAGTGACCAAATTTGAGCAGAGTTCTTATTATTAGCCGAGCATAGGAAGGCTTCAATATCCCGCTGGTAAAGCGAGGCCCTTCTAGCTCAACTCCAATTACGATATTGGCATTTTATTCTCCTACGAATACATTCTCGTTCTTTTGATGAGAGCTTGAGAGTTTCTCTTAGTTCTTTTCTGTAAATACATTAAATACATCTTACTTGTTGAAGAGTTTGGTCACACTGGTGTCTGTGTTTCAGTACATTAGAAGATTTCCCCAGATCCAAAGAACCAAACGAAGGGAGAATGTCTATGTAAAAATCACGCTTTGGTAGATGTAGACCTTGTGTCACACGGTTAAGTCTGTTTTGACCAGAGTTGATTTAATAAGGTAAGATCACAATTTGCTAGCCATACGAAAACCAGCATATGTTGATCGCTTATTGATTGTGATAGAATTTCAAAATTAACAGCTCTCTAGAAGAGACTATTCAAAACAAAGATATAATCAATGGTCGAATTAGAACTACCTCGCTCCCACTTTACTTTGGGGGGGTGTCACCCACAATTGCCCCATTAACCATATGCAGGTTCTAATCTTTCACAAAGTTAATCCATCTCATACTCTCAAACTTTTGACACTTGGTTTTCGGGCTTATGCAATTAAGATTTAAATCTCCTACCATCATTGTCGCATCAATAGATTGGTCACAAGTTATCAATTCCAAAACCATCGACAAGTCTCTATAGAAAATTTCATCAGTCACTCCAAGAGGGTTTCTGTACAAATTGATTAAAGCTATCGTTTGGGTGGCAGAAGTGATTTTCACTAATAGAATAAAATTGTTAGGTGAAGCCCACTTTCTGATATTTAGTTCCTTACTGGTTCTTACCACTACCAAAAGGCCAGATGTGGTTCTCCCTCTGGCAGCTGTGAGAGCAGGCAAAAGAATGATAACATGATCATCCCACACAGGGTTCAACACAAGCCAAGTTTCCTGCAAGGCCACTATATCAAAATTATTGATATTAAGCGACGAGGACCATTGAAGATGAGAGTGACCTCTAGTGTTCCAGGATACTAGAGAGAATTTCTTTTTAGGGCACTCTTTTTAATGGTTATGTGTTGAAGTGTGGTCGGATTTGACTGGGCAGGAATGGTCACAGGGCCACAATACGAGCAAGTACAGACCGCTGGGCAGTTTAGTACTGGGGTAGGGGATTCAGACTGATCACAATTTTGCACTTCAGCTATCAAACGTTCAGGATCCTGCGCAACCAAGAAACCCATCTTGAAAAGTTCAATTTTCTCTTTCCATATTGAGTTCAGGACAAGTCCCGATTTAATCCATAAAAGTACAATTGCTAAATTTTGATCGCACACAAACTCAACTTGGTCGATATCACCTGAAGCAATATTTTGCAGGTTGTTCACATCACCAAAAATATTTAAAATGCTAGACCTACAAAGATTGTATTTTTCATAAGGAGTGTCTCTACATTTAAGAATAAGGGAATGACAGTTAGAAAAAGTATTCCTAAATGAGTGTTGTCCCGCTCGAACAGCATCCTTTTTGTTTGTGGGTTTTAGTGAATGTTTATCATTTTTCGAAGGGACACCCAGTTCGGAACCAAAATTTACTTTCTTCCGAGTGTTCGGAAACTCACTTGCAGAGTTGTGGTTAGGCTTAGCCCCCATTGTATTAGAATGCACACTAATTACAGACTTATCGGGGAGCGGTCCAGGGATTAGCCCACTTAATACATGTGCAGAAGGAATTGAGGCTGCACGCTCAGTTAAGTAAGCCTCAACAGCAGCCTTTATGGATCTAACTTTATCTTCAACACCAAGTTCATTTGCGAGGGGACCCCTGTCAGAATTCACCTGGGCGAATTGGCTGGGTCTGACGTCACTTACTCTGATGACTGGCACCTGAGCTACCCGAGGGGCAGGGTGAGTCTCAGTAAAAAGGTACATCAATTAAGTTAATAATCTCTGAAAGTGGGGCATACTCAGTTGGAAAGGAAGGAAAACCAGAGTTTGTAGTAGGCACCGGCCTTTCAGTATGCACATAGGGAATGTTTTGTGAATGTACCGTTGGTGTCACTAGAGGTAATCTAGTAGGTTGAAAAAATGAGGTCAATGGGGCTGAGGGTTGGTGTAAAACCTGAGTTGGACGAGCCCCGCCGCCTCTTTTTCTAAGTATAGTTTTAACCTTTGGATTATTCAATCTTTTACCAGAGGGTTTAGATATTCTTTGAGAGTCGACAAAAACAGTAGTTGACAATCTGTTAGGACGACTATCTTTGGGACTACTGTCTAGATGTATCCAGGAGTCATTAGCAGTCAGCACATCCAAAGTAGGAGAGGAAACAGGATGAATAATGTTAGCAAAGACAGGTAATGCTTGGTTTAAACTACTGTTGCCCTGTATTTCAATTAGAGGTGTATCAGGGCCAACTGCAACGTCCATTCTATGGGTGCAATTTTCGCGGTTTAAATTAGAGGCAAATAGAATTGCGATCCCTTCTGCAATTTGGTTTATCTGATTAGCTTGTGATGACATTTTTACATCAAGCGATTCAAATAGCTTATATAGGCTGGCTATAGTGGTGTTTACAGCTGCCAAAGTTATTTCAATTAAAGCCAGATTTTCCATTGGATTTGCAGAGGAGTCAGACGGTAAACAACGCTGCAGCATGGGTAATAAAAAAAGAGTCATCAATAGAATGAATGGTGGAACCCATTATGCTTTGAATGGCATCTTCACGGGGGTGATCCTCATGATATCTGCTCAGGTTACTTTCGCTAGCATGAATGTAGATGTTGGAAACATAAGACAAATCAGGAACATAAGGAGATGTCTCAGTTACTGTTGGTAGTGGTCGAAAGCCAGGAGCACCAGGTCTTACATACTGACATACAGAGCCTGATTGTGCGTTAGCTAAGATAGTGGCATCAGAAACAATAGGTATACTCAAAGGGACAACCATAATAGAGTCAGTCATGGGGGGCACAAAGGCAGTATCATCAGACATACATTCCTTGCGTTTGGCGCAGAAATTACGAATATTTTTATTCGCCAATGGTGTTCTTAGAATGGGCGTTAAAGTGATAGATTTCTTTGAAACGCGAGATGTCTTCTTTTGTTTGGGCGTATCACAGAGGTGGTAAGCGAGGCGCTCAAAGCGTCTGGCATGTTTGTTTTCAACGTATAGGGAACACAAAGCATAAATAACACTTTCTAAGTACGGAGGTGGTGTCAAGCTGAATTAGCGTAAAACAGCTTTCACTCTTCAAATGATCAGCAAGGCCACTTACAACAATTATACGTGCAAAATTTCTCACCCGCAGCACCGTGGCAAAGCGGGACTTTACCGGGGCTTTCTCCGGTGCGCGTGGGTTCACAGTTTTATAATCGCACCCACTTGCATTCACAACACGGCCTAAAATCAATAGAAAGCAGTGTTATTTAAAGTCCATTTAAGTCCATTAATAATGAAGTTGCTTGCACGCAGTTTTACCTTCTGGGACTTGAAGTATGCTGTGTAAAGCACTTCCAGTCAGCGTTCAAAGTCCGTATGATCACAAGCAGGAAACAAGCAGGACATCCGAAAGTGGTCTGAGTCTGACAGAGGGAGGGCTGAAGTGTGACAATCTTGAGCAAGGGAGCCCATGCAAGTGTTGTTGAACTGTGAAAGTTCTGAGCCCAACAGAGGGGGGACCTATGGGGGGACCTATGTGAACTTTGAACTGTAAGGGGTCTGTGCCCGACAGAGGAAGTCCAGTGTAAACCTTTTGTTTTATTGAACGTTGTTTGGGAAGACTGGGAAAAGAGTCTTTAATGTGGAAGGCCAGATGGGCCTCGATCCACTTTTGGAACTGTGTCTGTGTCGAAACCTGAGCAGAGTGTGTCATCCTGCCTACGGAGACTGCCATATTCCGTGATGTCTAAACGTGGGGAGGAGAGCTGATTCAGCCACATTTATTATTTTGAACACTGATTTTTCCTTTGCATACATTTCTCCTTTACACATTTTTTGTACAAGAGATAGGGCAGGCATTAGGTTTTATTAGCATAGACCATCTTGATTTGACAGACTCTCTGGGACTGTTTTGTTTATCGTTTAGTCAAGACTACTCCCATCTTTTTTATTTTATTTTTTTTTTTAAACCATTTTTATTATTTTATAACAAACACGTCAACCATGATAACTTTTAGGACATACATAATCAATATCAAAACATAATACAGTGTCGTTTTCCGTCCTCCCCCTCCCTCCCCACAAACTCGAGCCATCACAGCCTCATCATCTACATGTGCATTTTCGAGAATCTCTGTGTTCGTTGACTCATTTGAGTCTTCTGTGTTATGATTGACCTGGTGGGGGTTTACCATTGAGGTCACCAGCTGCCTCCAGGCTATCAGGGGGCCTGCTTCCCCCCCCCTTGGTGACAGCTTCAAACCATACCACAGTTTCTGCTTCCGCCCATCTCAAGAGGTCCGCCCACCAAATCTCCACTCTGGGTCTGTGGGCCGCTTTCCAGCACATTGCGATTCTGCGTTTAGCCAGAATATAGGCCAGGTCCTTCATTTTACTGATATGCTTCGAATGTCCTGGCCTGGGGAAATTCCCGAGCATGCAAGCCCAAGCAGATCCTACGTCCAGTACCACACCACCACCAGCCATTTTCATCTTTATTTCCTCCCAGAATCTGTGCACCTCAGGGCAGGCCCAGAACATGTGTAGTAGTCCTGCCTCCTCCTCCCCGCACCTGGGGCATTTTTGTACAGCCGAGCCTCCAAACCTAGCTATTCTATTGGGAGTCAGGTAAGCTCTATGAGTGACGTGCAGCTGGATCTGCTGGAGTCTCGCATTCCGGGACACCTTTTTATGGTACCTTTGGGCTCTGCCCCACTGTCATGGGTTCCCCCACCTCCTCCTCCCAGTCATGCCTCAATTGGAGCAGCTCCTTCCCCATCTTCACCCTCAGGAGCTCATATATCCTAGATATTGTGTGCCCACCCTCCGAGACATCATACATCGTTTCTAGGGAGGCATCGGGTTCTTCCTCCAGCACAGTTTCAGGCCACCTCTCTCTCACCTTCTTCATGAGCCTGGGATAAGTAATAAATTGGCCTCTATGCACCCCGTCTCATCCTGCAGCTTCTGGAATCCCAACGCCTCCCCTTCCTGTCATATGTCTCCAAGGGTGGCCAGTCCCACTGGTTCCCAGTACCTACGGACCGCTTCGAACAATTGGGAGTCGTCCCCGCATAGCACCGCCAGCGGGGCCTGCTGGGAAAGGGGATCTGGGTCACCCACCGTTCTCCATGTCCTGCACCATACTTCCCAGCCCAGCTTCAATAATCTCCCCATCTTTGCCATTTTAGTTTTGCACAGCCATACTGTCTCCCTCAAAAAGTAAGGAGCCAATTCACTTTGCAAAAGCCTAGCTTCTGCCGAGTCTTCTGCAGACAACCACCTAGCCACATACAACAACTGTCCTGCCATGTAATACAGCTCAAAATTCGGTAGATATATGCCCCCCTTATCATATGTGTTCGGTAGTTTCCACAGGGCCACCCTATTTCTGGAGTTGCCCCATATGAAGCCCCTGCACATGCCATGAAGTTTCACAAAAAAGCATTTGGGGATTAGGTACGGGACATTCACAAAAAAGTGCAAGAGTCTGGGCAAGACCACCATTTTGAGTAGAGCTGCCCTCCCCATCATGGCTAGGGGTTATTTAGACCAGAACACCATGCTATTCTTAACTCCCTCCATCGCCTTCTGTAACGCTCACCTGATTCTCGCAGAGGCGCCGGTCTTGACTGGGCGACTACCGTATCTTCAAAGGTGATGTGTAGCACCCGGTTGGCTCTTTGGGCTGGACCTCTGTGCACTGTATGCCTGACGTGTAGAGTAAGATGTCTGCAGATAGAAAATATGGGGTTAATGAACTGGGGTTATTGGGGTGTCCCTATCTCTTTCCTCTTCTCCTCTCCTGTAGACCCCCAAAGGTTAACGCTCTCACCTTAGGTAAGTGAATGCCGAGCTCTCCATCTGCCTCGGGGCAGGGTGCTGTAACCAGTTTCTTCACTGGATAGGTAGCGCAGGCCTCTTGACTTCAGAGGACTGCTGTCCGTCGTTTACTGCACGAACGGTAAGTTTCGAGTCATTCAAATGTCTTTAAAGTCTTTAGTAATGATGTCTCTTGTTTTGCAGGGTTACGGCGATGGCGGATGACGGGCTGAAGTGAGTTGAAGATGGAGCCCGTGTGATGAATAGAAGCGCCTGGAAGCACGTAAGTAAGCGCTTGTTGCCTGCTTCACTATGCGCTCTAACTGTCTTTTTATTTTGCAGGTACGAGTTCGGAGCGGCTGCAGGGTGCCGGAATACCCACTGGATTAGATGTGGAAAGGAGTAATGGCACGTGAGTATTAAAGTTCCCCAATGTCTTTAAACGCACCTTGTTTTGTCTTTCAGATGCGGGATGCAGCGCCGAAGGCCTCCGGAGCGTACGAAGAGTAGGTAAGCCTTTGCCTTTCAGATGCCGGAATGCTAACCTGTTCTTTCTTGTCTTTATAGGTGTTGCTGAAGACTGGATTCAGGATGGTAAGCCTTTTTCCTTAGGCCCAGGACCGGATGCAGAAGACACGATGAGCGTTCTGCTGCAGAGGTTGCAGAATAACGCAAAGCAAGATTCATCCACTGGGTGTGGTTTAAATAGCCTCCTGTAGTGCTTAGGTGTCTCCTTCCACAGCCACGCCTAAGTAAGAAAAGAGTTCCTGGTAAGAAAAGAGTTCCTGCCTTCCAGAAGAGTTCCAGTGTTCTGAATCTAGGGAGTGGCTCCAGCCCCACCCAACAGGAAAAGTAGTTCCAAACAGAAGAGGATCAGAGGCTCAACTGGCAGGCAAGTAAGCAGCATGGTCTGCTGAAGGTAAGTCCACCCAAGCATTATGAGCCCGGCGCTTCCAGCGCTGGGACTGGGCATATTTATGAGCCTGGTGCCACTGGCGCCAGGACTGGGTCCAAAAGGTCCCAATTGGGACTGGTTGGCACTCGGAACCTGGGTTATGGATCTGCTTCCAAGGGAGTTGGGAAAACCCTGACCTTTTGGAAGCAGAGATCATGACAGTACCCCCCCTCAAGGCCCCTCCCAAACCGGGCTTCTCCGGGGGTTTTGGCTTGTCAGGAAATGTTCGGTGAAATCTTTTGATTAGGCGAGGAGCGTGGACATATTCAGCAGGTTCCCAGGATCTCTCTTGGGGGCCGTAGCCTTTCCAGTCAATTAGGTAGAATAGTTTAGATTTGGAGATCTTGCAGTCCAGAATGCTTTTGACTTCAAACTCGAGTTCTCCATCCACTAGGATAGGTTTTGGAGATTTGGTTAGTCGGGTTTGAGGTTGCACGGGTTTTAATAGAGAGACGTAGAAGACCGGATGTATCTTCATGTGCAGGGGCAAGTCCAACTTGACCGCTACTGGGTTTACTATGGTAGTGATGGAATAGGGACCAAGGTATCTTGGGTTGAATGTGCGTGGCCCTTTTAGAGATAGATATTTGGTGGATAACCAGACTTGATCCCCTACTTGATAGTGAGGGGCTTCCTTCCGATGTTGATCTGCTCCTTTCTTGTATTGTTCTTTAGCCCTTTGAAGGTGAGAAACAGCTTCCTTAAAGGCTTGGGTGATTGTAGAATGCAGGTAGTCTACTGCTGGTGTTTCAAGATCTTGGAGGGGATCCAACTCCGAGGTTCGAGGGTGACTGCCGTACAAAAGAAAAAACGGGGTTTTCCCAGTTCCCGAATGGACAGAGTTATTGTAGGCATACTCGGCTATCCAAAGGATATCTTTCCAAGTTTTTTCAGTTTGTTGCAGCATGCAGCGTAAATACTGTTCCAGAGTTTGATTGGTCCTCTCGGTTTGTCCGTCGGTCTGAGGGTGGTGACTGGTCGATAGTCTCACATCAATTTGAGCCGACCGACAGCAACTTCGCCAAAAATGAGAAATAAATTGACTACCTCGATCCGAAATTAGAACCGAAGGAAAACCGTGCAGTCGGACGATGTTTTCGAGAAATTCTCGGGCCAGAGTTGCTGCTGTTGGCAAGCCTTTGAGCGGAATGAAATGCGCCATCTTGGAGAATAAGTCCACGATTACTAGAATCGTATTGTATCCGGAGCATGGAGGTAGATCGGTGATGAAGTCCATAGAAAGCGTATGCCAAGGGCGAGGTGGGATGTCAATAGGGCGTAAGAGGCCTGCTGGTCTTTCCTTTTGACTCTTGTTTTGGGCGCATACTCCACAGGACATTATAAAGTCTCTGATATCTTTTTTCCAAGACGGCCACCAGAAGTAGCGCTTGATCTTTTCTGAGGTCTTGGCTATACCGGGATGACCTTCCATTAAAGAGTCGTGATAACAAGAGATTACTTTTTTCTGTAAATCTGTGCTGGGTAGGTATAATCGTTCTTGGAAATACAATAAGTTGTCCTTTACTGCAAAGTCCTTTCCCTGCAGATGCCAATTCTGTATGTCTGCTGGAGTTACAAGTTGCCTGGCTTTATCCTTAACTTCCTCTATGGATTCTGTGGCGATTACACCCAGAATTCTTTGTTCGGGAATGATTGGTACAGGTTTAGGGTTGACCAAGTGTTCTTCCACTCCCATCCGAGAAAGGGCATCGGCTTTACCGTTCTTTGTACCAGGTCGATAGGTAATTATGAAGTCAAACTCGGCAAAGAATAATGCCCAACGGAGTTGTCTAGAGGATTGGGCTTTTGCGGTCTTCAAATATTGCAGGTTTCGGTGATCCGTAATCACAGTAACGGTGTGTCGGGCCCCCAGCAGATAATGCCGCCAAGCCTTAAAGGCAGACTTGATAGCCAGAAGTTCCTTGTCAGTAATCGTGTAATTGATTTCAGGAGGCGAGAATTTGCGGGACCAAAATGCCACGGGATGCAACTGATTGGTTACCGGGTCCTTTTGTGATAGAACTGCCCCCATGGCAAGGCTTGAAGCATCAGTTTCCACGATGTAGGGGAGTTCGGGGCGAGGGTGTTTTAAGATTGGTGCAGAGATAAATTTAGTCTTCAAATCCTGGAAAGCTTGTTCCGCCTCGGTAGACCATTCAAAACGTTTGTTTTTCTTTAACAAGGCAGTGATGGGCTGGACTATTCGAGAGAATTCGGGGATAAACCTACGGTAAAAGTTAGCGAAGCCTAACATGCTTTGTACACCTTTTACGGAGGATGGTGATGGCCATTTGAGAACTGCATCAACCTTCTTTGAATCCATACGCACTCCGCCAGGTGATAATATGAATCCCAAGAATTCAACTTCAGTCACGTTGAAAACACATTTTTCCAACTTAGCGAAAAGTTTGTGTTGACGCAATCTTTCGAGGACCATTTTCACGTGTTTCCGATGTTCAGATTCCGATGAAGAATAAACGAGGATGTCGTCAATGTAAACAACAACACATACATCTATGAGCTCTCTGAGGACATCGTTCATAAAATATTGAAAGGCGGCCGGGGCATTGCAAAGTCCGAAGGGCATGACCTGATATTCAAATAGCCCATACTTGGTGCGGAAGGCCTTCTTCCATTCATCGCCCTCTTTTACTTGTACCAAGTGGTAAGCTCCTCTAAGATCCAGCTTTGTATATATGCATGCTTTTCTGACTTGGTCCAGGAGTTCAGGGATCAAAGGTAACGGATATCTATTCTTAACGGTGATCTGGTTCAGGGAGCGATAATCGATACAAGTTCTAAGGTCTCCTTCCTTTTTTGGAACGAAGAACAAAGCTGAAGAAGCAGGGGACTTGGAAGGACGAATAAACCCATTTGCCAGGTATTGATCCAGGTATTGTCGAAGGTGAAGGTTCTCAGGCTCGGTGAGGGCATAAATTCTACTACAAGGAGGAGTAGATCCAGGTATCAGGTCTATCTGGCAGTCATAAGACCTATGAGGAGGTAGAGAGTTAGCCTGATCCTTCCGGAAAACATCTTGGTATTCTAGGTATTCGGGAGGTAACTGGGGAGTCTCTGAAGAAATTGCGGCCAGTGCAACACCAGGTGGAGGGTGACAAGTAGAGACACATTCTGGAAACTGGACCGTTCTTGCTCGCCAATCGATCAGAGGATTGTGTTTCTCTAACCAAGGTATTCCTAGAATAATCTGAAACTGAGGGGCCTTGATCACATCGAACACGATCTTCTCATGGTGTCCATCTTGACTTACTAGCGTCACCTCTTGAGTGGTATGCGTTACTGGCCCGGAGGCTATCTCCGTACCATCCACCGTAGTAATGACGTCCTTTACAGCCTTGGGACAAAGAGTTAGATTCATCCTCAAAACCATTTCATGATCCACATAATTGCCGATGGCACCGCTGTCGACGTAAGCTTCAATTGCATGTAATCGATCCGGATTATCAGGGCTAATGAGGACCATAGGTATCACGAAATGCGAGGTCACGGAACTGGTTTTCACGCTCGGCAAGAGGACCTCTATTCTTGTCGGGCGAGGTCGTTTCCCTGCTCAGAGTTTGTAACTTTGGTAACTGCAGCTCCTACTGCCTTCTTGGCAGGTTTCACTGGACAGTCTCGAAGAAAGTGCCCTGAGTTTCCGCAATATAGGCATAATTGCAACTGTTTCCTCCTTTCCCGCTCCCTTTGTGTTAGAGGACCTTTCAGACCCCCTATTTGCATGGGTTCCCCGGAGTCTACTCCTTTGGAAGGAGTTGGCGGTTTGGAAAATACTCGAGCATCAAACTTGGAACGATCGGCCTTCCTGTTCTGCAGCCTGTGATCTATTTGAACGACCAAGTCTATATAATCCGAACAGTCTTGTGGGGGATTCACTACTTGGGCTAAAACGTCTTTGAGCTCTCCACGTAGACCTCTATAAAACAGCGTAATCCTTTTGTCCTCAGGCCATTGAGTTTCCACTATTAGTCTATTGAAAGATGCAATATAAGCCAAAAGGTCTTGATTACCCTGTCGCAACGAAAGAAGCTCATTGTCCAAGGCCTGCCCCTGTGAATGTCTTGCGAACAGTTTTTCCATACTAAGCTGAAAGGCTTGAAAATCATGGAGAACCGGATCATCTTGATTAACTAGAGGGATCGACCAGTCTGCCGCATTGCCACTAAGGTACAAAAGTACAAAAGCTACTTTTGCTTGATCAGTTGGAAAGGCTGCTGGCCGGCATAAGAAGTGCAACCGGCACTGATTGATAAATACTGCAAACCTCTTTGGGTCACCAGAAAATCGTTCGGGCGGAGCCAGAGGTACATTCCCAGGTAGGTTGATCTGCACTGGATTCATAGAGGATGTTGAAGGAAGATTTGCCCCTGATGCGGGTAACGGGGTCTGTCCGGCTTGTGACTGTAGCACTTGTCTAGCAAGATTGTCTGTTCTCTCCTTGGAAATAATTAGTTCCCTTCTTAGAGCATTCGTTTCCTGACGAGCTGCATGCACTTCTGCCCTTAGTTCCCCAAGTAACCGGGCTAGGGGGTCAGTATCCGAGGTTTCCATAGCGCCTGGGCGAGAGTTTTGCGGTAGGCATTGCGTTCTGTAACGCTCACCTGATTCTCGCAGAGGCGCCGGTCTTGACTGGGCGACTACCGTATCTTCAAAGGTGATGTGTAGCACCCGGTTGGCTCTTTGGGCTGGACCTCTGTGCACTGTATGCCTGACGTGTAGAGTAAGATGTCTGCAGATAGAAAATATGGGGTTAATGAACTGGGGTTATTGGGGTGTCCCTATCTCTTTCCTCTTCTCCTCTCCTGTAGACCCCCAAAGGTTAACGCTCTCACCTTAGGTAAGTGAATGCCGAGCTCTCCATCTGCCTCGGGGCAGGGTGCTGTAACCAGTTTCTTCACTGGATAGGTAGCGCAGGCCTCTTGACTTCAGAGGACTGCTGTCCGTCGTTTACTGCACGAACGGTAAGTTTCGAGTCATTCAAATGTCTTTAAAGTCTTTAGTAATGATGTCTCTTGTTTTGCAGGGTTCCGGCGATGGCGGATGACGGGCTGAAGTGAGTTGAAGATGGAGCCCGTGTGATGAATAGAAGCGCCTGGAAGCACGTAAGTAAGCGCTTGTTGCCTGCTTCACTATGCGCTCTAACTGTCTTTTTATTTTGCAGGTACGAGTTCGGAGCGGCTGCAGGGTGCCGGAATACCCACTGGATTAGATGTGGAAAGGAGTAATGGCACGTGAGTATTAAAGTTCCCCAATGTCTTTAAACGCACCTTGTTTTGTCTTTCAGATGCGGGATGCAGCGCCGAAGGCCTCCGGAGCGTACGAAGAGTAGGTAAGCCTTTGCCTTTCAGATGCCGGAATGCTAACCTGTTCTTTCTTGTCTTTATAGGTGTTGCTGAAGACTGGATTCAGGATGGTAAGCCTTTGCCTTTCAGATGCCGGAATGCTAACCTGTTCTTTCTTGTCTTTATAGGTGTTGCTGAAGACTGGATTCAGGATGGTAAGCCTTTTTCCTTAGGCCCAGGACCGGATGCAGAAGACACGATGAGCGTTCTGCTGCAGAGGTTGCAGAATAACGCAAAGCAAGATTCATCCACCGGGTGTGGTTTAAATAGCCTCCTGTAGTGCTTAGGTGTCTCCTTCCACAGCCACGCCTAAGTAAGAAAAGAGTTCCTGGTAAGAAAAGAGTTCCTGCCTTCCAGAAGAGTTCCAGTGTTCTGAATCTAGGGAGTGGCTCCAGCCCCACCCAACGGGAAAAGTAGTTCCAAACAGAAGAGGATCAGAGGATCAGAGGCTCAACTGGCAGGCAAGTAAGCAGCATGGTCTGCTGAAGGTAAGTCCACCCAAGCATTATGAGCCCGGCGCTTCCAGCGCTGGGACTGGGCATATTTATGAGCCTGGTGCCACTGGCGCCAGGACTGGGTCCAAAAGGTCCCAATTGGGACTGGTTGGCACTCGGAACCTGGGTTATGGATCTGCTTCCAAGGGAGTTGGGAAAACCCTGACCTTTTGGAAGCAGAGATCATGACACCTTCTCTGTGTTATATTTGTGTTCTGTCTCTATATTGTGGTAGATATTTACGCCCAGATATCTGAATGTCACGGTCTGCCAGGGTATCTGCAAGACGGACAGCCTCTCCAACAGGGTGCTCTTTTATCTTCCCAGAGGGAACAAACTGGACTTCCCGGGGTTCACCGATATGCCCGAGAGGGTTGCGCAACGACCCATCACCTCCAACACATATTGCAGGTTCTCCGCCGGGTAGCGCAAGTAGAGAAGCACATCATCAGCATACAATACAGGTGTGTGCTCCCTGTCGTGCAAATCCCTACCTCCCCGTATTGTTGCCGCAGGCATATTGCCAGTGGCTCTAATGCCAGGATGTATAACATGGGTGACCAGGGGCATCCCTGTCTGGTACCCCTGCTAAGTTGCCATTTATCTGAGATTGTGGTTCCGGTTTTGACTCTCGCCGTTGGGGTACTGTACAACATCTGGACCCATCTAATATATCCTGGTCCCATCCCGTATCCTTTCAGGGTAGCTTTCAACCACGGCCACCGCACTGAATCAAAAGCTTTCACCGCGTCCAGCGACACGATAGCCAGCTCGCTCGAGTCTCCCTCAGTTTGGTCAATAATATGGTGTAGCCTCCTGTGGTTAAGACTACTCCCATCTTAGTTGTAGGGCAAAGTAGGAGTTTTTACAACCCCAGAAACTTAAATAAAGTTTTAATTGCGATACCATGCTTCCTCTACATCGGTGAAAGGGAGGCTATTCCAGATGCCCACAACCACATTCATTTTGAGAGCGGATGCTTCCCAACAGGCTAAAGCACCTGGTTAAATCACCTGCAAATCAAAGTTGTGAGGTCTGCAGCGGTGGTCAATCTGCACATCAATATGCTGGAATTAAGGACATTCTGCTGGGTCCTCAGATCTTTTCTACCAGTGCTCATGGGATGCACAGTAACAGTGCAGACAGACAACTCCACGTCTGTGCATTATACACACAAATCTGGCGAGGCCATACTGTCCAGATAGGCCCAATGCATGTGGGAATGAGTCCTGAGACACATCTGGATCACTGCGGAGCACTTGCCAGGGAAGAAACATTTCCTCACTGACCGTTTTAGTAGGGAATACACAATGTCACCCGAGTGGGAGCTTGAAGAGGCACATATCCAGAGTGTGTTCCAAGCTTGGAGCAGGACAGGCACAGACCCAGACTTCATTGCAACCAAATAAAAGTGCAGATGTTTCTCAAGCCGTTTCTGGGAACTGGAATCGTTGAGGGATGAATTAGTAATACTGTGTCCAGGTCATGGCCTGTATGCATTTCCTTCTATCTTTCCAGTTCCCAGAATGCTCAGACGAGTCAGGGCACAACCCTGCATGATATTACTGGCAGCTCTGGCGAGACAAGTGTGGTACCCCATCCTCCACAAGATGTGAACAACAGAGCCAATTCCACCATTGTGACGAGGCAACAAGGTCAGATACTCCATCACAACATGGAATCCCTAGCAATCACAACATGGCTCCAATTACCACAGATGCACGCATTTTTATGTCTTTGCAGAATGAATAATGATTGTTTGGAGAGTTTCCTAAAGTCCTACTGGTAGTAAGACTTTAGTAAGCTATCCCAGTGGTTTGTAGATCTCCAAATCTTAGTATCATTCTGTTATAACTCACGACGTTTGTAGAGTGGAAGAGCACTCAGGCTTATCTTAAGAGGAAGATGTGAGCTGTAGGTAAGTACACTGAGCCTTAGTTATATATGCACACCAAAGAAACTTACAATTATTATTTATATAAAATTAGATTTTATTTTTAGACATACATCAGAATTACTTTAAATACTTCAGACTTTACACTAGAACACTTCAGAATACTTGCAAATACACTTCAAAGGGTACTTTCAATGTTGTGTTTGTTTGTGGTTACATTTGTAGCAACGTTAGAAAGGGAAAAGACAATGTTATCATATTATCGGTTATTACGCGCGCCTGCAGATTCTAACAGTTCAAACAGTAATAAATGTACTGTGCAAAGACATATAATAAAGTCACTTAAAGGGAGGAAAATGGTTAGTGTAACATTAACCTGGTTCAAATATTCAAGAGAGGGTTGCCTCGTCCAGTAAGTCTCGAGTCCCAAAACGCAACCCTAGCTAAAGACAGTTCGGAGAGGGCTCAGAGTCTTTACAAGCAACAGAATATGAAGAGTTCCTGGGGATTACTTCCAGTCTCTACTGTTATAGAAATCGCAAGTTAACAACTAACAAGGGAGACCTTCTAAAGGACTCGATGAAGGGCCACAAGCAGCGGCTTGAGTCAGAGGTAAGAGGGGGTGACCCTGGACACCCCTAGGTGCACTCCAATGCTCTGGAGCGACTTCGTGGAATCAGGTAAGCAATACCTTTTCCCCCACAGGTTAGCAGGAAATGTTCATGCTGGATGCTCTGCGATGTTGCAGCTCTGGACCCAACCTCTGAATTCCTTGGTCTGATGACAGAAGGCAGGACAATGGATGGGGTTTCTCGGCAGCAGTCTCAAGGGAGGACCTAGGGTACGACTTTCAGCAGCTTCTTGGTTCACTCTGCAGTTTTGGCCCCTTTTCTGCAGCACCAACGACGATAATCGCCTGGCTAATCTTCTTCGCTTCCTGCAGTCCCACACTCTGAGAGGTGGTCTGGGCGAGTTGGATCGGATCTATCCAGTGTCCGTACAGGTTCAGAAAAGATTTGGAACCGATTCAGCCTTTCCACGACGATGCACTCGAAATGGGCAGCAGGTCTCCTGGCATTGGGGTTTCGCAGCTCTGGCCCTCAGCAGATGGCTTAATTCAAAGTTCGTCTTGGGACTGGTTGTTCCCATCAGCCAAAGGGAAGGAGTTGTCCTCTTCGGAGCTTCTCTGTGGCACAGAAAACGGGGTCAGGACAGCAATGGTCGCTTCACGGTGTTGCAAAGGGTCTGCAGGCGTCTCTGGTAGTCTTTTTCTTCAGTTACTTTAGCTTCCAGTGGCCGACTTGCTTTTCACTCCAGAAGCATTACCTTTATACAGTTCCAGCACAGACTCCTCTGCAATCTCTCTCAGCATTTTACAGAAAGGGGCGTTTTGCTGTCCAATCAGGTCAGCCAAGACCCACTGTTGGGAGCTGGTCTTATTCAGGCACTCTAGCAGACACAGAACAGGGGGGGGTGGAAGACTCCTCCCTCACTTCCTGCCTGCCCAGACACTCTGGAGCCTAGGCAGGGACATCCAAGGGTTCCAGCCAAAGGCAAAACACACACACTGACCCCTCCCTCCCAGAATGGTAGAATAAGGGCTAAGAAAGAACAACCATGCTAGTAATGGCGAAAAAAAGAAGGGAGGCCCCAAGTTGGTACTTCGGTGCCCCTATTGTGCACTACTGAGGCTATGGACATAGCCTGCAGTAAAAAACGAGTTGGTAGAACACATCCACTTCCACCAGCCATAACTAGGAGATTGTCTATGTGACTAAAATGTCACAGGAGCAGAGAAAAGGGGGATGCTAGGTATCCCTTTGGCACTTCAATGAAGGTGGTGTGTGCCAATCTCTCAGACTATAGAGGTTTGGGAGAGAGTATCTCTCTATCCTTAAGAGCTGTAGTTGCTTGAGGATACTGAAAAATAATCTTAAAGGAGGACCCTCGAGGTCCCCAGCAACACTGCCCATGTGCTGCAGTAGTAAAACACAGATGCTCTTAAGAGCTATGGAGCAGACAGAATCCATAGTACAGGTAGAATACAAAGTCTAGAGTTCCAAAAGATAGAGCCCAGAAGAATAAATGAGTGGAAAAGGCTCCACTCATTCAGGGCTGAAAGAAAAAGGTCCAGAAGTCCAGCAAACCCTGCCGAGGGGTCTCACTAGGAGATGTGATGAAGCATAATAAATATAAATCTCCCTAACGATGATCCTGCAGGCTGCATGTGCCCCGAGTACATGCCGAATTTATGCAAAAAATGGAAACTCTTCCCTCTATGGTGTGCTAGTAAGGATCTGGACCCATAAAAGTGACAGTGCCACAGTTCTTGCCTTATTTGATGAAGCTGGTTAAGGCCGACCTGGTTCATCTGGCAGCAGTCATGTTCTACACGAAAGGCCCTCAGACATAGTTATTCTTTGTGGAGCCTACCATAAGGGGGAAATAAAAAATAAGTCATGGGCGCCCCTCTATGAGAATGAACACGTACGTTTCACAGTACAGTGAGCTAAAATGTGGCTGCAGACTCTAGAGTGGGTACCATCCCATAGAACAGGCCATTTTGAGTTTAGTTTAGTTTAGTTTCTTTATTTATACCGCGCGTCAAACCCTGAGGTAACTGGGCGCCGGAGACTTAAAGGCGGTTAAAGCAGAGTAAATACATACAGGCAGAAAGTAGACATACAAGATAATGGCAATGAGTGCAGATGACCGGGTTACAAGGTGGTCGATAGGCAGACACAGGATAATAGTACATTAGTTGGTGAGTCAGACAGAGTTGCGGTTCTTGTTGGAGAGCCAGACCTTCGCTTTCGCTTTGATGGTCCAAAAGGAGGGTTCTGTTCTACGGTTCAGTGGTATGGCATTCCATTGTTTGGCAGCTAGGACCGGGAAGCTGGATCTGCCTGCTTTTTTTAGTGAGACTGTGCAGATGGAAAGACAGTGAGAGTACAACGTTCTGGTTGGTCTGGTTGAGGTGTGTTTGTTGAACTTGTCTGCCAGGTATTTGGAGGCTTCGTTAGATAGGCATTTTTGGACAATGACGAGGGATGTAAGGGTGATTCTGTCTCGTAGAGGGAGCCATTGGGCATCTTGTCTGAGGCTGGAGATGTGTGTGTGCCGTGGGATACTCAGAGGCGCTCTGAGGGCATTATTCTGCAGGACCTGCAATTTGTTCAAGTTACGTTCTGATGTGCCAAGAAAGAGGGTATTACAGTAGTCAATTCTTGAGAGCACTAGTGCTCTGGCTAGTGTAATGCAGCTGGAAGGCGAAAGGAAGGGTTTGCAGGCATTAATGAGCTTATTTGTATAAACTGTGGAGGAGGCTGTAGCCTTCACCTGTTTTTTGAGCAAGAGTGTGGAATCTAGATAGACCCCTAGGGGTTTAATTTCTTTGGCTACAGTGATTTGGTTAGCGTCTATGTTGATAGACGTGTAACGGGGGTCCAGTTTGTTTAGCCGTGGTTGGGAGCCGACGAGAAGGTGCTCAGTTTTCTCACCGTTGAGGCATAAGTCATGTTCTGCCATCCAGGCTTGGATCTCCAGGTAGAGGTTGTTGATCCGTATGGCATCCTCTTCGTAGCAACCTGATAGTGTGATGAGAACCTGGGTATCGTCAGCATAGTTGGTGTATGTGACACCCAGGTTATCAAAGCGGTCGAACAATAGCTTTGTGAAGATATTGTATAAGGTTGGCAAGACGCACAAGCCTTGTGGAACGCCACAGAGGATGGGGATGTGGTGGGCTGAAGCCCCCGGTGAAAAGACCCGTGTGGTTCAGTCGACTGGGAAGGATTGGACCCAGGCGGACGCCTGGCTCGAGAAGGCAGCTGAGGCCGTCAGATGATCCGTGAGGATCTGATGTTCGACGAGGTCAAAGGCTGCTGAGAGGTCAAGCAGCAGGAGAATGGCTAGGTTGCCCTTAACCTTTGACTCGTCCATCTGGATTTTTAAACCAGATTGTATAAGGCCCAGGAGGTTGTTCTCTTCCAGATGCTTCTGGATTTGCAGGTAGGCCACTTTGTCTAAAATCTTTAGGATGTAAGGGACACTGGTAATTGGCCTGTAGTTGGTTGGGATGTTAGGGTCTAGGTTAGGTTTTTATAGCAGGGGCATGACCCAGGCCTCCTTGAGGCTGCTAGGTACTGAGCTCGTTTTGAAGGATACGTTGATTAGGGTTGTTATGAAGGGGGACAGGTTGTTGGCGCCTTCCTGGATGATGGAAGCTGGGCAGCAGTCCCCTTGGCATCTGGATGGCTTGACGCCTTTGATGATGCCTTCCACTTCTTTTGTGGGTACCGGTGTGAAAGAGAAGGGGGGCATGATAGAGTTTTAGAGGTGGGTGGTAGAGAAGCGTTTCCTTTTTTGGCTTGGCTGAGCTTTTTCATTTCAATTTTCGATTATAGCATGGACATTTTGTCTGCCAAGGCTTTTTGGATCTTCTCACACCAGTCTGCATCTTTGACGTAGGTTTCTGAGGGTGGGGCGGGGGATTCGAGTTCCCTGAGGATGATGAAGCGCTCTTTTGTTCTAGATTTGGCATTCTCAATTCTGTTATCATAGGTCTCTTTTTTGGCCCTGAGGATAGAGGTTTTGTAGGTAGTGGCTGCTAAAATGAATAGTGTTTTGTTGGCCTGGTTGGGTGTTTTTCTCCAAGTTACTTCTGCCGCTCGTTTGGCGTTCCGTAGGATTTTAAGCTCTGGGGTGAACCATTTGTTCAAGTGGCCTGCTGGTTTAGCTTTAGTGAGTTTGGTAGGAGCGATGATATCTACTGCAGATTCAAGTGTTTTATTATAGAGTTCAGCAAGTTTATCCACATCTAGGTTGGAGAAGTTTGTGGGTGCAAGGATGTTGTGGATTAGAGGGCGAAGGCTCTGCAAGGTGATGTTACGGTTGTTCCTCGTGGAGGTTTGTGGGATGGTGGCTGGAGGGGTGTTTGATTGCGTCTTCCCCTGGATGGAGAAGGAAATGGCGTGGTGGTCTGACCATGCGATTGGTTCATTTTTGAGGATGGAGGTGGAACAGTTGTGCTCTGCCAGCCAGTCCAGGGTTCTGCCTTTGTTATGAGTTGCAGCTGTGATCCTGTGCTTGAACCCTAGTTGGGAAATGGTGCTTTCTAGGGAGAGCAAATTTGGCGTCATTAGGATCACTGAGGCCCAGGTTGAAGTCCCCTAGGAGGATGACTTGAGATCCTGGTTTGGTATTAGTGGACAGGAGGCCGGAAATCTCTACCTCAAATGAGGAGAAGGGGCCTGGAGGTTTGTATATGAGATGCATCAGGATGGTTTGTGAACCAGAGAGTTGGAACTTAACGGACAAGAGTTCGGCGGACCGGAAGCTGGACAGAGGGGTCATTCGGAGCCAAGGGAAGTTTTGGCGATAAAGGCGGCGACTCCTCCTTTACTTGAGTTTCTGTTGTTCCTTAGTATTGAATAGGGCTCTGGGATGGCCAGGGATAGAGCTGGGCCTGCTGCCTGATGCAGCCAGGTTTCATTAATAGCTAGGAAGTGCAGGTTGTTAGTGGATATGAGGTCAGCGATGTCCAGCGCATGGACGACCAGTGATCGAGCAGTATGAGAGCACCTTTGATCAGAGGGTGTTCAATTATGCAGGTGGAGGACCTTTGGGTGTTGTCCCTGATTTGCAAAGAGCTGGCATGGGCTTGGTTATGTTGAGAATGACACAGGTGTTTTATGGGGACGGACCTGGGGGGTAAGAACCAGGAGCAGAGTCTCGGGTTTCGGTCCTTTACTGGGCAAGGGTGCCAGGGTGAGGGGGGAGCAGCAAATCGGCAGATCCATTCTGATGGGCTTATAGTGCAGTTTGGCTGGTTGATTTTTGCTTTGTTCGTTCTCATAGAGGGGAACCCATGACACATTTTTTGATACCATAAGGGGGAGGTTGTTGCCTGCCTACGCATGTTCCCACCGGTGCTGTACAGTGTTACCTGCAAGGGAGTTTAACATGGTTTTGACAGCATTATTGAAGTCACCATATGAGTCAGCTCACAAGTGAGAATGTTTTTTTGTCTTGATAAACTGCCTTCATCGTATCCACCACCACGACCAGGAACATTGGGGAGTTGCAAGCTCTCTCCGTCAGTCTGTCTTATGATGAGTTCTGTGGAGACAGTTATTCCGAAATCGTGGCCAGTATTCTTCCCCAAAGTCATTTCGGAATTTACTCTAGACGAGTCCATCTCGTTGCCTGCTTTTTTCAAATATCACTCTATCCCAGCAGAGAGGAGCTTGCAAACTCTGGACTTGGTACACGTGGCAAAAATTCGATATGCAACACATTGGAAGTTGGATCGATTGTTGCCTTTGGTGATCCTAATATAAAAGGACACTCGACTAAAATAAGAGCTGCAATGACTGCATTCCATGCTGGAGTCTCAGAACTGGACATTTGTAGGGCCACAACATGGATGTCTCTTCATACCTTCGCCATGCAAGCCAAGCAGTCCAAAACGCAGTGAACTGTTTGCCAGGTGGTGCTGTCATCTCTTTGCTTGAAAGTACGTGCAGCCTTGCTCTGCGCTTATTTACATGTATTTGTATCTATTTAAAAATTGCAAATATAACTGATTGGAACAGTTTATGAAAGGGAGAAAAGAAAATGTTGAAGGTCAGAATGAAAGCGCGAGAGTGTCGAAGAGGATCTGATGTCAAGTGATAATGTTCCAATGTTTCTCCAGCATTGGGTTGTTCATCGATTCACATGCTGTTTGAATATTCAGCGTTACCAGAGTTTGAACCCCACTGTAACATTAAAACAGTTTCATTTGAAATGAAGAAGACAGCAGTCACTTTAGTATTCTTTAAGTGTTGTTTTGTGTCATTTACCCCTCGGACAAAAGGCAGTGCCTCCTATAGCTCCACCCCTGGAGGCCATGTTTGGATTCTTTGACACACGTTCAGTGCTGGAAAGTCCTCACCAAAGGTCCCACTTTACTCCGTTTTCTTCAAGAAAATGTTAACCTACAACTTTTACATCTTCTGAATGCTACAGATAAGTACTTTACTATTGTGGGGTTCGGGAGCTACTACACTCTTGGTACTCCCCTGGGGTGACAGAGGGGACACAAGTTTACTCTTTTGTTTTTTTTAGGGTAGAGTCCATTGAAATGTGCCTGCCTCTCCTCACCATGACTGATTTTAGGAGCCTTTCCAAACTTTCTCTACTTGCAGGTTTTTAAATACATCTGTGTAGAATATAGGCAGAAGAAAAGCAATACAGTGGTGGGGTGAGCACTCTCGGCTCACGTCTGTTGAGCCTTGCCACCTCCTGTGGGTTTGTATATGTACTGCTATGGAATCATTATGAGCGTGTGAATCCATACCAGACCCCATGCTGGAGAAGGTTAAAGTTACTTACCTGTAACTCTTGTTCTTTGGCATAGATTCACATGCAAACCCTCCCTCCTTCCCCGGCTATTCTTGGCTCTTAGTGCCACTTTACGTGCTTACCAAATTTGAAGATAGCCACCAGGGGTGGAGCTTAGGGAGAGGACTGCCATTGGGTGGGGGCAGTATGACCCTAAGAACACTGATTGGTTTAGAGGAGAAATACAGTTTTCAAGCTGAAGTTAAACAGTTTTTTCTTTACCGAGGATTCCCAGCCTGACGACGGGAAATATTCATGAGCATGTTACAGGTAAGTAACTTAAATCATACTACATGCAAGCAAACTGATTACAGATAAACATAAACAAAACAAAATCTGTGTTTTGGTCTGAGTAAAAGGGAAGACACGAGCATTGCACATACAGGAGGGATTAATAGAACATTTTAGCTCTTCTACTTATCTAGGATATGTGGTTACAGAAGGAATCGAGAATAATGAAATATTCTAAATGAAATGCAGGAATTCCCTTTCCTTAACGGATATATAATAACAATAATAATATTCACAAATTCACAAAGAATACTTCCGGATACAGCCTTTAAGGCATATAGCTTATGACTAGAGTGTAATGGCTACCAATCAGTATGGCTTGAGGCAAATTATGATGAGCACAAATAGCTAGACATACTTCAGGCAACAATTTGGTGGAAATTGCTGGTATTGTCGAAAGGTTTCCTGGTATGAGCTATGTTTTATTAAAAAAGGGCTCTTGTACATAAAAGCGATGAAAGATCCAGCATGTCCTCTATTAAATATTTTGGGCCATACAATGAAAGGAAATAGTTTGTGTTTTCTATTAAAGGCTCAAAAAGACAATGTGGGACAAAGATTATATAAAAACGGAATTCTAATGTCACTGTGGTCTATCAGGAACACATAGAAGAGAAGGGGGGTCACTGTCTTGTGCAAAGAGCAATGCAGAATTCTATCAGATGATCAGATGGGAACCTGCATGGGACAATGATTATGAATTACAAAAATAACTTGTAAGGAAAGTAAATGAGTGGGACTGTATTAACAATCATAAACATGTTACTAAACTAAAAGGCTTGAGTACATTTTCGCTACTACACTTTAATTTTATGACACCACGGAAATATGTGTTGCAATACCCATCCTCTCACCTGAGAAGGTTTCTAATGATGTTAATACTATTTTATTCATTTATTATTTATTTTATTTTTATTCATATGTTTATATAGCGCTGCAGCTCGCGAGCATCAGAGTGCATTACAAAAAGACATACTTGAAGTGTCAAGAAAGAACGGGACCTGGCAGGTGCCACATAGAACATTACATATAAATAAGAGTATTAAACTAGCTGGAGTATCAGATGGATGGAATCTTATTTGAACAGAAGTGTCTAATTGTTTTCTAAAGCGTAAATGATTAGTTTCCAATCTCAGTACGGGAGGAAGTTTGTTCCATTTTAGGACGTCTTTGGCCGTGAAAGCCCTGCCTAGACCCTTTGCTTTTTTAGCTGGAACAACTTGGAAAAGGCCAGTATTGTTTGATCTCAAGTTACAGTGTGATTCATGCCACTTGAATTGTTTTTTTAGGTAAGTTGGCGCTTTACCAAATAGACATCGATGTACCAGAGTGATGGTTTTAAATATGATACGTTCCTCGATCGCAAGCCAGTGTCGATCCTTTCTGTCCTTTGCGACATGCTCTCTCTTAGGTTTGCAGGTGATTGTTCTTATAGCGTTGTTCTGGATCACTTGGCATTGTTTTAGGCATTTGCTGCTGGCGCCCAATAATAGAGAGTTTCCATAATCTAACCGGGAGAGAATTGTGGCTCTAGCTATGATTGTGCTATTTTGTTGACTCAGCAAGGATCTGATTTTTTTTCAATAATTTCTGATGATATTGGCAGTTCCTTTTAAGGTAGGCTGTATGGGCTTCTGATACCATAGATGCCTGTACTGTACTTCAATACTGAACTAGTTACCATTTTTGACAGTGAGTGGGCCTTGATATGGCATCACAAAAGCTATCATCCTAGATGACTTCAACCTCGGCCTGAATGATCCCTCTGACACACACGCAGGTTCACTCGCTGGCGTGATGAAAGCCCAAGGCTTCTCCCATCGCATTAGCACACCCACACATGAAAGAGGTTGGACCCTAGATTGGCTTGCTGATACCAATTGTGACATGAATATCATATTAAACGCACCACCATCTTGGTCTGACCACAATACTATAATAGTCTCCATCACCATAACTACCAAACATACTAAAGTATCCCCTCAACTACATGTGCCCCTATCCAGAAATTCCAAAAATATAAATTTCGACAACATGCTCCCGCTCCTAACACCACCAACAAATGCCACATACGCAGAAGATGACCCAACCCTACTAGTCAAACTATACAACAAGACTATGCTAATAGCCATGGACACAATTGCTCCAATGAAGTCTAAGAAAACAAAACCAAAAACTCATATCAAAACTTGGTTCACCTCCGACCTGCAAACGTTACGAGCGACTAAAAGATCTGCCGAATGCAACTGGCGGAAATCGCCAACAAATGCAAACAAAGTTATCTTCAAGACTCTTGCGAAAAACTACAAGGAAGCAATTACTAAAGCTAAAAGTAATCTTTACAATATTAGAATCCAAAATGCTCAATCACGCCCTAGAGAACCATTTGCCATACTCCGAGAGCTTGAGTCACCTGCCCCTGCACCAGACCACAGCATCAAAGATCAGTTATGGTGCACCAATGTTCATAAAACTCTAGCAGATACAATTTTCCTCCTACAAAATCAAATTGAAGCTAAAAAATCCATACTTTATCTTAATGATGACCACCATCCCACACCAGCAGCCTGAGAACCATCTCTGCTCAACAAATTCGCATTTAGACCAATCCACAACCGACACTATCAATATCATTAAAGGCCTTAAACCTTCTAGATGCAAAGGTGATATTTGTCCAGCTACACTGATAAAGGAATGTGCGCAAGAACTAGCTCCTCTCATCACGACCATCATCAATACATCATTCACCACTTGCTCCCTACCTGGCGACTTAATAGAAGCCTGGGTGTTACCCTTGCTAAAAAAAAACACCTTCGACCCTAATGTCCCTACCAATTAATGACCCATCACAACAGTACCATTCATTCTAAAAATCCTTGACCGTGCAGCTTTTCTGCAGATCCAACAATTCCTAGAAAATAACAAACTGCTAAGACTAAGACAGTTGGGATTTACTGGCCACGGTACAGAGACAGCCTTATTGGATCTTAAAATACAGATGGACCAATTCAAAGACAGAGGAGATCTTTGCATCCTTCTTCTATTACACCTCTCGGCTGCATTTGACCTGGTCAACCACAACATTCTATGCCACCACCTCGAAACCGCAGTCCAGTTCTCATCTCAAGCTATCAATTGGATCAATTCCTTCATGTCCAATCGCACAATGAGTCTCCTCAACCACAGCAGCAGCCTCCCACATCGCAGTAACTTGCAGTGTCCCACAAGGGTCTTGCGTATCACCAACACTGTATAATGCTTTTACAAAACTCCTCTTTGACAAACTATACAACATGGATATCACATATACTAATTACACGTATGATACGCAAATACTAATCCCAATAACAGGATGTCATGACACTGACACCCACAACTTGAATAAAATGTGCCTTGGTATCCAGGCTTGGATCACCCAAAATGAACTATGCCTTAACAATGACAAAACAGAGCTCATCCTCATAGGTAACAATTCCAAACTCGACAACCTGCCTAAACAATACGATTCCTTCAATATCGATGGGAATAAGATCCAGGTCGCCAAAGAAATAAAAACATTGGGGGTCTACATCGACTCAGCCTTCTCCCTCACCAGACAGGTCAACGCTGTTGTCTCGTCTGCAGCCTCTACCTCTAAACTTATCAGATCCATTAGAGCTTTTCTCTCACCTGACAACAGGGTCACACTAGCAAGAGCTTTGATCCTTTCCAGGATAGACTATTGTAACTCATTAAACGCAGGCGCTAGCATCAGCAACATTAAAAAACTTCAGGTTGTGCAAAACAATGCGATCAGAGCAGCTTTAAACATACCTAAAAATGAGCATATCTCTCCCCAGACGACTCACTGGCTACCTGTCCACGACCGGATCAAATTCAAAATTCTTACCCATAAATGTCTAGCCAACAAGGCACCAACATATCCCAGTAAGCAAATTACCAAAAACCAGTCCATCAGACTAACTGGATCACCATCCCAAGATTCAAAAGAGTAAAGGCAGGAGGCTCCAGCTTCCCGGCAGTCGCAGCTTACCTATGAAACTCCTTACTACCACAATTAAGAAATTACCCCTCAATGTGGTCTTTCCGAAAAAGTCTCAAAACTAGACTATTCAAATTAGACCTACAACAATGACACTACTGGGTTAGACAGATGACAGACTGAGTATGCCCTCCCATTGTTAAATCCAAGTGTCAGCATTTCCATGTTTGCTACCCTCCCTGTACTAGACCTATGAATGAAAATATAAAATGTAACAAGTACCTGTCATATGAATGCATCTGCAATCTGTAACATGTAACAAGTAAACTGAACCTTCACTGTAACCATTTTTTTAAGTTCTAGCGCTTTGATGCCTCTGGGCTAAGCGCGCAGTAAAAATGCAAAAATAAATAAACAAAAGATAATAGATCCTGCAGAATGTGTGTAAGATAGCACACAAGTTGGAACCTAATAGACACGTATTCATTCAGTGTTTAATATTGGCATATTAATGTGTTTTATATTTGGGTGGATTTGTCCATAACTTAGATTATATAAAAACTGAATTTTGTTGGCACTGTGGTCTATCAGGTACACATAGAAGAGAAGGAGAGTCACTGAAGTATCTTGTCATGTGCACACTTTCATCCCTCCAGTGCTTGAGCTCTTGTGTTACCTCCTCACTGCTCTCATGTTTATGTTATGCTCCTGTGATGTTTTTTGTTTAGTCCTTTTCCTTTTGAATCTATAGTCCCTTTGCTGAATTTTCCTGTAGCAGTTAAGTCACAGCTCCTTCTCCCTCAGAGGAGACCCTTCCACTCCGTTGTCCTCTAGCGTTCTCAGAGGCTAGAGACATTCTTTGACAGAGACCCGACGTCCAGCCGCTCCCCGTTTCCTTGGGTTAATTCTCTCTGACCTTTCAGGTGATATAGTTTCTTCTCTTCTCTCACCTGTCTCTTGGTTCCTGTTTCCGTGCTGCTCTTCTCTAGTCTGGGATGTCCCTCAGCGCTTTATTAATTTTCCAACTACCATATTAGTGGAACTGCCCTGTTTCGAGCTTCGAATTCAGCCACAAATGGGCGATGTGATGCTGTTACTTTTCCGGGCCCTTCCGTGACAGGGGTTGTGGGTCTGCCATTTTGACATTGGTGGAGATCTGTAGATCTCACGGGGGAACAGAGGGTTTGGAGGGCAGTCGGGCATAGCTCATGCTTTTGCCGGGTGTCACCCACACTGTAATCATTTTACTCACTCACCAAGCCTCCAACATGCCCATGCACTTCAATGGGCTCTAACCCGCCAAAAACAAAATCTGGTGTTTTCACCCGCATTGGGGACCCACAAGGTTGAGAGCTGTAGACATGTCTGCCTGTAGTGCCATCTTGGCCACACACCTTAAGTAGAATTTTTACCCAACTTGTTTGGCCAACTTGCGCTTTCCTTGAACAGAATCTTGCATAGATTTTTGTTAGTTATGTCCCAACCTTTGTCAAGTCAGCACTTCTAACTGTATGAGATTATCTCCTAATAATTAGCAGATGTAGTATCTCTTTCTCTTCTCATTATTTTCTCTCATATTTATCTGTAACGTGGACAATTTTTTTTTTTATTGTTTGCTATAGAGGTTGTAACAACCCCATATTTACTAAAACAGGCCTTATATACCCACACATTTACTGTTAAAAGCCCAGGCATGTCTGCCAGTTACTGTTTGCAGACATATGACATTATTACTAGATCTTGTAAAAAGATATGAGTGGCAGTTTTTTCAATACTGGTAATGCTATGAACAGTTGGTCAGTGCCAGAGATGCCCAACATCAAAAATGCAGTCACATTTTTCAAAATTCAGTTACATTGGCTGGCTGGGCACAGACATTAAGCATGAATAAATCTAGGTACCGTTTGCTGCGCCTTCTTAACATTCATAAGGTCTCCTATTGGGCGGGGGGCAGAGGATTGAGAAATATGTAACGCTAGTGAGAAAACTCATTTTGACAGACGGTATTTACAAAGCCATGAGATCGCGCATTTATCTACATCCTTAAATAATTAAAAGATATGGGAAGCATAATTCACACCTTCTTTCGTATAGTCTGACGTTTCATGACCGTATCTTCCTTTTCAGAGACATTCATAGCCTTGGAAGTTGCATGGTACTTTTTAAACCCCCAGAACTTTATGGACACCCTCATTTTAATGTACTGCAAAGTTGTTATGTCAATCATTAAGGAGAACACCTCAGCAAAGAGTAATCATTTATGTTAGAAAATTCAAGTTTGATACGATTGTTCCACCCTTTGGGTCAGAGACTCAACTTGACAGAGAAGAAAGAGGAGTAGGAGGAGGAAAAGCAGGAGGAGGAGGAGGGGGCAAACCTGTCTGGTGCCTCGAGGAATTTTGATGTTTTGGGAAATAAGGTAATTTAATTTTGTCCCAGGATCCATATAATTGTGGTTGTGCTTCATGAAATGTGCAGGAAAACCGAATTCTGTTGTCACCAATTACCAAAGGGACCAGCCCATGAGGTCTTAAGGCTTTTCTGTATCTGAAGGCTGCAGGACTAAAACCATGTATGCCTTTGAAATTCTGGAGTATTTACCACCCTACTAATGTTCTCCCCAGTTTTAATCTATAACAAACCCAGTTTGATCAGGGGCCACAATTGGATACAGCTAGCTTTTTTGGGGCCCTTTGATGACTTGAAACATTTGCTATTAGTACTTTTTATTAACAGTGCAACAAACGGGTACTACGGCACACATCTGTGTTATTTTAATTAACACAGGAACTCATTTACATGCAAAGTTGGGGCATGTGAACTGAGAAGGCTGCTTACATAGAACACTGACAGGCCCTATAGAACACAAACCTTGATGTTACTACATGATAGAAATCAAAAGGTAGACACTGTGCAAGCACTGCCATTTGGACCTGGCCTTAACAGTTAGTTGTTTTAACATGAGACCGACAGGGGATCAATGACCCATTGCTTTTGTGGTCACAGAGGGCGGCGCGCATGGCAGCTTCCCACTTAAGGAGAGTGGAGTACTTTTGCTGCCTTCTCTGACAGTTACACAAGACACCTTGCAAATGTTGTTAATGTAAGTGCACAAATGTGTGCACAAATTAGTCAACACCCCAAGTTCTTCATAGAGACAGTCTCTCTCCTCTGTACGGTAAATAGCTGTTAATGGGTGAGGCAGAACCTTATATGGCTCCAGGAGAGACCGCTATGGGGACCAGCTCACACCTTGTGCATATGCTAATCCACGACAACCCCATTGGAAGGATAGTCCTTAGTATCTGGATGAATAATGCATGGATGTCTTTGTCCTCCTTCCATCATTTTAGCTGTGGCACGAGTAAGGGAAACACCCAGAGAAATGTAGCGACAGAGGACTGCAAACTCAAGATTGCAGACTTATTGCAAAGTTCATCATAGCCTCCAGACCCATAACCCCTATCTATCACTGCCAGCAGACTGCTTTTCACCACCCACCATCCGGTTTTTCTGGTCTGTGTTTCATCATGAAGAATCCCCTGCAGGGTTGCAGCATCATTGATACTGAAGGCCTGGTGCTACGCCACAGCCTGGTGAGTGTGTTTCTTGGTGGCTGTGCGGGGGGGGGGGGCTTTCACTGGATTGTGTGAGAAGAGTTTGGGTCTTGAGGGAGACAGCAAGGTAGACCACTCAGTGAAATTACCAGGGCTTTTAGCCCCTGCCTCAACCAATGCCTGACGAAATCTGTTCCTTATGTTAATTGATTGTAGTTTAGAGAATGCCTAACCTTCCCCCTCTTAGATGCTTGTGTTGCTGCACATTGGATGCAATGTATCGATGTGTGAGAGAGAAAGAGGTGAGGGATTATCAGTGATTGGAGTGCAGGGTTACAGGTTGTTTTGCCGTGACGGCATGTTATTCTGTTTACATTTGTTCTGCATGTTAAGTATAGCAGAGCCCTCAACTATAGACAGTTGCACTATTTGTTGATAGATTATTTATAATGCCCATCCCCCCGCATTACATAGAATACAGGTCAGTCCCACGAAAAATATTGTCTGGCTATCACATAATCACTGACATAGCAGTCATCTCCGCGCCTGAATCCAAAGCCCTGCAAGGTTTTTTTAATGTTTTAAACTGTTGAATAGTCACCTAAATCTAATTACTATTTGCATGCAATATAATTCTCATTTATTTCCATGTTTGCGCAGACTACAGTCTTCCAAAGGGCCTTCCACCCCACACTGCTTCAAAGCCATAACAATGGCAGTAGGCCCTATGCAAGTATCAAATAACACAGCATATATCTCTGATGATTGCTTTGTGAAGACTCTGGGACATAGTCGAGAAGAAATTAAGATGCTGACGAGAATGAATTAGAATCCTAAAATGTGGTTATTTGAGTGATTGAATGTAATAATCATGATTTTAGCTAATATAATTTAAGATTAAGTATTTTGCAAAATAAATTAGTGATGGTGAAGCTTTTAATGTACGCATATAATTTTATCATGGTTGTAATGTGTGAAAAGATTCCTAGCCTGACGATGGAAAATAATTCAAGCATGTGAATCTGTGAAAGAAACAACCGCTGGAGAAAGGCTAAATTACCTTTGTTATATTCGTTTTTCCCTTTTCAGAACATGTTGCTATTTAATCATTTTCTTCTCTCTTATAGTAATACCTTTTTTAAAATCCATCTTGCTCTTCCAAGGACAGTTCTAATCATTTCTAACGTGCATGACAAAGCTTTTTTAGTATAGCATCGTTTTTTCTCCAAAGACGCATACTAAACGTCTTACTCTGATCCACTCAGTAAGATTTAGTTACTATCCTGTAAAAGTAGTTCTCTATAGTGGTCTTTCTTGAGCACATTTTGATCACTCACATTTGATAAGATATTGCCTTTGCTTTCAGACAGCTTTGATTACGGTTGTCATCACTGAAGTGACCTATTTTATTGGAAATGATTTGATAACCACGGTGCTTCATGATCTGTTCTCGGTGTTCATCCCAATATACCCACTTGTGGGATGTCTGATCTGTTTTATAAAGGTAAGTGTTATCTGTTTTGCTAAAATACTCTTATGGTGAACCTAAGAAAATGTACCTTGAAACTATGTTCTTTTATTTGCCTTGATTGTTGGACTGGTAGTAGCTGTGCCTTAAAGCTTAATTTCCAGGCTACCAAGGATGGCAACAGTTTTATTGATAAATACACTAAATAAAAAATCATGACATCTGCTCATTGTGGCATTTATCCAACAAGTAGGGGGCCTGCTAAAAAAGACGTGCTTGACATTTGGAAGGTTAGGGTTTTTTTCTTCTCATGGGAATATTGGCACAGTCAGTAGAACGCAGCACATTGTTCTTACATGTCTACATAGATCAGCACAAATGCTGGAAACAATTGTGTTGGAGAAAGAAAAATAATAGGGAGCAGTGCGGATAACTTAATGTTTTCTACTCCAAAGAAATTAAGATTTTGCTCCACCCTCTCTTCTGACATGGCAGACATGGCATCCTTTGTTACTTATATGAGCAATCAGGCACTTGCACTATCTGCTGGTGGCACCTTAGATACCTAGTGTCCTAAATTAAATGGATTTTTTTCTTTATAAAATAAATGCAAACTGCACTTGGATATCATACTAAGTTTGAAAGAAATTATGATTAAATATTGGTGACATTTTATGTTGTTTTATAAATTAGGTTGTTGAACCGGTTCAAAGAGGTGGTGCATAGAAAAACTATTTATTTTTCCTGGTAATGGTACCATGTTTCCACTGAGGATTAATAGTGTTCTTTAAGTAATGACACTTACTGTGCATATCAGTTCTCGATTTGCTCTTGTTTAAGAGAGGGATACAACCTTATGACATGTTCTGGATTTAAGGGTTACACAAAACTCAATACCTCACAAGAAATGTGAGGACTGTAATATCTCGGATCCTCCGCAGAAGCCCTGATGTAATTCTCTTCACAGGCAGACAACCTGACAGCTAGATATGAAGATGGCATCTCCCAATTGGGACTCACGAGCAACATGAAGAATGCATGTAATTTCAGCCTTCAAGTGAACTGAGTTATTGGGTAGTGAGCAGATGAGCTTATGCAGCCATTACAATGTGCCACGGACTACCAGGAGGGTTCTTATGCATGAATTGGAGACTCAAGGAGAGGTTCTTTCCTCTAGCACAGGACAGGCCGCTTTAGGCGTGTGTCACCTGGCTCAGGACATGCCGCTCGAGTGGCCAGCCACGACTGTGCTTCAGAGCTCCAGTTCACACCATTGGCGATAGCAGTCATAACCCACACCCCAGGGCCAACTCGTACTTATCTGACCTGGGCTCACCCACCCAGACTTCCTTAATTACAGGGACTATTAATCAGGGGTCGATATGATTTCTGAATCATGCCGGTGAGCTAGAGGAAGGGCCCGCTCTACCAGTAAAAAAGAGAGTAAGGGCTTCTATTATGGTGGGGACAGGTGAAAAAGGTGAATTTCATAAGATTATCATGTTAATTCTAGGCTATTTTTCTAAACTGATGGTATCTTAAAAGCGGAACTGCATATATATTGTAATCATTCCATAGCATATCTTATCACCTGACACTACCTATTACTTAATTTTATGGGATTCTTCACTGCATTAGCCGCCGGCACTGGTATTAGCTAACTGGACCATTCCAGTTTACTTTAACCAGCTCTGTATCCCCCGGGGCTACAAGGGACTACTGAGGTTCCACTTTCAGTCCGCAAGCACCATACTTTTTTTCCAGGGATTCTCGGGTTTACAGGATAGCACACTAAAGATGGGGACCAGAACAAGAATTAATACTGCCTCAGAAGTAAACCTGGAGACCACAGGAGGACGAGGAGATTGAGGCTATTAAAACCAGGCAAAACAGTCCCAGAGCTAGCGACGAAAGGTCTGACTGAAGCCGTCCTCAATCAAGTGGGCCATATAGTGTCCCAGTAAGAGGATGGGGGAGGGAGGGGCAGTTCTCCCTTAAGATTTAGTCACAGAAGAGCATGCTGAACAGTCCCAGCAGCTGATCACTTTGGCATCTGAAAGTATGCTCTCGAACATTCAGTTATTTATGCTACAAACACCATCAAAAAATATGACCGAAGTCGGCCTGAGTAGTAAAGTGCCAGCAGAATTTGAAGAAAATGAGGAAGCAGTGAATGATGTTAACATTGCTGAACCAGCTCCGAGGGGGTTGCTTCATAAGGAGGCGGACACAGCAACTCCACAGAACCCAACTATTATGTTGAGCTCGGGACTATTGGATAGATATCTCTTGGAAGAATTGGAGCCGTCTATTTACTGAGTGAAGATTGATGTTTAGGGCATAAGGCTCCACAATAACCACACTCAACACAGCTACTACCAAGTACATTGTTTGGGATCAATATATTAAATGGCTTGATAAATATGGGAAAAACACCTTGTTTCGCACTGATGATGACGTTTCTGAAGTGGTTATTGGGTCTAACCATGCAAAATATTTGAGGGAGCAGCGCTCTATTAAGGTTTACGCAGCATTATGGAGTTTGCTGCAGTGATAACTGACTCAATTTCTCCCCCAACACAAAGTTTCCCAATATCAAATGGCGAGAGGGAAGTGGAAGCTCTGGTCTCCATCATTCAAGGCCTTTTCTTCTGTACCCCAGCTTCGGGAAGAAAGAAGTTCAGACAATGTTCTGATGTTAATGGTTTGACACGTCTCTCGTGTGTACGAGGCGATTGCTGCCATTAAGAATGTATTATTATCCATAAAAGGGGGCGGAAATGAAAGAACAGTTCCTCTTAGAAAGAATCTTAGGTATTATTCACAAAATGGTTGCAGACTTTACAGTTAGTCAAGGGGTTTTGCAGTCCCTAGTCCGAATTCTTGAGAATGCTGCTTTGGGTATTACCCAGGCCGTATTGCAATCTAATAGTCTATCCATAGGTAAAGCAGCTCCCGCAAGCTCACTATGCAGGGCAAAGGAACCCTCTAAAACAATTTCTACCCAAGGCAAATGATGATACTAACTATGTTGCTGTCTGGACTGATGAGCTTCCACTGAGGCCTAAACCCACACATCAGAATACAGTCAAGGCAGTCACTTGAGACACATGGTTTCAGTTCTTGATCGGACCCCTGACGCTGCGGCACCTATCCCTTATAATAACTTTGCGGTCACGAAGTGCAACGGAGAGTGGAGTCAACAGCTGCATCAGCTCTGAGGCCCTTGGAAACGTTATTGGTACATGTCAACTTGCTTTGAACTACTGGTGAGAGTGTTTTTCTTTTTTTTACTTGAGCTGCGAACATTAGTGTCTATCTTCAATGTCTTTCTGTATGGCTGCACGCCCATTATCTTATGCTCTTAGAAGCAAGTCGAAAACTCAGGCAATGGTTATAGAGGGATTGAAGGGCTCTAATGAAAAGCCAAGGTACACAATCCCTGTGCCCCTCTGAGGTGACACAAGACAAGATCAGAGTTTTTGACAAATATGGACGACGCTTCCATCTTGTATGTGGTTGAAGCAACACGTACAGATATTTCCTCGACTTTGGTGCCTGAAGCTAGTGCAGATTCTGAAATAATGATAATGATGTGTTTATTTATGTAGCGCCTTAATCCAAAGCGCTTTACAGAGCACATATTTACATAGTATATGAAATAGTAGTCATTATGGACTTCCAATCTCTTACTGGGGATCCTGACTTGCAGAATTTGGTGGCGGAGTGAAAGGAACCGACAGTCAAAAGTACAGAACAGCATTTTTTTGCAAGGGATACAGAATTCTATTTTATGGAAATCACCAATAATACCAATGAGAGACAACTCAAAGGACCGTGAAACTTCAGCTTTGTTTTACTACCGTCTCGGACACATCTAAATTCCACCCAGTTGTTTGACAATACTAATCAGAATTAGACAGAGGAACGTTCCACTATCTTTGCACTGAATTTTGTGTTGAACCCAGGGAACAAGCTATATGAAAACATCAACTGCAAGCTAAAAGATCAAAAGGGGATTCTCAACACAATCATTTCTATAGTCATCTTTTTGGAGGGCTACATATGTGCACTCACCAATCAGATTGATGGAATGGTTAAGGTTATGGCCTCGAGCCCTGAAAGGCGTTATTCATCTGCGATTCACCCCGTTCAAAGGTCACCAAATGTGACAAACAATTGTAGGTCTGGTTTAATTAATTTGTTTAAATCGGTGGTGCCCCTAAATGGCCAGCCTTTTGCAACTGATTTAACATCACAACAGATGCTGATTGCTGCGCTTGAGCAGGATAGATCAATGGAGATTGTCAATCACACTTCAGCCATCGAGACAGACCTGTTGCAACTTCCACCACGAAACAAATGTCAAACTAATACATCCAGATTAAAATACAATCGGACTAAATCTATTAAACATACTAAAAACCCGAAAAATGTGGGGTCCAATTAAAATACTGGATCCAGGAAATTTCTGAGGAAATTAAAGAATACCTTGATGGATATGAACCAAAGTATGAGAAAATAAGAGTCCTAATATTGAGGACCCTCACACACCACTTATAAGAGTCAATAGTAAAGCTACTATAGGTAAGTAGAGAAAAATACTTTAAAGCACAAACTTTTAGACAGAGTCAATTTAATAATAAAGAATTCAAAGAAAAAAATGAATTTGAACTTAACGCGTTTCTGGTATCACCCTTCGTCAGGAGAAGATATCACAAAGTAAATCTTCACAATCTTAGTGTAGTAATCTCTGAAAAAGTTAAGAAATGGCAACAACTGATTAGATCATTGAATTGTGTAGTGACATATCTTTCACTGTTTTAGATTTTAGCAGCGACACTGCTGATTTATCTCTTTTTGAATTATGAAGACCATGTTGAATACATTGTGGCACCATTGTGGTCCATTTTAAAGCTTCTTGCAGTGCTGGAAATATTACTGTGTTTATTTTAATTGATTGCACTGGATGCCTTTTAGTAAAGTGTTTTTTATTGAATTGCTGATGTGCTTGCAAAGTTTACAAGACTGAAGTGTTCACCGCATTGCAGCCAGTCCACTTTCTACTTCTGTTGAGGCGGCATCCTAGCCTCTCTCTCCCTCTACTTATGTGTCTCTCTGGCCGCCCGCTCAGCGGATGGGTGCAGCGGATGGGTGCAGCGGACACGCCTTTTGCGTGCCGAAGGCGCTATTAAGGCAAGCCAGTCCATGCCAAGGGCGTGCAGGGGGATCCCGCTGGCATGTTTGGTCGGCAAGCTCTTTTATCTATGGCACCCCCTGATACTAACTGGCCCCCAGGCTTTCTTAAAGCCTCCATTATGCCTTCTATACCTAGAACAAATAAACACCAATCTGTTTCTTCTACGTTTAGCACAGGGTTGCTCTACTGTGGCCTGCTTAATACTCGCTCCTTGGTCGCACATGCCCCAGACTGCCATGACTTCATGACCACAGCCCAGTTGGACCTATTGTTTCTAACTGAGACCTGGCTGAGAGACTCCTCTGGCCCCTCTATTGTGCAAGCTCTACCTTGCAACTACAGCTTTGCTCATGTCATGCTGACCGCTCCTATGTACATCCTGGAGGTGGTCTAGGAATTATGTACAAATCCTCCTATAAAATCATATGCTCTGTACCAGAGCACTTATTGAAAATGGAATGTCTACTAGCCACTGTCTCCATTTGTGCTTTATGCACACTCTCTGTCCTACTGGTCTATCGCCCTCCTGGGGCTGGTACTTCCTTTTACACTGCTTTCCCTGATCTTGTATCTGCACAGGACGAATTTAGAACCTTAAAGCTCAAATGCAGACAGGCTGAAAGAAAATGGCAGGCCAGTTACAAGGCTGCCAATAGAACTGCTTTTCGCCATGTCCTAACAATCTATCAAAAATCAATTTTGATGGCTAAAAAATCTTTTTTTAGTGAAAAGATTGAGCACGCGGTTAATAGGCCTAAGGCACTCTTTGAGTTAGTGCAATCCCTCTATACCCCGACTAAGACAGGTGTCTCTATTGAGCCCTCACAAGCTATTTGCGATTCCCTTTCTTCCTTCTTTCACTCTAAAATTGCTGCTATCTGTTAGTACATCAGCGATAACTCTGCCTGGCCTGTCTCCAAGCAGACTACCTCCGAGTCGCCTATTGTAAAAACTCTGTGGCGCTCCTTCCCTGTCTTTTCTGAGCAGGACATCTTTAAAGCTATTCATGGTCTTAAATCAGCATCGCCTTTAGATGCTATTCCATGGGATGTGCTCAAAAATATCTCTACAGATTTGATCACCCATATCACCTCGGCAGTGAATCTGTCCTTTAAAGAGGGGCTGATTCCTAGCTCCCTGAAGCATGCCTGTGTGCTTCCGCTATTGAAGAGGCCTTCTCTGGACCCAGCTATGCTGGCTAACTTCTACCCCATCTCCCTTCTGCCATCTTTGATGAAGGTGCTTGAGGCTCCGGTCCCTCCCCTCCTGTCATCTTTTATGGAAACGTCTGAGTTTTGATACTTTCCAGTCTGGTTTCAGACCAGGGAGAGGAACTGAATCAGTTCTGAACTCTGTATTTGATGAACTCACCCGCCTAGTCGACCAAGGCGGTGTTGGAGCTCGACCTGTCGGCTGCATTCGGCACGGTAGATCATTCTATCCTGATCTCCGTTTGTCGAACGCGTGCCTTGAAGGCCAGGTACGGAACTGGTTTGCAGCCTTCCTGGCTGACTGGTCCCAGTCAGCTTTCCTGCCACCTTTTTGCTCTGAATCAATTTCACTGTTCTGTGGAGTTCCACAACGATCTGCCCTCTCCCAAATTCGTTTTAACAACTATATTCGCCCTCTTCTTCTTATTATTATGTCTCATGGTTTCCGCTATTACTCCTTGCGGACGGCACACAGATCTTGGTCTGCCTAGATCTCTCTCGACCTGAGACTGCAACTCGGCTCAGGAGCTGCTTAGAGGACTTGGGTTCCTGGATGGCAAATAACTCTCTAAACCTTAATGGCAGCAAAACAGAGGTCCTTGTGGCGGGAACGACTAGTCCGCTCACTTATTGGACCCCTGATTTTTGGCCTGTTTCTTTTGGCCCCTTCCCCTTTCCGTCCCCCGTAGTGAGAAACCTACGGGTAAAGTTCTCATCCTCCCTGGCAATGACTGAGCAGGTGGGCGCAGTCTGCAAACCTGGTCATTTATTTTTTTATTTTTATTGTAACCTTTAGTTTAAATCAAACTTTTGTCACAACCAGTTTCTTATAATTTCTTTTAAGGAACAAACATCTTCCATAACAATTCACAACCCAGACTTGAATTACAATGAATAGTCTCAATACACAACAAGTCTATAAGCAGGTGCATGATAACCATTGCAGTTCATTTTTTACTATTCCAAGATGTTATCCAGGAAGTTTGTTACTGAGCATGTCAGATGTACTGAACTTCCACCTAAAATCCTGAGCCACTATTCGTCCATGTTACCACCTACTGGCGCAAAGTGTTTTAGGTGGGTTGACCTCTGGCTCTTAAGTGCTGTGCATTCTGTTATTAAATGTTTAAGTGATTCTATACTAGCCGTGCAGAATCTACAACTGTTGTCATCTGATGTTTCTATGTGACGTACCACTAACATTTGCTTTGTTTTTAAAGCATTTAAGCGCAGTCTTAGAATCCGTTGCGATGGTGACGAGACAGACATTTCTGCAGATATTGTGGCATGTTATCCAGCTGGTTCATTACAAGTCCAAAATCCAAAGCAGTCGATAGTTTTTTTATATTTGGACAAGTTCTGAATCCAAAACCATTGTTTTCTTTTCTTCTTTGTGATTTGAGGCTGATCTAACAACATTGCCATCTGGGTGTCGGTCGCATTCAGGACTGCCACCAACTTTTGCGTCCAGACCTTGAGTAATCCAGTGTATCCGAAGTTGTCTCTTGGCGCTAATATCTTGTATGCAGGTTCTGGATTGGCAACTAGCATTTTTCGTAGGATCACAGGGGATTTCCAGACGACAGAGGCATATAGTTCTTCTAATGCAAGTTCGTGCCTAATTATGATGATTGATATATAATTAGGTAATCTTAATACTCGCTGCCAGAAAATGCCCTCTAGTTGTGCCCAAATTTTGTGATCTAAGTTCCATCCTGTTTCTGCTCCGAATATAATTCCAGGGACTACTTTTTGCACATAAAACTGCCGAACTGGGATTAGGCTGAACTTTCCAAACAAGGTGTGGATTTTCGCACCTTGTAGAGAGAACGTTTTCATTCGTTGGAACAGATTTAATACCCAGTTTCTTTCTCGAATCGACTTGTTTATCGGAACTCCCAAATAGCGTACTTCAGCCACTGCTTCAATTTCCTCATTATTGATCTTCCATTTGAAGTCTTGATTTAATTTTCCTTTTGCCGTGCCGAACTTCATGATTTTGGTCTTTTTGGTCGATTCTCAGGTCATTTTTCACCATGTATTTTTGTAATCCTGATAAAAGTCGCTGTAGCCCTAATTGAGTTTTATCGATCAAAACCAGATCGTCGGCATAAGTTACACACCAGATTTGATGACCATTTATTTTCGGAGAGAAGCGTTTTATGTTTATTAGAGCGTCCGGGATGTCTGCGATGAATAGCTTAAACAAGACTGCCGCCAAGGGACAACCTTGTTTTACCCCTTTGTTCGTGTCTATCGCTTCAGTTAGCTCACCATTTCCATTTATCCTTACACGAATCGATGTTTTTGAGTGGAAGGCCATTATTGGATGTATAATGGTTTCTGGGCAGCCCCAGTATTTAAGTTTCCTCCATAGTAGTTCTCGATTTACTGTGTCAAAGGCCTGTTGAATGTCCACAAAGGCATACATTTGAGCTCTTCTTTGGGGCTTCCAAATTCAACAAATTCATTATTGTCAGGTTAATCTCCGTCCCAACTCCTTTCGTAAAACCTGTCTGGCGGCAATCAGAGATACCTTTGTTGGTTGCCCACGTTGTTAATTTTTGTTGGAGGAAGGTCGCCATTATCTTTCCGATGGTATCAAGAAGGACGATCGGCCTGTAGTTGGCTGGATCAGCCCGCTTGCCCTTCTTGAAAACTGGCACAACAATCGCTTTGGTCCATGATGCTGGGAGTGATTTTTGTTTGGCAATTCTGTCTAACAGCATGGCTATGAAGATGGACCACTCCTTTTTATGTGCTTTTAACATCACATTGGAATTGCCATCAGGCCCTGCGGCCCTAGAATTTTTTAGCTTAGAGATTGCGTTTTGTATGTCATCCTCGGTTTCCGATACTTTCCATTGCTTTATCTCAGTGTTCAATTCTATTGTTAAGCCGAGGTGAGTTTGCTCAAATACGCCTTCAAAATGGTTTTGCCAGGCTCCCTCGGAAACTCTGTTTGCCAACATATCTGTTTGATTGGCATTATCGTTGTTTAGAATGCGCCAGATCTCCCTCGAGTTGTTGGATTTGATTAAGGATAGCATCATTTCTCCGCGTTCTTGATCTCTCGTGCAGGAAAACGATTTTTGCCAATTACTGTATTTTTGTTGCCGTTGTTTAATATATAATGCAGCGTTCTCTCCCCTATTCGTTTTAACTCTCTTATATCTTTGTTGAGCAGTTTCTTCTGATCTTTTATAAGTCTGCTCCATTCATGACTATGTGTTTTCCTGTTGTATACAATCATTGGATCGCACATTTTTTGATAAGGCAATAGGGCAACATAATTTATCGGATTCAGTGTTTTGTTGCATAAGGATCGATACTCCTCTGTTAGACCTGTTATTTGTTTCTCTTTTAGGTTTAGCCGATTTCGCCCTTGATTTACTTCCACTGTTTGTTTACAGATCGCTACCACTGGCTTATGGCTTAAAGGCTATGACATTTCCAAGATGTCATGATCACTTCATTCAATCTGGACAATCTGGACAATTTGTAACTTTAGGATCTTGTTCCATAAGTTTTTTGATGTCCATATATAGTCAAGGATCTTTTCATGACCAAAATTTCGCCAGGTGAACTTCGGTGGCATATCCCCATACAGCAATCCCTTGCGTCCATTTCGTTATCCCATCGAACTCTCCTTGCAGTGGTGTTCTGTGTTTCCTTTGTTGCTGATGAAATGAGCTTCATCTCATCATTGAACCATGTTAGGTTCATGTCACCACATATGATAATCGATAGGTCTTGATATTTCTTATGATTTTTATCAATTATGTTTGTTATTGATTGGATAAGCTTCTCGGTTGTGATCTTTGCTGGATTCCAGTACATATTAATTAATAACGGGTATTGTGTTTTCATAAGTTGTCCATTTGATTTTTGAATTAGGGTTGCCTGAACAAAGCTGTTTGGATTTTCGTTACCACATACTTCCCAAGTGGTTCCGTTTTTCACCATTGTGATTAAGCCTGAGTAAGGGCGACCCTGGACATTTTTCTCTGCTGAATTCAGCAATGTCAGGTACCCATCTTTTACAGGTGGAGTCTGCAACCATGTCTCTTGTAAACAAATTAGGAAGTTTTCAGTCAAATCTACTGGAAAATCATCAAATAAGTGTTGGAACCCTCTCGTAGTCCATGATATTAATTTAACGAATCCTTCATGGTTATGGTTGCCTAGCTAATGTTTTCTCTTTCTTGTTTCCATGTTACTTATTTGCAGTGGACCAGACCGGCCAGCTTTTAGCTGATTCCTTGAAGTAACTCAGCGCTGTTCTAGAGATTCTATTTTCGTTTATGTTCCTGTTTAGGCCTCTAGGACTTTTTGTTATCGGTAGTTCTTCTTCCGAAATCTCAAAACCCAATAACAATAGTTCTTCTTTTGCAGCCATGATGGTTTTTCGTACTGCTTTTGAATTTATATGCAGTAATAGTTGGTCTGCTCGTTCCTCTGAGACGTATTCCACTATTCCAATATCTTGTGTCGTCACTGTTCTTAGTATTGGCACTGAATGCAATACTCGAATTACATTGCCTCTATTTAAGTTTACATCATTTTCCTCAAGGAATATGTTTTCAATCTGTATTTTCCCTTGCAGTGCTTTTGTTACAGTCGATTTGTGTTTTTCCACAGCAAGTAATTTATTCTGTGATTGTGCTCCGGTGAGTTGTGGATTTAATGTCACTTGATGTTTCATCGCTGTGTCCCGCTCTAGACTTTCTTTGGTTTCAAATAAGCGTTGCTGATTTGCTGTGGTTTCCAGCTGTCTTTGAGAATCGTTTTTTTTTTGCGAATTTTGCCATTGCTTGTATTGAAGATTGCTTGACAACTATTTCATTTGATTCCTTGGTGGTTAACTGACTCGTTTCATCCATCTCTTAGAATTCTGACGTCTTATCTTCTCCAAAATCATCAGAATATGTTGACAGATCGCAGAGATCCACCGAAGATATTACTGTTTTGATGGAGGCGTTGTTTGAATCCAATCTCATTCTTTTTTTGGGATTTTTTGTGTCTGTTTTGACTATTACTCCAGCAATTCTTATGAGATCTTTTTTTTTTCCAAGCCTTTATGATGTTCTTGGTTATCTCTTAACTGGGCTAGGCAAGTTTCATATGAACTTTCACAAACTACTTGATTGTTTTTTTGCTACTACCAGATTTGTCTTTTTCTCCGTTTTTTTTCTTGCCGGGCACTGCTTGTCAGTCTTTGATTGAGCAGTTTTGGCCTCGCTTACAATGTTTTTCGCTGGGCCTCCAAAAATTCCATAAGTTAGTTTGTCAGTCGAACAGTGAGGTTTTTCCGATGATTTTTCAACGTTTTCTACACCGATTGTCACAATGTTTGTTTGTCTTGGCAGAGGAGTTGCCTCAGATTCATTTGAATCGACAAGTGGCGTATCACTGTCGACCGCCTGTCCCGTCTGGATTGCTCCAGTTGACAAATTTTTGTTCTCGTGCAGTCTTTGGCCTTGTATCTCAATGGGTAGACTTGAGGTAGCTATAGCTTTGTCTCTTTCTTGTGTTTTTGACGTATTACCACTGTTACTGCCTTCAGCGACCTGTGTTTCCGCGTTTTTATTAAGTGCCTGCGGACACATGGAGTCTAAGGACTTGCTGTTCGGATCCAATCGCCCTTGCATTGAACTGCTCCTCAGAGTTTCTAGCAAGGAGTTTTTATCAGAGGGGTCTTTTTTGATATGTTCACTTAGCTCAATGTGCCAGGACGTAGTTTTGGAGGCTTCATTTTCAAAGTGTTGTATAAATAATGCATTTGCATTTTCCATTTTGATGATTTTTTACATTTAAGTGACTGATTTGTGCACTATTGTTTTGTAGTTTCTCATGGAGTGATTCTTACAGTTTAACGAATGGAATCAATGCCAAAGACGTAGCGGCCAATACATTATTGTGGATTTGTATTGCGGCCGCAGTTGACAAATTGGATTTGAATGACTGCTCATTTTCCAAATCGTTTTGTTTTGTGTCAGTAATCTCTCTTGCCAAGTCTCTTCCATCTCGTTTAGGCACTCCTATAGCTGTCTGCGGCGATGGACGGACATCAACTGAAGAGGTCGTTGGGACTGGCGTTGAGCAGCTTACCATCGGCTGCATTGTATTTCTCGAGCCGTATCTTTCTTCTTGGAATACGGACGTTTTATCATTTGGCATATTAACAGGAGTAACGTGGGTTTGATTTCTAAGCATTAATTTGTCCATGTCAGGTTCACGAAACCCTAGTCGGCCATGTAATTCGGGACTTGTTTGTAGAATTAGAAGGTCTTTTTTCTTCGCATAAGTTTGCAGGGATTCAACACGTGCATGTCTATCTTTATGCTTGTTGGTTGCGGTGAAGTTTTCCGCTAATTTGCTCTTCATAGCTTCAAAATCAGCTTTTAAACGTTCTGTGAGTCGAGCCTCACGGCCTGGAAAATCTGGTCATTTTAAGTTGCGCACCTTGCGGGAATGTTTTTCTTTTCATTCCTGGTCACTTCCATGCCCCGGTGGTAGCAGCGTTGGTCCTTAATACAGATGATTACTTTAACTCACTATACTTCGGCCAACCATGCTACCTAATAAACCACATTCAAATGCTTTAGAATGCGGCAGCCAGAGTAGTCCTGCGCCCCCCCGGCACGCTCGCATATGTCACCTCTCCTGAAACAATTGCACTGGCTCCCGATCGAAAAGAGAATATTTTTAAAATCCATGTGCCTGGTGCCCCATGCTTTCTATAAGCTAGGAGCTGAATATCTTCAAGAAAATGTGTCCATTATGTTCCTGCTCGCCCCCTCTGGTCCCAGGCTGTCCTACTATTATCTGTCCCCCGTGTTAGGTGGACCAGGACTGGCGGCCGTGCCTTCTCTGTGGCTGTCGCTACTGCATGAAACCAATTGCCTTGGGTACTGCGTGCGACTTCCATCCATCTGGCCTTCTGGCGGGCCCTGAAGACCTTTCTCTTCTGATCTCCCTTTGATATGTCTGTTCGGGGCCACCCGCCTCTGTTCAGCGCCAAGATGCCCTAAGGCGTACGTGCTATAAAAACATATACATTTCTTGCTGCATTTGCATCAGTAGCCGATGCGCTTCATTGCCCAAGCAAGGGCAGGGCAATCCGCTGCCTATTTACAGCTCCACGCTGCCTGAAAACGAAATTCGCCATTGAAGTACATGAGGTACTTCTTTACTTAAAAATGGCCGACCGATTCCTGATGCCTGCCTGCATCACCTACTAGACCTCAGCCAGCCCACCTGATTGGCTGCCCCTGCCTACTTTCCTCTGATTGGGCGCCGGCAGGCGAAGCCGGCCCACTTCATTCAAGGCCATCTCCTGTTTCCATGCCTGTTACCTGCCTACTCTGCCCTCTGCCAGAAGCCCTGGCTCTCCCACACACGACTGCCAAGGTAACTCTGCTTTACAGCTTACTGTACCACATTGACATTATCTGTTTAGTCCCTGTTACAAATTTACATGAACTTCGCTGCAAATGACTCCTGGCACCAAGCTATCTCAACTCTGCAGTGTACTTTAAACCCGCTCGTGCACTACCACCTTTCTGGTGCCCCACCTGAGTACTTTAGCCCACCTTTGCTACCTAAACCTAGATGGGTACCTATGCACTCTAGTCCCACTGTTATACCTTGTGATACTGCCCTGTGCCTATTGGCTTAATTGTGCTGCTCTGTGATCCTGTGATGATTCGAATTTAGGTGCTGCCTTGTGTATTGTAGCCTGCCTCTGATGCCCAAAGATAGATACTGCCCGGTGCCTATTAGCTTAATTGTGCTGCTCTGTGATGCCCTGTGATGATTCGAATTTAGGTGCTGCCATGTGTATTGTAGCCTGCCTCTGATGCCCAAAGATAGATACTGCCTGGTGCCTATTAGCTTAATTGTGCTGCTATGTGTTGATTCGAATTTAGGTGCTGCCATGTGTATTGTAGCCTGCCTCTGATGCCCAAAGATAGATACTGCCTGGTGCCTATTCGCTTAATTGTGCTGCTCTGTGATGATTCGAATTTAGGTGCTGCCATGTGTATTGTAGCCTGCCTCTGATGCCCAAAGATAGATACTGCCTGGTGCCTATTAGCTTAATTGTTCTGCTGTGTGATGCCCTGTGATGATTCGAATTTAGGTGCTGCCATGTGTATTGTAGCCTGCCTCTGATGCCCAAAGATAGATACTGCCTGGTGCCTATTAGCTTAATTGTGCTGCTCTGTGATGCCCTGTGATGATTCGAATTTAGGTGCTGCCATGTGTATTGTAGCCTGCCTCTTGCCTGTATTGTAGATGCCTAAACTTAGATGTCGCCTTGTGCCTTCCAGCTTAACTGTGCCTTGTGATGCCCCTCTGAAGTATATAGACACACTAGCCCTGACTAAAACTGTCAAACCGTGGTGCTAAAGCATCAGCATAATTGTACCTCAGGCCCTACTGGGTCAGCCCAATATACTTGTCACTGTGTACTCTTACCAAACATGCGTACCATCCAGACCTGCCTTCTATTTACATCCTGGTCCTTAGCCTGGACTATTCTAACCATCACAACGATAATGGCCCTCACCAACCTCACCCCCTGCAACCTGCAAGAGAGAAACATGCGACTTAGAGCTAGGCTACCCCGACTTTATGACATTAAAAATAAAAGGACTACTCCACCTGTACCTACACGCACCTCTACCGCCATTAAGCCCAACCTCCTAACCTCAGCGATGATAAATCGTCCCGAACTACAAGATGATCTATACTACAAACAGAGGAGACCCAACCACCTTAATCCTGGATCTGCTAAAGATACCATCACTACTCCAACATTATCAGGAGCCCTTATTAATGCTAGGTCTCTTATACCACACAATACTGAAATAGCTGATATACTGGCTATGGATAACTTAGATATCCTTGCTGTTTTTGAAACCTGGCTCCATGATGAAGCCGGCCCGGCCCTCATGACTGCCATACCGGACAATAAAAACATCTTAAGAGTCGACCGGCCTAGCACTAGAGGAGGCGGCCTGGCCCTCATAACCAAAACACAGCTAGCTGCTAGACTCACCCCACACCCAGCAATCACATTGTGCGAACTTCTCTCAGCTAAAATACCCATCTCAAACAATAGCACACTAACAATACTTCTAGTGTACAGACCACCAGGCAATTTTGAGGAAGACCTATCTAGTCTCCTCACGAATACCATTAAAGACACCACCCAGCTCCTCTTACTAGGTGACTTTAACCTGGGCTTTAACGACGTTGAAGACAAACAAGCCCAATCTATCCAATCCATCTTAGTCAATCATGACATTACCCAAAATGTCTTAGCTCCTACACACACAAAAGGTCGCACACTAGACTGGATAGCTAACCATAATTGCCACATCACCATCACTAATATTCTACCTCACATATGGACGGACCACTATCTCATATGCCTTACAGCCAGCATCGAGCCTCCCAAACCTAACAAGAATAAAATAGCACCCCCCATTCCAACGAGAAGCAAAAAAGAAATCACGGCTGAAAAACTACTCCCACTACTCCTACCAGCTCTCACCGCCAGCTCCATTGAATCCAACCCTAGCGACTTAGTTGAGTCATTTAACATTTCTATGGCCAAAGCGCTAGACCTGATTGCCCCTATCAAACTCAATAAAAGTAAACGTGAAGCTCACCAAACTCCTGGTTCACTCCCCAACTCAAAAGTGCATTCAAAAACGCAAACTTCAAGCTATCTGGAGGCATACCCCTTCTGCTGACAATAAAACTACACTTGCCAACTTTGCCAGAAGTTACAAGAAGGAAATAATTCAAACTAAAAAAGATTCATTTAATGATAGAATCAGTAAAGCCAATTTGAACTCCAAAGAGCTTTTCACTATTCTCCGAGAATTGGAAAATCCAATTGCCCCTACAGATAATGTCCCCAAGGACAAATCCTGGTGCACTAGCATCCAAAATGCCCTAGCAAATAAAATCACAACCCTTCAATCTAAAATTGCTAAGAAAAAAGCCTCCTTGAGTCCTAGCGAAACTCACACCACCCCACGGAAAGAAATACCGAGCACATCCATCCAAACTAACTGTAAACCCTTCAGATTCACTAATATCTCCATATTGGAAACTGAAAAGGTCATTCTATCCCTTAAACCATCGAACTGCCAAGGCGACAGCTGCCCTGCGCAAATCATCAAGGACGCAGCTAGAGATTTAGCACCCTTCATCTCGAAACTTATTAACGCCTCTTTCAATACGAGTACTGTACCTACCAACCTTAAAGAATCCTGGGTACTGCCCCTACTCAAAAAACAGACACTTGACCCAGCAATCCCCACTAATTATAGGCTCATTACTACGGTCCCATTTCTCCTTAAAATCATCGATAGAGTAGCCTACCTCCAAATCCAAAATTACTTGGAGACACACCAACTATTAGGCTCACGGCAATCTGGCTTCAGACCACTTCACGGTACTGAAACAGCCCTTATTGACCTCAAGACACAAATCGACAAGTTGAAGGATAAAGGTACTACAGCTATGCTCCTCCTCCTTGACCTATCAGCGGCCTTTGACCTGGTGGATTGTGCAGTATTATGTAACCACTTAGCATCTGCCGCCCATTTCTCAAGTGAAACTATAGCATGGGTACAATCCTTCCTAGCTAACCGTACGATGAGAGTGTTCTCCCCGTAGCGGCAGCGGACCCAATCCATATCACCTGTGGCGTCCCACAAAGCTCATGTGTCTCCCCGACAATGTATAATATATTTACTAAGCCTCTCTTCGACAAACTTGACAGATTTGGGGTAACTTACACTAATTATGCAGACGATACGCAGATTCTCATACCACTATCTGGCAACTTTGTCGAAGACACAGCTCTAGTAAACAAAATTTACCTCCTCATTCAGGCATGGATGGCCTCCCACGGCCTCTGTCTAAATGACGACAAAACTGAGATACTGATCTTGGGATCCGACTCCAACCTAAAAAGACGGAGTCCCAATTACAGCAACTTCAACATACATGGCAACATAATCAAGGTGGCTACTGAGGTAAAAACTCTAGGCTTTTACCTTGATTCCACTCTATCCCTCAAAAAACAAGTTAACTCCTTGGCATTGTCTACAGCGTACACCTGTAAATTAATCAGGACCTGCAGACCGTACCTTTCCAAAACTAGCTGCATCACACTAGCTAACGCATTAGTAATGTCCAAGCTGGACTATTGCAATGCCCTCTATGCAGGAGCCAATAAAACCATCATAAATAAAATGCAAATCCTTCAAAATAATGCTCTTAGAGCAGCTCTTGACATACCCCGCAGAGAACATATATCCAACATCAGGAAAGACCACCACTGGCTCAAAATTAGAGACAGAATCCTTCTCAAGACTCTATCGCTCACCCACAAAGGGCTTAACAACTCAGAACCCCCCTACATCTCGGCCAAACTGACCAGACAATCGTCCAGACACCACACTAGGGCTACCAACCACCTCCTGCTTGAAACCCCTAGATTTCGACGATCCAAAGCGGGCGGAGCCAGCTTCCCGGTCAGAGCTGCCCAGGAGTGGAACGCATTGCCTACTGCACTAAGGGCTAACCTACCCTATACCAACTTCCGATGTAAGGTAAACAACTGGCTCTGGTCCAACGACAACTAATACGACCATGATACTCCTGAAACCTAGTCCATGACTTTTCTGCGCTTACCCTTTTACCTTTTTGTATACTCCTTCAACACTGTAACCATGTTAGCTATTCATCTCCAATTGTTTGTATTGACATGTATGTACTGTAGTGACATGCTTCTTCTCCCTGTATGCAACCCAAGCTTAAGTAACCTTGTACCTGCTGCGCCCAGCTACCCCTGGGTTTTTTGTGCACATTATGAAATAATAATAAACAAACAAATAAACAAACATAACATAACAAATGGAATTATAATCTACCACCTTTTCCCTGTGATAGGAGGTAAAGCACTGAGCCTGTAGTCGAATTACTTATTTTAATTGCCCTTGAGGCTATCTTTTAACTTTTGTTATTATACTCACTCCCTTTACCCTGTACTCTTTTTATTTTGTTTTTTAATACTAGGCTCTGCACATAACCCTCCAGCTAGTGCGTTGACCTGTATTGACATATCTAGAGTTCACATTTCGACACTTGATCACTATGTTTGTTTGTTTATTTATTTGGTAATGCGCACCAAACCCTTAGGTAGCTGGGCACAGCAGATACAAAGGATACTTGAAGCTTAGTTACAACATGTAAAAAGGTACAGTGGAAGCATTAGGGAATACAGTGTATACATGAGGTGCAGTAGATGAATTAGGGAATATACTACATACATAACATACATCAATGGACAGGCAAGTGCATTAGGTATAGAATAGAATACATGGTCAGATGCACCGAAAGGTGCGGCAGGGTAGTAGGGTAGTTAAATATCGTTTGATCGTAGCCAGTTTAACATGTTTCGTCTGAATCTAGGGTATGGCTGTTCAGATCTGAGGGCTTGTGGAAGGGCATTCCAGGAAAGGGCCGCTTTAACTGGGAAGCTGGCTCCCCCAGATTTGATTAGTTTAAATCTAGGAATTTCTAAGCAGCGTGAGTTGGATGATCTATTTAGTCGGGTCGAGGTTTTTCTAATCATTCTCTCTGAGAGATAAGGGGGTGCAGCATTGTTCAGGCATTTGAAGGTGACAGATACAGTTTTGAGAAGGATCCTGTCGCTAATTTTTAGCCAGTGATGGTCTCTTCTAATGTTGGAAATGTGTTCTCTACTCGGTATGTTCAAGGCTGCTCTTAAGGCGTTATTTTGTAGTATTTGCATTTTGTCTAAGATGTATTTGTTGGCTCCTATGTATAGGGCGTTACAGTAGTCTAGTTTAGACATTATTAGTTCATTAGCTAGCGTAACGCAGTTGGCTTTAGATAGGAAGGGTCTGCAAGCTCTGATGAGTTTGCAGGTGTAGGCAGTCGAAGATGCCATGGTGTTAACTTGTTTAGTGTTAGGGTGGAGTGGAGGTAGAAACCTAATGTTTTTACCTTGGTTACTGCTTTAATTGTGTTGCCGTCAATATTAAATGCAGCATAGCTAGGGCTGAGTTTTTTTAGGATAGCATCAGAACCCAGAATCAAGATCTCAGTTTTGTCGTCATTCAGGCAGAGGCAGTGTGATGCCATCCATGCCTGAATGAGGAGGTAAATCTTGTTTCCCAAGGCTGTGTCTTTGTCAAAATTGCCCGAAAGGGGTATGAGGATCTGGGTATCATCTGCATAATTAGTGCATGTGACACCCAGTCTGTCAAATAAGGGCTTGATAAAGATGTTATACATTGTCGGTGAGACGCATGATCCCTGTGGAACCCCACAGGTGTTTTGGATCGGGTCTGCAGCTGCTGAGGGGGAAAAGACTCATTGTACAATTAGCTAGGAAGGATTGTACCCAGGCTATAGCATCACTTGAGAAATGGGCGGCCGAAGCCAGGTGTTTGCATAAGACTGTGTGATCCACCAGGTCAAAGGCTGCCAATAAGTTGAGGAGGAGTAGCAAGGTTGGTCAGAATAGGGAGTAACCGATCAGTGCAGACAGAGTGGGGGGACATGTATGGGTGTTTCTGAATTTGAAGATAAGTTACTCTGTCAATTATTTTCAAAAGGAAGGGGACCGTGGTAATGGGTCTATAATTCGTCGGGGTGGATGGATTTAAGGTCTGTTTCTTCAGCAATGTTAGAACCCAAGATTATTTGAGGTTATTTGGGACAGTGTTGGTCTTGAAGGAGGCATTAATTTGTTTTGAGATGAACGGTGCTAGCTGCGTCATTGATTATTTGTGCCGGGCAACTGTCACCCTGGCAGTTTGAAGGCTTCAGAGATAGTATCTTTCCCAGTTTCAAGAATGGAGATTTTAGAGAATCTCAAGCGAGTGTCGGTGCTAGTGATTTCAGTGGGTAAGGTGGCATGCAGCTCAGTGGAGTGCAAGGATGCGTTTTTGTTGGCTATTTTGGTCTGGAGGGTTGCTATTTTGTTGAAGAGGGCATTCTGGATGCTCGTGCACCATTGCTTGTGCTTGGGGACATTGCCAGTGGGTGGGATGGGGTCTCCATTTCCCGGAGGATAGTAAATAGCTCCTTGGTGTTGGAGTTGGCCTTGGATATTCTGTCATTGAATTTAGTGCAAATTATTTCTTTTTTGTACATGTTGGTGTTAGGGAGAATTCTCCAGAATGGCTAATTTCCCTTACCTACTGAGTCCCTCAGCAGCTTTGCTGGATTTCTAGGATTTTTTTTTCACCTGGTAAGAGTGTGAGCCTTTTTTCCCACTCTTACATGTGTTTTGCTGTGTGTGTTTAACATTTTTGTGTTCATAGACTGTGGAGCATCACCTACCCCACAGGTATCATCTTTTTACTGTGTGTTACACAGCACCTTCAGTGCAGTGACACAGCGTTGTCTTTTAGATTTCCCAAACTCAGACTCCATTTTCTGGGACTGACTACTGTCTCACAGAACATATAAAGTTGCCATTAACTTTATTAGCCTCTGTAAAACCACAGACCCAGTACACCCTATCTTACATCGAGTACTGGAAAGTGTTAATATTTATCCTTTTTTGTCTGCTTCTCTTGGAGCATTGTTTTGCTCCCTTTTCATCAAGACTTGGCTGGTGGCAGTGGTAACTACCTTATTTTTCCTAGCGCGGTTATCTTCAATAACCTTGGTATTGTTTTAGGCTATCTTGGTAGCCTCGAACTTAAACCCGCTAGACCATATATGTTTTATTTCGGTTCCGTCTGGGTTTATTCACCATTTCATTTTGTAAAAGGCTTTCTCGTGTTTTAATATGCGCACCAAACCAGGTTAGGTTCCTTTGTTCACCGTCTTTTCGCGGGCTTCTACGCAGAAGCCCTCCTTAGGTGCCTGTATGTCTGGGGGGGACAGGATGTGAGGGAGGGGTTTAGGACTCCCTGCCCAGGGTCTCCTTGGAGACCCATGTCGCACTCTGAGATTATTGGCTGTGGTGACTGTCCCGGTGGGACAGCACCCTGCCGTGTGATTAACAGCAAGGCTGTGTGAATGGGGGAAAACTGCATAAAAAGCAGGTCTCTAGGTCTGGAAAGGCAGAGTCGCCACTGGAACGAAAGAACCGACGAGGAGCTGACGGAAGAGGACCCCTACCATGACTGAACCGCCCGGTGAAGCCCTGCTGCAGGTCTGAATCCTCAAACTTCAACGACAGAGAAGATCCTCCAGGAATCTTCTTCCCCTGATCTGGTGAGACCGACCATTTCGCCCAAACTGCAAGCCAGGACTCCCTCCTTTGGTCGAATTCGATGTATAGAGCTACAGTGGGCCAGATAGCCAGGAAGGTCGGACTCTGCTTGGGTTTTAAGGAGCGCACCTTTTATTTGTTGCTTTGCTATGCTGCTGGTTTCTTCCCTGGGCAGTGCAGGACCCTCCAGTCTTCCTACTTCATGTCAGTCCGACAGTCGCTTCAGTAACGGTGAGCCTGCAGGAACTGCCAGGAACGTCCGCCTCAGCTACAGCTTCTTCTCCATTTAAAGGTACTGTGCAAATCCAGTTGTTCATTTCGTTCAACCGCGGTGAAAGTGTGTGAAATCTTTCTCCAATCCGAGGGCTTGTCCTTCTCTACTCTTAAACTAACTTTTCTGCCGACCAACTTCATCCGGAATTCTTGGCAAAGACTTAACCGCAAACTACCCTGAGCTGTGTGATCTTGAGCAAAAGACTTTTGTCCTATTGACTTTGGCCCTAAGCCTTTTTAATTTGATTCCATCACTGTAGTTTCCTCTTTCTAGATTGCCCTGCTTACTTACCTGTTGGTGCTGTTCAATTTCTGCCTAACTTTGTCTTTCCCTCCCTTTTAAATTTCTGGAGTGCCATTTTGCTCCCACTTCATTTGTGAGCTTAACTTGTCTGGAACCTATTGGGAGTGGTGTGGTGTATTAAGAGTGTGATTTTTAAACTGCTTTACTTTAGTGAGATGTTTACAACTGATGTGTAAATAAATGTATATTCTTTTACTCAGAAACCCTTAGTCATTTTTTGTTTGAATCATAGTAATTGATGTCCTTTGTGTAACTATTGATACTGCTCACTTTCTCTTGAGATACATCGTGCTGCTCAGCCATCGCTACCACATTTACTGTGTAGTACAGGCTTGTAGCAAAGGTGAATTTGTGCTGTCACTTGTAGTCTTAATTGTGTGTGGTGTTGCCAAAGAGTACTGCATATAATTCTGCCTAACAGTTGGCTAAATTAGTTATCTGGACTTTGTTCTCGTCCGTAGGGGAGTGTCGCCATAAGGCTTGTAATTTTCTTTTTTGAAGTCTTAATTCTTTAAGATGGGGGGTGAACCAGGAATTAAGGTGGGCTTTCTGTTTACTTTTACGTAATTTGACCAGCGCAATGATGTCAAGGGCCTTGGTCATGGTATTGTTGAAGGTCTCTACCAGTAAATTGGGGTCTGAGTTGCTGGTGAGAGAGTTAAGGGAGGGGAGGATGTTGGGGAAGTAATTTGTCAGCTGTTATGTCTTTTTTACTTCTGGTAGGAAGGGGGGTACCATATCTAAGATTTGCGGCTTTTGAGGCTCTAGTAAGGAAGAGAAGCCAATTAAATGGTGGTCAGTCCATGGTTGCAGGGTTATTTTAGTAATAGCGATTGTGCAGTTTAGGTCGGCAAACCCAGTCTAGAGTTCTCCCTTTGATGTGGGTGGGGACAAGAACATTTTGGGTAAGAACATACTCGGCCAGGATAGATGCTTTGGTTTGCGCGTGTTTGTCCTGAGGGTCATTAAAACCTAAATTAAAGTCTCCCAGGAGTAGGAGCTGTGAGGAGTCTTTGGTGTTGTTGGAGAGGAGACTAGATAAGTCCTCCTCAAAGGTGCCCTTTGGACCTGGGGGTCGATATAACAAGTAGATGGTTAGCGTATGGTTACTAGATATAGGTAATTTGGCTGAGAGTGTTTTGCAGGATTTAAGTGGGGGTGGTGAAGTTAGTCTTACTGCCAGATTGGCTTTTGCTATAATGGCTAGGCCGCCTCCTCTTGCATTGGGTCTGTCTGCTCTAAGTATTTGGTAGTTTTCAGGAATTGCTAGCTTAAGGGCAGGGCCTGCTGCGCAATGCAGCCAGGATTCAGTTACTGCAAGGATGTCTAAGTCATCAGAGGATATATCTGCATTTTCGGTAGTATGTGCCATAAGAGATCTTGCGTTGATGAGAGCTCCAGAGATAGTTGTCATGTTAATCGGCCCTTGGGAAGGGGCGAGTCTACGTTTGGGTATATTAATACTAATGTGGGATTGTGGGGAGTGGTGGAGTGCATGGTTCCATGTTTTATGCAAAGCTTCTAGATCTATTGTGGGTGTTAGCTCCTGAGCCAGGATGGTGGTGGTGTGATTAAGGTGGGGATGTAGGAGCCTGTTACTGCTTGTCTTGGGCTCATGAATACAGGGTAGTCTTTCTCGTAGTTTGTTGTTTCTGTTCTGTAGTGGGCATGGTCCGAATTTAATGCATGCCATTATGGTAAGGAAGTAAAGAAGGGACAGTTGTATGTGGATCATCAGGGACTTTCTGGTGTGCTTAGTTTCGCCCTAGCCGTTGTGTCTTACTAGTCAGCAGGGTAGTGTGCAATGCTATGCAAGTCAGGTGGGCTGGTCTCACATAGGCAGAGCAGATACCAATCAGATAGGCTAGTCCCGCATAGGCACGGTAGTTACAGATCTAAATAGGCTGGTCCCATGTAGGCAGGGCAAATAAAACTCACAGTGCATTCCAGGTGAACAACCAACTTATATTATGGAAGATGTATAAGTATACATAATGTGCAACATTTAAATTCCCTTCATAATTCAATGATCTAATGGGTTGTTGGAATTTCTTAATTTTGAGCACAAATTCATTTTTTGTTCTGTCTTATGTATTATTACATGTATTCTTTCTGTCTACAAGATTTTTCTTTGAAGTATTTGTCTCTACTTACCGATAGTAGCTTTATTATTGACTGTTATACAGTTTAGTGGTTTGGAAAGGACGTGAGGGTCCTCAATATTAGCACTCTTATTTTCTCATTTTGTATTCAACCTTGTGCCAGCGTTGTGATCTCTCACCCACACCCTAAAATTACTTCAGTTTAAAGCAACTAACCTATGATTATGTGTGCACCGACACCATTTTGTTTGTTCATGAACCAAAGTATGCCCAATGTTTCACCTAAAACCACTTTTCCTAATCAGTTTCAACAAAGAAATATAATAATAAATATTTAAGGCAGCTTGACATGCCAGTTACATACAGCATAAAGATGTTTTCCACCTAATGGCTCTATTAAGCACTTTTTAAAAACTATCCCTGTATGTGAGGATCAGGAGGATCATAAAGCTATTCTTGACAATTTTGCAACTTCATCACCTGTCAACCTGGATGATGGTTATACATCTCTGCCAGTAATGGATCACTTGTCTTGAGACTTTGCCTTAGTTCCTCATGCTAGAATAAAAGAGGGTAGCCGTTGGCAAGAAATCTGTATTTATTTCAAAGAACAATTGACAAGCGCACAAATCCTCTTTTCCATTAAGTAGACTGACGTCTCTCATAGTGTTTCTAATGGATTCTTTCCTGCCACTGATTCCTCATCTATAATATCCGTATCCCAATGCAGCTTTTCTCCAGAAACGTTTCTGCTGCCAGTCGGTTATGTCCGACATCTCTATATGCCACGCACCGGATATCATATTGGGGCCAGTTTATTTAGTATCCCAGTGCCCCATGACCTCAGTTTCTTTTTTCAGTGCACTCTGTTTGCTAATCGGGAACACACGTTTCGACCTTCTTATTTTAGGAAACGCCATGCCGACACCTTCAAAGGCCTCCGGTTTCAAGCTGTGTGCGGATTGAGGCCGGCAGATGTCAGTCACGGATCTGCACTGCATGTGTTTGTACTGCTTGGGCAAGGATCACGACACACAGGATTGCAGATTGTGTTAGTCCATTCACTCAAAGGCCCTATGGGAATGGGCAGCAAAGATCTTCATGTTTGTCCACAAGGTGAAGGGTGAGGTTCCGCGGTCGAGGTCGCACAGTGCGGATCAATGAAGGAGGAGAAGAAGAATCGGCATCGGAAGAGGTCACACTTCCCGAGGTGAGTACTCTCACTGCCACGTTTCTTCCTCCTCAAAGAAAAAGAGCCATCGCTGTAATGGTTCCCCTGAGCTTTTCCTTTTCTAGCCCAGTCCTCCACGCAGGAGGAATTGGAGAACATCCGCCTCAAGATGCTTTGCAAAGCGGCAGAGGATCCGGCCCTGGCACCTGTGGCACAGGGAGCGCAGCTGTCCACTTTGACTGCGGCACTGATGTGTCCCACCATTTCTTCCGGGATTGGTAGGCTACCCTCAGAAGACCATTCCTCCACACCTTATTGCTCGGCCCTGGTCCAGAAGGAGAGTGAGATCTCTCGGGGGCACCAGACCCGACCCCAGTGGGCAAAGCACCGGCGAAGGCATAGGGCCTCATTACGAGTCCGGCGGGAACCGTGCCTGAAATTCCGGCAGGTTACCGCCGGACTCGTATTACCATTCCGACTCCATGTTTTCCCACATTTACCGTGGCATTACAACCCCGGTGACCCAGGTGACCCGGGTTCCCGGGTGACCCGGGAATTCCGATGGCGGAATTTGGTAAATCCCCATTCCCATTGAGTCCGATAGGACTCAATGGGATGGGGAAGTGGAAACACCGGCACCATCTCGTGATGGTGCCGGTGTTTCCACGTCCGCCTGCAGGGGGGTGGTGTTAAACCTGCCAGGTCAGACCTGGCGGGAATGACACCTCTGCCTGCAGGACTCGAGATCACCCGGTATGGAAACAACAGTGGCAGTGGGTTTACCGCCACTGCTATTTCCATACCGGGTGACTCGTAATGAGGCCCTTAGTCTTCGGTTTTGTTTGACGTAACGGACTCCGCTGATCTGTGGGAAAACGTCCCACTTCCCAGGGACGCCTTTATGATGTCCAAGATGTATGACATCTACGATTAGGAATGCGAACAGGTCCCTTTTGGGCTTGAACCCATGGTTCTAGGGAGGCGGGAGACTTCCTGGAGGAATTTTACAGAGGAGGCGAGGACGTCTGGACTTGGCAGAGGACCTGCAAAGGACAAGCGACCTAGAACTTCCCTGCAGTTGGACATCTTACCAGTTCCCATCCCAGGTAAGCCTCAGGCAGCCTTCCAGCGCCTGATGGCTAAGGTGCTTGATACGCTAGGGCTCCTTGTGCTGTCCAGGTCCAGAGTGCAATACAAACTCTGTGACATTCTGGACAGTGCCCCAAAAAAGGAAACCGCTTCTACCCTTTAATGTGGCGGTGGAGGCCCCAGTACTGGAGGTTGAGAAAAACCTGCATCTTGATAGTCTATAGGGTCCTTGCGAGGAAACACCATCCGCTCTGTCAGACCCAGCTTTTCTTTCTTCCCATGCTTCATCTGAAAGCCTGGTGGTTCAGGCTGCGACAGTGAGCCTGAAGGCTTCTACCTTTCTGTCCCTTGCACCGGACAGGGAAATTAAGAGGTTGGACGCGTGGGGCAAGAAGATACACTACGGGCTGTGAATGCCTTGTGTCATGGGAAAATTCCCCTTCCGCCTCTGGTCATCAGTAGTCAATGCAGCAGGGTACGTCCCAGAGAGAGATGTAAGGGATAGGTGTCTGTCCTTTGTCTCGGACGGCAAGGAAGTGGCACTGCAGGTGCTGCTATCTGGACTAGACACAGCATACTGCGTGGGCAGGTCCATGGCCACTAGCCCTGTGGGCAGACGCCATTCTTGGCTATAGTTTTCTGGCTGACGTTCAAACAAGGTTGTTAGACATGACTTTCGATGGGTAGAACCTTTTTGGAGCCAAGGCTGACAACACCTGCTAGAAGTTGTCTAATGCGACTGCTAAGTCTTTAGGGCTGGCAGTCCAGCAGCCTTCCACGATGTCATCGTCTTGGGGCAGGAGTTTTCGCACCTTTCCCGCCTTTGCCCAGAGCGGTCGTGGACAGCCTTCTCTAAAAGCGCCCAAGGCAGGCTCTTAATGAGAGGAAGGGGTACGCAGCAGGGAGGTGTTACAGTGACTTCTGTTGCCTCCGCTCCCCAGGGCGCCAAACCTCAGTGACTGGCTTCATCACTCGTCACCGGTGGAAGGGAAGCTTTCTTTGTTCAGTACGGAATGGTCTGAGACCATGTCTGCCGCTTGGGCCTTACAAGTCATCCATCAGGATTATTGCCTCCTTTTTCTACAGCGCCCCACAGACTACCGTCCCCTGGCCATCCCCTTGTATCCGGATCCCATCCTCTTAGGAGAGGTCCATCAGCTCCGGGGGAAAAGCGCGATCAAACTGTTCCATGCTCAGAATGAGGACAGGGTGGTAGTCCAACTATTTTCTGGTGCCGAAAAAAGGACGTAGGCTTGCGTCCCATTCTGGATCTGTGGTTGCTGTACTTATTCTTACACTATTACCATTACAAGTTCAAGAGGATTGCTCTAGCCCCTTCAGTGTACTGATTCATTTAAAGCACAGAAAGTACCTGAGGTTCGTAGTGGGCCAACAGAATTACCAGTTCAAGGTCCTGCCGTTTGGTCTTTTGTTGGCACCCAGGCTTTTCACCAAATTAGCAGTGGTAGCAGTTCGCCACAGGAGGGAAGGCATCCATATCTTTCCCGACCTAGACGACTGGCATGTCTGAGCTCGCACACCCGAGTTCTACAGCATGGGTTCTGTCATGGATTCACATGCTCATGCATATTCTGCGTCGTCAAGCTGGGAATCCTCGGCAAAAGAAAAAAACGGATTCACTTTCACTTTAAAACTGTGTTTCGAAGGGATTGTGTCCTCTGACGTATTCCTTATCTTAGATATCTCCTTCCAGCTCTGCTGGCCTCGGAAATTTTTTCTCTAGAGGGCGCTGCGCGTCAACGTCCGCCGAGTCGATATCCCTCGACAGCCGCCGTATCGACGTCGACGTACCCGGTGAAGGAAGGAAGCTTCTCGAGCGCGTCTCGAACCCTCGAGTAAAGCTATGACCTCGAAACCTTCTTCGAGGTTTCCGTCGACGCCGAGGTCGGTGTCTTCGACGCCGTTGTCGAAGGGACCTTCGACACACGGGTCTGTTGACTCGACGCCATCTTCTACACCGGCGTCGACGCCAAGGAAAGTCACGGTTACAACGCACCCAGTGGCTATCCCCAGGTCCTCGATGACGATGGCGTCGAGATTGTCGACTTCTTCGAGCAGAATCCCAATTCTGTCGAGGCCTCCGCCTTTGTTTTCAACGCCACGCCCGAAGCCTTCGGCGTCGGCGTCAACGACATCGACATTTTCGAGGCCGATTATGACAAGTTTGGCACCCTCTGCCTTGGAGATGGCGTTTACACCCTATGTGAGTTCAGAACAATTGAGAACTATGTCCTCAATTTCGGAAGAGAGTGAACTATCTGAACAGGAAGACACATTTGAGTTGCAGGGACCTGCAACCCCAGTTAGAGAGGAGTTATCCTCAGAAGAACGCAGGTTAAAGGATCTTCATGATTCCTTACATGAGGCAAGTGGGTTAGACACTTCCCCTGAGGTGGAGTTTGCTAGGCCAGACCCGGGGGAGCATGCTGAAACCCCCTATAGAGCCTTAATGGCCAGGATCACAGAATTTATGGGGTGGTCTACACCTTCACAGGCTTTCCAACAAGATGACCTCACGGATATTCTTGACAAAGGTCCACAGGAGGATCCTGTAGTGCCCTTTCATAAAGTTCTTCAGAGGAAGATTATGACGAACTGGGAAACCCCAGATGTCGTCCCGGCAGTAAATAAAAAACTGTCTACAAAATACAGGGTATCTTCTGCAGACCCGGAGTTTTTGTCAAAACACCCATCCCCAGAAAGTCTGGTGGTACAGGCAGCATCTTCTACTGACGTCACGACTGCTTACCCTACCGTCCCACAAGACAGGGACGATAAGAAATATGATGCTATGGCAAAGAAAGTTTTTTTGGCATGTAGCATGGCGTTAAAATCTGTTAATGCTACTTGCACCCTTGCTAAATTCAGCCATACACTTTGGGAGTGTGCTTCTACAGCGGCTTCCTCCCTTTCTTCTTCCCGGAGGGAGAAGAAAGGGAGGCGTTCCTAAATATCATACAGGACGGTAAAGACGCTATGTGCGAATCCCTCCAGACGGGCATTGATTCGGCTGACAGTATCAGCAGAGCAATGGCGGCAAGTACGACAACCAGGAGATTTGCTTGGTTGAGAAAGTTTGGTTTTGCCCCAGATGTGCAAGCCAGGCTCTTGAACATGCCATTCGATGGCTCTTCTTTGTTCGGGAAAAAGGCGGATGACAGTTTAGAGAAGCTGCAAACATCAAAAGCAGCAGCAAAATCCTTAGGCACTGCAATCCGTCAGACACCTTTTCATCCCACAGGACCCTCTGCGAGGGGCAAGTCCTTTCGCTTCTACTCCGCATTCGGAAGAGGTAGAGGACGACCGGCTCAAAGGGGACAAAGAAGAACTACCCGAGGTGGACGGGGTAGATATTCAAAAGCCGCAGCAACAGCAGGTGCCTCTTTACCATCGGCATCTGCATCAGCCGCCCCAAAACCACTCTGAGGACTTCGCTCACAGGACACCTGTAGGAGGCAGGTTAACTCAACATCTGGCGGAATGGCAGGCTATCACATCAGATGCTTGGGCATTGGAAACAGTTGCCCAAGGTTACTGCCTGCCTCTCCTACGCATACCTCAGAGTCATCCACCGGGGATCAGCTCTCAGAAAGCTCCAGATCCGCTCCTCTTGCAGGAAATTTTGGACCTGCTAGAGAAAGGTGCCATAGAACCGGTATCTGTAGCGGAGAGGAACAAGGGCTGGTACTCCCCTTACTTTCTCATTCCAAAGAAAGACAGAGGACTGAGACCCATCTTGGATTTGCGATAATTGAACAAATTCCTCAGGAAAGACAAATTCAAGATGGTAACTCTTTCTCAGATCCTTCAGGCCCTTCAGTTCCAGGACTGGTTGGTATCTCTGGACCTTCAGGAGGCTTATTTCCATGTGCCTATCCATCTCAAACACAGGAAATACCTGAGGTTCGCAATTAGCAACTCTCATTATTAATTTCGAGTGCTGCCATTTGGGCTGACCTCCACCCCGAGGGTCTTCACCAAGTTAATGTCGGTAGTGGCGGCAAGTCTAAGGAGGGAAGGGATTCACGTCTACCCCTACCTGGACGATTGGTTGATCAGGGCTGTATCTTCGGAACAAGGTCAGATCCAGCTAAATTACGTTTGCCACTCCCTTCACAGACTGGGCTTCTCCCTCAATTTAAAGAAGTCACAAATGATACCATCGCAGAGACTGCAGTTCATCAGAGCGATCCTGGACACTTCCCTGGGTAAAGCCTCGCCACCAGAGGTGAGGGCTCAAGATACAGATGGTTCTACAGATGGTTACCAAGTTCCAAGATGCCCAACGTCTCCCATCCTTCGACTTTTTGAGGTTGCTAGGCCTGATGGCATCCTGCATTTTCCTAGTGCCAGAGGCTCGCGTGCGAATGAGATCTCTCCAGTGGGCACTGAGGACTCAGTGGTCACAATTCTCAGGAAGAATGACAGATCTTCTTCAGGTTCCCGACAGGGTGGCTCGAGACCTTCAGTGGTGGGCCTGTCAGGAGAACATTCTGAAAGGAGAACAGTTTTGGCAACCCTGGCTGGAGATAACAGTAGTCACGAATGCCTCACTCACTGGGTGGGGAGCCCACGACAACGACTTGACCATCAGCGGTCGTTGGTCTCCATTGGAGTCCAGACTACATATCAACCTGTTAGAGCTGAGGGCCATCAGACTTGCGCTGAAGGCGTTCCTGCCAGCTGTACAAGGGAAAAATGTCCTGATAATGACAGACAACACAGTGGCCATGCATTACCTCAACAAAAGAGGAGGCGTAGGATCACTACCCCTGTGCAGAGAGGCGATGCAGCTCTGGTTTTGGGCAATCCAGGAAGGAATCTCTCTATCGGCAGTTAACCTAGCCGGAGAGAAGAACTTGACAGCGGACGTTCTGAGCAGGCAGAGCACAGTCTCCCACGAGTGGGAACTAGCTCAGGAAGTCCTTCAAGAGATCTTCGCCCTTTGGGGAACCCCTCAGGTGGATCTGTTTGCCACCAGTGTCAACAGGAAGTGCGATCTGTTCTGCTAAAGGGAATTTCCCCCGAGAGGAGCTCTGGGAGACGCGTTCGTAGTGGACTGGGAGTTTCCGCTTCTGTACGCGTTCCCACCGGTCCCTGTCATTCCTCAAATGATCAGGAGGTTGAGAAGATTCCGGAAAACCATGATCCTAATTGCCCCTGATTGGGCCAGGAGAACGTGGTACCCGGACCTTCTAGACTTGTCCATCTGCCCTCCAATTCGACTTCCACTCAGAGAGAACCTACTCTCACAGAAGGGAGGTCAGGTTCTCCATCCAGACATCAAAACCCTCAACCTTCACGCTTGGCTTCTGAAAGGCTGAGGTACAAGGATTGGGACCTCCCTGATGATGTTATGGAGGTGTTGCTTTCGGCAAGGAAGCCATCAACAAAGTCTTTATACCGCTGCCGTTGGAACAGATTTTGCAGCTGGTGTAGAGAAAAGAATATCGACCCCTTTTCATGTGGTACACCAATGGTTTTGTCCTTCCTACTCTATTTGGCGAATTCAGGCCTTCAAGTTGGCACCATTAAGGGCTATCTCGCAGCACTATCCATCTTTAAGCGCACTGCGGAAGGACCATCCTATTTCAAGTTACCCTTGGTAATACAGTTTCTAAAGGGGTTAACCAACGTTTATCCCCCAAGACCATTACAGGTTCCCCTATGGGATTTAAACTTAGTCCTAACTTTCCTGATGGGCACACCTTTCGAACCACTCCATTCTTGTTCGTTAAGATTTCTTACCCTTAAAACTGTTTTACTAATAGCACTTACATCTGCTAGAAGGGTGAGCGAGTTACAAGCTCTTTCTTGTAAACCCCCTCATACAATCTTTCACAAAGACAAAGTTGTCCTGCAAGTGAAGCCTAATTTCCTCCCAAAGGTGGTTTCTGAATTCCATATCACTCAGAAGATTACCCTGCCATCTTTCTATCCTCCTCCTCATCCGGGGAAAGAGGAAGAGAGGTTACACAGGCTGGACCCTAGAAGGGCTTTAAGATTTTACATCAGTAGACTGGCCAGGATAAGACAAGCAGACCAGCTGTTTGTAGGCTACACAGGTCACAAGCTGGGGTTACCAATAACTAAGCAGACCATTTCCAGATGGATCATTCCAGCCATTTTGGAATGTTATAAACTGGCAGGAAAAGAGCCCCCTCAAAACCTTAGGGCTCATTCGACCAGTGGTAGTGCAGCTTTATCGGCCCTCAAAAGAGGAGTGCCGGTTAAAGACATTTGTGCGGCCGCCACATGGTCATCCGTCCATACCTTTACATGATTCTACAACTTGGATTCCTCCTCCAGTCAAGAGACTAGGTTTGGAAGGGCTGTATTGCACTCTATTCATCAATAGAAGGCAGCGTGAAGTCAGTACTCCCACCTCCATTGATAGAATACTGCTATGGGAGCCTATCTAAGATAAGGAATACGTCGGAGGACACAATCCCTTCGAAGAACAAGTTACTTCTTACCTTGTAACGTCCTTCCGATGGGATGTTCCTCCGACGTATTCCTTATCGACCCTCCCATCCATCCCCGCAGTTCTACTTCCCTTGTTGTTGCAGCTTACGCTCCTTCAGGGTGATTAGTCTAGTCCAGACAGAAATACTGTGGGCTACAAAACGGAACTGAGCAACGGACGCTGCGCGCGACCTTTATAGGTAGGATGACGTCGATACGGCGGCTGTCGAGGGACATCGACTCGGCGGACGTTGACGCGCAGCGCCCACTAGAGAAAAATTTTCCGAGGCCAGCAGAGCTGGAGGGAGATATCTAAGATAAGGAATACGTCGGAGGAACATCCCATCGAAAGAACGTTACAAGGTAAGAAGTAACTTGTTCTTCTCCTCTAAACCAATCACTGTCCTCTGGTCATAGTGCCCCCATCTAATGACAATCCTCTCGCTAAACCCCGGCTCTGGCAGCCATGCCATCTTCAGATGTTTACAGCACGCTTCAGTGTTGGTAGTCCTCGAGTTGCTCTCTGAGCTATTTTGTACTTTTTCACTTGACTCGACCATGACGGAGGAGAAAACGGAGGGAAGGACCCTTTTCAGGCCCTGCGCCCAATGCAGGCTAAGGACAAACATCAAAAGTATCTGTACTGTCTGCAGCCAGACCACAATCAGGATAGGTGCAAGGTATGCCTGGGCTTCTCAAAGAAAACGAAGAAGACACGTATAGCAGGCTGGCGTCATGGCTCAAGTCGAGCAAGGCCCCTGACCCCTCCTCCAAGCAGAGTCATGCCTCACGCAGGACAGACGGTCCGAGGAGCGGTCTCCCTCTGGGAGGATGTTATAATCCTTTGAGAACTCCCCATCCGTGGGTGTCCAAGACAAGGCCAAGAACCGCAAGGCCGGGTTCACCGCTGATGCGGGTCCCAGGTCGAATAGACCGCTATCGCCATCTGCCACCTCAGCCAGCCTGCCATTGGGTTCCTCCTCAATGAGGAAGTCATCCACCCTGGCCAAGTTATAGGACAAATCAGAGAAACAAAGGCTGGAAAAAGAGAAAAAGGCCTCACAGCAGGCTCGCCCGGTGCAGCCGAAGACGTCGACGACTTCATCGGCATCCTCTTCGGTGACCACTACGGCGAGTGGTACCGAACCAACGAGGGTGGTCCCTACTGCACAGAATATCCCTGCCTCCAAGGCGCAACACAGCCGCAGAGGCAACAGCGAAGGGTGCAGACACCCCTGGCTGGGGAAAGGGGGTGGGGGTGAGGAGCACCAAAGCAGACCTCCAAGGTCCCATACGGTCAGCCGATGGACATCTACTCCACAGACGACAACCAAGTGTCCGTCCATACAGTTCACAAGGAAGACGGCTCCACAGGGCCTAGAACTCCATCATTCCCTCCACAGCCGAGGGACGTATCCATGGATATCCTGTCAACTCTCCACATCCTAGTGATGGAAATCTAGCAAAGGTTGCCTCCAACACTGGCACCTGTTGTACCGCAGGCCCCTGACCAGCCTCCATGTAAGAAGAGGAAGTCACCCAACGCAGCCGCTTCAGCATCCTCTACCATGTCGGGACCCGACTCCACCATTGAACCCGTAGATGGACACTGGTACGGACACGGCCACGGGAACCGACGAAGATGAGGACTTCGTCCCGGCAGACGACAAATCACTGCACCTGGACGTCCCTCATGGAGGCTCTCCACCAGATGAGGTGGGATCATTCCACTCGATCTCCAGGGCTTCCTAGCTGTTCCAGCTGGTGCCTGAGAAAACCAAAAAGGACAGCTTTCTATACCAGCGACAGGAGTCCAAGAGGAAGCTGATCATGCCGGTACCCTTTTTGAAAGACATTTGGGAGGAAGGCCTGGCCCTTATGAAAAACCCATGCACGGCTCCACCCAAACGAGACAGGTTGGAGAAGAAATACAGGATGCCGGACTCTGCACAAAAGTGCTTGAGGTCACACCCATCGCTGGACTCGGTAGTGTCGGCAGCTACAAGAAAAGGTTCTGCCAACCTACCTTCCATATCATCAGTCCCCCCGGACAACAAGGGGCAGAAGATGGATGCCATAGGGAAGAGTGTCATCTACACAGCGGCATACACGATCAAAGTGGCTAATGCTCTGGCATTCTTGTCCCAATACAACCGGGAGCTTTTGTACAAGCTGGGCCCTATCCTGGAGTTCCTACCTGATGACAAGAAAACCGATGCTCTCTCCCTCTTCTAGGAAGAGGGGAGGTGACGTTGGACCATGTCATTACGGTGGCAGTGGACATCTCCGACACAGGCTTCCGACAGATGGGAAACGGTTTTTGCCTTCGTCGGCAGGGTTGGTTGAAGGCCACTTTTGCCAGGACGTTCATGCAAAGGTACTGGACATGCCTTTTGACAGCGAAATCTGTTTGGGTAGGCGATCAGTGAATACCTTCAAGCCATAAAGACGGACATGGAGACAGCATATTCCCTTGGCACTCTGCAGCAACATCGCTCGTTGTCTTTTTGCCACTACAGGGGAAAATCGAGCAGATCATCCGAGGGATACTCCACATCGTACAGGCAACCTCCCATATCCTCCACACAGGAAGCCTACAGGGGTCATTCCCAGGCCTACGGTAGCGGAGGTCAGGGTCGCCGTCACCCACAGGGTAAGGCACCGGTGCCCAAGCAAGCCTGACATTGGGCACCTGTTAGGGAGAATTCGCAAAATGTGCTTATTTCTCCTACCTTTTGAGACCCGCAGCAACTTTGCTGGATTTCTAGGATTTGATTTTTTACCTGGAAAAAGAGGGTGAGCCTTTGTTTCCCACTCTTTCATGTATTTTGATGTGTGTTTTACTTTTGTGTTCTTTGGTTATGGAGTTTTAAAACAACTCCATAGGCATCATCTTTTTCTGTGTGTCACACAGCACCTTCATTGCAGTGGCACAGAATTGTCCTTCATACTTCCCAAGGTTTAAATACCTTCTCTGGGACTGACTACCGTCTCCCTGAGCATGTAAAGCTAGTCTCTTTAAATGTACTGACCCAGCACACACTATCTTCCTGTACAGTATTGGAGGGACTGCCTAGCTTCTCCTGAGTCACAACACTCATGTAACAGTCAAATGTTACCCTTTCCTACTTAAATTGGCTGGTGGCAGTGATTTAGATCAAACTACCATGATTTTTCCCGACCGCTAACAACGGTAGCTCAAAATCGGGTCAGCCATGTTTTTCAATATGGTGCCCAGGACCTATCTGTAAAAACAGACTCCGGCCATCTTTTTTGCCATTTCTTTTAGGAAAGGTCCTTCTTGTGTTTTTCTCTGTGCGCCTAATCAGGTTTGGTCCCTTTGTTCGTTGGCCTTTGGCGGGCTTCAGTCCTGAAGCCCTCCTCTGGCGCCTGAGTGTCTGAAGGTGTCTGAAGTGCCTGAGTGTCTGGGATGGACAGGATGTGAGGGAGGTGCCCGAAACTCCCTGTGCTTAGTCTTCTATGAGACCTGAATGCACTCTGGCATGATTGATCGGCTGGATGTCCGTCAAGGACAGCCACCCTGCTGTGTGAGTGACAGCCAGGTTAACTTCTTCCCTTGAGTTTGGTGGGAACAACCAACTCGCAAGCCACCTGGACACCGTCCCCATCTGGTTGAATTTTCATCAGAGTGCTGTTGAAAACCGGATAGCCAGAGGGAAGGAAACCAGCTTGTGGACTTTAATGCACTCAGACCTTAAACCAACATCTTGCTACAGCTTTTGGCCTCTTCCCTGTGCAGTGCAGGAACCTCCCGACGTCCTCCTTCTTGTCCCCATGACTGAAGTTCAGGAACAGCGAGATGTGCTCGAACTGCCAGGAACAACTGCCTCAACTACAGCTTTCTTCATTGGCAAGGTACTGTGCAAACACGGTCTGGAAATCTTTTTTTTTTGGCCATCGTGAAAGTGCGTGAAACTTTCCTCAACTACAAAGGCTTATCCTTCCCTAAACATTCGTCAAACTTTTTTCGCCTAGCCAAATCCTTTAAAAATCCGTTATATACCAGAACTGTGCCGTCCTATACAAAAGACTCTGAACCATTGACTTTGGCCCAGGCCTATTGAGAAGAATTGCTGGTTGTATTTAACTAAAATCCTTTCCCCTGCCTATGAATGTATTTGGGCTGTCTATTCTTATAACCTTGTCTTTTCCCTCCTTTATTAAGTGTCCGAAGTGCCATTTTGCTCCTACTTGATTTTGGAGCTAAATTTGTTCATGTACTTATCGGTTGGATTTCTATGGTATATTAGTGTGTTATATTGAGCTGCTTATGCTAGTGTAATGTTTTCTAACTGACTCAGTAAATAAATGCATATTCTTTTACCAAGAAACCTTGAATCAGTGTTTATTTGAATCACTGTATTTGTTGGTAATTTGTGTAACTTGTTCTACTGCTCACTTTAAAGTATTGAGATAAGTCTAGTTGCTCAGCCTTCGCCACCACTTTACTGTGTACTACAGGCTTGTACCAAAGGTGAAATTGTGCTTACACTTGTAGTCCTAATTGCCTGTAGTGTTCGCAAGGGTACTGCAGGTGATTCTGCCTAACAGCACCCAGTCGTGCACCCTGGTGGGAGTCCGGCTGACGAGGTTGGTCAGCGAGTGGAAGGTGATCACCCCTGGCAGATGGGTGCTGGACGCTCTCACCCAGGGACACACCTTGCAGTCCAACGCAGGTGCCCTCATATTCTGCTCGTTCCCCGTCAGGTGCAGCACATCCCTCAGCTCCTAGAATAAGTGCGAGTCATGTTATGGAAAGGGGTGATAGAGCCCGTTCCCAAATGGCTTTGGGGCTCCGGAGTCTATTCCAGAGACTTTCTGGTCAGAAAGAAGACCGGGGGGTTAGAGACCCATCTTAGACCTATACCGTGTGAACAAGTACCTTAAGTCCCAAAAATTCAGGATGGTCATGTTGCAACACGTGCTCGGCCAACCGGAGGAAACTGATTTCTTGACTTCGTTGGACCTAGAGGATGCGTACTTCCATGTCCCCATCCACAGGAAACATCAGAAGTTCCTACGGTTCGTGGTATAAGGCCAACACTACCAGTTCAAGGCCTTACCGTTCGGCTTAAAGTCAGCCCCAATGGTGTTCCCCAAAATGCCTAGCCCGGTGGCAGCCACCTGGTCTGCAGGGCATACACGTATACCCATACCTGGATGATTGGCTGATACATGCCCACTCCCGGGAATTGGCCGACGAGCACACAATGGAGACCTTCTGGTTACTCATGGTGCTAGGGTTCTCCGTAAACTATCCGAAGTCTTGCTTAATGCCATCACTGAACAAGCTGTTCCTCTGTGCCAAACTCAACACAGTGGCTTGCCTGCCATCCCTCTTGGGGGAGAGGCCATTCAAGGGAAGTTGCAGCGGCTGTTGTCGGCGAAGACGGCCATGGTACGCGCCATTAAGTCATTGCTGGGCATGATGTCATCCTGCATTTACCTCGTCCATTTTAGCAGGTTGCAGATGCGACCCCTGCAGGAATTCTTTGATGCACGTTGGATACAAGTGTCCGGGAGTTTTGTGGACACGATCCCCCTCAATGAGGAGGTCTGGCGGGCAATAATGTGGTGGGGGGGTATGCTCCTCCATCACCCAGTGGACAGGATTTGAAACCCCACCATACCAGGAGACGGTTACCACAGACGCCTCTCTGGAAGGTTAGGGAGCTCTCCAGACGACTACACACCAGAGGTCTGTGGCTTCCGGAGGAGAAGGATCTGCACATCAACTTCCTGGAGCTACCGGCAGTGTGCTGGGCCCTTAAGTCTTCCTACCGTCTCTGAGAGGCAAGGTGGTGAGGATCTTCACGGACAACACCACCACCATGTTCTACAGGAAGTAAGGGGGCACTCGATCCCCACTGCTCTCCAAGGAAGCTCTGGGCTTGTGGCATTGGGCCATTGGACAGGGGATGTTCCTCGTCCCGTTCCACCTGGCAGGAGTCAAGAACATCATTGCTGACTCCCTCCGCATAGAACTGGGCTCCTGCCACGAGTGGGAACTTCATCAGGAACAGGTGGACCGTCTGTTCGTCAAATGGGGCAGACCTCCGAACGATCTTTTTGCCACAGTGGCAAACTCAAAATGCCATACATTTGTCAGCAGATTCCACCAAACGAGGTGCATGGGGGATGCTTTATCCTTCTTGTGGGAAGGTCTTTTTCTGTATGCTTTTCCTCTGCTACGTGTGATCAACACACTCGGACATTGTCGGTAAAAGATGATAGTCATTGTCATGGCGTGTCCAAGGCGAGATTCGGTATCCGGGCCTACTCAGCCTGTCAGTGTCTCCTCCAGTCAAGTTGCCGGTACTTCCGGATCTGTTCACCAGAGATGGAGCCGAAATCCTTCATCACGACCCAGAGTCTCTGAACCTGAACGCATGGCTCCTGCAGTCTTAGCCAGGCCTACTCTGACACTAAAGTGCTACGGCCATAAGTGGAAGCGTTCTTATGCGTGGTGCCGGTCACAGAAGATTATCTCTCTAAGGGTCACAGCTCCACATATTCTTCAATACTTGTTTTCTTTGGCAAAATCTGGTCTGGCTCACGCGTCCATCAAGGTACACTTGGCGACCATCTCATGCTACACCAGATCCCTGGGAAGATCCTCGTTGTGGTCCCACAAACTTGTCAAGGAGTTTCTCAAGGTGCTTTTTTGGTCTTTCCCACCAATGAAGGCAGCTGCTCTGGCATGGGAACTCAACATAGTCCTGACAAGACTCATGGGGGCACCTTTCGGACCTATGCATCAAGCCCCACTCAAGTTTCTCGCGTGGAAGAGTGCGTTCTTTGTGGCCATCACCTCAGCCAGACGAATAGGTGAGATCCAGGACCTGTCCTGCAAGCAGCCGTATCTGACATTCCACGAATCTAGGGTGGTGCTGCGTACGCATCCCACTTTCATGCCGAATGTGCAGTCGGATTTCCACCTCAACAAGCCTTTGGTGTTGCCCGTTTTCTTCCAAACCCTTCGCCGGCGGAGAGGACCTTGCATTCGCAGGATATTGCTCATGCCTTGAAATTCTATGTGGCACGAATGAAGAGTTTTCGGAAGACTTCTCAATTGTTTGTGAAATTTGGACCTGTGAATCATGGGAAGCCCTTGTCCAAGGCCTCCATATCAAGATGGCTCTCTGGCTGCATCATCCACAGTGATCGGCTGGCTACCCGACCTCTGCTGAACCGCCCGAGAACCCACTCCACCAGAGCGATTGCTGCAAAGACGGCGTTCCTTTCTGGTGTGCCCCTGCTTGATATCTGCAGGCTGCGACATAAATGTGCACGCATACCTTCACAAGGTTCTACTGCGTCGACATGGATTCCAGAGTCAACCAGGCAGTGCTATTGTTCCACGGTTAAGAGTTAATTACTTCTGTTGAACCTTGCCACCTCCTGTGGTTGTGTAAGGTGTACTACTGTGCATTCGTTATTCATAAACATGTGAATCCATGCCAGACCCCTTGCTGGAGAAGGGTTAAATTACTTACTTGTAACTATTGTTCTCCAGCATGAGTCTGGCATGGATTCACATGCGAACCCACCCTCCAGCCCCTCTGTGGCTCTTCTTGGTCATACTGCCACTTTACGTGCTTACCAAATCTGAAGATGGCTGCCAGAGCCGCGTCTTAGGGAGAGGACTGTCATTATTTGGGGGCAGAGGACAGTGATTGGTTTAGAGGAGAAATACAGTATTAGAGTGAACGTGAAACTGTCTTTTCTTTTACGGAGCCTTCCCAGCCTGACAACAGGGAATATTCATGAGCATGTGAATCCGTGCCAGACCCATGCTGGAGAACAATAGTTACAGTTAAGTAACTTAAACCTTTGATTCAGAGGATCTTCTCAACACATGCACTCTATTGCACAGTTTGGGCTTTTCCCTGAACTTCAAAAAGTCTCAGTTTCTGCCGTCCCAGTCTTTCCGATCTATCCAGGCAGTCTTGGACACTCGCCTGGGCAGGGCTGTCCGCCCAAGGATCGAGTGATGAACATCTTTTGGATTGCCAATGACCTACAATCACTGAAACAAGTCTGTGCAGTCTTACTTCCTTCTCCAGGTCTCGAGCCAGGTGGCCCAGGATCTCATGTGGTGGGCCGTGCGGGACAACTTGCTGAGAGGCACAGTGTTTTGTCAGCCTTTGCCATGGTGACGGTTTTCTTCCTAAGCCTATTCTGATCTGCATGTTTTATATTGTATATGTCTTGTCAGCGCTCTTATGCCTGTGGGCCACTGTTCCGGCACTTTAGAAATAAAGTAAATAAATAAATGGTGGGGATGGCCTGTGGTGAGAGAGGGAGAAAACACATGTTGGTGCATGCTTACATGCTGTCTGAACAGGGGTTCAGGCCCTGGGTCCTCCTGGTCCAAATAGGGATTGTCCTTTTCTTCGTCTGCAGTTCACTCCAGACGCCCGGGTGAGAGATACCCTTGATCTAAGAGTTAAGAGCAGAAAGGAAGAGGCGGGACTAAGGAGGTGGGTGGTGCTTAGGCCAGGTTACCTATTTGCACTTGCACCTGCTCCCCAACTGCAAGGAAAAGAGGCTGCAGGGCTGCTTACGTAGGGAAAAGGAGCAGCAACCAGGAAGGCACCAGCAGTTTAAAGTGATTGACAGGTAGGCATGGCTTAGCCCAGCTGACCTAGATCCACTTGCACCTGCTCCCGAACTGCCCTTCGTGTGTTCGCCCAAAACAGGCACTATTTCAGGGTGACACACTCCAGGCGGCTACTGCCGTGTTTTAATGCTGATACTTGTTCTTGAAAGCCGATCTCTCACGTGTACTGTGGAGCCCTTGCCCAGCGTGGGAAGGATGCCTTCCTAAGTCTACTATCCTTTCATTCCATCAGCGTTTAGTAGTACTTTCTCTGCTTTTAGTCTTCGGCACCCCCTCCCCTCCTGGTGTAGCAGGGTGCCCTTTGGTGCACTATGTGTCTACAGTATGCCGGGTCCACCCCGCCTCTATACCATCCTAGGGGACTTTTTAGGTAGCCTGGTACAAAGAGAGTTCTGCCGTGTGGAGTACAACAATGCACAGTGGTTCAAGTGGCAACTGTGGCCTTTGCATCCACCAATTGTCGTCACCGGAAAAGTGCTGGCATGGGAGGCTTTTTATTTGCGCATTTGGCAATCACCTAACGACAGTTCCGCTTTTCTTAAGCGCCCTTCACCGCAACGATGTGTTGTCCTGTTGTATTCAGCCTTGGCCGCATAATCTGCCCGTCGTCCTTGTAGAGTGGAACGGGGAGAGGGGCAAGTGGGGGGCTTTTGCTGCTGCCTCGTAGCCTGCCTCAGACACTTTGCCGGGGCCAGTCCCACCGACGATATCATGCCGGCCCGGTGGTAGTACCTGCGGTGAGTTCCCTTCCTCTGTGCCCTTCCTGCACTTTACTCCGTTGTCCTACGGGCAGTCCCCCGCAACAATGCAGCGGACTGCGTGGCCACCTCTCTGTGGGTCTACTGATGCAGCCACAGGTCTTCATAGTCCAAGTGTGCCTTTGGCCCCACAGTCCTTCCTCCCGGGCTTCTCCCTGTCTCTAGGTAGTTGTCAGCACTGCCAGTAATCCCACTTGCTAGCTGCCGGCTCAAGTGTCCCGGCACCCTGATGCCCCGTTCCGTTTTCCGTCCCAGATGGATTAGGGAATCAGTGGGCGGGAGAAACACCCCGCGCTTGCCATCTCTCTGTAATAATGTACCCTCCAGGCCCAAGAATGAGTCATACCAAGCCTTCCTCCTTTTTGGATCAACACCAAACGGTCACCTCTGGCCCGATTTCGATCTGGAATGTGACAGCCATGGGCTAGTGCAGTCGGTTATCCAGAGCCACTGAGGAAATCCTTGTTTTTCCCCGGGAAACCGGATATTATGTGCAGGATATCGTCGGCCCAGGCCTAGCTCCTACGTCTCACATCCTCATCAATCTGCTGCTCAACAGCACCCCGCCAGTGTTCCTCATTGCCATTACGTAAACCAGACAGAGCTGCAAGCTCTCTCCTGCAAACCTTCCTACTTTAGTTTTCACCAGTCTACAGTGGTTCTGCGTACAAACCTTTCCTTCGTGCCAAAGGTCCCTCTGCTTTTCACCTTACTCAACCCTTGATCTTACCAGTGTTCTTTGGCACTCGTCCGTCTCCAGAGGAGCAATCCATACACTCTTTAAATATCACCTGGGCCCTCAAGTTCAGGCAGTTCCAAAATTCATCGCAACTGTTGCCTTCGGATCTGTCGGCAAGGGCAGTGTCCTGTCTAAGGGCCTCATTACACGGTAGGTGGTAAGGGTTTACCGGTACCGGTAAGGGCACCTGTACCGGTAAACCCTTACCACCTTACTACGAGGTCCCTTTGCGGGACCCGACCTTAACAGCTGGTGTAGACCAGCCGTTAAAGTTGGGACCCACCAAGGGACCTTGGTGCTAATTACAGTACCGCAACTTGCGGTACCGTAATTAGCCCCTTCCCCATTCCCATTGAGCCCTATGGGGCAAAAATGGGAATGGGGAAGGGCCATGGAAAAAGGGGGAATTACTGCCCCGCCAACCTTGGAATAGGGTGTTAATTCCCCTTTTCTCCATGGTGGTACCGATATGGTACCGGCGGCAACCGTTTTGCTAATAGCACCATGGTTTACTGCATTCCGTGTAATGAGGCCCTTAGTCTTCCATTGCGAGGCGGCTGTCGGCATACATTTCCTTCTGCCACCGGCCAGCCTACAGGCCGATTCGATGAAGACCAAGAACACACGTGTTCTTGGTCTTCATCGACTCTACTAAAGTGTTTCTGTCCGGTGTTCCCTTGCTCAACATCTGCAGGGCGGCCATGTGGCGGTCTATCCATACCGTCACAAGGTTCTACTGCATTGATAGGGATTCAAGGGAGTAGTCTTGAGTCGGCCAATCATTGCTTTGCAACCTGTTCACATGAGTTTCATTACTTCTGTTGAGCTATGCCTCTGCTCGTTTAGGTTGTGCATATGTTCTGCTGTATAATCTATTCATAAGCATGTGAATCAATGAAAGTTCCAATGCTGGAGAAGGATCAAGTTCCTTAACTGTAACTCTTGTTCTCCGGCATTGGTATCATTCATGGATTCACATGCAGTCCTACTCTGGCTCTTTATTTTTGGCTCATTCTGCCACATTACGTGCGCTGCCAAATCTGAAGACTGTCACTAGGTGTGGAGCTAAAAGGACCTGCCTGATTGGCTGTGACCCAAAGTGACTGTGATAGAGCACTACATTTACAAGCAGTTTATTACTATTTTTGTAAGCACCTTTATTTAAATTATAACAAGGCAGTCAAAGAATTGACATTCGATCTACTGCAGGTGACATGGCTGAGCAAACTTAAAGCTAAAGCCAATTGTCCATTCAAAGGGGACATTCAAAGGGGAGTAAAGGGGAGTTGCAATAGGGGACCTGGTGATAAGTCCAGCTCTATGCATAATTTAAGGGTGCAGAAGTATGAGTCTGGCACAGTGGTGGCATGTTTGTTGGCAAAGACTTTTATGTATATAAAAGTAAAAAAAGGAAAACCTATCATGCCCTTTTTTTATGAGGGCTGCCCTACCTCAACAAAAATATTAAGGAGTCCGGATGTCCTGTAAAATAAAGTGTCCACCGTCCTGTTTCCAAACCTATTTCCATCCCTTACACTCTAGACTAACTAAGGAAAAACTGGATGTCTTCTTGATACGGAAGGAGGCTTCTCTCGTTCTGGCTACAGATATCAAATGTTCAATTCTTTGAGAATACACAATGGGTGGTTCTTTAACTTAAAATTTCTTGATCTTAAATGCACTTCCAAATGTATACAAAAACACAGTGACGAGTGTCCACTTGAGTGCTCTCTGGCTGCAAGAAAGTTTGTTTATTTTGTTTCTGCTGCAACGTGGTGGAAATTGTTTGGGACCCAGGCCACGCCCTTCATTTTTTTTAAGGAAGCTACAAGTTAAGCCAGCACGCACACAGCGACGAGTGCCCAGTTGGGTACTGTCGGGCTGCAAGAAAGGTTGTTTGTTTCGTTTCTGCTGCAACCTGGTGGAAATTGTTTGGGACCCAGGCCACATCCTTCATTTTTGGACGGAAACTACAAGTTGAGCTGGCACACACACTGTGCGCACACACAGTGACGAGTGCCCAGTTGAGTGGTGTCGGGCTGTCGGGCTATAGGTCGCAGGACATAGGCAAGAAACATAATATACTGTTGTGCGGGTCTGACTAATACTAACCTTGTAGATGGTGGTTGACTTATACCTTTTGCTTACTGTTTAATTATGCAAAATAAAATAAAGAACAAAGGCCTAGCACCAATATATAATTTAAGAAAAGGAAAACCTAATCCCCCTGAACCCCAGCCTCACAAGGTTGGAACATCTACTAATAATCTGAAGAGTTTTCTCCAGTGGTAATTGCAGGGCCCAGTAGGACAGTGTTGGCGTCGCCAGAGGGGTGTTGAGGAGTATTGCCTTAACTGTTTCATTTAAATTTAGGCTGTTCTTGAGAGTGATTGTCTAAACTTGAAACAATGTATATAGATTTAGACAAATACTAGTTGCTATTCCTTGTCAATGTTGGTTAAATGAAACACAAGGCTGGGAATATAGAACGGACAGTCCTCCATTCGATTACATGAAATACCCTATTGGTTTTTCGAATGGGTTAACATAAAAAAAGTAATGGTATCTGTCATGTCAAGCTGTTTCACCAACATGGTTGCCTGCAAATGTGACAGAATGTAAATAAATGCTGAACATTTTCTTTTTATTGTTTGACAGTGACTGGTGAAGGAGCATGAGGCTGTAATTTGATAATGGGTGGTAATTATTCTGATTACATGAAGTTCCTAATGGGCAGTTTTGGAATAGGTAAACATAAACAGTGAAGTTATTTGTCACAATATGTGGTTGTACCGACATGCCTTGCAGCCAGATTGAAAATGTGAATATTTAATGTTAGGTTACATGGAATACTGGGACATATTTAAGGTGGTTTACAGAGATTATTTCTTGGTGATGCGATATATTGCTAGTATACCAAAATGAGGATTTCATGAGCGTGCCCCCTCCAGAATCACTAGCAGGTTCAGTCCATTTACTCTACAATATTTTATCTAGATCATCCTACACAAATGTGTTATTAATCCCAAACCTATCCATTTTACCAACTTATTACATACAAAACGAGTCATCATAATTCATACGACTATCGGACCCGGGAGGTTGTTAACATTTCTTCTATTCAATATAGGAGTTTTTGCATTACACTTTCCCGAAATTAATATAACTACTACATATTAAGGTGATTTACAGGTATTTCTCTGTGATGCGATATATTACTATATTACTAGTGTTACTCAATGAGGATGTCATGAGCATGCCATCCTCCAGTGTCCTATCCGCTTTTATCAACCTAGTATATACACAACGAGTCATCATAACGCATGAGGCTACCGGCCCAGGAAGTTAACGTTTTCACTAGTGAATGCAGACTCATGGTTTGAGTTTTTGCATTGCACTTTCCCATATTGAAAATAACTACTGCATGTTAATTCTGGTAAAGAGCACTATTTTCAGATTCAGGGTCCTTTTGAAAGATGGCCGCCAGGTCTCCCACCGTGTGTGGGAACACTGACATCTCGTCATGAAGTAGTCACGTGACCGGCTCCTTGCTCCACTTAAGCGTCTCCTCTGGTAGCCCTCCAGTTGGACGCTTCATGCTGTTTGGAGAATTTTGTGAATAGCAGAGAGGTTGCATTAACTCTTTAGAGGTAAGAGATGAATGCTTACTCTGTCATAAAGCCTGTTGGACAGTTTTGGCAGTTGTCTACGTGTATACCACTACTCACATAGACTCCCTTCCTCTTGATTACAGACAAGTTCCAGAATTTAAGGGAAAATACCATGGACCGACAGTTGCCTGTTGAATTGTCCGTGGAGATAAATTTGAAGGTATGCAAACACAAAATATTGGGTGATGTTTACCGCCAGTTGGAGATGCATAGATACATACATTTGCTTTTGTTTTGCAGTATCCAAAAAAGGAAATCCGTGCTGTATGCAGTTATGGGCCAGTGGGCTGTTTTTAGTTGTATCCATCAACAGGAATTGGAACTAGGTATGACTGAATGGATGTTATTGAGACCTCTAGGGTCACTTTCACTCATAGAGTACCATGGGTGTGGGTTTAGCAACCGCTTTGTCAACGTATGCCACTACTAGTGAACACCCCTGTTATATTGGGGATTACTGGTGTAAACATCCAATTGGTGTACCATTATTATTGAACCTAATAGTGACTCTGGTGAAGGCATAATATACTGTGAACCCTTGGCATGCTGATGTATTCATTCACAAATTGTGGTGGTGGCCGATGGAAGTTTTTGTGAATAATGTAACAGATTAGTAAAGTTTCTCTCTTTTTATTAGATTTAGCACCTGAAGAAGGGGATTGATTCCCCGAAACACGTTGAGCAACATTTACAGAGTTGTTTTAAGCACACTGTTGCATTTTTCAAGAAGAAGAATAAAGATATGTTTATATATGTGAACCACACTATTTCCAGAATTATGTCTAGATAATTTCATTTAGCCAGTGATCTGGCATTATGGTGTGCAGGGGACGGGAGGGCTAATAGATTGGAATCTTTGTCTATGCATCAAAGTCTGTTCTGCCCCAACTGGGATTTTCGGTTCGTTCTGAAGGAAGGGAGCAGGTGTTGGTATCTGAAGAACACCTGTCGGTCTCCCCAAATCTGCGAGTCAGTGCAGTTCTTTAATTCTGACAGTGTGGAAAACAAGAGTATGGTGTCAAACAGAGATCTGAGATTGTTCATAATTACAATACAAATTTGCTTTTAAAGTCCTACTGAAGTTAAGTGGGAAGATACACAGTGCCCTGTTCCTTCGGCCAGCGACCCTATGGGGAATAGGGGTGGGGGAGCAGGCTGAGGTGAACAACGAGGAGCAGATTGCGTATGGAAAAGTTCCTAGCGAGGTACGGCAAGAGGACGGTAGTATAACGTTGCCACGAAAACCAACACATGGTGATTGAAGAGAACAAAGTAACCGGCAGTGGAGACTTGAATATTGAGGAGGATTACAACCCGCCGTAATCTAAAAGGGACAGAAGAGGAGGCCCAGATGCTAGCGCGATAACGAGTTACGGCAAATTTGCCAGTAAAGTCAGTGGTCAACGTTAAACCTTCTAAGCGCGCGAAGAAGAAAGTGGCCCGAACAAAGAAAGTTATTTTTTCTGCCCATGCGGGGACACTAACAACTTGGTTAATTAATGAAGAAAGTGTGCAAACAACACCAGACCTCGATGCTGACGAGGGGATTCTGGTCCTGGAAGTAAGTCCCAGTATTCCAGGGGTCAACACCATACATAACAGATCCTTAATGACAGAAAGGAAGACACCGGGCATGACGATGTGCCTGGTTAATGGAAAGCAGTGCTCTGTGCAGGGCGAGGAAACGATAAACATTCCCACTTCTAATATCATAACATTCAAACACCATCAGAATCAGAGAAAAAAGTGGGCAAATCGGGAAGTATTTATGAAAGTGCTAAATCAAATTCCGCGAGTGCTAGTCACAGGAGACTTTGAATTTGTAGAACCTTTCAAATGTATTAATGCAAACGTTTCAAGACTACACTGTTGAAATCCTGCATCTGCCCTACTGTTGCGATCATATAGCCCTGTGTTACTTACTAGTGGCATTGAGCGGGATGTAAACCCCGACCAAGAAGATTTGGTCCTACCGAAAGAAGGGGTAAGTGTTACGACAGGGGAGCCACCTCTCCCTGTATTAGCAGGGGAGGGTAGATAACACTTCCTGGGGTACAGAAAATGCTATAATCGTTGGTAGAATCTTTGGCTTTCCTGCCAACTGCTCCACGATGAACAATTTCTATTATGACCTGCAATACCTGTGCTTTTTCCCATCTCTTGGTTTCGGTGGATGCTGCAAATGTATTGACTAATAATATTTTTATTTTACAGGAAACTTGGGTAAGATTTAACCTATTAGTTGATGGCTATGTTATGTTTGTCGATGGCAAAAAAGGGAATAGAGGAAGACCATATGGTGGTTTGGCTATTGGGATGAAACAGTCACTAAAAGCACACAAAATTGGTAACCTCGCAAGCCCTGATTTTCTGTTGGCAGCAGAGATGGAAGGAATGAATCCCAAGTTAAAGGGTAGAACCCTTATTGTTAACATCAATAATTCACCCGGGGGAACTGCAAGTGGCACATTGCAAGAATTCCTGTTCGAATTACTGAGTGAATGGTCTAGTGAAGATCCTAATGACCTTGTTATTCTAGGAGTTAACTTGATTTGTAAGTGCATTTGTACGCAAGAACTTTCCCCTAATTTCCATTTGAATGCTAGCACTATGCTGCAGGACAGTCCCTACAGGCAACGGAACAGGTGGGTGAGGTTGTTGAGTGAGTGTGACCTTACCATGCTTAAAGGGTGCACTGAGGGTGACGCCCTGGTAATTATTTGTGGATACTGGCTAATAGGTGAACTACGCTGGATTACTTCTCTACCACCTCCCAGCTGCTCTCGTGGTGTTAGGTTTGAGTAAAAGGGAAAACAGCTTTAGTGACATTGCAGTATGTCATAGAAAATGTTGGTCCAAAAGGTTCTGGTGGGGGTACAATTGTAGTCAACCATGCAGGGAATAGTATTAAATGGTCCACTAGAAATCTACACACGGCGAAAGGAAACATTGTGAGGGAGGCCGGTTATCTGCTCGTAGATATCGACCAAATGGAGAGTGAACAGATCGAATTATGGATCTCATGGTTCTTGAGGGAGAATGGGTGTTTCACTGCCTGCACATTGTGCACGAGGGTTAACTTGAAAATAAATATGATTACTTCATTTTAGATAAGAAACGTGAAATGTGTCAGGAGATAAGTATAAATAAAAGTAGTAGTAGGGACCATCTAGCTACAGTTGTTTTGTACAAAAGAATACACATATGTGAATCACGTTTAATGGGGGAAGAGTATGTGTAAGACAAGACTGTCAACGTTTGGTTAAAGCATTTACCCAGGGAAAGGGTCAGGATATATGGTAGGTATTTGGTGAGGTCAAGGGGTCCAAGGCAAGAAGGATTGTTAACCTGATAAGCGAGGTAAAATGGGTGAACGGTAAAAGGGAACCTAGATTGACAAGCAAGGACTATAGGTACATAAATAAAAAAGAGTTCATTATTGAAGAGGAGGCTAGTTTGTATAAAATTAAAAGACTGAAATCATCCAGAATGCCTGGCCCGAACGGCTTGTCCAATATAGTTTTAAAGCAATAAACCGACACTGTGGGCAAACGTTTTGGGCAGGTTATTTGATAAAGTATTAAAAAGCAGACCGATACTCCAATCCTGGAGGACGGTCCTTCTGATACCCGTGTACAAGAAGGGAGATATATTGGAACGGGGAGCTATAGCCCTATATCAATATTAAACATTACGGGGAAACATTTTGCATCCTTCTTGTTACAAAAAATGCAGAGATGGGTAGATCAAAAGGGCATCTTAGATCTATTCCAAACTAATTTTAGCGCGGGATGTTCTACAACAATCAGCCTAAGGGTCATGGACATGCTAATTGAATGAACAAATATAAAGGATAGTCCGGGCCTATACGTTATGTTCATCGATCTTAAAGCGGCCTTTGATTCAATCACTCGAGCCAGAAGGTGTCACAAGTTGGAACTCTTGGGGTGTCCGGGTGACATTCTTTATTTTGTAAGATCACTCCATGAGAACAACACAGTGCAGGGGAGAGCTGTCATGGTCATGAAGTCAGGGGCAGAGGCATGCAGGGGTCGCATGCACAGGAGACCTGGGTGGAAACTGTCCTGGCGCCTTTTGGCGCCAGGCTCATGAACAAAAGTAAACAAGAACATCCATTTAACACCAACAAGATTTTATTATGGACATAGCACTTCAGATGCATTAACCTTGAACATTCCATCCAATAAGCAGGATGCATTAACCTTGAACATTCCATCCATTAAGCAGCCCCAAGTGTATTCTTGGGTATGGCTGCTAATGGATTGCCTTTGAACGTGCTCGCTCCCTAGGAGTGGCAGGTTGTGGCTGGTAAGCCGGCCCTAATAGGTGTGCCCATGATAACAGCTATATAAGCTGCCCCGATCCTCAAGACAGACGCTTTGTGTTATTCTGCACTTGCAAGCGTGTAACACTCACCGTTGCCTGAGGTCAGACTTACCTTTAAAGATCCTGCTTCCTGGACATCCTGCTTCCTGCTAGCATACTCCTCAACTGGGGGAAGATGTTCTTACCTGTACATCTCTTCGGCGAACCAAGTATTCATCTTTACACTTTCCGTAACGCCGAAATCTTCATCTTGGCACTGCAGCATGACACGCTCCATCGTCGACAGCAGCCCCTGCAAGGAAAAACGGAAGACAAGGTTAGACATTGAAAAAACTGTCCGTTTAAGGTTGCGCTTCGCCATACTTCGCCTTTTCCTTTAACCATCACTTAACTGCTGTCGAACATTGCGGAAGCATCCATCTTCCATCCGACCGCGTCTCGCGTCTCACAGCTGCATTGAGGCCGCATTTCCATCTAAGGGAAGAAAACAGAAGAGAGACATTATTGCGGGCATAAATAGGAGCAACATATAAAGATATTAAACAGAACAAACAGCATCACAAGAGCTCAAGAAAGACTTACCAATCACAAGGAGAAGCATAGTCGCAGCTGGACTGGACTAATCCTTATCAGGGATCAGTGAAGGAACTAGATCACATTCGACGTGCCCCTGCCAGAAGTAGCAGGACGGAGAGCTTATCTTCCATAATTCACAGGTGAGCTTTATAGGCCGGCGTATGCTCACAGAAACCGTACTTTGGGGTGAAGGGTTCGAGAGGTACAACAATCACAGATTGACGCACTCACACACTCTTATCTCCGCGCAGTAGCACCACGTACCACAGCTCACAGCTTTTCTACTGAGGGGGAGGCCTGAGGGGGTGATTCAAGTTCAGGGAGGGCTGCAACTGTGCCCCAACGCCTCCACAGAGACCAGATTAGCGTAACAAAAACAACATGGTGCAGGTGAGACCAGCCTTGACCAGGGCTGGTCAAGACGAGGGTACCTTGACCAGCCCTGTAGGGATAAGTAGTGGAGTGCAGCAGGGCTGTGTCATGGCATCCTTGCTGTTCAATATTTTTTTGGCTGATCTCTTTAGTGTCTTGGGTAAGACGGGCGGCTGACCCCCAAAAATGACTCGTAATGCTTGTGGGGTGCTTGTATATGCAGATGTCCTGGTCATTATAGGCCATACCATTAGGTGAATGAAACGAGTTTCAGAGGCCTTATGGTTGTTTGTTGAACTAAATGAGTTGTCTATTAACAAAAGTAAAACCCAAGTAATTTTTTTTGCTAAAAAAGGTATACTAAGGCTGCTCGTAAGAATCAAGGGTGACCTAATTGATTATACTAAACAATACAAGTACCTGGGAATTCTATTGGAACCTCAGAAGGAATAAGTCAAATGCAACAGAGATTGTACCATGAAGGCCCTTCAGTTGATTATGTTAATATTGCAACATGTGAGGCATTCTGAGGGTTTTCTATGCTGGGGGCACGGATGCTGTATTGTCAATGCTTTATTCCTGCAGTAACATATGGATTGAAGAGTTTAACTATGAATAACTGGGATTGGTTGAAAATAATGGAAAGTATGTACTGGAGGAAGTTATTGGGTCTTCCACTTTGTGTGCCCATAGAAATCATTAGACTAGACCTAGGGTTCATTTCACTCAAATCCCTGGTGAATTTAAAAAGGGGATTGGTTTACTTGAAGGCTAGGACCTCACCAAAAGAAAGTATTTGGTTCTCTCTGTGTAAGTGAGGCAAGTCCAACTAGTATTTGATGGAAGTGGGTTGGAACCCGGATTTGAAGGAGAATTATTACTTAAATTAAAAGGTCATCACACATAAACTGGAATTGTGCAATTGGGGGTGTAATTTTGATCACATCTAAAATCATATGGGTTTGTATCCTCCTTGTCTTACAAATTTAAGAAACCCCAGGCCTACCTTACCCTGTCTCCATCTAAGGACCTGAGGAGGTTCCTACTGCTATTACAGTTGAACCATTTGACCATGCTGGTCGTACTGGGTCTCTCGTTGCAAATTCCTTTAAGTGAGTGTTAGGGAGAATTCTCTGTTTAGGCTGAATTTCCTAACCTAGTGAGTCCCCCAGCAGCTTTGCTGGATTTCTGGAGTTTGTTTTTTTCTCGTGCCAAGAGTGAGGCTCTTTTCCTCACACTCTTGGACATGATTTGAGGGGCTCCTTTGACTGTTAATGTGTTTTATGGGCTATGGGGTCTTTTACTCCATAAGGTCTCATGTGTTTTTACTATGTGTGTTACACAGCACCCTCAGTGCAGTGACACAGGGGTGACATAGTGACACCCCACCATAGACTCCATACCCTGGCACTGACTTACGTCTCCCAGGGCATGTAAAGTCACCATTGGCTTTACTAGTCCCAAATTTAGTAACAGAACCAGTACACATCTTCATAATGTGGAATTACTGGTAGGGGTAATTCGATTGCCCCTGGGCCTGTTTTTCGAGGGGGTACTGTGCAGTTTCTGGCTGGTGGCAGTGGTTACCACGCAGAATATTCCTTAAGAATATTCTCTATGGGATTTGCCCATGTATTTTAAACGCACCACTTTTTGGTGCAATGCTAAAGATACCGCCTATTTATTAATTTAATATTAATTCACCGGTAGGGTCTTTTTGCCAGAACTCGGTTTTAAAATGGCGTTTGTGTTCGCCTCTGTAACTCCAAACCAAAGGTCGATCCCTTTGTTCCACTTTTGGCGGGCTTCTACACAGAAGCCCTCAAAGTGGTGCCACTCTGTCTGGGTACCACATGGGGTGCGGGAGGGGGTTTAGGCACCTTGGACTAAGTTGCCTTGCCAACCCAAGTCGCACTCTTGCGTGATTGGCCCAAGTGGTGAGCCGCCCCGCTCACCACTTAGCATGTTTGATTGACAGCTAGGCTGAATGATTGGGGGTTTCTTGCATAAAAGCAGGGCTTTTGGGACTCGAACTTCAGAAGTCACCACAGGACCTAAAAATCCAAAGAGGGAGAAGCTGAGCCGTCCGGCAACGACGATACCACCGGTGGAGCCCTGCTGAATCATCTCACCACTTCCCGACGACAGAGGAGATCTTCTTGCCGGAGAGTCTCTTCCCCTTGAGCTGGTGGGGACAACCAGTTCGCTTTCTTTTTCGCCTACCAGGACGTCTAGTGGTCGAATTGCCCGTGCCAAGCACCCCGGCAACTGGATAGCCACTTACCACTGAACCGCAAATAAAAGGTCCGCTCCTTTTAATCGAGAACTCTGCGGCTGGTTTCTTCCCTGGCAGTGCAACGACCTTCTGCTTTCCTCCCCGACGAGATCTTCTCTTCCCCCGGATGAAGCACCGACTTGCACCCGCTGCCAGGAACAACTGCCCCCGCTGGAGCGTTCTCACCATTTCAAGGTACTGTGTCCGCCTGGCCTCCCTTTCTATAGATTGCTACAAGGTGACAGTAAATCCTTAACCTTCTAGACTGTGCTGGTATCTTGACCATCTAACTGGTCCCTTTCTGTTGGTCCAACTTCTTTCTGAACCTTTTCGAGACTTTTGTGCACTTTTCAACCGTGTGACCTTGGACGCATTTCGTTCTGATCCTCTTAAAGTGGATCCGGCTTTCTGAACTCTAACTTCACAGTTTTATTCTGCCTTCCTCTCTTGCTGTGTTCTTCTGAAAGTGTTGGGATCTGTTTCAATTTATGCTCTGCCTTTCTCTCCCTTTTAAACCAAATTATTAGAGTGCCATCTGCGTTAAGCGCTCACCGCTGTCTGAAAATAAGTGGTGCTTTACTTAAGACTTGTCTAATATTCTTTTAAGGGAGTGTATATACTTTAGTGACTGTGTTTTTGAACTTGGTTGATATTAGTGCCAGTGTGTTCTTATAGATGTTTTTTTTAAATAAATAATTATATATCTTTTACACCAAAGCTCTGGTCAGTGTTTGCTTGTTTTACTGGCCCTCATTACGACCCTGGCGGAAATCGAAAAACGATGGCGGAAATGCAATACCGCCATCGAATACCGCCCGTTGCGATTATGACCCGTCACCGTAAAGTACGATGCCATTAGCGACACCGTAGTGAACGCCAACGCTAACTGCACCAAGTACGCGCACGCGCGCACTTCGAAACCGTAATTACCACCATGGCGCAACGGTACGGGAATTCTGACCCTAGCGGACATGTACCTAACGCCATCAAGCATGGCGGAAAGTACCATTCCGCCATGGTGAGAAGTATGGCATCGCAAACCAACCGTAAAAGGCCTTACTGAGTGCCTGTACACCACTCCCTGGCCACATTGCACAACTCCACGTAGGTGCAATGAAGTCAAACAATGCAACCAGTGAAATGTACAAGTCACCCATGCATGCCAACGAACAAATGAATGTAGGGGCTCCAAGTGCCTTGTGAGTGGCCATCCATATTAGCCATGGCACCATTGCCGTACTGATGCAGCACAGGCATGTGAAGCTCCAAGTACAGCAACATGAACTGAAAACTGAGACAAACAAAACAGGCCCCCCATCGCTTGACACCAGTGCAAGGCAACATACAAAGCAGTATCCTGAGTGAGACTGCACCAGCCCTGTACTCCTGCCAGTAAACAAACCAACCAGCAGCATAAGCATGTACCACACAAGTTGGCAGAGTGACTGAGCAGCCAGGCACATCTCAAGAGGGGCCAATGGGAGCAGCAGGGCACAGATGGCACGAATACAGAAGCCATTCCAATGGACATGACCTCAGTCTCCCTCAAAGAAACGCACGCAAACACAGGCACCTGTGACCAGCCATATTCTGAAAATCACATCATTCCACCAATCCACCTGGCTGACCGGCATCTGTTACACAAAAGCCAATCCCCCTCCCATGAGCATGACATCATTAAAACAGTCATAATGGCAGCCCCTATCCCTGACCTTACTGGCCTTCGTAGGCAAACGCGCCCAGTACAGTACCACGCAACTATGCTCAGAAGGCCGAACCCAAAGCAGATCTCCTCACAATACATCGCTCCACAAATAGGAATATGCTACATAACTTGCAAAGAATAACGCTACAAGGTCAATATCATAATCAAAATTTAATGCACAACCAAATCACCCGGGCCATACAGCTATTAGGTCATGAACTCCAAATCATATCTCATAATTGTGGGCTGCATCCGCAATAAATGACCAGCTTCTTCTTGTGTTACGCCCTGTTCCTCCATGGTACACAGGGGCTACATCCACGTTCAAAAAGGCAACATGGAAGCGCCTAGAACCGCAGGGCCGTCCCATTAGGTAGCCACTAGTCCAGCTGAAATGTTGCTCCTAGCCACTAGTACTGCGTAAGGGCATGTGGGCCATTGGCGATCGTCCCATAAGATCGTAATGGTGCTCCACTGATTAACACGAAGCAGCAGGTGTCGGGAGTAAAAGCCATCTGCAGGAGTGGCATACAGATGGCAGCGGCAAAAGGGGAGGAGATACCTGTCACCCAAATGAAACGAAAAAGAATAGTATGGGCATCTGAACTCCATTTGAATTACTCACTTCAAAGATCACACTAAATCCACAGCCATATGCATGCTAGCCCACTCAAAAGGATTATTCGCACCCAATAATCACTTGCGAATCATAACCATATAAATCGAGGTGAAAACACTATTACAAACGAGTGTTTGTGTGCATGCGTCTGTTAAAACAGAATCCATTAGATGGGATTAGTAACGTGCATAGACACAAGTGTTTGAAGGCGCGTCGAGACAGGGAGGGTTCAACAAGGACAGATAGACGATGGTCCCACTATGGCAGCCCTGCATCACATAGCGCAGAGGAAGTTGATAGATTCCAAAAAGCCATGTACATGGCAGACTCTCTATAAAATCATCTGTCCATGCATCCATACATCATTCCCTCATCCCGGTATAAAAACGCCTGATTATTTACTCACATAACATTAGAAATTTCCATTGATTCTGTGCTAAATGCAGTCTGCAAAATCCACTGTGCTCCAGGCCGGAATTCTAGTGTTGTGAACTAACATGTATTTGGGAACGTCCTGCCTTATCCTCCACTACGCTATTGCGCATCCCATACTATTCATATCAATCATTGCATTCTCGGCATGGCCCCTGTCCCAAGGACATTAAACAATAGAACTTTCTATCTGCAGTCAGACCTGTGGGCGTCTCCTCGCCGCAAGCTGGAAACCGAAAGCGCTGTCCTTCGAATTCCTCATTTGCAACATCACGTCGAAAAGGCATCTGTGACCGTTAGAAATCACAAATCCATCCATTTAGTGCGGCAGTGTGTGAAAATGGCAACTGGCTACACTCACAAATGGGACGCCCCGCCCGTCGGTGAACCGCGGTACAGCGCTGCATGAGGGTCTACCGTTAATCGAGTACTACATTCCACGGACCCTTCACAAGTATGTTCCCGACTGCAAAGATAGTATGTGAAACAATGGGAGCATAGCAGATTTAACATATGAAGCAAGATCTCACTGCCATCGGGATGAAATACATGATTGTAATAGCAAGATGCCATGCGTCGATTTGCAGCGTTGTGTGCGGGACGTGCTCGCCCAAAGGGGATTGCAGCTTGCACAGGTGGAATGAATCACCACAGGTGGAGGCTATACAGCTTGGAAACACATAAATTGCACACCCAACCCCCTCCCACAACCACACCCACTCCAAAATGCTACCGGCCGGACTTGCGGTGTTGGCCCTGGGGGACCTGATAGCACTGCAAGTACTCCAACTACAAGAAGAAGACGAACACCAACTACTACAACAACCGGCCGCACAGAGGAGACGCAGGAGGAGGAGGAGGGCAAGGCAGGGCCAGCAAGGCCCACCAGCACAGCCACTACCACCACGCAGGCAGCCCGCAATCCCACGCCTCCGAGCACATCCGTTCAACCTCACTGATGAGCAGATCCACACCCTCTACCGTTTGGACCGGGACACCATAACCGCCATTGTTGACATGACACACGCTGACCTTGTCAGCATGATAGATAGCCCAACCGCCATCCCACCCCTACTGAAGGTGGTGTCTGTACTCCACTTCCTGGCCACAGGCACCTACCAGCACACAGTCGGACAGTTGCATGGCATTTCACAGCCACTGTTGTCACGGACACTATTGCAAGTGCTCGATGCCCCCCTGAAGCACGCAGACGACTACATCTCTCTACCACGCTCGGAGCAGGAAATTACGAACACAAAAGTGGGATTCCATGCACTTGCCGGCATACCGGGTTGCATTGGTGCCATCGACTGCACCCATGTGGAATTGGTTGTCCCACATGCCATGGAGGCCCAGTACCGCAACCGAAAACAATATCATTCTCTTAATGTACAAATGGTGTGTGACTCAAACAGGATCATTACACATTGTTGTGCCCGATTTCCTGGATCAACCCATGATTCCATGGTCTTACGGAACTCTACAATACCACGCTACATGGAGCGACATGCAGGGAACAGATCCTGGCTACTCGGTGAGTCTCATTTCATGCATGATAATGTGGGGTATGTGATGCGGCAATGACCTGCCAGGAAGGGGGGGGGGTGCTTACGTAGCTATGTCATTCCTCAAACATCCTTTATTGTCCACATACAGGTGATGCCGGGTATCCACTGAAGAGATGGCTCCTTACACCACTCCGGAACCCACAGGACCAGCATGAGGAGGACTACAACCATGCCCACTCACGTACCCGTGTAGTCATAGAACAGGCATTCGGCCTACTGAAGGGTCGTTTCCGCTGCCTCAGCAGGTCTGGCGGGGCACTCCTGTACCGCCATGAGAAGGTTGCTAAGATGGTCATGGCATGTGTCATGCTACACAACATGTGCATACGTAGAAATGTGCCCATGCCCCCTGTCGCAGAACTGCAAGCACCAGAATATGGTCATGATGTGGGTGGGGATGTGGCAGAACCTCAAGGAGTCCGCGAGGCACAGGAGGGCCGTGAAATTCGTCAGATTATCATAGATTCATGCTTCTAGCACTCACGCCTGGTGGTTGATACATGGACACGGGAGTTGTGGCACTGTGTGTGTCTGGAACATGCACAATATGAACTGTACGCCTATGATGGCCTCGTACACAAAGATCAATGTCCACACATCTCATTGGATGATTGTGAAATGTTTATAGCAAATGTGAAATTGTGTTACACACCCCATCGACCCGCCACCCAAGTAAGCCCAACACACCCCCTCCACCCTCCTACCTCCCCCCCGAACACCAGTGTCCAAGGATGCTCATTGTCAGTGGGCAGACGCTATTGCAAGCCCCCTCTCCGGGTATCAGGGGCACCCCTGCCTGTGGAGCGCAGGTTCCTCCCAGATCTACATTGGGGGCTGCCCTGGACGGAACTTGCAACGGATGATGTCTCTGCCTGCTCACGTCCATGCATGTCCCTAAGGGTTTGTGAGAGCTCAGTGAGCACACGGCGCACAGCGGCAAGTTCAGCACATACGTCTTTGGACGTCGCATGCAGTTCCCCCCTCAGGCTCTCGGTGCTTCTCTCCATTTGTACTCTCAGGCTCTCGGTGCTTCTCTCCATTTGTTCTCTCAGGCTCTCGGTGCTTCTCTCCATTTGTTCTCTCAGGCTCTCGGTGCTTCTCTCCATTTCTGCCCTTAGTGTCTCTGTACATGTTTCTATGGCTGCCTTGGTACCCCCACATTCATCAGCATGGTCCTTGAGGAGCGTGGCCAGTTGCTGCTGTTGCACGATCACCTGGTCGAGGGACTGTTGCCTCTGCTGGACCATGGCCATTTGCGGTGGTGTCACAGAGGGGCTGATCACCTCATGTTGCCTTGACACAGGGCTTGTGGGGGATGGCCAGTCGTCGTCTTGTGAGTGCCCCTGCGTGGTATCCTCATGTTGTACGGGATGAAACAAACAGGGGGATTGAGACAGGTCATGGATGGATCGTACATCGACATCACCGTTTTCTGTGTCGGAGCATGCTGCCATTAATGCAGTGTCACCTATGGTGCTGCTGCCACCAGAAACAGTGCCTTCTGTGGCATCCATTGGGGGGGCCTGTGGTGGTGGTGGTGTTGTGGCCATGCTGGCTGCTGGGGTGCCTGTTGAAGTCCCCTCCTGTGTGCTGCCACTTGATTTGTGCTGCTGCCGTGTCTTGATGCGTGCAGCTGAGGTGGAGGGTCTTTGGCCGTTGGTCTTGGCCCTCTTTGCAGGTGTGCTGGTAGGGGTGTCCTGGAGCTCGTCGTTTGAATCGGACCCTGTGGTGGAGTAAAGGAGGGCGAGCGTTATTAATGGGTCTGTGGAAATTGGAATGGCAATGTATCACATGCATTGGGGTGGTACCTGAGGGTGATTTGGGTCAGGGCCTTGGAGGTGGTTTCATTTTTGTGTGGATTGAGGGTGCAGTTGTATTGCAGCCTGCAGTTAGGGGGTGCCTGCTGCACGTGTAGAGGGTGTTTTTAGGAATTTTAATTATTTATTTATTTAATTTGACTTTTAATGTCCGCTATCAGGCCAATGTGAGTGGACGTTCTCCTGGACATGTGTTTCTGTTGCACTATGTGGACACATGGTACTTCACATGATTGAACATTGTGGTTTTAGCATAGTTTTATTTGGGCCACCTACCTGATTCTTCGGATGTCTGCACTCCTTTCTCCATCCCTCCGACTCCCTCTATGGTCTCCATTCCAATGGTGGAGGCACAGATTTCTTCCCAGGGGGTCAGCTTGATGGGTGATTCCGATCCTCCCCCGGTAGCTGTGGCAATGTTACGGTTGGCGGATAGTATGCTCCGTACGCGTATCCGCAAGTCGTCCCATCGCTTTCTGCATTGCTGTGGGTTGCGGGGTGCGGTCCCCACCGCACTTACCCGCTGTGCCACCAGGGCCCATATGGCCTTCTTGTTCGCAAGTGCCGTCCTGGTCATTTGCGTCGAGAAGACGACGGCAGCATTCTCCTGGAGGGTCTCTGTGAGCACCGTGAGTTCCTCACGTGAGAAGTGGACCTGCCGCTTGCGGTCGCACGCTTTTTTCGCTACTTTTCCCATTGTTTTGGTTTCACTAGGGTGGATGACGGGTTGGGATGTCTCTCAGGGTAGTGTTTTTAATGGTTGTGTGAATGTTCTGGTTTTATAGGTGTACGGCGTGCTGTTTCCCGTTCCGGGACCATGTTTTTGCTTCCGTTTCCGTATATTTACGGTCACCGTATTTTCCGATTGCAGCTCTTTACGGTGACCGCTATGTCCGGTGGCGGAATTGCACCTAGGTCGCCGTACGACGGCGGTGAGGGGCGTTTTGGGGACTTTTCCGCCATCGCGGACTTTGCACTTCCGCCAAGGCGTAGTGCTCGTGCCCGATGGGTCAGAATTAGCCGCACTTTACTCTGTCGTGCCATGGCGGAAACGCTATTTACGCTATGGCGGTCAGGTCAGTTGCTTTCCGCCAGGGTCGTAATGAGGGCCACTGTGTTTATCTGCCCTATTGTGTATGCTCTGTATACTGCCTAACTATTCTTGAGAGAAGTCTGACTGCTCAGCCACAGCTACCAGGTAAATCTGGGTGGTGCAGACTGCTACCAATTGGGTTTACTGCTAACTCCTGTGGTCTTAAACTTTTTGCATTGGTCCCTAAGGGAACTGCACAGGTTTCTGCCTAAAGCTGGTGTACAGCGGTGGGATTTGTATTGAGTATACACTTTAGTGTGCTTTTAGATTCTTTAGGATAACTAACCACAAAGCTTCGCACTAAAAAGCTGATTTTCTAAACCCGTCTACTATGGAAAGTTATACCCTAGAATCATTGTCTGCCAAACCTGCTGATTGCTTGAAAGTATTGTGTAGACATAAGAACCTCTCTGGGAAGGGCAAGAAAATGGGACTCAGAGGAAGATTGTTAGAAAATCAAAGTCTGGGTGGTACAGAGGAATCTACCCCCCCAGCAATGTGGATAACAGTGATGGTAGTGATCTGAATCAAAGTATTGATAATCTTGATAATGAGTCAGAAGAGGAAAGTGAGCCTAATGCATTTAGCCACCCTGTACCTCTGTCTGCTTTACCAACTGTACCTACTGGACCTATACCAGGTCCCACATGTAATCCTGAATATTTTGAACTTGAAAAAATGAAGCTTGAATTAGAATACAAACGTTTTATTGCTCAATCTGAACGAAATCAAGAGTTAGAGTTCAGAAGAATCAATGCCCAAGCTGAGCAGAAGCAAGCTGAGTTGAAGCTCAGAGAAATAGAGCTTAATCATGACCTTGAAATGAAAAAGTTGTCTGTGGAAACTGCTTCTCTCTCTTCTGGTTCCTCTAGGAGTTCCAGTCCCAAAAGACCCCGGATGCCTAAGGAATTAGAGGGTATGTTTGAACCTAAGTTGGATCCGTTGGATTGGTTGAAAATGTTTGAATATAATCATGGGCTCCTGGACATCACAGAGAATGAGCTACTTCCTTGGTTGTTCTCTAGGCTCCTGTTGCAACTGATGTGGTGATGGGGTTGGGGGAGGTGGATAAGAAGGATTATGAGTGTGTGAAGCTAGCTTTAATAGCTAGATTTGGGAAGACCCCTTCCCAGAACCTTAAGAGGTTTAGGACCCTCAAAAAGCATGACGGTACCCCTTGGGCTACCTGGGTGAGTGAAAGTTTGAAAAACTTAGAGGGATGGATTAAGTGTTACAGGGTTAACACTTATGAGGGAATGAAGAATCTTGTAATGTTGGAGTCAATTTATGATGCCTGCTCTCCTGAGCTCAGACAGCACTTGGCTGATTCATAGGAATTATATTCCAGGAAGCTAGCTAAGGCTGCTGACTTGTGGTTTGCCAACAGGGCTACTCACAAGGATTCTGGGGCTACTCATAAGAAGGATGAGGGGAAAACAGCCAAAAAAGGACTCTAAAGAGAATTCTAATAATTCCAATCCCAAAGAGGGCCCCAAACAGAACCAAAAGGGTAAACCACAAGAGAAACCGAATCAGGCTAGTGTACCTTCTGGTGCCAAATCAGAAGGAGGTCAGAACAAGCCACCATTCCAAAAAGCATTTGGTAAATGCTTTGTTTGTGGCTCTACTGACCATGTGATAGGAGATCCCAGATGTAAGGGTAAACCTTCAGGGGTCCAGCTTGTCTCCTTAGCCTTCGCTCTAGAGGAGGAAGTACAAATGGCAAGTGGAAACTTTCTATTACTGGCTGATGAACCCATTGGAGTATCAGCCAGTGTTTCTTTAGTGTCTCTGGGTTTGTGGGAACAACAGAATTTAGATGTCTATAATTCTATCCCAGATAATACTAAAGAGTATTATAAGGACAGTGTCCAGGTGAATGGTCAGGAGACAGGAATCCGGAAAAGTTTGTCCAGAGAAGACAACTGTGTTACTTACAGATTGTATCAATTTTATTTAATCGTGATACAGAAACTTAGAAAATAATCAATTAATGACACAATACTTTAAGAAACATATTATTACATATCACAGCAAATAGGGGGTACATATAAATAAAAACATGACAAAAATTAGTCCATCAATCAAACCATTCGTAGTGCAGCATTCAATCCATACAGCATTCATTGTGACATTCATCCAATCAACACTAGCTAAAAACAGCAAAAATTACTTCATGTGGGGAGTGAGCACAATCATCACAGCCCAGCTACTAATTTTAATATGTATTATTTGATTTTGTAGAAGTAGAGAAACATACAGTAGAAGAAAAGTTATTAAAACAATCTATCTGAAGGGCAGATCTGAAGATGACCCTGTAGTGTAGATCACATCCCTTGAAAACAAAACTCAACCGGTTTCGACGTAGTATGTCTAATGTACAACGTCTTCATCAGGAGGTATGGAACAGAAGACTGCAAGAGAAGAGCAGAACTGCGTAACTAATTGGCAGTGCCCCTTCTCCCAAAGACAAACAAAGTGAGGAAAATAATATACAAACTGTACCCACTAAATCCAACCAATAAGCAGCCAATTGTGTAGAGAGAAAAGAATAATATGGTGCTAGAAGATGAAGAGAAATCAAATCAACATCCCTGGTGCGGAGATAGAGAATACTAGAAGGGTATGTAGAGCTACCCAACCACAAGAGTGCCAACACCATGCATCATGCGAATGTGCTATTAAAGGGACGGCCCGAACGTGTCAGGAGAGATGAAGCCAGTGTAGCAGATAGATGGATCATACCGGGCAACCTACAGGAGGGAAAATATGTCCCATGTGAGAAAAGTAATCAAAAGTAATAAGCGAAAACTAACCTCACACAGTAAACCGAGCACTAATGTGAGGATGGAACAATATGTATGTTCTGAAGGAATGGGCCCTGCCGAGGGCTAGGGTGGTTCTTATGCTGAAAAAATAAGTAAACAGTAAATAACAAAGAAAACCAGGGAGCAAAACCATGAAAACTAATAAAAGAACAGCTACCTGTGAGACCAGAGGTCCTATATACCGTAGTAGCCATCATCGAAGGATCTGATGAAGGAACCAGCTGGGAACAGGATACGAACAGAAAAATCAGTTCGGTACAACAAGCCTGGGTAAGCTGTGGATCCAAAGATAATGTGCATCTCATACCATGTTAGCGGAGGAGGAGGTGAACAAAATAGATTGAAACAAAATGACACGGGGGACAACACATGCAAAACTACTAGGGCTAGGCCACCTAACAATATAATGGGCTTTACAGATACTAAATGTGCATATGAGCCAACACTGGCACAATGCTCAGTGTTGGAAGCCCTAGAAATAGGGTCATAGAAATATCTAAAGTCAGGGAAACTGCTCGGTATAAAAGAAAAGTGCTGTAAGCCCTCAAAGGATGTATGTAATGATTAGTGGGGCACGAAGGTGTCCACGTAGTAAGAAACATCTAAGCTGACCCAAGGGTAAAATAACAGCATGAGCTGACATAAATAGTCGTAATTAGCAGCCCCACACGGCCTGCCAGCATTAATAAGCGCAATGTTGTACAGAGGATCCGACTAACCTGATATCCAGCCAGGGTGAGCCGGTGAAAGCGACCATCAATCCGCTAGTTTGCGGGCGACGTTAATGCGTACTGCAGATAATGCCGAGCGCGGGATCCACTAGATGTAGAACTAAGCGCAGCGTAAGTCACGTGACCAGGGCAGGTCACGTGAGGAGGCTGGTTCACAGAATAAAGCGGAACCAAAACATTCGTACGGCACCCCGTAACGCATAAAAACAAAGGAGGGACAATCCACCCACCCGATGCGAAGCCAGGGTGAGCCGGTAAAAGCGACCAACAGTCCGCTGGTTTGAAGGCAACGCTCCTGCGTACTGCGGATGCTGCAGAGCGCGGGATCCACCAAATGTAGAACTATGCGCAGCGTAGGTCACGTGACCAGGCCAGGTCACGTGAAGAGGCTGGTTCGCAAAATAAAGCGGAGCCAAACCATACGTACGGCAACCTGTAACGCATGAGAGCAAAAGTGGACGATGAATGACAATGAAAAAGGAGGCCGACTAAGGAAATGAATAAATAAATAAAGCCCAATAGGTGAATGGATCATTTATTTAAAAAACAAAGTGAAACAGAGCAGAATGCCCCCATCCTGCCAAGCAGGAAAAACAAAACCCAAAACCCAATATAAATGGACACATAAGTATCTGTAAAAGTTGGGACAATAAGAGACTCAGATGTATGAGCTGAATTACATAATAGGCTATACCAAATTGAACTCCCATGTTTCCATAGAATTAAGCCCTTTTTGTAAGGTCCTGAGGTTGAAAATCCACATTTGCTCTTTGTAAGCCAATTTATTGGCAGTTTGTACCGCGCCATGGGCAAAACATTTTTCAAGGCAAAACCATCTAAGTGAGTCTGCATCATGGCCCTTCTCCAAAAAGTGGGACACCATAGGGGCAGTATAGCAACGCATCCTGATCTTAGAGCGATGCTCATTAATCCGTATGCGTATCTCCCTAGAGGTCTTGCCTATATAAAACAAGTTACACGGACATTGTATGGCATACACCACATTCTTGCTTTTGCAAGTAGTGAAAGTACGAAGGTCCCATTGTCTACCTTCATTCACAAAAGATGTGATTATTTTGGAGAATCTACAGGCCATACATGTGGTGCATGGGTAGTGCCCTACCACAGGTTGTAAATTGACGTCCCTAACTGCGTGAAGTTGAGACGGCAGTCTACTAGCTCGAGTAAGCTTCTGAGCTAGACTCTTCCCTTTTCTAAATGCAAACAAAGGTTTTTTTAGGTTGATATCCGCGGAGTTCAAAATCCTCCAATTCTTAAGAATAATGCCCTTGATGGATTCACTGAACCTACAGAAAGTAGAGACGCAAACAATCTGCTCACTATCAGGGTTTTTGGGTTGAGCAATAAGCAAGGCGTCACGGTTGATATAACGCACTCTTTTTCTGGAGTGTTTGATAAGTTTTTTAGGGTACCCACGAAGTTGCAACCTTGCTTGTAATATATCAGCATGTTTGTTAAACTGGCAAATAGTAGTACAGTTGCGCCGTAATCGTAGGAACATGCCATACGGTAAGTTGCGTAATAAGCTCTTAGGATGTTGGCTCTTGAATTGCAAGGTGGTATTGCGTTCAGTGGGTTTTCTATATAGTTCTGTGTGGAGAACACCTTCCTCGACATAGATGGATAAGTCGAGGAAGGCAAGTCTGGAGGTGGAGTATTCAATTGTGAATTTTAAATTAGAATCCACCTGATTAAGCCAAGACATAAAGTTGTCCAATGTCACAAGATCTCCTTCCCAAACCATCAGGATGTCATCTATGTACCGACAGTACAATTTGATACGTTGAACAAATGGGTTAGTAATATTAAGTATATGATGTTCTTCAAACAAAAACATGAAAATAATGGCCAAATTGGGGGCAAAAGTACAGCCCATGACTGTACCCTTGGTTTGCAAATAAAAAGTGTCTTTAAACTTAAAGAAACTATTAGACAAAACCAATGCAGCACAGTCAGTAAGAAATTCTGTGGGAACAATATGAGGAAGAGGCCTTCTGTCTAGCATAGTACGTAGACTAGAGACGGCTTTATCTTGAGGAATATTAGTATAAAGCGCCTCTATGTCCAAAGAGACCAAAATTTGAGTAGAGGCGTCAAAGGGTCGTGCTTCGACCAAATTGATCACATCCCTAGAGTCCAGGAGAAACGTAGACGTGGCCATGGCTAGGGGCTTAATGAAGGTATCAATATATTTGGACATAGGTTCCAGAATGGAGCTACATGCCTTTAGGGACACTGGGGCCAGCATAACTGTGGTGGACAAATCATTTTTTCAGGCTGAGGATGTTGCTAAGGCACCCAAACGCCTCACCAAGTTAGCTGGAGGGCCTGTGCAGATGCTTCCCCAATTACCAGTTCTCATCCAGTGTAATGACGTGACTGTGAAGATACCTGTCAGCATACAAAGTGAGGTGCCAGGAAGGGTTCTGTTGGGTAATGACTTGAAAACTCTTGGAGTAATGTCACATACCCCCAGACCTCCTAATAGAAGGTTACAGGAGCTCATCAGACCTGCAAGGGAGACAACCATGAGAGGTACTCCCAAGGAGATGATGAAGAAAGAGATCACTCCTACTCCACTGGAGTTGTCAGCTGCTGTATCCAAACAACCAGAAGAAAAGGGGAAACCTAAAACTTCTAAAAAGAAACCAGCAGTCAACACTCCAGTGCAGCCGACAAGGACTTCCCCTAGGTTGTCCAAAGTTACACCTGTAACCCCCCCTCCAGCTGAGGCTGAGAGGGTGGTACAACCCTGTGTGGTAGAATTAGACTCTGAGGAAGAGCTAGTGGAAGGCCAGGAACTCATTCGAGATCTGGATCCTGTTGACCATTCTGAGCTGCAGTCTTTACTGGCAGAAGGTGGATCCAACAGGACAGACTTCAGTAAGGGACAGAGAGAATGTCCAACTCTGGAAGGTCTTCGCCAACAGGCAGATGCTCAGGCTGAAGGGCAAGAGCCTGGGAAATATAGGTTGCACTGGGAAGATGGCCTCTTCTACAGTGAACCAACAGAGACTGCCCTTGGGGACTACAAACGACTTGTAGTACCCCAAGAGAACAGACAACAGTTCTTGCAGTTAGCCCATGAGATTCCTTTGGCTAGTCACTTGAGTTTCAAGAAGACTAAGGAAAGGCTCTCACTCTACTTTTATTGGCCAAAGATGGGGGCTGAAGTAGATAAGTACTGCTGGAGCTGCCACACCTGCCAGACTTCTTGTAAGGTTGGCTCCAAGAATGTGGAACCCTTAGTGCCTCTCCCAGTTGTGGGAGTCCCATTTGAGAGAGTAGGGAGTGACATGGTTGGTCCCCTTGATCCTCCAACCTCCTGAGGCAACAGGTTTATACTTGTTGTAGTAGACCATGCTAGTAGGTATCCTGAGGCAATTCCTATGAGGACTGTTACAGCTCCGGCTGTGGCTAAGGCCCTCCTTGGTATTTTTACCAGGGTTGGGTTTCCTAAGAAAGTAATCTCTGACAGGGGGTCAAATTTTATGTCCCACTACATGAAAGCCATGTGGAAAACCTGCGGAGTTACTTACAAGTTCTCAACCGCATACCACCCTCAGACAGATGGGTTGGTTGAAAGGTTCAACAGAACCATGAAAAGCATGATAGGTGCTTTAGAGGACCCCTTAAAAGAAAGTGGGATCTTCTACTGCCATGCCTTCTCTTTGCTTATAGAGAAGTCCCTCAGGAGGGAGTAGGTTATCCTCCCTTTGAACTTCTTTATGGTCATCCAGTCAGAGGCCCCTTAGCCCTGATTAAGGAGGGGTTGGAGAGTGCTCCTTCCCCCAAGCCAGTCATAGTGACTGACTATGTGATAGGTCTCCGGAGGAGAATGTCACACATGATGCAGAAGCTAGTGATAACCTGAAACCTGGTCAAGCTTTGCTCAAGCACTGGCATGATCAAAAGGCTAACATGATTGAGTTTACTCAAGACCAGCTAGTTCTAGTTATGATTCCAACAAGGCAGAGGGCCTTGCAAGACAAATGGATGGGACCCTTCAAACTTGGAGAGGTCAACTATCTGGTGGACTTGAGCAATCCCAAGGAGGCTCCCACAGTCTTCCACACCAACCGACTAAAAGCGTATGTCTCCAGACCTGATGTAGGAGCTTTGCTTCTAGCATCATCAAAGGAAGAAGAAGAGAGTGAAGCTCTTCCTGATCTCCTCAGAGGCTTACCTTTGGACGAAAAGATTGAAGGAGTAGATCTCTCTTCAAATCTGACACCTGAACAACAAGAAGAGTGCAAATCTATGTTGAATCAGTTTGCCTCTCTGTTCTCACTTTCACCAGGCTTGACCCCTTGGGGACAGCATGACATGCTCACTGGTGACTGTCTGCCAGTCAAAAGTAGAGGATACAGAATGTCAGAAAATGTAAGAACCCACATCAAAGGTGAGGTCAGCAAGATGCTTGATCTCGGGGTAATAGAGCCCTCTAGTAGTCCATGGTCTAGCCCAGTTGTGTTAGTACCAAAGGCAGGATCTAAAGAACTTAGATTCTGTGTGGATTATAGAGCTCTTAATGCAGTCACCAAGACTGATGCCCACCCTTTGCCAAGGACAGATGAGTTGGTGGATAGACTTGGTTCAGCAAAGTTCCTCAGCACATTGGCAAATAGCCCTGACAGACCATGCCAAGGAGAAAGCTGCATTTTCTACCCCAGTTGGCTTATACCAGTTTGACTTTTGGTTATGCCTTTTGGATTGAAAAATGCACCTGCTACATATCGAAGGATGGTAAAACAAGTTCTGACAGGGATGGAGGACTTCTGCATGGCATACTTGGATGACATTGCAGTCTTCAGCCAAACCTGGGAAGAACATGTGGACCACCTGAGCTATGTTTTGCAGGCTCTTCAGAAGGCCAATCTGACCATAAAGGCAAATAAATGCCAGATTGGACAGAGTAAAGTGGTCTACCTTGGACATGAGGTAGGAGGTGGAGAAATACGGCCTTTGCTCAGTAAGATTGAAGCTGTGCAAAATTGGACAACACCTACTACTCAGACCCAGGTGAGAGCCTTCTTAGGTCTCACTGGGTACTACAGGAATTTCATAGAGAACTCTGCGACCATAGCTTCTCCACTGAATGTCATCTCCTCTCCTAAATTCCCTAAAAAGGTTAGATGGAATGAGGAGTGCAATCAGGCCTTTGAAAACCTGAAAAAGGCTCTTTGCCAAGCCCCAGTACTCAGAGCTCCTGACTACCACCAAACGTTCATTGTGCAGACAGATTCTTCAAATGTAGGAATAGGTGCAGTCCTCAGTCAACTGGATGGGAAAGGTAGGGAGCACCCCATTTGCTTCACCAGTAGAAAGCTGAAGGATCCTGAAGCAAGGTGGGCAACCATTGAACGAGAATGTTTTGCTATTGTGTGGGCTCTGAAGAAGATTAGGCTATACTTGTATGGTTCTACTTTTGTCATTCAGACTGACCACCAACCCTTGAGATGGTTAATGCAAATGAAAGGGGAAAACCCCAAACTATTGAGATGGTCAATCTGCCTGCAAGGGTTTGATTTCACCATTGAGCACAGGTCAGGGTGTCACCACCAAAATGCTGATGGTCTCTTTAGGATGTATGTCATCGATTAGAGGTATGAGATTCATCCAGGAGTGGATTAAATCCTCATGTCCCTTAGTCTGGGGGGCGAGTGTTAGGGAGAATTCTCTGTTTAGGCTGAATTTCCTAACCTAGTGAGTCCCCCAGCAGCGTTGCTGGATTTCTGGAGTTTGTTTTTTTTTCTCCTGCCAAGAGTGAGACTCTTTTCCTCACACTCTTGGACAAGATTTGAGGGGTTCCTTTGACTGTTAATGTGTTTTATGGGCTATGGGGTCTTTTACTCCATAAGGTCTCATGTGTTGTTACTATGTGTGTTACACAGCACCCTCAGTGCAGTGACACAGGGGTGTCATAGTGACACCCCACCATAGACTCCATACCCTGGGACTGACTACTGTCTCCCAGGGCATGTAAAGTCACCATTGGCTTTACTAGTCCCAAATGTATTAACAGAACCAGTACAAACCATCATAATGTGGAAGTACTGGTAGGGGTAATTCGATTGCCCCTGGGTCTGTTTTTCGAGGGCGTACTATGCAGTCCTCCCTTGTCGAGTTTCTGGCTGGTGGCAGTGGTTACCACCCGGAATATTCCTTAAGAATATTCTCTATGGGATTTTCCAATGTATTTTAAACGCACCACTTTTTGGTGCAATGTTAAAGATACCGCCGGTTTATTTATTTAATATTAGTTCACCGGTAGGGTCTTTTTGCCAGAACTCGGTTTTAGAATGGCGTTTGTGTTCGCCTCTGTAACTCCAAACCAAAGGTCGATCCCTTTGTTCCACTTTTGGCGGGTTTCTACACAGAAGCCCTCCAAAGTGGTGCCACTCTGTCTGGGTACCACAGGGAGTGTGGGAGGGGGTTTAGGCACCTTGGACTAAGTTGCATTGCCAACCCAAGTCGCTCTCTTGTGGTGATTGGCCCAATTGGTGAGCCGCCCAATTCACCACTTAGCATGTTTGATTGACAGCTAGGCTGAATGAATGGGGGTTACTTGCATAAAAGCAGGGCTTTTGGGACTGGAACTTCAGAAGTCGCCACAGGACCTGAAAATCCGAAGAGGGAGAAGCTGAGCCGACCGGCAACAACGACACCACCGGTGGAGCCCTGCTGAACCGTCTCACCACTTCCCGACGACAGAGGAGATCTTCTTGCCGGAGAGTCCCTTCCCCTTGGCTGGTGGGGACAACCAGTTCGCTTTCTTTTTCGCCTACCAGGACATCTAGTGGTCGAATTGCCCGTGCCAAGCACCCCGGCAACCGGATAGCCACTTACCACTGAACCGCGAATAAAAGGGCCGCTCCTTTTAATCGAGAACTCCGCGGCTGGTTTCTTCCCTGGCAGTGCTACGACCTTCTGCTTTCCTCCCCGACAAGATCTTCTCTTCCCCCAGACGAAGTACCGACTTGCACCCGATGCCAGGAACAACTGCCCCCGCTGGAGCGTTCTCACCATTTCAAGGTACTGTGTCTGCCTGGCCTCCCTTTCTATAGATTGCTACAAAGTGACAGTCAATCCTTAACCTTCTAGACTGGGCTGGTCTCTTGACCATCTAACTGGTCCCTTTCTGTTGGTCCAACTTCTTTCTGAACCTATTCGAGACTTTTCACTTTTCAACCATGTGACCTTGGACACATTTCGTTCTGATCCTCTTAAAGTGGATCCGGCTTTCTGACCTCTAACTTCACGGTTTTATTCTGCCTTCCTCTCTTGCTGTGTACTTCTGAAAGTGTTGGGATCTGTTTCAATTTATGCTCTGCCTTTCTCTCCCTTTTAAAGCAAATTATTAGAGTGCCATCTGTGTTAAGCGCTCACCGCTGTCTGAAAATAAGTGGTGCTTTACTTAAGACTTGTCTAATATTCTTTTAAGGGAGTGTATATACTTTAGTGACTGTGTTTTTGAACTTGCTTGATATCAGTGCCAGTGTGTTTTTATAGATGTGTTTTTAAATAAATAATTATATATCTTTTACACCAAAGCTCTGGTCAGTGTTTGCTTGTTTTACTGTGTTTATCTGCCCTATTGTGTATGCTCTGTATACTGCCTAACTCTTCTTGAGAGAAGTCTGACTGCTCAGCCACAGGCACCAGTTAAATCTGGGTGGTGCAGACTGCTACCAATTGGGTTTACTGCTAACTCCTGTGGTCTTAAACTTTTTGCAGTGGTCCCTAAGGGAACTGCACAGGTTTCTGCCTAACAGTGAGAAAGGCTGTAGGATTTGTAAGAAAAATCAGACGATTGAGTCGTTCAAACATTTATTAACAAAATGTGCAGAATTGGGACCTTTGAGCTCTCAAACTTATAATCTTGACACAATTAAGGGCCAGGACTTCTGGATTCCATGTTGAAATTCTGCTTCTAAATCTTTGCAAATGGCTCTTTATAGAGTGTGGAGGGAAGTGAGTCTGAAGCTACCTACAGTGGGAGTCCAAGTGGAAAATGATGAAATATTGTAAAAAGATGAAAGTGAAATTAATTGTTTTGCAGGGTTTTAGAGACATGTGTTGATATTATAAAATGTTTTAGTAATAAAGAACACATTTTCAGTTCCCAAGTTTCAGTGGGGGGCTATTCCCCTATTCCTTTCTCCTGTTCACAAACGTATTATCAGTTCTGGTGCACTATCCTGCCAGACTTGACTGCAGATCTTCTTTTCACAAAACACTGTTCCCGTGTATCGGGGGAGTCTCTTCCCCTTTTCTTTCTCCAGCTACCAAATGTAGCCTCAAGTCTGGTTTACTATCCTGCCAGACTTGAGTATAGATCTTAGAATTCCAGAAAATGCCTCTTCTTTTGGCAATGGGTCCTCGGCCTCGTGTTTTAGCTTCTTGCACCTCTCTAACTCTTCCCAGTCCCTGGGCAGTTTTGGGATCTCCCTGACTTGATCTTTAGCTTGTTTCTTATTTGTGTGGGTCCCAGACCTGTTAATATTATCTTGAGATCTCCCCGACTTGCTCTGAGCCCTAGCCCCTTGGCTGTGTGCTTATTCTGACTTATGTGGATCCTTGACACCCCCCCCCACCCTGTGTGTTGATCGCCCGACTTCGTATGGGTCCCAGACCTTGGAGTGCTGTTCTCCGGCTTCATATGGGGGCCAGACCCTAGTGTGCTTTCTCTGCCCTTGCTTTTCATCCTGTCCAATTGAATAGACCTGGTGTACTCTCCTGCCAGGAACTGTTCATCATAGGATATTTCATAAAGTTTGTTCCAGTTCTTACAGTACTTTCGCTATCCCTTTTTGCCTCTTGTGATATTGGTACGTGTCTCTTTAATCTATATGTCCTCACCAGCCTCCAGACCCTTTCCTGACCTTTGGGAAATGTTGCCATCTCCAGTCTGTCCTTGGAGTAGAGCAGCACTTCTGTACTGCTTCTGCATTCGGCATCCTGCCCTCTGCGGCACTGCAGTCATAGGCCCTCTCTTGTGTCCTCGACTGCGCACCTTCTCCTTGCTTTGGCTAAACCAGTTGGGTTTCCTCTTGCCCGGTCACCATACAGGTCCCTGCTACATGGGGCTAATGGAGACACTCATCCCTCCTCAGCAGCATCTCGTTCTCTTCCCCTCGGATCTCTCTCCACGGAACCATTGTGTGGTTCCTCCCTCCTCCAGGGCTGGCTTGACAAGATACACAGTCCACTATTGCTTTTTATCACCGGGGCTGCAGGGGGCTTTTGCCTCCTTGCCTGATCTTCTTCGTGTCAGTGACTGTATGCACTCCACCTGAGTAAGCCACATTCTTCCTCATCCCAGTATGATCTTTATGAATGAGGTCCTATACTCTACAGAGATAAATAGAGGTGTGGTGGACCACAGTGGACTGAGTGGGGCGAGATGAAAGAGTGTACAGAAATGGAGGGGGTGAATATCCCGTTCTCCCAAGGTGATAGTTGCTAGTCCCCTGGAGGGCAAACCCAACTATGTACAATCCCCAACATAACTATGTACACCCACTCCCAATTCCTAAGTGCTGCACCATCCTATTCATAGCCCAACCTAATGCACATCACTTTTATTTGAAACATGAAACACGTTATATACTTATTTATGCAACACACCTCCTTCCCTATATATGGTATGAGGACTTCAATGTATTGCTTTTCTCCCACAGATTCCTTATCTTGATAGATATCCATCATCCAGCTCTGCTGCTCTGAAACTTTTGTACAGGGAGCGTAGTGGACATCGACTCGGCCGTCAATCTGTCTTGTCCGACTCTCGATTGTCCGCTCCGCAAGGTACATCAGGCGTCATATATATATATATAGCATGTCACTACGCCCATGTTTCAGTTCATTTGTTTCACGCAATTGCACACTACATCGGGAACAGGACTTGAGTTTACTCTGCATTTCTTTGTACCAAATGTTATGTTTTTGCTAGAAACCTCAACGGGATGTCGTCTCACAGGGTTTCGGGCTTTAAGCGATGCTGCGATGGGGAGGCCAAATTCTCTTTGACCGACCCCCACGACGTCTGTCTGTGGTGTCTGGCTGTTCGTCACGACACGGAGGCCTGCACATTGTGCGCAACAATGCAGCCGAAGTCCTTACTTGAGAAACTGGCTTTGGGCTGACCATTCGCCAAATGTCCGTCGCTGTCTCTCATCCGGTCTTCGTAGTACGAAACTGAGGAGACCACCCCTGACAAGGGCAAGGAACGACATCGCAAGAAGACCAAGAAACTGTCCCAGTCCAGGAGCCATTCCTGTCTTCCCCATGGAAGATGCAGCAGCACCACAGCCATCAACCCAAGTCCAGCTCGTTGTCGGAATGAGGTAAGCCTTCAGCAAGGCCGACCACTCGGGAACAGTGGGAAAGTTTTAAAACTTCTGTGCTCAAAATGTTTAAATGGCAAGCTACTAAAGGTGCGACTCCGGCTCCCGACCAGCAAGCTTTGGCAGCAAAAGCGGCGCTCGGTGCTCCCGACCCCAAGCCGTCCTAGGCATAAATCACCAGAAGGCTGATGCCCACGGCGGCCATTGGTCGCCTGAGAACGTCCCTCTGCGCTGAAGGAACCATCAGTGTTGAAAGCCACTTTGACTTCGAAACCTTCTCTGCCAGCAGTCAGGCTGATTATTGCGGCAACCAGGCTTATTTATTGGCCTTGGCTCAAGGTTTACAGGATACTAGTGGCCTGTATACTTCACCAGATGTTGAGTTGCAACAGAGCCAGCCCTATACTCATGCAAGTGTCAAGTTCAGGGCTCTGGTTGACAGGGTTGCTAACACCCTTCGATTGAAGGCGTCTACCACGTCTCTTCCAGAGTATGAGCTCACTGATATCTTGGATGAGGGTCCCAAAGTTGAGCATAACATGGCATTTAATCCAGCCATTGCAGATCCTTGATCCACCTTATGGCAGCACCCTTGCACTATTCTCCCTGTAAATCCAAGGGAAGTACATGCCAGCAAGAGGAGACCCTTCTTTCCTCGCCACACACCCTTCCCAGGAAGGTTTAGTTATACAGGCTGCTACTATTTCCATCAGACCAGCGGCATCCACTTCAATCTGCCTAGGGACAGATAGGGAAAGAAATCAGACACATTAGCTAGAAAAGTGTTCACCTCTGGCAGCATGGCGCTCAAGGCCACAAACATAGCCTATGGATTCACAAAATACTCCTTCGGCTTGTGGAAAGCTGTGGAGCATGCTGCTGAATACATCCCTGAGGGTGTCATCCAGGGCGGAATTTTACAGATGGTGGAGGAAGGGAAGGAGGTGGCCAAGCAGTCATTGCAGACAGGCCTGGACATGGCGGACTGCATTGGCCGAGCAATGAGTTCAGCAGTGGTAATGAGGCGGCAGGCCTATCTGAAAACTTCTCGCTTCTCCCTGAATGTCCAGAACAGGTTGCTGGACATTCCCTTTGAGGGAGACATGCTTTTCGGTCAGAAAGCGGACGAATCCTTGGAAAAGTTTAAAGACTCCCAAGTTGGCTGCTAAATCACTGGGCCTAGCGGCGTAGCAGGCCAAGCCTGCCTTCATCTTTGCCACTAAGAGGCAGGGGCTCTAGCTGTTATGTACCCTATGGCAAGAAGGCGCAGCTCCCACAAGCCAAGCCAGTCAGGAGCAGAGGCGCTTCTCGCGCCCAGGAAGGGGCAGAGGGGCCTCTAGAATCCAACAAGCAGCGGCAGAGACGCCTGCACCCTCTAACCTGCTTTGATTTCCCCTCCCATGATGCACCGGATGGTGGACGTTTGGCAGGGCATTGGCCCCAGTGGCATGAGATAACCTCTGATGCCTGGGCCCTTCAGTTGATTCAGTGGGGTTATTGGTTGCCCTTTCTAAAGAGACTACAGACAGGTTCCTCATCGAGAGGATAGCTCAGGGGCAATGTGCTCGTCTTGGAAGCAAGACGATGCAGAGCAATACAGGTTCGATCTCCAGATCCGTGCTTTGAAACCTCTGGGTATTAAGCGCGTTATAAATAACCAATTACAATTACAATAGGGGATAAACATTATCAATTAAAGGTGCTGCCCTTTCGGTTGACCTCTGCTCCAAGGGTCTTCACCAAGCTCATGCTGGTAGTTGTGGCACACCTCAGGAGATCTGGGGTCCATGTATTCCCATAGCTGGACGACTGGCTAATCCTGGAGAAGTCAGCAGGGCAAGTTTTGTCTCATCTGGAAGAAACGTGCCTACTACTACACAAGCTGGGCTTCTCCCTCAACTTGAAGAAGTCCCATCTGACACCAGTTCAGCGGTTCCAGTTCCTCTGAGCAGTCCTAGACATTCTGGTAGGGAAGGCTTGTCCTCCCAAAGAGAGAGTCAGCAATATAGCATAGATGGTGCATTTGTTTCAGAACCACGCCACCATACCAGTGGCTTCTTTCTGCCTTTTGTGTCTCATGACCTTCTGCATTTTGCTAGTGCCAGAGGTCAGACTGCGCATGAGATCCCTTCAGTGGCTGCTGAGGGACCAGTGGTCTCAGTATCTGGGAGCACTCAAGATTACTTCAGTGTCCAGCCGGGTAGTATGCAAACTCGGCTTTTGGAACATGTCCAGCAATCTCATGGAGTTGGAACTCTTCAGGCCTCCTTGGCCTCAGGCCTGAGTAGTCACGGATGCGTCTCTGAAGGGTTGGGGTGCTCACTGCGAGGATTTGCATGTGAGCGGCCTCTGGTCTCCATTAGACGCCAGGTGGCACATCAACAGGCTGGAGTTGCGGGCCATCAGGTTAGCCCCGAGGGCCTTTGCCCTGTCTCTCAGAGGGAAGTATTCCTCGTCCTGACGTTCAACACGGTGGCCATGCACTACATCAACAAGCAGGGTGTTGTGCACTCCTGCCCTCTCCACACAGAGGCCATACTGCTGTGGTTCTGGTTACGGGAGAACCAAATCTCGGTCTCTGCAGTTCATATGTCGGGGACGGAGAACACTTTGGCAGATGCTCTGAGCTGGCAGAGCACGGTGTCACACGAGTGGGAAGTGTGCAAGGATGTCCTAGAGGAGGTCTGAGCTCTCTGGAGTACCCCAGCAGTGGATCCGTTTGCCACGGGGTCCAACAGGCAGTGCAAACGGTTTTGTCAGAGGGAATTCCCAGCGAACAGCGCACTGGCGGATGCATTTCTGGTGGATTCGATCTTCCCTCTCCACTACGCCTTACCCCCCCCCCGATTCCCATCATTCCATGGGTTCTCAGGAGGTTGAAGAGATTTCGAGCGACCATGATCTTGATCGCCCCAGATTGGGCGAGGAGGACATGGTACTCCAATCTCTTGAATCTGTCTGCCTCACTGGTTGCCTCGGCGTACGGATCTCCTGACCCAGTTGGAGGGTTGAGTTCTCCACCTGACCCCAGATTTCCTCAACCACATGTGTGTCACATGAGAGGATGGTACTTTTTGGTGGTGCTGGCTGCACGCAGACCTTCTCCAAGATATATGTATGCATGCAGGTGGAGAAGATTTGTGGCGTGGTGCAGGGAATGCAAGATTGACCCTATCTCCTGCACCACCACCACAGTGATGTAGTTGCTTCTGTCACTGGCCTCGTCAGGCCTTCAGGTTAACACAATCAAAGTGTATATGGCAGCCCTTTCTGTGTTGAAGAGGTCCCCAGACCAAGGTTCCTTCTTCATTATTCTGGTCATGGCCCAATTCCTGAAGGGCCTTCTCAATAGGTGTCCGCCAACCCCCCTTGTTGTCCCAGATTGGAATTTTAATCTGGGTTTGACCTACTTGATGGCGGCTCCATTTGAGCCTATGCACTCATTTTCTTTACTGCTGTTATTCCTTAAGACAGCCTTTTTGGTGGCAATCACATCTGCAAGGAGGGTTAGTGAGCTGCAAGCTTTGTGCTGCAAACCTCCCTTCCTAAGGTTCTTTTGTGAGAAAGTATCTTTCAAAGTCAGGCTGTGTTCCTTCCTAAAATGGTTTCTGAGTTGCACCTGTCCTAGTCTTTCGACTTCCCTTTCTTTTACCCTCCTTCACATCCCTCAAAAAATGAAGAGCGGTTCCACCACCTTGACCCAGAGAGATCGTTAAGCTTCTATGTTGCGCGCACATCTGAGTTTTGGAGGTCAGACCAGTTGTTTGTGGCCAATTCTTTGTCTCGAAAAGGTCTTGCCATAACAAAACAGACTGTCACATTGGATTGTTTTGTGCATATCTGAGTGTTACCAATCAGCAGGCAGACAGCTTCCAGCAGGCATCAGTACTCACTCAACTACGGGGATTTCGGCCTCTACGGCCCTCCAAAGAGGGGTTCCTGTTAGGGACATTGGTCAGGCAGCCGCTTGGTCATCCTTGCATACATTCACAAAGCACTATGCCTTGGATGTTGCATGGGCAGCTGATGCACTGTTTGGTAGGGCAGTTCTACAGAATCTACTGGTTTCAATCTTTCTGCCCTCCTCTGTTATTCTAACTGCTTGGGGAGTCTATCAAGATGAGGAATCTGCCGGAGAAAAGCAATCCATTGTAGGAGAAATACTCACCGTAATGATCTTCCTATGGATTGTTCTCCCGCAGATTTCATTCCTGATCGACCCTCCCATTCATCCATGCTCAGGAAGTTCTGTGGCTTGTCACTTCTGTCCAAACGAGAAAGCATCTGGTGATGGCTCTCAGATGACCGCTTCTGCCTCATCTTTTTAACACTTTTTACTGCCCGATTAGCCTCCTTTCGTGGTTTTTCCTTCTGCAGCGTTCAAATGCGGGGGGAGGGGAGTGAAGCTTGGGGTGTAGTGACATGCTATATATACAATGCCTGATGTCACTTCCGAAGCCAATGATCGAAAGCCGGACAAGACGGCTCGACAGCCGAGTCGTGTTCCACTATGCCCCCTGTCAAAAGGTTTCGAAGCAGTAGAGCTGGGTGATGGATATCTATCAAGATGAGGAATCTGTGGGATAAGAATCCATAGAAAGATCATTATGGTGAGTAATTTCTCCCTCTAACTTGACGCATGTCATTATGATGGCCATTACCTTACATAATGGCTACCCTCTCTTTACTCCACTTCTCTCCACTACGCAGCAAAACAGTGTTACATAGATCTTTCACCACCTTCACGGAGACGAAAAACGTCCCAAGACCTTTGTCTACTCTCCTACCCTTTTTAATTCTAACCATTCCACCTTCCTTCAGTACACATTCCTGCACACAATTCTTATCATCATACCTCTCCCCAGCCCTCTTCTGCGCATCCAACATCCTCTTCTGCAAAAACCCCACTTGTACTCCTTTGCAAGCACCAACACTTTTTTTATGCAACCTGGAATTAGGTACCCCTTTTCCTTAAAGCTTCAAACTGAAAAACTCCCATCACCTGGTGAGGTGCAATCCTATATTGTACCACATGCTCCATTACAGCACGCTCCCAATCTCCACCTGACGTAATGGCAATCCTGATGACTTCCATCAAGGTCCTATTGAACCTAAAATATCCATGTCCCCAACATCCCACACAGAATTGGGAGGCTCCATAATCTTCATCAGAGGAATTCTGGTATTTAATGCCTTATCACTGTCCACACAGGTCTCACACTCCTTCAAAAATGCCTCAATGTCCTGGTGCATACCGGGCCACCAAAAATCTTGCCGTAACAGACCCTTCATTTTACTAACACTGAATTGTCCCTCATGAGCGATTCTCAAGACAACTCTCCTCATGCCCTCCGGCACCACCATTCCCTCATCCCTAGACAAAATTCCCTTCTCAACACTCAATTCCTGTTTCACCTATCTGTACCCCTTCAATTTGTCACCCAACTCCTCTACATGCCACCCTTCTTGAACAAATGTCATCACGGCCTTGTAAGTTGCATCTTTCTCACTTCTCTTTCCAGTCACTCTCCTTAGCAACTCTACAGTTAACAAAAACCCCACCTTCCTCCTCCGCGCACCTCATATCACCATCTTCCTCAATGGGATTGCGAGACAAAGCATTAGCAGTAACATTCAGATCGCCTTTTCACTTCCATGCTCAGCCCCTGCAGAGAGGAAATCCACCTGACAATCCTCCTTGTAACACTGTCCAACCCCTTCCTGTTAAAGATGCCCACAAATGGCTTGTGATCAGTCACCACCACAAATGTTCAACCCCACCCAAATTGGTGAAATTTCTCAATCCCCCACACACAAGCCAGGGCTTCTTTTTCAACAACCGAATAACGCCTCTCTGCCTCCTTCAGGACACGTGACACAAAAGCTACCGTATGCAGTGCATCCCCTCTGTTCTGCATCAATGCACAGCCAAGTCCACTCTCATTTGTGTCCGTGTATAATTGAACCTCCCAATCATCTTTAAATCCCTTTAAAATGGGAGCATTCACCAAACAATTTCTGATATCTTCATATTCCCCTTTGCACTTTTCACACCAAACAAATCTTACACCTTTCTTTATCAAAGTTGTCATGGTCTTTGTCCTCTCAGCCAAATCTTTAATGAACTTCCCATAGAACTCGACCAACCCCAGATAAGAGGACACCTCTGTTTTATTCCTGTGGGCATTCATTTTTTCTATAGCTTTCAGAGTTGCATATTTTAGTTTCACACCTTCTGCAGAGAAGTCATGTCCAAGATACTGAACATCCTCAAGCTTAAATTTACATTTGTCAACCGATATAGTTAAGCCTGCTTCTGCTATTCTCTTCAACACTTCATTCATTCACTCATCATGCTCTTACTCATCCTTCCCCCACAGCATTATATCATCCCGATAGCAGCAGGTACCTACAAGTCCCCCTAGCAGTTTGTTCATAACCCTCTAGAAACACTGGAAGCGGACACCATCCCGAACGGCATCCTTTTACATCGGTACAGGCCAAAAGGTATAAATGCAGTTATGTCCATCGAGTCGGGATGCAGCCTAACTTGATGGTAAGCTGCCTTCAGATCAAGAGTTGAAAAAATAGCAGCTCCTTCAACTCACACCAATAAATCATCAATCTTAGGAAGTGGTAATCTATTTGGCATCACATTTTTATTAAGACCCCTGCGATCTTGCGCACAGCCAAAATATGACTTATCCATTCTCCTGCTTCCGCCTCCTCTACTGTGCCCCTGCTCATCAAATGCTTCAGTTCATTCTGCACATCCGCCCGTAAGGTAAAAGCGATATGGTGCAAACCTTCAACCTCAATGGCACCACCCCTGGCCTTAACCTTATTGGATGGACACATATTTTAAGACATCCCATCTTCTCAGCAAAGACCTCTGGGAACAGCTTAACCACACCCTTCTCCATCACTTGAACATGTGCCACTCTTCCAGGTGCTTTATATATAACAATCGCCTGAGAAGGATGATCCGGATAAATCCTCAATCCAAGATCAGCTTGGGTATCCCATGACAGTAAATTGCCACCCTTAGATGTTACCCTAACCATGCCTTGGGCACTGCTCCCACCATAGCTGACCTGTGCCCAAAACTCCCCCACACGCATGTGCACACACACTTGCTTCCTGTAAATCACACAAATTGAATTTCTCCTTCCAAGTTTCCATGTTGACCAGGGTATAATCAGCTCCGCTAGCTATCAGTAACTTTACAGGTACCGTATTCACAGATATATCTGCATGACGCTTAATACGTGTGGGCATTGCATCCATAGCATTTACCATACATACTTCATCCTCTTCGCTCCCATCGTCCTGCTAAAATGTTGTGCTATCCTGGACCATTTTAACACTACCAGGTTTGTTCCAGTGCCTGCAACAGCGAGATACATGTCCCTTCCTTCCACAGTCCCTGTATATCACATGATATGCCACCGTTTGTCGCTTGCAAGATGATCAGGGTTTCCGCATCTATAACATCTCTTGACAAACAACCTCCCTTCCGTCTACCGCTTGATATCCACTTTCTTTTTAACCGTTTGTTTGATTTCTTCCCTATTACCCTGTGGCTTGCGCAGCAATTTATTTTGGTCAACAGCGTTTGCACTACCAGATGCAGACTTTACAGGTTATGCATCTAAAGCCTTGATGCACTTTTCTGTTTGTTTGACCATTTTTTGCAATTTCAGTAGCCCTTTCCAGGGAATAATCCACACCACTTACTACATCACACTATAGGGCGTCCCTAATTTTTTGATTAGCACATTGTATCATTAGCTGATCCCTAATATGTTCAACCCTGCAATGACTGTAGTCACATTTTATCGCTGGACTGCGAAGAACAGTAACAAATTCCTCTATTGTTTCACCAATCTTTTTGTCTCTTATGGCAAAGTGGTACCTGGCCAAGAATGTATTTTCCTTAACAATTAAATGCTTGTCCAATTTCAACAAACTCTGCTCAAACACAGACAAACCCTCTGCTTTCTGACTCTGCAAGTGAGACAATGTCTTGAATATCGTTTGACCCTCTTGGCCGAGGCAATGACATACATGGCAACCCTCTCGATTTTGGCGGGAGACTCCCGACTTTTAGTGAAAAAATATTACTATTTTTCACGTTCTCCCGTCTAAAATACTTCTAGCCCCAATGCATCCCTATGGGAAAATGTGCGACTCCCTATTTCTCGGATGAAATCTCCTGCCCAGCTGAGTCAGAATGATGGCATGTCTGCAATGATATAATAGAGAGTCTTTGCGGTCTTCAGCAAAATAACTGCCATAGACTCTATGCAGGTATCTCATGAAACCTTCTTTCCAATCTCCCTATTTCACATTGGGTTTGACTGGGTGGACAAGAAATAGCACAGGCCCTGGGATATTTATCTCACCTATATGCTCCCGATTGGGCGCGATTGGGAATTTTCACAGTGCACAAACTCCTCAGTGCAAACCTTTGCCAAGTTTTACAATGTCCGGGCGCATCTTCACTTGGCACACTGTGCCTGCAAGCTCCTCAATGTAATCCTTAGCCAAATGTCTGTGAAGAGCTTAGCGTTTAGCAGATAAAAACTCACTTCCTGATGTGTGTATGCTTTAACGCAAAATTGCCCTGTAAACTAACTTTAAAGCATAGCTGTAACAAATTAGCAAACGTTTTTATGATCCAACATTTTCAAAGTTTACACAGTATTTGCAAATGTCCTCGATCTATAGTCACTGCTTTGTATAAAACAGCTGATCCACAATAAATGCCTGCCCTTGTGATGGTGGAGCACACTGAAGCAATGCACTGTCTCCTGTCTCTGCGACCTTGCCTGACCCAAAGATGGCGGGCGCGAGTTCATAAGTGGCTTTACTCACTTGAGAGACCATTGCTGCGTAGCATGGAGGCGGGGTAGACCTCCCTGTAGCTGACGCGCATTGTTTCTACAGCCCCGACAATGCGTCAACTCCCGGGTCGAGTACTTACAACTAACACTGCCGCATCGACTGACCTGGTGGCGCGTCAACTCCTGGGCCAACCGCTCAGCTCTCACTGCTTCATTCGTACGGAGCGCACGCAGAGAGCAAGCAGGCAGTTCTCTCTCCCGTTTTAGGCTAGGGCTGCTGTGTGAATCCTCGTCGCCAATGTTATATACACACACACACGATAATGACTTCCCAGCAGCTTTTTTGGTAATTTGCTTCAGAAGCCCCAAATCTCTCCATCAAGGCTCAACTGCGCTTCTTCAAACCCAACCTTCCTTCAGAAGCGAATGATGCACACTCCTAAGTTCCATTTGGAATGCACATGCAAGAATTGAAGTGGCATTGCAATAACATTCCAAACACAACTATGTACAATCCCCAACATAACTACGTACACCCACACCTAATACCTAAGTGCTGAACTATTCTATTGAAAGCCCAACCTAATGCACATCACTTTTATTGGAAACATGAAACACGTTCTGTAGTTACTTATACAACAGGTACCACCTCTGTAGCTGTGACCAGAATGTCGTCAGCATAAGGGGAGAGCTTGTATTCCTCATCCCGATGCGTCACCCGTCTTATGTTCATATTATCTTTGACTTGCTTTGCAAAAGGCTCCATGGACAGTGCAATTAGTAATGAGACAGCGGGCAACCCTGCCTCATAACCCTACCTATCCTGATGGACTGGGTTGCTATCCCATTTATCCAGATCTTTGTGGCAGGGGCAACATAGTGAGGAGGTAGCTTCTGGATACTGGGCCAAATCCTAAAGTCTGTAAAAGGGTACGAAGGTACTCTCATTCCAACTGGTCAAAACCCTTAGGGGCATCCAGAAAGACCACTCCCATCTTGAGACTTACCTGCCCACCTAGCTCTATGATATCCAAAACCCTCCTTATGTTGTCATGCACGCTTCTGTGACTTATGAAATCTGTGTGCTCTGAATGGATCAGAACCGGGAAGTACACCCATCAGGCGCTCTGCAAGCACATTCGAATAAATGTTGGAATCATAATTTATAACCGTGATCGACCTGTATATGTTTGGCAAAGTTGGGTCCTTATTGGGTTTCAGAATGAGGACCGTTCAAAGATTCCTGCATTGAAGGGGTAACTCTGCCTGTCAATGGCAGACAGCCATTGACAGGCAGAGTTGGTCAGACTTCAGAATTGTTTATAAAACTGGGCGGTGAAGCCACCTGGTCCCAGAGTTTTATCCTGGAGCTTGTTAATAGCTTGCTACACTTCTTCCTCCTGTATGGGCCGATCCAGGTCCTGGCTCAATTCCTCTTCAGACCCAAAGGGACTGCTGCAGCCAGATAGTCGGCTTGCATCGCTGTTATGTAAGGAAGGCATGGTATCAATAGTAGACACAGACACAAGAGATACATGTTTCGAAAACCTTCATTTTAGCCTTTTAGTTGGGTTGGTAGAATTCCTAACTGGCCCTAACTCTAGAATGGGAGTAGTCGCGACCATTAAACAAATAACAAACACGCCCATGTCAGCCTAGTCAAAATAAAAGACCTATACTAAAAAAACTCCCTTCCCCACGGTCAGCAGGACGGGGTCTCAATCGTTTCTTAAAAAGGATAGATGGATGGCACAGTCCTATCAGTCATGCACACTTTGGCTTACTGGTACAATTCAACAGTTCAGGTTTGGCCTTCAAGCTTTTAGCAGTTCAATCAGTTTCTTAGGCTTCGTCCACCTTCTCATAAACACTCAGTTCTACTCTTGACTTTTACTTTGCCACAATTCAACATCGGCTTCAACCTCGCCACGTTTAAGCCTCTCTTTCTTGTTGTGGATGTTCCCTTCCCCACTTTTGACTTTCACATTTAACTTTCACTCTACCACAGTTCACACACGCTTCCCTCTGCCAGGCTCGAGCCTGTCTTTCTCTTTGAGGTGGATTCCCTTCCCCACGTTTTCTCTTTATATCTTTTTGCAGTCAAAGACTTTCAAAACTGCAAGGATTTTACGTAGACCTCTGCATGACCACTTTGACCTCTCTTTAAACTTTCAACAATCAACAATCTTCCTCATCTCGCAATGCTTCTTGGTACTTGTAGTTTCTAATTCTCTTTACTTTGCCCTCTTGGCTTCTTTCAAAATTCATATACTTTACCCTCAAGGCATATTCATAGTTCACATACTTTGCTTTTCACTTATTCAACTTTTGCTTGGGTTCGAGGTTACTTTCTTGCCTTCAGTTACCGTTTAATCATTTCAACTCAGAACATTTCACAGACTTTCTAATGTGCTATTCCGCCTCGTGGGACCACTGTGTTAATTTGTATACTTTCCCCATCATTCAGCAATTGTTCTTTCCATTACGCGTTTTATCAGCACACGAGCAACCTTCAACTTTTGGTTACAGTTACTTTTGCTTTTAACACAAGCCAGGCTTTTGTTGCCTTCGATAGCTCACCGGCCGTGTTAATTGGGTTTTCTCTCTTCAACGCCTTTCATGTAGCAGTCAAGGCCATTACGCCTCCTCTGCTCCTCCCCAACTCTATCGTTCACGGTAAGGTAGCGGCCCACTTTGACGCATCTTGAAGGTTTCTCCTTTCCTCTCACGCGGTTTCAGTCTTGGAACGCTTGCGGCTTTGCGAAAGTGTGTGATAGTTGCCTGATTCTCTCTCGTTCTTTGCAGCTGCTGATGAGCCCTTTGCCTTCCAACTTGAATCACCTGGTTCGCCTCAGCCCCAAAAGAGCTGCTCCTTCTCGTACCCAGCCTCACTCAAGAGTGTGGCTGTGCACGCCACCTTTTATCCTCACAGGGAGTGTTAAAAAGTGGCAGGTGTGTATAGCTCGGATTACGTGCCTGACTCTGTCTGGTCTCATTAAAGGGACAGAGCCATTGCAAGTCAGTAGAGATAATCTTCCTGCCCTCTTTCTTCATCTTCCTCGGCACAGTAGTGAGGTCAGTGTGAAGTGGGGAGGAGTTATGAGAGCTGTTATTTCCCATAAAATAAGCAGGGATAGGGGTTATATGGGTTGTGGAAAAAGGGGGAATACCATGTCTCACCATCAGGTGCTTCTCCCCCACTCTCCGAGGACCCCCTACCCAGGTGATCCTCCCTCGCTTGTCCACCCCCAGGGTTCGGGTTCCAAAAGATATGGCCTTTCCCTGGCCACCTGAATACAGGATCCCCCGGGGACTAGATTGTGAAACACCCTATGGTTTTTCACAGCATCCACTGTCCTTTGCGCCATAATGCAAGAGTGATAGCGGTGTAGCAGTTCTACTGTGGTGGTGTCATTATAGTGTAGAATCCCTTCATGAACAGCTTGTTAGCTTTGTTCCCCCTGGAATAATTATACTGTTTCATTTTCAACATTGTCTGCACTGTCCTCTCTGCCAGGAGCGCTTCCAGCTTAGCCCTAGCCACTTCCAGCTTGCACATAGGCTTTAATGTCCCTGCAACCTTATGCTCGTTTTCCCTTAAAGTAACCTCCACCTGCAAAGCGGCTCTATACCCTACTCTCACCTTTGTGTAGGCTGACGTGCGACTGATAAGCTTGCCCCAGATGACCGCTTTCATGGTGTCCCAGACCATCTCAGAAGGCGTCTTCCCACCCATGTTAGTATCAAAATAGTCTGTACTGGCCTGTGCTGTTTCCTGGTATAGGGCTCTGTCCTTTAATACTGGATCAAACCGCCTCCAAGGACGACGAGCCGGGAGCACACAGCTCTTTAATAAAAGTCGCAATTGGACTGGGGCATGATCCGAGAGAATACCTGGGCAAATGCTAACTTGTGGTAAACAGGGTGCCAACAAAGACGTAACCAAAATGGCATCTATCCTTGAGAAGCTCCTATAAACATGGGAGAAATATGTAAAATCCTGCAGGTGGCATTTCTGAACCTCCATATATCTGTAAGTCCTAGTTCCCTGAGGAGTGTAGCATTCTTGTAGTCCTTGCATGTAGATTGGTGTATTTTATCAACATCTGGATCATAGTCAAGATTAAATGTCACCCTCCCACATAACTACTTTCTCCTCCGCAGAAGTCAATGCTTTAGGTAATAGATCAGCCAAAAAGAGGTCCTGTTTCTCATTTGGTGAGCATATGCCCCATAAACTGTCCCTTTACTCCCAAGAGTCTCCCTCCTGGGTCCCTGAGGCCTTAGATCTGTGAGCTTTGAGAGGACCGACTTCCTCTTAATCGGGTAGTTCCGGCCCTAGACGTTCCACGTCAGCATGGTAAGGGAGTCACACCCCCACCCCTCAATCGTCTGGTAGCTGGACCATGAGGTTTGATGAATTCAAACCTACCCTCAGTGCTGCTTAGCCAAATGTCAACATATGAAAGCCATAATGCCCCACCAATGTCTGCCCTTTAATCTTCCCAACATCCCTCCACCCGCTTCCAACATTGTGAACTCCCCAACCTTCAGTAGAAATTTGGGACCATGAGTGACAAAGCCCTAGATACCCAAAATATAGCAACCACCAACTCTGCCATCCCATGTGATGCCCCCCCTTGGCCAGGAAACCAAAATCACGTAAAGACCAGACAGAGTATATAGGCAGGAAAGAGCCTGAAACTCAAACCCCAGAACATCCTGACAGTCAATCATGTCTGATTCTTCTGATTTCGCAGGAACTGTCTGGGTGTGCGGCTCCTTCCAGCGCTAGTCCAGGGGCCCACTCTGGACGATCTCCTGGCGCAGGTGACCCCAACCGGGCCACCTCAGGCAATGACCTTTAGCATTTGGTTTAAAAATACAAACCTTTTAGTTTTTACGCTGGGGGTTTTACTGTTGATCCAGGGACACCGTTAGGCAGACCGATCTGAGGGCTCGGTAGTCCACCAATATGACAACCGGCACCAGCGTGGGAATACCTGGTCTTGAAGAGTGCAAATACTTCAGCTTGGAGACAGCCTTTTGGGCTTTGCCGCTCTGTGTTTAATGGGCTTGGGCTTATCGACTTAATCTGGGCTCTTCTTTTTCGCTTTCACTGGTCTGGCTTTTGCGGGGCTCTTGGCAGTCTTCTTGACTGGAGCCTCTTCGGGCTATTTAGGGTTTTGGGCGGCTGCTTGTTTCTTCCCCTTCTCGGGACTGTACTTGACGATCTTTTGGGTTTCTTGGCAGCTCCAGTAGGCTTTTTCGCTGCAGGAGTCTTGCTCTGAACCGTCGATTTCTTGGCTGCCTGCCCTGCGACTGTTTCTTGTTGAGCCTGAAGGATCCAGAGGCCCCGAGGCCAGCGAGCTGGGATAGGGCGCTTTACTCACCACACTCTTGAGGGCAAGGTTGACTCTGCCTTTGTTTTTGTTCGCTTATTAGCCCCCGGCACTCACAGGTATCATCGGATGAGTCAGTGGGCCTCACTTTCTTCTAAGTGGAGGCATCCACAGCCTTCAGGACGAGGTTGGATATGCGGGGACCCACGGATCCAGTAGGCTCTGCACACCCTCGACCCCTAGCGCAATTTCATCCACCATCAAACAGATGGCAGTGAGAGAGGGCCCAAGACACACAGAGGCAGAGGCGCTCCCCAGATACTGCACTGGGGCACATCAAACTCGCCCCCATGATCTCCTGCTCTCAAAGGGAACCCAGGGCCAGGATTAGGAGCTCACTGTGCCGGCAGCCCTCTACCAGTAGCTCAGAGCTCACAAGGCCTCCAAGATGCCTCACTGTGCCGATGAGTAGCAATCAAACTCCTACTGGTGGGTATGGGACCCATAGCAATGCGACATGGTTAGGTACACCAAGGTTGGGCTCCACGTATACACCGTTTGGAGCCTCTATGAGCACAATGACAGAGGAGCGGGCCCACTTTGGGATTTGCGCTCCCGGGCAATGTCCTGTCCCACACTACGGTGCGCCCTACAGCTTCTCCCCGAACACGGATGGCAGGGGACTTGCGGGCTCAGCCGTCGCCACCGCCCAGACAGTGCTGATGATTCTGATGCAGTACAAAGGTCGGGCCCTCACCGAGCCTTCCGATCCCTCTATGATAAATATGGGCCAGGACAGCGAGCGATGATCGTGTATCCCTGTCAGCAGGCCCATCCTCCGACAGCAGACACCATGGCGAGACGACTGATGGCAGTGCCCCGCCGCAGCTCAGGAGCCAGGACTTCGTCCCCGGGAGCACCATCCACTCTGACCGAGATCTCCACGATAGGTAAGCTTATGTATGGCTGGGGTCGGCTACATATCGGGCTGTTGGTCTTCTGTGGCTCGGAAGCCACTCAAGAAGCGATCATACCAGTTGGTGCTCCAAGCCATGCCCTGTGACAAGCAGTTTAACAGTTTAAAGGTAAACTGCATTAATGTTACTGAGGATTGATGACAGGGAATATTCCTAAGCATGTGAATCCATGAAAGATACCAATGCTGGACAACAAGAGTTAGAGGTAAGTAACTTGTTCCTTTTAACCCAAAAAATGTTGTTTTGATAATGGTAGCCATAAGAAGGTGGCTGAAGAGATTTTGAACCATAATGAGTACATAAATACTATAATCATGGGTGTATTCCACACCAAGTTAGGACCTATGAATAGGGAATGCAGCGAAAGACACAATCCTAGAAAACTAGAATTCCTGCAAGAAACCTGTTAAATAGGAAACAGAATGCAAGAGAAAAGGTGATGTAGCAATTGTTTAGAGACTTTGCTCATGTGGAGCTGAACGGTAGAAGTGAGGAAGATAGATGTCCCAGATGCGCATTCAAACAAGGGAGTAGCACATCCATCATCGATTATTGCCCAGTTGACTGTTATCTGTTTACGAGGGTTGAAAATGTTAATGTGGGTAATCGATGGACAGTAACCATTTTCCACTTAAAGAGGTTAAATATCCTACTCTTACAAATGCCCACCCATTCAAGTATTTGAATGACAAATGCCCACATCAAGCATTTGTTAGCCATCTCTTAAGAGAGTAGAGAAGGATGCTTTGGAAAGTATAATTAATTCCCCCCAAATTAGTAAAATTATAAAAGAGATGGAGTTTGCAGCTCTAACTCACAAAATGTCGTTAAATTGCACAATTATTAGAAGCAACCTTTAAGGTAAAATCCAATAGGACTAAGGACATTCGCTGGTTCGATCAAGAGTGCAGACTCATGAACAGTGAAATATATAAAGCAATTAACACAGGTTGTGTTAGGAAAGATGTATCTTTTGGCAACTGTCCATCTATAGTTCTATGGACCCCCAAAATTCTTGCTTCTTTTTTTTTAACCTGTCCTGACTTTTTATAGGGATGTGAAGCCACCCCCCAGCTGGACTCCCCTCATCTTTTGCTCATTTTGTTGTGGGGAAACTGATCAGTCCTTGAGACTATCAGTACTTGGAAACTGGTTCCCTTTTGTCTTTTTACCTTTTAGGTAAATTGTTAATAGTGCATGTGGCATCTTACAATCCAGTGCAGTGGGGATACTTTTGTATCATCCTATTCTTTTACACTTGGGCTATGTGGTTACTTGTATATGTTCTCAAAGAGAGGCTGGTGGTAACAGACATATTTGTACTATTTTTGCGTTATTTTTTGTGTGCACATTCTGTAACGAACTCATGGTGGCAATAGTAAAGACGGACACAAGTGATCACAGTTCAAGGGTGTTTAATAAATTGCAAAAGTGGTGGGATAAACGCCTAATTGAAATCTAATTCTAAGATGGGAGCAAGATTCAACCATCAAATGAAAATAAGGCAGTTCTAGTGGCTTTGTCAAATAGAAAGGCCTATACTAAAAAAAAACAATTACCAATCCTTACGCTAATTACAAAAAGAGAGTGGGATAGGATTCATAAGAAAGAAAGAAGTATTCACAAATAATGTGTCAGGATGCAGTAGTTTGGGGTCTCCCTTCCCAACGTTTTGAGAATGGGAACCTCTGAGCACAGCACACTTCTCAGGCTTCCCCAGCACGAGATGACAGTTCCGGTCTCAACCTTCAAGAACCTCGATGGCCAAGTCTCTTTTCCTGCAAAAGGTCTCTTGCCTTCGAGGGTCGGAAAATAACAAACCAAAAAGTGACATTTATATGGTAGTTAGGGTGCTAATGGCTTTTCTGGGCCCAGACCCTTCTCATTTTTCTGCCTCTCGCTTTCGGGTTAGCTATGGCTTTTCCTTGGTTCACTAATCTTAATGTCTTTTTAAACAATTCTTCAGGTTTCGCCCCTTTTCTGTCGGGATCCCTCTGCCGGGATCACTCTTGCCAACCTTTGCTTAACAGTTCACTGTGGACATCCCTCGGTTGGGTTCACTTCTGTCAACACACTGTTCATAGAGATTTCAGGCTTTGCCCCTTTTTGTCAGCATCCCTCTGCCGCTTCACTGTTGCCAACTTTATCAATCGTGCCTTTCTCAATCACCTGTCAGTGAAAGACTCAACTGTACAGAGGATTTTGCAAGACCCCTATATAACCAATTTGACCGTTCCTTTGCAGTCTTCCCAAGGCCTTCTGGTATTAGCAGTTTAAACACATCAAGGGTTTGACCAGAGTCTCTTGAGTAAGCACCCACGTGGTGCCGGATCCCTCTGTAGCTGGTCTCCCCTTTATTCTTAACTGTTCTTTGAATTTCCCTTAAATTGGTACTTTGCGGCTATCATTCAACACAGTTTGGTTCTTTTGTTGGTTCTCCCCTCGACTCACCGGCTGTGATGAACCGCTTGGCGTTTCTGAATATCTGGAGTCAAAGCGCGTCCAGCTTATCAGCTTACGCACACTCTGTGTTCCGGTTGGCATCTGCTGCAACACACTTGAGCTATTGTCTGCGGTCTTATAATTCCTTCTGCAGAGGATTTGCGGGTGTGGGTCAGAAAGGTCAAGGTTGTGTCTCTCCTTGTCAGCCTCTCGATATTCACCGCCTTTTTCCTTCCTCCGTGTGGGAAAGGCAAAGGGCCGTCAAGTGTGCGTGATTCTGGCCAATTGCCTGACCACGCTTGCCCCTTGTATTGGGACATGTTAGGTAAATACCGTAAATGGCTTGGGTGTTAGTTCGTTGTCTGTGGTGTGCGAAAGTTTCTGTGTTGAAAAGGGTGGGGTGTTTCAGAATATCCTACGTAGTAGGAGGGGGTGTTGAAGGAAGGGGGATACCGCGTCTCATCCGTCGTCGTGTCCCAATTCCGCTCCCCAAGGAGCCCCATCCAGGAGATAGTCCCTCACTGGTCCACACCCAGGAACTGGATCCAATAGCAAAGGCCGTGTCCTGGCCACCTAGATGATAGATCCCCGGGGACTAGCTAGGGCGACATCAGGGCAAGTGCATGACCAAATATGGTATTTCCTGACCTGAGAATGCAGGAATGCCAGAACTTTGGTAGTCAACAGTGTGTGGTGTAAATCACCCTGCTGCTGAATCACAGCCTCCCAGCTTCAAGGAATCCTGCTCCGGACAGTCGTCTTCAACTGCGACGTGGACACCTGCCGTCACCTATGTGCCGTGGCCGGTGCTGGAACTCACCTTCCCCGTCTGGTTAGGTGTTCTGAATCAGCGTCTTCTTCATCACCAAGGGTTATACTCTGCTCCTGAAACTGAGCGGAAACATCCTTACACCTGTAGCTACTTGGCACCTCTCACTGGAACCAACAATGGGAAAACCCACCTCCCGCGACCCCCAGTTGACCCATCTAGTCATCTGGGAAAGTCAGAGTCAGGGGGGTAAGTAAACTCAGTGCATTAGTTCTCTTTAGATTAAACCTTCGAATAAACTTTGGTGATTCCATTCCAGCGCTTTTTGATCCTTCCATCTACAAGTGGCGGTACCTGAAAGACAGGAACATCATTTTAGTTACCAGTAACTTAGTTGAAAGTCTCACGGGAACATTTCGCCAACACAAGAATTCTTCCTGCATTAGACCCTTTTCCTAAGAAGCATTTTTGAGACTTTTGGACACATTGCCCCACTCATCCTAGGGATTTGACTTATAAAAAAAGTTACTAAAGATAACTGTATATGTTTATAATTGAGTGTTGTGTAATATTATCACCTGCTTGTTTCATATTCTATTGTGTGTTTTGGGGCCTAGAATAAATATAGTATTTTTTGTTTCTGTCAAAATTGAGTTATTGTGTGCTTCACTGTGTGGATTCATTGTGCACCCCTTACCCCACTCACTCCTGAGAATAGTCTTGACTGCACTCCATGCTTAACTTGATTGGGTTTTGGCTAATCTCTCAGAGTTTCCCTGAACACAACTAGTGTGGCCGCCTAAAATCGGTCCACCAGGCCAGATTCTAGAAATGGTTCCATTTCATTTCACCAACCCCCTTTTCTCCGCCGGGTGTTTTGCTGCAGGGGTTTTGCCAAAAAAGTTCCTCAATCATTTTAAAATGATTTTTGAGGGGTTTTCCACCCCAATCCCCCCTTAATTAAATGTTTTTATTTCCCTTCCCCCCAACCCTTTATTTTCCCTTATGAACCCCCCGCCCCAAAAAAATGTGATGGTATTTTCAGCAAAACCTGCGCTGCAAAACACCCATTGGAAAAACGGGTGTCGGCAAAAGGACGCTATACCCAAGAAATCTATTATTCAAGCTGAAGAAAGCCTACAAAAAAATGCTGTGGCGGAAAAAGCAGGAGTATGTTATTAGGCAGTGGGATTTGATGGCTGTCTATGTGAAAGATTTCAAACCTATTTGGAATTAGGTGGCAGAGGGGTTTGCAGCATTTAGCAAAAATAAAGAATGTTTAATTTCTCCGGGTAGGTGGATAAGCCACTATTAGGATGTTTTCTTTGACCCAAGCCGGAAAGAAACTGACCTGGGAGAGGTATACTGCGGCAGTGACCTATCGTTGTTATGAGGAGGAAATCTATGTTGTATTAAGTTGCTTTCCTATGGGAAAGCCACAGAACCAGATGGTTTACGGTCTGACATTTTCAAATGGTTTCCCAATTGGAGGTCGCTGATCGTGGCAAGTCTCTTCAATGCAATTAGTCAATCCGGAGCCATACCAACATCTTGAAATGGCAGTTTAATAACTCCAATTTTTAAAAGGATTCTTTCACCAACCCCCATTGCTATCGTCCCATTTCTATTTTAGATACCTCCAGTAAGATTTTTACTAGATTCTTGAAAAACAGGCTAGAGGAATGGGCTTACTCTAAGAACATTCTGCAGGCTTTACAAGCAAGGTTTTGGACGGTGTTTGCCACCATAGATCACTGCTTTATCTTAAATACTAGTTTAGAAAAAGGTTGGAGGGGGGGAAATTGTATACAGCCTGTCTTGACCTTGAGAAAGCTTTTGACTCAGTAGATAGAGATGTTAGATGGTGGACGTTGGCTGCAATTAAGGATCCGCTCAGTCTGTTGGTCCAGTGTTCAAGAGCTGGGAGCTTCTCAGCAAATGTTGTTAAAAAAAAAGTATTTAAGCAAGGCTGCTCTCTAGCCACATTTAATGTATTCCCCAAACCTCTGTGTTCAAATTGTTTCGCCAGTTTTGGAAAATATCCTATATGGAACACTTGTCTATGCTGATGAAACATCCTGGGAGCCTGCAGCAAAATATGACTTGCTCAGAGCAATGTTTTAGATGCTGTAGTTTAAAATTGAACAGGCACAAAACAAACATCATGATATTTGGTGTTAAAATGGATTTCCAAAATCCGCCATGGTGGGTTGGGAGGCCACCCTATTATGGTGAACAGGGAAGACACCGAGATGTTAGCCAAACCCAATCAAGGTGAGATATAAGCAGGGCAAGGCATAGTCTCAGGAAGGGGGTGAGAATGGTCTAGGGCACAACAATTCCACTTATAGCAACACCAGTACATCAGATTAGACAACAAGTAGATAAAATACAATTATTTATTAGGCCTTTTGTCCAGACAAATATTGTCACACAAAAACTTCTATAACATATATACACTTGGGAGAATCAGAAGTACATTAGAATCAGTCAAATGCATCTAGATAGTTAGAACTCACCTAGAATAAATACAGATCCAACCCTAACATGGTTTGGGGTCTTGTGCCCAAAAGTCACAGGTTCCAGAGGACATACTTCTTCAAGTAGGTTATAAGGAGATTTGTACTGCCTGTGGTTATGAATAATGCAAAGTTCCCAAAGTAAGATAGAAGTACAAGAAAGGTTCAGCTGAATCCAGCATACTAGGATAGTCCTAGGGGAAGGATCCTTAACCCACCAGGTAAGAGTGAGTTAGACCCAGGACTCAAAGGCCAATGCAATCCTATAGAGGACAGAGGGGATAGGAGGTAATCCAGAAACCTTTGGGGATGCAAATGTCTGCACTTGGTCCACTCAAGGGTGGCCCGGCAGGTCGCGGGTACGGAGGTAACTTTCTGTGGCTTTTCATAGTGCGCGTCATGCCACTTTGCCACCAGTAGAACAGAAGCCAGTTGTAAATTGGTCAACAGATTTTGCATTAAAATCTTTGTCACAGGAATACACAAAAGATGGGTCTATAGAAGGTGGTTATTGTGACGAATTGCAGGATTGAGTCACTTCTCCCGAGGGGGGGAGCCTTTCCTTGTGATTCTGGGGAGGTGAGCCCGCTACGCGATATCCTACCTAGGGGTAGAGGCAAGCAGGACCTCCCTAGGAGAGACTGCCCCCTTGGGGCAAGGACTGTCGATTCCAATCACAATCCACCAGCCACAGAACTACAACCAGGAAACCTTGTATTACTGGTGTTATTCCACAATAGCAAACTACTGTTTGCTATTGTGGAATAACACCAGTAATACAAGTAAAAGACACTGGTATCACAAATACTGAGAAGAAGAGTGATCAAGTAATACTGAACACTCGATGGAGAGTGAAGGACTTTATCACTATGCTGGGAAAGGCCGAGCTGTTTGTCATAAAAAGAGAAGGAGGAGTTAAGGCAGCGGGAGAAGCCCAGGAGATTCGGAACCGGGTGGCTGCGGAAGCTGAGAAAAGCCGAGAAGTGCAGAGTTCAGACGGGAGAGACAGCTGGCGTGGAAAAGGCACGCGAGACGGCTGATAACCGGGTAAGCTGGCGAAAGCGAAATCCAGAGGAGTAACCCAAGAGCCTGTGGTGGCGTGATTGTGACGCAGTGGACTGTCAGTCCAGCAGCGGTACTGAGACAAGAGACTCTCCCGCATCAGAGAGTGGATTTCACGGGAGAGAGTGAGAAGGAGAGAAAAGTGTATGCAACCTGACAGATCGAGGAGAGATTACCATCCTGCGAACAGGCCTGATGATGCTAACCCCAAGCGAAGGAGGTAATGGGCACAGCGGGAGACTCGGTAGGGATGGCGGAGATAAAGAGTACCTGAATCTTTCTCATCCCATTGAAACGAGAGAGTGGAACTCAAGTGTGAATCATTACTGGCACAATCATGCTAGTCCCAGTAACAATGAAGATAAGAATATAAGTGAGAATAATTATTGGAACTGACAAGCTCATTCAAGTAATAGAGAAGATTGGGAAATTAATTGGCCCAGCCAGGAAAGAGAGTGGACATTAAGAGAGGAAAGAGCAATAATTGTGAAGACCCAAGATGGAGAAAGCAGGAGCACTATTGTGGATGGCTGCCAAGAACTACCTAAAGATAAAATATTTAATTGACTTTGCTGAAAAGCAGAACACAGGAGAAATGAGTCATTCTCCCATGCCTTAGTTAGCTTTTTCACTAGTGGTAGGGACATAGACTAGATTTGGACAGAGCACAGTTGTTCCTTTTTGGACTTACTGGTGACTGAGTTAGTTTTGGTTAGGTAGGGAAAGCCTATGGTTTAGGGACAGATAGGAGTTTATTTATTTTAAATGATAATAAAAACCTTTTGACATGGACAATGCTCGTCTTTATCCTCCTTCTGACCTACCACAGTATGTATTCATTTTAAGGGCATTATGAACATTAAACGTCCCCATATGAAATCATTGCTATGGGTGTTTTGGTGACTCCATTGTAGATTTTGTTATTTAATAAAGCTGTGTCTATTTTGTAATACCGTCTGTCCAGTTAAAACCAAGAATAAAAAAGGCTCATCTATAATCCTTACCTATAACAATACTGTGTGTAAATCATTTGCTAACCCAATGGATGTATAAGTAAAATAAATATTAGCTTTTGATATTCTTTCAAATTACTCACTGTGTTATTCTTTAAAAGGACTCTCTGGGGCACCTCAGGAAGGGTTTGTCCTTCGTTTTCAATTGTTTCAGTAGATCACTCAGAACAAAGTATCAAATAGGTGGAACATATTTCTTAAATGTCAATTTTGTTTCTATATTTATGTTTTATTGACGTTTAAACCAGTATAATTGATATGAAGTCCAAGAGTATGTGGTAACAGAATAAACATACAATAGGCTATTTTGGCAAATTATGATTGATCTATGTGAACAGCTGTATGTTACTTGTTTGCAGATATCATGGAAAGGTTCACCGAATCATGAGAACCATTCCAGCCCCTGGAGCCGACTCTTTATTGCTGTGATAGCGGTAAGAATACGCATGCGTAGTGATGAGCTATTTCTTCATGCTTTCTTTGTCCTAGATCTCAAAGCTTGGTTCCCACACTTTCACGCTGGAGTACCTCTGCAGTGGCTCGCTTTTCTCACACACCAAAACTGGTTGATTGTATAGTGTGTCCTCTATAGGTCCAGAGAACCCTTGAAACGCATCAGATTTCTTTAAACTTCTCAGTTGTATTTTTACAGGTTAATTCTCAAAAGAGTCTGTCATTTTAGCTGTTCTGGTTGTGGTTTTATCAACTTGTTCACTATCAAAAAACATTGATCTTCAACACAAGATGGCGAGCCCCAAACTCTTTGTCGGACCCTTAATTCTGCTAAAACCCTAGATTCCTGGAAAACAGTTTATTTTTACGCTCTTTTATTTCCTGTAACACCCGAGACACACGTATAGACAATGTTTACATTATTAGATTCTACATTGAAATGGTTAGTTGAATTTTCTGTAACATTGTAATTACTCCAATTTGTAAATCCCTTTCTTTGCGCTACAGAAATTGGAGTTGCATTAAAACTGTAAATGGTAGCTATGATTGTTGCAGGTTTACAGGTGCATGGTTAGAGGAATTAGTTGCATTTTGAAGTGTCTGTGCTCGCAGCTTTATAAAACCCAATAAATAAATACATGTCTTAAATAGTTGCCATTTCGAAAGGCACATCAAAAGCTGCTTTAATTGCAAAAGATGCTGAGGTATTTGCCAGTTGAATGGTACTAAATGTATCTACCTCTGAAGGATGATGTGCAGCAGCTGCCCTATTGGGAGTGGAATCTGTGACTGCAGGCCTTTTTTTGTAATCAAATTGTCATCACTACCAATATACTTGCATAAAGACACATTGGGCCATATTCTCAAATACGAGCACTAATGAAAGGAGCACAGAGAATGAGCTCATTTCATTTGCGCTCATTGCTAAATTGCACAGATTACCTCATTCTCAAAGGTGACCTGAGCATCCCAGGTGGGAAAATAGCACAAAGAAGCATGCCCAGCCCCTTGCATAAGCTCCAGACACTAATGTATGACAGGCTTCCAGCAACCACATGGATTGCCGGGAGTGTATTTTACCAAAAAGAGAGCCTGTCATGGTGAAAAGCTAGAGAAAATGAAAACGCATTTCCATCCATTTGCGGGATGGAAATGGTACTGTGACAGCTGTGGTTCAAACTGCGGCGGTCACACTTAAAAAAAGAAATCATGACCGGGTCAGAAATAGCCCTGCCATGATTTGCGCCTCCCCCAGCGCCTATTTCATAAAGACGAAGACCCTAATTTCTGTGCATTTAAGAGTGCATTCCATTTGTGAATTGCATATGTGCTTTTAAAGGAACCGAAACACCCGCTTATTTGCGCAAATGTGCAAAGTGGGGAATTGGGCTGCTTCTTTTTTGGTGCAAGTAAGGAGATGCTTTAGCGCATATTCTCACACAAAAGGTTTTGAGAAACTGGCCCTTTGTGTGTATTTACACTTTCATCCATGATTTGTCTTTTGCTTTTTTCATTCTTCAGCCTTACTTGCAGTGTTTGGTGTTGCTGTTCATCTTGCGCTATCTGGAGATGAAGAACGGTGGAAGAGCGATCAGAGATGACCCCTTTTTCAGGTGAGTATGATGTAAAAAAAGGGCAGGTAAAATTCATGCTTGATTGTAGAAGCAGAACATTAATTAATTTAAATTTCTCCATGAGACTTTAACATGTGACTTTTAGGTATCGCTGAAATTGCTGCCCATAAATCAAAACTATTATCATAGGAAATTAATGCAGCTAGTTGACATAAGAGGAGGGCAGGTTGTGGGTGTTGTTTGGTTATTTACCCACCCATTGACTGCACATGGCCATGCTAATCCCTATGGCCATTCCCACCCACTACCTACCTCTCCTCCCTGCTGTAAACACACACCCTGGAATCTCTTTGAATCTAGCTCAGTGCTTTCGGAGCCTTCTCCTGAAAGGTAATGTCTGAATTGCAGCCAAAAACCAGCTAAACCAGCTCTTGATGTAATAAAACTCTCTTAACCAAGCGTGCCTGCAACTGCTTTTGAATAATGTGCAGAATTGCAGAAATTGTTCCTGAATAATAAGCTGCCAGCTGATAGTTGTGTGTGCGCAATGTATTTCTTTGCATTTACATTTCCCCAGTCCATGTTTTGTGTTCACTCACCTTTGTTTGTTTCTGGCCTTTAATCTCCCAGAGATCTGCTGTTTTGCCTTTTGTCGTGTTGATTGTACCGGAGCTTCTTGTGGGCTTGTCTGTACATTGAGCACACTACGCGCTGCATTTGCTTGGCTAATGTAGGGCGTACAGCAGACAGTTTTTTTGTAAAAGGGGAAGTAAACCTTTTTTTCTGAAAGACATATGGTTTATGATGCTGGAAATTAACTTCTTTTATCAGTGGTTTATCTGAACCAGAAGTACTTTACAGGAAACAAAATGATATTTCAATCCTATGAAGCATACTTTCGCTAAATTGTCTTTGGATGGAAAGTCCCTATCATGGCTTTCTCCCGTGAGGTCTTGGTGCGTGCACTTCAATCGTACACAGACCACTGCGACCCGTTGGGGAAAGAGGGGTAGGGTCCACTGGATGGGTTGGGTACGTGGAGTTAGGGAAACCAGAAAACCAGAAAGAGGGTTAGGGAATGGGTACTGGAGGCTGTTTTGCTGAGGTTGCTGACACATATGCCAGTTCACTTGGCTCCTTGTGATTGACCACTCTCACTCATGGTATGCATTATAGTGCATTACCCACAAAAGAAGATTTGAATTACCCCACGTGAATTACATTGGGTGTGATGAGCAAGAATTGCATTACCCCATACAAATACATTGGTGTGTTTCTCATGAACTTTGCTTTACCACATACTGATTACATTGGTGCGATTCTCATAAACCTTGCATTCCCCCATGTAAGGCGCTTGATGTGCAGAACTTCCTTGCATTGCCGTATGCAAGGTACATATGTGCGTAAACTCTTCCTTGCATTAATTCATGCAAGGTACATATGCAGCACACAACATTTCACAAGTAACTAAACTCAAGTCTTCTTAGCTCTGGTGCTGGAGTTTAGAGTTTGTGCCGTTGGCAAGCTGCTCTCAAGAGCACTTCAAATGAGCGAACTAGGAAACAAAAGCTTTAATGAGAACAAAGCCCTCTAATGCAGACAGAATTAGTACTTACCACAGAAACGCTTGTCTCATCGTGTGAGCGCTTATTAAGTTAGTAACAAGGATTTCGGAATGCCCGTTGGGCAGTAGCATTGCGCAAATACTATTGAGCTAGCGGTAGCAAGAGTTGAAATGCCCGTTGTCGTGCAAGCGTTCATCACAGTTAATGATTGTCAAAATTGAAGGACGCTGAGTTTGCACAGATTTGCTGCGTATGGCACAGGAATTCACACAAGCGGCAGAGCCGCCACACTTATCTTATTTCGCAGAGCCTGGTGAGATCAGGCGAGGGATTGGCCCCAAGTTTGTTTGTTTGTTTGTTTGTTTATTAATTTGTATGGCGCACCGTACCCATAGGTAACTGGGCGCAACAAATACAAGGATACTTACAGCTTGTATGATACTACATAGTATGACAAGTTACATAGAGAAAGAAGGGTAGCCGAGATTTGTACATCAAAATTATACAGTATTTGGCATAAATCAGGTGAGTAAAAGATATGCAAGAATAAGTACAGTACATTATTCAGGAGGCGCATATTAGGTGAGTAAGACAGTTACAAGTGTGAATACAGTGGAGGTTAAATGTCATTGGATCGTAGCAAATTCAAGATATTGCGTCTAAAGCTGAGGAAAGATTGGTCGGCCCGGAGAGAAAGAGGTAGTGCATTCCAGGACTGGGCGGCTTTCACTGGGAAACTATTTCCTCCAGATTTGTTTTGCCTGAATCTAGGTATGTTCAGACAGAAGGCGTTAGCCGCTCTAGAGGGGCGGGTGGAGATTTTTCTTACAATTCTTTCCGTTAGGTAGGGGGGTGCTGCATTGTTTAGGCACTTCGAAAGTAAGGGAAACTGTTTTAAGCAAAATTCTGTTGTTTATCTTCAGCAAGTGGTGTTCTCTTCTGAATTCTGAAACATGTTCTCCATTCGGTATGTTCAGAGCAGTTCTTAGCGCATTGTTCTGTAAGATTTGGATTTTGTCTAGGATATACTTGTTGGCACCTAGGTATAGGGCGTTAAAATACTCCAATTTTGAGAGAATTAGTGCGATTGCAAGGATAATGCAGCTAGCCTTGTTTAAAAATGGCCTACAAGCCCTGATAAGCTTGCACGTGTAGGCAGATGATGAAGCCATGGAGTTTACCGGATTACTAAGGGTTAGACTAGAATCAAGGTAAAAGCCTAGATTTTTCACTTCTTTAACTACCTTGATTGTATTTCTGTCTATGTTGAAGGCAGAGTAGTTTGAGTTGCCTTTTTTTAAATTGGCAGCTGATCCAAGAATCAGGAGCTCCGTTTTGTCATCATTCAGACAGAGGCCATGGTTGCCATCCATGCTTGAATGAGGAGTAGATTTTATTTACTAAAGCCGTGTCCTTGCCATAATTGCCCGAAAGGGGAATGAGGATCTGGGTGTCATCTGCATAGTTCGTGTAGGTGACACCCAGCCTGTCCAATTTGTCAAACAGAGGCTTTGTAAATATATTGTACATGGTCGGCGATACACAAAATCGTGGAACGCCGAATGTCGTCTGGATAGGGTCTGCAGGTGCTGATGGGGAGAAAACTCTCATCATTCTGTTATTTAAGAACGATTGGACCCAGGCTATTGCGTTCCTCCAGAAGTGGGCAGCCAAGGCCAGGTTTTTGCACAGAACTTCGTGGTCCATCAGGTCAAAGGCAGCCGACAGGTCGAGGAGGAGTAGCATGGCGGTTTTCCCTTTGTCCTTGAGCTCATCAATTTGGGTTTTAAGTCGATTAATGCTGTTTCCGTGCTATGTTGTGGCCTGAAACCGGAGATAATTGGCCTCAAGGTAGTTCTGTATTTGCAGGTAAGCTACTTTATTAATTATTTTGAGAAGGAAGAGCATTGTGGTAATAGGCCTGTAATTATTCGGGATGGAGGGGTCCAGAGTCTGTTGTTTTTATCAATGGTAGAACCCAGGACTCTTTTAGGTGGCCTGGGACAGTGTTGGTTTCAAAGTAGGCATTAATTAATTTTGAGATGAACGGTGCTAGGTCTCTCGCTGCCTCTTTGATTATTTGGGCAGGACAATTGTCACCCTGGCAATTGGAAGGTTTCAATGATGAGATAATTTTTTCAGTTTCATGGATGGATACTTTAGAAAATCTGAATGGTTCTACGGTGTTGGAGGATTCAATGGGGATGGTCAATGGCAACTCAAGGGTGGGCAGTAATATCATTTTGTTAGCTAGAGCATTCTGTATGTTTGTGCATCATGGTTTATCCTTGGGAACATTGTCTGTGGGCGGAATTGGGGATTCCATTTCTCCTAAGATCACAAATAGTTCCTTAGTATTGGAGCTGGCATTGGATGATTCTTTCATTATAATGTTTTTTTTTTGTACAAATTATTTCCTTTTTGAAGTTATTTGCAAAGTCGGTCAACTGCTGCTTATTTTCTTCTGAAGGAGTGTGATGCCATAAGGTTTCTAGTTTTCTTTTTTGTAGTCTAAGGTTTTTAAGTTGTGGTGTGAACCAGGCATTAAGATGTGCACACTGTTTGCTACTACGCATTTTGACAGGTGCAATGTCGTCTAAAGCCTTAGACATAGTATCATTGTATACTTCGAAAAGGAGGTTGGGGTCGGAGGCACTTGGGAGTGAGTTGAGCGAAGGTAGGATATGCAGTAGGAATCTGTCCGATGTGATATTTTTTTTGCTTCTAGTAGGAAGGGGTGGTGCCATTACTTTATCTTTGGCCAGTTGTCTGGATGTTGCTAGGGTAAAAGCAATCAGGTGGTGGTCGATCAGTAAGGCTGGTTTGTTGGAGCTGGCAGCAAACACGTCTGTTCTATGGGGCAGTCAGCGCGAGCAGTGTCTCGTTGCTGCTTCGAGCGTATCTGTGATTGCTGGCACGTGTCTGCATGAAGCAGATGCTTGTGCTGCGAGTCCCATTGCCAGCTGGATATTGTGGTTCTTTTTGTGGATGCGTGCCTTAGCCCTTTCCCTACTGCACCTACAATGGAAGCAGACATGGCGTCTGCCATGATGTGCTGTTAGCCTTGCTCTGCTGCCAATCTTATGCTTCAGTTTGTATGTGGTGGCCGACATGCAACTGACAACCCGTTGTTTCTAGACAGAACTCCCCTCGCCCCCTCTTATAGGACCTTGTTTACTAGGGTAGTTAGCATGAAATAAGCAGAAGAGCGGTCCTCTGTTCCAAATGCCACTTAATCTATGAGGTAACAGAGCTGGCCTTACATCTTCTTGAGTTTAATATGGCTCTTACTTCATATTCTGAGAAACCCTTTTCCAACACGGGTGGAGGTCTGATTAAGCGTGCTGTAGCTGCTTTGAGTAGCGCCACGTCAATCACAGGGTGTATCCGCACATTGGATGGGAATGAGAAGCGTACTGCTACCGGGTTGAATATGGCTTTGATAGGAAATGGTCCAATATATCGGGGCTGGAATTTACGAGACTCTGACAAATGCAGGTTGCGAGTTAAGAACCAGACTTGATCCTCTATTTTGTAAACTAGGCCGTGCTATCTTTTTTTTATCTGCATATGATGTTTGTGGGTGGTATCCGTAAGTAGTAAGGAACTGCGTGTGCTTTGTTGATGAGTGCATGCCATTATTGTATGCTAGTTCGGCTAACCATATGTAATCCACCAACAAGGCCTTGTTGCCATTTGCTACATAGGGTAGGTATTGTTCAACTGTTTGCTTGACAACCGTCTGTTTCTGGATGGTAACTGGTGGATAAATGCATGTTAATGCCCACATGTTTGCAGAAGGCCCACCAGAACCGTGAGGTAAATTGTGGTCCTCGACCTGAAATAATGTTTGTGGCACACCATGAAGGCAAACTATGTGTTGCAAGAAGAGATCGACTAGTGCGTTTGCTGTGGCGACCCCTTTGCAAGATATGAAATGAGCTACTTTGGTGAGTGAATCCACAACAACTAGTAGAGACGTGAGTCCCTGATTTTCAGGTAGGTCTACTATTAAATCCAGTGAGATAATATGTCATCGTTGTGTAGCTGTCGACTTTTAGCGCCTAGATGGCATAGGGCCTTAGTTCTGCACTTTATACATTTTGTAATAATAATAATCGAGTAATAATGGTGTTGGCAGGGTAGGCAAGAGCTTTAGCTGACCAGCATGCTTGTGATGGTCAGATTTGTTTCGGAGACATGTTTTGCAGTGTCGTACATTTTGTCATATGTGTTGTCATTTGCGGCCACCAAAAGTATCTCCTCACTAGCTCTTGTGTCTTACGGATGTCAGGGTGTTTCATGGTGTTTTATGGATGTCAGGGCATTTGCAGGGTGTCCTGCAAATGGAAGTTGTGACACGATTGTAATGCTTGAGTTCTGAGTGTGCTGTTAGGCAGATGGAGCACAGAAGCTCGGAAGGGTAAACCATCTTTGACCACCTATTGTCCTTGACAGAAACGCTGCTGGTGCGGGCTGGCGACACGATTGGCCTAGTTTGGTCTTCTTCCCGTGTTGGTGCATCTTGCTCTGGGTAGCGTGACAAAATATCTGCATTTTTGTTTTCTAGTCCCGGGTGGTATGGGACCACAAAGTTCAAATTAGCGAAGAACATCGCCCAACATAGTTGTCTGGGGCGTAGGGCTTTTGCGCATTTCAGAAATTGCAGTTTCCTGTGATCTGTTAGGACGGTGATTGGTGGCGGGCCCCCATAAAATAATGGCACCATTCCCCAAACGCTGCCTTGATGGCTAACAATTCACTATCTGCTATCACATAGTTTTGTTCTGCTGGAAGAAGTGTTTGTGAGTAATTTGCCACAGGACTGAGTTCCCCTGGTTGAATCTACGTTAAAATAACAAAGCAGATAATACCTCGGCTTGACAGGCCGAAGCGGAAAGCTTCACATAACGAAAGTCCTGACTGTCATTTAAACTGACATTATGTTAGGTTTTTGCGAGCGTTACAGCCCTGATCAGCCCTAATCGATCACGTTGGGAAAGAATTGCTCCAGTTGCCTAACTGGAGGCATCTGTTTCCACTGTAAATGTTTCTGCGGGATCTGGATGTAGCAGTACAAGTGAGGAAGTCAATGCCTGCTTGAGCATCTGGAAACTGGCTTCGACCGCTTCATCCCACCTAAACAGAATCCCCTTTCTGAGTAATTTTGTGATTGGTTGTACCTTTTTCACAAAACCGCTGATAAACTGTGTGTAGAAGTTGGTGAATCCTAATACTGGCTGTACATTAAGGTTGGTGATGGCCGATTGTGAGGGGCCAGGAATGTGAGGCAGACAACTTTTTCAAGAGTTTTCAACTTTTGCTATTTTATTAAGGAAAACAGGTTGAATAAACGCTTCATTATCACTACCCTGACGAGGATTTCCCTGCTTAAAATAAACTAAAGGAAACCCTCTAACCAAAGGATATCTAACCCTCACACTTATACAACAATCAAGTAAAAAGGAAATATATGGCAATTCAATTCTACAACAATAGGTAACATGTAACCTGGTTCACAGTGTGATCAATGTCTCTAGTCGAGGTCTGCGCAAACTTCCCTTTCCCAGATCCCAACCAGGGTCTTTTCCACAATTCAAAAGAAAACCAATGTAAACCGTTTTAAGTTCTGTCGCTTCAACAAAGTACCTAGAAAAGAGTGATACGCGCTCACTCCTCCTGGAATAAGAACTGTCTCGCATTGGTAATAACAACAAATAGTTTGGTCAGGATGGTTCACCACAACTTTAACTGTAGAATGAATTGTACATTTTCTTTAGCCAGCTTTTACAGCTCTTCAACAACTGCACAATTCAACATGTTGTTTTCTATTAGTACCACTCTTCGGCATTTGCACCTTCTCCTACCTGGCTTATCTTTTCCCCAGGTATCTTCTGGGTGGCTTGCCCTATGGGTATGCTTGCCTGCCCGTCGTCTTCTTCAAACACCAGAACAGAAAAGTGCTTCAATGATAAATTAGAATAACAACAACTACAATAGTCTTCTTTGGTATAAAAATGTAAGCAGCTTTCAGGGAATAGAACATTCACATTAATCCACATTAGGACTGTTCTGCAAATGATGCTCATCTCCCCCTGGATAGCACTTTCCAGAAGGGCAGCATGGTTTGCCACGTTTCTTTCCCTTTTGCTTAAATAACAATATAGTGGTTAGGATAACATCTTAAGACTCTACTGCAAACCTTGCTTATCTCCCTGTGGATTGCTCATTTCTAGAAGAGCAGCATGTTTGCTTTCTGCTTCAATAGTTACACAATATCTAGGATACAGTCTTTTCCGGTGGTTACCTTGGATTTGGCAATGTGAATTTAGATTAGGCACATTCTTCTCAACAAATTAGCAGGGCTTCCTCCAACCCTTGGGATTCATATGATTTCCTTTTGGCTTTTGCCAATGCTTGGTGTTCTCAAATTGCACAGGTGTAGCGTTCTTTTGGCTTTGACAGTGCTTGCATGACTTAGTTCTTAATATTGTTTCCCCACCGAGTTGCTGGTATCTCCACAAACTCACAAAAGGAATATCACAGCTACTTTGTTTCCCTCACTGCCACCTCTGTGGTTTTCTGAGTTTGATATTCAATAGCAGTGCCTCTGTCACTCACAAGCGAACAACGCAGCTGACCCGGTGCACGCAAGCAGCACCCTAGCGCTTCGGTACCACTGGCAAGTGAGGAACTCACTGGGTAAGTCGCTCTTGCTCGGTGCTCGCTGGCCGTTAGCTTCTGTGGCTCTCCTGGACCTGGCGAACAGTTTCTTGGGGTTCGATCTTCGCCGCCAACACCAACTCATAGCTTCCCAAGCTCCTACAAGTCTCCTGTGCGACCCAGTTACTGGATATCTCTCAGCATTTTCCACCACGCCAATTTACTGCTGCACCACCTCTACAAGGAGGGGTGGTGGTAGGTAGATGCTCCAACCCTCTGAGGAACCTCTGTAGTCCTGGCATCTTCTCCCGCCGCCATCTGTAGACACGGCTCGCACAGCATACACTACTTCCTCTGCTTTGGCCTCTCTGGCTTCTCTAGCGTCTCTAGCTTCTCCAACTTCTCTAGCGTCTGAGGCGGCCATTTAAACAGCCCAGTATCCATCAGGTGTGGACAATCTCCACTAATTAACCATGTACTACAGTTTTGTTCCTCTTGTGAGAAACCTGAAGGTGTCTCACCCCCTACCCTTCTCCTCCCTATTCCAACACAAACACTTTCTCACAAGCAGTTCATTGTGAGCGACAACGGACTAACACCAGAGCCGTATGCCTGACATGTCTCAACACAAGGGTCAGGCAGAGTCTAGCAATTACTGATAACTACAAACACCCGACTTCCATCACAATTCCCCACATGGATAAAAGGCGGAGCACGAAAGCACACTCTGAGCAAGGCCAAACGCACGAGGAAGCAGCTTTTCCGGGATGGCAGTTTAAACCGAGGAGAAAGGCGGCGAGACCAGAGAGGACAAGGAGGGAGTTAACCTTGCCCTTTTCAAGAAAGGATCACGACTTTCAAGAAGCCTCAAGAAAAAGAAACAGAAGACCAGGAATTACAGATGATGTACGGCGTAGCATGTGTCAAAGGTACACAAGGTCTTCCAGCTTTGATAGCCAAGGCGGGGAGAAGCGATTGCCACTGTGATACTGTACTTCACTCCGACAGCAAAGCAACACCGATTTCAGCACAGCCGGTGAGTCGGGCGTAACTGATAGCAGACTGGACTGTGTTATGCTCAAGCTTGCAAGCAGCAACATTGTATGAGTTTGTGTGCGATTGAAACCAAAATAGGTACCAGATACAGAGTGGTTCGGAGCCACATGGGTGCTCACATGGGTGCTCACTCAGAGGTCTCTGCATGTACATATCGAATGGTGAAATAAAAGTGGTCCTGCAGTCGGTTAAGTTGAATTCTGTGTTCATTCGAAAGACTTTGATTGCCTATGAACTGAAATTGGTCTGAGCCCGGAAAAGGGGGACTAGTTGTTTAAAAGGGGATCTAAGGGGGTATCCGGGGTGAACAGAACAACTCACCCGCAAAGATATTGTTGTGGCAAATGTGAACCCGACTGAGGAATGCCTGTTAATTAAAGTTGGGATGAACCCGACTGAGGGAAGCTAATTGTGAAAGAAGGATCTGAGCCAGGCTGAGGGGGATCCCGAGTGAAGAGTAAATCGCCCAACTTGAATATTTGGAAAGGAACTTTTCTTTGTTGTTTCTGGTACACCAGGCCCTCTGAAGCAAGAGACTTTAAACAAAATAGACTTAATAATAATAATAATAATAATAATAATAATTAGGCTTTTATATAGCGCTACAAACCCTCAGGTATCTGAGCGCTGCTTATTATTACCCACGGTGTGTGGTGCTCATTTATCGACCTCGGAAGGATGAAAGGCTGAGTTTGGCCCCGCCGGGATTCGAACCTGCGTTAACAGGCTCTGCACGGGTGTCAAAGCGGGCGCTCTACTCGCTGTGCCACTTGACCGGCTTGGGCACAGAAGGCCCTGATGTTGGCAAAAGGAACTGTGACCTTGTGCCGAAGATGCCCAAGAGTGTGCTGTGCTCGATTGACCCACCTAGTCCCGTGCTAAAAATGAGGTGAAAGGAGGGCAACAGTCTAAACATCCTAACCTATCATTTTGTGAGGATTGGCAACATTTTCTTTTTGTATAGGCCCTTTATTTGGCTAGACTCCACTAGGACTGTATTATTATTATTTGATGGTCGTAGCTTGCTCCCATCTTACATTTTAGGTTTCACACCCCTGATAAAGTTCAATAAACACCCTTGAACTGTGATCAGTTGTCTGCCTTACTTTGATAGCATGCCTTCCTTACACTCTGCATCCCTCTTTCTCATCCCAGTGCCAAGGGAAGTATGGAACTTGAAGTCCCGTACCACAGAGTTAGATTTCTTAACTTTATCATTACTTAGGTATATCTTGGTGTTGATCATCGAACCCCACACTTGGTCCAAGAGGACTGGGATCCGCGGGAGTGTGTAGCGGTTTTTGGTCATAATCCTGTTGATAGCACAGTAATCTATACATGTACGTAGGTCTCAGGTTTTCTTTGGCACAAAAACAGGGGGAACGAAACGGGGGAGGTGGAATGCCTTATGAATCCATGTTTTAGGTTCGTCTGTAGGTTGATCCGGCAGTCAAATGGCTGATGGGGTGGCAATGTTTCTGCAGCAGCCTTACTGAACATTTCACGATAATTCTCATATTTGGTTGGTAACTCCCTTGTCACGCTCCCGATGGTGTGTCTTTGTGTGGATGGTTCAAATGCGAGTGATTGAGTTTCTGCTCCCATACTATGCTGTTGGCAATACCTGGAGGATACCTTCACTGAACCTTGACCCCAGTCTACCAAAGGGTCATGTACGCTGAATCATGGTAGGCCCAAAATTAAACCGAAATGCAGTGCTGCGTTCAGGTCAAAAGGTAATGTTTGGTTGTGGCTATGAATACTTTCTAGTATTATGTCTTCTGTCTGTTGGGTGATATGTCCCGACACCAACAGCAAACCATCCACCGATTTTACCTCCTCTTCCCGTTCTTTGCTTACAACTGGTACACTCAACTGCTGTGCCAATGTTACATCTATGAAATTTGCAGTAGTGCTCGGATAGGTATTCTAGGGTGTTTTTTGGTGGTGAACTCGGCAGGACCCATCCTGTTTACTGATGAGCGCTGGCGTTTCCCTGAAATTTCTGACTTTGGTTTATTGGTACAGTCACAAACAAAATGACCAGCCTTCCCCAGTATAGGCACAACTTCTCACGCCGTCATTTCTCTTTTTCTTCTTTGGAGAGCGGGTTCCGTAAAGTCCCGATTTACATAGGCTCCTCGTGGTTCTTGTCTGGTCCACGTTGTGGGTCTTGGCTGGTCTAGCCGGACAATGGCTTTCACGTCCCACTTCCTTCTGTCCTGCTTCATCTTGTTCTGCCTCTGGTCAAGTCGTAACGCCAGGTCGATCATGGTTGAGCAGTCGGTAGGCTGAGGATCAACTTGAGCAATGAGATCTTTTAGCTCATCGCGTGATCCCTGATGGAACAGGGCCAATCTCTTCTCTTGGGGTCATTCAGTGTCGCTGGCCACCGGCCAAACAATTGAGAGTTGTGACATATGTGATCAGGTCCTTGTCACCTTGTCGCAGCATCAGGGGTTCTCAGTCTTTGGTTATTGATGCAGCTTGACGGTTGAAGATTTTACCAAACTCTTCCAGGAAGGAGTCCCACCTTTTTTTATTTAAAAAAAATGTTTATTGAGCATTGTAAGGCACGTTATACAACATAATTGTGTTTGAAAGCACCACAAGGCTAAATGGGAAGGGAATAGAGGAAATAAAAACAATGGCATACAGTAATATACAGTCGTGGTCCTACTTGGCCTTGTGGCATTCGGCCGTGCAAGTGCATTGAGAAGTGCGTGAGAAGGGTGTGGAACAGGGAACGGAGCCGTGGACAAGTGCAGGAGGAGAGCCGGGAGGGAAGTACTAAGGGGAGCTGAGGAGGAGAACCTCAGGCTAAGTGTTGCTACAGGTGACTCTCAAGGTAGGATGTTTTGTCATCAAGGGAGGCCCGCAGGGCAGTGCATTGGGGGGAGGGAGATGCTGGTATTGACTGAGAGGAAGGGCCTGCGATCCTATAAGATTCACGAGGATCAGGTCACCAGTCACAGTGGCATTGGGGTGATTAGCAGGGGAGGGAAATGAGGTAGAGAAGAGCAGAGTTTTGAGCAGTTTTTGGAAGTTAAGGAGGGAGGTCCTTTTCAAGTCTGAGAGAGGCTGGGAGCTGTTCCAAAGGGAGGCACCAGCCGAGGAGGGATGGCGTCATCCTTCAAATGGATTGTGTCCTCCCACGTATTCCTCATCTTTGGTATTCGATATCCAGCTTCAGCTGCTTCGGAAAACATTTTTGCCAGAGGGCGCTGTGCGTCAATGCTGTCGACTCGATGTCCCTTGGGGGCCTCCGTCTCAAGGATGATGTCACCGAAAGGCATATATGCACACACAGCGCCCGTTGGCTTCAGTTCAGTTTTTCTGCGAATGCTAACACTTTGAGAAATACGGCACGCTTCATTACTTCATACGTGAGTATGTCTTCTTCGTCAACACCGACTACCCCGAAAACCGGGTTTAAGAAGTGTTGAGATTGTGACTCGAAAATGTCGTTGACCGAGCCACACCTTATATGTCTATGGTGTCTCAGGGTGGAGCATAAGACCTGGCCTGCTCCAAGTGCCAGTCGATGACCGGAAAGGCCCTGAAGGAGCGAAAGGGGAAATTGGCGGTAGGTCAAAACCCCAAAACATATACCCAGACCAAAAAAACGTCGACCGACGAGTCGCGAAGCAACTATCCTCGGAGGAAGAAAGTTAAAAGATTGAGATAGAGGAGTGGCTCCCACCACTCCTCATTGTCGTCGAGGATGTCCGAAAAGAGGCACTATAGGTCGCCTTCTTCGAATTTGTTGTCCCACGAAATAAATCCACTCCTGTCGAATGGGAAGCATTTAGAACAGAAATGCAGAAAATATTGTGAAACAAAAGCCCACGGCAATCCATGCTCCTACCACGCCTTCCAAAGAAGCCGGTAAGTAAAGGTCCCGACCCAAATCCTGCACACCCTCAAGCCCGGGATGAAGGCCTGATCCTCATCGGGAGCCGACGAGGCCTTGGTGCGATGACAAGTCATTGAAGGATTAGTCGAGCTGAAAACATAAGCACAAGTCGAGGTGGTCAACACCATTGATGCCGGCTGCCCCTGTGACGCCAGCCAAGCCCTCGACATAGACGGCACCTGCGACGGCATCAAAGCCAGCTGGCCACCAATGCCAGCTGTGACATCGACACCGGCTGCGCTCTCGACGTCAGCTGTTCCGTTGACGCAAATGTCCATATGGCGCCATTGAAAAAAGTTTTGACGACTCGAGTGTTGAATCCACAATTTGTCAAACCCTTGATGCCTGATAAAACTTAGGTTCCTTTACCAAGGACAATAATTTAAGTCCCTCACCTCAATATATGAGAACAAACCCTCGTACAACGATGCACCCTTTGGTCTCCAATTTAGCACATCACATGTGCCTGAAAGTTTAATTTCTGAGGAGTCAAGGTTGAAAGACCTTTATGATAATCTACAGACGGCAAGTGGAGTGGACACCGCACCTGAGCTAGATTATGGAAGGCCAGAGGCTGGGGAACATGCTGATGTGTCATATGGACAGCTAATGTCCAAAGTAGTGGAATATATGGGGTGGAGTAGGCCTCTGTTACCATTTGAGCAGGATGGACATCCTGAATAAGGGTCCACAGACAGATCCTATATTTTTTTTTTCTTTTATTTGAATTTAATTGCATTGCAATTTTTACAAAAGAACAAAGAACAAACAAACATTGAAATAAATAAAGATCCAAGTTCTCCACTTTTCACATTTGCTGCAACTTTGCTGCATGTAGCTCTGCTCTTCCTCAGAGGAAGCTCCCAGCGGAACGCAGCAACCGGGAGATTGCAGCGTCCCACAGATCCTGCTGCAGGCAGAGGGCATGGAGGACTGCAGGCTTCCTGACCCTCTCACGGCCAGCTCTTGCCCTGGCGTTTTTCATCCTCCTGCTCAGCTTGGCGTCCTTCCAGCCGGTTCCTCTCCAGTCTGCTCCACTTCTGCAAGCTGCGTCCCTCACTCCAGGCCGGTTTCTCGCTCTCAGCCTTTTCTCTCTCACTGCTGGGTGGTCACCCATTGTTTTCACCCGTGACTGGTTAACAGGTTGCAGGTGTAAGTCCTTCATTTCAATTGCCGGACTGTAGTTAAGCTTAGTAGCTGGACGTGCCTGACTATTATAATGGTACTCTTCACAACCCTCTTCCTCGTCTCAGTACCAAAGTGGTGTGAATGAACGGAAGTGGCATTCTTCCCAGTTGCCTCCTCCTCCTTGAAATGGCTGTGTAGCGTTTTGTGTGTAAGAAAGAGGCAAAGACTGACAATAGCCTACAAAGGCAGGGGGAAGGTAGGGTTCATTTTGATAAGGGAAAGGGGAATACCATGTCTCACCCAAAGGCATGCTCTCCCCACTCCCCAAGTTCCCTCCACCCAGGTGACTCTCCTTCGCATATCCACTCCCAGGTTCGGGATCCATGAGCGATGGCCTTTCCCTGGTCACCTGAGAGGAGGATTCAGAGGGAGTCTAAGTGAGGGTGCCCTCAGGTTCCTCACACTAAGCAATGGCGGGAGGGGGTTGAATGGTTTAAGATTATCAAGGGATAGATTAATTGGCCTCTGCACAGCAGATAGAAGGAAAGCAGCCAGCGAGTAAGTTGAACCCCTAAGTGACCAATTAAGGAAAACTAGTAAGCTTTCTTGACAGTCAGTCTCTTCCCCTCCTCACCCACTGAAATTTAGGGGCCCATTTCACTTGAAAAGTGTGGAAGCCCTTAACGCAGGGCCTGACAGCAGTTCAATGAAAGACCATGCTGCATACATTTGAATCGTCACAGGACTGAGACTTCTTGATTTTAAGGTCTATAAATTTAGTAATGTTAATTTTGGTAGTAATTCAATGTTATTTACATATTATTTGCATTACTACAAACAGCTTTTGAGAAAAACAATGAGAAGATGAGTCAGTCCTGTCGGGGTTAAAATCTTGGTGGCATGGCTTAAATCTCGCTGAACCGCTCTCAGGCCCTTCCACAGTCTTCCTATATAGATGCCAACATCATCCATTCCAACCTGTAGGTTCTTATCCAGTCCTGTTTTGTCTTTGCATTTTGGGATTTGTAGTTTGTTTTATAATGGGGAAAAGCAGAATTAGATGTCTCAGAATCCAAAGACAAAAAACAGGACTGGATAAGCAACTAACAATTGGAATGGATTATGTTATCAACTATATCTTTCTTAAGCACTTGGCATTACAGCCACGTCTTAACTTCCTTGTCCTTGTACTCACTATATGAAGGCCATCAGCCTTCTGACAGAGCCTTTGCAGTATTCTCAATTTTTTTCCTTTTGCCCTTCCATAGCTTGGAGTATAAAGCTACTGACCGATCCGATAAGCGTCTTATCCTCGAGAATGGGTACTGGCATGGATTCACAAGCTCATGAATATTCTCTGTTGTCACGCTGGGAATCCTCGGTAAAAGAAAAAAACGGTTTCACTTTAGCTTGAAAACGGTATTTCTCCTCTAAACCAATCACTGTCCTTTCGGTCATACTGCTACCGTCCAATGACAGTCCTCTACCTAAGCTCCACCTCTGGTGGCCATCTTCAGATATTTACTGCACGCTTCAGTCCTCTTCTTGCTCTCCAAGCTATTTTTCCTATTCCACGTTTTTTGGGAACATTTTGGCAATGTTTTTGACAGATTTTTCTCTCATCGATCGACCGAAGGTCGATTACCGTCTGCGGGGCCTGCCGTCAGCGAAGATCATACTACATCGCAGATTTTTCATCGAGTTTCGAGACCGCCTAGGCTTGGGCCTACTTCACTTCTTTCCACCATGACCGAGGAGAAGAGATGCCTCTTAAAACTCTGTGCGAAATGTGTATTGAAGAATGTGGATGTCTAAGATCGGCACTATAAATATTTATATTGCCTGCATCTTGACGATGATGAGGAGGCATGCGAGGTCTGCCGTGGATTTTCGAAAAAGGCAAAGAAGTGTCGCTACAGCAGGCTCGCAGCGTAGCTCAAATCAGGCAAGGCCTCTGACTCTGCCTCTGGGCATGGTCATGCCTCCCCTAGGAGCGGCCGGTCCCACAAACAAACTCCCTTAGAAAAGCGGTTGAGATCCTTTGAGGATGCCCTGCCCTCGGGGGTCCAAAAGAAGGCCAGGCTGCACTTTATTGATCCCACTGGGTTCGCCGCTGCTGCAGGTCCCAGCTTGGCAAGGACAAGGTTGCCATTACCAACCACTTCTACAGCAAGCCTACAGTGAGAGGCTCTTTTTCAAAGAGAAAGTCCTTGATGCCTTCAAAACTCTGCTTACCATCAGCAGACAAGGCGACGAAGGAGAGATCCAAAGGTGGCCCTTCGCTGCCCCCCCTCAACGTTGTCATCGGCAGCTCAACCGGCCAAAACAACCTTGGGATCAACGGTCATGACCACGTTGACGAAGGCTTCTGCTACCACCCGGTCGTCGACCTCATCAACGACTACTACTTCTTTTTCTAGAGGGGGGCTGGCCATGAAGGTGGTATCCAGTCACGGCAACGCCCGCCCCGTGGGTGTCGCTACTGCCACGGCGTGAAGCACCTGCTGCATTTTGGGCAAAGGCCCCTGGAATGGAGACAGCAGCTGCTCCTCCCCAGAAGTCTTCAGAGGGGAGAGGGTAAAATTCCTACAGACCCTATAAAGGGTACAGAACCATGGGCTGCCCTGGTTAGACTGGTACAGATTTATACGAATTCTGATGAGGGCCTCGACAATCTGCCCAAAGACTATTATTCGGACTACGAAGGGGATCAGGAACCCGTGTCTGTAGGTGGATCACCACAAGGCAAGCCCGGTCTCCACCTCGCCAGAAGAGGTACACCAGTCTGGAGCCTCCACCTCTCATTCCTTCGATGCCTCAGCACAGGGACATGTCTTTGGACATTCTGACCACACTTCACATGCTTGTATCAGAAATTCAACAGAGATTGCCACCCACACCGGGCCCTGCTCTGTCTAGGAGTCCGGCATTAACCAACACCACTTCCTTCAGCTCGGGACTTGACCCTGACTGGGGATCATGCCACGCACATTGATATGGTGGCTACGGCGAAGGACGCTGACGAAGCTGATGACTTCGTACCAGCTATGGGGAACCAGTGGCCACGGATGAACGCACAGCGCCTCTCCGTCAGATAAGGTTTGTTCCTTCCATGCAATGATTTCCGGGGCCTCTGAACTTTTCCAAAGGGTACCCAAGGAGACGAAAAAGGAAGGATTCCTTTACCAACATTGTGAGTCCAGACAGAAGACCATCATGTCCGTCCCCTTCCTGGATGCTATCTGGGATGAGGGCATGGCCCTAATGAAAAATCTGAGTACCGCTCCACCGAAGCGAGACAGGCTTAAGAAGTAATACAGAGTTCCGGACTCTGCCCCAAGTGCCTGACTCTGTGGTCTAAGTTGCGGCCAGGAAACACTTTGCGAACCCATCGACCTCGTCCATGTTGCTTCTGGACCAGGAGGGGAAGAAGCTGGATGCTATGGAGAAAAGCATCACCTGTACTGCTGCCTGCACCATTAAGGCTGCTAATGCCCTGGCCATTTTGTCACACTATAATCTTCAACTATGGTATAAAATGGGCACTAGTTTGGACTTCTTACCTGAAGACAAGAAGGTAGAAGCTCTGGCACTGTTCCAGGAGAGAAGTGGCTTCTGACCAAGCCATCACAATGGCGATGGACCTCGCGGACACTGGGTTCTGTAAAATGGGCACCAGAGTGTCTTTTCGTCGGCAGGGATGGCTCAAAGCCACCAACTTCAGGCCGGATGTTCAGTCCAAAGTGTCATGCCATTGGATGGAGAGAACCTATTCGGCAAGACCGTCGACAAATCTCTGCAAATTAAGATGGACACGGAGACGGCACGTTCACTGGGTACCCTGCAACAATGTTGCTCGTCGTCCTTTTGTGCCTCAAGAGGAAAACCCCAGCAGGTCCTCCAAGGGATATATTATAAAAGAAGGATAAGATGGTAAACTTTCTCTACTTCCACCCCTCCCTCTCCCCCAACGATTAGACACCTCTGACAGATTCTCCGGCACTACAGGTCTTGACAACATAGACTGCGTGCAACATTCCAAATTTCAAAAAACATTTTTGTTTAATACAGAATATTTAAATTAAAACATAAGATACTACCCACACCTAACACAGTGTACAAAACTACCACTAAAACCTACAAAATCTAAAAAGTTACATTTCAAATAAACCACTTACAAATGGACACAGACGAAATCACATATCACAGTACATAGAAAAAACCTAAATGTGTCACTAAAACAACATATAATCCCAACATGTTTCTGTTCTTTAAAGCCCCTTTCGGGCGAACATTCTTCAGGGGAACCTTTAAAATATCCACTATTCTTCTCAACACTGTGTTGAATGGGTAGTTTCAGGCAACCAGCCTGCAAAGAGGGGAAACAGAGGAAACTAATCAGATCCCCAGGGGAGGGGGTATTACCAAATGTAAAAGTGGAGTTGACTCAGTCAAGAGAACAATTCCACAAAAAGGTTTAGAAATTAAACCAATTAGATTTACCTTAATGTGGTGAATCTTCAACGCACGTCCATAAATGACAGGCTAATTTTTCTTCATTGAAAAACCAAGATACTTCAAAAGGCGTCTCAATCCGCCGAAAATATCGTCACACCTAGAAAGGACACATCACACTACCAATGAGCCACAGATCACTACAGGACAACAGTCATGAATTGTTCAGGATATATTAAATAAAAATTACCTTCACGCAAGTGAAGCCACCCACAACGTGGGGCAAGGGGAGAAAATCCCTTGTAATGACAACCAAGTCTGCAGATGATTACAAAAGAGGACGCAGAACCAATCTGTAATATAAGAAGGGCGGTCACCAACCATCTCAAAGAGCATTAAAATGCACCGATACACCACGGCTCCCAAATGTGTAAAAAAAGGGAAGAAAAGAAACCATTTCAAGCCCAGCCTAGGTCGTGCATTAGAGCTCATGCTTCCAAACAGTAGTGTCATACACCAGCGGTCTTCACAGCCATTAAATGTGTAAAAACATGCTGAACGTGACCAAGTAGTGAGAGATAGTACACAACACCTCAACGTTAGAATCCTTACAGTCATAATATCCACTCATTTTATAGCAGCTCTTTTCTTGTTGTATTTCTTTCCTGGCAGAAAAGGAATTTCCAAAACTCCCGTTAGCAGACCAAAAGGGGGTCGGAAGTCATTACGCTTCTGTGGAGTTCAGGTAAGTGTTACACCCACAGAAAGCTCTTGCGTGCTCAGTCCTGTCTGTGACTATCCACCCAGATGAGGAACCGTTGGTGTGTGCTGTGATAGGAAATAAACAATTCATCTTTTTGGTTGCCACAGTGCCACTAAATCGTACATTAGTAAAGGAAAAATCCCATTAGCAGATGAAACTCTTGACACACAGGGCTTCTCTGGGGCTTCTCAGTAAGTAAAAATCTGCGGAAAAGGAATAATAGCCCCCAACATCACTAAAAGTAATGTAGCTACTAAAGTTCAAGAACAACATGCTCACCTCTAGATTAGGAGAAACAAACTCCTCGCTAATAACTCGCGGGGTTTGAAAGAAGACCGTGCAGCACCAGCATGTGTTTTCACCAAGTGCAGCAAAACGCTCACCACTTCCTAGTAAACACTAAGAAAGGACTATACTTTTCGATTAAATACTCGCCGGCAAGAAAATACAGCGGCCATCCTTTACATGCAATCTTCCTAGTGAACACTAAGGAAGGACTACACTCTTCAGTTAGGTACTAGCCGGTAAGAAAAAACTAGCGGCCATCTTTGCATCAAACCACCCAACAACAAGGGGAAGCAGTGTTGAGAAGAAAGTGCACTGGGGGGCACAAAACCATTCAAAAGAAATCGACACAGCATTGCAAAAATCAAGCAACAGACATATGCAAATTTTTGCAAATATAGATGGCACAAAATAAGGAAAATTCAAAAAAATTCAAAACACAGCCAAAATTGCAAACAATAGTCAGATAGCAGAAAACATTTATGTTTGGCTGACCAGATGCCAATCAATACTCTCATTGAGCCCCAGAACATTACTTTGCAATTTAAAAATAATTTTTTGTTCCAGGTTCAATAATTTCTGGTCTGTCTCGGCTTTCCCATGGCCATGCACCTTTTTCAAAATAAACCACGTAAAGTCATTGCAGCCATGTTTCATATCAAGAAAATGTTTCACTAAAGGAGCTGCAATCAGTTGATTTCTGATGCAGCTCCGATGTTCCACCATACGGACTTTACATTGTCTGTTAGTCTTGCCTACATAATATAGGCCACAGGGGCATGTGATTAAATACACAACATTGGATGTGTTACAGTTGGTCATTTCATTACACACCCATTTCAGATTAGGCAAAATTTGTATATATCTAATCTCTTTAGTTTGGGCACACATACTACATTTACCGCAAGGAAAATGCCCTTTTATTTCCGGTAAACCCCATAACCTGCTTTGTCTCACCAGTGGTGTACATTTCTCAGTTACATCATTCCTGATCAAAATGTTCCTTAGGTTTTGACTTTTTTAAAGGCCACCAAAGGGGGCAAGGCTTCTTTTCCTCTGTATACCTTTTTCAAAGTTTTCATCACAATAGATTTAATTTTGTACGATAAATTTGAAAAAGTATTAACAAAAACAGTACCAATCTTTCTCTTTATTCTCACATTTTTCTCCAAAAGAGCCTCCCGATTATTATTGTATGCTCTTTTTGAAGCAGTCTTAATCACTCTGGATAGCCTTTGTTTCGCAGTTTCTGAGTAAGTGCGTCCACACTTAGACGGAAATCCTCTTTTCTATTACTATTCCTTTTTAACCTTAAAAACTGCCCAAAAGGTAAGTTGTTTTTCAAATGCTTAGCATGATGGCTGTTAAAGTGCAGAAGAGAATTCTTGTCAGTAGTCTTTGTGTAGGGCTTCACTTTTAACACTCCATTCTCATGAAAGATGGTAATATCCAGAAAATGAGTCTCAAAGTCACATATGGAACCCGTAAATTTCAGAAAAAGATTCTGTTGGTTCAACCAGGTCATAAAGCACTCAGCTTCTTCTCTCGTACCATCCCATACAATGAGTATATCGTCTATATACCTCAGCCACTTCCTCAACTGATGGATATAAGGATTAGTGGCTGGGTATATCACAATTTTTTCAAAATATTCAACATAGAGGTTGGCTAAATTAGGGGCCATGGCCGCACCCATGGCAGTGCCCTCTATCTGTTGGAAAAAAGTTCCTTGGAACTGGAAAAAGTTTTGGGTAAGGGCAAACTCAGTACACCACAAAATAAAGGCACTGCTCACAGGGTGTCCATCCTCTCTGCCCAGCAAAATTTCTTCAACAACCTCTAATGTCGCCCTTTGTGGTATCATAGTATAGAGGGATTATACCACCCCTTATCGGCAGCCTTCCCGCTCCTTGACTCAAGAGGCCTACAGCGGTCACCCGCAGTCACATGGCAACAGAAGTCAGTGCCGGCACCGACCGCAGGGCAGAGCTCCGATCCAGAAACAGGCCTTAACCGGCCGTGGACTTATGCCCCCACTTGTGCACCCCAGTGGGAGGCTGGCTGGTGAGGTTAGTCAGTGCGTGGAAGACCATCACCACCAATAGATGGATGCTGGACACTCACGAACAGGGACACACCTTGGAGTTCCAATGCAGGTGTCCTCATATTCCCACGGTGGCTCGACAAGAACAGCATGTGGCGTAGCTGCTTCAGGAGGTCCACGTCATGTTGAAGAAGGGTGCGATAGAGCACGTCGCCCAGGGGCTCTGGAGTGTACTCCAGATACTTTTTGGTCTGAAAGAAGTCAGTAAGGGTGGATGCCGATCCTGGACCTGAGACGCCTCAACAAGTACTTGAAGTCCCAGAAATTCAGGATGGTAACGTTGCAGCACATGCTCGGCCCAAGGGTCTTTACAAAGTGCTTGGCTCTGGTGGCAGTGCATCTTCGCCTGGAGGGCATCCACGTTTACCCTTGCCTGGACGATTGGCTAGTCCGATCCCACTCCCACACTCGTGCGAGCCAGCACAAAACGAGGACCGTGTGTCTGCAGACGGATCTGGGATTCTCCATACATTATCTGAAGTACTACTTGGGGCCATCGCAGAACGCTCGGTTGCTGGGAGCCCAACTCGGAAGAGAGGGTGATAACCATCCTAGAGAAGATGCAGTGCCTGTCGTTGGCTTGGTCGGCTACTAAGTGAATTGTCAAGTCACTGCTGGGAATGATGTCCTCCTGCATCAACCTCGTCCTCCTTTGCAGACAACAGATGAGGCCTCTCCAGGAGTTTCTGGATGCAAGCGGGTTCAAATCTCGTGATCCTAGACGGACAAGATCACCCTCAACGAGGAGTTCCGACGAGCAATACAGTGGTGGGGCGTGCACTCTCATCTCATGCAAGGGGCTCCATTCCAAGTCCCTCCTGACAAGGAGACAGTCACCACGGATGCTTCTCTGGAAGTTTGGGGAGCTCACACCAGACAGTTGCATGCCATAGTCCTCTGGGTACCAGAAGAAAAGACCCTTCACATCAACGTCCTGGAATTTTGGGCTGTCTTCTGGCCCTCAAGTCCTTTCTGCTGTCCCTGAGGGGCAAGGTAGTGAGGATCTACACAGACAACACCCCCACCATGTTCTACATCTGGAAGCAGGGTGGGACGTGCTCTCCGGCTCTCTACAGGGAGGCCCAGGACCTGTGGCACTCGGCCATTCATCAGGACATGTTTCTCATCCCTTTTCACCTGGGAGGCACCAAGAACACCATTGCAGACTCGCTCAGCAGGGAGCTATGTTCTTGCCACGAGTGGGAGCTCAGCCAGGACCACGTGGTCCTTCTATTCCACGAATGGGGTCAACCCCAGATTGGCCTCTGTACGCAACAGCGACAAATTCAAAGTGTCAGAAGTTCGCAAGCAGGTTTCCGCAGCCGAGGAGCATGGGGGATGCGTTCTCGTTCTGTGGGAGAGACTTCCTATACTCTTTTTCTCCATTCCTACTCCTGCTACGAGTGATCAGTGAACTGCAGGATAATATTCGTTGCTCCGGAATGGGCGCGACAAATCTGGTATCCAGACCTGCTAAATCATCTGTCAGCGGCTCTGTCCATCAGACTGCCACTACTTCCTGATCTTCTCGCCAGAAAGGGAGGGGGCGAATTCTAAACCACAACCCAACATCGCTGAACCTCAGGGCCTGGCTCCTGCAACCCTAGAATTTGGACATTATTTGTTACCAGCGGAGTGCAAGGACATCCTGGCCAAGGCCAGAGCCTCTTCAACATTGATGTGCTACGGCCATAAGTGGAAGCCTTTCTCCGTGTGGGGCTGGGCTCAGATGATTACTCCTCTGCGTGTCACAGCCCCGCAGCTCCTACCATACCTGCTTTCCTTGGACAAGGCTCGACTGGCTCTCGCCTCTATCAAGGTGCAACTGGCCGCCATATCCCGTTACACCAGGACACCATGTAGGCCCTCCCTGTGGTTGCTCAAGCTCGTCAAGGAGTTTTTCAAGGGCCTCTACAGGACTTTACCAACAGTAAGGCTCCTTGGGAACTCAATGTGGTCTTGACTAAACTCATGGGGGCGCCCTTTGAGCAGATGCATCAAGCCCCGCTCAAGTTTCTCTTGTTGAAGACAGCTTTCTTCGAGGCGATCAACTCGGCCAGGCGGTATGGGGAAGTTCCAGACCCTGTCTTGCAAGCAGCCGTACTTGTCCTTCCACGCTTCGGGGGTGGTACTGCTTACACACCCCACCTTTATGCCAAAGGTGCCATCAGAGTTCCACCTCAACGAGCCTTTGGTGTTGCCTGTCTTCTTCTTGAATCTATCCTCGCCAGCGGAGAGGGCCTTGCATTCGCTGGACATAGATTAAAGATGCAAAGGAGTTTTGGAAGACTTCTCAATTGTTTGTCAATTTTGGACCTATGAATTATGGGAAGGACTTGTCGAAGGCTACCATCTCCAGATGACTCATCGGTTGGCTAACAGACCACTTCCAGGCCGGCCTAGAGCTCATTCCACCAGAGCCATTGCAGCCATGACAGTGTTTCTCTCTGGTGCACCCCTGCTCGACATCTGCAGGGCTGCAATGTGGAGGTCCATGCATACCTTCACGAGGTTCTACTGCGTCAACAGGGATTCCAGGGAGGAATCCCGGGTCAGCTAATCGGTGCTACGCATCCTGTTCACTTGAGGTGAGTCTGTTCCATGGGTGACTGTTTTACTTCTCTTCAGTGGTTGTGGATGTGTACTGCTTTGTAATCTGTATTCACGAGCATGTGAATCTATGCCAAACCCCATTTCGAAAACAAATAAGTTGTTTACATGTAACTCCTGTTCTCCAGCATGTGTCTTGCGTGGATTCAAATGCAGACCCTCCCACCTTCCCCTTTGTGGCTCTTCTTGGTTCATACTGCCACTTTATGTGCTACCAAATCTGAAGATGGCCACCAGGGGTGGAGCTTAGGGAGAGGACTGTCATTGGACGGGGGCAGTATGACCGAAATGACATTGATTGGTTTTCAAACTAAAGTGTTTTTTTTTCTCCATAGGATTACCAGCCTGACGACCAGGAATATTCACGATCATGTTAAAGCCATGCCAGACCCATAGAACAGGAGTTACAGGAAAACAACTTGTTCCTTTTACTTTCTGTCCTTCCTGATAGTAAAACCTGGGAGCGGCCTGCTCAGTTAGCCTCTTATTTTCCATGAACCTTTCACCCGACTGCTGGGCTTTGTGGGTCTAAGAATGTTGCTTTTTGATTTCCCCCTCAGCCCTGCTCTATTTTGAGGGAGGGTAGCCCCAGACCTGGTAAGTATGGTGCATCCTGGGAGTCTGGTCTGGGCCGAGAATTGGAGTTGACAAGGCTTGAGAGTGGTTGCAGCAAGCTGACCGGCTTGTCTTTTGCATACTCACACTTTTGACCTTGCTGCTGGGCTTTAGGGGTCTAGATTTGCTGTTTTATTTCCCCTTTAGTCCCTGCTGGGCTTTTACTTCGGGACCGGCAGGCAGCAGAGGCATGGTGATTATGGGGTACCGCAGGAGTCTCTGCTGGGATGAGTACCATGGGTGCCCAGGTTTTAGGGTGGCTGCAGGTGCCTCTCCATGGGCTCGCAAAGAGCAAGGTACTCATTTACATGGCCACTATTCTGTGTAAGGGGTGTCACGACCCTCAGCCCTGACCCCCACTGGCAAGTCCACAAGCCAGGTGGGATCAGGGCCCGGATCTTTAATAAGGACAGACTTCCACTTTTCAAGCCCTCTTGGGGCCAGTCCTGGCGCCTTTGGCGCCATGTTCATCAGTTGGGAGAGGCATCTGCTTAAGGGACTACTTTATTAAGGCTTTCAGCCAACATGGAGGCATCCACATAGCTTTGTTCCTAGAACCAAGCTATGCGGTCTATTGCTTTCGGTGTGGTGGCCTAGGGACTAATTTACCTGGACTACTTTACAGTGGCTATTGAAACCACACCCGAACAAGAACACACGCTTCGTGTTACTTTGCTTCTAGCAACTGGACGCTCACCGTGTCCAGCTTCTCGCGAACCTGACGTATTCCGGACCTGCAGAAAAAAACAAAGAGACATCGTTAGCAGCAGAATCTTACCTGCAATCTTCATCCATCTCTGCTCACAGCTCCTGGGCTTCTCTGTTGGAGGAGTTTGCCGCCCGGATCGAGGGACCTGAGAAAAGGAGAAAGACATTATTAACAGAGGTACTAGAGACATTACAACCATAAAAGTGCTTAAAGACTTACCTGGCTGGTTACTTCTCGACCAGCAATGCTCCGGAAACCCCATCTGCGCTCGGTACTCTCCGCGACCTACGAAAAGGGAAAAAACACAGGTCAGTGAGGACAAGGCATCACTGCGCTACGCAAAGCGCCTCCTTACCGCATCATAGCGCTATAGCGCACCATCACCTCCCGGTGAGAACCAGCACAACCCATTCTCCGAGTGGACACTCCACGCCCCTAGAGGAGATAAAAAGAGACATTAGAACAGACAACGGCATGCAAGAAATACGACACCATTAATTGCAATAAGACCTACCTGAAAGACACTACAAGGGCCACAGTCAGTGAAGTAACTGGACCGCCAGCGCCCACAAAAGCCAACACGTCCCTGCCCAGAGAGCAGGACGGACAGCCCACCGATTCCGGCAACCAGGCAGAATTCCCTCGACACCGAGACCACAGGGGAACCATCAGGAAGGGCATCAGCGACCAGCTGACTGGGTGGCGTCCCCATGGATACCAGGTGAGCGTAACAGGGGTCTACTGGTTCCCCTAGTTTTCAAACGACAAGGCTTCTTGCATATTCTACTAGACACTCAAGTCCCTTGGTGTCTATCGCGACAGTGGCACATTGAGCTTGGCGAAGGGGGTGAGCATCTTGGTTGCTGGGCTGCTGGGATAAACCTATCTCTGGCTTCTCCCTCTTAGGAAAGATGTATCTTTACAGCACCTTGCCCTCCATTTTTATGGACCCCCAAATGTTTTGCTTATATTTTTCTAATCTGACCTGCTCTTTTTCTGTGCAGTGAAGTCTTCAGCTTCACTACACTGTATTTTGCTCATTCGAAACTGACATGTTCTTCAGGCTGTCAGTCCTGCGATTTTCTTTTTCCTTAGTCTTGTTACATTGTTATCACTTTTGGTAACTTTTTATCATTGTACAATGCAGTACAAGGGGGTACACTTTTTGTTTTACTCTAGACTAACACCCTGAGGATTTTTGGTTACTTTAGGTGTGACTAAAGGACAAGCTGGTGGCAGCAGTGACTTTTTGCTGTTTTTTAGTGTATTTTACTTTATCCTTACCACGTTTAAGGCGCTTTGCTACTGTGGCTAGTGACCAAACATAGCCATGCCACAAGGTATTTTCGTTTGTCCCTTGGCCATCTTGTCACTAACCGTTCTTCCTGGTCTGTGAGGTCAGAAAAATCTTTATATGTACTTCCAGTGCCCAGGAAAGCAGAAGCTTTTCGCGGGTTACTGCAGGGCCATGTGGGTTTGCTGCCAGGAAGTGGATTGGGACTGTCTGCTCCCAATCCACAAACTGGTTTCAGTGGGCCACATTACGGGTCTGGCAGTAACCCTGACGGTGCTACCGGCGGGATGCCGCTGGACCCGTAAAAGATTACTGGCTCCTGACTTCCCGGTGCCACTGTGCTATTCCAAGTCCGGCGTCCGGGAAGTCGGTGCTGGTAATTTTATTAATCCCCATTCTCATAGAATCCCATTGGACTCTATGGGAGGGGGAGACATGGAAGCAGCGGCACTGTTGTTAATGGTGCTGGTGCTTCCATGATGGCTTTGCGTGCTGTGCCTGCTGCGCCCGGGGTCAGACCTGTCAGGCACAGCGGCTCTGGCAGGCAAAACCATAGTTTGCCGCTCTGGAAACGGGTGCCGGTGAGCTTACTGGCACCCTTGTTTCTGGACAGGCAAACATTGCATGTGGCCCAGTGTGTCTGAACAGTATTCATGAGTTGTGCCACCAGTGGTCCTGATTGGGAGGGGGTTCTGCTCTTACCTGCTTTTTGAGTAAGAAGAGGACCCCTGCACACAGTCTTCAGGGACAGGGATCCTGGAAGAAACCTGAAGGAGGCATGTATCCTGTCCAGTGGCTGACCAGCTCCGAGTTTGCCCTACCGTGCTGCTGATGTCACGGTTCTGCATTGAGGCCTGGAACTTGGGGGATCAACAGCTTGTGCTACAAGACTCACCTCTGCCAAAGTTTGTGGTTCCAGCATCAAGGGGACCCAAGATAGGAGGCGAAGTCTGACCGCGGCAAGTGTGTCCCCCTTTGTCACCGTGCATCAGTGCGCATTGTCCTAATTAGCTTTCCTGCATACAAACCTGTGTGACCTTGCACCAGCAATTCTTGCCGACCGCAGAAGTGCTAAATCTGAGCTGAAGGACCCTCTTCAGAAGACCTGCTAACTCCTAAGAAGAATCAGAGTATGGGGGTGAGTTGTAACAACACTTACCTGAGCCCCTAACTCTTTTTAAAAGTTTGGTAACTTTTTGAAACTTTACAACAGTTTGGCTTTGCCATTGCTTCCTTGTGCAAGCACTCCGAACGTTGGGGGGACTTTTGTTAGTTAGAATAACTTGTCCTCTACCCCTTGGAACTCTTCATTGGAACCCAGAAGCGCTAAACTAATTTTCTCCTGTGGGATGTATTTACCCATGCATCCGAGCCCTACCTCAAAACTGTGCAGTACTGACATGGAAAACATCATGATGGCCAGAGCTTCCCAGAAAATGCACAGGGAAATGCATGAAGAATAGGCTGCCACCCATTTTTGCCGATGTTATGGGCACAGAAGGACACTGCCTAAAACCACCATTGGACTACCCATACAGTAGTCTGAAACCATTGGGAATGGCAATGCTGATTGCCAAAAGCAAACCCATAACTGTTGGGAATTCATTTTCTTAAATCCCAAAAAGGGTGCAGTACCAGTACTCACCACTATCCAAAAGCCGGCATTTTAAAACAACACCAGATTTTACTTTTTGTAAAACTGAATAAATGAACCCAAAACATGCCAAACAAAGACTTACTGAGAGGTGGATCCAATGTAAAGTTATATTCTGAAGTGACTTGAAGGTTTATAACAAGACTGGCTGAGCTGTGGATTTCAGCAATTTAAGTAAATTTGGACTGAAAGACACTACAAATCTAAATGTTCAAATTGACTGAGTGACCTACTTTTGAGTGTCACATAGGTTGAAATTGTTTAAATGTCATAGTTTTAAACTTAGAATCAGCATTCTAGCTGCATATGTAACAATGTTTAGTTTTATTTGAATGCAGAACCTGGGGAACAAAAAGTGACATTTTATCTGAAACTTGGCTTAAGGAACTGGATTCTGCCCACCAGCCACCCCCATCAGGAGTGAAACAGCTGTGTTCCCAGGCCTATCTGCCTTTTGCTGGCCACACTAAGGATATGCCATCTCTCTGATAATTGAATTAAGGGGAGCCCCACAGAATACAGGAGCTCTGAACAAAGCCCTGTCCTGACTCAGGCAAATGTTTTATTGCAGATGTCGTAAAACAGCTTCCTCTTGGCAGAAGCTGGGAGTGGCAGGGTCTCTGAGCTTGGCAGAAACTGGAAAGACTGGTTTCTGTACCATGTGACCTGAAAAGACACACCTCTATAGCCAGAATATGGTTTTAGAAAAAGATGAATAACTCATAGTACGGACTTGTGAAAATTATTTAAATGATACCATAATTCTTGTGATTTTTCTGCCCACATTTTAAAAGGTTTTTCGAACCGGTGGCATGTTCAGGGGGGTTTTAGCGGAAAAGAGGATATTACTCAAAATGTGTGCATGTGAAAAATCTGACACTTCATCAATTAACGTCCATACTCCTTGCGCACATGTGTGTAAATTTGGGGTAATGTCCGGAATTGCAAACCAGTGAAAAAGTGCAAAATATTGCCATTTCTGAATACAAGCTCCTAGGAAGAGCAGAGTTTGAACAGGAAATACCTCCTGTGATATGTGAGGGGTGCATATGATTTTAAAACAATATGTACCTCTGCAAATATGTATTTGTTTCAAATCTAGATTTGTGTGTAAGTTGACAGGAGGAGTGGACTTTCTGAAGGCTGTAAAATGACATCACTCTGACACATTTCATTTCTCCCCCAATCAGGGGAGAAATGAAAGCTTGGCCAATGATAAGTGGAGAGGGGCTGGCTAGTGATGCTGCTCACACACACCCATTTTAAAAACACATAAAAGCAGAGAGACAGGACAGATAGAGACCTTCAAATCCATTTGCAGCTGGAAGCTCTGCCGGGAAAATCCATACTTTACCTCCATCAATCTCCAGAGAAAGCTGTGCAGAAAGATCCAGACTTTAAATCCCTCAATCTTCAGAACGAGAGAGAGCAGACCCAGATCACTGTGAAGTGCAGAGACCAGAGTCCAGTTTAAAACCTGACCAGATCCATGACGAGGCCCATTTCACTCAAGAATATAGTGTGAGTACCTAGAAAACTGTGCAGAACCAATCTCCTAGTTAAAATAATATGATTTAATCTAGCTTAATCTAAGTAGAACTGTCTCCTAACTGTCACCTGTCATTTGCAAAGCTGTCACCTGTCATTTTCTAGTTGCAAGCTGCACTTGTCTTTTTGAACTTTAAAATTTCAATCTGAAAAACGACCTTTATTCAATCGCTCATATCTCCGCGACCGTTTGTGCTAGAGACTTGCAGTAACTTTCATCTGGAAGCTGAGATCCTAGGCTGTCTTAGGGCCCCAAAACGATAGTGATAGTCCTTGTAATTCCTCTGTAATCGCGCTCGGCGCATTTGCAAATTTAGCCGCGATTTGACATTTTACCGCGATTTGCAAATTTCTCCACGTGTGAAAACAGAAGCTGCTTGCCTTCCATTTGCCAGAAATTCGTTTAACCTGCTAGTTACACCCTAGATCCTTGCTAAAGTGATCCTGAACTTATTTAAAGCATCTACCACTCACCCTAAACCTCCTAGAGGGAATTAAAAGCATTTTAGTATATTTTTCACTTAATTGCCAGCACATATAAAAGCATTTTTGGGCTTGTGTTTAAAACTCCGATCTGTAACCTAAGCTTGCTGGGGTGAACTGAATCACATTTGATTGCATTTCTGAGAACTGTGTGCTTCCTTCCATTTCCTTGCATTGCATAAAGGGGGGGAGTGGATTGCCAGAGAAAAGTGATTACATTGTTTTTGCTGAAATCCTATCAAGTTATTTTCTGTATTGCATTTCATTCCACATTGCATCCATTTGAAACCATAAAAGTATTGTTGCTATCTTATCCATTTCATGTCAACTCCTTAGTGATTATAAAGAAGTGTGCTAGTGCCAGATTCTCCGTTGTTAATCTTTATCATACCAGATTAAGTGTGATATCCAATTATTAATTTATTATAAAGCGTGATATAATATATATTGTTTAAGTTATCAAATAAACCTTTAAACTTGCAAAACAGAACTACTTCTTGGCTCAGTGGGATCAGGGGGATTCCAAGGGAGGGGTGTTATATAGGGGTAGTCATCCAGAACGCATGAACTGGACATAAAGATATATCAATAAGGGTTTTCATTCAGTATTCTAGACTAGGCGTTGACTTGGCTGTAGTGCTGAATTGAATCCTCTTACAAAATGGGGGCTCGTAGCCGGGATTCTGGGTTAGAATACCACTTGTGCAGCTTAATACAGTGTGCTAACTGACGGGATACATACATCCAGTCGGATCACCACGCTGCATTACGCTGTGAAGCATTCCTCAAAAGGGACACTCCAAGAAAAGTTCTGTTCTGCAAAAATAAAATACTAACTTCTGTAAGTCAGGACAGAGACCAATCTCTAGAATGACGACCTTGGTAGATATGAAAATAGCCAGAGAGCACTTCTTACATGAACTATTTGTGAGAGGTGAATGGGCTGAGCAAGGCCAGGAGGCCTGGTTGCAGGCCATCACGCGACAGGCCACTGAAACAGGGTCAGACTTATGGAGAGATCAGGGTCCATTACATGTGGCCCTGAGTGAACTATATATGGCTCCTAAGGCCAAAGATGAACACGACAAGATTGTTAGGATAGCGGCATATTTATATTTATATATGGGAGCCATGCAGAATAAATGTGCTGAAGGCCATGATCTGGCAAAAAGGCAACAGATGGTGTTAGAGAAGGCCCAATCTGATCTGGACTCTTCTGAGCAAAGGCTGCACAGAAGCCAGGAGTCAGAAAATGAGACCAGACAGTACATCACTAAAATAAAGGAGGATATGGATGTGCTGCAAAAGGAAAAGTCAGAACAGGATACCAGATTTCGGGCCTTGCAGAAGGAACACCAAGAAGGTTTGGACTCCCTACTGCAAAGCCAGAAAAAGCTGGAGCAACAACTGGACTTCAACAGGGTATGTGCTGAGCAGGTGGTCACCCTGCAAGGCCACCTAGATAGGGAAAAGGCAGAAAGCAATAAACTGATTCTGAAAGACCTGGATACCCAGGCAGAGTTTGATGAAGAGCGCCGGAAAGCTGGTGCCCTTCAAAGGCAGAGGGACGACCTGGCAGCACAGATGCAGGCTCTCAGTCAGGAAAGAGACACTTTAGGCCAGGAAGTCTGCCACTTAAAAAAGGAAATTGAAGAAAATCACCTGGCCCTCCAGGGGCTGGGTGACCTCCAAAAAGAAAACCAGAACTTGGTAGAGCACACCAGAAGGGTGGAAGATGCTCTGGCAAGAAAGGAGCAGGCCAGTAGGGATGGGACTCAGGAGGTAAACCTCCTGCAGCAAAGACTGGCCCAGTGCTCCAGGACCAATCAGGAAACGCAGAGAGAGAATGAGGCTCTCTGCCAGCACAATGATAGGCTCCAACAACAGGTAGCGATGCAGGAGAGACTGATAGAGTCTAGTAAGGCCTTAACTGAGGAACTGAAGGTGCAGGCTCTTGCGTTGCAACAGGGAGCAGGGGCGGATAGAGATGAGGTTCGCTGGGAAAGAGAAACTCCTGAGCATAACCCCAGGAGCCCTAGTACCAGAGTCCTTTATTTCTCTCAGTCCCTGGACTCTGCCACCCCCATGTCCCCTGGCGCACATGAGCACAGGGCCACAGGGATGGCAGATTACTATCCAGCTAAAAGTATGGGGCTCATAGGCCAGTACCACTCAGGAATGGAGGGGTGGGCATCCAGGTATGGGCACCCAAGTACAGTACAGTTCAGTGGGGAACCCCAGGAGAGTAGGCCCCTTAAGGGCATCTTGAAAACCTCTGCCCAGTTAGGTCAGTGGAGGGGGTACCCATCAAATCCTGGCGGCAAGGAGGAATCTGAAGACTCCTCTGAACTGCGCAGGACACAGGAGACCAGGTCCCCACATTCTGCCAGCCATTCCCAGGCTCGCAGAATCCGAGAAAACCTGGAAGAGCAGACAGGAACCTCTGGGAGCAGTGCCTCTGAGTCCGAGGATGAATGGACAAGGGTTACCCGAACCAAAAAGGCCAATAAGGCAAAAAGGGCCTTGCTTAAGGACCCCTTAAAGCAGATTAAGGCGATCAGGAGCGTCATCACGCCTTACCATAAGAACGCTAAGTATTCTGTTTGGGAGCACTTAGAGTTGTTTGAGCAAATGATGGAGACTTTCCATTTGAAGGACAGCCAAAGCTGTATCCAATATGTAAAGTGGACATTCTCCCCGGAATACTCCAGTTTCTTTGCGGGGCTGGAGGACCAAAATCATTTAAGATGGTCCACCTATAAGGCGGCCATCTTGAAACATTTTTCCATTCATAGAAATCCTCAAGAGGCTCGCAAGGCAGCCTACAATTTGCAATGTGGGGAGGATCAGGCCCCACAAGAATTTGTGCAAGAACTGAAACGTGCTTTTGCGCAGACCACCAGAAGGGTGCGCACAGACAGTAGAGAATTCATTAATACATTTTTTCATGCCTTGCCCAAATACATAATGACCCAGCTCGTGAGGGATTTTCACGAGAAAAGATCTTTAGACTGGGTCCTTGAACACGCTACCCGGATCTATGAGGTGCAGAAACCGGTAGATAGCAAAAATAATGCTCAGAAAAACCCCAAAGCCAACAGCACCCCTGCTGCTGCCAAGGTGGCAGAGGTAAAGGTCACCCCCGTTTTAGAGTTGGAGATGGGGGTGCCTAAAAACCTACCTGCACCTAATAATGCTAGGCCCAGAAGGTCCTCGGGCCAGTCACAGACAGGGAGCCAGGGAGGCAGCCCCACAAATGGGGTCCCTCGCTCTCCTGAATATGTAAGTCCCCGTTACAAGGGAAATCGACCCATCCTGGGTTATGTGTGGACTCCTCCAGCCCAAGGGGGGGGATCCAGCCAAGCACCTAACCCAGGGAACTTCCCTCCCAACTTCCCACAGGAGGGCAGAAATTCTGCAAATCCTGGGCAGAACTTTTTCCCCAGATATCCACCCGACTTTCAGCCCCAAAACCATCCATCCTTCTTTCCCCAATTCCCTGAGCCCAGAGCACTGAATCCGGGAGAGGGGAGGCCAAGGGTGGAGGGGTACCCAAATCTTCCCAACCCGGGGTATTACCAGAGGAGGGACAGCTACCCTTCCCAGGATCAGCCCAGGGGAGAAAACAGGGCCCCGTATCAGCCTGAGCGGGTTTCCCAGTTAGAGCGCCAGGTTCAAAACATGGCGCGGGATCTGGGTCACATACTGAGGGCTCAGCAGAACCCTCAGATGGGCGTGCCGGCGCAGAACGCACCCAACTCTGGACCTGGTGCTCCAGAACAATGACGGGGGCAGCACCCCGATAACTCACCGGTTCCCAGGGAGGAGGCACAAAGGGAAGGGGGGTGTAAAGCCTTCGAGGAAGCTTCTTTCCTCACTTGTAAACAGCCCCTGGAAACCCAGGAACCGGAAACAAAATCTCTTGCCCCTGAAAGTCTGCCTCCTAAGGAGCAGAGGGGGGGTAGGAGAAACAAAAGACCCAAACAGACTCAGTTTGAGGAGGAGGTACAGATCTTCCAATTTGAGGGAGAGGGATCCTCAGAGGATCCTGGGAAAAGGATCTTCTCCTTCAGAGAGGGGGGAACTCCTCCCAAAGAAAAATGGGTCCCTAGGGATGCAAATCCAGACTGGGGAGATGTGGAGACTGAGCTACCGCCGCCCACCATCTCATCCCAGAACCAACCGCAAGAAAATCCCCTGGTTCAAACCCATCCTGGTGACTGCCTCCAAAAAGGGGGGGGCGGCCCAGAACCGGAGCCAGGGGAACCCACAATGGCTCTGATCTCCAGTTGCCAAATTTTTCTTTCAGATTCCCAAGGCTCTCCACGGAATTCTGCCCAAATCTCTTCGCTAGCGATGTCCAAAACCAGAAAATTAGCCCACCAGTTGTCCAAAAATGTACATTATCTGTGCCCCCTTGAGGAGAAGGAGGGAAGATATTATGCCCCGGTACAAGTACAGGGGCAGGGTACAATTTTGGCACTGGTGGACACGGGATCTCAAGCTACCCTTCTGTCCAGAAGGGCCTTTGACGAACTGAATGCAGGAAGGGGAGAGAATTACCAAATTCCTCTCACCTCTCTTCCTGGGCAACTCCAGAACTTTGACGGGAAGGAAATTCCCGTCGAGGGGACGGCGGATTTGGACATTAAAATTGGGCGACACAAGTTGAAACACCCGGTCATAGTTGTGACCCCAGAGGGCACCCCTTGTTTACTAGGGAATGACCTCCTGAGAAGGTTGTCACCCCTAATAGATTGCGTAAACAGGGTCCTCTGGACCCAGACTAGCCGACCAATAAAATTAAAACAGAGTGTCAACCATGTTAGTTTAAACGGCACCTGCCACATGGTTGAACAAAAATCTGACCAAGTAGAATTTCACTTCCAGAATAGCCAAATTCCAGACGTGACAGTAATAGCAGTAGGACAACAGACTGGTGATGCAGGGCCCTCTCTATTTCTGAAAATCAACCTTCCTTCCAGTCTAAAGTGGTACTCCACGCTGGAAGGAAACACTTTAAAATTCTTTACTAATCCACAATCAGAAACTCCCACTCCTATAGTCCAGAAAGATGCGAAATCAGCTCAGAGCCTGGCTGATATTCAGCAAATTGGAGAGCAGTTGTTCATCCCTGTCCAATTAAATGATGGGAAGGACTCTGTTCTCGCTCGAGTGTGTGTGAACAACGGTAAGAGCTTCATCAGCGAAGCCATGTTCCGCCAACTCCCAAAAGATCTAGCCGTTCCCACATTCAAACTGATAGACAAATGGGAAATGGACCTGGAAGCACCTAATTCCAAACAGCTCCTGCCAAGCAGGTGTATGCTCAAAATCTCCATTGGCAACAAGAGCATAGTCCATAATTGTTGGGTCGTGCGAGACGTCACTGCCGCCTTTTACTTAGGCAGTGACATTCTCAATCGCTTTGCCATTAGTTTGGACCTAATAAACTTCAAAGCTTGGTCCCGATTAGCGGATAATATCATGGGCTTTGATGATCCAGAAAAAGCATTTAGGTCAGCTCAATTGCTACCTTATGCAGTTGAAATTCAGATCAAAGAGGAAGTCACAATCCCAGAAAGGACCCGACAATTCTCCCTGGAAGTGAAAGTTAAAAGAGGACAACATTTGAAAAACCCTGATGCTTACATACATCTAAACGCTTCTCTCCAACAGCAAGGGTTGGGGGTAAACCCAACTCCATTAGTCAACATAGAACATGACACCATTCCAATAGAGGTGGATAACAGCGACTTAAAGAGTATTACTCTAGCCGCAGGCACCATTATTGGAATGGCGGTTGATGACCGACATTTTTCCATAGATTTAGGAAATGAACTGTTAGGGCCAATCCCCAAGGACTGCTTTGACAGTGACAGTGATGACAATACAACACCAGACAGGATTTTTACCCGGCATGGGGGGAACTTCCTGGTGTACACTTCCTGCCCCTATGGTAAGGAAGATGTGACTTGTGACTTCAGGAGGGATGAGGTGATTTTCCAAGTCCATGAGGGCTGCCTTTCCCACCTGAAGCCTCCAGTCCAAATCAGCACTCTGACCAGGGACTTCTCCACCCAGCTGGAGGAGGCCGCGGAGATAGCCAAACCAGAAGTCTTTCCAGGCTTCAGGCAGATGGTGGAAGAGAGAGTCAACCTAGCTGATGCCTGTGTGACTCTGGAACAAAAGCAAAAGTTGAAACAAGTTTTCTTGGATTTCCAAGATCTCTTTGCGGTAGACTCATATGACTGTGGTCGCACTGACATCCACACAACAACAATCCCCACGGACCCTGGCATGTATCAAGTATTGGTGACTGGCCTGCAGAATTGCCCACTAGGTCTGTAATGTCCTCCTCCTCACTTGATAAGAATGGTTCCCCCAAAATGCCGTCCTCCTCCTCACCTGATGTTGAAGAGTAGTGGGTTCTCCTTCGACGTGGTTTCTCCCTTTGAGACTTCTTTTTGGAGAGCAGATACGGTCTGCCTCGAAAAGAAGCCACCGTGAATCTCAACAGAGAAAACTCACGATGACCCCCTCCCGTGACAGCCAGTTGTTATTGGGGGAAAAAGCCTCCGAGGCCCAAAAAACCCCCACAAGTTGACAGAAGACTCCTGAAGCAGGTCCGTTGAAGCGTGGAGTACTAGAAGCAGTATCCAGATAAATCGGCTCCAGGCAGAAGCGGTGGAATCACAAGAAGGAAACGAAGCAGCGTGAATGGGCGCCACAGAGGAGAGAGCTCCTGGGAAACTGACAGGAGAAAACGGCCAGCGGGGAGAAACTCCGATAGAGCAGGAAGCGAGGAAAAGGGGAGAGAGCAAGCGGGAGAGAGAGTAGCAGGAATTTGGGGGGTGGAAGATCGCTAAGAGGAGATAACGCTACTGAGCGCACGCAACGAACGGGAAAGCAAGTTGCAACGCGCCAACCCGCCGAGATTCGAATAGAGAAATACTCGGCGGGCGGCCATGTTGGAAAAACACTAGACTGCGCCGTACGTTGAAACAAAAAACGTAACGGAACCGTCTAATGGCGACGGAACTTCCACCTTCGCCAAACCCTCCAAGCACCAATGGTCGTGACAGCATGACTCCAGTGTTTGTGAAGCAATATTGCTTGCCTCTCGCATCAATGGAGTCCCTTACTGAAATAATTAAGAACCTTGAGTCCCGGGGAATAATCCGTCCAGTCCACAGCACCTTCAATAATCCGGTGCTGGGAATATTGAAGCCAAACGGCCAGTGGAGACTCTGCGCCGACCTCAGGGAGCTCAACAAATGGGTCCAAACTTCCCGATGGCCACTGCCCTACATTGACCAAGGGCTGGCCCAGATCCAGGGGTCACAGGTATTCACTGCCATAGACCTGACCAATGGGTACTGGACCGTGCCTGTCAGTAGGGAGGACCAATACAAACTGGCTTTTACCTGTGGGGGCCAGCAGTACACATGGACCCGGACTCCCTTCGGATACCTTAACTCCGGTAATGAGTTCAATATTTTCCTACATAAGGCCATGCCCGACCTGGGTGCGAGGGGTAACCTGGCTTATGTAGATGATGTCCTCATCAAAAGTTCATCTGTGGAGGAACACATAGCGGAGATCCGTTATGTTCTGACGCAGTTGAGGGCCGCCGGAGCAAAACTTTCCTTTCAGAAAGCACAGTGGTGTAGAGCCCGTGTTAATTTCTTGGGGCATGCGATTACTCCTCAGGGTCTCTGTCCCCAGTAAAAGAAAGTGGAAGCACTTCAGAAACTGAAAGACCCCACAACTCTGCGGGAACTAAGGAGCCTCCTTGGACTGACTAATTACAGCAGAAAGTTCATTGAGGGCTACGCAGAGATCACCAGACCCCTGATTCATCTCCTGAAAGGGGGGGTCAAGTGGGAATGGGGTCCAGAACAAGCCGAGGCAGTAAGACAACTCAAGAGAAGCCTCTCACAAGCGCCTTGCCTAGCTTACCCTGTCAGAAACAAGGAGTTCTTCCTGGAGACGGGGTTCTCTAATACATGCTTGACGGCAGTATTATACCAAAAGCATGACAAGGTCAATAAAGTAATCTCCTATGCGAGCAAAACTTTATCCTCTGTGGAGGAAAAATTCAACGATTGTGAGAAGGCACTCCTGGCAACGGTGTGGGCATTGAAGAATTACCGCCCGTTTATCCAGGGGGAACACATCATAGTGGAGACTCCACACCAGCCTCTGCAATATCTCCAAAGTGATAGAATCCGGGCCGGAAATGTGAGTAATTCCCGAATTACTTCCTGGATTCTGTCAATGCAAGGCTTTCCTGTGGAGGTCAGATATGGCCAAAACAAGAAGAGTCCCCTCGCGCAAGGTCTGGCTGACTTGCATGATTGTGCCAGAGAAAACTGTCTCGAGGACGAAAGTCTGAAAATCAAGGACAACATGGAGGCATACCTTAATTCCCCACACAAAGTCTTTGAAGAGGACAAGTGTGAGGGAATGCCCACTGTCTATGTGGATGGATGCTCGTACCATGTTGACAACAACGGGGAGAAAGAACTGGTGGCCGGCGTAGGGAATGCATGGGTGAATGAGTCCCCAGAACCCTCCGCTGGATACAAAATTGGTCCCCGAAGTAGTCAGGTGGCAGAATTGATGGCTGTGCATCAGGCCATCCTCACTGCTGTCCTGCATCAACTCCACGAACTGGTCATAATCACAGATTCGGATTATGTACGGAACGGGTTCGTGGAGCACCTGGTTAATTGGAAAACCAGAGGCATGTTATGTGCTAATAACAAACCCTTGAAACATGGGAAGTTGATCCAAAACATTGATGATCTGGTCACCTCGAAGGGAATGACCATCTATTGGAAGAAGATCAAGGGTCATTCCAAAGTAGAGGGACCAGACAAAACTGGAAATGACTTAGCTGATCAGCTGGCCAAAACCGGGGCCATCCAAGGGGATCTAATTGAGATTGAGTCCCTGTTGGGGGAAATCCAGGTCACTGCTATCACTAGGTCCCGGACAAATGCTCACAACAACCTTTCAATTGCACAATGGAGTAAGGAGACCCCTGATGCTGATTTGATTACAGCTCAGAAGGGGGATCCAGTTATTGGTAAATTTTACCAGCACCTTGAGGACCCTGAGAACTTTCCCCTGACGGATACCGATTACATTGGGAAAGAGGACCTAAGAGTGTTGATGAAATGTCCAAAAATGTTCCGGATCCAAGACGGTTTGTTGGTAAGGAAATCCAAAGCTGGCCACGATCAGTGGGTGGTTCCTACCTCATTCCGAAGCCTGATGTTAAGTCACGCCCATGATGCGGCCACCGCCGGTCATAGGGGGTTTCACACAACATTGGAAATCTTAAGAGAGGTTGCATACTGGCCACACATGGGGCAGGACCTCGACCAATACTTGAAGGGGTGTCTTGTGTGTGCACAATTTCAGCCATCATCCCTCACGCACCGTGCGCCTCTCCAAAAGCGGGGGATGACACTGCCATGGTCAGATTTACAAATCGACTTTGTAGGCCCCGTGATTCGCTCTGCTAGGGGGAATAAGTACATGTTGACTGTGACATGCTTGTTTACCAAGTGGGTGGAATGTCTCCCAGCCCCAAATTGCAAGGCAGAAACTGCAGCTGCCCTGATGATTAACCACATCTTTTCCCGTTTTGGTCTACCTCAAAGGATTGAGTCAGACAGAGGTAGCCACTTCACCAGTGAAGTAATGACAAAGATGTGGGAGATACTGGGGGTCAAGAGAAAGCTACACATTGCTTACAGGCCAGCTTCTTCTGGGGCAGTAGAGAGATATAACCGGACAATTGTGAGCATCTTAAAGAAGTTTGTGGCAGATTCTGGGCCAAGTTGGGATATCCGATTACCTCTGGTCCTAATGGCCATCAGATCTACCCCTTCATCTGCAACCAAAATGTCACCATTTGAGTTGATGACTGGACGCAAGATGGTGCTTCCGCAGCATTTGCTCTACAGGACCCAAGAGCAGACACTGATAAATGCCTCCACAACTCATGAGTATGTGGAGAATTTAAGGAAACACCTCCAACATGCTTTTGCTTACGCTCAGCGGAATCTAGAAAGATCGGCTGATAGCATGAAGACCCACTATGACCTGAAAACTTCCAGGAAGGAATATCAGGTGGGGGACCGGGTCTATCTATACAACTTCCAAAGAAACCAGGCAAAACAGCGGAAATTCTTGCCTACATGGAAGGGACCCTTTGAGATCATCGACAAGATCTCCCCTGTGGCCTACAAAATCCACATCCCCAAAGGTCCTTTGGCAGCGGGGGAAGACAAGTGGGTCCACATAAACCAGTTGAAATGTTGCCATCCCAGGCACACTCTGCAACAACTGGAGGAATCCTCTGGAATCCTAGCGGGTACTGTCTCAGACTAATTCAGTTCCAACCATAAAACATACCACATCTAGTCTCTAAAATATTGTGATTTGCATGAAACTGTCTCTTAGTTATACTGTTTGTTTTTCGAAATAAGAATGTAATGTTTTGTTATGATGAAATACATATGCTGCCCCACTATCTCAACAGTGGTGGAAAAACGTCTATGAATAGGTATTGCCGCTCTTCCTTTGTCGTCCTAGCAGAAAGAAAACCTTGAGACGGGCCAAGGAGGACGATCCGGAGACCGGGAGCAGAGACGCAACGGGCCCGGGGTACCGCCCAATATTCCCATCAGGACCGGCGAGGAGAACCGATCGACCAGTACCGGATGGAGGAAAAGATGCTGAACTGTGCCATCTATTGGAAGAAGATGAGGAAACATCCCAGATCTTGCGAGTCCCATCAGTGAAACCGAATGGCCATCGCAAGAGGGGGGCTTGTGGGATGTATTTACCCATGCATCCGAGCCCTACCTCAAAACTGTGCAGTACTGACATGGAAAACATCATGATGGCCAGAGCTTCCCAGAAAATGCACAGGGAAATGCATGAAGAATAGGCTGCCACCCATTTTTGCCGATGTTATGGGCACAGAAGGACACTGCCTTAAACCACCATTGGACTACCCATACAGTAGTCTGAAACCATTGGGAATGGCAATGCTGATTGCCAAAAGCAAACCCATAACTGTTGGGAATTCATTTTCTTAAATCCCAAAAAGGGTGCAGTACCAGTACTCACCACTATCCAAAAGCCGGCATTTTAAAACAACACCAGATTTTACTTTTTGTAAAACTGAATAAATGAACCCAAAACATGCCAAAGAAAGACTTACTGAGAGGTGGATCCAATGTAAAGTTATATTCTGAAGTGACTTGAAGGTTTATAACAAGACTGGCTGAGCTGTGGATTTCAGCAATTTAAGTAAATTTGGACTGAAAGACACTACAAATCTAAATGTTCAAATTGACTGAGTGACCTACTTTTGAGTGTCACATAGGTTGAAATTGTTTAAATGTCATAGTTTTAAACTTAGAATCAGCATTCTAGCTGCATATGTAAAAATGTTTAGTTTTATTTGAATGCAGAAACTGGGGAACAAAAAGTGACATTTTATCTGAAACTTGGCTTAAGGAACTGGATTCTGCCCACCAGCCACCCCCATCAGGAGTGAAACTTGAGTCACAGCTGTGTTCCCAGGCCTATCTGCCTTTTGCTGGCCACACTAAGGATATGCCATCTCTCTGATAATTGAATTAAGGGGAGCCCCACAGAATACAGGAGCTCTGAACAAAGCCCTGTCCTGACTCAGGCAAATGTTTTATTGCAGATGTCGTAAAACAGCTTCCTCTTGGCAGAAGCTGGGAGTGGCAGGGTCTCTGAGCTTGGCAGAAACTGGAAAGACTGGTTTCTGTACCATGTGACCTGAAAAGACACACCTCTATAGCCAGAATATGGTTTTAGAAAAAGATGAATAACTCCTAGTACGGACTTGTGAAAATTATTTAAATGATACCATAATTCTTGTGATTTTTCTGCCCACATTTTAAGAGGTTTTTCGAACCGGTGGCATGTTCAGGGGGGTTTTAGCGGAAAAGAGGATATTACTCAAAATGTGTGCATGTGAAAAATCTGACACTTCATCAATTAATGTCCATACTCCTTGCGCACATGTGTGTAAATTTGGGGTAATGTCCGGAATTGCAAACCAGTTAAAAAGTGCAAAATATTGCCATTTCTGAATGCAAGCTCCCAGGAAGAGCAGAGTTTGAACAGGAAATACCTCCTGTGATATGTGAGGGGTGCATATGATTTTAAAACAATATGTACCTCTGCAAATATGTATTTGTTTCAAATCTAGATTTGTGTGTAAGTTGACAGGAGGAGTGGACTTTCTGCAGGCTGTAAAATGACATCACTCTGACACAACTTAGCTCCCCCAATCAGGGGAGAAATGAAAGCTTGGCCAATGATAAGTGGAGAGGGGCTGGCTAGTGATGCTGCTCACACACACCCATTTTAAAAACACATAAAAGCAGAGAGACAGGACAGATAGAGACCTTCAAATCCATTTGCAGCTGGAAGCTCTGCCGGGAAAATCCATACTTTACCTCCATCAATCTCCAGAGAAAGCTGTGCAGAAAGATCCAGACTTTAAATCCCTCAATCTTCAGAACGAGAGATAGCAGACCCAGATCACTGTGAAGTGCAGAGACCAGAGTCCAGTTTAAAACCTGACCAGATCCATGACGAGGCCCATTTCACTCAAGAATATAGTGCGAGTACCTAGAAAACTGTGCAGAACCAATCTCCTAGTTAAAATAATATAATTCAATCTAGCTTAATCTAAGTAGAACTGTCTCCTAACTGTCACCTGTCATTTGCAAAGCTGTCACCTGTCATTTTCTAGTTGCAAGCTGCACTTGTCTTTTTGAACTTTAAAATTTCAATCTGAAAAACGACCTTTATTCAATCGCTCATATCTCCGCGACCGTTTGTGCTAGAGACTTGCAGTAACTTTCATCTGGAAGCTGAGATCATAGGCTGTCTTAGCACCCCAAAACGATAGTGATAGTCCTTGTAGTTCCTCTGTAATCGCGCTCGGCGCATTTGCAAATTTAGCCGCGATTTGACATTTTACCGCGATTTGCAAATTTCTCCACGTGTGAAAACAGAAGCTGCTTGCCTTCCATTTGCCAGAAATTCGTTTAACCTGCTAGTTACACCCTAGATCCTTGCTAAAGTGATCCTGAACTTATTTAAAGCATATACCACTCACCCTAAACCTCCTAGAGGGAATTAAAAGCATTTTAGTATATTTTTCACTTAATTGCCAGCACATATAAAAGCATTTTTGGGCTTGTGTTTAAAACTCCGATCTGTAACCTAAGCTTGCTGGGGTGAACTGAATCACATTTGATTGCATTTCTGAGAACTGTGTGCTTCCTTCCATTTCCTTACATTGCATAAAGGGGGGGAGTGGATTGCCAGAGAAAAGTGATTACATTGTTTTTGCTGAAATCCTATCAAGTTATTTTCTGTATTGCATTTCATTCCACATTGCATCCATTTGAAACCATAAAAGTATTGTTGCTATCTTATCCATTTCATGTCAACTCCTTAGTGATTATAAAGAAGTGTGCTAGTGCCAGATTCTCCGTTGTTAATCTTTATCATACCAGATTAAGTGTGATATCCAATTATTAATTTATTATAAAGCGTGATATAATATATATTGTTTAAGTTATCAAATAAACCTTTAAACTTGCAAAACAGAACTACTTCTTGGCTCAGTGGGGTCAGGGGGATTCCAAGGGAGGGGTGTTATATAGGGGTAGTCATCCAGAACGCATGAACTGGACATAAAGATATATCAATAAGGGTTTTCATTCAGTATTCTAGACTAGGCGTTGACTTGGCTGTAGTGCTGAATTGAATCCTCTTACACTCCCGTCTTACTAAACTGTGTGGAACATTGGTGGATTTTTGTGCACAAGACCAGATACATTTTAGGGATGGACTTCTAAAGTTAGTGTTGTATCTCTCTAGACAGAGTTGGTGTTGCATACCAATACTTGCCTTCCTTTTTGGGGGTTTATGTATTTTTCCCTACCCCAGTGATTGCATATATATATCTTTTATTTAGTGTTGTGTGATAATATTACATGCTAGTAGTCATTTTTCATAGTGTTATATGTCCATAAATAAATATGTTTATAACTGATTGTCTAAGTGTGTTCCCTGAATTTTCACTTGGTGTGCTTTTTGAGGACCCTTTACAAGCTCATCACCTCTTGAGACATTGCCTAGACCACTAGACCACCTACCTGGAACTGGATTGTCTACAGCTCCCAGAGTTGTCCCTGTCACTAAACCAGGTTGGTCTTCTATACATTTGCTCTCCAGGCCAGAGTATAGAAAATCATTCCTAACACTACGCCTCTCAAATTGATGGAAGGAGTGCTGCATGGGCATGTGTATTTTGCAGACGATCTTTCAAGTACTTTTAGGTCATAATGAGTAGGAGGGAATTGGACTACAGTCATGGTGTTCTTCTCTATTTCTCATGTATGTGACCGCAACTCTGTGTAACAAGTCTGTTGGTCCCCACTCTGAGGTTGCAAATTTCTATGCTTCTGGCAGTTTTGAGTGGACTTCCCAGTCTCTAGGGCTTGCAGCCCATTACTGCAGCAGTGATAACTTCAGCATTGTTTGGGGGGGTGAGCGCCATTTTGAGGAGTCTTCTCACAGTACAGTAGACCGGTGCTGCTCCGATAACCTTATCTCCTGTCGCCAAATTGGAGGATGGAGCACTGGATGGGGATGTGTGGATTGCAGATGGAACTACAACGACAGGGCCTCTTGCAGGGTCTACTGGGCTTTCCAGTTACTTCTTGCGGGTACAGATCACGGTACTGGCGGCGCCTGCTGCACCAGTTACAGGCAGACATTCGGTGTAAGCAATATTTCAGCTGCGTATCCTTGCACAACAGAGTGAATGGGGTACAAATGTGGATGGGAATACCCTACCTCTTGCCCCCTCCAAAGTAAAACAATTGGGTGAGGGTTTCATTGTTGTCTCAATTAAAGCGTTTGTAGCAGAACGACCTGAAGGCTCCCCTCTCTCCCACCTTCCCTCCCCTGTTGTACTTGTAGTTCTTTACTGCCAGTCACAAATTGATCTTGATAACATTAGGAAACTGGTGGAGGTTCTCTTCAGGGCACCATGCACGATGTATATATAGGTCCTTAGCAACAGAGTGACTATTGGTTGTCTGTGCTGTCGGGACAGCCTGTCCTTGGTCAGAAACGTTTTTCCCTAGTTAGTATGGTAACCCTGCAAACGGAAGCAGCTGAATGTAATTGGTAAAACAGCCCGCCTTCCAGGCAGTTCTGCAGTTTGAATCACATCCAGGGTTAGGGGCAGAAGCCTGTTTTGTGTTACCTTTTACTTCTTGCAGAAATCTATGTTGCCTCAAACAGATTGTGTTGATTTTGGCCTAGGAATATGTACAAAGGAAAAATACATGTGATACATGCATTACTGTGGAATAAAGGTCATTGCTAAACGTTGCACAGTTGCGTTGGACAGGTAGACACATTTCCATGTATTTCCATATTTGGCTGCTGGTTTGGTAGTGCAATGGTTAAAGCATTGAACATTGAGCCGCACGGATAGGAGTTCAGTACTCAAAGGGCTGCATCTTGAACGTGGGCATCTTACTTCATTAAACATTTTAATTTAAAAAAAAGAATGCAACCGCACACATTAAACATTTTAGATGCACAGCATTTTGTATCTGCCTGTTCATGATAACATTACAGGGACATCATCGCTGCAAGGCCATAGTCCCTATCGAAATGGGGAGAGACATTGGGGCCTCTATATAATGAATAGAAGTATCTTTTTGGCAGGGCAGAAGCTTGAAGATTACTGGTCTTCAGCATATTTACTGGGTTGACTGCACAGACTGAGGTAGGTGCTGGATTTCCCCATCCATGTTTTTTTCAGCTTTCGCCCGGTTTGGGCGCCTGCTGGATGGTTGTGCCTCGCCTCATAGTGGTCCAGCAGTTTCCCTCCCCTGACATTATTGTAAGTTGCAGCAGGGTTCTTCAGATTGGTGTGAGTGAATTCTGTATTTCGCCTACTGCTCTTCTCCAGTTGGTGACTGCAGTCCTAGGCGTGGGCAGGTGTTGCTACCCTCCCTTCCTGGTTGGATGGTAACAGTTTTCAGCGATACAGATTGCCTCCTGACTGGATCACATGGTGTGTTTCATGGTTGTTTATGAAGTACCCTGCTGGAGTGTGATTTTGGCAGCCTCCTGGGGTCACCCCTTGCACCTGTTTCTTTGGTTCTGACTTTTAGTGGACTGGGGAACGTTGCTGTTTTCAAGACACATCTGTGGCTTTGGTCTTCTTTCATTCAGGCCGGTCCTTAAATTGGCCTATGCTGCTCCCAGAGGTTCATCAGTTCCTTAAAATTCGGCCATTCTGCCTATACCGTAGGAGCATTGGACCTCTGTGGGTTTGTTTGTTTATTTTATTTAGTATAGCGCTCCAGACCCAGGGGTAAATGGGCGCTTAAGGACAGGTTACCTAGTTACAGTATTACAGTATATATAAAAAATGATGCAATTATACAATTGTGGCGGTAATATGCCAAATGCAGTATGTACAAGCAGGTAGTTAGATTTCACGGTTAAACATTTCAGAGTATGTACAATATATACAGTTAGTAATAGGCTTCGTCTATCTGAGGGTTGCCTTCTCCAGAAGCCAACTAATGACTAATTTTCTGAACAATTGGAAGGTTTTGGCTAATTTAATATTCAGTGGCAAGGTGTTCCAAAGTTGAGGGGCAAGGACAGTGAAACCCGAGCCCCCAGCTCTTTTGGTGGTGAATCTGGGCAAGGTGAGGCAGAGAGTATTAGAGGATCTAGTGATTCTTGTGTTTGGTTTTAAGGTGAGTTTGTTGGTGAGGTATGGGGGCTAGGTGGTTTAGGGCTTTATAGGTAAGGCAGAGTGTTTTTAAGTCGATTTTTTTGTTGATTGGATAGCCATTTGCAGGATATTCTTATGGGGGAGATGTGCTCTCTCCTGGGAATGTTTAATGCTGCTCTCAGCGCATTATTTTGGAGGATCTGAAGTTTCTTGATTATAGCTTGGCTGGCACTAAGGTAGAGGCTATTGCAATAGTCAAGCTTCGATTGTATGAGGGCCCTAGCCAGAATGAGGCAGCTGTTCGTGGATAGAAAAGGTCTGCAGGCCCTAATTAGTTTTCCAGTGTAGGCGGTGGCTGAGGCGGTCATATTAACTTGTTTGGAGAGGTTGGTATTGGCGTCGAGGTAGAAGCCTAGGGTTTTCACATTTTTCACGACTGGGATGATGTTGCCATCTATGATAAAGTTGGAGTAATCGGGACTAAGTTTCTGTAAATTATTAGGGGATCCGACTAGGAGGAGCACGGTCTCGGTCATGACAGGCCCTGCTCTTGAGCCATAAAAGTTCCCTTCTACAAGGTTGTGTTGGGTATACTTGCACCCAAGCTAGCTGACTAAGAGGGGGTGGGTACATGTCGGCTGTGTGTGGTAGGTACATTGACAATGTGGGCGTATGCAGTGGTCTGCCGTTTGTGTCCTCGTTAATTTATAAACTATGATTGTCAACTAGCACTGCAAGGGGAAAAGGGGACACTCTGAGTTCTCCCGAGCCTTTTCTCTCTTCGTGTTGAGAATAAGTGAGGCTGCTGGCCCTCTTTGGAGGGACCTTACATCTGCTTGCTGAAGGAATATGGCCTGTTCTTGCAGTGTTGTTGGGTGTCATGTTTAGAATATTGGAACATGGTTGGGAGGGATCTCTCCGTCAGTGCCCCAAACCTTTTATGCTAGTTGTGAGGGGAAGTTGGCGTCTTGTGTCTTGGCACTTTTTAGTACCTAGTTCTTCTGGATAGGGGTTGGAAGCCCATGGCGGAAATGTTTGAGGGAGATTTTTCCCCAAACTTTCGGTCTTTTCTTCCCTGAACATTGCAGCCACAGGCTTCCAACCCCACCCACACCCCCACACACCTATGTACCTAGCGGCGCCACACTTCGCTGTGTGTCGCCAACTCGCTGTGTCCCTGCAACGCCTGTTCCCTTTCATTTCCCTGATCGGTAACAGGCGCGGCAGGGTCTTTTGCTTTATCGATTTTTTTTTGTTTACCTCGTACGGGGTCCGCTGCGGGGGACACCCCCGCAAACCCCATTCACTGTATAGTGAACAAGGGTGCAGGGGACACCCCTGCAGCACTTGCCACCAAATCAGGGATTTGGTCAAACTTTTCAGCCATTCAGAATTTTGGAACAGCCGAAATTGGGCCAAATCTCCCATTCAGGCTTTTTTTACGGGCTTATTGGACCTTTCCGTTCTTCTTGCTTTCGTTGTATGCTTGTTTGGCCCACCTGAGCTGCGGCTCTATTGGCAGAAGCCTAGAGGAATAATATTCATTCTTGGTGATTTTGGAGGCACCTGCTTCTGGATAAAAGGTTTTCAGCACGGCCCCTTGTTATTTTTTTTTCCCTTATCAGTCACAGTTGTTCCCTATGTGGGGTTTTGGGTCTTAGGACCCCCTTCCTCCTTCTTGTCTCTTTTAGAATTGTCTAGCCTGATGCTACTCATCACTATAGGACCCAGCCAGCATTGATGAAGCTCTTTCGTTCCCTGTTTTCCAACGATTGGGCAGTCCCACACTTGGACAAGTGGGTGTGGTTTTCTCGGGTATGGGGCCTTTGCTGGAAAGCTCTTAGTGATCATCCAGCTCGGAAAATAGAGCCACAGTTTTTACGCTTTTATGCAGTGAGAAATGCTGGGTTCATGTCTTGATCAGTTATTCGTCAGGGCTCCTTGAGTTGCCCTATGGTAGCTTTCTTCCCTGGTCTTTGCTTGGGTCTTCTGGGATGGATTCTCTGGCAGTCCGTGGGGTTGGACTGTTTAGGGCTGCGGCCCATGGCTTATCTGAAGTAGGCCTGTTAAAGTTTCTCACTTTGAAGCTATCTTTAGCTCCTGACTTTTCACCCTTCCCATGTTGGTTTCTGTGAGGGATGTTCTCTATGGAATGGCCATAGCACCGACTGTTGGATTCAGTTATGTTCTAGTCCAATCTTTGATATATGTTGTGGTTAAGAAAATGATGCCTGTACCTCTGGTGGCGTTGTTATGAACCGCACTGGAAGTAAGTCTTCTTTATAGATTCTTGTCTCATAGTCTCAGTTGACAGATACAGAAGAGGACCCAACCTAACCCACGGGTCTCCACCACCCAGGATCTCTAACTGTCATCGGTGGAATCTCTAGCTCATGCCACTTCACACATTCTACTAATTACATCATCATAGCTAGTAGCATAATACATGGCAATGAGCGGTTACCACAGTATACTCCATAGAGTAAGTACTGGGACAAGGGAGAGAGGACATGGAGGTAATGCCTTGATTACTTACTGGTAATCTTCATTACGCCTAGTCCTACTCTTACTCGTCACAGTACTGATGCCCTCCTCGCCCCCCCTGTGGTATGATCGTCTCGGTTTCTTTTTTATAGTCATGAGGTTTGGTGAGGTGCTTTATAAACCCATCTATGACAGGGGGAGGCCACAGAAAAAAAAGTATTATTGTGTGAAAGGGTACTGTCGGGAGGATGATGGCCTTTATAGAGTAAGTACTGTAATGAGGAACAGTATAACTAGATGTAATGAAGCCGTGGAGCGAAGGCCTGGAGACAAGGCCAGCACCCCTCTTTGCAGCTCTGCTGCGAGGGACTGCCAGCACGACCCCCCGCACACCCGCCGCCCTCCCAGCTGATCTTCCGATCAGTTTCGGTGCACCGGAGTGCCCGACAAGAAGCCCAACAGCTGATCTGCACCCCGAGGCCTTGGAAACCTCCAAGATGGCCCTCACGGTCGCCGCAGCAACCAACATACCGACAATCACACTGAGGATGCCTGATTGGCTGAGCTCCGCTCCCCGTCCCTCCCCTCCTGCTTTAAATGGAGGGGAGGTGCACCGAGAGTCGAAGCGTGTTAGGTAGAAACCTGTGCAGTTCCCTTTGGGAACACTGCAAAAGATTTAGGACTACAGGTGTTAGCAGTAAACCCTCTTGGTAGCAGTCTGTACCACCCAGATTTACCTGGTAGCTGTGGCTGAGCAGTCAAACCTCCCTCAAGAATAGTTAGGCAGTATGCAAAGTATACACAATAGGCACTCAGATACAATAATACAAGCAAACACTGACCAGAGCTTTGGTATCAAAGTATATAATTATTTATTTAAAAACACACTGTTTGAAACACTCCAGCACTCTTATTGTAAAACACTCTAAACACAGTTACTATTATAATATATACAACCCTTATTCCTTATCAGATAAGTCTTAGTTAACACCACTTATTTCCAGACAGAGGTGAGCGCTTAACTATAGATGGCACTCCAATAAGTTCATGAAGAAGGGAGGGAAAAAGACAGAATATGGAAAGATACACCACTCTAAGAATTAGGAACACTTTTAGCAAGGCAGAAGAGCAAAAGTCACTTGTGAGCCAAAGTCCATAGGCTGGGCCCACTCTTAGAGAGAGCAGAGCACAAATGCGCCCAAGATCACACAGTTACACTAGGCTTTGAAAGTCTTGCAGAGAGTTCGAAAAGAGTTGAGAGGCTCAGAAAAGTATTCCGGTTGCCGGTGTGCTGGGCACAGGCAAGGCGGCCACGAGATGCGTCGGGAAGACGAAAAGACGGTGAAACTGGTTATCCCCACCAGTCAAAGGAAGAAGACTCTCCGGCGGGAGATCTCCTCTGTCTTTGGGAAAAGTGGTGAGACGGTCCAGTAGGGCTCCACCGGTGGTGTCGTTGTGGCAGGTCGGCTCAGCTTCTCCCTCATCGGATTCTTAGGTCCTGTGGCGACTTCTGAAGTTCCAGTCCCCAAAGCCCTGCTTTCATGCAGAAAACCCCCATTCACTCAGCCTGGCTGTCACCCAAACATGCTAAGTGGTGAGCCGGCCGGCTCACCACTTGGGCCAATCAGGACGGAGTGCGACTTGAGTTGCCTAGGCAACTCAGTCCAGGGTGCCTAAATCCCCCTCCACCCCTCCTAAGTACCCCAGACAGAGTGGCACCACTTTGGAGGGCTTCTGTGGAAAAGCCCGCCAAAAAGTGGAACAAAGGGCTCGACTTGGGTTGGAGTCACAGAAGAGAACACAAACGCCATTTTAGAACCGAGTTTTGACAAAAAATACCAACCGGAGAATTAATAATAATTAAATAAACCGGCGGTATGTTCAAGGCTATCGTAATCAAATAATTAAAGATAGTAGCCTCGAACAATGGGAAAATCCCATAGAGAAATATTTGCGGTTGAATATAAAAAGTAGTATCCACTGCCACCAGCCAAAACTCGATCAGGGGGGCCGGAGACGTGCCCCCTCGACTAACAGACCCCGGGGCAATTGAATTGCCCCAGCCAGTACGTCCACAAAATGATGGTTGGTACTGGTTCTGTTCAGAATTCAAGACTAGTAAAGTCAATGGTGACTTTACATGCCCTGGCAGACAGTAGTCAGTCCCAGGGTATGGAGTCTATGACAGGGGTGCCATGGGTCCATGGGGTCACTATGACACTCATGTGTTACTGCACTGAGGGTGCTGTGTAACACACATCACAAAAACACATGAAGCCCTATGGAGTAAAAGACCCCATAGCCCATTAAACACATCTAGAGTCAAAGGAACACACTCAAATCATGTCCAAGAGTGAGGGTAAAAGAGTCTCACTCTTGGCAGGAGAAAAAAATAAACCCCAAAAATCCAGCAAAGCTGCTGGGGGACTCACTAGGTTAGGAAATTCAGCATAAACAGAGAATTCTCCCTAACAAAGCCGTGGAGCGAAGGCCTGGAGACAAGGCCAGCACCCCTCTTTGCAGCTCCGCTGCAAGGCACTGCCAGCACGAGCCCCCGCACACCGGACGCCCTCCCAGCTGATCTTCCGATCAGTTTCGGTGCACCGGAGTGCCCGACAAGAAGCCCAACAGCTGATCTGCACCACAAGGCCTTGGAAACCTCCAAGATGGCCCCCACGGTCGCCGCAGCAACCAACATGCCGACAATCACACTGAGGAAGCCGGATTGGCTGAGCTTTGCTCCCCGTCCCTCCCCTCCTGCTTTAAATGGATGGGAGGTGCACCGGGAGGCGAAGCCGTGGAGCAAAGGCCTGGAGACAAGGCCAGCACCCCTCTTTGCAGCTCAGCTGAGAGGGACTGCCAGCACGACCCCCCTCACACCAGCCGCCCTCCCAGCTGATCTTCCGATCAGTTTCGGTGCACCCGAGTGCCCGACAAGAAGCCCAACAGCTGATCTGCACCACGAGGCCTTGGAAACCTCCAAGATGGCCCCCACGGTCGCCGCAGCAACCGACATGCCGACAATCACACTGAGGAAGCTGAATTGGCTGAGCTCCGCTCCCCGTCCCTCCCCTCCTGCTTTAAATGGAGGGGAGGTGCACCGGCAGGCGAAGGCATGGAGACAAGGCCAGCACCCCTCTTCGCTGCTCGTCGCCATCCATCAAGACCGACCTGCTATCGCTGTCTAGAGGTAAGAGGATCCATGCATCCCCTCCCATCCTACTCCTCACAGCTGATTATAGACTCGATCAGCTACGCACAGGCACCTTCTATGCCCCACACAGATCTGCTCCACAATCCATAAGCATACGGAATACTCGCTTACCTTTGAGACCCAGTGCCATCTCCAGACCATTTGCCATAGGTACGCTCACGCGCACCAGAACCCCTTGTACCTCTCTGCAGATGAACTCTCGAGGGCACCAGACACAAAAACTAGAGCTAGATCCCTTGCACTCTCTAAGGTCAAATCTGAGGTATACAAAACCGCAAACTTAATGCCTATGACCCCTGAAAATGGGACCGCCACTACTGCTAATTCTTCTACATAACCAGTTTTATGTATTGATGTACCTGCCACTGTTACCATGCCTGTGACCCCTGAAAATGGAACCCCCACTATTGCCAATTCTTCTACATCACCAGTTTTATGTATTGATGTACCTGCCACTGTTACCATGCCTGTGACCCCTGAAAATGGGACCCCCACTATTGCCAATTCTTCTACATCACCAGTTTTATGTATTGATGTACCTGCCACTGTTACCATGCCTTTGACCCTGGACACCACTGCCCCCCCCACCAGATTCCACCCCCCTCACCTCCCCATCTCAAATGTGCCTTGATTAACGCCTGATCCGTCAACGCCTATGCCCTGGACATCCACAACCTCATCACCAAGAACAACCTAGACATCCTCTTGGTCACCGAAACGTGGTTCCATGAAGCCTCAGGCCCTGCGCTCTCCCTTGCACTCCCACCTGGCTACACTGTCATTAGGCAAGACCTCCCCACCAAAGGTGGTGGAGTAGCAATCATAGCCTCAAGACTCAATCAACATCAGAAAAAATGATAAAACTATGAACGAAACCAGTGACTACCTCCAACTTAAACTCTCCACCTCCCACCACTGCACCATTACACTCCATCTGGTCTACCGGCCACCCGGCCTCATAGGAGACTTCCAATCCACCATCACTCACCACTTGGCAGACAACCTAAAGAAATCTACCAAAGCGATCCTCCTTGGTGATGTGAACCTTGGTCTTAATGACCCCAAGGACCCTGCTTCCAAAGCACTCAACTCAGCCCTTGAAACTCTGGGCTGCTCCAACACTGTCACAGACCCAACCCACTCATTGGGCAGGACACTTGACTGGATTGCTCAGCACAATTGCCCTCTAACAATCACAGACAACTCCCCCACCCCATGGTCTGACCACCACATCATACCTTTAACATCCCCACCTCCTCCCCTCCGCCCCACCCTCCCCATCCCCTGCCACCTGCCCTCACCAGAAGCGCTCGCCTCCTCACCAAAGAAAGACTCCTCCATTCCTCCAGGGTCCTGCCTTCAGACCTCCCTTCTCCAATGACCCAGAAACCCTGATGCAAAATTACAACAAGGCTATATCGGCAGCAATCAATTCCATTGCTCCTCTCAAACCTCAGAAGTCCAAACCCACAAGCCACACCAACACCTGGTTCACCCCAGACCTACTAAAACTCCAGACGGACAAACGCTCTGCCCTTGCGTGCTGGCAAACCTCCCAAGATGACGATGACAAACTTGACTTCAAAACCCACTCAAAGGAATATAAGAAAGCCGTCATCCAAGCCAAATCATTCGAAGCCAGAATCACTGAAGCCAATTCTAATACCAAGGAAATGTTCACCATATTCAGGGAACTCGAAACCCCTACCCCCACACCCCAAAACTTCACTAAAGACAAAGCCTGGTGCAACGGCATCCAAACTGCCATGCGCAACAAACTAGACCTTCTTCAAGCCAAAATCTTGAACTCCAGACTCTCTCGCCCCACCTCCCATCTCCCCCCCATCTCCAGATGCCTCCCCCACCTTCTCCTTCAAAACCATCCAGGAGAAAGACATCATTAACCTAATGAAAGGCATCAAACCCTCAAACTGCAAAGGAGACCCCTGCCCCGCCACCATTATCAAGGACTGTGCCGACTCCCTCGCCCCATTTCTCACAGCCTTTGTCAACGCATCCTTCACCACAGGGATAGTACCCTCCTCCCTCAAGGAAGCATGGGTCAGGCCTCTCATAAAGAAACCTACTCTTGACCCCACCTCACCTAACAACTACAGACCCATCACCACCGTCCCCTTCCTTCTTAAAATTCTGGACAAAGCAGCCTACCTGCAAGTCCAACACTTCATCGAAGAGAACCAACTCCTAGGCTTGAGACAATCTGGGTTCCGCCCAAAACACGGAACTGAGACCGCCTTACTGGATTTAAAAAACCAGATGGATGATGCCAGAGGCCTGGGCAAACCTGTCCTGCTCCTCCTCCTCGATCTCTCTGCCGCGTTTGACCTTGTGGATCACGACGTCTTATGCCACCACCTAACCTCCTCTGCAAATTTTTCAGCCCATGCTAGTGCTTGGATCACATGTTTCCTACATGGAAGGACCATGCAGGTCTTCTCCGACCTAGCTACTGCATCCCCAACCATTATGCTGTGTGGGGTCCCACAAGGCTCTTGCCTCTCTCCCGCCCTCTACAATATATTCACTCGCCCCCTCTTCCTCATCCTTGACGCCATGGGGATCTCATACACTAATTATGCGGACGACACGCAGATCCTCGTGACCCTGACAGGCGACTATGAGACTGACTCCAAGACCCTCAACACCATCTATAACGCAATCCAAACCTGGATGGCTGCCAACAGCCTCTATCTCAACTCTGACAAAACCGAACTCCTACTTGTAGGCTCCCCTGACACCCTCAAAAAACTTGACGTGCAGTTCACCCACTTCACCATTGACTCTATCACAATTCCAGTATCTGAGTCAGTGAAAACCCTGGGCATCTACCTGGACTCTAGTCTGTCCATGACCAGACAGGTGAATGCCATTACCACCTCAGCTGCCTACCAGGCCAAACTCCTCAATGCAGTTAGACCCTACCTCTCCAGTGACACCTGCACAAACATAGCTAGGGCTATCACTGGATCACGGCTGGACTATTGCAATGTTCTCTTCCTAGGGACCTCCACAAAAAACCTTGAGAAACTGCAAGTAACTCAAAACCACGCCCTACGCGCAGCACAAGGCATCTCCAAAAGAGAGCATAAATCTACTGCCAGAAGAGCCTCCCACTGGCTACCTATAAAAGAGAGGATCATCTTCAAAACCCTGACCCTCACTCACAAATGCATCCACTCTGCAGCACCAGCCTACCTGGCACAAAGGATCCACCCGGCCATGTCCTCAAGACCAACCAGGACCCCCTATACCAACCTACTCACTGTACCCATGGTAAAAAGAGAAAGAGCAGGGGGTACCAGCTTCCCCTATCTTGTGGCTCTACACTGGAATGCCCTCCCCACTGCCCTGCGAGCTGCACCTTCTCTGACCACCTTCCACAAAACCTTTAAAACCACCCTGTTTGCTTGATTCTCTACCGTTCCTCATGTACACCCGCCATATGTATATTTGACTTGTGTACGCCTCCATGCATAATATGTGTTACACCTATGTACCCAATGCTGTAACTTATGCATAATGTAACAAAGCTTGCTGCAAGTAACAGCGCCACAATGCCCTTGGGCTGCCTGCGTGCTGTACGAATGTAAATAAATAAATAAATAAAAAATGCCCGTGAGGAATCAGGGCAGTTCTGCACATGCATTCTAAATTCATATAGAAGGTGGCTTCTGATTGTCATCTTAATCAGGAAATCGCTTTGCTGACTTTCTTCTGTAACCCACCTGTGACAGCTGACTGGACCATTCGTACCTTTAATGTTTGCAGCACCTTTGCGTTTCTGTCTTTCCAAAACACCACCTAGCAGGCATCCACAGTAGACCTTATTGGCGATCCTGATGTCCGGTTCCAACCTTCCAAAGTATCCACTTCTAGATGGGTCATTCCTTGTATCACTGAGCACTATTCCAGAACACAAAGGAGCGTCCAATCCTTAAAGTCAGCATGCACATTCTATAGGCGCAGGTTCAGCTTCTCTGGCCTATCACTTGCAATTAACCTGTTGATTTCATTTGAAAGGCAGTAAGTCACATGGTCGGCCCCTCCTACGTTTAGCTCAAAGCAGTAAGCAGTCCGTCTTAGCCTTATTGAATTTGATTTGGGAGTGTCTCCACTCTTTTAAATGTTACTGCTTGGAGAAACTCCTATGATTATGGGGCATAAGACCAAGGGCCTTATTACACGGAAGGCGGTAAGGGTTAACGGTCACCGGTAATGGTACCGGTGACCGTTAACCCTTACCGCCTTACTACGAGGTCCCTTAGCGGGTTGGTACTTTAACGCCTGCTTTTAGCAGGCGTTAAAAACCAACCCGCTAAGGGACCTTGGTGCTAATTACGGCACCGCAAATTTGCGGTACCGTAATTAGCACCTTCCCCATTCCCATTATGCCCTATGGGTCAAAAATGGGAATGGGGAAGGGCAATGGTGGAAGGGAGAATTACCGCCCGCCAACCTTGGAATAGGGCGGTAATTCCCCTTTCCACCAAGGCGGTGCCCATATTTTACCGGCATGGACCAAGGTGCTATTAGCACCTTGGTCCACCGCCTACCGTGTAATGAGGCCCCAAGACTATGTTCCTCACTGCATCAACTTCTGCAATATTAGTCCATACTCCCTTTTCCTCTGTCGGAGCCTTCCTTGGGAGGGGTGGGACTGGGGTATGGTTTAAATACACATTTGCATGCTCTGATTCTCTTAAAACGGTATGCCACAATCCATTTAAGCTAATGACCATGCCCTTTTCAAAAGCCTAGAGACTCGCATATTGCATACTTGTAGGCGAAAAACTGTGGACTAGAATTAATGTTGTTACTGTAGTGTGTACTATGTAACTTATACTTCATGCAGATCACTGCCTGTTTATAATTGGGGAATACAAATCCATCTGTCACTTTTCATTCAATGTTTTATATTGACCCTTTTTAGAACTTGTAAGAAGAAGACGAAAGTCTGGAGGTTTTCAGAAATCCCGAATGACGAAGATGACGATGTCCAAGCAGAAAGGGCAAGGGTCGGCGAGATGATGACATGTGAGAACTGTGAGGAGGTAAACTTGCATTGAAGAGGTTTGGCTTAAAGTTGTTGCACAGATGCTTTTTCAGATGTATCACGCTTACGTAAACAGCAGGGTTGAAGAAGCCTGTTTTACTTAAGAGCGCAATTAATGCATAGCATGGAATAAGGTTTTTTAACCCGTGTTATATAATATTTTACCTTTATCATAACTTGTCAACATTGCTTTGCAGATTTCTGGTGTCTGCAAATGAGTGAAGGAAACCCTTTTGTGCAAATATTCCCAAAATGTGAAGATTATTTTTCTCTCAAGGAGCATCTAATGTCCTGTCCTGATTTGATGTTCATGCACTGTTACCTTACAAGAGAGGAATAACAGAGACGTGTCTCCTATAACCTGCTGTCGGTATGATTACTTATAATAGCTGGGCCCGGGGCTGCACACCGAGACATAACATTGGCGATGGAGCGGAGCGTACCGCCGCGTGCCCTCCATAGCCGGATCCGGAGTTGTCCGTGCTGGTTTAGGCTGAGTAGTGGGGGCCCCCCGTCGCTCTTATTCCTATTACCCTATTCCCCCGAAAGAATAGAACAGACAGGTTTTTGTTTGTGGAATAATTATAGGCCGTAGGCTTGTTTATTTTCTACAGAAAATAACACCAAATAATAATCATAACAAACACAGAATAACACCAACTCGCTTTTTGGGCACTTCGTGTCCAGGGGTTGTAGATGCCCAGCCTTCTCCTCGGCTCGTCTTAGTTACCCTGGGGCATCCGTTCCTGGACACGTGCCGCCGCCTACGACTTTCTTCTACCGTGTACCGAAGAAAGTACTCGGCGTTCCTGTTCCTTGTTCTGTCTCCTTTCCTTGCCTTTTTTTTTTTTTTTTCTGCTGGGTGGGTTGGGTGGCAAAACGTTTCCTTCTCCCCCTTTTCCAGGCCTTAGGAGCTTACCTGAGTGAGGTGAGCTCCTTGCCTGGTTGTGCCCATCCTGCATTTCCTTGGGGTACTTATACCCCCCTGGCCCTTTGTTGTCCCTCTGGGGGGGCTGGACTTCCTCCTGCCCCCCTGTTGCTTTCCTCACACCTTTCCCCCATCCGTGTGGGGTTTCCCTAGCAACGCTGAGGGTGGGGGCGCCGCTTGGCTGCCCCTCCCCTTGTATTTCGTGCCGTTCTGTTTCCCCCACCCTGCGCCTAACCCCCCAGGCCCTCCATCGTGCCGTACTTTGTACTGCACGGGGCCTGGGGCAGTCTTAGTGCTGTCACGTCGCACAGAGATATCTGTGCAAGCGCAACCCTCCCGCCCTGTCCGGGCTGTGCGCTGTACAAGCTCGTCGTTATGGTGAGCTGGCAGTGGAACTGCGAACTCCTGCATGCACATGCTATGCCCATTTTTGCTGTAAAGATGGCCTACTGAGGCCATGCTGGCATAAGCTCCTGCCTGCACGGTGCCCTGCTGGCGTGGAGAAGGCCTGTTGTGGCAGCAGCTACATGGAGTGAAAGGAAAGCTCCTGCCGGATACGCACGGCATCTCTGTTGGAGTAGAAGAAGGCTCACTCCTCTAAATAATTCTCCAGCCAAAGATTCAAAGGTGAAATAAAGAAGGCGGCCACGTTGGCTCCACCATCTTGAAGCCATCCTGTCTGACGGAACACTTCCTCTGCCATGCACACATTTTCCCGACACAGGCCAGTCGTGCTGAATGAAGCTGTGCAGTTACAATCGATGCCACCTTTTGATGTCACTGATTCCAGCAATATGGGGCTCAGGTGGGCTAAATGGATCAAGGACTTTTACGTGTATCTAGGTGCAATGGGTTTGCGAGACGACAGGCACATAAGAGGTATTTTAATGCACTCCTTTGGGTCCCACTGTGCAAGATGTTATTTATGAAATGCTAGAGGAAGCTAGAAACACGTTTATAGGGCTGATTGACTGCCTAAACGCCTATTTTGCCCCATGCAGGAATATAGATTATGAAAGGTGCTTATTTCACACCGCCGTTCAAGTGAAAGATAATTTTTCAACGAGGCTACAAAAGAGAATTACATATTGTTTTTTTTTTTGATAACTACTCAAACGAAGAAACCCTTGGTTCACAGATAATTGTGGGTTGCGAGTCCTCTACATACCGGAAAAAGTTACTGTAGAAAGCAAGAACATTGGAGGACATCTTTATGCTTGCAAGCACATCTGTGGCTATCAACCTGCAAGCGGACTCTATGGACAAGGTCAAAATATCACAGTTAAGCCCTACGCCTGTTTGTCAAGTAAACATAGCACAAAAACAAGTGATATGATTCTCTGCATGAAGGAATATGGTCGGCAATGGGAAATATTTGTCATGCTTGTGGCAGGGACAATCACTTTGTTGGTATACAGCACTTACAAATATAGACATTGTTAGGGAGAATTCTCTGTTAAGGCTAATTTCCCAAACCTAGTGAGTCCCCCAGCAGCTTTGCTGGATTTTTGGGGTTTAATTTTTTCTCCTGCTAAGAGTGAAACTCTTTTTCTCCCATTCTTAGGTATGATTTGAGAATGTCCTTTGACTTTGTATGTGTTTTATGGGCTATGGGGTCTTTTACTCCATAGGGCTTCATGTGTTTTTGGTATGTGTGTTACACAGCACTTTCAGTGCAGTAACAAATGGGTGTCATAGTGACCCCCAAACATAGACTCCATACTCTCTCTCCCAGGGCATGTAAAGTCACCATTGACTTTACTAGTCTTAAATTGTGAACAGAACCAGTATAAACCATCATATTGTGGAAGTATTGGTAGGGGTAATTCGATTGCCCCTGTGTCTGTTTTTCAAGGGGGCACTGTCCAGTCCCCCCTTGTCGGGTTTCTGACTGGTGGCAGTGGTTACCACGCGAAATATTCCACCGGAATATTTCCTATGGGATTTTCCCATTCATTTTAAACGCACCACTTTTTTTGGTGCAATGTTAAAGATACCACCGGGTTATTTATTTAATATTTATTCCCCGGTTGGGTCTTTTTGCCAGGACTTGGGTTTAAAATGGCGCTTGTGTTCGCCTCTGTAACTCCAACCCAAGTCGAGCCCTTTGTTCCACTTTTGGCGGGCTTCTACACAGAAGCCTCCAAAAGTGGTGCCACTCTGTCTGGGTCTACAGGATGTGTGGGAGGGGGGAATAGGCACCCTGGACTGAATTGCCTTGGCAACTCAAGTCGCACTCTTGTGTGATTGGCCCAGTGGTGAGCCGCCCGGCTCACCACTTAGCATGTTTGAGTGACAGCTAGGACTGATGAATGGGGGTTTTCTGCATAAAAGAAGGGCTTTGGGGACTGGAACTTCAGAAGTCGCCACAGGACCTAAAGAATCCAAAGAGGGAGAAGCTGAGCCGACCTGCAACAACGACACCACCGGTGGAGCCTTGCTGAACCGAGTCACCACTTCCCAACGACAAAGAAGATCTTCTTCCAGGAGAATCTTCTTCCTTTGAGCTGGTGGGGTTAACCAGTTCGCCTTTTTCACCTTCCTGGATCGTCTTGTGGTCGAATCGCCCGTGTCAAGCACCCTGGCGGCCGGATAGCCACGCTTCACCACTACCACAAATAAAAGGGTGGTACCTTTTAACCGGGAAACTCTGCGGCTGGTTTCTTCCATGGCAGTGCAACGACCTGCAGCTTTCCTCCACGTCGAGATCTTCTCTTCCCCTGGACGAAGCACCGACTTGCACTCGCTGCCAGGAACAACTGCCCCCGCTGGAGCTTTCTCACCATTACAGGTACTGTATCCCGCCTGGGCTCCCTTGCAACAGACTGTCCAAGGTGTCCCGTAAATCCTTGATTCTCTATCCTGGGGTGACCTCGGACCTGTTAACTAACTTTTCTGAACTGATCCCACTCCTTTTTGGAACTATCTGCAAAGACTTTTAAAGTGTACTTCAACTGTGCCATCTATGGTTACGCGCTCACCTCTGTTTTGCTTAATAAGTGGTGTACTAACCTAGACTTGTCAAATAATTAATTAGGGAGGTGTATATATTTATAGTGACTGTGTTTGAACTTGCTTGACATATTAGTGCTAGTGTATTCTTATAAGTGTGTTTTTAAATAAATAATTATATACTTTTATACCAAAGCTCTGGTCAGTGTTTGCTTGTGCTACTGTATTTTTTGCCCTATTGGGTATACTCTATATACTGTCTAACTCTTCTTGAGAGAAGTCTGACTGCTCAGCCACAGCTACCAGGTAAATCTGGGTGGTACAGACTGCTACCAATTGGGTTTACTGCCAACACCTGTAGTCTTAAACCTTTTGCAGTGGTCCCTAAGGGAACTGCACAGGTTTCTGCCTAACAATCATATAAGTGATACGAGAGGATCATTGCAAAATTCAATGCCACCTCGGTAAGAGAAAATATCATTACCCGAACAAAGGCAAAAGAGGTTTCCTGAATAAAGACACGCTTCCCTGCAGACAGACACTGAAGGTCCCCTTCCCGACATAATCACCAACCAGAAGAAAACAGGTAGCGGTCAACGCATCAGAGTACGATATCTTGAGTTGTCAGCAAGGCTTAGAGAAGATTATGACTCTTCGTCCATTGGTAGAGGAAAAGAGGATTTGCATATGCCATAGGAAACTCGATAGTGATTGAATATAGCCTTAAATTATTACTAAAAGTAAATGACAGCTCTCGCAAGTTTTAATTGGTACAGGCGTGACAGTAAATGTCATGAATGAAGAGACATCTGCAGGATTGAAATATCCCCCTAAGCTTAAACCATCCAATATTGACATTTCCGCACTTCCGTGTAAAGGGATGTTACCAAGCCATATGCTCCTATAAGGATAAAACAACAAAATTAGTAATCTATGTCATCAAAAGTGAGATAGCAGGAAGATGTATTCTCAGCTTTGTTCAGCAATGCAGATGAGCCTAGTCCACATTCTGTATTGTATCATGTCGATCTTGGCAAACTAAAGAACGGACAGGTTAAACTGCATATATATGAAGCCGTCAAACCCACAGCACAACAGAGGCATCCCTCTAAATATATAATCACAGGAGTTGGATGAAATAAAGTAATTACTGGAGCAGGATATAATTGAACCTATGAAAAGACCAGCGTCATGGGTGTCACCAATAGTGCTGGTACCCAAGAAGGAGGCGGGTGGACGCATCCGCTTGTGCGTGGACATGCGCACCTCGAACCAAACAATCGAGAGAGAAACGCATTTATCTCTAGGGATGACTGACATGATGCACTTATTGCATGGAGCCACTGTGTTCTCGAAGCTGGACTTAAATAAGGGTTATCACCAACTAGAGTTACATCCAGATTCCAAATATAGAACAACCTTCACAACGCATCTTAGTTTGTTTAGGTACAGAAGATTCAGTTTTGGGGTTTCATTAGCAGCTGAGATAATTCAAAACATGTGCAATGCATCTTGGGACACATGACTGTGAAAATAGAAATGTACAATTGCATATAGGGACTTGTGACCCCATGCCATCTGGCGGTGCACATTTAAGAGCATACCATGGACAAACAAACTCCTCTACCCACTTCCATCCCTGAAACACCCAAAAGCCAACCAACGTAGATAGGAAACACTAACACCAATGACAGGCCTGACAATTGCAAATTTTACGTGATCAAGCCATCTGCCAATCAGGGCCAGCATACATGACAAGTAAAGTCCTCAGGTCTCCTCACCCTAGTGCAACATTTTAATTTTCATGTTTTTGTTTGCTTTCGTGCCTTAAAAAAAGGGGTTTTAAAAAAAAAGGGGTGGGGGACCCCGCCATTTCGAACAGAAAATGTAAAAAAATGACATTCGACTTTTTTCTTTTTCGGCCATCATTTTTCGACATTTTTGCATTCGAGATTATGTAATTTGACAATGTCACTATAAACCGACACACACCTGGCGCCAGGAGTCTGACTCTTATTTTTTGGGTTTTCCTGATATAGGGTATTCTCCCCCACCCCGCCTCCTCAGTGAACACAAAGAAATGTGGCAGGCAGAGCAAGCTGCTATGCCCAAAAGTTCACACAAATGACTTTCTAATAGACTTGACATTGATACCAGACACAAGGGAGGCGGAGGGCACAGGTGTTGGGGATGAGGGAAGAGGGAGGGCACAGATTTTGGGGATTAGGGAGGGTTCAGGTGTTTATTGTAATGGAAATTAAACCGATTTAACCGATATGAGCACAGTCATATTTCGGTGAGTGTGGCAGATTTACTATGTGTATAGCAAGTGAAATCAAATGTCCTTAGAAGAAGCTCACAATCAATTCTTGCCTAACACAATGCCCCTGCCTTCATCACCAGTGATTCTGTGGTCACTGAATTGTGTGTCATCATCATCATCCTCCTCGGGGAAAGGGGGGGCATGCTTACATCTGGGGGCAGAGGAACATTTCCCCCGAATACACATGTTGTGCAGCCCAGTGAAGATTTTTCCCAACTTCTCTGGCTTGTACATCAGTGTACCACCTCTTTGATGGAGACAACGGAACTGTCCCTTCCACAGGCCAAAGATATGCTTTTACTTTACTTTCACATTTGTACCGTGCATCCGATTACCCGTGGGCTTAAGGGCTCAACATTCAACATAATAGACAGACAAATTATAGCGGCAAGGGTTTTGTCAATAGGCTACACTGGTTGGTGAGCTGAATTTCTTAGTCAAGCAAAACAGGAGTGTTTTCAGTTCTTCTTGAACGTGTTTGTCGATTGTGTTTCTCTAATGTCCAATGGAAGTTTATTCCAGGGCAGAGGAGCGGCTATACTGGAAGCTCCCTTAAGAGTTTTATTCGTTTTGCAGTGACTCATTTTTAGCTGTGCTGTGTTGCTGGATCTGAGCTGTCTGTGATTCTGCTTCTCAACAATGCACTCCTTCAAATATGCTGGCATTAAGCCTAGCAAGCATTTTTGGGTAAACAGCAACATTCGGAAAGTGATTCTTGCTTTCACTGGAAGCCAGTGTAGACCACGCCTAGCCTCTGATATATGGTCCCTCCATTTTAGATTCTTAATTACCCTGACTGCACTGTTTTGGATGACTTGCAGGTGTTCGATCTCAGATTGGGCGATGCCAATTAGGAGGCTACAGCAATAGTAGGATTTTTAGCCTATAATAGCTCTAGCTATCGTCTCTGCAATGTCTTGTGTAATAAACGGGCGATTTTATGTAAAATGTTGATGCTGAGACAAGGCTGTTCACTTGTTCTTTCGTATTTAGGTTTTGAACCAGTGTTCCTAATGTTTTTACTTCTTTCTGCACGCCTGGCTTGTGATTGGCTTTGGTGAAGCTGCTGTACAGGGGGATTAGCTTGGCAAATTTATTTTCCGAGCTGACCACCATGATTTCGGTTTTTGCACTGTTGAGCGCCAGACCATTTTGAGCCATCCAGTTATGTATAATATCATAAATGTTGTTGATACAGTTTTCGTCCAAACTGTGCGATCTGGTCAACGGAATGACACACTGCATGTCATCAGCATAGTCTGTGAAAGGAATGTTGTTTAGAGGTAGAAGGTCAAAGAACGGTACCATGAAAATATTGTACAGGGTGGGCGAAAACGCATGCCCGCTGGGACACGCCAAATGTCAGGTCACTGGATTAGCTTCGGCCTCCCCATTCGCCACGCTGCATTGTCTCCCATTCAGGAAGGATACCATCCACTGCATCACCTGATTCTTTCCAAAAGCTTGGACTTCAGGTGAAGGAGGGCTGTCTCCGTTCCATGATCTTGCCTGAATCCTGATTGAAATTTGTTAAGAATGAGGTGACTATTAAGGTGCAGTGCGATCTGGTTATACACCACCCTACCCAAGATCTTAAGAAGGAAGGGTGTCTTAGTGATTGGTCTATAGTTGGTGGGAGTTGCTGGACATCGATAAGGCTTTTTTAGGAATGGTGTAACCCATGCTTGTTTAAGTCCAATGGGAACATGATTTTCCTCAAAGAAGGAGTTGGTAAATTTGGTGAGTGCTGGTAATAGGCTATCTGGGCATTCCTTAATAATCATGGCTGAGCAGGGGTCACTCTTGCAACTGGTGGCTTTGAGTTCTCTAATGACCTTAGCTAACTCTTCTTCAGAAACTCTCTACGGAAATTGGAGAGAAGTGAAATTGCTGTCGGGAGTTCACATTGTCTGTCGGCTGGATATATTCTAAATTAATCCTATTTTTTTAGGTTGTCTTTTTTGGCCTCGATGTATTTTTTTGATGGCGGCAAGTTTATTTGACATTGCCTTTTGGATTGAGGTACACCAGCCCTCATTTCTAACCAGCGGTTCTTTTATTAGGTCCGCTAGGGATTTTCTGTTCTCTTAACATTTTGAAAATGTCTTTCATATCTGACGGAGACTTTGCGATTCTATTAGTATTATTTTTTTAAATGTACACAAGTTTTATTTCTTTATCACTTTATGTACTTTGGAAAATGCATTTGCTTTGTTATATCTATAACAAATGTCTGTGAAATAATGCAATTCTATTGTTAATCATTTCCTTTTTGGCTTGCATTATTGTTATCTTATAGACCTTAACTGAGTTTTTATAAAGTGGAATCTGCCTCATAATAGACCTCCTCCTATGCTGTTCGTGGGTTCTGTACAGGCGTCATCAGCCACGCCAGCTGGTGATGGTGACAGTCACCTTCCAAGGATGTAGGTGGTGTTAGAAATATGAGCAAGTGTCACAATGGTCCTGACATATTAGTCAACATGTCTCCTACTGTACTGATGGCACATTTGAAATTTCGAGTTGTCTATCCCTACATTATAAAATGCCCCATGGAATACAGGGGTAATGTGCAATGTCATTTTGGGAATTCCCACATTTCACAAATCACTGACCCACCCAATGTAACTGTCATACACTTTAGCTGGATTTGTAACGTGTTTTCTTTGGGTGTCTAGTATTGGGCATTCATGAATGTGTAATAAGTTCACTGGTATTCTTGTGCACTTTGTGATAATGTTGCAGCTCTTAGGAAATATCATTGCAACATTCATGCTTTCACTGTCCGTCAATATTGGAATGTTTTTGTCCACAGGAAAACTGTGTGTCCCTATGCGTTGTGGTACCTGTAGTCCACTCTTAGTACATTTGGTATCATGCATTTCTGTCATGCTATGACGTTGTCCTGCAGGGCCTTGTCCAGTGGGGTACTGCTTAAGTGTGTCAGAGGGCAGGCCCTTCACGTACAGGGCTGAGAGAGGGCATGGATTCCATTGACATCAAATAGTTTTTTGCAATTCCATCCCTTATTGTCAGTACATTTTTGACTTGAGATGCATGTGTGTTGTATAATGGCGATTGTACTTACCCAGGATCCAGGTTGGGTTGTCCTCTTTGGGTCTCCTTATATGTTGGCAGTTTACTGTTTTGCAGGATCATGGCATCATGTTTGGAACCTAGGAAGTAGGCACAGCAGTGTCAGAGTGATGTCTGTTTCGCAGGTCACCTGCACGTTAAGAGTGTGTTATTGTTCCCTGTTCCTGTACACCACGTCTGATGCCTGGAGGGGGGCAGTAATGTCACATGCTTTCAGTCCAGAGCTGTGATGACGTTAGGGAAATGGGCAGCTGCATAGAAGCGTGCCTTTGTTGCATTTACTTGTGAAGTGTTGGTTGGCAGGGAGGTGTGTTGGGGTGCATGCTTTATTAGCGCATCTGGCACCTGGCCAAGCACAATAGAAAACATGGGCAGTGACATGCCATGCAGTGTGCTGGTATGTGCCTGTGGTGAGAAAGTGCAGCATCGGCACACGCTACAGCAGTGGTGCTTTTGTTGTTCCTATGTTGATCCTGCTTTGTAGATCATCCATCCTGTATAAGGGTGAATATCTCTACTACGGTCTCCCTGTTGAGGCAGTATGGTTTTATTAGGTGAGCATCAGTTAGTGCCCAGGGTGATGACTTGACCCGGGAAATGGGGTACCTTTCTTCTGATTGTGCTCTGTGGTGTTTCTGTGCATGCCTCTGCAGCTCAATGTAAAACAGGAGGTACTGGATCTCGAGGTTTGCAACTACTAGTGAAAAGTATGCATGGAAAGTGTTTGGTGAAGGTGAGAGCCTTACATACCGTTTCAGAGTCCATTGGGTGCACCTCTGGCTTTATTCCCATAACCTATTTGCAAGATGGAGGTAACTGCACAGTACGTTTGATGGAATTACCACCCATTTTTGGTGATATTTCTACTTGTAATGCAGTGGAATTACCATTGTTATTTATGGTGCTAAATCCGCCCATGGAATTACTGCCGGCGCTAATTCCACCGTTTTTTGGAGCTAATTCCGCTGGGACTAATTCCACGGGCGGAATTAGTCCCCATTTTCAGGAACCCTTGCGATAGAGTGGTAAAAGTGGTAGGAATTCTCTTATTGCTACTTTTCCCATGTACTGCCGAACTCCTAATGAGCCCTGATGTAATTTACAAGGTAAGACTTTTGCTTCCAAAGAATATATGGAAGGGTGTGCCGACATTTCATGACTTTTGGAGGTGACGAGGAAAACGATTAATGCATCACTGTTGAGTGTTGACAGTGTTTGAAATGCAATTGAGTTTAGTTGATTTCCAACCTTAGTTTAATGCAGCAGCTTTGATATCTTCTATTTTTGTTTTGAACTCGCAGGTTTGGACAGGTTTTTGGCATGTGTGTTATAGTTTATTAATGTTGCAGAAGAATTGTTTTAGGTAATGTGCATTCTCTTTGTGAGGCTGAACTAACCTTCGTCTAGTATGTGTAGTTATGTTTTTACTCTTGACAGCCAAAGCTTTGGGTGTCTCCCAGGTTCCTTTATTATTGATGGCTTTTGTTTAAAAAAAGAAACTACTACAACGCAATACTACAACGCAACGACTACAGTCATCTTTATTACACGTTCCTCCTTACTTTTGTAATCTCATTAGAGCACTGAAACGAAAAGCTCTGTTGTGAGTGTATCCTGTTTGCGTCCCTGTAAGAATTTCATGACTTTCTAAAACCTCCATTTTAGATTGAAGACAGTAACCACTAGTTTAACATTTTCTTTTCTTTCTTTATAGAAACCAGCAATTCTTATCAGCAGTCTGCATAAAGAATATGATGAAAAACAAAATTTTATTCTTGGAAGAAAAATTAAGAAATTTGCAACAAATAATGTCTCTCTTTCTGTAAGAAAAGGTTGGAATGAAATTATTTAATTGAGCATTTATGAAACTCTAGATCTGATCTCCCCTTAGTCTACTTACAAATTGCATGTATGTTATGTCTTAGGTGAAATACTGGGACTTTTGGGCCCGAATGGAGCAGGCAAGAGCACACTTATTAACATGCTGGTAGGAGACACTGAACCCACTGCTGGACAGGTATGTTGCAGTTGAGAGGTAGATTTGTATTCTTGACTTTATAACTGAGAATATACACATGTAGTTGCTTGAAGCCATGTAGTGCCAAAGCACTGGGTAAAGGCAGTTGGCAGAAATAAGTGCATGCTTGCTTTGATGACATTTTCTCTGTTGCATTTCAAAAGGAGCTTGAGGAATTCACAGGTACCACAACTCACAGATGAGCAGATAGTTCAGTCTCAATATGAGAAACGGAATAATACTGTGAAACATGAGTTCTATACCCCAGTGAAGCCTACTCAGCTATTCATATTCCCTAGGTAACAAAAATGACTACCGCAAGTGAGTAATAATGATGAAACCAGTTATTACAGTGTTTATAAACTGGAGGAATCTGATATGAAGTGCTACATATTTCAAAGAATCAACTCACTGGTGTCTTAATGCGCATACTTAACAGATCTTTCACTACAACCAACTCCAGTCAACACCATATTAATTTCAGTCATTGCACTCCATAACAATATGATATATGCTTGGATGAGTATTTTGACAGCATGCAGAATTTCAACTTATAATAAATAAATGTGCAAGAATTATTTTGATTTAAACATGGAAGTTATGCTCAAAATTTCATTTAGAAATCTAGACCCAATGCATTAAACCACAGTTCACAAAATATAATTAATTTGAACGAAAGTGTACACTAAGGAAATTAAAATGTGGTATTTGGAAGTATTGTATTGTATTGTAAGGATATTTATAGAGCGCAGCAAAGACCAAAGTGCAGCGAGGCGCTAGGTTGGATTAGAGAAAAAAGGGGGGCAGCAGCAAAAGCAAAGCTAGAGTAAATATGTTTTCAAAGCCCATCGAAAGAGAGAATATTCAGAAATAGCACAAAGATCATAAGGCAAAGCGTTCTTCCTCCCCCTCTGGCACGAAGGAACCTAGGAATGCACAGCAAAGATTGATTGGCTGATCTGAGAGGTCTGCAAGGAATATAAGGCACAAGTTTGGATCATAAACATTTTGCCCCACCATCATGAATGGCGTGATGAACAATACAGAGGATTTTAAACTTGACCCGGCACCTGATGGGGAGCCAGCAAAGTTGACGAACTAAGCCCTGATAATGAGTTAGTCTGGGGGCTCTCAGAGCAGGGCGGGCGCTGCATTTTGGAGAGTTTGCATGCGTTGTAGTACAGCCTCAGGTTAGCCTCAGGTTAGCCCAAATAAATGCCATTGCAATAATCCTAGAAACTCCTAATAGATGCAGTCACAATTTTGGACCTATACTTGAGCGGCAGGAATGGACGTTTTTCAATTCTTTCAATTTTGCCTACTTGGCAAACTGCAGAAACTGCAGAAAATCTGGGCTTCTCTAGAGCCTGTGCCCATTAGTTTGATCCCCATGCTCTTCACTATCGGAGTAGGTTCAAGACATGAGCCCAAAGAGGTTGGCCAGTAATCACAGGTCCAGTGCTGTCCTGTGGTGTTTAAGGCAACTAAGAGGACCTCGGTTTTATCTCCGTTAAGTTTGAGCCAATTATTGGCCATCCAATCCACGACTGCATACAGATAGTCCTTCAATTTTTGAGGGGGGTCAGCTGATGGTACGTTAAGGCGAAAGAGAATCTGCGTGTCATCGGCATATGAAAAAAGTGCACTCCATAACTAGCAATCAAATTTGCCAGAGCCCGAATGTATAAGTTAAACAGAAGGGTAGTCAAAGCAGACCCCTGGGGGACTCTACAATTCAAAGCCGTGGGCAGAGAAGTAAAAGGGGTAGGGAAACCGTTTCAGCCTGGTCAGACAAGGAGGAGGAGAACCTCTTCAGCGGGATGCCCGAGATTCCCACCTTCCGAAGGCAATGAAGCAGGCTCTCATGGTCAACAGTGTCAAAGGCCTTAGAGAGGTCAAGGAGAATTAGAGCTCCCACCTCTCTGTAGTCCTGAAGCAGAGCAATATCTTCCATGACAGCAACCATCACGGATTCTGTACCCATACCAGGACGGAAGGACTGAAAAGGATGAAGAAAGTGATTAGATTCCAGGAAGGCAGACAACTGAGGGGTCACAATAGATTCCATCAATTGCATGAGGACTGGAACAAGCGAGATCGGCCGGTAGTTCTCCACTATTGCAGGATCAGAATGTGCCTTTTTTAGTAGAGGAGAAATCACAGCATGTTTGATGGGCTCAGGAATGGGCCCTGTTAAGAAGTACATTTGGGAGGGTGGTGCATCGTTCCAGTTGATTATGACCCAGACTCATGTTGGTAACAAAGCCAGGAGAGCATACAGACCGAACAATACCAAAGACGTTTTTACCAGCCGATCTTTCTTTAATAACATGTCTAAAAGTCATCAACTGGCACTCTGGCATGAGGCCCTTGTGATTTATTTTTTCTGTATTTCTTTTTTTAACAGTTATTCGACTTTTCCCAGTGTAGTCCTAATTTGAGTCTTTTTCACATATGCTAATGTAACTAGGTCTTAAATAGTGCGACGCCTGCCATTATTGTGGCCTGTTGGCGATAGGTTCTGCAAGACTTGTGATTGGGGATCTGAGTGGGGTTAATGGGAGCAGATGGAGAGGCCACTTGAGAATCTTGACATGCTGATAGTTAAGTACCTCTTGCCAGGGTACTAATGAGTGGGTTTGCATGTTTAGTGTTGGCTAGAGGTATGATGTGTGTTAATCATATTCATCCTATGAGCATGGGTAGGTGTGGGAATGCAACGTTGGGTATGATAGGGCACATAGGAGTAGTTAAGATATGGTGGGAGCTATATGAGCGGCCGGTTGATATACAGATTGTACGGTATATCAAAGTGCATGAAGACTGCATTGGTTAGTGGAATGGAAGTTGGTTATTCAGGTCCATATCTGTGATGGTAGTTCTTAGGGTTAAGGTGTAGTGATTCCCAAGTTACTTAAGGTGGTCTTGTGCTTACAGTGGATTGCTTTATCCATTTGTATATATTGGTGCAAGTATGCATAGTTCCAATTCCTGTTGACTGGTAATTTATGATTTCTACCACTAAGTGTGATTTATTTTGTCCCTTAGAGATCTGAAGATTCTTAGGACTAGTCTGCACTAAGTATCCTGCTTTGTCTGTTGTGAATATTCAGACACAGCGTGCTGTGAGTGCACTGCTAATTGGTGGAAGAGATACCAAATTATAGATTGGGTACATGCATTACTCTAGGGGTGACTCAACAAAGCACCATTTTCAAATCATGTCCCATGTACCACAGTCATACCAGGTAACCTGTTTGTGGGTGAATGTAATATAAATGGTGACGTTGTAAGGAACTCATGGTGGCAACAGTAAAGACAGACACAAGTGATCACAGATCGAGGGTATCTATTAAACTGTATGCAGGTTGGAAAAATGCCTGATCTAAACCTAAATCTAAGATGGGAGCAAGCTACAACCATCAAATGAAAATTAGGCAGTCCTAGTGGCGTTGTGTCAAATAAAAAGGGCCTATACTAAAAAACCTATTGCCAAACCTTACAGTTAATACAAAAAGGGTGTGGGATGGTTTTCAAGAAAAGAAAGAAGTGTTCACAGATGATATGTCAGGATGTGGTATCTTGGGTCTCCATTCCCCACTTTTTTGAGCAAGGGGTAAGATGGGATTTTGGGGCACAGCACAGACTCAATCTTTCGAGGTCCTGACATATTCAAATAACAAACCAAAGATCCTTCAACAAAATGAAAGTTTGTTTCCTGGTTTCACTTAGGGTGAGGATTCTTCACCCCTGGGACCCCCTCCTCCTGGCGCTGACCCTTCACAAATCGTCTTTCACAAATCAATAACAATTCTTTCTCTTAATGCACTTTGGGTGATGGCTTCACCCCTGGATCTCCCTCGGTCGGGCTTGGATCCCTCCTCTGATCCCTCTCGACTGTTTGCCTATCTCCACCGGGTTCCCTATGGCCTTCAACAAATCTTCCTCTATTGTTCTTGTACCAAATCTTTTCACCAGTTTGCTGTGAACCTCCCTTTCATGGGTTCACATGATCAGGGTGATACTGGCTCACCCCCTTCTCCATGTTCACAAATCGCAATGTCTTTTTAAACAGTTCCAGTGGACATCCCTCGGCAGGGTTCACGTTTGTCAACACACTGTTTCTTGGGACATTAGACTTTGTCCCTTCCTTGTCAGCATCCCTCTTCCAGGTCACTGTTGCCAATTTCACATTCACACTTGGTTTCACTGTTTACCGGATTCACTTCCCTTGCTTATGGTGTCAGTTCCTAGGTCAAAGGCTTTCGACTGTACAGGGATTTTGCTTGACCGCCTGTATGACCACTTCAACCTATCTTGGCGGCTCTCATGCAACCTTCTGGTATCTGTAGTTTCACTCACACAGGGATCGAACAGTCTCTCTCGAGTTAGCACACATGGTGCTCGTTCCCTCTGCAGCCGGTCTCCCCTTAACACTTTTTTACAACTTTTTGAGCTTGGTTCAACTTGCCACTTTGCCTCTTTCATTCCCCAGAGCCCGGTTCTTATCGGCTCTCCCCTCGACTCACCGGCTGTGATGAACTGCTTGGTTTTCCTCGTAACTGTAGTCAAGGCCGGTACCACGGTAGCTGGAGTTTCCCTCGCTCCCACTTATTAGTGTCCACACGCTCTGCGTACCATTGACATCTGTTGCATCACACTTGGCTATTTTCCTCGATCTTACGATTCCCTCTGCAGAGGATTCGCACGTCTGCGTCTAAAAGGGCCAGGTCGTGTTTCTCCTTGTCAGCATCTCGATATTCGCCGCCTTTCTCCTCCTCTTTAATTGCCTGGCATGCATAGCTGTCTCGTGCGGTCTGTCTTGCTCGTACTGTGCGCTCTTGCTCCACCTTTTATCCCTGTGGGAAAAAGTAAGGGCCGTCGGGTGTGTGTGTGTGATTTAATTCAATTGCCTGACTTTGCCTGACCCTGATATTGGGACATCCCATAGAACTGGTTGCGTACTGGTCCATTGTTTTCCGTGTCGGGAAAAGGAGAGATGTAGATTTTCTAAGTGCTCTATGTGGCAGGATAGAGAAGAATTCTAGCCTTCGTCCTGGGGTGGTAGGTGATTTCGGAAGGGAGGGTTTTCGAAACTGGTAGGAGGGTTTGTGGGGCAGACAGGAATAACTGAGATTGTGAAATGAACAAGGGGTATTTCTGTCATAATAGATTGGGTGTTCAGAAAAGAATAACCAGAGGAGCGTGGAGCCGAAGGATGGGGACTATTCTGATTAAGACCGGTGAAACAAGGATTCTGGGAGTTATGGGTTCTGATGGTTACAGGGTGGTAGGAGGTTATTTAGGGAACTTCTTTGGATGGATGGGAGGTAGATGTGGAATAACCAAGGAAGACCTTAGGGACTTCATCCCCTCTCCGGTATACTACCGCATCTCTCTTTGGGTATTCCCCCGAGAATAACCTCTGGCTCCCCTGTCCAGGTGATCCTCCTTCGCTCGTCCACCCCCAGGGTTGGCATCTGAGAGCGCTGGCCCTCCCCTGGCTACCTGAATAAGGGTCTCCCCAGTTCTACTTGGGAGAACACCCTTGAGTTTCTCAAAACATGCAGGGGTTTCTCCTCTTAGGACTTGATTTTCAGGTAAGCAAGGCAACCAGCCCTGCACAAACAAAATGGATGATGGGGATTTGGCCTTAAAAGGGCCTTACCCACCTGAGTCCTGTTGCTCATTACCCTAGCAGCTGGATAAGACTAATATGCAATGGTGTCAGGTGCTTTGACTAGGCATACCCAGCACAGAGCCTGCTATCATATCCCTCGGCTGTATAAAATTAAAGTTGCAAGCTACTAGCCAAGCATAAAAACAAATGTACCCCCTAAATTCTCCAATGCATATAGCACACAATTGTTCTCACCAAGAGTCAATTATCACTCACCAACAGTTAGTGGTGAGTGCAAATGTCGAGGCCTGATACCTGTAATGTTTAGATGCGCCAGCCCTCAGTAATTCGGTGTCCACCAATATCTTTGAGACTATCCCACACTCGAATTGTATCATCTACATAGCAGTCACAAGTAGTGCACCAGCATACCCGGCAGCAAAGCTACACTTTTCGGTTTGCTCACAATACGCGTGCAGCAAGTAGACCAACCATCTCACCACGTCTTCCAAGACCGGCAGGGAATCGAATAAGGCTTCTACTTGCGCACCCATGAGCCTTGGTCAGAAGGCCTCAAGGATGTTATCTCGAATAGCGTTGCATGTTTCAACCACAGAGAAAACATTGAAGGCAAAGGAAGCCGTACCCTCTTTGCCGAAGGAATTGAAGTCAAAGGGCCTATCAACATCAACCTCGTATACATCTTCGGCTTTCAAGCCTCAGTCAAAGATTTTTAAAAATCTTTTGGTTCCAGCTTCGAGGAAGACGAGGAGGAAGACGTTATTCTGTTCGGGTATGAACATTTTGGAACACCCAAATCTCTGATCAATCTCATTTGGAGGATCTGGCTACTTGTCGTAAAGAATCCAGTGGTCTCGATACATCCGCATAGGTAGAATTCGAAACCCAAGATGTAAATGCACACCCTAATGCAGCCTATAGAACGGTCATGAAAAGGGTAATTGAATATTTGGGCTGGGCACGTCCTGTAAATGACATAACTCAGGATGACCTGACTGACATCCTGGATAAAGTTCCAGCTAAAGATCCTATGTTGCCCTTTCATTCGGCCTTAAAGAACCCCATATTGGAGAACTGGCAGAAGCCTGAAGAAATAGTCCTTTTGTAGATCCAGATTTTCTTTAAAGGCCACCGTACTCCAGAGAGTTTGGTAGTGGAGATGACTACTTTCACTCCCCCCCCACATCCCCCCCTAGATAGGGATGACACAAAGTACGAAGCCTCTCCTGAACATGCTCTGGAACATTTCAACAGCACCACCACTCTCTCCACAAACTGGGCTTCTCCCTCCAATTCAAGAAGTCCCAGGTGTTAGCTTCCCAAAAGCTGCAATTCATTGGAGCAGTCCTGGACTCTTGCTTGGGGACAGCTTCTCCTCCTGAGTTGAGTGCTCAACATATATTGCAGATGGTTGAAGATTTCAGAACGCCCAACATCTACCAGCATTTGATTTTCTGAGGTTACTGGACCTCATGGCATCCTGCATTTTCCTAGTGCCAGAAGCCTGCCTAAGGTTGGGGTCCCTCCAATGTGCCTTCAGATCCCACTGGTCACAGTTCTCAGGCGGGATGACGGTCCTTCTTCAGGTCCTGCACAGGATCTCCTGTGATGGGCCTGCGAGGAGCATGTGATGGTAGGGGGAACCCTTTTGACAACCCTGGCCGGAGATAACAGTAGTTACAGATTCTTCCCTTATGGGATTGGGAGGTTACATGAACGACTTTACGATCAGCAGACTTTGGTCTCCATCAGAATCCAGACTACACATAATCTTTTTAGATCTGAAGGCCATCAAACTGGCACTGATGGCTTTTTTGACATCCATACAGGGGAAGAACGTCCTGATAATGAAGGACAACACAGTGACCATGCATTACCTCAACAAGGGAGGCGGTGTAGGGTCACTACCACTGTGGAGGGAGGCAGTGCAGCTCTGGTTTTTGGCACTACCAAACATTGTTACCTGGGAAGTGTCCATTTCTTTACCTACTACGTTTGATGCATCATCAATTTACTTTCCAGCTACCAATACCATTATTCCCTTTGGTCCAGCCCCAATGCCCACCAGCAGGAGCAGACTCTTTTCTTCCTTTTTTTAAACTTTGTTCACTCTGCAGCGCCTGGATACCATGGCGTCACCAACAGTACAACTGAAAGTAGTTGCCCTCCCGTAACCAGAAACCTTATCACCATAGGTTCCCATAAGCTCACATTGGCTTGTGTTGGACATTGGAACGACCACAGCACCAAGACCAGTATCTTGCACAATCAATCTTTTGCAACCTTTATTCCCTCATTGGAAATGACTGTTGTTGTTAATGGAGACCACGTCCTGAAACTTGTCAATAGAATTGAATGTATTCTAGTCCGGGTTGGACTACATTTCTATAGTTGCATGCTTGTAATCCTGAAGGTAGCAGGGATTGTTATGTCCTATCAGCAGATATTTGTAAATACCATACATGGCTTCTAAGTGTATATGAATGTTATAATTTAGCTGCAACAGTACAAAAAACCCATATAGATGCTTTAGGCCAAGCAATAACACAAAGGTTAGTGTTTCACAGATGTTTATTCTTAGTTTTATTTTAATGATGTATTTATTAAAGAATAAATATAACGCCTAGCTGTCCTTATATCTATGCATGGTCCCTCCCTATTAAAATAAGGTGCTCTTGTGAATGTCCAAAAGAAAAGTTCCCACAGTCCAAACTAAGTCTACCTGACCCTACCAGTATTCTAATAACTAAAGATAGGAGAATGTATCCCTTCTCCTTGAGCTTGCTTCTTGCAGGCTTCTTCTTCTCAGTTCTCGTTAATAAAATAGTTCATATAGTTCCTTCAAGACTTTATTATACTCCTTTCCCATCTCAGAGGTTGACTTCTTGAACCTTGAACAACTATTTTGCTCATAATGGGTTGCTTTCCTGCATTCCCAGAGTAGTGATACCCCATCTCTGTAAATCTCTTGTTTTATTTCCTCTTCTCCTTTCCTTAGGTCACAATATTCTTCTTCTTTAGCTTCTCTGTCTTTTGACAGATATTCCAGTTTGCCATTTCCTCGGACATGGCTCTCTTATGCTTAGTGTGTCTTAAAGTTTCTATTGCATTCATATTACTCTCATTAAATACTCGGCTTTTCTCCTCATGTGTTTGTTTCTTAACTTCAGTGTCTCTTTCAAGGTTTATTATATTAAGGCTTATCTTGTCATTCCATGTTCTTGTATATATCACTGGGACAAGTATGAACTGTCCCATAATGATAACTCTTAATGTATTATTCAGTACTTCTTTCAAGGTTTATTGCATTCAGGCTTTTCTTGTCACCATCATTACATTTTTGTACTCTCATCTGTATATCACTGAGACGAGTATGAATAGTCCAATAACGATTCCCCTTAGGCCTCCCATGTCTCCCGTTTTCCCCCTTACCTGGGCGTGCCTTCCATAACGTCACTGGGTACTTCGTATGTTAGGGATTCGCGTTTTTCCTCGTTTGCTTGCCACTTGCTTCTCTCTAGCTTACCGAGCTCCGTATTCTTCTTATTTAAAGATTGATCGCTTCACAGGTAACCGGATGGTATGCGGTCGGGCTGCGTAGTGGTCTCGGCGTAGTTCGACAGACCGCCGGTCCACAGCGGGATTTCCGTGGTCACACCAACAATATTGCCTTCTCTCTTCTTCGTTTGTGCTGGACGCTCGGCATCCCGTGCCCTGTTCTCGGCTTCTCTGCAGTTTTCAAACTTGCTGGGTTCACCATCTGCAGAGTCCTCCCCCTCTCAGGTGTTGTGTATTTCTGGGGCTTCCCTGGCTGGCATATGTGTCTCTCGGCCTCCGCTTGCTGCAGCATCTCTCTTCATCTAAGCTTCTTTGTCCCAGTTAAATCGGAATTCCAACTTAAAGAGACATATTCAATTTCTGGTTGACAATAACAAATGGTAGCATCTTCTTCTTCCCAGTCTCTATATTGTATGTCCTTCAATTTGTCTGATAATCCCAAGTAGGCCATAAATGAATTTGGAAGTCCTAGCATTCAAATTATTATTGCCTCTAGGGTATCAAACAGTTCAAACCATTAAATGTTCACTTTATGAAACTGTTTATGCAACTCTGATTTAACTTATTACCATGTTTAGCAGTAATTGGTCCATGACTTAAAATGGAGTAAAATGATCGGATGTGTAGAATTGAAACCTCAAAACACCTATTAATTGAATGTAAGAAGCTGGATGTGATAAGGACCTTGTACCTTAGTTAATTTGTGCACCATTATGAATATATTGTATCCCATCAATTCCAGCTGCGTTGCCTAACAAGAAGAGGCACCTCATTAACAGTAGCTTTAATTAATTATTAGAAGGTGATAAACAATGTGCTGTGGAAGGAGGAGACTGGCCAAGGGGTGCCATAGTGGTTGCTATAGACTTTTAATTTTTTTTCTCCGAATTGTCTTTTTCTTGATATCTTGATGAATATAGCCAAAAATCAACAGTCATTCGGTCGAAACAAAAGCATCGAACGTTAAAACCAGATAGTACTTCAACACCCGATCAATTAAGGGTTAAAACAATAGAAAGGAACGACGAGTAAAGAACCCTATGTATAGACTAAAACACAGGTGACAGTTGAAAACAAACTGTCAATGCGTGAGAACCGGAGAAAGGAAACACCTGTTGACATGAAGATCGTATTGCGTGATAGAAATCATCAGGTAAACAAAATGAATAATAATAATGAAATGACAAAATGAGAAAATATGACCTATATTACAGTCACGAAAGCAAAATAACCCGTACTTTTGATATTTCAGATACATGATGAGTGCCACAATTGAATATGTAAAATCACAAGTGGGAGGAAACCAGTTGGTATACGGAGGTTACACGTACAATCGTGAAATGAAACATAAAGAATCAACATATTGGAAATGTACGGAGTACTGCAAATTGAAATGTACAGGAAGAGCCATTACGGAAGGGGAAAATATACGAAGCACAGGGGAGCACAATCATATGCCAGATAATACTGCTATATTGATAAAAAATACAATAAATGAAATTAAGAAAAATGCGGAAACACATCAAAATGAGGCAAGTGGCTCAATAATCAGCAGGACATGTGAAAAAATACTGCTGCATGTAGCGGCTCAAATGCCAAATACAAAACTGCTACAACGTAGCATTAATAGACAAAAACAACAAAAAGAAAACCTGCCAATGGCACCACACACCTATGCTAAAATAAATATACCAGAAATATTGCAAAAAAACTGAAAAGGGGGAACAGTTTCTCTTCGCCACATTAGAAATTAAACAGGAAAAAGTATTAATTTTGACAACTAATAACAATTTGCTACATCTGGGAAATTCAGCAGTATGGCATACAGATGCAACATTTAAATCATGTCCTGAACCATGGCAATATTAATGAGACAGTAATACTGTTGGTGTAAAACTGAGGAATTGTACAGAAGTCTATTTGCAACAATAAAAGAAGCTATACCAGAAAAAATACCTAATACAGCAGTAATGGACTTCGAGCTGGGACAAATAAAAGCTTTTAAAACAATATACCCAGAAACACATATACAAGGATGTTTTTTTCATTTTGGCCAAGCCATTTGGAGAAAAATACAAAAACTGGGACTGCAATCGAAATACATTGAAAACAGTTATTTTCAACACAACATAAGGCAAATATTTTCATTAGCATTTGTACAAGAAGACCAAGTAATTGCATATTATGAAACACTGATTGACACTGAATACTTTAAGAAAAGTGAGGAACAATTTGCAGATTTAAGGAAAACAGGCCAAGAACAAACAACATTCAAGAGGGATGGCACAGTAGATTAAACAATTTAATGTAAATAACCCAAATCTGTGGCATTTCATAAAACAACTTAAAATGGAACAATCAGCACAAGAAATTAAAATCACTCAGACTATTTCAATGGAAAATACACATTAAAAAAAAATACAGAGAATATGAAGAACGAATAGTGAGTATCATGAACAAGTTCGAAACAATGGAATCCATGAACTACTTACAAGCATTATCATATAACTTAATTTTTAAAAAAAAATAAGTAACAAACTCACCAAAAACACTGAGTTTGAGCGTAATCCAAAATCCACAGAAGAAATAACCATAAAAATCTGATTCCATCGTAATTCAGCAATCCAAATAAAGTTCCAAATGAAAAATTTGCCAAAGAAATCCAAGCTATCCATGAAGAACCAATCCAAGTAATCAGGAATCCGTAATCCAAGCTAAAAATCCATCCAGTAGTTGAAAAAAAAAACATTCCACGATAGAAAACCATAAAAAAAAAGAAATCCATCCAGTAGTATCCGTTCAATGACAAAAAAAACACAGCTCCAAGTTGAAAAAACAAAAAGAATCCAAAAAAAATTGGGAGAGCATCAGCAGAAGCACCCACCTCAACGAAAAGGAACTCGCAAAATGGCGTCCACGCCTGAATGCGTAAACGCCAAACGTCATACGTAACACGTTGGACTACAATAATAAACAAAAACAAAACTTGAACATGAAAAATAATCCAATGGCGGCATCTACAGTTCAAAATGTATACAAGTTTTAAGTGACAAAAAGTTAAATCATACAGTTAATATATAAAGAAAAAATATTAAATAAAGTTTATATATTAAAAAACAATAAATTACACAGTTTATATATTAATAAAAGTTATTTAATACAGTATATCATTATTAAAATAAATGTATTATTAGAATTACCAATAAGCGTCCATGTAATTATTTTAGATATAATAGTCGAAAAGGATTCTCACGAAAAAACAAGATGGCCGCCGGCTATGATACAGCTCCGAGGCGGTACGCATAGGCGAAACTCACACGGAACTTGCCGTAAAACAGAAGCCCATTGCGGCGTGACCGGTGCCCGACTTGCCCAGCAGGAGGAATCAAGGGAGCGCCTCCAGCGGCACACAATGCACCGACTGCTGCCTGGCGCTGGGAGGCTGTAGACCGCACTGATTCGCCAGCAAAGGTAACCTCCGGTGCACTATAGACGGAACCGCGGCACAGGCACCTCTCACGGTGACTGCAACGTGCCCACGGTGTCCGAAAGCAAGGCACGGAGGTGACCCGGAAGACCATTGGGTCCTTGAACGGCTCCAGAAGAAGAGCCCCATGCGAGACAAAGACGGCAAGGGCAGAGCAGAGTGCGGGAGAACCAGGCGTCCGCCCAGCATAACGCGCATAATTGAGTACGTACCAAAGGCGTGGAGGCTTCACCTCAAACGGCTGCTCACATAATACAGAGGGGCGTTGGCCACATGCGAGAACATAGACAGTAACAGCCACCCCGCGCGACGAAACAGGCTGGACACGATATAAACAAATGTGCCAGGGAGGGCGCACTGGGGGCACGCGACGCAAGGCTGCGTTGTCCTCTGAGCCCCCAATGATATAGCATTGAGAGATTGGGGAGGGTCACACTGAAACCTGCGAAATCCCGAGGAGTGCTACTGCTGTGCAGAGTGACAGACGATGCATTCTGCCCCTGGAGAGACGGTTATGTGTAGGCAAATAGAGGGGGTTAAAATCTAAATAAATCCTCCCGACACAGTTTACTTTGGAACACTGATGCATGAGGGATAATGTGAGAGCGGATCTAAAAGAATAACAGTGGAAACAACACAAGCCTCTGTGAGTAAAGAAACAACAAAAGCTGACCGCTTAACACCTCCACGCACAGCCAAGGTGTGGAACTTAGACTCGAAATCCAACGAAATCACACCCTGGGCCACGGCAAGGGACCACACAGTGAGGCAGAAACTACCATATTTGTCGCCAACACACGATCCAGACTAACAACTACCCCTGCAATCCATCTCTGACAAACAGGCGCAAATCGCAGCAGGTTGCCTGCCGACCGTCTCCACGGAACCTGCCAAACACGACTGTTCAGCGCCTGCAGCTGTCATGGGGAAGGATAAAACAAGAAAACTGACAAATCAAAGTAAAATGGACCAATTTACCACGACCACGGCGGGCTCCCAACTGGAACACGAGCAACCAGACACCATGGTAGAAACAGAGAACATTATATCCTTGAAAGACATCATGGCTGCAATAGCAGACTCCAGGGCCTCCATGGAATAAAAAATGGATGGCATCAGTATGGATGTCTCACTCCTTCGCCACGATTTACAGAAATTGACTTCCCGCACATGGGAAGCGGAACAACGAATCTCTGGGACTGAGGACGCACTGCGCACTCTGGAACTGAGGCTGGCTGGGATTGCAACACGTCTGAAAACATTGGAGGAGAGAGCAGACAGTGAGGGAAGATCAAGGAGAAACAACGTTCGTATCCTGGGTTGACCAGAAAAAACTGAAGGCCCCTCCATGGAAATGTTCCTTGAACAATGGCTCACTGATATGTTCGAGCCCCAGACATTCTCAAAGTTCTTCTCAATCGAGCGTGCGGACCGGGTGCCCACTGGAAGACCGACACCTGGAGCGCCCCCACGCACTTTAATCGCAAAGCTGCTAAATTATAGGGACAGGGATGCGCTATTCCAGACGGCACGGGCCAAGGGCACACTGACCTATAATCGGTCCTAAGTGGCGTTCTTCCCAGTTTATACGAGGGAAGTACAAAAAGCCAGGCAGTCGTTTGACCAACTTAAAAGACAGTTCAAGACCCTTAACGTGAAATACGGCCTAATATTTCCGGCCCAGCTCAAGATTTATCATGGAGGTACAACAATGCACTTCACTGACCCGAAAGAGGCGTGGAACTGGGCTGAAAAAAAACACATTGCAGGTGACTGGAGACAAGTGAGAAACAGAAATAGGAACCCGCGAGAACCGCCAGAGAGGGGGCGCCCAGCCCTGCAACCACCGGTGCAGGAGCCATTACAACAGGAGGGAAGGGACTGAAATGAAAACACTTATGAAAAGAATCACCCCTCCATAGCCCAGACAATGGGATATCATACTATTTTTTTTTCGAAAATCAATTTTTATTAAGTTGTGTATATGTAGTACGACATTACATAGCATGTGTAAGCATGAGTTAACAAACAACCAATCGTAACACCCCACCCCCCCTGCCCCCTGTCCCTCCCTCCACCCCACTACAGTTCAAGTTCTCGTTAGTTGCTTGTTGCTTGTTTGACAGACTTTCCTGAGACAGTAGTATCGTTACACAGTGCACTTGGCGCGCCGAGGTCATGGGTCCAACTGGGAGAAGTTCACAATCAGGTCGGTGTGCAATGGTCCAGCGCCCCTGGGGGAAGACCCCCGGCCCAGGCGCGGGGCGTTTAGTTGGTCGGCCATATTTGTCAAAAAAGGGGAGCCAGATTTCCTCGATGTTGGACTTGGACTCATCGAGTAGGTGTGTGAGAAACTCCTTGTCATATATGGCCCGCACCTTGGTCACCCACGTTTTTTCCCCCGGCATTTCCAGGTGTTTCCATTTTTGTGCAAGGCAGCATCTGGCTGCCACCAACATGATTTGGAGCATATGGTCTTGAGTGCCCTCCTGACCCTCCCCAATGTCGATTCCAAAGAGGAGGAGCCAAGGACAGGGAGACCGCTCAACCCCGTCCACCCCTTTGATCCAGGCAAGTACCTTTTCCCAATAGTTTTGGACCACTGGGCATCCCCACCACATGTGGATATAGTCCCCCCTCTCAGTCCTACATTTCCAGCAGTGTGGGTCATATCCTGGTTTTATCCTAGCAATCCTCTGTGGGGGTAGTGCCGTCAGTGTAGTATCTTGAGGGCTTGATGGCGATATTGGAGGGAGGCCGTGGATCGGTTGGCCCGCCTGCACATCTCCGCCCATCTTTCATCATCAATCTCCTCTCCTAGGTCCCTACCCCACTGTGTGCGTGCCGGTGGAGGATCCCTGGGGATAGAGAACAGGAAGAGTTTGTAAAGGCGAGATATTATCCCCTTAGAGCCCCTCGCAGATAGGAGAAGCTTTTCGAACTCCGTGAGATCCCTCCTGAGGGTGTCACCCCAGGATGGCTCGGTGAGGACACCCTTAAGCTGGAGGTAGCGAAAGGGGGACAGGGTGCCAATTCCCAGAGCCTCCTCGAGATCACTTAAGGGCAGGAAAGAACCCTTCACCCACAAATGGCCGGTCCTACTAAGGCCTGCCTCAAACCACGACTGATACGCCGCTGGTTCTGCTATTTTGGCAAAGAAGGGAGGGGCCCAAATGCAGCTCAACGGGGACGGCCACGTCGTGAGCCACCGATAGTAACCTCCCTCTCCCCACAGGGACCACAGCACCTTCAAGATTGGATGATTCAGGACGCTTCAGGGGATTTTTTTCCTTGGGACCCAAAGCCATTCCTCTATGGTGACCGGGGCAAGGGGCCTGTTATCCATGGCAACCCATTGTTTTTTCGTATCTGGGGAGAAGTGATCGACCAAAACCCTCAGCTGAGAAGCTCTGTGATACGTTTCCAGGTCAGGATACCCCACTCCCCCATCTTCCTTAGCCCTAGTCAACACTTCGTATGAAATCCAATGCTTTTTGCCTGACCAGAGGAAGTTGAGCAGGACTTGCTTCGTTTCAATAAAGAAAGTCTTGGGGATTATCACCGGGAGCATTTGGAAGAGAAATAAAAACTTTGGGAGGAGAACCATTTTTATGAGGTTAAGGCGCGCCATCCAGGAGAGCCCCGATCCCGCCCACCTCTCCACATCTCTTCTAATTGCGGACCAGAGGGGGGGGAGTTAGCTGTGTCAGTTCCTAAAGGTCACGGGTAATCTGCACTCCCAAGTACCGAAATCCCTCTTCAGTCTGTCTAAAGGGGAGCCCTTTCACAAAGGCCATCTCTGGATCTGACAGGTTCCCACCCATAAACGCCACTGACTTATCCAGATTGACTTTATAACCCGATAGCTTCCCATAGCGCGAGAGGCCCTGTAATAACCGGGGGACTGTTTGGGACGGTCTGGTGACGTAGAGTAGGGCGTCGTCCGTGAAGAGGCAGATTTTGCATTGCATGTCTCCCATCTGTACTCCCCTAATAGCCTCGTCATTGCGGACTGAGATTGCCCATGGTTCCATTACTAGTGCATAAATTAGCGGGGACAGGGGACATCCCTGCCTTGTGCCACGTTGGAGGGGGAACTCTCTCGATTCTGTCCCGTTTGCCACCACTCTAGCCGTGGGGGAAGAGTAAAGCGCGGCCATCCACCCCAGCCACCTAGGACCCATCCCCAGAGATGTGAAAACCTCCCCCATGAATGCCCAGCTGACCCTGTCGAAGGCTTTCTCCGCATCGAGAGCCAGTAAAAGAGCCCCCTCGTCCCGGACCCCCACTGTGGCAAGTATATGGAGTGTCTTCCGTACGTTGTCAGAGCCCTGCCTGTTGAGGACGAATCCCGCTTGGTCAGGGTGTATCAGGCGTGGAAGGCAGTTCTCAAGTCTGGAGGCCAAGATTCTGGTAAAAATCTTGGCATCTAAGTTAAGGACTTGGGTATGACGGTGATGAGGGCTTGCAGAAACGTCGATGGAATTGAGTTTCGGCTCCTAATCTGATTGAACACTTTGGCCAAGGGCTTCACCACGATCAATTGGGTCTGTTTATAGAAATCAGCCGTGTAGCCGTCCCCCCCGGTGCCTTCCCTGCCTTCAGTCTTTTAATGGCGCTCTCCACCTCTTCCTCTGAAATCTCCCCCTCAAGGGCCCCTAGGTCTTCGTCGGATAGCTTGGGGAGGGGGTGCTCCGCCAAGTAGACTGAGATATCTTCCAGTGATTCGCCTGCTTGCCTGGAATAAAGTTTGCTGTAATAGTCAGCAAAGCAGTCCGCTATTTCCTCCTGGCCCCTGTGAATCCTACCTTCCCCATCGCTAAGCTGGGCAACCCCCCTTTCCACCCTGCAGCCCCGGGACCTTTGTGCCAAAAGAGTTCCCACCCTGTCTCTCCGTTCATAGTATATTTGCTTGGTGTACCGCATTTTCTTAATAACCTCCCCTATAAGAACCGTGTGTAGCTCTTGTCTTTTGCCCTGCATCTCCTCCAGAAGTGCGTCTCTGTCTAACCCGGGAGTGCCCAGTCTGGCCCGCAAGACCCCCAACTCCGCCCAGAGCCTGCCCTCAATCAGGCCCCTTTCCCGTTTACGCCTCGAGCCCTCTGCTATGAGGAGACCCCTAAAAGTGTCTAATCCGGCTTCCCATACTTTGGACATGTCGGTCTCACCATTGTCATTCGTCTCAAAATAAGCCGACATTTCTTGTTTCATAAAGTCTCGAAAAACTAAGAATCGGCCCCCAAAACCTCCGTTGGTTTCTACCCCCGTGAGGTGGAAAGCTCTTCCCAGGAGAATACCTACCCCCTCTTTCTTGGAGTTCGCATGTGAGGCCCAGTAGTTGGAACCAATATCCTTCCCCTTAATTCTGGATTCCCTTCCCCGTTTGTAATGCGTTTCTTGTAGGAAGAGGACTGTTAGATGTTGTTTTCGGAACATATTGCTCGTAAGGGACCTCTTATTTTGGGAGTTAAGACCCTTGACGTTCAGCGTGCCTATCCTTCCTTCAATCATTATCGTCTTTTAGGTTGTGCACCTTGAACCCCTCGTAACATCTGCGTTTCAGAACCCGCAGCCAAGCAAGTGTCTGTGATTTGAACTGGTTTCCCCACCCTTCCTCCCTATCTCTTTCGCTGGTCATTCCACCCCCGCCACCCCCCAAGCCCAAGCCTCCCCCTTTGCTCCCTCCCCCCACACCCCCTTCCCTTGTAATGTAAGGCGTTCGTCCACGTCCCCCAACAAATGTCGGGGTTGGTCAACGAACCACCAAGGACTCTAACCCCAGCCCCGGGATTTTTTGTATTCGGGAATCTCAAATCTTAAAATCAATATAGGTCAACCCCACCAAATCCTTGGTGCAAATGACCGAGGTGGAATTCTGGAACCGTGAACCCCCGCTTCAGCCTGTAAACACCAAACTCAGACTTTCTGCGTGGGTCACCACAACAAAACAACCAACATTTAACAAAGTTCTGCCTGCCCTCCAAAGCAGCAGGCCGGATGCCACGCTAACGCGGCGCCCAGGCGTGGCCCCTCCGGGCCCCCAGGACCCCTTACTGCCAGATCCTGGAACTGATGCTCATTGTAGGATTTCCTCGACCTCCGGAAGGGCGATGCTATTATAGCTTCGGGTGGTCCTCGGAGGTCATTGACGGGTGCCTGGTTTTCTGAAATTTCCGAGCCCCCTTGACTTTAGATTTGCCGCTAAGCTGTCCCAGTCTGTCGGGGCCCCTCGGGGGGTCCCAGGCTCTTCCTTATTGGCCATTTGAGTGGTCCGCCTGGTCGCCAACCAGGTCGTCCGTGGCCCTTTGAATGTCTTCCTCAGACACCAAGCAATGTTTCTCCCACAGCCACTCAAATTCCAGATAGAAGGGGTGGCCCCAGCGGTATCGGACCCCCTTTCCCTGAAGCCATCTTGTGAGATTTCCACATTTCCTTCTCATTGACAGGGTGAGAGCTGATAGGTCCTGAAAGATGGACACCCTGGAGTCACCGTATTGAATATTGCCAAGGTTCCTCGCTTTCTCCAGAATTTTAGCTTTGTCCTTGTAATAGTGTAGCCAGGCCAGGACCGAACGCGGGCCTCTGCCCCCTCCTCCTGCCCGACGGACCCTGTCAAACTTAATCGCACCTTCGGCGTCTGCCCCCAAGACAATCCTTACAATGTCATGTACTTTGCCCTCAAGCCTTGTATGGTTTCTCCCTCGGCCTCCACTAAACCAAAAATACGCAGGTTATTTCTTCTCTCCCTGTTTTCCATATCATCCACCTTGAGCCGGAGTTCTTCTTTGCGTCTTTCCATGTCCCGGAATCTGATTTCCATTTGGGTCTCAAGGAGGGTTGTGGAGAGCTGATTGTTTTCGACTCCCTCCATTCGATCTTCCAAGGTGGTGGCTTTAGTCGTGAGGTCTGCCAATTTGGCACCCATGTCCGTCCTTACCCCGCGGATCTCCTCCAGAATCGTTTGGATATTGTTCTGGATAGCACCCAAGTCTGGGGGCGGGGTGGAGGGGCCCCCGGTCGCCATGATGTTCTCGCTGGCCACAATTTGGTATTTCGACAGGTTTTCTTTCCAGCTCATGGGAGGTTTGTTTTGGCCCCCTGCTAATGGCGGGGTGGCTGGGTAGCGCGTTTTCCGTGGTCGTCCCTGTACGTGTCCGGCTTGTCTGGATCTGTTACTTACCTGTGGTGGTGGTTCCCGGATTTTGCGGCTCGGGGGCTCCGGATCACCGGCGCCCCTGGATGTCCCCCTGTAGTGACCGTGGGGGGGGTGCGTATTGGGGGGGCGCGCTCCCCCATCGGCCCCCGGGCATCCAGACCCCCCGGGTCAAGGGGGACTCGCTGTGCGGTGATGGCCTCCTGGCGGCCTGTAGGTCCGCTCAATGTGGAGCGGGGGCGGGCGTCCAGTTTCCAGTGCCCTGACACTGCTCTTCTTTACCCGGTTCCGGGGTCCCGGGATCACCCCCGGTAGCGGCCCAGTGGGATCTGAGGAGGGGAGGTCGGGGGCCGCGCCCCCCGGCGATGTTGCTGCTCTGTGGGCCGGTGGCCCTCTCTGATTCCGGCCTCACCCGCGTCTCTTTTCACCTGGCTCCGGGGTTCTGGGGTCCTTCCAGGTCGCGGCCCGTCACGATGGGGGAAAGGGGATTCAGGGGGTGTACTCCCCCGACGTCCCCCCGGCGACTTTGCCGTTCCGTAGGCCGTTGGCCCTCTCTGATTCAGGCCTCTTCTGCGTTGGGCCGCGTCAGTCGCACTCTGCCAGATCCCTGCCCAGTATCGAGGGCCGGGGCGGGAAGCCCCGATGCGCTGCGGGTGTACGGCCTCGGGGTCTTCCTCCGTGCAACGTCGCCTCCTTCTCACCCTCGGCTTCCTTAGTCCCACAGTGGCCGCGTGTGCGCGGGAGCTGCGGCCTCCTTCAGTGCGCCGCGCCGAGCCGCGGGGGGAGGAGGCCGCACGAACCTCCAGGCCCGCAGAACTCGGCCCAGGGGTGACGGATCAGCACCTGAGTTGGATGCAGCGGGGGGCCACGGGTTCCCACAGTGTATGGTGGGGGTCTCGCAGCTCGTGGGACCCTCGTTCCATGCTAGCACCGTCGTTCACCCGGGGCTGGGTACGGAGCTCGAAGCTCAGGCGACCATCCTGCCTGCGCCCCCTGGTGGCCTCTCATATATCATACTATTTTAACGTGTGCGCAACATGCAACTCGTAGAGCACGGAGGTGCTCAAATGTAACGGCCAACAGGGATGCACAGTCCCCCCCACTCTCCCTTCCCCTCTCCTTTTCTCAGTTATATGCTACCCTAATGTGATAACATTTTGGGTAGAATTGTGGGTGTTGTAAGTATTGACAAGCAGAAGGAGGAAAGTTGGTTAATGGTTATTGAGTTAACTGTCTAATTTCGACAGTGTTTTTAATATTGTTATATTGGCCGACAGATGCTTCAAGTTGGGTGGAGTATGGGGTGGGGGTATCAAAGTTATAGTGTTAAGAATCACACCATCTCTAACACGAACAAGATAATACTCTCCTTACTAGTAAGTCATGTCACACAAATGAGTACGTATGTCCCGTTTAAAAATCACCCCACACATGGCCGCGGCAAAGCCCTAGCTATGATGCTAAATCACATTGCATCCCCAGATGTCCAACACACACTGACACCACTTATGCACATCTCAAATGACAGAGATTTCTAATGGGAATAAAAATAAAACCATCCGAGTGATGACATGGAATGTAAATGAGCTTGGCAACAGCATCAAAAGGCGCTTAGTCCTACAGTTATTACATCGCCACTCTCCAGATGTGCCGTTCCTTACGGAGACACATCTAGCTGGCACAAACTGTACACTATTTAAACGCACTAACTACCGGCTAGCGTTACATGCCGGATTCACCATGGGATCACGAGGGGTACTAATTCTAATACACAAAAGACTCCCCTTTACACCTTCTACCGTCACACAAGATGCGGGAGGTAGGTTTGTATACACAACAGGGACTCTCTGGGAACGCACCATAACCATGATTGCTGTATTTGCACCACCTAACCTACTAAGCCCTCTGCCAAATGACATCACGCCCCTACTCGCCAGCAACTCTACAGATCTGACACTAATTGGAGGAGATTTCAACGAAGTGATGAATGTAGACCTTGACCGAACACATGTATGTTCCAGGAACACAGACGTACGCACCAAACTTGCCACATTCACTAACGCACTAGGGCTGCATGACGTGTGGAGGACACTACACCCCGATATAAAGGAATACTCATATCACTCTGGAGCACATGCCTCACTGTCCAGACTAGACTATTTCTTCTTGCCATTAGGTAATATACATGAAGCATGTGAAGCACAACTACTTCCCAGAGGCATATCGGACCACTCTCTATTCATAATAACGATTAAAAGCAACAGATCGGTTCCCCCGCCCAATTGGCGACTGAATAGCTACTATTTAGGCTACCCAGACCTGGTAGAACATATCCAGAAGGTCACGGAATCGTATTTTGAGATAAATACTGACTCCGTAGACAGCCCAGGAACGCTATGGGAGGCACTAAAAACAGTGCTCAGTGGCGAAATCATAGCCTGGACCGCAGTCCACAAGAAAAAACACCTAAAAGCGATACGTGAAGCCGAAGTAAAAGTACAGAACGCTGAGGTTGCCCACCTGACCTATGACCAGCCAGAAACACACCGAGCACCACAATTAGCACAGAAACAACTGCAACACATAGCATTAGATAATGCAAAACAAGCACACACAGCGATGCGAGCAAAAGTGTACGAAACAGGGGACAAGGCGGGGAAAATACTGGCATGGCTAGAACGTAGAGATCTGGGCCTCACCCAAGTTAGGAAACTGACAACAGGGGAACCGGAACCACTAGTGGCAGACCAAGACATAGCGGAAGGCTTTGCAAAATACTACGCTGAGTTGTATAGAGCACCAGCCTCCCCAATTGCAGCCGACATCCACGAGGAAATTGCCCTCCCCACCCTAAATGAACAACAGTTTAACTTACTAAAACAAGAAATCACTGAGGAAGAAATAACCCTAGCCATGTCGGAACTCCAGTCAGGTAAAACCCCAGGCCCGAATGGCTTCCCCATCGAAATATGGAAGAAGATAGGAGCAAATGTAATCTCCCCACACTTATTATGCCTATTACAGCATTCACACTCACAGGGTTGTCTCCCCCCGACCTAAGAAAAGCCACTATAATAGTTCTGCCAAAAGCAGATAAACCACCTGACAAGTGCAGTTCCTATAGACCCATTTCCCTTATAAACTGTGAGGCAAAACTACTAGCGAAAGTCCTGGCCAATCGGCTTCAACGAGTTATACACACACTGGTGCATCTGGACCAATGTGTATGTATGTATGTATGTATTTAGTTTTTATATAGCGCCGATAGCCCGCAGGCATCAGGGCGCTTGTACATAGAACACAGATACTGCGAGACCGAAGACAGACAACACGTATGGGACGGACAAACGGTACAGCTAGCTAATGAGCGACGCGATCTCTAACTAAGGACCTGTGCCCACGGGTTCTTATCTAAAGAGGTATGTTTTCAGCCTCTTCCTAAAAACTGGGTGACTGACTTCGGACCTAAGTGATTCAGGGACGCTGTTCCACAGTTTGGGAGCCAGCACAAGAAAGGATCTGCCCATAGTTCTGCCAAAAGCAGATAAACCACCTGACAAGTGCAGTTCCTATAGACCCATTTCCCTTATAAACTGTGAGGCAAAACTACTAGCGAAAGTCCTGGCCAATCGGCTTCAACGAGTTATACACACACTGGTGCATCTGGACCAATGTGGATTTATACCGCAAAGATCCACTAGACAGAATATATACAGATTACATACAGCACTAGAAAAACTACCCGAACTCCAAGATCCCCTACCCCTACTCGCTATAGACTTCGAAAAAGCCTTTGACTCGGTCTACTGGGAAGCTATCCGGAGAATTATGCAACGCATGGGCATAGGATTGTACTTCATGAGCTGGGTGAAACTACTATATAACTCCCCGGAAGCAGTAACAAAGGTGAATGGGCATGTTTCGACCCCTTTCCAACTAGGTAAAGGCACAAGACAAGGTTGTCCCCTATCAGCTTTAATCTTTGTATTGGCAATTGAACCGCTAGCAGTCCTATTAAGAACCACACAAACATGGAGTGGTTTCAAGTTTCCGATGGCTGGGAGGACAAGGTGTCCTTATATGCGTACGACCTGCTAATATACCAAAAGACCCGCGAGAATCCTGCCCCATCGCGACGCGATTATTGAATAGATATGGCATATTTAGTGGTCTTCGTGTTAACTGAACTGGTCTAAATCCATATTATTCCCTTTGAAGCAAATAGATAACACAGTGCCGGATGACTGTCCCTACTGCGTTGAAAAAGAGCAATTCAGATATCTAGGCATACAAATTACGAATAATCTAGCGGACTATGTGCCCAAAAATGTACACCCAATAACGTTAAGGTTCAAAGAAGACGTCCGACAATGGATGTCCCTACCATTAACACTACTAGGACGCGCAGCACTTTTTAAGATGATGGCTCTCCCCCGCTTTCTTTACATATTACAAAACGCCCCGTTACCAATAGCGCCCAGTGAATTTCGTAAAATAGACCAGACACTTAGAAAACTGCTATGGAACGGGGGTCACCCACGCTTAGCACTCACCACCCTACAAAGATCCGTATGGGAGGGTGTGATTGTACTCCCCCGGCTACAAACCTACAATTGGGCCAGTCAAATGGCAATAGTGAATGATAAACTGCACGGAGACACCACACTGCCGCACAACAGAACACAAGACCTAAATCCACAAGAAAGGCCCATCATGAAATACCTCTATCGCAAAAAGGACCGGCCGGCTGCCCCATCCATGCTGTCACACATAACTCAAATATGGACGGATATACATAAATACTTAGGCTGGGACAAAAAACTAACCCCAGTAAAACCAATGTGCGACAATAAACACCTCCCAGAAGTGAATAAACTACCTAAATGGCCCTCTTGGTCACAACTAGGTTTAACAAAAATTGGGGATGTCGTGAGAGAAAACAAGATAATACCATTTGCAGACCTAGTCACCACCTTTGTACTCCCCTCCCGCCCCCCCCCAAATCAGCAGTATCACTACACACAGCTTAAACACACGTTAAAGGCCCACCTTCCTGAAATGACTGACACGCCTGATTATACCCCGCTGGAACAAAACCTATTCCCAGAAATGATTAAGCACAAAGTCACGTCTGCTATATACAGTGCCATAACTTATTTTGCCACCAATGAACTAATAAGTCTGAAAACCAAATGGGAGAGGGATGTGGGTACCATACCTCTGGAAGAATGGGTAGCTGCACTGATGTTCCCCAGAGAATCAACTATCTTCCAGGCTCGGGCTAATCCATCTGAAGATATTGCATAGAATTTATTACCCAAGGGTAGCATTATTCAGCTGGGGGAAAACCTCCAGCCCATCCTGTTTGAGATGCAAAAATGAGGAAGGTTCCTTCTACCACATCCTGTGGGAATGTACTCTTATTCAGCAATACTGGCAGCAGTGCTGCGATGAACTGTCGAGGGTAATGGGCAAAGTGATCCACAGAGACCCGAAACAATTGTTGTTGGGGATAGAGGGGGATGTTGAACTGTCACGATACCAAAAATTGTTTTTATCCACCAACACTGCATTGATCAAGAGAAATATAGCGCAACTTTGGGGCTCTGAGACGACACCGAACTATGCGCAATGGACCACAGACGTGGACATCTGTATTGCAATGGAAAAAAGAGTTTATACAGCTAGGGGATGCCCTAAGAAAGCTCAGAGAATATGGCAGAAGTGGGAAGATACCCACTGAGGGGTGGTTTGTATCGACAGACCGAACTGTCACCTGTGGACATGTGAAGGGAACCAGGATTACGAGACACTGGTGTAGCACATGTAACTAGACGTGTTAAGAGACTATAACAAACTGTAACCATGGTGTGAATTCGATGTTTGCTAGGTAAGGGAAGTAATTGTTACCTCGCAGTGCAAGGCTGTATGTTTTTATATTACTTAAAAAACAATAAAATGTTTAATTAAAAAAAAAGAAAATGATGATCACAAATGACTATTCGAAAAAAAGGTTATTAGGAACAGTGTATCCTCAACTATTGTATTCAACCCTTTTGTATTCGAAAAAATGACTGGACACCTTTCACATATTTTAACCCACCAGTATGCCAGAACTGGTCCCTTGGTTGTTTTGCAAAAGCGTGCCTGGTTCAGTTTAGTTGCCAACAGTAGCTGTGTTATAAGCTCTGCCCTGGGACCCGATGTAGGAAAAGTACGATCCCCAGGAACATCTCCCAGTAACATAATGAGGGGGCACATAGGGAGTAAGCACCCTGTGATATTTTTTATCCGTGACCAAATTTCTTGCCAATATGTTTGAATTGTAGGATACAGCCACCACCTATGTGTAAAATCTCCCAACTGCCCAAACCCATGCCAACAGCGGTCTGAATATTCGGGTAGAATCGCATGTAGTCTTTGTGGGGTCATTTACCAGCGATAACATATTTTCATCACACACTCCTTGAACAGGGTGCATCTAGAGCTTTTATGGTTTCAAACCCATATTTTCTGCCAAGATTCCATTTGAATCCTTTTCCCCAATTCCCTTTTTTGCATGTATGGAAGTTTGCCCTCAACCAAGGCTTTTTCGAGCAGGCAGTAACAATTGGAGATTTGCCCCTCTGAGACCTGAAATTTAATCCTTATGGGGAGACGTGAGCCTGCCTGACTAACTCGACCATTGGATACCCAGTGTCCAATCTGGAAGAACCTAAACCATTCCGTTTCAGTTAAGGCTAATTTTTCTTTGCATTCTATGAATGTGAGAGGATTTCTATCCTTATACATGTCCCAGAGCCTCAAAGTCCCAAGTGATTCCCAATGTGCAAAGATCCTGCTCGCCGTTCCTGGGGGAAATTCTGCATTCCGTGATACCAGCGATTTTGGTAGGAATGGCAAGTGGGCTGAAGGGAGGCGGGAGCAGCCTTGCTCTATAATATTCCACTTTGTGCGCCTATCGTCTAGTGCCCATTCCAACATTGGCGCAATCTGTGTTGATCGGAGGTAACGCTGTATAGAAGGAACCCCCATGCCCTTCAACCCTTTCGACCTTAGGAGTACGTGGCGCGAAATTCTACGTGGTTTGCTTTTCCAAATGATTTGACCCATTGCTTTCTGTAAATCTGAAAGATCCCTTTCGGGGATGACAATTGGTAGTGCCTGAAAGACAAACAGGAGTGTCAGTTAAATTGTCATTTTAAATGCGCCAACTCTACCCAGCCACGATATTTCCTGCACTTCCCACCGTTTTAGAGTGGCTTTAGTCAACTTCCACAGGGTGGGGATGTTAGCCCCCACAAGAGTATTATACGATTTAGTAATATGCACCCCTAGATATGCGATTGTTTTATCCACCCATCGTAAAGGAACGACTGACTCTAGTGCTAAACCGGTCTCAGGTGTTTCTCTGATTGCCAGTCCCACCGAATTCTGATGGTTAATGCAGAAGCTTAAAACTGTATAGAATCTTTCAAATAGATCCAGCAAAGGCAGGATCGACAGGAGAGGTTTCTGAAGAAAACATTTAATATTTTCGGCGTGTAATGCCACTTTATGTGTATTACGGATCATTTGTACCTGGGGTTCTACAGCTAGTGCAAGAATTAAGGGAGATAAGGGGCATCCTTGCCTCGTGCCCCTACCCAGAGGAAGCAAGGCTGTTTTGGCAGCATGTATTTTGATTTTAGTGGATGGAATTTGGAAGTTAGCCAATATTAGTTTGATAAAAGCAGGCCCAAAACCATAAGATGGAAGTACTGCTAGCAAGAGGTCCCATGACTTGCTATCAAAAGCTCAATGGGCATCTAGGGAAAGGAGTGACAAGGCCTCTGGGAATTTTGGAGCCATCGCCACTAGATCAACCACCCGCAAATTTAGTTGTGAGCCCCTCTATTTTTAATAAACCCTGTCTGGTCTTCATTGATGAGGAAGGACCTCTCCCAGCCTTGTGGCTAGGATTTTACTATAGCTTTTGGTGTCAGTATTCCGGATGGCTATGGGGGCGGTAGGAAGTGCAGATCTCGGGGTCCTTCTCAGAGTCCTACTCCAGTTTCAAAGTAGTGTGGTTGTGGATTCCGACATAGAATCCATTCTTTCCCAGAATTGGAGAAGGAATTAAATAAAGTGGTAAGTTGCTGAATTAACAGGGCTACGAATGCTTTGTAAAATCTGTTAGTTAACCCATCTGGAACGGGGTCCTTTCCCGCTGGGAGAGAGCGTATGGCTTGAGCTACCTCCTGGGCAGATATAGGGTTCTCTAATGTTTCCCTTGTAGTGTCAGAAATTCGGGGGAAGTGCGCCTGTTCGATAAATTCTCGGATATAGATAGGGTTTTCTTGTGGGGTGGAGACCTTATGAACTAAGTCTTCTATGATCTTCAGTTTCCCTGCTTCTGTGACTACCCGCTTCTCATTTTCACTCCTCAGAGTGCCGATGTAGTTTCGAGTTGCTGCTTTCTTAAGTTTAGTCGCCAACAGCCTATTCACCTTGTTGCCCTTAGAATAGAAGGACTGTTTTGTCCTAAGTATAGACTGTGCCACCTTCCCCATCATATGATTTTCCAGAGCTTGTCTATTCTGAGGTCCCGCAGTGAGAGCCTAGTCCCCTTTGCTGAATGCTCCCTCTCCTTCTCTTGGACTACTCCTTCCAAACTAGCCCGATGCAGGTTCTGAGTTCTACCCCAGGCCACTGATTGCTCAATAATGACCCCCGGAATGACTTCCTATCCCCGCAACCCACACAGTTCTAATGTCCATACCCTCAGTAACATTTTCTTGAAAGTAATTGACTGTAGCCTCCTATTGACTATATCCTCCAGATGTGCCCTAGCTACCACATTTGTTAGTATAGCCTCAATAAATCTCCATGGAGGTGTCTGTCTTGGCACACCTCAACCTAGATCTAGCTCTAATTTTACAAGAGAGTGGTCTGTGAGCGCTTTTGGTAAGATCTCGATTCCTTTAACCAGCGGGATGAGGGTAGTGTAGACCATGAGCAGATTTATCCGGGAGAAGCCCCCATTCATAGCAGAGTAAAAGTTATGTCTCTGTTAGAGAGAGCATTCTCATAAGTGTCATCATGGCGTAGTAGTTAATTCTGTCATTACCCCCTAATATGATTTCCCCTTCCATGAAGTCTGCCAATGTCTCTGAGAACTTCCCCAAAAAGTCAGCCTGCTTTTCATTAGGACCATACAGTACGCCCAATGTGAGTTTACGATTCCCCCAGATAACCCTTCAGTAGCATATATTTCCCATCAGCGTCACGCAAGACTTCCAATATTTGCAGCAGTAGGCCCTTGTGAACCATGATGGCCACTCCTCGTTTTTTAAGGCCTCAAAATATATTTGCCTGTACAATTTGGTAATGATATGCTTTTCATCTCCTTTTGCTAGATGGGTCTCTTGTAAGAACACTAAATCCACCTCCAAGGAGAGAGTCTCTGTAATATTATTTTCCGCTTTATTGGAGAATTGAGACCCCGAATATTCAGGGTCAGACATGAGATTTCAGAGGACCCCATCTGGATTGCCTTGGACCAAGACTCTGTCCCTAAGACAAAATGGGAATCCACAGAAGCCACTCTGAAAAATACTGTTGAGACATAATGCTTAAGAACTCATGGATGATCAGAACTAAAAGAAAAGAAGAGAAAAGGATTACCCAGGAACACATGTAATTCCCAAAAAACAAAACCATTAACTTGTACCTTAGAAAACCAACTGGCTGTTTGATGGGCCCCCTCCCGAGAATCCCACAACATTTTAACTGCCCAATGTATTTGTGTGACCAAAAAGGCAAGAAAAAAAGAATCCCCCATCCCTGCCCCCTTAACAACAATATTGAGCTCATAAGAAGTTGAACTTCAACCATTCGCAACAACCTCCCTATGGGCGCACATCCCCCGAGACACCCTTCCAATGCCCGATTATTTCCCCATAGCAAAAAGCAGAACCAAAAATGTCCTCTCTTCGCCATCCCTGATGGTTAGCTAGAATGAACTCAGGAAATCAGCAGCGGCCGAAGCCAATAACAGAGCAAGGCATCAGGTAGGGGCCTCACGACCTGGCCCCAGATCATCGACTAACAGCGGTTTCCCAGAGTTACGTCTTCTTCTGGGTTTCTTATTGTTGCTCCTGATGGATCTGTCAGGTCCTATTCCCATCTTTGCATCACCAGGCTCAAGGTTTGTTGCAGTGGCAATCAAATCAGATGCTGCTTCTTCTGAGCCAATCGCACATTGTCGGTTCTGGTACTCCAAGAGCAGTTTTCAGGGGAACCCCCAGCGATATTTGAGATTCTGTGATCACAGCCAGGCCCTTAACTATATTTAGTTTTCAACTATTCGCCAGAGTGCGAGGGGAGATATCCTGGTATGGGAAGAGCTTTGTCCCTTAAAATTCAACCAGCTCCTTCCTATGGGCTTCCTGCATGATTTCCTATTTTTGCCAGAAGTAGTTGACCCTGGAGAGCACATCAGGCACCAAGCCACGCCATTGCTGCATTGACGAGTAGACACGGTGTGTGCTCTAGGACTGTGGTGTCTGGGACGTACATTAGGAATCGGAACAAGTCTATCACATAGTCTGTAAGGTCTTGGTATTGGGTTTGCACTTGTTGCAGTATGCCTCAATTACAGATGTTATTTCTCCCTGACCTGTTCTCTAGGTCCCCTTGCTTGGCCCTGATCAGCTCCAGCTTCTCCTCGATGCCCACCACCCTGTTTGTCAGATCAGCATGCTTGTGCACCTAGTCGCACAATGGGTTCTCGACTTCATTTACCCGAGACCCATATGTGAGTTAAGATACGTGACCGTTTTGACCATTGGTTCTTTCGCTGCCTTGATCTCTGCTGTGAGGTCCTGTTTTAGGGTGGAGATTGTTAGGCAGAATCATATGCAGTAACCTTTGGGAACACCACACACAATTAAGACTACAAGTGACAGTACACATTCACCTTTGGTACAAGCCTGTACTACACAGTAAAGTGGTAGCGATGGCTGAGCAGCCAGACTTATCTCAAGAGTAAAGTGAGCAGTATCAATAGTTACACAAAGGACAGCAAGTACTATTGTCATGGTCATGGATTCAGGGGCACAGGCATGCAGGGGTTGCGTGCACAGGGGACCTGGGTGGACACTGTCCTGGCGCAGGATGCATTAACGTTGAACATTCCATCCATTAAGCAGCCCCAAGTGTATTCTTGGGTGTGGCTGCTAATGGATTGCCTTTGCACGTGGTCACGCTCTAGGAGTGGCAAGGTGTGGCTGGTAAACCAGCCCTAATGGGCGTGTCCACGTTCTCAGCTATATAAGCTGCCCCGATCCTCAAGACCGACGCTTCGTGTTATTCTGCATTTGCAAGCAGCGTAACGCTCACCGTTGCCTGAGGTCAGACTTACCTTTGAAGATCCTGCTTCCTGGACATCCTGCTTCCTGTCAGCATACTTACCAACTGGGGGAAGCTGTTCTTACCTGTACATCTCTTCGGCGAACCGAGTATTCATCTTTACACTTTCCGGAACGCCGAAATCTTCATCTTGGCACCGTAGCACGACACGCTCCATCGTCGACAGCAGTGCCTGCAAGGAAAAACAGAAGACAAGGTTAGACATCGAAAAAACAGTCAGTTTAAGGTTGCGCATCGCCATACTTCGCGCTTTTCCTTAAACCATCACTTACCTGCTGTCGAACATTGCGGTAGCATCCATCTTCCATCTGGCCACGTGTCGCGTCTCAAAGCTGCATTGAGGCCACATTTCCATCTAAGGGAAGAAAACAGAAGAGAGACATTATTACGGGCATAAATGGGAGCAACATATAAAGGCATTAAACAGAACAAACAGCATCACAAGAGCTCAAGAAAGACTTATCAATCATAAGGAGAAGCATAGTCGCAGTTGGACTGGACTAATCCTTATCAGGGATCAGTGAAGGAACTAGATCCCATTCGGTGTGCCCCTGCCAGAAGTAGCAGAACGGGGAACTTATATTCCATAATTCACAGGTTAGCTTTATGGGCCGGCATATGCTCACAGAAACCGTACTTTGGGGTGAAGGGTTCGAGAGGTACAACAATCACAGATGGGCGCACTCACACACTGTTATCTCCACGCAGGAGCAGTATCACCACGTACCACCGCTCACAGCTTTTCTACTGAGGGAGAGGCCTGAAGGGGGTGTTTCAAGTTCAGGGAGGGCTGCAACCATGCCCCAACGCCTCGGAAGGTGAGCATAACAACTATGGTTCAAACAAACACTGACTCAAGGATTCTGAGTAAAAGAATATACATTTATTTGCACATTCAATTTGTAAAACAGTTCACTAAATAAAGCAGCAGAGAATCTCAATCTTAATACACTACACAACACCCTATGAATTCTAGACAAGTTAAGCTCAAAATGAAGTGTGAGCTAAATGGCACTCCAGCAATTTAAAAGGGAGGGAAAGACGAGGTTAAACAAAATCAAGCAACACCAATAAATAAGTAGGCAGGGCAATCTAGAAAAGGCTTGCTACAATGAGGATTCAAATCAATAGGTGTCACACTCAGCCCCTGATCTCACCTGTTTGCCCTTTGTCGTCTTCTTCTTTGGAGGTCTTTCTGTGTTCCGGGACTTATACAGGTAAGGGCGGTGATCCTCCATGTCCAGTGTGGGGACCGCGAGCAGCCTCGGGAAGAAGACAGGAGTTCAGGATTCCAGGAAGGTAAGAAATCGGCAGTCAATATTGGCACAAGGAGGAGGAAGGTAACAACGAGCACACTAGCCGCGAACTCGGAAGGGAGCGTTGAGACATGCAGCGCCGGAAGGGGCGTGCCTGTTTTCTAGGAAGCCAGGGCTCTTGTGTAAACGCTAGACTGCAACGTGTCTGAGGCGCCGGCCATGTTGGGAGGATAACAGCTCCAACGTTGCGGTGCACCATGGACCAGGAAGTCCAAAAGGGGCATAAACGGTGAATCTTGACAATAGGCCTGGGCCAATGTTAATGGTTCAGATTCTTTGCAGAGGATCACACAGTTCAGAGTAGTTCGCGGTTAAGTCTTTGCCAAGAGTTTGAAACAAAGTTGGTCGCAGGAAAAGTTATTTAAGAGTAGAGAAGGACAGGCCCCCGGATTAGCGAAAGATTTCAAACACTTTCACTGCAGTCGAACGGAAAGGAAGTTCCTGGCAGATCCTGCAGGCTCACAGTTCCTGAAGCGACTGTCGGACTGACACGAAGTAGGAAGACTGGTTGGTCCTCCACTGCCCAGGGAAGAAACCAGCAGCAGAGCAAAGCAACAAATAAAAGGTGCGCTCCTTAAAACCCAAACAGGGTCCGGCCCTCCTGGCTATCCGGTTCACTACAGCTGTGCACAGGGGAGGGAGGCCTTGCTTGGTGTTTGGCGAACTGGTTGGTCCCACCAGCTCAAGGGAAGAAGATTCCTTGCAGATCTTCTCTGTCGTCGACGTTTGGAAATTCTGACCCGCAGCAGGGCTTCACCGACAGGTTCAGTAGTGGTAGTGGTCCTCTTCTTACAGCTTCTCTTTGGTTCTCTTGATCCATTGGCGACTCTGCCTTCCAAGTCCCAGAGACCTGCTTTTTATGCAGTTTTCCCCCATTCACACAGCCTGGCTGTCAATCACACAGCAGGGTGGCTGTCCTGGCGAGACAGTCACACAGCCAATCATACAGAGTGCGACATGGGTCTCCTAGGAGACACTGTGCAGGGAGTCTCTCAACCCCTCCCTCACATCCTGTCCCCCTCAGACATTCAGGCGCCCAAGGAGGGCTTCTGTAAAGAAGCCCGCCAAAAGACGGAGAACAAAGGAACCAAACCTGGTTTGGCGCGCAGAGTAAAACACGAGAAAGACCTTTTAAAAAAGAAATGGCGAATAAACCCAGCCAGAACCAAATAAAAGTCAATGGGGTCCAGCAGATTTAAGTTCGAGGCTACTAACTTAGCCTAAAACAATACCAAGGCTATTTACATACACCGCAATAGGAAAAATAGGGTAGATACCACTGCCACCAGCCAAATCTTAAAGAAAGGGGAACAAAATAATGTACCATGAGAGACAGACAAAAAGTTATCACAATTAACCCTTTCCAGTACTCTAGGTAAGATATTTTATACTGGGTCTGTGAATTTAAAAAGGCTAATAAAGTCAATGGCAACTTTACATGGTCTGGCAGATAGTAGCCAGTCCCAGAAAATGGAGTTTAAAGTGGGAAGTCTGAAAAAGTCAACCCTGCGTTACTGCACTGAAGGTGCTGTGTGACACACAGTAAAAAGATGATGCCTATGGAGTAGGTGAAGCTCCACAGTCTATGAACACAAAAATGTTAAACACACACAGCAAAACACATGTAAGAGTGGGAAAAAAAGGCTCACACTCTTACCAGGTGAAAAAAATAAATCCTAGAAATCCAACAAAGCTGCTGAGGGACTCGGTAGGTAAGGGAAATTAGCCATGGGTCTCAGTAGGTAAGGGAAATTAGCCATTCTTGAAAATTCTCCCTAACAGAGATCATTTCCATGAGATCCTCCTTAGTGAATGATGGATTAGTGCAAAAAATAAATCCTAGAAATCCAACAAAGCTTCTGAGGGACTCGGTAGGTAAGGGAAATTAGCCATGGGTCTCAGTAGGTAAGGGAAATTAGCCATTCTTGAAAATTCTCCCTAACAGAGATCATTTCCATGAGATCCTCCTTAGTGAATGATGGATTAGTGCAAGCGATTCCAGGGGGAGGACAGTGGATCTCAGCCTGGGTTTCCCTGTCACCCTTGTCCTTCTCTTGCATGCCTAATAGCGATTTAATGTCACTCGCTTTTGGTTTTGCCTCAGATTTCACCATCTGCTTATGGTGACCGGTGATCCCAACCAGTATCGTTATAAAAATTCCCTTAAGGCCCGTAATCGGTAACGCCAGCCACAATGATGCCCTCTCACGGCACTGCAGGGCCATGTTTTGCATCGTTATATTTGTCGACGAATGCTTAGTGCCCCAAACAAATAAGCTTCCTGTTGTCGCCTGTACAGACCAAATCAGGCATAGCTTAGCATTGAACTGCTCCCTTGAGGTGCAGGGTCCAACCGTTCTCACAGTTCATGACAGTCGCGGCTGAGACTTGGAAAATATACCTCTCTGTTCAGTGGAGATTGGACCTTGCAGTGCTGCAGTGGGATTGAATCCAACTAGTCTCCCCGGAGTGACTGGACCCACAGGTATGTGTCAAGCAACTGCATTCATGCCCCTCCATCACCACTCAAATCAGGCCGTCGCGTTTAAACGGATTGCCCTGTGTTCAGCATTCATTGAAGGTGTTTCGTATGGTAATTCAGACACCCCGTGCTCTCACTCACTGCTTGTAGGTCCACTCACAGGCGGACCGTTGGGATGCTGATGTGTTTGCCTCAGGACATCGCTCCATTGCTCGCAGAATGGGGGAGAGCCACCTATCTCCCTTTCACTTCAATCCTCGCCAGCAGCAGATCTCAGCTCGGTCTGGTGTTTCCAGGTCACATCAGTGCCAGCTCCCGACACCCGGATTGCAGCCAGCATATGCACCCACACAGACCGCTCCGAGCGATAGCCCGCTCACTGTGATAGCGCAGTGTTACAAGCCTCAGTCACACAGGACCCGCTGAGTTGTCTTTGCCGCCTGCCATGGCGTGAGATTAGTTTTCCTTCAGTAATCCGAGCCGGGACCAGGCACCAAAGCCACCAACAGTATGGTCCGCCCTTCCAAGGAGGCGATGCCAGACTATGGGGAATGATAAACTTATAAAACAGCATTTTTAAGGGGATTTCCAGGGCTTTTTGGCAGAGCCTATAGCAGACACATCCGACTCAGCTGCCACCTGGCCACGGCCCTCGCTATAGATTTCTATGAAATGAAAACCAGACCTATCGATCCCTAATTCTAAGGAGGTTTCCCTACCTAAACTAAAGAAACTCTGGTGCTACCTAAACTAAAGAAACTCAGGAAGTCAGTGTGAGTGAAAACAAAAACGCTACATATGCGTGTTCATTGCCCTTTTGCAAGCGGAGGCAGATTACATTTGCTGTGCTGCCACGCGTGCAATCATTTCGTTGACATTGGCAACTAAGACTTTTGAGAATGAAGAGTTAGCGGACGCTAAACTTGCATTTTCACTAATTGCAGCTGGCAAGAGGACTCTTGTATAGACAACCTACTGACAAGAGCACATGTGTATTTTTCTCACCCAAAGACTGCAGGATATACATATTGTATCGCAAGAGATATTACAAGCACCTACAGAGTAATACATTAGGTTGTACTTGTTATAAGGGCCCAGCCTTGAGAAAGACCCAAGATGGTTGAAACACGTGTTGGCTACTGAGAGGACCAAATATATATGACTTTCTTGTGTTGGATTGAATAATAACCCCAACAGGGGTGCAAATTGATGTCCATGGTATTTTTTGGAGCATTTGTACACCCCTGGCACGGTTTGGTATCTAGTGCCAGTTTATTGATTTCCTTAGTCCATTGGTATTGATGTCAGCGCACACCCTATACAAACCATCTCCTGTTACAAAACAAAAAATGCACTGTCCTGGTCTCAAAGGCTCCTATCCTATTCCTGTTACTACAATAAAACACCATAAAGTCCAGCTACTGTTCGTAATCCAGGAGAATGACTCTCTTCTTCTGGATGTAAAGCGTCCAAACGCCCCTCAGGTTGTTTAAAGCAAAATTTCCGGGTTCTTCGTAACCCAACAGAAAAAAAGCAGTTGGTATAAAGTTCTCGTGGGGCTAGGAGAATGACTCCCTTGTTCCAGCTGGCCCCCACAGTTCTCAAGAAGGATTGTAGCTCCTTTTTATGGTAGGTTTTTATGGTCTCTAGCTTTTGTACCAATCTTTATCTGCCCCCACTGGGATGATGAAGCTGTTCCTGGAGTCCTACCACACTTTTATGGAAATGGCCTGAACTGTATCACAGAATGGTTTCCGTTTTTCTCTCTCTCATTATAGGTTACAGTCTTGTAAATTCCCGGCCCCCTCCGGAATTGTACATGTTCCCATTACCTTCTCCCAAGGAACTCTTGACCGGTTTCACCAAGGGTCACAAGTCCACATTTTTTAGTTCAACTTCTTCCTTTAGTAGTTCTCGGTTTCTTGCCTCTCTCCACCTCTGGTTATTGTGGACCGCCTCAGCGTAACTGTCAGTCCCCTTGGTCCTGCTCTGACAGCTTACGCCTCCTCTATGGTCTCTCGCTCTCTCCTGATAGTCCCCTGCACGGCTCTGCTGTAGGCTACAGCGGGCGGTTTCAGCGCCATTGTCAAAGTGAACGGTCCACCCACTGCAGGTCGTGCCACTGCCTCTCAGTCTCTGCAAGTCTATCACGCCGGTTCCCAATCCACTCCAAGACACTTCTTTGGGTCCCCTTATTTCTCTCCTCAGCCTCGGAGACGAACCTCGCTGCCATCTCCCGAAGCCCTGCACCAGCTCTCCAGGTTTCAATAGGGCCCCTTTAGTCGCCTGGTTCTCCCTCTGGTTGTATCAAAGCTTCCAGCTGGCCAGAACCGCACATGCCATTTGCGGATGGGTCAGAGGATGACGAAGAACACAGTCCGTCTTTGCTGTTCAGATTAAATAGCAGGAATGGCCCCACCATAATGTCCTTCCAATTGACATCAGCTGCTCTAGCCAGCGTCCCGCTGAAATGTAGTGGTTTTTAGCGTTTCTTCGTCTAGGTACTTTTGTCATCAGATTGATTTGATATCTCACAATAACACATAGTTTCAGAGGTGATCTTAGGTTGATAAGGTTTGGGTGCTATCTACCTCCTACGTGATGGAATTTTCCCAGGGGTTGTGACTCCCAATTGTGTCCCCATGAGCTCCTCCTGCATGTTGCCACCCCTAGGGGGACTATTGGTTAGCGGCCTCACATTCCCTGCCCTCATGGGAAGGTATTCTCCCCTGGAGAGAAGTGACACCATCACAATGCTTAGTATTACTAACTGAAGGATTTTAACAACATTTTAATACATGTATCACTACAACGTAACTGATTTTAAATTGTTGTTACAAGGAATGTGGGACATGGATAACATATGTAATCTTGTGTAATGATCAACATTGGTTTAAGTTTTATATATGTAATATTTGTACTGTGTATAAAGTTAATACAACAACTGTATTACACGTTAAATTCAATTTGGAAATAAAAATTGAATGTATACCTGCCTAAGGGCAGATGCTAGATCGGAACTCTGGGCCAAATCCATTAAGCACCTTGTCTGATAGGACTGAATTTTCAGGATTCCTACTTCCAAATGCCTATTCACATCAAGCACAGGATTTGTTGTAGGCCATTGCCACTACCAGTTCAAAGTTCTGCCATTCAGTCTCTCTTAGGCACCCAGGGTCTACACCAAGCTGCCAAGAGTGGCCGTGACTTGCCTCAGGAAGGAAGGAATGCATGCATGTCTTTCTCTACCTGGACGACTGACTTATCTACGCTCGCTCCCCAGACCAGTCGTCAATACACTATTTCTGTATATGCACAGTTTGGGCTTTCCCCTGAACTTCTAGAAGACTCTGCTTTCGCTGTCTCAGTTCCTCTTGTTTTTCAGTGCGGTCTTGGACACTCACCTGGGCAAAGCTATTGCATCTGATGACCGAGTGGCAAACATCTTCCACCAATCTTAGGTTGCCTCAGCCTTTTATTATTTATTATTATTATTAAGGTATGTATTGAGCGCTGACCTTGATTACTCGATAGGTTTTGGGCTCTTGGATTGGTGAGAATGGACAAACTTATGGTTTCAGTACAGATGCCTCTATATGGCATAATGAAGCTTTAAAGATTGATAATAGATGTCTTAATTGGAAAAGTTGGGTTTCAAGAGGGATTTTGAACTGTTTTGGATGGGACTCGGATGTTGAGTTTTGAGGAGTTAGTAGATAGATTTAATTTGAGTCTAAGAGAAATGACTAGGTATTTGAGTTTGGCAACTGGGATTAATCAGAGGATCGCTATGGCGGGAGGCTCACGTGGGAAGAAGCCTGAGGTTAGTAAATTACTGGATGGTCAAGAGTATGGGGCACGAACTTACATGAATTTCATGCCCATGAATGCAAAACATTTGCATTTGATACTGATTGGAGTGATATTTTTAAAGTGGGTGTGAATTTAGGGAAAGATATGAACTTGTGTCTGATTCGGCAGAAGATTGTTGGAAGATTGTATTGGACTCCTGTGAAAATGTTTGAGTTTGAGTTTAGATGACTTGTGTTGGAGCTGTAGTTCGGATAGAGGTACTCTTTTACATCTACTGTGGGGATGCCCAAAGGTACTGTCATTTTGGAGTGAGGTAATAGAATTGATTTCATTTTTGGGATAAGTTTAATCAGATCTGCAGCTAATATAATCTTGCTCTCACATGTTGAAAGGGGTGTTCAGATTAGAAAGCATAACTTTTGGATTGATAGAGCACTGATGATTCCGATTAGATTGATTCTCAGGATCTGGAAAACTAGGAAGAAACCCAGCGTTGAGGATTGGTTGATGGATTTGAGGGGTTTATCTAGGTATGATAAGGTTTCGTTGAAAAACAGAGGCAAGGAAGATGAATATTTGTTGCTGTGGGGATCGTTTGATGCCCTCTATGATTGACTTTATATTCTGTGGATAATTAGAGGGTAGGATAAGGGGGTGTTTTTTCTCTTTGTGATGTTTGGTTTTGTCTTTGTGGTATTTTATGTGTATTAGGAATAATATTTAGCGGGTTCATTTAGATACGTTTTGCATGGTTGATTTTATTATTGGATTTGGTTTAAATGGTTTGCTCATGACTTTCATTTGAAAATGAATACTGCAATGTTAGTTTGATCCTATGTAGAACTGCTGTATTGTAAACCTAATAAACAGAAGTTAAAAAAAAAAAAAAGAAGCAGCAGAGTGCTTTTCAGAGGTAATAGCAGACAGATCTCCAGTAGGGGCGTGATACAGAGGGGCACAGAGGAGGGCTACCGCTGTAACGGGTGGTGGGGAGGAAAGAGGCAGGTAGCTTCTAGCGAGTCGGGTGGCGTGAGGGGCAATGTGATGGGCTAGGTGTTGAGCCTTCTCGTGCTTGTTGGATCTCATGGCCTCTTGAATTCTGATGTTTCTGGAGGCCTGATTGTGCATGAGATCACTTTAGTGGCTCATCGGTTGCTAGACAACTTGTTGAAGGGGACATTGCTTCGGCAAACCTTGCCTCCATGATCAGTGGACCTTACAAAGATGAGGACCCTCACCTGCCCAATCTGACGGTGAGCAGACTGCGGTCTCAATCACAGTCTCAGAATCACATAAATTTGCTGGAATTGAGCGCAGTTAGGCTGGCGCTGGTTGCCTTTCTACCCATGTGCATCCTGTTGCACCACTTGGACTTCTCCCTGAATTTCAAGAAGTCTCCAGGATTGCCATCCCAGTCCCTCTGATTTTTTGTTGAGGTCTTGGACATTCGGCTGGGTAGTGCTTTTTCACCCAAGAATCGAGTGGTAAACATCTTCCGGATGGAGCAAGACCTCCAATCCTATTAGCAAGTTCCTGCCTCAGCCTTCCTTTGCTTGTTGGGCCGCCTGGCCTCCTGCATTCCGGTGGTTCCGTAAACCGGATTACACATGAGTTCCCTTGTGTAACTCCTCCATTACCAGTGGTCTCAGTTTTAGGGGAATATGTTAGGCCTCTTGCAGGTCCCAAGCTGAGTTTCTCGAGATCTTGTGTGGCGGTCCCTGCCAGACAACATCTTGAAGGGGGTGTTGCTTCTGCAACCTTGGCCTCAACTAACTGTGATCATATATCCGTCCTTGAAAGGTTGGAGCACTCAACTGTCTAATCTGATGGTGAGCAGACTGGTCTCCCTTGGCGTGTTGGGAGTACATCAACTTTCTGGAATTCATGGCAACCTGTTTGCACATGGTTGCCTTTCTCCCCTGTTTGAAGGGTAAGTGTGTATTGGTCCTGATGGACAACACAGTAACCATGAACTACCTCAACAAGCGAGGTGGTGGGGGGAGCCTTTCCCTTTGTGCAGAGAAGCGATGCAGCTGTGTTTCTGGGCTCTGGAGAACGACATATCTCTGACAGTGACTCATCTAGCTGGAACAGAGAATGTCACAGCAGATGCTTTGACTCACTTTGGCCTCCCACAAGTGGGAGCTCTGTTAGGAAGTTCTGAAGGAGATCTTCCCCCACTTGCGGACTCCTCAGGTGGACCTGTTGACCTCCAGTGCAAACAGGAAAGAGTTGTTCTGTTCCAGGAAATGTCTTCGGCAGGGAGCTACGGGGGGACGCACGGATGGTCAAGTTGATGTTGGCCGTCACTATGTGTTTCCACTTATCCCTGTAATTCTGCTGGTTCTCGTTCCACATTAATTTTAACCGCTGTGGACTGGGCTCCGAGAACGTGGTACTTGGAGTTGCTGGACTTGTCCATCTGCCCTCCCTGGCGCTTTCTGAAGAGAGTGGATATACTCTCCCAATCGGTGGGGCGGGTCCTCCACCTGAGCCTCAGTAAGCTGAACCTTTTGTGAGGCTCATATACAAAGAGTCTGACTTGTCAGACAATGTCCTGGATGTGCTTCTCTCAGCTCAAAGGCCCACCACTAAGTCTAGTTATGCCTGCAGAGCATTTCAATTCTTGCTTTGGTGCTGGGAGAGGGATCTGGACCCTTTCACCTGTCCCATATTCTCTGTTTTAGATTATTCGCTTTGATTTGCCTGGGCCTGCAGATCGGAACTGTAGAGTTGTACCTGGCTGCTGTCTTGGATTTTTAAAGAGGACCCCTGAGCAAAACTTTCATGCAATGTTTGCGGGGTTTGTTTAATTAGTTTCCACCTTGCCAGTTTGTGGTTTCTGCATGGGATTTGAATTTAGTGTTGACATAGCAGTGCTCTGTTTCAGCCCTTACATTTACATTCTGTCAGATTGCTCACTCTCAAGGTGAATTTACTGGTTGCCATTGCTTACGCGAGACTGGTGAGTGAGCTCCAGGCATTATCTTTTAAACCTCCCTATTTGGTTTTCTCCAGAGAGGAGGTGACGTTGTGAGAGCACTTTCTTCCTACTAAAGGTGGTCTCAGTTTTCCATCTCTCTCAAAAGAATCATCTTCGTCTGTTTTTACCTCCACCTCATCCTTCCAACGCAATGGAGCTATTCCATCGGATGCTTACGAGGCAGACTCTCAGTAGCTACATCTCCCGGATAAGGAATGTCAAGAAAGATGGCAAGATTTTTGAGGGTTTTGCTGGTGCCGTGCTTGCAGGGCTACAACCAAACAGACCCTGTCAAGGTGCATAATTCTCTGCATCTTGGAATGCTATGATCTAGCTGGGAAGGATGTACCTGAACATCTCAGCGTTTGTTCTACCAGATGGCAGTCACCTACAGATGGGTGGTCCCTGTCTTGGAAATTTGACAAGCTGTTACGTGGGCTTCTTTGCACACATTTGCCAAATATTACTGCTTGGATTCAGTTTTGGTGCAGGATGCCTGCTTCGGCAAAGGGTCCTCCAGAGTTTTCGTGGTGTCCTCCTGCTCCCCTCCCTCCTCCAGATCCACCTCATGCTCTGGGAGTCTATCATAGATGATGAATCATTGGGAGGAAAAATTAATTAGAAGAATAAATTACTTATCTCAGTAATGTTCTTTCTGAAGGCTGGTCTTCCCACAAATTCAAAATTGCCCTTCCAACCTGCTCCTCTTGGTGGATAGCTAGTCCACCTTCACTAGTTCAATGGCCCCACAGCAGCTGCGTGCTATGGGAAAAGTCATAACATAGGTGATTTGGGCACTGCACCATGATATATACTGATCCTGCTGTCATGTCTGGCATGTAGGTGCCTATAGGTGTAGGGCGAAGCCGATCTTGCACTCCTTGATGCCGAAGATCAGCAGCTCTGGAGCTAGCAAATCATAGCTGAGGAATCTCTGGGAGGAACATCCATCAGAAAGAACAGTAGGGACCAGTAACTAAATAGTTCTTCAATGCATTGCATTCTCCCACAGGTTCCTCATCTTAATAGATATCCTCCAGCACCAGCTGCTCTCTGAACATTTTGTCAGGGGGCATAACCACCTGAACCACCCGCGCCCTAATGGTGCACCTGGCTCTGCGCCATCCCTTTTAGATCTTGCATGCCTCGACTCCAGCACTCCTTCAGTCTGGAGGTGGCATTGTGAGCACTATTGCACCCTTTACCTTAGTTCCTTTTATCCACATGCTCTGCATGGTGTTAGGAAGACACTTGAATACATGTTTTCATGCACCACTATGCCGTGCCCTAAGCAGTCAAGTTTCAAACGCTGCTAGGACTGCAACTGCAAAATTCCATCACCGACCCACACAACATTTATGTGTGCTGTCTGGGGATGGAACATAGCATGGAGCAATGTGGCTTGTGTCAGATGATGAACCCGACGTCCCTAAAACAGAGTGCTCAGCGAAGTTGGCAGTGGGAAAACGCCATTGAAGTTGCAAGCCTGATTGCCACTAGATCCTCTGAGGACGACGCTGAGGGGCCGATGACTGAAAAAAAGTGAGACTGGGAGGGCAGGCGACACAAAAAAATGTAGGTGAGGTCAACTCTACCATGCGGATTGAGTGAGCTCCAGGATGTGTCTTTTAAACCCCCCATACCTTGTTTTATTTAAGGAGAAGGTTACCCTGAGGGCGAGGCTGACGTTCCTTCCCAAGTTGATATACTTTCATCCCTCTTTCAGAGCCACCTTCCTTTTTTATTCCCTCTGCTTCATCCTCCTTAGGTGGAGGATCAATTTAATGACTTAGACCCCAAGGGTCGCTCCGCTATTATGTCACTCAGACAAGGGATTTCAGAAATGATGACCAGCTATTTGAGTCACACTGGTACCAACCCAGACAGGGCTGTTAATAAGCATACCCTGTACAGGTTCTATTTTCTCTGTATTTAGGAGCATTATTGTTTGCCTGATGATCTCACGGCCTATTAATCCTGGGTTCTGACAACTACCTCTATGTTAACGAGGGGAACACCTGTGACGGACATATGTTAGGCGGCCGCCTGGGCCTCACTGCACACCTTTGCCAAGTATTATTGGATTCATTGTCAGGACAGGATGCCCATTTTGGTCATGCAAATTCATTGGGTTACCTGGTGCAGGCAATGTTTATGCTCTCCTACAGGGTCTGTACTGCTTTGGTAGTCTAATTGAGATAAATAATCTGTGGGAAGAAGGAATCTATCACAGCAACAAATGACTTGCATCTCGGTAATGGTCTTTCAGATGGATTTGTCCTGTCTCCCACAGATTCCATATTACCAGTCTCCTAACCTGCCCCGTTTGGCGGGTACTTTGTACACCTCCTTATGTTTTGTGTTCCATCAGCTGCTGAGTGCTAGGGGATAGGTGGAACTCCGACCATGGGGTTCAACTGGACCAAATACACTGGACCATGATGTCACATCTCACTTGGAGTGCACCAACAACACTATTGCAGAGCCGCACTACACTTACTGATAGCTGAAAAAAATTTAAAAAGGCTGCTTGCCCAAGGAGATTAATCTGTGGGAGTCTGGTATAATCCACCAGAAACTTGAAATTATTTGGTTTTATGCTTTTCCTGTTATACATTGGGTTGAAAAATGAAAATGCGAACTGCTGAAAATGAGATAAATCTCAGGAGCAAATTTAACCTATTTTCGAAAAAAATGTAGTAATTTGATTGTGGCTACACTACAAATCTGTGATGGAAAAACTGTTTCACAGGTACATACGGAGAGGAGATACGGGGGACTAAGTAAGGGGTGTTTTGTTGCAATAGTGGCCTGCAACCTTTGGCTCTCCAGATGTTTTTGCACTATGACTGATGATCCCTACAATTGACTTAGCTGTCTAGGGCAGGTGTAGTCTTAGTCTAAAAGATCTGAAGAGCAAAAAGTTGCAGAGCTCTGCAATATAAGAACAAATATGTATATGTAATGTTCTTGTGACCACCTCTACTGGTTTGTCCTTAATTTTCAACTTTATTTTAGGACACCTATGTTGTAATGTAGAATTTTTCGCCTTGACAATTACGTTTGCGTGATTAATAATCAGTTAAAACTTTGGACTTTAAAACAATAAAATCTTAGCAGATCTAAACACTTGCTATCCTATTTCATCTTGTGGATAAAACAGTAAAACAGAATTAAAATATAAAAGATACTAAAACAGCAGCAAGTGGACATATTAATAACAAACTGCAATGAATGACCCAAGCAGCCTAACAGCAGGGTTTACAATTGGGTGGTGAAACTGTCCCAGCGTACAGCTGAAGCTTTTCCCCAATCAATCACAGTCTGAATTGGCAATTGCCCCAACTCAAAGAGAATTCCAGCAATTGGAACTGAGATTGGTATATGCAGCACCCTTCTCCACAACTTAGCCTTCAACTTTGCCCAACAAACCCTGTCGTCCCTTGTTTGAGCACCATAAACTAAGTTTGGGACAATTTTCTGTTTGAACAATTCCAAGACTGGTAAAAAAGAAAACCTTCCAAACTTGTGATCAAATTGAATCAGCTGGCTAGTGGCAGCTAGAAATGTTGACTCTACATCAGCCTCAGGCACCTTTCTGCCGTTTCCATCGTAAATGCACAAGCCTGAATATTTGTATGTGTTAACCACTTCCAAAGCATGACCTCTCAAACCCCAACCAAATTTCTTCCATTTACTCCTCGCCCTGTTGTGCACCAACATTTTAGATTTAAGGTGTTAATTGAGAGGTCAAGCTTACTAAAGAAATCCTCGACCGCCTGCAAAGCTCTTTGCAAGCCTATCAGAGTCATATGAACGATGACAAGATCACCTGTGTACGCTAAATATTGTACTGCCAGGTTTCCCAATTTAGGCGCGTTTGTCCTAGCAGTTCTCCATCAGGCAAGTATGTCTGTTGTATAGAAACAGAATATAAAAGGTCCAAGGACACACCCCTGTCGTGAGTCCAATCTAATTAAAATTTTTGTGCCTCAATGCAGAGCCTTCAAATTGCCGATTAGCGCTTGGGGAAAGCCGCTATCCGATAGACGTTTCCAGAGGATGGCCCCGTTAACATGGTCAAAAGCTTTATTAATATCCAGGAAGGCCAAATAAACAGGCCCCCCTTGTCCTTAGCTTTCGCAGCCAGCAGCACCAAAACAAAGCTATTGAGGGCTGCTCCCACCTCCTTCTCGAATCCTGCCTGATATGGATCCAAGCAATTGGCACCCCTAGCCCACTCTTTCAGTTCCTTTAGAATCATTTTTGCAAAAATGTTATTTGAGGCATCCAACAAAGAAATTGGCCTGTAATGCATTGGGGACAATCTGTCACCTCCCTTGAAGATTAAGACAATCAGGGCCTTACACCAAGTCTCCGGGAGTTTCCTAGTTACCAAAATATTACCAAACGGGAGTGACAAAAGTTGGGCCCAAAGTAAAACATTTGATTTGAAAGTCAGGTTAGCCAAACCATTGTTTTAATAAACAAAATAAGTAAAATGAGCCAAAAGGCACACTGTTGGAACACACTATTGGAACAGGAAAAACTTGGTTCTCTGCTCATTGTTACCAGGTTAAACCCACCCATTACTTACCATATACAGCGCTAGTATACATGCACATCACAGTGAATTTTCCAAAGCTTATTACATACAACCATGTCGAATGCTGTTTGCAGAGCTGTGTTTCAGGTACGTTTTTTCCTTTCTTATTCGGTGGCTCTTCACTATGAAGAGTTGTAATGTCAAACATTGCTCAATCATATTTTTCTTCTTTTAAAAACCCAACTGGCTAGCGCATCTCATCCCTTGTGACTAACAAAAGGCACTATTACACCCCCTCTGCGCATTTGCACATATCAGGGTTCCTCCTGCATTCTCAAACAGGATGTGCTTAAAAATGGGCTCAAAACAATGGTATTCTTCGGTGCCTCTTTGGAACAGGGGCAGGGGGGGTCCACAATGGATGACAGGGTCAATCCTGACCCCTTAATGCATTTTAACTGGAACAGTAGTGGTATTTCAATCCCTCAAAAATGCCAGATGTCTTTGACGAGGGGTGTGATCGTATCCCAATTGGGCTAGAACCACTTTGCCTCAGAGAGATGAGAGATTTCATAGAAGAATTATACAGTGAGTGTCTAATGGACCTGGCCTCTAACTTTTACAGTAAGACAGTGGTCTCAACAACTCCCCATAGTAGGATACCCGCATGGCGCTGACTCTGGGGAAGCATCATGCTTTTTTTAAGAAGATGATGGCCAAGGTGATGAACACACTGGGTTTGTTGGCACCGACTGCACCTAAAATCTGCTAGCCTTAAGTCGTCCTCCTTGCCCTTTGACCGGGATAATAAGAGGCTGAACACTGGAGGTGCAAGGTGTTTGTCTTGGGCAGCCTTACTTTTAGGGCAGTTGATGTGTCTTGCACGTTGGCCTCTGGACTGTGCTTTAAGAAGAGGCTGTGTCGGGGTCTTGCATTTCATTCTAGATCTGATGTTCCTAAACTTGTACCTGCGCAAGGACAAGTTCAAGATGGTCCCTTGGCCCAGATGCTTCAAGTCCTTAATCTGCATGATTGGTTGGTATCCCTGGACCTGAACGATGTCTAGTTATGTGTGCTGATCCATCTAAAGCTTAGGAAGTATCTGAGCTTCATGGTGGGATTATCCCACTACCAATTCACGATCCTGTGTCTTCACCAAACTGGTGGCAGTGATTGCATCTCGCCTGAGGAGGGAAAGCAAAAATGTATACCCCCACTTGGATGGCTTGCTCATCCAAACTACTGCCCTGAAACAGGCATTGGCCCATCTGTACCGTTTCTGCAGCTTATAGCACAGTTTGGGCTTGTCCCCCAACTTCAAGAACTTCAAGCTCCATGTTTTGCCAAGTCAGTCCCTCTGATTTATCGGTGCAGTTCTAGACCCTTACCTGGGAAGGGCCTTCCATCCTGAGAATCGAGTGTCAAAAATCTTCCAGATGATTTGTGGATTCCGGTCCAAAAGGATGGTTCCAGACTCAGCGTTCTACCACCTTTTTCTGGTGGTGCCGAGAGACCCAACTGTACATGAGGTCGATCCTGTGGCTACTTTGCCGTTGGTGGTCTCAACGCCAGGGTTACATGGTAGAACTTTTGTGAGTCTAGGACAGTGCGTCATGGGACCTTGTATAGTGGTTCCTGGGGGAAAACATTCTGAGTGGCTTGTTGCTGTCCCCAACTGACAGTAGTTGTAGATGCGTCCTTGAAGGGCTGGGGCGCCCACCTGTTAGACAGAACGGTGAGCGAGTTTACTTTCTGGTGGAAACACAAAAACACATCAATGTGCTGGAGCTACGTGCAATGAGCCTGGCCCTGGTCACTTTCGCCCCTCAATGCGAGGCAACTGTGTGCTGCTTTAATGAACAACACAATGTCCATACACTACCTCAGCAAATGAGGTATTGTAGCGTCTTTGCCTCTGTGCAGAGTAGAATGTCACTCTGTTTTTGGGCTCTGGAGAAAGGTGGTGGATCATCTAGCCAGAACGGGGAACTACAAAGCGGACGCCTAGAACAGACAGAATTTTCCAGGTGGTTTTCCAGGAGGTTCTGGAGAAGATCTTCTCTTTGTGAGGGATTCCTCAAGTTGACCTGTTCATATCCATTGTGCGAGTTCTGCTCCAGGATCTCGATATCAGAGAGATCCTGGGGGGACACTGACTTTGATCTCCTCTATGCATTCCTGGCGATCACTGACCTTCAGCCAATTTTTAGGAGACTTAGGCTGTTCAGTCCCACCATGATTTTGATCACCCTGGATGGGGGCCGCAAGGGTCTGACAACCCGAGCTTCCGGGCATGTCTAGGTGCCTGCCCTGGAGCCTTCCAAGGATAGTCGACCTACTCTCCCAGTCAAAGGGGTGGATCTTCCATATGAACCTCAGCAGCCTGAACCTTCAAGCTTTAGTGCTGAGACAAAAGGAGTGGGATTTGTCAGATAACATCCTGGCGGGCGCATTCCTCTCAGCATGGATGCCTACCACAAAATATATTTATGCCTGCAGGTGGTGTACATTCTCGGTTTGGTGTCGGGGAAGAGGTTTGTACCCTTTCATCTGTCCTACCTCCACATTTCTGGATTTCCTACTTTCTAATGGATTGTGTCCTCCCACGTATTCCTCATCTTATGACATCTCCATATCCAGCTTTAGTTGCTTTGGAAAAAAGTTCCAGCATGGGACGCTGCCTGTCGACTCGATGTCCCTCGAAGGCCTCTAGCTCTGTGCCAATGATTCAGTTCCGTTTTTCTGAGCGAGCTATCTCTGTAGAAGATAGGTTTGCTTCGGTTCCTTCGAGAACTAATTTGGTGAAAAATAATGGCATCGTCATCCGCATCATCGACTTCGAGATCAGGGTTAAAAAATGCCACGACTGTGGGGCAAAAATGTCCCATCAGGTGTTTCTGTGGCGAAAGCCCTGAAAGAGCATAGAGGGAAGTAAGCTGCAGGTGGGTCACATAAATCCCCTTCGACGACTCAGTTGAAAAAGCGATCCTTCCGACTAGTCGAGAGGCGACTCTCCTTATCATAAAGAAAGCTAAAAGGTCTTAAACCACTCGTCATCGTCCTCACGCCGTGTGAAGAAAAGGCATCACAGATCGCCGTCTTCGTCGTTGAGTTCATCCCCTGAATGGGTCACTTGCACAACCAAATCAGCCTCACCGGCTGAATGGCAGAGATTCAGACTGGCCAAGGAAAATCCTCCATTTCCTTCGATAATCCTGCGTTTCCTTCGATTAGAGAAAAAACTCCTTTGAAAATAAAATCTTTGACGTCATAGACGCCGAAAGATTCAACATTATTCGCTAAGAAACCTTTGACACCTCAGCCATCGAAGACATCGACGGCGTCAAAGACTTTGACGCCATTGTCGACACACATGACGAAATCCTCAAAGGAGGTTGAGAAAGCTTTCACCCCACTGGCAAGGAAATACTTTAAGTCACTTTAAGTCACTTTCCTAAATTTCTGAGGATGGTCAACCATCTTCTCATGAATCACGTACATTTGGATTACAATATTGGACAGTGTTGCAAGGGCCTTAACATCAGGGGAGTCAAGAATACAAAATCTACTTGAAACTCTGCAAACTGCAACTGGGATAGACACTTCCCTCAAAATTGAGTTTTGAAGACCAGATCCCTCAGACCAAGCTGATGGATTGTACAGACAACTGATGCCTAGAGTCATAGAATATCTGGGATGGAGTAGACCTGCACCACTTTTTGAGCAGGATGATCTCACATATATTTTAGGTAAGGGACCCCAGGAGGACTTCTTCCCTTTCATGTAGCCTAATAAAGGCGAGTTAATGCCAACTGGGAAACGCCGGAATTAATTACAACTGTGAATAAAAAATTGATAAGCAAGTACAGAGAGTCCAGCAGTGACCCCCTGTTATCTATCAAAACATCATACTCCAGAAAGTTTGGTGGTTCAGGCCGCCACATCCACATGGAAACAGAATGCATACCCAACAATTCCTCCCAACAGAGATGACAAACTGTATGATGTTTTGACAAAAAAGGTCTTCTCTGCGGGATGTATCGCCCTTAAGTCGGCAAATGCCACGTGTGCTCTGGCTAAATTCACTTTTACCCTATGGGAATGTATATCGATGGCGGGTGAACATATCCCTGAAGAGGAAAAGAAAGACATTTTTCTAAATATTGCCAAGGATGGGAAGGATACAATGTTCAAATCCCTTCAGACTGGTCTCGACTCTGCTGACTGTATCAGCGTGGCTATGGCGGCTAGCACTGTAATGCACAGATTTGTGTGGTTGAGAAAGTCTGGTTTTGCTCTGGATGTGCAATCCAGACTGCTTAACATGCCCTTTGACGGCACACATTTATGTGGCACCAAGGCTGATGAGAGCCTGGAGAAGCTGCAGACCTCCAAACCAGCATACAAATCCCTTGCTGCTGCAATCGGACATCCACAAACTCGCCCCACTTGAACGGCTTGGAGTAGCAGGTCCTTTCGCTATTATTCCTCAGTTGGAAGAGGGAGAGGACTGTCGAATCAAAGAAGTCAGAGAAGATTTCCCTGTGGTGGATGGGGAAGAGGTGCTAAGCCCGCTCAGGCAACAGCTACTTTACCCTCAGCCCCTGCATCAGCCGCCTCAAAACCTTTCTGAGGCCTTAGTCCACAAAACCCTGGTGGGAGGCAGACTCTCACAGCATCTGAAAGAATGGCGAGGCATTACTTCAGATTTATGGGCATTGAAAACAGTAGCCCAGGGTTCCTGCCTTCCCTTTCTAAAAAGGCCTCAGGATCATCCACCGGGGAATTACTCTTTCAAAGTTCCAGATCTGCTCCTTGTGCAGAACATTTTTGACTCAGCTGGAGAAAGGCGCTATAGATCCGGTACCTGTAGCGTAGAGGAACAAGGGTTGGTACTCCTCTTACTTTCTAATACCCAAAAAGGACGGAGGATTGAGACACATCTTGGACTTGAGAGACCTGAAAAAGTTCTTAAGGAAGGACAAGTTCAAGATGGTTACCCTTTCTCAGATCCTTCAGGCCCTCCAACTTCCGGACTAGATGGTATCATTGGACCTTCTTACTTTCATGTGGCAATACATCACAAGCACAGAAGGTACCTGAGGTTCACCGTTGGCGGTTCTCATTATCAGTTTCGAGTTCTGCCATTTGGGATGACCTCCGCCCCAAGGGTTTTCACCAAATTGATGATGGTGGTGGCAGCGAGTCTTGGGAGAGGGGGGATTCACTGACGATTGACTGATCAGGGCACGTTCTCTCGAACAGGTCCTGGAACATCTCAGCTCCACCTGTCACTCCCTCCAAAGACTGGGCTTCTCCCTCAATTTCAAGAAGTCCCACATGGTACCTTCTCAAAGGCTCCAATTCATCAGGGCAGGTCCAGATCTACCCTTGGGAAAATCCTCTCCACCCGAGGTGAGGGCTCAAGACATTGTGTAGATTGTCACCAAATTCCAGGGTGCCCATCGTCTTCCGGCATTCCATTTTTTGAGGTTGCTCGGCCTCATGGCATCCTGCATTTTCCTTTGCCAGAGGCCAGAGCCAGAGGCTCGCTTGATAATGAGATCTTCAGTGGGCTCTCAGGACTCAATGGCCGCAGTTTTCAGGCAGGGTGTCGGACCTTTGTCAGGTTCCAAGCAGAGTCACATAGGACCTTCTGTGGTGGGCCTGTGAGGAACATTTTCTGAAGGGAGAATCCTTTTGGCATCCATGGGCAGAGATAATTGTAGTGACGGACAGGGGAGCTCACGCCATCGATCTGAATCAGAGTCCATACTACACATCAACCTTTTGGAGCTGAGGGAGATCATACTAACGCTGAAGGCTGGGGTGTGGCCAAGAGGTCATGGAGTGAGACTTGTCTCCGAGACGTCTCCTGCAGATGCGTGAAGATCCTTACCAGAAAAGTGCATCTGCAGTGGGTATTTCACATGGTACCACATGGTACCTTCTCAAAGGCTCCAATTCATCAGGGCAGGTCCAGATCTACCCTTGGGAAAATCCTCTCCACCCGAGGTGAGGGCTCAAGACATTGTGTAGATTGTCACCAAATTCCAGGGTGCCCATCGTCTTCCGGCATTCCATTTTTTGAGGTTGCTCGGCCTCATGGCATCCTGCATTTTCCTTTGCCAGAGGCCAGAGCCAGAGGCTCGCTTGATAATGAGATCTTCAGTGGGCTCTCAGGACTCAATGGCCGCAGTTTTCAGGCAGGGTGTCGGACCTTTGTCAGGTTCCAAGCAGAGTCACATAGGACCTTCTGTGGTGGGCCTGTGAGGAACATTTTCTGAAGGGAGAATCCTTTTGGCATCCATGGGCAGAGATAATTGTAGTGACGGACAGGGGAGCTCACGCCATCGATCTGAATCAGAGTCCATACTACACATCAACCTTTTGGAGCTGAGGGAGATCATACTAACGCTGAAGGCTGGGGTGTGGCCAAGAGGTCATGGAGTGAGACTTGTCTCCGAGACGTCTCCTGCAGATGCGTGAAGATCCTTACCAGAAAAGTGCATCTGCAGTGGGTATTTCAGCACTGGAAGACAAACACGGGCGTGTGAAATGGTGGAGCATCCTCAGGGCGAAACTGGACACCTGTGACCCGAAGAGGACCGTCAGAAGATTGTGACAAGCGGAGGCATAACTGAAACAAAATGGCCGGCGGCAGAGAACAAAGGAGAAGAGGCGCCTGACGAGAGAGCGGACATCTGGAATCGTGTTACTGGCGTCCTGGGCTCTACCGGGAGCAGAGAAGACTGCGCGGTTACTACAATATAGCAACGAGGCTGGCCTACTGACTTGACTGCACTGGAAGTGCTACTGATGCAGTCCCACATGAAGCGACCTGCAGCTGAAGCTCAACAATGAGGAGCGGAGGCCTGAAAGGCGGGGTAGAGCAGACGAGAAGACTGCGGTAACAAGCCCCTACAGAGAAAGCCGCCGAAGTCCAGCGTGGCGATCTGGGGACGGAATTGGAACGGACACTGCATCACGACTGCCGGCATATAAAGGGAGAGGGGCGAAAACTTGTGGCATGGAACACTGACTGCAGAGGATGAACCCCGCAGACAGAAGCATTTGAAGCAGGCACACACATACGCCGGACCGGCGCACATAGCTGAGATGCACTGGGAGTGCTGCCAGCCTGACAAAAAAGCATAGCTCTCAACTCACACACTTTTGGCGGGTGTCACCCGCCCTTGTACAGGGCTGACTCACCCGCCAAGCCTCCTGCACGCCCATTCATTCCAATGGGCGTCTCACCCACCAAAAACAAAGCCATGTGATTTCACCCGCCTTTGCAACACAAACCGTTGAGAGCTCTGATAAAGCGGGGGAGGACCCCCGGCCTACGATTGCTACACATCGGATTGCGAGGTGTGGGGCCCCCAGCAGAAAGAAGGCAAGTGTGCACCAAGGCCAGTTACCAAGCAAACTGTAAAGAGAAGGCGCCACAGACAAGTTAGTGCGCAGTGGGAGCCCTGATCGGTACTGGTTGCCGTGGATGCACTGGGGACACCAGCCTGGCAGTACCTACGGTCGCCACAAGGCTATACCTGGAAAATAGGGCACCCACTCAGTAATGCAAAACACATCAGAGGGCAACTCTGGCAATAAGTGGAAGCAGGAAGGGCACGGAAGCCTAGACATAATGCCACAGTGAGCACTGGACCTACAGGCCAACAGGCAAATGTGCATCTGATCGCTAGGTAGAAGAAACCCCTGGTTGGACCAGCAAGGTATAGCAAAGAGGCAGAGGGAGTACCGCTCCGAAACAAGTCTGTGTGAGGCACGCTTGGGAAGGGAGAGAATGCCCGCGATGCCCACAGGGTCCAGCTAAGATAGGCAGCTCAAACATAGACACGAGAAGTGTACATAAGTCGGTAAAGGAACCGACTGTGAGACAGACAAATGAAGTGCAAAACCCAACCCCAGGTCCGAAAGGCACCGAGAATCCAGGGCCCACACAGCCAACCAGAGTGCCGGACAGTGCGCACACATCTGACGAGACGTCCTGCACCTGGCAGGCCCTGGGGGCAGCCTGTAACAAATCTGCAAGCCAGACAGACCGAAACACGGCAAACTACATCCAAAGCATGGCATCTAAGGCACCTAAAAGGCAAACAACCAACAATGGAGGAATATACAAAAACGCCTCAGCCTTCCCAACGAGCTAGAAACAAAGAAAAGATCCCGCAGACAGGCACGACACCGGCATGAAATGATCAACAGATCCTGGACCTGAAAATAGCATGGGAAACCAAGCTGGAAGCAGTTATGGCAGAGATCAAACCATCATTGGATCTTAAAATAGGAGCGGTACAAGAAGAGGTTAACCTACTGAGGCAAGACGTAAGGAAAATATCGTACAGGTGAACTGGAGAAAAAAAACAGACTTAAGCACAGCTGCCTGCATTTCACACGCCTCGGTGATCCACATATTACAGCAACAAGTGAACCATCTAGAAAACAGAGCTGAGGAAGCGGAAGGACAGGCCTAAAGAAACAACATACGCATTGTGGGGCTCCCGGAGGGAGAAGAGGGACCAAACCCTACTGAGTACATCGAGAACATGCTGTTATAAGAGATAGATGGGGGGCACTCGCCCAAGGGTTTGCGATGGAAAGAGCGCACAGAGCCCTGACAAGAAGGACCCCCCCCCCGGGAGGCTCCCGAGACAAATAATTGCCAAAATCTTAAATTACCGAGATAGGGAGAAGATCCTGGAATTCTTCCAAAAAGGGGGCACAATACGAAGGGCATCAGTGCCTGTATTAGCAGAACCGGACTACACACTCCTGGTGCAGAGGAGGCGGCTGAACTATGGGACATGAAGAAGAGGTTACGAGAGGCGGGCTACAGGTACATGCTGATGTATCCGGTGAAACTGAAGGTGTTTCACAAAAACAAGGCCTTTTTCTCGACACCACAGAGGATGCAACCGAGTGGCTGGACGGACAGAATTGCCCTTCCGAGGCAGACACACAGAAGGAGGACGGAACAGAGAAGTGAAGCAGCGGTTACATTAGCTCAGGTGCTGCATAACCATGACATTGGGACTAGAATATAAGAAAGAGCATATAAACTGGAAAAGAGATAGGCTCTAAGTTAAAAAAGCGGCCACATTTAATGTAATGAAGCATAAGCGCGGGAGATATAACGGACCCATCATCACATAGTTAGTTTAGACAGGTTACTGAGAGGGTAGTAACCTCCTGCTGAGTCCCTAGCACCGGCAAGCCGAGATAGGACTAAATGCGGGATCGCCTGAGATCCACAGATGGAGCTGGGCAACAGTTGGGAAAGGGAAGGGTGGGGGGTGGGAGGGGAGTTAGGGGATTTGCAGTGGAATTAGTTGGGGTATGAGCTTACACCCACACGCTATTGCGTGCAACGCGAATGGCGAGGAGGAAGAGAGGGGGGACAGGATACGGCTGAAAATGGGAGACCTTAAGATAGTAACCTGGAATGTTAGAGGGCTCAACAGTTATTTGAAAAGAAACAAGAACATAATGAACTTGAAGAGGCAGAAGGTAGATATAGCTCTATTACAAGAAACCCACCTCACGAAGGATAAACGGGAGGTGATAAAAAGGAAATGGAAAGGGACCACAATCTGGGCAACATACTCGGCTTATGCCAGGGAGGGTGATTACTTGGATTGCTCCGCACGTACCCTTTAACCTAATACAGTCCACAGCAGACCCAGACGGGAGGATGGTAGCGCTGAGGGGATTGATTGAGAATAAAGAAGTGTGCATTATTAACACGTACGCCCCAAACCAAGACACTGTTGCCTACTTCAAGACCTTGTATAGCAAACTCAGCCCGTACCTGGGAGGAGTAGTTATATGGGGGGGGTGACTTTAACTGTATGTTAGACCCGAGGATGGATAGATCAGATGAGAAGCTCAGCAAACCCACCCCCGCTGCCAAAACTCTGAAGAATTTAGTGAGCGAACTCCAACTAGAAGACATATGAAGATTGCGTCACCCACAAGATAGACACTACTCGCACTACGCGGCTCCACAGAACTTGTACACAAGGCTGGGCTATATGTTTGTCTCTAATGAGATGACTGAGAAGATAGAGTCAGCAGAATATAAAGCGAGGGTCCTGTCGGACCATTCCCCATTGATCTTGATGTGGCGACATCGGCCCCCCAGAGCTAAAATTCCCACATGGCGTCTCAGAACTGAGGCACTGAAGGATACAGTGTTCAGAGAGGACCTAAGTGTGGATATCATTGAAAAGAACACCGGAAGTGTAGACCCGGCGGGCACTCTGTGGGAGGCGTTTAAGGTGGTGGTAAGGGGGTCAGCCATATCAAAATACAAGGGGCTCCAAGGTGAAATAACTCGAGAACTACAAAATGCCAAAATGGAACTAGAAGCCATCATGAATAGGGGGGACAGCTCCCTAGAGGCTGCTGAACCCATAAGTAAACTTCAGCAGGCGTGTGGGGGACACTGGGAGAGGCTATGTAACCTAAACTATAAGAAATACACGGAAAGGCAGCATGCGGGAGGGGACAAGCCGGGAAGGCTGTTAGCATGGTTATATAAAAAAGAGATGCCCAGACAAGCCATTAGAGCAATAAAAGGGAAGGAGGGGCAAATACTTGACACCCAGGAGGGAGTGAATGATGGTTCCTAGACTTCTACCAACAGTTATATGGAGATGTGAAAGGAGGAGAATGGAGGGAGATAGTCGAAACACTAGAGGATATAGGCCTACCGAAGCTGAGCGAAGAAGAGCGAGAGAGCCTAGGCACCCCGATCACACTGGAGGAACTGGAAGCTGTAGTCCAGCAGCTTCCCACCTGCAAGGCCCCGGGAGCTGATGGACTCCCTAGTGAGTTTTACAAACTGTATGGGGCGGAAGTGCTCCCCCCATTACTGGATATGCTGAATGAGGCATGGGAGACAGGAAGATTGCCGGAATCCCTTAGAGATGCAAACATTATCCCGCTCCTCAAGCCCAACAAACCTAGTAAAGACTGCGGGTCATACAGACCGCTATCCATGCTAAACCAGGATAGCAAGATTCTTACGGCGGCGCTGGCAAACAGACTGAGGGAGGTCATAGACAAACTCATACACCCAGATCAGACTGGATACGTGCCACACAGAAGCATATTTGATAATCTTAGAAGGCTTCACTGTGTAATAGAACAATCGGAAGGGGATACGCAAGAAATGGCAATAGCCTCGCTGGACACGGTGAAGGCCTTTGACTCAGTCAGATGGCCCTGGTTGATGGCAGCACTGAAGGAGAACCCCTGGCGGTATATTTGAGACAACAATATGAAACAGTGGGAATTTATACGAAGGGAGGACCACATCTCATTTCACTGTGCACCGATGATATATTGCTATACCTAAGATATCCAGAGGAGAATCTGCAATACATCTTAGAAGTGATGGAACGATTTGCGTCCCTCTCGGGGATTGCAGTTAACCCCACAAAATCATGCTTGTTCCCACTGGGTAGATATACAGGGATCCGGCAGGAGAACCTACCAATATTGCAGATACCCTGGGAGACTAGAACCTTTAGATACCTGGGCGTAGATATTTATCACAAAGTGGAAGATGAACATACTTATTACACGATGAGGGCAGTCACGAAGTTGGAGAATAGCATGAGATTCTGGGCGAAGCTCCCCCTGGCCATGGTGGGAAGGGTGGCGCTGTTGAAGATGGTCGCACTGGCCAGGCTATTACACTTTTTGTAAATATCCCTTTTATGATACCCAAGCGTTTCTTTGGCAAATTACATAGCCTATGTAGAGGCTTCATCTGGCAAAACAGCAGGAGTAGGATAGCCTTACGGAAGTTGCAGAACACATATGATAGAGGGGGTATAAAACTGCCCAACTTCAAGATTTACCACTTGACTAGTCAACTACAGTGTGTGGCGAAGTGGCTGTTGGAGGACCCCACGGCGGAATCCAGATTATTACAGTCTGAATGTGCCCCGTTTTTCCTGAAAGAGATAATATGGGTGCCCGAGCCAGAACTGAGAGGGTGTTCAAGGTTTTTGGAACTGGGGTGGAGGGTATGGGGATAGAGCTTGCCGGGCTATAGAAAACCCGAACCCATGTTCCCCGCAGATGCCGCTAGTGGCTCTGGTGGGAGTAGACGAGCAACTAAGGAGGACAATTTGCAAGTACTGGGAATCGGTTGGTATAGCCACATTGGGAGATCTATGGAAAGAAGGGAAAGCGATGGAATTCGCAGAACTAGAAGAGGACACTGGGCTACACCCGGGGCAATATATTACCTATACCAGAGTGATACGGAGGGTGAGAGAGTCATGGCCCGAATCGGTGCTTGTAGAGCAACCCGATGAAGCTATAGAAACAATGTATGATATATCGGAAGGAGGACATGAGGTCTCCTGAATCTACAAACTTTTGATGTCTAGGGTGGGACAGGAGGTGTCCCAATTGAGAAGGGATTGGGAGGATGAAGTAGGGGTGCCTATGCACGATGGGCTATGGGAACGGGCCCAAAGATATCACAAAAGAGTGTCTAGAAATGCGAGGTTGCAGCAGATACACCTGTATGTAACTCATAGAGCATACATGACCCCCCAGAGAGTCGCCAGATTCAAGAACGCGGAAACACAAGCATGCCCTAAATGCGTGGAGGTGAACGCGGGGATGGTACATATGTTCTGGGCATGCCCGGAGATTGGGAAGTTCTGGGGCGAAGTTACCGACAGGTTAACCGGGAGAGGGATTCGGCTGGACGTGGAATCCTTATGGGCTTGTATGGTGGGCGGCTTTGTGAGGCCTCGAAACCTGAGACATGTGAACAAATTCAAAGATTTGGCCTATGTACTGGCTAAGCGTAGAATCGCTATGGGCTGGAAGGCGTGCCATAGACCCAATATAGAGGCGTGGTTGCATGACCTCCAGAAATGGGCGAACGCTGAAACAGTGGCATGGTATGAGGTGGCTAATAGAGGAGGGGAAGAGGAAACGGAAAGCCTAATGGCCTGGAGACACCTAGTAGCCACATTGAATGTGCCTTCCCAAAGACGCTCAGATGATCAGGACTCCTCTAGACATACAGACGAGGACTATCCTCTAAAGGAAAATAAAAGGGAAAGTGATGCAGAGTAAGCTCGAGTTGAGGGGGGGGGGGGCAGAGGGAGAACAGTAGCCATTTTATGTAAATGCATGTGATGTTAATATCTGAGACACGCACTGTTGGGTTTGTTTGTTGTTTATTGTTGGTTAAAAAAATAAAAACTGTTTAAAAAAAATAAATACTAACGCTGAAGGCTTTCCTGACCTCTGTAAGGCGAAAGAACATCCTGATGATGACGGATAACGCAGTGGCCATGTACTACCTCAACAAAAGAGGAGGTGTAGGGTCACTACCACTGTGCAGAGAGGCAATGTAGCTCTGGTTCTGATCGATTCAAGACGGAATCTCCTTATCGGCAGTTCATCTAGCCGGAGAGGAGAATACAACGGGGGATGCTCTGAGCACACAGAGCGCAGTCTCCCACGAGTGGAAACTAGCTCAGGAAGTTTGTCAAGAGATCTTCACCCTTTGGGGAACCCCTCAGGTGGATCTGTTCGCGACCAGTGTCAAGTGGAAGTGCAAACTGTACTGCTCCAGGGAATTTCCCCCAAGAGGAGCTCAAGGGGACGGGTTCATAGTGGACTGGGTGTTTCCACTTATGTATGCTTTTCCTCCAAGCCCCGTCATTCCTCATGTGATCAGGAGGTTGATAGAGTTTGGGAAATCCATTATCCTAATTGCTTTGGATTGGGCTGGTAGGACGTGGTACCCAGACCTTTTGGACATGTCCATCTGCCCTCCAATACATCTGCCACAAAGAGAGGACCTTCTCTCGTGAGAGGAGGGTCGGGTTCTGCATCCAGAGGTCAAGACATTCAACCTTCACACATGGTTTCTGAGAGGTTGACATATAAGAACTGGGACCTCCCGGACGACTTAATTGAGATTTTGCTTTTGGCCAGAAGGTCAGCAACAAAATCCTTATACTGCTGCCATTGGAACATGTTCTGCAGCTGGTGCAGGGATAAGAATGTGGACTCTTTTACATGCAGCACACCTATGGTGTTATCGTTCCCGTAACACCTAGCTAATCAGGGGCACCAGGATGGCACAATTAAAGGGTATCTGGCTGTGCTATCTATTCTTAAGCGCTCAACTGAAGAGGTATCTTTCTTCAAAATACCACTGGTTATACAATTTCTGAAAGGATTAACAAATGTATTTCCTCCGATCCCATTTGAATTCCCGGTTTGGGATCTCAATTTAGTTTTGAAATTTCTCTTATGTGCTTAATTCCAACCTATTCATTCCTTTCCTCTAAGATTGTTAAATCTGAAGACCATTTCTTTGGTGGCTCCTACATCAGTATGTATGGTGAGTGAGCTTGAAGCCTTGTCCTGCAAAACCCCTTACAGTCTTCCTTAAGGCCTTAAGGTTAAACCTACTTTCTTACCAAAAATTGTGTCTCATTTAACTCAAAAAATAATACTTTCGTAATGTTATGCTCCACGTCATCCTGGAAAGGAAGAGAAGAGATTACACACGTTTGACCCCAGACATGCACTTAGCTTCTACTTATCCAGAATGTCTAAGTTAAGACAGGATGATCAACTTTTTGTTGGTTACACGGGCCATAAGTGGGTATTGCGGTCAAAAAACAAACCATATCCAAGTGGATCATTTTAGGAATTTCTGAATGCTTCAGATTACCGGGAAAAGATCCTCCCGAGGGTCTGAGTTCATTGAACCAGAGGCATGGCTTCTTCCTCTGCCTTACAGAGGACTGTCCCAATTCAGGATATTTATGCAGTGGCCACATGATCCTCCATCCAAGCATTCACCAAATATTTTAGTCTGGACTCTTCCACAGGCCAGAAAGGTGGTTTTGAGAAGGCAATGTTACATTCTGTACACAAACTAATAAGGAACTACATTCTTATTCAAAGGTGAAAATTCAGACTCCAACCTCCAAAAATGCAAGCACTGCTTTGAGAGTCTATCATAAGATGAGGAATACGTGGGAGGACACAATCCATTCGAAGAACAAGTTACTTAGCCATGGTACGCTCTTTCAGGGTGAGTAACTGTCTGGCGTAGGATAAATCAATACACGTAAAAATGGAACTGAAGCCAGCGGTCGCTGCGCGCGCTATATAGCAATCATGATGTCGACATTGAAACGGAGGCCCCCGAGGGACATTGAGTCGACAGGCATCGACGCGCAATGCTCCCGCTGGACACATAAAGCTGGTGGAGATATCATAAGATGATGAATAGGGGTGTGGAACATCCAATTGTAAGAAGGTTACCAAGGGTAAGTAACTTATTTATCTGTGGCCCAGCTGGGCATACAAAATGGCATTGTGAAGGGGCTTGCAGCCATCTCTGAATGTAAGAGGATCCTGCAGCAGTGCACTTTCTTCACTAGCCCCAATGTTAGGCAGTTCGTGCAGGCTTTGTGCAACAAGTTTCCACCACGTCTTTTTTGTTCCTGCGTGGGTTTTTAATTTAGTTCTGAATTTTATCCAGAGAGCTTAGATTTAGACCCTGCATTCATGTTCATTAAGGTTACTCACCTGTATGGTGAGCTTTCTGGTAGCCATCACTTCTGCTAGATTGGTGAGTGAGCTCCAGGCATTGGGCCTCATTACACGTTGTCCGGTAAAAATAAAATCGGAATTTTACGGCATGGCGCTATTAGCGTGACCGCCCTCGCAAGAGGCCGCTAATAGCATCCCATTACGAGTTTGCAGACACAAGCATAGCGCCATGCCGTAAAAGTCTGTACCTCCATGCCGCAAAAGTCCCCAAAATGCCCCTTACCGGCTTCGACCAAAGTGCTGATAGCACCTCCGACCCCACGCTACATGCAAATAGCGGTCCCCGCTATTAGCGGTCACCGTAAAAAAGCGGAACCGGAAATAGCGTCATTGCACAGGAACGGGAAAGAGCACGGCGGCCATCTTTAAAATCACAATCCATTGCCATCCTCTGCATCCAGGACCTCTTTCCGGAGAACTCCGACAAGAAATCATCCAGGAAAGCCTGAAGATGCCCAAGGCGCTAATAAAATCTTCAGATCGTCAGCGGAAAGAAAAATTCTCAAATGAGGAGCTGCTCATGTTGACCGGAACACTTGCAGCTAATGCTGAAGTTGTTTTCGCCAATGATATGCGGCGAGAGGCCATCAATAAGAAAAAGGCCATCTGGGCCGAAGTTGCCCGCAAAGTCAGTGCGGTGGGCACTACCACCCGCAGTATCAAGGACTGCCGCAAGAGGTGGGACAACCTCCGGGTCCGTATGCGGAACATACTAACGGCCAACCGTAACCTGGCAATGGCCACAGGAGGTGGCGCAGATTCCCCTTTGAAGCTGAAGGAGTGGGAGGAGACATGTGCCTCCACAATTGGAGTCGAATCCATTGAGGGAGTCGGAGATATGAAGCATGGTGTGGCCATTTCATCCGATGGAGGTGAGTGTATACATCAAACAATGCACAGTGAAGGGTGAGGTGTCCCCCAAATATGTGTCCATGACCAGGCCATTGATCCAGCCACACACATACATGCATGCATCACCATATTCATGTGCAACAGAGACCCATCCATGCATGACCAAACCGACTTCCCCATTACTAGAATTAATGATAAAGAGGCCCCAATGCATAGAGCAGCATGACGTGAACATTCTGCATAAGGCACCTAGAACCATTAATGTTGATATACCGTATTTTTGTCCTCTACAGGATCACCGACAGACACTGAAGGCACATGCACTGCAACACATACCCCCCCAGCAGCCAAAAAGGCCAGGATGAATGATAAAGGTGACACCGCCACCACCTCTAGGGGAACTGGGAGGAGTGTCCATCAGCAGAGGCCCAAAGGCAGCAGGAGCACCAGTTCCACACAGCCTGAGGGCACGGCTGCTGTTATTGCTGAACCCACGCCAGTGTACCCCATCATAGGTGAAATGCGCACAGAGGGCACGCACTCCGCTGCCACCAGTTCAACTGGTGAGGCAGCAGCCACCGCACTGCTCACTGACGAGGAGGACGCAATTGACATTCTAGAACAAAGCCATTCCCCCAGCCCGACACATTCCATTGCGGAAAGTCCAAGGGCAACGTCCAGATCAGGTAGCCATGGAGCACATGACACCCACACCGTTGAAGGGGCATGGAGCCCTCAGGTGTCCTCACCTGACGCCGGAGGCACGGACCAGGACGCAGCAGCCAGCCCAACATCACATACCACCCAACCTGACCTTGCAACCATCAGCCGGAGGCAGGCAGACATTACTACGCTGGTCGCCCAGCATGTAGCCGAGACAGGCCGTCTGAGGGATGACCTCAGCAAATATGCAGGCCAAACAAGGGAGGCCATTGTCATGATGCCTACTCCCGGAGAACCAGTCTAGGACCAGCGTCCCCGTAAGCAGACATCATGTTCCCGGGGAAAAGGCCAGCAACCCCTAGTAGGGGCCCTTTGGACACTGTCCTGGCGCCTTTGGCGCCAGGCTCATTTTGGACTTCAGTCCTGGCGCCATAGGTGCCAGGCTCATAAAGGGAGTGTTTATGTGAACTTACCTGATGCAGACCGTGCTGCCAGATCCAGACCTCTTTGAGGCCTGAAAGGGACTATTTTACCTGTGGGACTATTTTGCCACTCGGGCGTGGCCGGGGAAGAATACGTACCTGGAACTACTTTGGGGGCTATGTAAGCCACGCCCAGACAGCAGCTCACGCTTCGCGTTGTTCTGCACCTAGCAGCTGGACGCTCACCGTGTCTGCTCCTGCATCCTGACTCCAGCCACGCCTGCCTCCATCCTGGAACACCTGAAAGGAAAGAAGAGAAGGGAAAAGGTGAACAGAAGAACATTACCTGCTTCTACCCGGAGTCCGGAGTCATCACGCCGGCGATCCTAAGGGAAGACATTTATTTTAAAGACGCATCGCGTTGCTCGCTGCAGCGCCGCGTTCCACTCACCTGTTCACGAGGCATCTCCGTGCTCCTTAGCGACCATCTGCACGATCCGCTGCATACCTGCGCCTAAGGGGGAAGAGAAGAACAAAAGGTGAGCAAAAGGAACATATTGAGGAAAGCCAGATTTTCGCCATAAGACTTACCTGATTATTGTTGGGAGAATCTTTCCTCATTTCGGGTCGGCGCCGCTTCTTCAGCAGTACCGTACCCCGGCCCGTATGGGGAAAAAAGACACACGCATTACTGGGTGAATATAAGGACATTAAAGGAACCACCCATCATAAACTCACCTGAGTTTACCTTTGGTGAATTGTTTCCTCTACGCGAAATCTTCACTCAGCACCTGTGATAAGAGACGGACTACTGAATATAAAGGCAAATAGAAAAGGAGGCCAACTCTTGAACTTTTACAACAGTATACTTACGGCACCTTGCCAGGAAAGTCTAGTAAGCTTGGATCCTCACCAATCCGAACACCAGTGAAGTAACTGGATATAATCGCACCCCTGCACCAGAAGCAGGATGGAGAGCTCGTCCTTTCAAACCTTAAGGTGAGAGTTAACGGGGAATTTCGGAGGTGGTCTGAGGAGAGTGAAAGAGGGAAGTGGGAGGCCGACGCGCTACTCCGCAGGTAGTTAATCCCCTTTCTCCATCTGCAGAAGGATTCTCCTGCGAGTCAGACAAGCGAGATTTGGGGGTCCTGTCCAGTCGGTCTTCCAAGTTCTGCACATTACCTTAGAAGAGGCCGCAGCAGTCCAGACCTGGTCAGCGTCTCTGTGGGAGTCAGGTGAGCGTTACAGCCATTGAGGCCTGCACTGACAGGATCTGCCAGGAAATGGGCCAACTCCGCCAGGCCATTAACCGTATTGGGGACATCATGGAGCGGCAATACCAACCCCCAACACGGGATCAACCAGGCACCTCCTCCTCCTCGGGTTCCCAGCAGACAAGCCCCCTGCGCCGCTCTCTGCGCAACCTGAGGCGCCTCACGTCACAACCACCCAATGGTGGAGGAGGCCCTGTGGCTTAGGTCTAGCAAGGACTAGGTTGCACATGTGGAGCAGGACACGTAGACACTATAAGGCTCACATGGGGGTGTTGTGGGGGAGGGGGGAGAGGGTGTTTTTGGGGGTGTTGTGGGGGGAGTGGGGAGAGGGTGTTTTTGGGGTGTTGTGGGGGGAGAGGGTGTTTTTGGGGGGTGTTGTGGGGGAGAGGGTGTATTTGGGGGTGTTGTGGGGGAGAGGGGAAGGGGCATTTGCAAAGTTGGGTCATGCACATTTTTATCACATTATGTTCACAATACACTGTTCTGAAGTTGAAAACCAGGCGTCTCCATCATTGTGTATGTGTCATTTATTGTGGACAGGGTCCGTTGTGGGCCTCAAAACATGCACCAGGGCAACAATACCCATCTCCATCCATGTAATTTCACCATTGTACCTGATGAAATTCCTGATTCAGATGCTGACGCACATCGTGTGCCTCCTTGACATCGCCTCTTGCATGTCCTGCCGGAGCATTTAACCCATACTCAGCCCCATCCACATCATCCTCATCTGGTGGTTGCATGTCAATGTCAAGTGGCATAGGCACATTCCATTGGATGCACATTTAGTGATGCTCTACACATGCCATGGTTGTCTTTGCCACTTTGTCACGACTGTACAGGAGAGCCTCACCCAGGCCACTTAGGCACCAGCGCACTGTCATTGAAAGGCCGAATGACGGCTCTATCACGACGCGGGAACGGGTATGTGCAATATTGTAGTCCTCTTCCTGCTGGTTCTGTGGGTTACGTACAGGGGTTAGGAGCCACCTCTTCAGGGGATAGCTGGCATTGCCTGTATGGTGTGAGGAATGGGTACCTGTTAAGGGTCACCTCTGGTGCGGCCTGTTGTTGTTGGTGCTGCACTGCAATCATGTACTGAAGCCCATGTCATGATGTTGGTATTGGACCATCTTGGTGTGGGAAGGGGCGTGGTGTGCTCTTTTATGCTGCGTCTCTCCATTGTGCTTTTAGATGCCGTTATTTGCGCCATGCCGGTAAGGGGTTTTGGGGTCTTTTCCATGCCGCTAATGCCATGTCCGCATGGCTTGTGATGGCGTGATATTGGCGCCATGGCGCTATTTACAGTATGGGGGTCGCGCGCCCACGGCCTTGCCGCTATTAGTGGCACCGTACTTACCGGGTCCGCTAATAGCGGTGGGTCAGGGTCGTGATTGGCTTGGGAAATTACCGGTACCGGTCATTCTTTAGCGGTACCGGTATCCCCTTACCGGACAACGTGTAATGAGGCCCATTATCTGTTAAACCTCCCTACTCTGTGTTTTCCAAATTGAATGTGGCTTTGAGAGTGAGACTGTCCTTTCTGCCCACGGTTGTGCCAAACTTTCATCTCTCTGACGATCCACCTTCCTGTTTTTTTTTTTTTCTCTCTGTCTTACCCTTCCAAGACAGTGGATCGAGTCAATCATCTGGGCCCATTTCAAACCCTCAGCTATTACGCCTCGGATGCAGGATGTGAGGAAAGATGAGCAGCATTTTCAAGGCTATGTCTGTGCTCGTGCACTGACCATAACAAGGTGAAATATCATCTGCATCTTAATATTTTTCAATCTGGATCCTTGTTGTGGTTATTTGTCAAGCGGCCATGTGGGATTCACTGAAAACATTTGTCAAACATTACTGATTGAAACCCTAGACTAATCCCTGTCCAAAGCCCTTCTTTAATTTAAAGTCCATTGGAGTCCTTAGATCTATCCCTGCTACGAGGCATAAAGCCCATCAATACTCTAAACTACATCCAACGGGGGCCCTTCTTTTCCGAGGTTCAAGCCCACTCTTTGGCCTTTTCCAGTCGGGAGGCCTGCCCCTCCCCAACTAACTAAGGAATGGAGCAAAAATGGTATTTTATCTAACACTTTATTTTGAAATTCATTCTCACTACATTGCTATTTTGGGTAACCATATTAGAAAATGTGTACCCTTTTTCATTTTTCTTTGTTTTGTAATTCTAAAGCGTAACATCCCCTCGCAAGTACATTGTAAAAAAACGTAGTCTCCTTGAAGTTCTGTGCATTTATAAAGCACTCAGCCCGTGACTTCATGCTTTATGTGGCACAGAGTTTTGTGTGACATTTAATATCCTTATTCCTTATTCTCTACCTTTGGGTGTACATTATTCTGTACATATTGTGACAATGTCCCATTTTTAAAGCTAGAGGATGGGTTTGGGATGACCCTAGGGCCAGGGGGATCACTACTTGCTTGTGCTGCATGCCGCAGAGGGGCAGCATATGATGTATCTTCCAAATGCTGTAGTCCACCTTTAGCCTCATTGGTATCCCTAGCTGCGTTGGTACTAAAACTCTCTGGAGGTATAGGAAAATATCTCATGGGGAGCACAGTTGTTTTAGTAACCCTGTTAGCACTAATATTTTTTGGAAGTGTAGGAAATTATCCGTGCATAGAGTGCTGCAGTTTCCGCTGCTATGTTACCACAAATAATCCTTGAGAAAGTTGTGGCAAAGGATTATTCTGTTTTCGGAGATGCACCAGCGGGCTTCGGCAAACCTTACCACACAGATAGAAAAGCCTGGTTCATTTCACTGCAAAAGTATTCAAGCACTGCTCACCCTGTGGTACTCAGTCCTTGCATGCTCTCTTCCACACCCACCCAAACAAGTCAGGAAAAAGAAACCTCCCCAATTACCTACTTGCATACTAAATCCAAAATGGCCAATGAATGCTTTGGCCAGCGGAGCAGACACACATGTGCCAACCAGTTAGGCATTGTGGTAGGTTAGAATCAGGACTCTGACAACTAAGTACTGTTTTAGGGTTTTATTTTCCTTTCAACGTGACGATAACCTTTCCCAAGCTCTTGAGGCCCATGCCCTACTAAAACAAAGTCCAAAGGGTGGTCATCAAGATGTCTGAAATTAAATAAAGTCCTCTGTCCGGAATCCTACTCTAACCTAATCGCTTTCAGTATCTGCCAAAAGATAAAAACATGGAAACTACAAAGGTAGACTTTCTAGAACGATGTACCGGAAAGGAGCTGCTCGCTTCTGACCCCAATACTGTTCTTGGTGTGATGAAATGTTATCACAGTGTTCCAGGCCAGGAGTCCCTCCATCTCTTCCCACTGTGTTGTTCTTTTTCTTTTTCCCCTCTGGGATACTTTCAGTCATTCTACCCACACACCTCTGTCAAGGGTTCTCTCAAACTCTCCCTACTCTAGGCCTGTCAATCTTTTCCTGCTCTCGGATTCTCTTCTGTTTTCTCCCGCTTAGGAATATTTTCAGACTTTCTTCCTCCCCACTTAGGGGTTCTCTCAGTCTCTCCCCGCTCTGGGTTCTTTTCCTTCCCCCACTCTGGTGGTTCGCCCAGTTTCTCTCCACTCTGGGGCTGTCTGTTTATTCCCACTCCTCTGGGTTTTGTAAGGAACTCATGGTGGCAACAGTAAAGACAGACACAAGTGATCACAGTTCAAGGGTGTTTATTTTTATTTTTTTTATTTTTTTTTATTTGATTTATATTTCAGGTGAACCTGTAATTTTATCAAAGGAAGTCTTGAGAATTTGTTTTTGAATAGTTTTTCTTTTCAGGTTCTTCTAAAAAGGTTTTCCAGGTTCTTTCTAAAAAGGCTTTCCACAGATCAAAAACTAGGTGAGTAGTGCGGGATGCGACAGCCACAACAGAGGTCGTTGCGCGATTTGTCCAATGAGCTTTCTGCATGAAAGCTGCCTCATTTAAAGGGTGGTCTCGTTGATCTGTGTGAAAGCCAGTTCGACAAGGGTCGCCATGGCCACCGTCCACTGTGTGGATTCTCCGGAGATTAATCTTTTCCAGATATCATCTTCCAGGGCCAACAGCGGGTTCATAATCAGTGGTAGCAGATAGATGATTCTTTTTTGTTTGGTGCAGGGACACGTTAGCACCAGGTGCCTGAGCGTTTCCACGCTCTCCGTGTGTTTACATAGTCGGCAGGTTTGGTTTTCCGCCATGCCTCGAATGGCGAGTATTTCTTTTGTCTGCAGTATGTTGAGTCTCGCTTTCATGAACAGCAGTCTTTTTTTCTTTTCTGGAAATTTGCTGACATAGTTGATTGGCACTTTCAGTTTGTTGAACGTGGGCGGAAGGTGTTGTAATAGTTTGTTGTCAGCTGCTGCCTGCAACGTCATGATCCAGTCCCTTTCTTCGAGTTTGCGTTTGATTTTATACGGATTTTCTTTTAGATCTGTTTCTGTACATGATATATCCGACTTTCTTCTCTGATTTTGGCCCATTTTTTGAAGGCGGCGCAGTTACCATACTCCAGTTCTTCTTTGATCGAAGCGTATATTGGCAGGTAGTCGGCTAAGATGATTTTTCTGAATAGTCTCATTGCACTGAACTCAGATATCGATGTCAATGATAGCAGTCCCAGCTCTCTTCTGATAGCCACAATTGCCATTGATTTTGGTAGCCCTAAAGCGGCTTTCCAGATCATACCTTCTATTTTGTTCTATATCGTCTGAGGCATGCTAAGTGAGGCCTCTGTTCCAAGGATTAGCGTCGGCACAACTTTCGATTTGTAAAAATGAATTGCTGGGCTTAGCGAAAATTTGCCAAATTTCCTATCCAGTGTTCTTATTTGCGCTGCCAGTCTCTTCGCTTTGTCCCAGATTGCTGCTTGCATTGCCTGATCAGTTTTTGAGTTGTCTAATTCGAACCCTAGATATCTGATCTCTTTGACTTTTTCAAGTTTGATGTCATCTAAGTGCCAAGACTCTGCTCTTATCGGTTTTTTCGATTTTTTTCTCAAGTGTCATGATTTTTGTTAATCTCTAGATGATTTGTCGCGATGTATTCTGTAAGATTTGTTAGTTTCCTTTGCAGTCCCACTTTAGTCTGGTCGATCAAAATTACGTCATCAGCGTATAGCAGGCGGGGGATGGTGGTTTTCCCAATTTTTGGCGGAAATGTTCTGATGTTTTCTTCAGCATATTGCAGGTCACCAAGAAAGGCGATAAAGAGCGCCGGCGCAAACGGGCAGCCCTGTTTTACTCCTCTTTTTACCTGGATTTCCTCCGATAAGGTGCCCTCTTGATTAAGCTTCACTCTTAGAGTTGGGTGCGAGTGTAGTGCGATTAGAGGGTCGAGCACTGATTTGGGACAATCCCAGGCTTCCAATTTTTTCCATAACAGGTTTCTATCTATTTTGTTAAAAGCTTTGACAGGTCAACAAACGGCAAATAGATCTTGGGTGCTCCTTCTTTTACTTTGGCTTTTAAGATGTTAATTATCAAGGTGTTAATAGCTGTTGATCCATTTTTCTGGAAGCCGGTTTGCAGAGTGTCTTTACACTTTGCTGATTTTTCCCAAATCCTCCACTGGTCCAGAATGTTCGAAGAGAAGATCTTTCCCATAATGTCTAGTAATGCGATTGGTCTATAGTTTACTGGGTCTTCCCGACAACCCTTCTTATGAATCGGGACGATAGCTGCTTTTAGCCAGGACTCTGGGATTTGTTGCGTTCTTTCGCAATCCTCTAAGATCCTTCCAATCAGTTCTGCTCATTCTTTAGGAAATTGCTTAAGGGTGGTGTTTGTTAATCCATCTGGACCTGGAGCTCTAGATGGTTTCAATTTTCTGATTTTTAATTTGATAACTTCCGGGTTTGAGGTGGATACCCAGGTCATGATTGCAGTTGTTTTAGTTTGTTCTACTGATTCCTTGGGCTCTTCAAACTCCCTTGATAGGTACTCGATCCTTTTCGCTTCTGAGACAGCATTTATCGGCACTTTTATTGGCACTTTCAGTTTGTTGAACGTGGGCGGAAGGTGTTGTAATAGTTTGTTGTCAGCTGCTGCCTGCAACGTCATGATCCAGTCCCTTTCTTCGAGTTTGCGTTTGATTTTATACGGATTTTCTTTTAGATCTGTTTCTGTACATGATATATCCGACTTTCTTCTCTGATTTTGGCCCATTTTTTGAAGGCGGCGCAGTTACCATACTCCAGTTCTTCTTTGATCGAAGCGTATATTGGCAGGTAGTCGGCTAAGATGATTTTTCTGAATAGTCTCATTGCACTGAACTCAGATATCGATGTCAATGATAGCAGTCCCAGCTCTCTTCTGATAGCCACAATTGCCATTGATTTTGGTAGCCCTAAAGCGGCTTTCCAGATCATACCTTCTATTTTGTTCTATATCGTCTGAGGCATGCTAAGTGAGGCCTCTGTTCCAAGGATTAGCGTCGGCACAACTTTCGATTTGTAAAAATGAATTGCTGGGCTTAGCGAAAATTTGCCAAATTTCCTATCCAGTGTTCTTATTTGCGCTGCCAGTCTCTTCGCTTTGTCCCAGATTGCTGCTTGCATTGCCTGATCAGTTTTTGAGTTGTCTAATTCGAACCCTAGATATCTGATCTCTTTGACTTTTTCAAGTTTGATGTCATCTAAGTGCCAAGACTCTGCTCTTATCGGTTTTTTCGATTTTTTTCTCAAGTGTCATGATTTTTGTTAATCTCTAGATGATTTGTCGCGATGTATTCTGTAAGATTTGTTAGTTTCCTTTGCAGTCCCACTTTAGTCTGGTCGATCAAAATTACGTCATCAGCGTATAGCAGGCGGGGGATGGTGGTTTTCCCAATTTTTGGCGGAAATGTTCTGATGTTTTCTTCAGCATATTGCAGGTCACCAAGAAAGGCGATAAAGAGCGCCGGCGCAAACGGGCAGCCCTGTTTTACTCCTCTTTTTACCTGGATTTCCTCCGATAAGGTGCCCTCTTGATTAAGCTTCACTCTTAGAGTTGGGTGCGAGTGTAGTGCGATTAGAGGGTCGAGCACTGATTTGGGACAATCCCAGGCTTCCAATTTTTTCCATAACAGGTTTCTATCTATTTTGTTAAAAGCTTTGACAGGTCAACAAACGGCAAATAGATCTTGGGTGCTCCTTCTTTTACTTTGGCTTTTAAGATGTTAATTATCAAGGTGTTAATAGCTGTTGATCCATTTTTCTGGAAGCCGGTTTGCAGAGTGTCTTTACACTTTGCTGATTTTTCCCAAATCCTCCACTGGTCCAGAATGTTCGAAGAGAAGATCTTTCCCATAATGTCTAGTAATGCGATTGGTCTATAGTTTACTGGGTCTTCCCGACAACCCTTCTTATGAATCGGGACGATAGCTGCTTTTAGCCAGGACTCTGGGATTTGTTGCGTTCTTTCGCAATCCTCTAAGATCCTTCCAATCAGTTCTGCTCATTCTTTAGGAAATTGCTTAAGGGTGGTGTTTGTTAATCCATCTGGACCTGGAGCTCTAGATGGTTTCAATTTTCTGATTTTTAATTTGATAACTTCCGGGTTTGAGGTGGATACCCAGGTCATGATTGCAGTTGTTTTAGTTTGTTCTACTGATTCCTTGGGCTCTTCAAACTCCCTTGATAGGTACTCGATCCTTTTCGCTTCTGAGACAGCATTTATCGGAGCTGAGTTCGATGTAAGACTGCTTTTTTTGATTAATGACCAGAAGTTGCTAGATTTGTTTGTTGTCAGTGTTGTCAACATTTCTTCAGCGTCTAGTTGGTATTGCGCTGCCCTAGTTTCTTTCCGCCAATTTACGTATCTTTTTATTTCAGTTTTCCACTCCCGCCAGTCTTGTTCTTTTTTTGAGTTTTTTTGCCCTTCTTTTTAGTTTGCGCCCTAGTTTTCTTTGTTCTACCAGCTCTTTGTTATATGCGTGGGCAGTGTGTGGTTGGGGCATCCTTCTGGCTCCTGCCGATTTCTTGTATGGCAGCAGCAGAGCGAGATAATTTGGTCTCTCTTTGTTCTTGCTTAGTTGGTTAGCTGATGTTTTTTCCTCCCAGACCGATTTTATTTGTTTGAGGTTTGCTTCCGTTAGACATAGCCGTGTTTGCTGGGCGTTCGTTCCCACCGTGGCCGTGTAGACCGGTTTCCTTGGTTTACACCCATGCCAAGTGCATGTGAGTAGGTTGTGGTCGCTATTAGTCGTTTTTATGACTTCAAATCTTGTTATGTTTGTTGCTATGGCCGCGGAGATGAAGATGTAATTTAACGTCGCTTTAGAGGCACCTCGTTCCCAAGTTGGAATGTTCAATTGGCTGGGGAATAGGGCGGCTGTATTTTGTAGGTTTCTCGAGCTGATTATTTCCATCCAGGCTTTCCCACGTTCCAAAGCTGCGTCTGTCCACGTTCCCTGATTTTCTTTGTTGCATTTTGCGTTGAGGTCCCCACATACCATTATCTCTATTTCGTCAAACTCTTCATATAGTTGATCGATGGTCGAACTCATCGTTGAGCAGAACTCTTTTACGGTTGTTCATTGGGGATTCCAGTAGCAATTTATAATTGTCAAAATGTTGTGTTTTTTCCTCTTGGCGTTCTGGGTATATAGGGACCATGTGGTAAGGGTCAGTAACATTTCATATGATTCTCTCCATTTCTTCGGCGCTTCGAGACCCAGGCTGTTTTTTATCGCCGTTAGCAGCCCAGATGATGGTCTTCCTAGGGGTCCCCTCGTTGCTGCTGCGATTTCCAAGCAGAATCCGTCCAAGGTGGGTTTCTCAAGCAGCCATGTCTCTTGTAGACATAGAATGTCGAAAAAACCCAAGTTCACATCTCCCGGCGTGGTTAGGTGATTGTGTCCTCTGGTGTTCCAGGATCCGAGGATGAAAAGATCCTTATCGGGCCGTTTCTCGATGGTCGACGTTGTTCCCACTATTTCGAGGCCCGGCCCTGCTCGCTGCTATTTCATAGTTTTCTTAGACCAGGTAGATGTAAACCAGTCCCACGGGCCTCTTGAAGGTCTGAAGTTCCGTGTTTTTTGGGGGCTCTTCTGGTCGTTCACTTTTGCGATGGAATGTCTAGTTGGCTGTGGTGTTCGATTTTCTTTGCCACTCCTTCCGTTTGGTCTAATTTCGTGTTGATGACGATTGTCATCCACGTTACTTCTTTTGCGCGAGTTTGGGTCTGCGTGGTTCAAGGCCCCTCTTTGCTCTCGTGAATCATCTCTACGGTATTGTTTGATTTCTTCATGCGCATTTTCTTTATCCTTCGTCTTGTTCCATCGGTTGTGCGCGTATAGATCTTCTGTTTTTGAGTGATAGTGCGCTTTGTAATTTTTGAGTTTTGTTATTTTCCAGTCTTGCTCCTCTCGTTTGGTCTTTGTCATTTGAGTCAGCTGGAGTCCCATTGATGCCATTTCCTCAAAAACTGCTTTGTCCATGTGGATGATGCTCTCAGCCTTTACATGTAAATAGGCTTTCGCCGTCCTGCCCTTGTGATAAGGCTCTACCAACTCGATGTCTCTTGACCTCACGTCCCTAAGGGTTTTTGATTTTTTTCATGATCTGAAGGATGGTTGGTCGATTTAAGATTAAGTACTCCTTTGTGATAACTTGTTGTTCGAGTTTAAATAAGCGGGTGTGACTCTTGTTTGTCGTTTCCCTTTTCCTCTTTTCTCCCACGGGAGATTGGAGTCTCGGATTACTTCTATCTCTCGCACTCTCTTTCCGCTCGATGGTATGTTTGCTTTCAAATACGTGCCGATGGACATGATTGCGTCGCCTTTCTTCCCGGATTTGTCCTTTTGTTTCGTTTCTTCCCATTTGGCCTTTTCCTCACTCGAGGCTCCTTTTTCTTCACTAATGATTTCTACTTCCCTCGTTTTTTTGGCTGTTACGTTGGAAGTTACGTCTTGTTTTCTGTTATCAGGGTCAGTAGATTCCCGGTGCTGTGATACATTCATTAGCGGCGAGTCTGTCATAAATTCTTCCACTGTTCGTGGAGATCTTTGGGCGGTGTTCTTCGGGGAGCAGGGATCATCCAGGATTACGATATCATCTGTTTTCCCCTCTCCTTCTTTTAGAGTTATGACCAATTGTCCTGGTAGTAGTTTAGTGGCTCCAGGGAGTTTGCCGGATGTGCTCGCTCTTATTTCTTTTTTTTTTGTTTATACAGAGGTTTGTCTGGATCTTTTCTGTTCTGTCTTCCGGGCCTTTTATCCCACTGAGCACTTTCTGGATTCGGGCTTCTGGGCCTGTTGTTCCACTGTGCAGCTTCTGTGTTTGGAGTTCTAGCGGATTTCCCAGGTTTGAACCCTGAGGTGGTGTAGGGTTTCTAGTTTGTTGTTCTAGACGTTCAATTTTTCGCTCAAGCGCCTCGATTTTTCTTTCCCAGTTTATTTCCTGGATATTTTTCTGTGTTTCTATGGCCGTTATATAGCTTTCTACATGGGCCATTTTTGCGTTCATATTTCCGAGGATTGCTGTATTGTCCTGTATTTCATTTTTTAGTGCTTCATATAGTTTGCAGAAAGGCGCTAGTACAATTGACATTGCAGACATGGTTGCAATCATGTCCGGTTTCTGGTTTGAGGTGTCTTTGTGAATGGCCGCGGCAATATCGCTTAGCCAGCGATTTTTAGGAGAGATTTGGGTTTTCTCAGTTCTTTTTGACATACCTATACTGTGTGGGCCCCTGTGTTCTGTTTGTGAAGTAGGGTCCTGGCTTGTTGACGTTCTCCCTGCCTGTAGCTTCCGAGGTGTCCGTTGGAGTTCCCAGTTCCTTGTGGATAGTAAGGCCGCTGTTTGTAGTTCCGTGACCAAGTGCGGCTTCGTCCATACAGGACGTTGCTCACTGTCATCTGTTAGGTCCACGGGTCTTTGGGATTCCTCCGAGGACAGGCTTGCTATATGGTCTTCTACGGTTGCCTTTGTCCTTTCGCCCTTGTTTGTTATTGGGGTTTTTTGCTTCTTTTTGGGCTCTGAGTTTGAAGTTTTAGTGTCCGACGAGATCTTGGGATTGGAGGATTCCATTTGTCTTTCCCGAGGCTGATCCTCTTCCCCGCTCTTGGACTGGGCTTTGGTTTCTCTTTCATTGCTATTTACTGTGCATGCTGCAACGTTTGGTTTTTTTCCCATCTGTGTGGCGATTTTGGTTTGGGTATCGTCTGTTTTTCTTAGTTTTGATCCTGGCATGATTTCTTTCGCTATTTCGAGCATCTCTGCATCTGATACCTCTGAGTCCACTGTTAGTTTGCGTTTGTACTGTTGGGTAAAGAATGTTTTTAGGGGGCAGGATAGTAGCGGTGCCGGAAGTTTTGATGGTCTTTTTCTTTTAGACAACTTTCCTTCTTCTCTACTTTTTGTGGTCAAGTCTTTTGTACCCCTTTTTTTTTCTTGAGTTGAGGGTGCCTTCCAGGGTGTTAGGTTTCTTTTAGATTTGAGTTTTTTCTTTTTTTGTTGATTGACACCGGTTTTTGCACTCTCGTCCTCTGTTTCCTTGGTTGAGTCCTCCTGGTCGTTTACTCTGTGTGCGTCCCCTCGTTTGTTATCTTCTTCAAAGACTTCGTCACTATCTCTGTCTGAGGACGATTCACCGGAACTGATTTCAACTGGTTCCTTGTGTACCTTTACCTGATTTTTGTACACAACTGTTGTGTTTCTCTGGTCTGTGTCTTTGCTCTTATGATCTGAGTGGATCATTGCCTTGATGTTCAGTGTTTTCTTAGGGCAGTCCATATTTTTTGCTGTTCCCACGGGGGAAAGCGATGTCTTTTTTGTTCCTTTCTCCATATTATTTTGGATCTGCACATTTGCATCCACTGGGCTTGGCTGCCGGGGGGGTTGAAGCATTTCTCACAGGGGGTGTTACATGTAAGGGGAGTCTACCCGCTGGCTGCTACATCGATGTTGTTGTGGATCAGGTTACCCACTGGCACCTCCAAATTCGGGGTCTTCCAGACGTCATCCACCTCCTCACTCGGACCTTCTCCGCCCGCCCCACAGCATGAGCCCTGCGAAGGTGGTGATGCCGGTCATCCTCCGACAACCCTGACGCCACCACCACTCGTCTCTAGGACGGTTGCTAGGGCCCCGCTGCGTCGCAGACTATTTGGACGGCAACTGGGTCAGGTATGCTCTTTTTTTCTCTCCCACCCAGTCCGGCGTGGCAGGGGCTCTCTACTTCTTCCACCTCCGTCTCCGTCTCTACCGGCTGGTTTCCTCGCACTCCGCACTCTGCGGGTGCTGCGGGGGCGGACCTGACGGGAGAACTCGGACTCACAGTTTCAGGCGCGTTTGCGCTCGCCGGCGTCGAGACCACAGCCCACAAAGCTGGTAAGCTCGTTTGTGCTTGCCTCTGATGTGTTTTTATTATAAGCTTACCTCTGGGGGTTCTTGCTTTTTCCGCTCTCTTGGCCACATCCCCCGGGTCCGCGGGGCCGGCCTCCGGTGCTCTCATTTTCTGTGTTGGTTTAGACGTTGATTCTCTGCGTACCTCCGACTCCCGGTAGGTCGTCTTGGCCTTTCCTACTGGGGGTGTGGGAGGACGCACTTCAGGCTCCATCGCGCTTTTACTCCGCGTCTGCAGCGGACTGCTGCAGACTGCTCTCACCTCGGCTCGCAGCTCCGCTCACCGCTCCGCGGTGTACTGGGCTGATTAACCACTTCCTGGCACAATGATGTGGTCGGACTACAGGACTGCTGCAGACTGCTCTCACCTCGGCTCGCAGCTCCGTATAAATGGGTTGGGAAAACGCTTAATCTAAACCTAAATCTGAGATGGGAGCAAGCTACGACCATCAAACAATAATAAGGCAGTCCTACTGGTGTCTTGTCAAATAAAAGGGCCTATACTTAAAAAAACATATTGCCAATCCTCGCAGCGAAGTTCAAAAAGAGTGTGGGATAGTGTTCACAAGAAAATAAAGTGTTCACAAATGATAGGCCAGGATGTTATAGCCTTTCAACAATGCCAGGACCTTCTGGGGCCAAGTCTTTCCTGCAAAGTCTCTTGCCTTAGAAGGCCTGCGGACCCATAAACAATAAACAAAACAAAATTTCATTTGGTAATCTTTCACGCTGGCCGATTGCTCTTTGCCCCTTGAACCCCTCTCAGCCGGGCTCTGATCCGTCTTGCAACGTTCGTGTTAGACAGAAACCTGTGCAGTTCCCTTTGGGAACACTGCAAAAGATTTAGGACTACAGGTGTTAGCAGTAAACCCACTTGGTAGCAGTCTGTAACACCCAGATTTACCTGGTAGCTGTGACTGAGCAGTCAGACTTCCCTCAAGAAGAGTTAGGCAGTATGCAAAGTATACACAATAGGCACTCAGACACAATAATACAAGCAAACACTGACCAGAGCTTAGGTATCAAAGTGTATCATTATTTATTTAAAAACACACTGTTTGAAACACTCCAGCACTCTTATTGTAAAGCACTCTAAACACAGTTACTATTATAATATATACAACCCTTATTCCTTATCAGATAAGTCTTAGTTAACACCACTTATTTCCATACAGAGGTGAGCGCTTAACTATAGATGGCACCCCAATAAGTTTATGAAGAAGGGAGGGAAAAAGACAGAATATGGAATGTTACACCACTCTAAGATTTAGGAACACTTTTAGCAAGGCAGAAGAGCAAAAGTCACTCGTGAGCCAAAGTCCATAGGCTGGGCCCACTCTTAGAGAGAGCAGAGCACAAATGCGCCCAAGATCACACAGTTACACTAGGCTTAGAAAGTCTTGCAAAGAGTTCGAAAAGTTTAGAGAGGCTCAGAAAAGTTTAGCCAGGGTATCAAAGGCTAACCTAGGTTCGAAAGCCGGGGGCTAAATCGAACCCCTACAGTCGGTGGCAAGGGAAGCCAGGCCGGACACGGTACCTTAAGTGGGAAGGATCATCCAGCGGTGGCAGTTGTTCCTGGCAGCGGGTGCAAGTCTCGTTGTCGTCCAGGGGAAGAGAAGATCTCGACTTGGAGGAAAGTTGAAGGTTGTTGCACTGCCAGGGAAGAAACCAGCCGCAGAGTTTTCCGGTTAAAGGTATTACCCTTTATTTCGCGGTCGTGGTAAAACGTGGTATTCCGGTTGCTGGGGTGCTTGGCACAGGCAAGGCGGCCACGAGATGCGTCAGGAAGGCGAAAAGACGGTGAAACTGGTTATCCCCACCAGTCAAAGAAGACTCTCCGGCGGGAGATCTCCTCTGTCGTTGGGAAAAGTGGTGAGATGGTCCAGCAGGGCTCCACCGGTGGTGTCGTCGTGGCAGGTCGGCTCAGCTTCTCCCTCGTCAGATTCTTAGGTCCTGTGGTGACTTCTGAAGTTCCAGTCCCCAAATCCCTGCTTTTATGCAGAAAACCCCCATTCACTCAGCCTAGCTGTCACTCAAACATGCTAAGTGGTGAGCCGGCCGGCTCACCACTTGGGCCAATCAGGATGGAGTGCGACTTGGTTTGCCTAGGCAACTCACTCCAGGGTGCCTAAATCCCCCTCACCCCCTCCTAAGTACCCCCGACAGAGTGGCACCACTTTGGAGGGCTTCTGTGGAGAAGCCCGCCAAAAGGTGGAACAAAGGGCTCGACTTGAGTTGGAGTCACAGAAGAGAACACAAACGCCATTTTAGAACCGAGTCCTGTCAAAAAATACCAACTGGAGAATTAATAATAATTAAATAAACCGGTGGTATGTTCGAGGCTATCGTAATTAAATAAATAAAGATAGTAGCCTCGAACAATGGGAAAATCCCATAGAGAAATATTCGCGGTTGAATATAAATAGTAGTATCCACTGCCACCAGCCAAAACTCGATAAGGGTGGACGGAGACGTGCCCCCTCGACTAACAGACCCCGGGGCAATCGAATTGCCCCAGCCAGTACGTCCACAATATGATGGTTTGTACTGGTTCTGTTCAGAATTCAAGACTAGTAAAGTCAATGGTGACTTTACATGCCCTGGGAGACAGTAGTCAGTCCCAAGGTATGGAGTCTATACTGGGGGGTCACTATGACACCCCTGTGTTACTGCACTGAGGGTGCTGCGTAACACACATCACAAAAACACATGAAGCCCTATGGAGTAAAAGACCCCATAGCCCATTAAACACATCTAGAGTCAAAGAAACACACTCAAATCATGCCCAAGAGTGAGGGTTAAAGGTCTCACTCTTGACAGGAGAAAACAATAAACCCCAGAAATCCAGCAAAGCTGCTGGGGGACTCAGTAGGTTAGGAAATTCAGCCTAAACCGAGAATTCTCCCTAACACTCGCCCCTCCACCCCCCAGACTAAGGGACAGGAGGATGTAATCCACTCCTGGATGAACCTCATACCTCTAGTCGATGACATACATCCTAGAGAGTCCATCAGCATTTTAATGGTGACACCCTGACCTGTGCTCAATGGTGAAACCAAACCCTTGCAGGCAGATTGACCATCTCAATAGTTTTGGATTTTCTCCCTTCATTTGCATTAACCATCTCAAGGGTTGGTGGTCAGTCTGAATGACAAAAGTAGAACCATACAAGTATGGCCTAAACTTCTTCAGTGCCCACACAATAGCAAAGCATTCTCTTTCGATTGTTGCCCACCTTGTCTCAGGATCCTTCAGCTTACGGCTGATGAAGCAAATGGGGTGCTCCCTACCCTTCTCATCCAGTTGGCTTAGAACTGCACCTATACCTACATTGGAAGCATCAGTTTGTACAATGAAAGTTTGGTGGTAGTCAGGAGCTCGCAGTACTGGATCTTGGCAAAGAGCTTTCTTCAGTTTTTCAAAGGCCTGATTGCATTCCTCATTCCATTTGACCTTGTTAGGGAATTTTGGAGAGGAGATTACATTCAGTGGAGAAGCTATGGTCCCATAGTTCTCAATGAAATTCCTGTAATACCCAGTGAGGCCTAGGAAGGCTCTCACCTGGGTTTGAGTAGTAGGTGTTGTCCAATTTTGCACAGCTTCAATTTTGCTGATCAAAGGCCTTATTTCTCCACCTCCTACCTCATGCCCAAGGTAGACCACTTTACTTTGACCTATCTGGCATTTACTTGTCTTGATAGTGAAATTGGCCTGCTCAAGAGCCTGCAAAACATGCCCTAGGTGGTTCACATGTTCCTCCCAGGAGTGGCTGAAGACTGCAATGTCATCCAAGTATGCCATGCAGAAGTCCTCCATCCCAGCTAGAACTTGATTCACCATCCTTTGGAATGTAGCAGGTGCATTTTTCAATCCAAAAGGCATGACCTTAAACTGGTACAAGCCAACTGGGGTTGAAAATGCAGTTTTCTCCTTGGCATGGTCTATCAAGGCTATTTGCCAATAGCCTGACGTAAGGTCAAATGTGCGGAGGTACTTGGCTGCACCAAGTTTATCCACCGACTCATCTGTCCTTGGCAAAGGGTGGGCATCAGTCTTCGTGACTGCATTAAGAGCTCTATAGTCCACACAGAATCTCAAGTCTTTGGATCCTGCCTTTGGTACTAACACAACTGGGCTAGACCATGGACTAGTAGAGGGCTCTATTACCCCGAGATCAAGCATCTTCTTGACCTCCCCTTTGATATGGGTTCTCACATTTTCTGACATTCTGTATCCTCTGCTTTTGACTGGCAGACAGTCATCAGTGAGTATCCCATGCTGTCCCCAAGGGGTCAAGCCTGGTGAGAGTGAGAACAGGGAGGCAAACTGATTTAACATAGATTTGCACTCCTCTTGTTGCTCAGGTGTCAGATCTGAAGAGAGATTGACTCCTTCAATGTTCTCATCTAAAGGTACACCTCTGAGGAGATCAGGGAGAGATTCACTCTCTTCTTCCTCTGCTGCTGAAGCTAGAAGCAAGGCTCCTACTTCAGGTCTGGAGACGTACGCTTTCAGTCGGTTGGTGTGGAAGACTCTAGGAGCTTCTCTGGGTCTGCCCAGATCCACCAGATAGTTGACCTCCCAGGTTTTCCCACAACTTTGAAGGGTCCCATCCATTTGTCTTGCAAGGCCCTCTGCCTTGTTGGGAGTATAACAAGAACTAGCTGGTCTTGAGTGAACTCAACCATGTTAGCCTTTTGATCATGCCAATGCTTGACCAAAGCTTGTCCAGCTTTCAGGTTATCACTAGCTTCTGCCATCCTGTGTGACATTCTCCTTCAGATACCTATCACATAGTCAGTCACTCTGACTGGCTTGAGGGGAGGAGCACCTTCCAATCCCTCCTTAAAAAGGGCCAACGGACCTCTGACTGGATGGCCATAGAGAAGTTCAAAGTGAGAATAACCTACTCCCTCCTGAGGGACTTCTCTATAAGCAAAGAGAAGGCATGGTAGTAGAAGGTCCCACTTTCTTTTCAGAGGTTCCTCTAAAGCACCTATCATGCTCTTCATGGTTCTGTTAAACCTTTCTACCAACCCATTTGTCTGGGGGTGGTATGCGGTTGAGAACTTGTAAGTAACTCCACAGGTTTTCCACATGGCTTTCATGTAGTGGGACATAAGGTTTGACCCCCTGTCGGATATTACTTCCTTAGGAAACCCAACCCTGGTAAAAATACCAAGGAGGGCCTTAGCTACAGCCGGAGCTGTAACAGTCCTCATAGGAATTGCCTCAGGGTACCTAGTAGCATGGTCTACTACAACAAGGATAAACCTGTTGCCTGAGGAGGTTGGGGGATCAAGGGGACCAACAATGTCAATCCCTACCCTCTCAAATGGGACTCCCATAACTGGGAGAGGCACTAAAGGTGCCACATTCTTGGAGCCAACCTTACCAGAAGTTTGGCAGGTATGGCAGCTCTTGCAAAACTTATCTACTTCCGCCCCCATTTTTGGACAATAGAAGTAGAGTGAGAGCCTTTCCTTGGTCTTCTTGAAACTCAAGTGACCAGCCAAAGGAATCTCGTGGGCTAAGTGCAAGAACTGTTGTCTGTTTTCTTGAGGTACTACAAGGCGCTTGTAGTCTCCAGGTTCAGACTCAGTTGGTTCACTGTAGAAGAGGCCATCTTCCCAGTGCAACCTATACTTCCCAGGCTCTTGCCCATCAGCCTGAGCATCTGCCTGGTGGCGGAGACCCTCCAGAGTTGGACATTCTCTTTGTCCCTTACGAAAGGCTGCCCTGCTGGGCCCACCTTCTGCCAGTAAAGACTGCAGCTCAGGATGGTCCTCAGGGTCCACATCTCCAATAAGTTCTTGGCCTCCTACTAGCTCTTCTTCAGAGTCTAGTTCAACCACACAGGGTTGTACCTCCCTCTCAGCCACAGCTGGAGGTGGAGTTACAGGTGTGACTGTGGACAACCGAGGGGAAGTCCTTGTTGGAAGCACTGGAGTGCTTGCTGCTGGCTTTTCCCTAGGAGTCTTGGGTTGCCCCTTTGCTCCTGATCTGGTAGTTACTGCAGTGAGTTGCTCCAGTGGTAAAGGAGTGATCTCTGTCATCATCTCCTTAGATAACCCTTGCAGGGTTTTCTCTCTTGCAGGTTTTGTGAGCTCCTGTAACCTTTTACTAGGAGGTCTGGGGGTATGTGACACAACTCCAAGAGCTTTCAGGTCATTACCCAACAGAACCCTACCTGGTACTTCACATTGTATACTGACAGGTATCTTTACAGCCATATCATTGCACTGGATGAGAACTGGTAACTGGGGACACATCTGCACAGGCCCTCCAGCTAACTTGATGAGGCATTTGGGTGCCTTAGCAACATCCTCTGCCTTGAAAAATGATTCATCCACCACAGTTATGCTGGCCCCAGTGTCTCTAATGGCAGGAGTCTCCTGACCATTCACCTGGACACTGTCTTTATAATACTCTTTAGTATTATCTGGGATGGAATTATACACATCTAAATTCTGTTGTTCCCACAACCCCAGAGAGACTAAAGAAACACTGGCTGAGACACCAATGGGTTCATCAGCCAGCAGTAGAAAGTTTCCACTTGCCATTGGGACTTCCTCTTCTGGAGCCAAGGCTAAGGAGGCAAGTTGGATCCATGAAGGTTTACCCTTGCATCTGGGATCTCCTTTCACATGGTCAGTAGAGCCACAAACAAGGCATTTACTGAATGCCTTCTGGAATGGTGGCTTGTTCTGGCCTCCCTCTGGTTTGGCACCAGGGGGTACACTATTCTGCTGTGGTTTCCCTTGTGGCTTACCCTTATGGTTTTGTTTGGGGCCCTCTTTGGAATTTGCAGTATTAGAATTCTCTTTGGAGTCCTTTTTAGGCTGTTTCCCCTCATCCTTTTTCTGAGTTACCCCAGAATCCTTGTGAGTGGCCCTGTTGGCAACGCACAAGTCAGCAGTCTTAGCTAGCTTTCGGGAATCTAATTCCTTTGAATCAGCCAAGTGCTGTCTGAGCTCAGGAGAGCAGGCATCATAAATTGACTCCAACATAAAAAGATTCTTCATACCTTCATAAGTGTTCACCTTGTAACCCTTAATCCATCCCTCTAAGTTTTTCAACCCTTCACTCACCCAGGTAGCCCAAGGGGTACCATCATGCTTTTTGAGGGTTCTAAACCTCTTAAGATACTGGGAAGGGGTCTTCCCAAATCTAGCTATCAGAGCTAGTTTCACACATTCATACTCTTTCCTATCCTCCTTCTCCAACTCCATTACCACATCAGGTGCACCAGGGGGAAGCCTAACAACCAGGTGAGTAAGTCATTTCCTGTGATGTTCTGGAGCCCATGATTATATTCAAACAGAGACAACCAATCCAACACATCCAACTTAGGCTCACACATACCAACCAATTCTTTAGGCATCCGGGGTCTTTTAGGACTGGAACTTCTAGAGGAGCCAGAGAGAGAAGCATTTTCAACAGACAATTTCTTCATTTCTAGCTCATGCTTGAGCTCCATTTCCCTTAGCCTTAGTTCTTGATTCAGTTCCTGGTGTCTTTTTTCAGCCTGAGTATTAAGTTTTTTAAACTCTAATTCAAGTTTCATCTTCTCTAATTCAAGATATTGAGGACTAAGTGTGGGACTTGGTAAAGGTCCAGTAGGTACAGCAGGTAGAGCAGACAGAGGCCTGGGGGGGGATAGTCACAGCAGCCTCACCCTCCTCTTCTGATTATTCCTCAAGATCATCAACATTTGGTTCAGATTCAATCTCAATACTGTTATCTACAGTTGCTGGAGTGATAGGTTCCTCTGAACCATCATCCAGGCTTTGGCTAGCTAACAACCTTTCTATTAGTTCCATTTTTTTGCCTTTAGTCAGGAGATTCTTATGCTTACAGAGAACTCTTAAACAATCAGCAGTTTTTGTAGCAAGGGACTGTTGACTATAACTTTCCATAGTTAACATGTTAGAAAGATTACTTTTTCAGTGCTAAGCTTTGTGGTTCGTTGTACTAAGGTATCCTAAAGCACTCTAAAATGTATACTCAATACAAATCCCACCGCTGTACACCAGTGTTAGACAGAAACCTGTGCAGTTCCCTTTGGGAACAGTGCAAAAGATTTAGGACTACAGGTGTTAGCAGTAAACCCACTTGGCAGCAGTCTGTACCACCCAGATTTACCTGGTAGCTGTGGCTGAGCAGTCAGACTTCCCTCAAGAAGAGTTAGGCAGTATGCAAAGTATACACAATAGGCACTCAGACACAATAATACAAGCAAACACTGACCAGAGCTTTGGTATCAAAGTATATAATTATTTATTTAAAAACACACTGTTTGAAACACTCCAGCACTCTTATTGTAAAACACTCTAAACACAGTTACTATTATAATATATACAACCCTTATTCCTTATCAGATAAGTCTTAGTTAACACCACTTATTTCCATACAGAGGTGAGCGCTTAACTATAGATGGCACCCCAATAAGTTTATGAAGAAGGGAGGGAAAAAGACAGAATATGGAAAGCTACACCACTCTAAGATTTAGGAACACTTTTAGCAAGGCAGAAGAGCAAAAGTCACTCGTAAGCCAAAGTCCATAGGCTGGGTCCACTCTTAGAGAGAGCAGAGGACAAATGCGCCCAGATCACACAGTTACACTAGGCTTAAAAAGTCTTGCAGAGAGTTCGAAAAGAGTTTAGAGAGGCTCAGAAAAGTTTAGCCAGAGTATCCCAGGCTAACCCAGGTTCGAAAGCCGGGGCTAAATCTACCCCGTACAGTCGGTGGCAAGGGAAGCCAGGCGGGACACGGTACCTTAAGTCGGAAGGATCCTCCAGTGGTGGTAGTTGTTCCTGGCAGCGGGTGCAAGTCTCGTTGTCGTCCAGGGGAAGAGAAGGTCTCGACTTGCAGGAAAGATGAAGGTTGTTGCACTGCCAGGGAAGATAGTAGCCTCGAACAATGGGAAAATCCCATAGAGAAATATTCGCGGTTGAATATAAAAAGTAGTATCCACTGCCACTAGCCAAAACTCGATCAGGGGGGACGGAGACGTGCCCCCTCGACTAACAGACCCCTGGGCTATCGAATTGCCCCAGCCAGTACGTCCACAATATGATGGTTTGTACTGGTTCTGTTCAGAATTCAAGACTAGTAAAGTCAATGGTGACAGTAGGCAGTCCCAGGGTATGGAGTCTATACTGGGGGGTCACTATGACACCCCTGTGTTACTGCACAGAGGGTGCTGTGTAACACACATCACAAAAACACATGAAGCCCTATGGAGTAAAAGACCCCATAGCCCATTAAACACATCTAGAGTCAAAGAAACACACTCAAATCATGCCCCAGAGTGAGGGTAAAAGAGTCTCACTCTTGACAGGAGAAAAAAATAAACCCCAAAAATCCAGCAAAGCTGCTGGGGGACTTACTAGGTTAGGAAATTCAGCCTAAACAGAGAATTCTCCCTAACAGTTTGCCTCCCTCAATCGGGTTCACAACGGCCTTTCACTCAAAACGTAGCAATCAACAATCTTGCTGTCTTTTTCAACAACTATTCATTGCGGGCATCCCTGACCCGGGTTCACACTTGTCGCCACAGTGTTCATGGGTATACGACTGTATGCTCCCAAATTTCAGGCATCCCTCCGTCGGGTTCACATTTGCCAATTTCACAGTTCACTCAATTTTATCCAATGTGTCAAAGACTTTCGAGTGTACGAAGGGTTTTGCTCGACCCTCGTAGGATCACTTTCGCACGCCACACTAGCCTCTCCTAAGGCCTCTTGGTTTTTTTAGTTTCACAAAACAACACAATCCAAAAGGGCTTCAGTCAGAGTCCTTCGAATGAGCGCCCCTGCGACGCCTAACCAGTCTGCTTGTGAGCCTTTTACTAGGGTTTCTTTAAAGTTCAGTTACACAAGCTCTTTGTTCAAAAAGGTTGCTACCTGCAACCTTGGGCCCAGCACAGTTCGGTTTTACTATCTGTATTCTCCGACTCACCGGCTGTGCTCAACTGTCAGAGTTTCTTGTCTCTGGAGTCCAGGACGGCACCACGGCGGCAAGCATTTCTCCCTGCTTTGACTATCAGCACGGGAGGGCGCCCTGTATGCCGTTGACACCTGTCATACCACATGCCAGCTGGACTTCCCAGTCTTATGCTTTCCCTTTCAGAGGCTTCGGTGATCTCATGTGTAAAGGACACGGGCAATTCCCTCTTCGTCGTCCCTCCAGGTCTCTGCGCCTTTCTACTCCACTTAAACTGATGGTCCAGAATAGCTGCTTCCTCGTGTGTTTGACCTTGCTCGAAGTGTTCTTTCGTGCTCTGCCTTTTATCCCTGTGGGGAAGGGAAAGGGCAGTCAGGTGTGCGTAGTTATTGTTAATTGCCTGACTCTGCCTTACCCTTGTGTTGGGACATATCAGGTAAACGGCCCTGGTGTTGGTCCGTTGTCTGTCACTGTGTAGGAAAGTGCTTGTGGTGGATTTGGAAACAGGGGGCGGGGGCAGGTGTTCTAAGAAAGGAGGTACCGCGTCTCACCCGTCAGTGTCCCACTCCCCGAGAACCCCTCATCCAGGTGATCCTCCCACACTGGTCCACCCCCCAGGAATTGGATCCAATAGCGATAGCCGTGTCTTGGCCACCTGGATGACTGATCCCCTGGGACTAGTCAGGGAGACACCTTCAGATTTCTCACAGTTTCCATTCCTTCTCTCTCTCCACTCTGGGGTTCTTTCAGTCTCCCCCCCGCCCTCGGGGTTCTTTCAGTCTATCCCCACTCTTTGTCTTTCTCAAGTCTGAGCTTTTTTTCTCGCTCTATTGTTTCACCCGACGCCCTCTCCACTGCATCCTGACTGCCTCGAGTGGTGCTCCACGGGAGGGTCATTGAGTTTGCCAGTTGCCCTGCTGTGATGGAGCTGCTTACTACCAGGCTCTGCATCGGTCTCCACAGGCTCAACTGTCTCGTCCTGGCCCCTAAGTCTGAGTAGAGTCATATAAGTAGCTTTTCAGCTGGCTGGGCTCCCCGTCTGCCTTCTGATCCTTGTCTTTCTCGCTCTTGGTAGCCCGGTCGGTGCAGAGTGGCATATGTGACTTTCCACCTGGGCTCTCATTGGCAATTGCATCTTTGTCTCTCTTGTTCTTGCAGCTCATTCACTGTTTATGCCGCTTTTTCAACTGGGCTCCATTTCAGCATTTGTATTTTTGTCTCTCTCGGTCCGTGCTGAGTCGTTACTATTTCTCGTATCCTCTCGGGGCATGCCCTGCTGCTCTCTGCTGGCGCTTAGCTCGAGCCTGTCTGCCTACATTGGCCTGCAATCATTCTCTGGCCAAGCCTCCTTTGGCTTCTTTAGCATAGTTAAACTCAGCAATATCTGCTGAGAATCATCCGGGATTGGTTGTCCCAGAGGCGCTGGTACACCTAGGATCAGAAGCAAAGTCAGCTATAAGTAAAGGGAGGTTATCAAAAACTGAGCCCCTGAACTACAAAGGTGTTAGTGACTGGGGGGAGGACTGGTGACTTATTCACACTTTCGGGGTCTCTGTCCTCCAGAGGGATCCAACTTCCCCTTCCCCCTAACGGGTATTAAGCATAGTAGACTCACCACCCTAGTCCCAAAGGGGTGGCACCGCCATGGGGAGAGGTGTATTTGTCACAGCACCCACTGCATGTATAGTCCAAAAGAGTTCTGCCCAGTTCCCACGCACATGTTCCTCACACCTGAACACAGACAGACCTTAGACACAGAGGTATAGCCTGGCTGGGGCTTCATGGAGTCGTAAACCTTTGGAGCTTCGCAGCCCTGCTATGAAGCAAACAAATTGATGGTGATTCTCAACAAGCGAGAATTAGCGGGTTGGTCGCTACAGAGCTGTGAGGGTGTGAGGCAACGTATTGTGCTTTCTTTAGCGTCGATTCTCCATATTCTTCGCTCCCCTACCTCTAACTCCTTCCGGGTCAATAGTTATTCAAAGAAACGAGCTGGGGGTAGATCTCTATCTTCGGCTGGGGCCTCCCTCTGGAACAACCTCCCTGCCACTCTAAAACTTGAGGAGAACCATCTCTGGTTCCGGAAGCACCTCAAGACCTTTCTCTTTGCTTCTGCATTCTCTCCCCCTCTCCCCTGCTGATCTGCTCTCTCTTCGCACTGTGCACCTGGCCACCCTCTGTCCCCTAGGCCCAGGTACCTGCTCACCCTTCCACCCTCCTGTACTGCCTCCTGGCCACCCCTTGCAATGGGGACTGTATCTGTACCCATACATGCCCCTCCCCCCCATTTTCTTCTTTTTCTGCACTTATCAGACTTACTCAGTCTGCTGCCTTAAACACATCACTTGCCACTTGCTTGGCTGCACTACCACTGTTTATTGCCTCCATTTTCTTTTTCTTTTATTTATCTGCTCTCCTCTGCTCTGCACTTTCCACTCTCCCCCTTCCATGTACTTTTCCCCCTTTTCCCTTTCCCATGCACTTGCGTGTTCTCAATGTCACTGGGCCTAGTAAGATCGTTTTTGTGTTTTGTTGTTCTCCCCTGTTCCCCTCCATTGCCTAGTCGCGCTCTGAAACACCTGTGTACGAGCGCGATACAAATAAAATATCATATGATATTATATACACCGGCTGCCGGAGAGATCTTCAGTCATCCTCCTCACAGGCGGAGGGATGCACGGCCCTGGACATCGGAACGCTCTGATGCTACAGGCCTGCTATGTCATCTGTAAGAATGGGGAGACAGCGGTGCGAACACCGGGTCGGTTCTTGACGCTGCTGTTGTGGTGTGTGATGGGGTGGCTGTGAGGCAGTGTCTACTGGTGGAGGGCGGGCAACCTGTCTGTTTGCAGAAGGCTGGTGGAGTGAAACAAACAAACAAACTGTCTGGCAGCACATATTGGAGGGGTTGGTAGTGAGTGCCAGGTGCGTGTTCCCTGAGTGGGCAAGTTTGTCAGCCCTTGGGCCCTGAGGATCACCTGCACTGTCATTGACACTTAGACACTGGGGGAGTTTCACAGCAGGGGATAGCAGTTCCAGCCCTTACCCCTCATTCTTGGTGTAGGCTGCCCATGGGAGCTCATTGCGGGATTCAAGGGGACATCAGTGTCGCGTCAGCTTCCTTTCACCATGAAATCACATAAAGTAAAGAACAAATCCACCTCCTCCATTAAAGACATTCTCCAGATGTCTAGGCCCTCACCGGCTGCAACATCTTAGACTGAGCGAGAGCTGGAGTCAGACAATGATGCTCAGCCAGCTACCAAAGGGGACATAACCCGACTGCTGCATCCAAAAAGATTTATGGCGGTTAAACTCCTGGAACTCAAGTCTCCTTTCATGAGCTGGCCCTGAATGTGATCATCGCCTAGGGGACTTGGCAAATTCCTATTGCGATCAGGAGAATAATGACTTCTCCCTCGAACAGAAAGTGAGTGCGTTGGAGCAGCAACGGGCATCCATGCAAGAAAGGATGGAAGACGGCAAAAATTGCTTGCGCAGGAATAACAGGATCACAGGGGTCTCACAAGAGGTTACCAACGGGGAGCTTGAGGACTATGTACAAGACCTCACCTTGGACCCCACGCATAGGGTATTTCAAACTTCCTGCAGCATCAGAATCTCCTCCCAGATGTGCTAACTATTGTGCATTAAGAACAAGGAGCTTATTATTCAGAAAACAAGATCTCAGAGGGGCGTCACATTTAGAGGCAGCACTATTACTTATTCCAGGACCTGGCTCAGAGGCCTATTCAGAGACGCCGGCAAATGAAACCGCTTTACGAAATAGCTGCTCCACAAGGAGTTTTCATACAGATGGGGATACCCTTTTCGAATCATGTTTACGTTGGATAGGATCCAGCACCATTTCACAACCCTGCAAGCCGCAGTTGAGGTTCTCAAGATCCCGAGCGAGGAGATCCAGGCACGAGGAATAGACGAGGCCTGGAACCAGCGATCTGACTGGGCTTGAGTAAGCTCCCGGAATGCAAGAGGCAGAGATCACAGGAGATCTTCATGGATATGAAGGAGAGATGTGTGGACTAAGTAACAGGGTAGTGATCGCATTGGGTCCGTCTAGCAGCATTAACAGCCAGGTCAAGGCCTCATGCTTCTCAGGGGATGGTTCTCAACAGGGGTATACCGGGGCATTTTGGGAGTTGTCCTGTTTTTGAGTGATCAAACAGTGAAGTTGTGCTCAAATTGGATTCATAGATTAATAAGTAGGTGTTTTTGCAGTATGTGCTCTCCCTAAGGTACATAACCTAATCATCTGTCCCTATAACAGGGTTGTTTTCTATTTAAATCTTCCAAGGTGTATAAGTTTTACAGCTTCACATTTTTGTTCACAGATGAGTTGTAGTAGGGAACTGTGCAGTGATTGGGGCTAGAATCAAGGTTATTGTTGATGGTGCTCTTTTAATGTTGAGGAGGAACAGAATTTCTAGATGCTGGATACTTTGAGTTTGAGTGTTTGTATGTGGTCGTCATGAGTGCTTATGATTCTTCTTTAAGAGAGGCCACTGAGATGGGTTTACCCATATGGTTGATGAATGGGGGCATCTTAAAATAGTATCCCTTAATGTGCAGGGCCTCAATTCCCATAGGACCCAGAAGAGTATACTTGCCAAATTGGTGGAATTACAAGCTGACATTGTTTTGCTTTAGGAGACTCATCTCTTAAAGATAGACTGGCATCACGTACGTAACACATGGTTCCCTCATCAATGTTTTGCATCATCTACTGTTAAAAAGGTGGGTGTGGCAGTTTTGCTTCACAGGTTGTTACAATTGAGGAAATTTGTAGAAGTCTGGGATGCACAAGGCACGTTTTTAGGTCTGCATATACGCTTGTGGGGATCAGGAGGGAGACTTATTCCTGTCTTCAGTTTGTGGCCCTAATCGACAACAGGAGGAGTTTTACGCTAGGCTTTTTCCTCAGATTACGCACTTTCAAAGGGGAGAGTTGATTATTGCAAGTGATTTTAACACGATGTTAAGTGGGGACCTAGATAGGTCAGGGTCGGTCTCTACCTCTGTCTCAAAGGGATCTGATTCCCTGCGGGATGCCATAGAGGATCTCCTTTTGGTAGGTGTATGGTGCCACTTTCATCCTCGGACGAGGGATTATACATACTTTTCCCAAATTCATCGTAGTTTCTCTAGGATCGATTTTTTTAAAATGTGTTTTAATTTTATTTTTTAAAGCCTCCAGTTCCCTTCTATCTATTTTAGCATCCATGATAGAATTGCCTGTGTTCTCTGACAACACGCTGTTCACACTGCAGGTTGACACTTAGACGGCCCAGGCCAGGAAATCTGCACGCTGTGTAAAATAAATCATTTACAGTTTCAGGCAGCTAAGGCTGAGCTAAAGGTGCTTTAGGCTACCGAAATATCTTGTAAACTATCGAAGACCAAACCATTTTATTTTAGTACCTCCAATATGGCTTTGCGGTTGCTGGGTTATAAGCTTCGGACTCAACAGGGTAGGAATGTGATAGAGAAACTTTAAGATGAGATTGGCCAATTGAAGGAAGAGGAACTTGAGAAAATGGAGATTCTTACTCGATAATATTCAGTTGTTAGAGGGTGAACAATTGGATGCAGGGGTTCAGCAGGATTTTGTGTGAGAGGTAATCTTCAGAGTATTTCTAAGCTAAATCGGACTAAGTTAGAGTCCACAAAATCAGCATAAGAGGTTTCTCAGGTGATACTGTCACCTAATAATAAAGCACCAGCCCTTTTCTTTAAGCGGTTTGTAAGGGTGTTGCCTCTCTGCACTTAATCTTACTGTTCAATAGCTTGGAGGAGTCGGATCTATTACCCACACAATGAATGAATCTATGCAAAATGTGTTGGTGACATCAGGGTAGGACGCAACTAGGAGAGAATCATATAGACCAATTGCTGTTCTTAATTATGATGCATAGATATATACTCAAAGAATGAGGCTATCGTCAGTCAAAGGGATCAGATGGGATTTATCCCTGGTAGACAACCCCAAGACAATATACGCGGTTTGGATTTGAACCTATTTTTCTAAAAATGGTTGTGGCCAACATTGTTCACACCGCTACAAAGATTATATTGAATGGAAAGTTTTTCAAACCTGCTTCCTTGGCCTAGGGGAACTCGTCAAGGGTGCCCACTGCCACCTTTGTTTGCTTTATCCATGCAACCATTGGCACAGAAGGTCTGGTCATTGGACCTTATTAAAGTAGCTGGCATAACTGATTATCAACATAAAGTGACATTGTTTGCGGACAATCCCCATTTTTTATGGGGATCTCAACCACTACATTACCCAATATCTCTGTTATAATCATTTCGAAGGGTGTCTGGATTTAACATAAACTATACCAAATCACAGATACTACATATATTGGAGCAACCTGAAGTGGTGGCTAAGCTGCAGGAGGCTTTTGAGTTTCGGTGGTCTTCGGACCGATTGAAATATCTTATGTCCAGATACGATCAGTTATATCTTGGTAATATTCCCGGGCTACTGATGGAGGATTTAGAGAGCTATCTTTATGCGGCTCAACTAGCGTCACTTTTGGACAGCAAAGGGTCATCTCAATCGGGTAAACATTTGATAGATATTGAACAGGTGGGGACCGGGGTTCCACTACACGACTAGTGCTGAAAGAGTGTATCAAAAGAATGTCAATACAAATGGCTCACCACTCCTTTCTCCAAGTTCAGTTCACTGGGGTTCTTACAAAGTTCCTTCAAGGTGGCTGGTATGCATAGTTCAAAGATTTCCCATATGTCTGTTAGGCTTCCCTCTCCTATTTCAATGTCAGTTCAATATGCATCACAGTTCTTTTCAAAATGGATTCCTTTGGGATTCCCTCACACGGCTTTGCAATTCTCAAACAGATTTTCACAAAGTTGCTTTTTAGTTACTTTCACAGACTGCCCTTGCCTGTCTTCAAACATTTAAACATAACTGAGAAACCTTCCAGCAAAACAGCTCAGGACCTTGCCCACCTGCCCCTTGGACACTCCCAGCCTGCCCCGGGGAGGAAACGAGCAGCTTGCTGGTGCATGGAGGCCAGGGCTTAGCCGGCCCCTCGGCTTCCTTCTCTGAACTCCCCCGGCTTCTTGGAGACATATCTCCCTTGCCAAGCTTTCTCCTGCCTCAAATCGCAGCCTGTTAGCATCTCAGAGTCTCGTTCTCCTTGTCCTGGTCGTCAGCAGCTCTCTCTCAGCTTCTCCTCCATCTCGCCATCCAGCTTGCTTTCCTTCCTGGCCCCTGCCTTGCTCTCCGTGTCTTTCTGTGCTCCACCTTTTATAGTTTGGAAAACGGTACATGAGTTTCAGGTGTGTGTGATTGTGACCGAGTGCCTGAACTTATTAGTGGTACAAGGCCAGTACAAGTTACTAGTGGTAATCTTCCTAGTCTGTCTTACTCGTCTCAGTAGTTGGGCTGATACGGAAAGGAGGGGAATTAAGCAAGTTGTAGTATTCCATAAAGGTAGAGGGAATATGGGGTGTCAGGAAATGGGTGATACCATGTCTCAACTTCTGGTGTCTCCTCCCCGAGGACCCCCTACCCAGGTGATTCTCCCTCGCTAGTCCGCCCCCAGGGTCGGGATCCAATAGCGATGACCTTTCCCTAGCCACGTAAATAAGGGCTCCCTGGGGACTGAGTCATGAAACACCTTCAGGTTTTTCAAATCTGTCTCCGCTCTGGAATAATCCTGAGTCCCTTCCAGGGCTAAATCCTAGGTGATTTGTTTGGTGGATAAGGTTTCAGAGAGTGGGGCAATTATTTGAGGGGGGTGGGGGATGGTGCATTATCTTTTGAAGGTTGCAGGAATGCCTTTCTTGTAGGAGAGGGGGATAACTATAGCTTTATACAGCTTAAGCATTGGATTAATCGGGACAGGTTTGTCAGGCAGACCAGTAGGGAGATGACATCTTTTAAAGATTTCTTTCTGGGATACCCACCAGCTACGAAGATCTCTTTGGTGTATAAGGTTCTCAATGAAAGCAGTTTTAAATCTACACATACATATATGAAAAAATGGGATGTAGATTTGGGTTTCCCGGTTAACTAATTATCCTGGTATAATAGCAGGACCAGAGGTGCAAAATCATCAAACTGTGTTCAATTGAAAGAAAATAGTTATAAAATATTGTATTGCTGGTATCTCAGTCCAGAGCGATTGCGTAAGATTCATCCGGGGAACTCCTCCATGTGTTGATGATGTGCCCAGGCCCCAGGCACACTTTTTCATATTTGGTGGAAATGTGATCGTTTCCAGCCGTATTGGAAGGGGGTGCTTGCCCAAAATAAATTGATCTCGGGGCACACCTCTCCCTTGATCGTCTAGTGATTTTATTGGGGATGACGATCAAAGGGCCACTACAAATTGACAGCAAAAGGGTTGAAGGTGCCTTACACACTTTTTGGTGTCAGCTCGGATTACGGTTGCCCGAAACTGGAAAACGACGACCACGCCAGGCCATAAGGTAATGGTGGTCGCGGTTGTGGATGGTGGCGGCAATGGAACTTTGCTACTTTGCTTTGCTACTCCTACTGGACCTGTCGGCAGCGTTCGACTTGGTGGACCATGTAGTGCTTTGCAACCACCTCCAATCTGCAGCCAACTTCACAAATGATGCAACAGCCTGGGTCCAATCTTTCTTAGCCAACAGGACCATGAGAGTCTTTTCTACCTCAGCCTCTGCCGACCCTATCAAAATAACCTGCGGGGTCCCACCAGGTTCCTGCATATCCCCCACTATGTATAATATCTTTACCAAGCCTCTGTTTGACAAGTTGGATAGACTGGGTGTCACCTACACTAACTATGCAGATGACACACAGATCCTCATACCCCTTTCGGGCAACTTTGAGGCGGACTCAGCCTTGGTGAACAAAATATACACCCTCATTCAGGCATGGATGGCATCCCATGGCCTCTGCCTGAACGACGAAAAAATAGAACTACTAATCTTAGTCTCTGAAGCTAATATCCAAAAACTCAGTCCAAACTACATATCCTTTAACATTGATAACAATCCCATCAAGGTGATGTCTGTAGTTAAAACCCTAGGATTCTACTTGGACTCCTCTCTCACTCTCAAAAAAGTAAGTTAACTCCCTCGCCTCATCTACAACGTACACTTGCAAACTCATCAGAGTCTTCAGACCATACCTCTCGAGAGCGAGTTGCACCACATTAGCCAATGCTCTTATTATGTCAAGATTAGACTACTGTAATGCCCTGTACTCAGGAGCCAATAAATATATTACAGACAAAATTCAAAGACTGCAGAATAACGCCCTGAGGGCAGCATTGAACATCCCTTACAGAGAGCATATTACCGAACTCAGGAAAGAGGTAAACTGGTTGAAAATAACGGACAGAATTCTGCTCAAAACAGCTTCCCTCACCTCTAAATGCCTTAACAACCTAGCATCTCCATACCTAATGGATAAAATTGCCAGGAGAACAGCCACCCGCCCTACGAGATCTGCCAACTCATTTATGTTGGAGATCCCTGGGTTCAAACGTGTGACAGCAGGAGGAACTAGCTTTCCTGTCAAAGCTGCACAATGCTGGAACAAACTACCAGTTGACCTCAGACTAGAACCACCTTACCCCAAATTTAGACATAAGTTACTAAACTGGCTACACACCAATGACACCTAACTGACGAACCACATTCCTATTTACATACACGACATTGCCTCCACCTACTACACTACAGTCTGGTTAACAGTAGGTCGCTGCGCTCTGTCATATCTGCATGCAATATGGATATTCTATAATGTAGACATGTAAGGGTTACAATCATTTATGTACATGTAGGAGTGCATATACTGATATTTATAACAATCCCTCCTGACTTACCAAGACCATTGCTTTGTATTTAATGTACACTGTACCTGTATCTTGCTCCTATTCCAATTACTGCTCTATGTATTGCTACCTTTCCACTGTAACTAAGTTTTAAGAATCCTTGTTTCTGTTGCACCCGTCAACCCAAGGGTTTGGTGCACATTACCAAACAAATAAATAAATAAACAAATAAACAAACAATGAGTAAAATAGAGGCCCTGCTTAAAGATGAGATGCCATGTTATTTAGAAGAATGGGGGCCTTTTATACGTTTTTTTTTTACTTTCATGATTTTGCAGGGATACACTGCAAGCCTCATCATCTACAGCCCATCACTCTTGTTTAACAGCACGATCTACCACAAACTGTTTATGTTGTAATTAATATAAATACGTTTTACTGTAACAACAATGCCTTGGATGTCAGTTTTGAGTTGGTTGGTGAATCAGATTGTCATTCAATTTTATATGATGGAATGTAAAGGAACAAGTTCTTGACGTTTTCAGGTAAAGCGGATGGATGCTTTGTTGTCCAAATGTTGATGTATGCTTATTAAAATGTGAATGGCAAAAAAAGAAAAATTAGACACACCAAGAATGCTTTGCAAGACGATGAAAGGGGAGCAGGATGCACTGTTGCTCTGGGGGTTAACAGTATGCACAGTCTGGTAGCGATTACTGTGTAGCTGTGTCGCAAAAAGGAGAGAGAGGAAAGTAGAGGTGGAGGAGCTAGAAGGGAGATCAGTGTAAGAGGGAGAAGAAAAGAGCAGAGATGAAGGAGGGAAATCAGAGAGTGGCAAATAGAGAAAAGAGATCAGAGGTGAAAGGAGCGTCAATAGCGAAAGGGAGAAAAAGGAGAATGGAAGTGAAGGTCGGAGAGTTGAGTGCAGATGCAGGGAGACTAGAAGGAGAGCAGGGGTGAAGGAGGGAGAATTAAGATATGATGGTTACACAGGAGAGGAGGAAGTTAGAGTGCGGCGTTGAGGGAAACAGGAGAGTAAATATAAAGAGATGAGGTAAAACAGAGAAACAGAAAAAAGGTGGAAAAGCGGAAGGAGGAGGCAGAGGTGATATGGACACACAATGGGGGCAGACAAAGGGAGACCAGGCCAAGACTCAAATATCAGGGTCCTGGTGAAACTTATAAGGTGTTGAAGTATAAAAGGGTCAAGACCGCCTGGAAATGCATGACAACCTGGGTCCAACATTTGCTAAAGAGTCTGACATCCGAACACCGTACAGACAACCCTGGACGTAGCAGGTATACCAGAAGTGCAGAAGACATCCTGACATAAGCAACAAATTCCAAGAATAGCCCTCCACGAAAGCCAAGAAAGAAGCGTGGAGCACTCAATACCCCTGATACTTTGACAGTCTCTTGCTGCTGGGAGGTCCAAGGTTTTCATGTGTGGAGGAGGGTGCAACAGGGTTCAAAGTTCTAAGGTGGCCCAGCCTAGCTGTGTTTGCTACAACACTCATTTAATTTATTGAATTAATATAGCGCTTTCACCAAAGCGCTGATCATAGGTAAATAAACAGTACAATGAAATGCAGAAGTAATGTTACAATGCTACATTAAGATGACGCCAACAGATGTGGTTTTAGAGAGGAGCGAATTGAATACAAGAGGACGAAGAGCGAAAAGAGTGGTGACATTTTCGAAAATGCAGGTGCACAAAGGAGAAAGACTGAAATTGAAAGGCAGCACAAGGACATTTAGGGGAAGCTAAGAGAAAGAGAGATTGGGAGAAAAGAGAATGGGCAAGTGTATAGAACAAAACAAAACCAAAGCAGACTGACAGGGAGTAGCCAAACAATGCAGAAGGAGTAGAATAATAGTTGGGACTCAAACGAAAGCCAAGGAATAGAGTGTAAAGCATTTGAAATAAAGGCTCAAGGGGAAAGATGGAAGAGTGTGTGAATAGCAGAGTTGTAGATTGAACACAAGGGAGCAAGACAATGGAGTGGGTGATTGATAAGAAGGGCTGAGCAGTAGTCTGGTAAGAACCTGAGAAGAGATGAGGAGTTTGGTATAGTGAACTTTCAAGAGAGAGTGCATTTTCAGATATATTGAAGAGCTGAATTTGGCAGATTCGGCAGTAGTAGCTTCTTGAAGTTATGGTTTGATGGACAACATTTAAAAGAGTAAAATAATACTACCTAGAAATTTAAAATTCTTTGAACAGTAGTTGTTGCCTGAGCCATAAGAAAACTCACAAATGTGGGCCTTGCATATTTATGAATATTTATTCTATTGGATGTATGGACAGTTTCCCTGTACCCAAATGTGAATTTGAATCCATGAAGGTGATTGGCGAATGTCAAAACTAAAATATTGAGTCTGGCAGCAGTCTTGGTTTAGTGGCCCACACTCTGGTCCACTGACCTGCTACTGTAAAAAACATTTTGATATGGTGTGTAGCAGCACCTTGAAGTATTCCCTGATTCTAGGAGTATGACAAGACACCAAAGTAGGGTTCTGTTCATGCAGGGCACAGACAGGGGCATTATCAGACACTGCAGTGATAGGCCTTCCCCAGGGCGATGTGCCTATTGAGCATGTCAGCAGGCCATCCTAGGGCACAGTGCATTTTGCTTAATGCAGGTAGGTATAGCAAGTGTGGCTTAAGTATATAATTTGGATAAAATAACTGAAAAAGCTTTAATTTGTTTGTGACAATGCTATATTCCTTGTTGCAATGCCATTTTTCGGAGTACGGGTGGCTGCACCTAAAATGTCAACTTATTGTATATTAGTTGCTAGCAAGTCATTGGTTGATTTGGCAAGTTATTGGCTGATTGGGTCACCTGCACCCTCTTTTCCTTCTACCCTTTGCCCATGCTCTTTGGGCCCTCTACCCCCCACCATCTTGTGAGGCAAAAACCTTGGGGTCATTTTCGATTCTGCTCTCGCCTTCATCCCTCACATCATGGACCTTACTAAGAAGTCCTATTTCCAGCTCCACCTCCTCAGAGGCATTCAGTCTTTCCTCACCATCCACCGGAAGCTCAGTGTCTCCAGAGCTATTGTCCTCTTTCCTCCCTTTCAGCTACTCCACCATAGGGCTGCAAGACTTATCCCTGACCTCAAGCCCAGGGACCGTATTTCTCCAGCTCCACAATCTCTCCACTGGCTCCCGGTGGCTGCAAGGATCAAATTCAAGACCCTCTGCATCATCCACACGGCCTTCTGGGGCCTGGGACCACACTATCATCAGCTTTCCCTCCCTACCTACTCCCCTGCTAGAGCCCTTCGCTCCTCTACCTCCAACTCTTTGACTGTGAAATGCTTCTCCAAGCAGATAGTAGGGGGTAGGTCTCTCTTCGGCTGGCGCCTCCCTTTGGAACAGCCTCCCTGCCCCTCTCAGACTTGAGTCTGACCTCAAGTTCTGGAATCTACTCAGAACTCTGCTGTTCTCTACCCCTTTCCCTTCCCTGCTAATCACCCCACTGCCGCTGTGAGTGGTGGCCTGATCCTCATAGATCTCACAGGATTTCAGGTCCTTCTTCCCAGACGATACAAGGACCCCACTCCCTCCGCATTGCCTTTGTGGGCTCCTGCTTGGCGGCTCTGCATCCCACTGTTGGGAGCCGCCTGCACTAGCACTTAGCCAGAGGTTCTCCTCCTTGGCTCCCCATTAGCACTTCCCTCATGGTCCCTCCACTAGCACTTACCCACTCCTCCTGCCACTGTAAGACCATGACTGTATTTTACATTTTTTTGCCATTGTCATTTTTCTCCTGTTCCCTTCCCATTTAGCCTTGTGGCGCTTTGAAACACTATTCTATTGTAAAAGCGAATAACAAATGCTGAATAAAATAATTACATGTAGTAACCGCTGTTTATGCAGGTGCTGATGGGAGAGTATGCCCAAACAAGGCATACAGGAAACAATCCAGTTAGCTTTGTCGGCTATTGCCCCCAAACAAACCCTCTGTGGCCTGAGATGACACTGCAAGAACATCTTGAGGTATTTGGGACCATCAAAGGAATGACAGCCTATGACCTGAAGGAAGTCATAAAACGGTAATACCTTTTACACTGTGGTCGAGCCTTTGCTGATTTTCAATGCTGAACAAATATAATGTGGATCTGAATAAACGTCTAAACATAAAGTTAAATTACGCTCATGATTTCTCACAAGATCACTTTAATATGAATGTCAAAGTAGTTGATGAATTTTGATACAATTCCCCAAAATGTTTTTATACCCTTATTTGTTGGGCCTTTCACCTGGAAAAGAATTTAAAGCACCAATGTTTATTTTAGGCTTTTCAGATCCCTTGCTCCACGCTTTAGTGAAATAGGTTATTGTGAAATTCTTAGTTAATGTTTGTAACCTGCGACACAAGCCCATACACATTGTTAGTATTGGCTCCCAAATTGTTTACATTGTAGGCTCATGGTCAAGAGAGAGACCGCTAGCATCCACAGGCTGTGCTTGAGTAATTTCTGTATACAGGGGCTGAGCAAACTAATCTGCTGGGCTGGCAGAGATTATTTGGGATATATCAATTACAAATCTGATGGCGGCAGACCTTGGCACAAAGTGATAAGCAAAACAAGTTGAACTGTAATTGGCCTTTGAGTAGTACCACTTTGACTTAATAATACACTCTTGTAATACAATGTAATCCATCTACTAACTTCTGTCTTTATAGTGTAGCTGCCCACCCCTTCCTTAGTACACTAAGAAGTGTGTCAAACATTTGAACATGACTCCAAATAGCTCAATTTGGTGCAGAGTGCCCTCATTATCGAGAAACATGATAAACTCATTTCAAATTAAATGTCAAGTCTGTGACTTATACTTGATTCACATTACAAATGTTTTAATCTTTGAAATAAATATCTTATCCCAGCATGATAGTGTTGCTAAATGTCTTTCAGAATGTATTGAGTCATCTGGTGTAATTTGATACCCACAGATCTATTGTTTCATTGTTAATTTAACAAACTTAAGACCACAGCATACTGTGGGAATCTGCCAATATTCTGCGGCCCAATCCTGATGATGAAATATATTCCAAAACAACATCCTGCCTCGAAAGGAGTATTCATTTTGAAAATGTTAAGATTCTCCAGCATGGGGTCTGGCATGGGTTCACATGCTCATGAATATTCCCCGTAATCCGGCTGGGAATGCTTGGTAAAAGAAAAAACTGTATTTCTCCTCCAAACTAATCACTGTCCTTTGGGTCATACTGTCCACGTCCAGTGACACTCCTCTCCCCAATCTTTACCCATGGTGGCCATCTTCAGATTTTCACTGCACGCTTCAGTGTTGGGAGTCCTCTACTAGCTCTCTGAACTATTTTTCATAATACAAGGTTTATCACCAAATTTTTGTAATGTTTTTGACAGATTTTGATCTCATCGTTCGCCCGGAGGTCGATTACCGTCAGCGGGGACCCACTGTCGGCGAAGATCGTACTACATCATGGATCTTCCATCGAGTTTTGAGAAGGCCCAGACTTGGGCCTACTTCACACCTTTCCACCATGAGCAAAGAGAAGAGATGCCTCTTCCAACCCTGCGCAAAATGTGGATTGAGGCATGTGTACACTGAAGACAAAGAAGGATTGCTACAGCAGGCGGCTGGCAGCGTGTCTCAAATCGGACAAGGCCTCTCACTCTGCCTCCGGGCATGGTCATGCTTCCCCCAGGACTGGCCGGCCCCACAAGCGAACTCCCTCAGAAAAGAGGTTGAGATCCTTTGAGGATGCCCCACCCTCGGGGGGTCCAAAAGAAAGGGAGGCTGCACACTGTTGATCCATCTGGGTTCGACATGGCTTCGTGTCCCAACTCAGGAAGGACAAGGTCGCCGTCAACCTACCAGTGAGGTGCTCTCAAGGAAGTCTCTAAGAGAAAGTCCTTGACTCCTTCAAAACTCAGCTTACTATTGGTGGACAAGGCGACAAAGAAGAAATCCAAAGGTGGCCCTTTGCTGCCCCCTCTGCGACACCATCAGCAGTTCAACCGGCCAGAACAACTTTGTCATCGACGATCACGACCACATCGTCGAGGGCTCCTGCTACACCTCCGTTGATGGCCTCGTCGATGACCACTACTTCTTCATCAAAGGGGGGGTTGGACACAAAGGTTGTGTCCACGGTCACAGCAGTGGCTGCCCCTCAGGTGTCCCTACCGCCACAGCGTGTAGCGGCTGCTGTGGCTGATGCGGCTCCGGCTAAGACCCCTGGAATGGGGACAGCCCAAAGCCCAAGAAGTCTCCAGAGCGAAAGGGTAAAGCTCCTACTGACCCTAAGACAGGTACGGAACCACAAGATGCCCCGGTGACACCAGTGCAGATTTATACGAGCTCCAAGGAGGATGACTATAATCTGCCCGAAGACTATTATTTGGACCACGGAGAGGGTCAGGGACTGGTGTCCGTGGGTGGGTACCCATGAGGTGAGCCTGGTCCCACACCCCGTCGGAGGAGGCGCATCAGTCCGGCACCTGCACCGCCCATTCTTTCATGCCTCAGCCGAGGGGCATGTCTCTGTACATTCTGACTGCACATGCTTGTTTTGGAAATTCAACAGAGACTGCCTCTGACACCGGGCCCTGCCCAGCCTGGAGTCCCCCAAGGCTGCTTCTCGGTTCAAGCGAATGGCAAAGGACCCAGCTGGTCCAAGGTGTCAACCGACACCTCCACCGCTGCCTCCACCTCGGGATTTGACTTCAACTGGGGATCTGGCAGCACACACAGGCACTGATACTTCGACAGACACCGACAAAGCCAATGACTTCATACCAGCTGACAGGGAGCCAGTAGGCATGGATGAACCACACAGGGCCTCTTTACTGGATGAGGTTGTCTCTTTTAACGCTATGATGCCCAGGGCCTCAGAACTTTTTCAACTGGTGCCCGAGGAGACTAAAAAGGAAGGAATCCTTAACCAACGGCGTTAGTACAGACTGAAGATCATCATGTCCGTTCCCTTGCTAGATGATATCTAGGATCAGGGCTTGGCCCTTATGAAGACTCTGAGCACTGCTCCACCCAAACGGGATAGGCTCGGGAAGAAATACAGAGTTCCGGACGCTGCCCCCAAGCGCCTGAGATTCCAGCCTTCACACAACTCTGTGATCTCAGCCGCAGCCAGGAAACGCTTGGCGAACCAGTTGTCCTCGTCCATGGGGCCCACGGACCAGGAGGGTAAGAAGCTGGACGCGATGGGGGGGGGGAGGATTGTTAGGGAGAATTCTCTGTAAAGGCTAATTTCCTAAACCTAGAGAGTCCCCCAGCAGCTTTGCTGGTTTTTTTGGGTTTATTTATTTCTCCTGCTAAGAGTGAGACTCTTTTTCTCCCACTCTTAGGCATGATTTGAGTATGCCCTTTGACTATTTAATGTGTTTTATGGGCTATGGGGTCTTTTACTCCATAGGGCTTCATGTGTTTTTGGTATGTGTGTTACACAGCACCCTCAGTGCAGTAACACAGGGGTGTCATAGTGACCCCCAAACATAGACTCCATACCCTGGGACTGACTACTGTCTCCCAGGGCATGTAAAGTCACCATTGACTTTACTAGTCTTAAATTGTGAACAGAACCAGTACAAACCATCATATTGTGGAAGTACTGGTAGGGGTAATTCGATTGCCCCTGGGTCTGTTTTTCAAGGGGGCACTGTCCAGTCCCCCCTTGTCGAGTTTCTGGCTGGTGGCAGTGGTTACCACGCGAAATATTCCACCGGAATATTTCCTATGGGATTTTCCCATTCATTTTAAACGCACCACTTTTTTGGTGCAATGTTAAAGATACCGCCGGGTTATTTATTTAATATTTATTCCCCGGTTGGGTCTTTTTGCCAGGACTCGGTTTTAAAATGGCGTTTGTGTTCGCCTCTGTAACTCCAACCCAAGTCGAGCCCTTTGTTCCCCTTTTGGCAGGCTTCTGCACAGAAGCCTCCAAAAGTGGTGCCACTCTTGTCTGGGTCCACAGGATGTGTGGGAGGGGGGGGAATAGGCACCCTGGACTGAGTTGCCTCGGCAACTCAAGTCGCACTCTTGTGTGATGTGCCCAGTGGTGAGCTGCCCGGCTCACCACTTAGCATGTTTGATTGACAGCTAGGCTGATGAATGGGGGTTTTGCTGCATAAAAGCAGGGCTTTGGGGACTGGAACTTCAGAAGTCGCCACAGGACCTAAAGAATCTGAAAAGGGAGAAGCTGAGCCGACCTGCAACGATGGCACCACCGGTGGAGCCCTGCTGAACCGCCTCAGCACTTCCCGACGACCGAGAAGATCTTCATCCTGGAGAGTCTTCTTCCTTTGAACTGATGGGGTTAACCAGTTCACCCTCTTTTCGCCTTCCTGGATCGTCTCGTGGTTGAATCGCCCGTGCCAAGTACCCCGGCGGCCGGATAGCCACGCTTCACCACTACCGTGAATAAAAGGGTAGTACCTTTTAACCGGGAAACTCCGCGGCTGGTTTCTTCCCTGGCAGTGCAACGACCTCCAGCTTTCCTCCACTTCGAGATCGTCTCTTCCCCTGGACGAAGCACCGACTTGCACCCGCTGGCAGGAACAACTGCCCCCGCTCGAGCTTTCTCACCATTTCAGGTACTGTGTCCCGCCTGGTCTCCTTTGCAACAGACTGTTCAAGGTGTCCCGTAAATCCTTGACTCTCTATCATGGGGTGACCTGGGACCTGTTAACTAACTTATTCTGAACGGATCCAACTCTTTTTGAACTATCTGCAAAGACTTTTAAAGTATAATTCAACTGTGTGATCTTGGACACATTCCGCCTTGCTCTCTCCAAGAGTGGGCCTGGCCTATGAACTTTCTTGCTCTACAGTAGACTCTGCCTTTCTTGACTTGCTGTGGTTCTTTTAAAAGTGTTGGTATTGTGTGCTTTTCAAATTCTGCCTTTTCCCTCCCTTTTTAACTAACTTATTGGAGTGCCATCTTAGGTTAAGCGCTCACCTCTGTCTGCAAATAAGTGGTGTTTTAGCTAAGACCAATAAGTTCAATAAGTAATCAGGGATGTATATATATTGATAGTGACTGTGTTTGAACTTGCTTGCCATATTAGTGTTAGTGTATTTTTTACAAGTGTGTTTTTAAGTAAATAATTATATACCTTTATACCAAAGCTCTGGTCAGTGTTTGCTTGTGCTACTGTATTTTTGTACCTAATGTGTATACTCTATATACTGCCTAACTCTTCTTGAGAGAAGTCTGACTGCTCAGCCACAGCTACTAGGTAAATCTGCTACCAGTTGGGTTTACTGCCAACACCTGTAGTCCTAAGCCTTTTGCAGTGGTCCCTAATGGAACTGCACAGGTTTCTGCCTAACAAGGATCATCTATACAGCTGCCAGTCCCATTAAGGCTGCTAACGCCCTGGCCATTTTGTCCCACTATGATCGGGAACTATGGTATACACTGGGCCCTATTTTGGACTTCTTACCCGAGGACAAGAATGTTGAACCTCTGGCGCTGTTCCAGGAAGGGCAAGTGGCCTCGGCCCACACCATTACAGTTGCGGTAGACATCGCAGACACCGGATTCCGTCAAATGGGCAATGGAGTGTCTCTTCGTCGACAGTGATGGATGGAAGCCACCAACTTTAGACCGGACATTCAGTCCAAAGTGTTGGACATGCCATTTGATGGAGAGAACCTCTTTGGCAAGACAGTTGACAAGTCTCTGCAAATTATCAAGACAGACACGGAAACGGCACGTTCGCTGGGCACCCTACAGTCATGTTGGTCGTCCTTTCGTTCTTCGAGAGGAAAGTCTGGCAGGTCTTCCAAGGGATATACCACCCCTTATCGACAGCCTTCCTGCTCCATGACTCAAGAGGCCTACAGAGGTCACTCACAGGTATATAGCATTGGAGGACAGCGTTGGTCTGGCAGCAGGGCAGAGCCCCGACCGCGAAACAGGCCTGAGCCGGCCGTGGACTCGGGTCCCCACTTGTGCACCCCTGTGGGAGGCCGGTTGGTGATGTTCATCAGCGTGCTGGCTCGACAAGAACAACACACAGGAGGTCCATACCATGTTAAAGAAGGGGGCGATAGAGCCTGTCCCCCAGCACCTCTGGGGCTCTGGAGTATACTCCAGATACTTTCTGGTCCGAATGAAGTCAGGAGGGTGCAGGCCGAATCTGGACATGGGACGCCTCAACAAGTACTTGAAGTCCCAGAAATTCAGGATGATCACATTGCAGCACATGCTCGGCCTACTGCAGGAAGGCGACTTCCTGGCGTTGCTGGATCTGGAGGATGCCTACTTCCACGTCCCCATCTACGAGAAGCACCGCAAGTTCCTGCGGTTTGTGGTCCAGGGATGACACTATCAGTTCAAGGCATTCCCCTTCGGCCTGAAATCGTCCCCAAGTGTCTTTATAAAATGCTTGGCTGCGGGGCGGCATATGTTCGTCTCAAGGGCATCTGCAGCCATTTCCCCTCTACCTCATGAGCGTGCTGGCTACTTGCCTCTCCTCTCCCCCAGCCCACCCATCAGCATGGCATGATCCGGAAGCCCTGGGAGGACCTCCTCTTAAGGTAAGCCCATTGGGCTAAAGAAGGCACTACCAAGGCGGGACATCACTTGTTCTCGCTTAAATTATGAGCAGCCTTCTAATTTCACTGCGCTGAAATTTAAAGAACTTTCTGCCTGCATTTCACCCTGGAAACGCGTATGAGCAGCGACATTGCTGTTGTTTTTGCTGATTTCCATCATGGCCGCCCTCTTCATTGGCACCGGAGTGCCTCAGAGAGTTTCCACAGCAACAGAGTCACATTGCACCTGATTTGCCAGACGTTCCTGTTTCCTGGCCTACTGAGAGCCGGCAGGTGAGAGAGCCGGACCCCAGCACCAAGGTCCACACAAAGGCCCCTGTCTGTCCCTGACAGTCCCTGTCTTTAGTTGGATGGAGCATCTCTCCCTGCAACTCTGTTTTCGGCATCACTCCAAAAGATTTCTTCGGACTTTGTCCCCCACACGTCCTCACCACGAACATTGCCTGGCAAGCAGCTATGGATCGCATTGCTCAACCTTCCCTGACACTATAAACTGCTAAAACTGCTGCATGCTCCTCTCCCTCCATACCTGTAACCTCTAATGTCAGCAACAACAGTACTTTTCATCGTGATGTGCCTCATAATGATTGCTTCCTCTACTGCTCGCTAAACTCCCTGCTTCAAAAGAAAAAGAAAATCAACAACGTATACCTCCTTTTCATTCCCTCTGCTTACAACTGTGCACCCATCGTTTGTGTATGCTTTTTGCTCATTTCGAATTTAGAAATACTTCACAGCTGTGCGCCCATCGATTTTGTACTGCTTTTGACTGCTTTCTGCTAATTTTGAATTTTGGGGCGTTTACAAACTAGTTAATGGTATGTTAATCTGGGCGTTCCCAGCGTACCCTGTGATTTTTGTCTGATTGGCCGCCTGGTGTGATTATATTGCTGCATAGTGCCTCTGACCCTCCCCCTGCTATCCTTTGACCTCCCCCCTCGGCCCCCTCTAGTCTCTGGCCCCATGGTGTTCTCAGTCGCCCCTATTCTTTCTAATGGCTTCTCCATCTCCCATCCTCCCGCTTTTACAAAGTCTGGAAGGAAGAAATTAAGAAAGGCACTCCTGAGTTCCAACCCTGGTGTCCCCATCGCAGACACCTACATTAATGCTTCCTCCAGACAGACTATTACTGACATTCTTTTTGCTTTCCCCTCATCTAACCTTTGTTCAGCAGAGAATTGCTTAGCCTTTCAGTGCTGGACTGCCCCACGGCAGGATAAAGACTGATATGTTTTGGATATTTCTTCTCTGTGAAAGATAGTGAGCTAAAGAATCTGGGTAAGGCTCTCGTAACCAAGACTAATGTCCGGCAGAGGGACTCCCAGGAACCCCCTTGTTTTTTTCTTAATCCAAGTAACTTTGTGTCTCACCCTAAGTTACTAAGGGAATCCAGACGTGGACCCCTTGCTCACTATTCTTAGAGAGGCACAGCTCCACCCTACTGATGAGGTCCAACCAGGCCGAAACACGTGTATGTGGTTGCTGTTGGTACTCCTGTTCAGAGGAGAATTGCCTAGCATTTCGGTGCTGGGCTGCCCCATGGCAGGACAAAGACTGATATGTTTTGGATATTTCTCCTCTGTGAAAGATAGTGAGCTACAGAATCTGGGTAAGGCTCTCGTAACTGGGACTAATATCCGGCACAGGGACTCCCAGGACCGCCCCGCCCCCCAGTTTTGTGCCCAACATAGACAACTACATTAATGCTTCCTCCAGACAGATTATTACTGACCTTCTTTTCGCTGTCCCCTCATCTAACCTTTGGACCCCTAATATGTTCAGAGTGTATGAGTTGTGGGCCAAGGGATTCGAGTCTCGCCGCCAAAACTCTAGTATAAATCTTTGCATCGAGGTTGAGTAGCGAGATGTGGCGATATGAGGCACAATTCGTGGGGTCCCTCCCAGCCTTGGGGATGACAGTAATCAGTGCCCTGGTGAAAGAGTCCGGGGGTTTCTCTGTTTCCATTATGTCATTGAAGAGGAGTGTCAGAAAGGGAGCTAATATGGGCATGAAAGTTTTATAAAAGCCGGCTGTATAGCCGTCTTCGCCCGGGGACTTGCCCAAAGTCAGCCTCTTTATAGCAGCCTGGACCTCCAGTTCCGTGATTGCCGATTCTAGGGATTCAGGAATGCGGGGTACATCTATTGAGGACAGGTATGACTCAAACTCTGATGGCCCTATGTCCACGTCAGAGGAGTATAACGTTTCATAAAAGTTGGCAAAGCATTGATATGATATGATATGGCATTTGTAACGCGCCTATACACAAGTGTTTCAAGGCGCGACGAGGCAGGGAGGGGGGAACAGGGGGAAGACAGACAACGATCCTACTAGGCCTAGGTGTCATTCAGATCGCGCAAGTGCAGGGGTAGTGGGAAGGGAAAAAGTGCAAGGGGAAGGGGAGAGGGGGAAGTGCTGAACAGGGTAAGTAGAGTAAAAAAATAAATAATAAATAGGGCCAGCTGGTGGCAAGTGCAAGGTAAGTGCAGACAAGTGCTGGGAGGGGGGGGCTGTAAGGGATGCAGAGACAGTCCCGCAGTGCTGGGGTTGCCAGGGAGGCAGTGCAAGTGGAGAGTGGCTGGGCCAAGGACCGAGGTCGGTGAGAGTGGCCCAGGTGCAGGTTCAGTGCAGTTTCAGTGAAGAATTAGCAGGGGAGAGGGAGAGAGAAAGCAGAAGCAAAGAGGAAGGTTTTGAGGTGCTTCCGGAACCGAAGATGGTTCTCCTCAAGTTTCAGGGAGGCAGGAAGGCTGTTCCAGGGGGAGGCCCCTGCCGCAGAGAGAGATCTACCCCCAGCTCGTTGCTTCGAGAAGCGGCTGACCCTGAGGGAGTTGGAGACAGATGAGCGAAGGGCTCGGGAAGGAAGATATTTAGGAAGAGAGAGTTGAAGGTATTTAGTCCCCAGGCCCCAGAAGGCCTTGTGGACAATGCAGAGGGTTTTGAACTTAATCCTCGCAGCCACAGGGAGCCAGTGTAGAGATTTCAGTCCTGGAGAGATACGGTCCCTGGGCTTGAGGCCAAGGACAAGTCTCGCAGTCCTGTTCTGGATGAGTTGCAGAGGGCGGAGAGTAGAGGCAGGCAGATTAAGATAGAGGCTGTTACAGTAGTCCAGCTTCGAGAGAACCAGGGCTCTGGAGACCGTGAGCTTCTGGGGGAAGGAGAGGAAGGGAAGAATAGCTCTGAGGAGGTGCAGCTGGTAGTGAGACTTCTTAGAGACGTCAGTAATATGAGGAGAGAAGGAGAGTGTGGAGTCGAAGATGACCCCGAGGTTTTTTGCCTTGCAAGTAGGAGCAGGAAGCGGGCCAAGAGAGGCTGGCCAGAGCGCTGCAGGGAAGGAGGAAGTGGGTGTGCCGATGAGTAGAATCTCAGTCTTACTGGCATTAAGGCAGAGGTCATTGGCGGCACACCATTCCTGGATAGCAGACAGACAGTCGGAGATGAGGGAAGGAGAGGAGGAGGCCGAGGGTAGCCTGAAAATGAGCTGGGTATCATCCGCATAGCACTGAAAGTTGGGGCAGAGAGTGGTGATGCGGTGGGCAAGGAGTGCCAGATACTGGTTGAACAGCCAGGGAGAGAGATTAGATCCCTGGGGGACACCACAGGTAGAGAAGATGATGTCAGAGAGGAAGGACCCCAGTTGGACCTGGGAGGGTCGGTTGGAAAGGAAAGAGGTCAGCCACGCCAGAGCCTGACCAGTGATACCCAGGTTATCACGGAGACGGTTGAGCAGGATGGCATGGTTGACAGTGTCAAAGGCAGAAGAGAGATCGATCAGAATGAGAACACACGGAGTGTTGGAGTCGAGGTTTGAGAGCAGGTCTTCACGGATGTTCAGGAGAGCAGTTTCCGTGCTTCTGGCAGCTCTGAAGCCAGATTGATGGTCATGAAGACTACCAACAGATTCAGCATGGAGGTTGAGCTGGGAGATGGCCAGTTTCTCCAGGAGCTTGCCCAGGAAGGGAGTGATGGAGATTGGGCGATAGTTAGCTGGGCAGGCGGGGTCGGAAGAGGGTTTCTTAAGAAGAGGATGCACAAGGGAGTGCTTAAGGGGGGATGGGAAGACTCCAGAGGCGAAGGAGTGGTTGCAAAAATCAGCCAGGGCAGGAGCCAGGGAGTCGATGTGGTCCTTGATAGTTTTGGAGGAGCAGGGGTAAACCTGTTTAGACGAGACTTTCATAGATCGGACTTGTCTGGAAACCTCGTCAGCAGAAAAAAGGGGAAAGGCAGAGAAGGAGGGAGGAGGGGTGGCTGCAGAAGGGCCAGAGGGAGAGCCAGGAAGAGATGGAGGGAGGTGATAGGAGGAGAGTGTGGACAGGATGTCCTGAGTTTTAGAGACGAAGTGAGAGGCCAGTGCAGTGCAGAGGGCCTGGGAGGGGACAGGAGAGGTAGAGACTGCAGCAGGGTTGGCAAGCTCCTTGCAGATTTTGAAGAGTTCGGCCGAGTTGTTAGATGCAGCAGAGATGCGGGCTTGGATAAGGGCTCTCTTCTTGGTGAGAACGGAGGGACGGTATTGCCTTTGGAGCAGGCGGCAGGCCAGTTTGTCAGAGGATGTACATGAAGCACGCCATTTCCTCTCTGCCACCCTGCACTTGCGTTTTAGGGTGACGAGATCCGCGTCATACCAGGAGTTGCATTTGGCTTTAGGCTTCAGGCGGATTCTCATGACAGGGGCAAGGATATCAAGACAATCAGATATAGCAGAGTGGAGTGTGGAGAGGGCTGTGTCAGGGTGGGAGTCAGCCGAAGGGGGAGGGCGGGGCAAGAAGGTGGCAGCAAAAGCCTCAATTGACATGCGCTTCATGGGTCGGATGACCGAGAAGGCGGTTGGCAGAGATGAGGGTGGCTTTGCCTGTGGGGTAGGGAGGGTGAGGTGGGAGGATAGGAGAAAGTGATCACTCCAGGAGAGAGGAGTGGAGAGAGGGACGGAGAGGGGAAGGTCAGAAGAGATCAGAGCATCAAGAGTGTGCCCTGCAGAATGGGTAGGCCCAGACGGGAGAATAGAGAGTGAGAGAGAGTCGCAGAGGTCACGAAAGAGTCCAGAGGGGGGACAGGAGGCATCCAGGTGGATGTTGAAGTCACCAAGGAAGAGGAGTTGAGTGGTTGAGGCCAGGAGTGAGGAGGAGAGGTCAGCCCACTCAGAGAGGAAGGAGGAAATTTGACCAGGTGGCCGATAGATAGTAGCCACTGTAAGGGAATGGCTAGGAGAGAGAGAGAGTCGGCAGACAAGACACTCAAAAGAGAAGTAGGTCTGCGTAGGAGTGACAGTGGCAGGAATCCACTCAGGGAAGATAAGGGCCACACCCCCCCCTGCACGGTTGGGCCTAGGCACGGAGAGGATCTTGTAACCGTCAGGTAGGAGTGTGTCAAAGCTGGTGACAGAGCTGGCCGTGAACCATGTCTCAGTGAGACCGAGGACATCCAGGTCCAGTTCCTCAAGAAGGTGACAGATATCAGAGGAATGTTTGATTGCAGAGCGAGAGCTAAGAGTGGCAATGTGGAGAAGGTTGCCATCCTTGAAGGACTTCCGGGGAGGGGTACAGATCAGAGGTACGCCCTGCGGAGGTGTAGAAGAAGGAGGTGAGGAAGGAGCAAGAGAGGGGGCAGGGAGGGGGGGTAGAGGCAAGGTAGCCGAGGACAGAGGAGGGGGGATAGCAGGAGAGGAGAGGAAGTTGATGAGGCGTGGGAAGCGTCTATCAAAGAGGTGAAGGTTGGCCTGAGGGCCTTGGACCAAGACGGTCCCATTAGCGTAGACATTAAGGATGGCCTTAGAGGAGCGGAAGGGGGCCAAGAGGACATCCCAACGGGTGCCACCATTAATGGGAGAAGAGGAGAAAGGAGAGAGCACAGAGACCATATGAAGGGTCCATAGGTCAGGCGAAGGCACAGAAAAGAGGATGTCAGTAAGAGTTTCCTTGGAGCAGGCATTAGTGTAGGTGTCAGCGATAGGGAGGCCTGGGTTGGAGACCAGGATGTCCTTTTTAAACTTTTTCCTACCAGATTTAGTGAGGAGAGCAGGATAGTTAATAGAGAAGCAGTTAGAGAAGATAGGCGAGATAGAGAGCACCATGGAGTAGGAGGGAGTGGGGGGGGAGACAGACAATATGAAAGCACGAGGACAGTGAGCGGCAAGGCCAAGTTGACCACGCGTATTAGGTACACCCAGTGGAGATGCCACCTAAGTTTGAGAACCTGCGAGGGGAGAAAAAACCTAGTTTACCACATTTTAGAGAACAACAGTAAATGCATATTAGGTACACCCAGTGGAGAGGCCACCTAAGTTTAAGAACCTGCGAGGGGAGAAAAAACCTAGTTTACCACATTTTAGAGAACAACAGTAAATGCATATTAGGTACACCCAGTGGAGAGTCCACCTAAGTTTGAGAACCTGCGAGGGGAGAAAAAACCTAGTTTACCACATTTTAGAGAACAACAGTAAATGCATATTAGGTACACCCAGTGGAGAGGCCACCTAAGTTTGAGAACCTGCGAGGGGAGAAAAAAACCAAATAGCCACAACTGAGGAGGACAGTGAGGTGAAGGCACCATGTGCATGAGGTGAACAGGTGTAGGTGGTGTGGGCCGGCAGAAGCTGGAGATAGAAGGCGAGCCTGGCGTCCCCTGCGGACACCTGCAGACACACAGGGAGCCGCAGTCGTAGGAGCCGCCCTTTGCCTAAGGGTCCCTTGGCCTAGGGGGCTGCCGGGCAGGGGGGCTGCCCAGAGGGGGTGGGATATAAGGCAGGGGGAGAGGAAGGGGAGGGGGGGTGGGCGGGAAGGGAGGCGGGAAGGGAGAGGGGAAGGAGGACCAGGAAGTGAGGAGGAGGGAGGGGGCAGGGGGCACCACAGACGCGCACGGAGCGCTAAGGAGAAAAAAAAGAAGAGAGGAGGCTTAACTGGAGCCCAACGGGGCTAGGGAGGCAGCCTCAGCAGCAGGCCACACGGGCTACGGCGACCGCTCGAACCCGCTCTGGCTCAACAAAGAAGCGAGCGTGGTGAGCGGTCGTACCGTAGTCCCAGAGCGGCTGCAAGGACAACCAATCAGAGGGGGGGTGGGCGGGAAGGGAGGCGGGAAGGGAGAGGGGAAGGAGGACCAGGAAGTGAGGAGGAGGGAGGGGGCAGGGGGCACCACAGACGCGCACGGAGCGCTAAGGAGAAAGGAGGCTTAACTGGAGCCCAACGGGGCTAGGGAGGCAGCCTCAGCAGCAGGCCACACGGGGCTACGGCGACCGCTCGAACCCGCTCTGGCTCAACAAAAAAAGCCATTCTGGAATAGTGGTGTGGGCGTATGGTGTAGGGGAGGAATCGTCTTTAATCTCTATTACTTTACGGTCAGCTCTTTGTTCACGCAGCCTGGCAGCAAGAAGTGCATCAGCCTTATCGCCTTTTTCGTAAAATTTCTGTTTTAACATTCTCAGTTTGCGCACAACCTGTTCATACTCCAGGAGTTTCAATTCGCTTCTTTTTTCTTTGGCCCTATTTATTTTCTGCGGGTCTAATAGTTCATCCACGTTGGATTTGCTTTCTAATTGGCAGATTTCGGCTCGTAGCCTTTGTTCAACGAGGGCACGTTCCCTCTTTTTCGATGCGCCTTCCCTTATCAGAATCCCCCTCCAGGTAGCCTTCCCAGCCTCCCACACCATTTGTCTGGACACTTCACCATTGTCGTTCGCTTTGAAAAATTCGGAGATCTCTGTCTCCATTTCTGTTCTGAAGACAACATCTCTCCAGAGGCTCTCATTACAACGCCATTTTCCATATTTTTTTGGCAAATCAGCCCACTGGATGTCCGTGAGGACCATGTCATGGTCAGAACAGGCGATCGGTATTATCTGTGCTTGTGATATCACCTCGGAGAGCTCCCTGGAGAGATATATATAATCGATATGGGTGAACGTATTGTGGGGAGCTGAATAGAAGGTGTAGCCCAGTTCTTCCGGATGGCGGACCCTCCATGCATCTATCATATTGTACAGTTCCATCATATGAGCCAGCTCGGAGAGTTCGGGCCTGTCTTGCTGCACCATGTCGGGGTTCCCAGGTTTTCGATCTTTCGCCGGATTCGCCCATTGGTTGAAATCCCCTCCCAAGATAATGTGCCCTGTGGCTTCAAGTAGTATTTTAGGGATTGTTCTGGAAAGAAATCTAGATTGGGCTGTGTTTGGGGAATAAAGAGTAGCAATGGTGACACTCAGCTTACCCAACTGACCGTTCACCAGCATTGCACGTCCTTCTACATCCGACCATGTCTTGGTTAGTGTGAAGCCTGTACCTTTCTTGATGAGGATTCCCACCCCTCCCCTCCTGAACGGGCCCGACCCCCAAAACTCGAACACAACTCGTTTCCCCAGGACCTGTCGCTCCTCTCCTTTTATGTATTTAGTTTCCTGTAATAGTAGGATGTCTAGACCACTTCTACGAAGTTCCCTGGCCACAAGGGACCGTTTTGTCAGTGAGTTGAGCCCTTTGACATTGAGTGTCCCGACTCTTAGGGAGGCAAGCTCCCTTATGTTAATGTTTGCCATGTGATCGATAACGTTCTTTTATCTCAGATTGTGAGCTGCATCGGTTGTTCTGAGGTGCATTTGATATTGCTCTGACCCGTTTCCCTTCTTTCTGCCCCTCCCAACCCCCCCCTCCCTTCTGCCCTGTCGAAGGCGTTTGAGTGAACCCGATTGACAGCACCGAGTCGGCATCAAACCATCTGTGGGGGCCGTTACTTCACGCCCCTCATTCTCATACTACTCCTCTTAACTGAGTTGAGCCCTTCCTTGGTCCCCCCCTAAATTTCTCCATTCTCATCTTGGAACGATATACATGTTAACGTCTTATTGTAGCATTGGTAGGTGAAACATGTGTGGTCGTCTTACCAGAGTCGATCAATTTCAGTTTCAGTTTTCCCCCTGCGGAGAGAGGTTACCTCTTCGGAACTTTCGAGATCCTTTTACTTTCTTCCTCCTGGGTCCCTGAATCAGCCATTCGCAGTCTCCTTTTTTCACCTCTCCCAGGCTTTCCCCGTCTAGTCGGGGCTCAAGAAGGTCTGAGATGCATTTCTGTATTTCTTTTTCAGATCGCAATCTAAATTTGGTTCCCTCATATTCAAACGTGAGAGAGAAAGGGTAACCCCATCTATATCGAACATTCTTCTCCTTGAGTTTCCTTGTGAGGGGGCCACACATTTTCCTTAGGGCCAATGTTAAGGGGGAGAGGTCCAGATATATCGAGATCCGGGCCCCTCCCAGCATGATCTCATCCCTTTCTCGAGGATTCGAGCTTTGTCTCTGAACCGGTGGAACCGGGCGAGGACTGATCGCGGACCCCCTGGAGGGCCACCGGCTCTGTGAATTCTTTCCGTCATTGGTGCATCCACCGCGTCATCAGCTACAAGAAGTTTGATGATATTGTGGAGAGTTTCCCTCAGGTCCGCTTCTGTTTCTCCCTCCCTTTCCGGAATTCCAAAAATGCGTAGATTGTTACGGCGCTCTCTGTTTTCCATATCATCGAGTTTGAGTTTAAACTCTTCTTCTTTGTGCTCCAGTTCTGATAGTCTCTGATCGAGTTGGATCTCAAGGGTGTCAATGGAGGCCTGATTGTTCTCTACCCCTTCGAGCCTGTCTTCCATAGTGTCCAGCCTTTGGGTGATTTTATCTATCTTCCCCCCTATGTTGGCGCCCAGATTTTTAATTTCTCCTAGCAGGGCAGCGATGTCGCCTTTTGTTGCTGCTGCCAGGTCATTCGCTGTGGTAACGTTGTTTGCCATTGTAGACCTTGTTGGTGTATGTGGGGTGGCGGTGTAGGCAAAAGGAGCCAACTTGTGCCTAATGTCCATGTAATCTCCTGGCAGTGTGGTCAGCCTGCCGGTCTTGCTGGTCGGGGTCGTGGGCTCTTTGTCCCGACAGGCTAGGCAGAGGAGGCACAGGCCCCTGTGTTGGGGGCCTTACCCTCCGCGCTAGTTCAGCGTGAGGTTTCGCAGATTTGTACGTCTTCAGCGGTGGCGGAACAACTTCAGCGCCAGGGTAGAGTGTTGAGGATATGTTGCTGAGGTGTCGAGGGCAGTGGTGGTCTTGGTCCGTATAGTCGGAGGAGGCACTCGCCCTGTTTCCAGGGGCCGTACCCTCCGTTTGGTATGGCTTCTATTGCAACAGGTGGGGTGCCTTTCCAGAGGCTTCACAGACGTTCCTTGCGTGTTCTCGGGGGTGCAGCGTCGTTCAATTATTGATTTGCCGCCTGTGCAGGGTAGGCGTACACCCCCTGGTTTACCTCGGGTGTTGCAGGGGTCCCCCTTTTTCCAAAATCCGCGTGTGCTGTCGGGGTGTCTCTTGAGGGGTACTTTGTGCCAGGCTGTAGTGGGGGGCCTCTATTGTGCGCAGAATTAGGGCACTGTCTGGCTTTCCAGTCCTCCTTGATCACTGTTGCCGTGTGGATGTTCTCTACTGATGAGCCCTCGGAATGTGCCAGGGGGTCTCTGGGGCCTCGTAGGTACCACTTTCGCAGGTCCGTGAGGGGAGGTGTTGATAGGGCACAAGGTCTGGACAAATGGTGTCACGTTCCCAGCCGCTACGGGCCCGCTTTGTGTCCAGGGCGGGATTGAGCGTATTATGCGCCGGACGGCTCACCACTGGGCCGATCATACAAGAGTGCGACTTGAATTGCCATGGCAACTCAGTCCAGGGTGCCTAATCCCCCTCCCACACATCCTGTAGACCCCAGACAGAGTGGCAACATTTGGAGGGCTTCTGTGCAGAAGCCCGCCAAAAAGTGGAACAAAGGGCTCGACTTGGGTTAGAGTTTCAGAGGCGAACACAAACGCCATTTTAAAACCGAGTCCTGGCAAAAAGACCCAACCGGGAATAAATATTAAATAAATAACCCGGCAGTATCTTTAACATTGCACCAAAAAGTCTTGCGTTTAAAATGAATGGGAAAATCCCATAGGAAATATTCCGGTGGAATATTTCGAGTGATAACCACTGCCACCAGCCAGAAACTCAACAAGGGGGGACTGGACAGTGCCCCCTTGAAAACAGACCCAGGGGTAATCTAATTAACCCCTTCCAGTACTTCCACAATATGATGGTTTGTACTGGTTCTGTTCACAAATTTGGACTAATAAAGCCAATGGTGACTTTACATGCCCTGGGAGACAGTAGTCAGTCCCAGGGTATGGAGTCTATGTTTGGGGGTCACTATGACACCCCTGTGTTACTGCACTGAGGGTGCTGTGTAACACACATCCCAAAAACACATCAAGCCCTATGGAGTAAAAGACCCCACAGCCCGTAAAACACATTCACAGTCAAAGGACATTCTCAAATCATGCCTAAGAGTGGGAGAAAGAGTCTCACTCTTAGCAGGTGAAAAAAATAAACCCCAAAAATCCACCAAAGCTGCTGGGGGACCCACTAGGTTTGGGAAATTAGCCTTAACAGAGAATTCTCCCTAACACTCGGACAAGGGGAATCGTTCTAGTCATGCCCGTTCCAGGTCCCGGTCCTCGACGCGCTCGAGACCGTGTGCACCTGTGATGTCATCAAAGAAGACGTTGACGCCTGTGGCGTTGAGGTCGTCGAGGGACTCTCTCGAGGCTCCACCTCCGAGGAAGTCGTCGACGCCGTCGGTGCCCAGGCTGTCTAAGGACATGCTCGGGGCTCTGCCCTCGAGGCCTGTGTCGACACTGTCGGCCCCGCGTTCGGCATCGACGCTGATTCACTCGATGCCCTCGACGCCTTTCAAGGCTGTTTCATCGGGGGTACCCCGGGGTACGATGGAACCTCCTAGAAAGGCTCTGGCCAAGGCCAAGCATGACTTTGTTCCCTATTCTCTGTCCACTTTCCACCATCTTGATTACATTTCGGAGGTGGATGAGGGCTCTGATGATGGCATGGTTCTGATACGGTGCCAGATGAGATTCTCTCGGGACATAGTCAGTTTGAGGACCTGCGTCAGTCACTACACGACGCCAGTGGTCTGGACACCTCTCCGGAGGTGGAGTTTTGTAGGCCTGAGCCTGGCACCCATGCCGACTCCTCGTACCGGCGCCTTATGTCAAGGGTCACCGAGTACTTGGGGTGGTCTGCTCCCCCAGGGGATTTTCTTCAGGATGACCTCACGGATATCCTCGACCAAGGTCCACCAACTGACCCGGTACTGCCGTTCCATATGGCTCTACATAGGAGGGTAGTGGCGTCTTGGACTGCTCCGAAGAGTCTCCCGGCAGTGGGCAAGTCTTTGCCGCGAAAATACCGCCCAGCCAGTAGCGACCACTGCTACTTGACCAAGCACCCCACTCCATAGAGTTTGGTGGTGCAGGCGGCTACAGCCCCAGCAAAGCAGGCGTCGTATCCTACCATCCCTCCTGATAGGGACGACAAGCGTTTTGATGGTTGGGCGAAGAAAGTGTTTTCTTCAGGGGGTATGGCCCTTCAGGCTGCCAAGTCCGTATGTGCCTTGTCACGTTTCACGCACACTCAGTGGAACTGTGTTTCCTTAGCGGCTGACCATATTCCCGAAGGGGACGAACGGGATGGTTTTCTTGCTATGGTCCAGGATGGCAAGGATGCCATGTGTGAGGCCGTTCAGTCGGGTTTGGACATGGCAGATTGCGTCAGCCGGTCCATGGCAGCGAGAACCGTAATACGCAGGTTTGCGTGGTTGCGGAAGTCGGGGTTTGCTCCTGATGTGCAAGCCCGGCTCCTCAACATGCCATTTGATGGTGTCCATCTTTTTGGCAGCAAGGCTGACAAGAGCCTTGAGAGGTTGCAGACCTCAAAAGCTGCAGCAAAGTCGTTGGGCGCTGCAGTTCGCCAACCTCTGCCTTTTCGTCCTAGAGGACAGCAATGGAGGGGGGGTTCCTTTCGTTATTACTCATCCTTTGGTAAAGCGAAAGGAGCTGCTAGTCAAAGGGGCCACCGTAGGAGTGCCAGAGGTGGAAAACAAGGTACTTGAGGTGCCAAGGCCGCTCGGGCTGTTGCCTCTTTGCCCTCAGGCAACGCTGCAGCCGTTTCAGCTCAGTCATGAGGCCATGTCCCATGGTTCGCCGGTTGGGGAAAGGCTGGCGCAGCATCTTGTCGAATGGCGTGCCATTACTTCAGATGTGTGGGTTCTGGAGATCATAGCCCCCGGCTACTGTCTTCCTTTGCGGCAGAGGCCTCACGACAATCCACCAGGGAACCTCTCTTTGAAGAGTCCGGATCTGCTCCTTGCTCAGGAAATTCAATCCCTGCTGGAGAAGGGCGCGATAGAACTGGTGCCTGTAGCGGAGATGAACAAGGGATGGTATTCCCTTTATTTTTTGATTTCGAAGAAAGACGAGGGATTGAGACCCATCATGGACTTGCGCGGTTTGAACAAACTCCTCAGAAAGGACAAGTTCAAGATGGTTACTCTTTATCAAGTCCTCCAGGCCCTTCAACTTCAGGACTGGTTGGTGTCTCTCGACCTCAAGGACGCTTATTTTCATGTGCCGATCCATCCACAGCACAAGAAGTACCTGAGGTTCGCGGTTGGTGACTCGCACTTTCAGTTTCGGGTCCTGCCGTTCGGATTGACCTCCGCCCCGAGGGTCTTCACCAAGCTCATGGTAGTGGTGGCAGCGCATCTCAGGAAAGGGGGGATTCACGTCTACCCCTACCTGGACGATTGATTGATCAGGGCACGCTCTCCCGAGCAAGTCCTGGATCATCTGTCCGTCACCTGCCACTCCCTCCACAAGCTGGGCTTCTCCCTCAACTTAAAGAAGTCCCACTTGACACCAACTCAGCGGCTCCAATACATCGGAGCAGTGCTCGACACGTCCCTGGGGCAGTGTTTTCCTCCCCAGGTGAGGGCTCATCACATTCAGCAGATGGTGCAAAAGTTCCAACATGCCCAGAGTCTCCCTGCGTTCGAGTTCTTGAGATTGCTCGGCCTCATGGCATCCTGCATTCTTCTGGTGCCAGAGGCCAGGTTGCAGATGAAATCTTTGCAATGGGCACTCAAGCTCCAGTGGTCTCAGTCCTCCGGCAGGATGTCGGACCCCATTCAGGTGCTGCCCTCGGTCGCCCAGGACCTTCTGTGGTGGGCCGTCGAAGGCAATCTGATGAAGGGGGCTCTATTTTGGCTACCCTGGCCGGAGGTGACGATCGTGACGGACGCATCCATCACGGGATGGGGAGCTCATGCCAACGAGTTGACAGTCAGCGGTCGTTGGTCTCCGTCAGAGTCCAGACTTCATATCAATCTGCTGGAGCTGAGGGCCATCAGGATTGCCCTGAAGGCTTTTCTGCCGACTGTGCGAGGAAAGAATGTCCTGATTCTGATGGACAACACAGTGGCCATGCACTACCTCAACAAAAAGGGGGGGGGGCAGGGTCACTTCCTCTGTGCAGGAAGGCGATGCAGCTCTGGTTCTGGGCAATCCAGCAGGACATTTCGGTCTTTCCAGTTCATCTGGCCGCAGAAGAAAACAATACGGCGGACGCTCTGAGCAGGCAGAGCGCGATCTCTCACGAGTGGGAGTTGGCTCAGGAGATTCTCCTGGAGCTCTTCGCCCTTTGGGGGACCCCTCAAGTGGATCTCTTCGCCTCCAGTGTCAACCGGAAGTGTGAAAGGTCTGCTCGCGAATTTCCTCCAAGAGGAGCCTTAGGAGACACGTTCGTGGTGGAGTGGTCATTCCCACTGCTGTACGCCTTTCCTCCAGTCCCCGTCATTACGCAAGTGCTGCGGAGGTTCGGTTCCCAGATGATCCTCATTGCTCCGGCATGGGCCAGGGGGACGTGGTACCCGGACCTTCTCGACTTGTCCATCTGCCCTCCACGTCGTCTTCCCTCTCGAGACGATCTGCTCTCACGGGAGGGGGGTCAGGTTCTCCATCCAGAGGTCAGATCCCTCAACCTTCACGCTTGGCTTCTGAAAGGTTGAGGTATAAGGATTGGGACCTCGCTGAAGACGTGATGGAGGTGTTGCTTTCGGCCAGACGGCCAGCATCAAAGTCCCTGTACCGTTGCCGTTGGAGAAAGTTCTGCGACTGCTGCAGGGTTAAGAATGTGGATCCTTTTTCATGTGACATTCCTGTGGTTCTGTCTTTTTTGCTTTCTTTGGGTACCGTTAAAGGTTACCTGGCGGCGCTGTCCATATTTAAGCGCTCATCTGAAGAGTGTTCTTATTTTTAAATTCCTTTAATTTCTCAGTTTCTAAAAGGGCTCACTAATGTGTTCCCTCTGTCACCTTTCCATGTGCCCGGTTGGAATTTGAACCTTGTTCTCAAGTTTCTAATGGGTGCTCCGTTTGAGCCTTTGCATTGCTGCCCTTTGAGACTGTTAACTCTTAAAACTGTATTTTTAGTTGCGGTCACTTCCGCTTGCAGAGTCAGTGAGTTACAGGCACTTTCAGTTAAGCCACCCTTCACTGTGTTTCACATGGACAGGGTTGTCCTTCCTTTCTTCCGAAGGTGGTGTTGGAATTTCATTTAAGCCAGAAGGTTATTCTTCCGGCATTTTATCCTCCTCCGCATCCTGGTAAGGAAGAGGAGAGGCTCCATAGGCTGGATCCTAGGAGAGCGTTAAGCTTTTATATTTCACGCATGTCCTGGGTCAGAGTGGATGATCAACTCTTTATTGGATACGCTGGAAGGCGTTTGGGACAAGCTGTTACTAAGCAGACTTTGTCTTGATGGATTATCCTGGCGATTTCTGAATGTTACCGCTTGGCGGATAAGGAACCTCCGATGGGCTTGCAAGCCCATTCTACCAGGGGTATGACTGCCTCTACTGCCCTGCAGAGGGGTGTTCCTATTCGTAACATCTGTGATGCAGCCACCTGGGCTTCGGTCCATACTTTTGTACGTCACTTCTCCCTCGATTGTATCCGTGGGCAGAATCTGGCCTTTGGCAAGGCGGTCCTTTACTCTGCAATTTGATTGGGCATTCTAAATTTCTATCTTCTAAATTCTTTTTCCCACCTCCTTACGTTGGTACTGCTTTGGGAGTCTGTCATAGATATGGAATACATCGGAGGACCCAATCCCCTCGAAGAACAAGTTACTCTCTTACCTGGTAATGTTCTTTCGATGGGATGGTCCAACGACATATTCCTATCGCTCCCTCCCTGCCTTCCCCGCTGCAGAATTTCTTATGCGATTGCAGCTTACGTTTCCGCAAGGCTTTGTGTGATCAGACTGGCAGAAGACTGGTGCCACACGTTCTGGGAAAAAACTACAACTGAGGCTACGGGCGTTGTGCGTCCTACTTATAATATCCAGTGACTTCGGCCGTCGGAGGAGGGCTTCGAGGGCGGTGTATCGACGTCATCGACGCAGCCGCCGAAAGATTTCCCGAAGCAGCACAGCTGTGGTGATTACTGTCATAGATATGGAATACGTCGTCGGACCATCCCATCGAAAGAACGTTACCAGGTAAGAGAGTAACTTGTTCTTTCCAAGCTAAAGTGAAACTGCTTTTTTTTTAACGAGGAGTCCCAGCCTGATGACCGGGAATATGCACGAGCATGTGAATCCATGCCAGACCCATGCTGGAGAACAGGAATTACATGTAAGTAACATGTTCCTTATTCAAGTGAATCAAGTATAACTCACTTTCAACATTTCATTTATTTTAAGATTGGATGAAGGAAAGAGTTTCTACATAAAGAGTGCATTTTATGCTGCAAAACAAATTCCATGGCCTACTGGTTCGATAAAGTTAACTAGATACAGAAAAATAGAGAGATTATGAGGTTGCACAGATGTGCACTGCTTCAATGCGATTCTTAATTGAAGAGCATACAGTTACATAGCATGCCCATGTAATCATGTCTTCTTGTTAGATAATGTCTGCTTGATATTATTAGTTTGAAGAGATTAGGATAATACAACTCATCAAGATCTAATAGAAGTACTGACCTTATTGGTTTGTAGTACAAACGCTTGCGTGCATGCATGTTTAGGATTTCACTCTTGTCAGACAGTGCTACTTACAGCTTCTGTTAAAATTGCTAAATTGTGGTGAGAATTGGAACTTCACTAAACCCCTTTTTTAAAAGTATGTGTCTACAATAATGAGCATAAGCATCAGTTATGCATACTCCTAACATTCACTTTATTATTATTTTTTTGTATTCTTGCTATATTGTTATTGTGTCATTGCCACATGAACGTTACTCAGGTGTTTGTTTCTACACTGTTTAACCCAAACCAGAGAACTCTCATACTCATACGCCCCATCCCCTTTCCTCCATTCTTGTTGGCGTTTCTCTAGCACGTGGACGGTACCAGAATCTTTTGTACTCTGCCAGTTGGGCTTTTCCCTCAACCAGACTAAGTCCCCGCTTCGCCCCTTGCAGTCTCTCCTATTCTTGGGGTCAGGTGGAATACTTCCCTACTGCCGAAAGGTTGAAGTCGCTTCACAAAGCGGTGCGCCATTTCCTGCTCAAACCTTCAACTTCAGCGTGGCGGTTTCAGCACTTGCTGGGGCTCATTGCCTCGTGTGTACTGACAGTCCAGCACGCTAAACTCAAAATGAGATGCATTGAGCTTCATCTGGCATCTTCGTGGGCCCGGGAAACAGGATTGCAGTTAGACAAACTTTTCATTCCATCCACACTTCACCCAGACTTGCATCGGTGGCTCCTCGACGGAAGTGTCTCAGTGGGGGCTCATTTTGCTCTGCTGGAGCCCTCACTAGTAGACGGACTCGTCCTTTCAGGGTTGGTTGGCTACCCTGGAACCCCACTCCATTCATGGCTCAAGGCGGATGCAAGTTCCCATATAAATCTCCTGGAACTCAGCGTGGTAGGCTTGGCTCTCAGAGCCTTTCTCCCCCTGATCAGGGGCAACATAGTTTTGGTCAGAACCGTCAATTCAACCACAATGTTCTACCTGAACAAACAAGGTGGAACCAGATCGAGTGCACTCTGCATGGAGGCGGTCACAATCTGGGAATGGGATCTGTCTCGTGGGGTTTGGATCAAAGCCGAACATCTCTCGGGGGACAGCATTGCGGAAGCAGACATATTGAGCAGGCTCCAACACCTACGAATGGGAGTTGAGCAGCTGCTCCCTGACCCCACTCTTCCACAGGTGGGGCAGCCCAGAGATGGACAACTGCAAGTGCCCCCTATTTGAATCATGGGCGGGTCAGGGCTCCTGGGAGGCTATCAGCAAGGCACCGACTTTGGCCACACCCTTGGTGTTCTGCAGGCACTACTCTTTGGACACTATCTCCAGGAGACGCTGAGTTTGGCCAGGCGGTTCTCAGTAACCTATTTGCCTCTAGTTAGGCTCTCATTTGCAACCCATTTCGGTGTTTTCGGTGGAATCACCCACAAGGACGCAGGAAAGGGGGCGGGAAGTATGAGTACTCATAGTCCTAAGTCCCCTTTCCTCCATACGTCCCACCCACCATCCCCTGCTGGTACAGTAGGGTCTTAAATGACAGTATAGCCAGGTTTATGAGCGTCCGATATGTCAAAAGGAGACTGAGGTGAGGTGCGGGAGGACGGGGCTAGTGAGCGTTCCTACGCCCAGGGCCGCACCACCACATGCTATACAAAACTTAAAGGAGAAGCTCAATTTTTCTCACTACCAAAAGATTCCTGTATCATCCGTTGCCGGGGGACGCCCACAAGGATGAAGGAAAGGGGACTTAGGACTATGAGTACTCCACTCACTAGAGTGAGTAACCTTTATATCTGCATGTGTACCCCCTGAGATGTTAAGGTATCAGGCCTGGGACCTGGATAATGAGGTTTTGAAGGTGTTGCTGGCTGCAAGCAGACCTTCACTAGTTTGCTCTATGCATGCAGATGGAGGAGGTTCGTGATGTGGTTTACAGATAAAGGGGCAGACCCTTCGGCCTGTCCAACCTCCACTTTGAGAGAGTTTGCCGTTGTGGTTTGGCAAAGTTAGGCATTCAAGTGGGCACCGTTAAGGGTTATCTGGCTGCCCTATCTCTTTTCAAGAGGCACAGGAGCAAGGTTGCTTTTTTTCCATACCTCTCGTTGCCCAGTTTTTGAAGGGCCTTACACATACATTTCTTCGTACACCGTTGCTTGTCCCGGGTCGGAATTTTAATCTGGTTCTGAGGTTTTTATGGCGGCTCCGATTGAGCCTTTGCATTCTGTCTCTGTTAGGCTCCTTATGTTGAAGACAGCCTTCTTGGTGGCAATTGTGTCGGCTAAATGTGTCAGTGAGCTACAATTGCTCTCATGTAAGCCAACATTCCTAAAGTTTTTTAAGGAGAAGGTGTCCTGAAAGTCCACCCTAATTAATTGCTGAAGCTGGCTTCAGAATTTCACATTTTTTGTTTGTATTTTGTTTTATTGTGATCTGGCTTATCAAAATCATCCACAACAATTGCATATAAAAAAATAGAAATAACAGTACAAGAATTTAAAAAGACAAACCATTCATACCATTTATCAAATCCCACATTTAAAGGAAAATTCAGCTTAAAGAACAAACATATGGGACGATTGTAACTAATCTCCATGTATTATACAATTCATCATTCCACATTCCAACTAATATAGTCCATTAAGAAGCATCGGAGCGCGTTGTAGAGCCCCAGCTGCAGAAGGAGGTGCTGAGCGAGCAACACGGGCCATCTCATATTGTCATTTTGAAGGATTGGTTGGAGGATACACGCATACCGGAGTGCCAACGCGGTAGCTGTCAGCGTGGAGACAGCACTGGAGTGCTGTCCCTTGCTCTACCATTTTGGAAAACTCACAGAGGCCCCGCCTACTTTTTCAATGCAATTGGATACATTTGCAGGGGCGCGCATACAGGAGTGCCAAAACGAGTGCTGTCAGCTGTGTCAGCGTGGAAATGCCGCTGGAGTGCTCTCCCTTGTTCTACCATTCTGGAGAGGTATACACACGCCTATAATCGATCTGACAAGCGGGAAGAAGCCTTATTATAAATGAAAAGACTTCCTGGACTATAATCAGAAAGATTGTTTACTTTTTTTTCTGTTTATATCTTTGCTCACAGCGTGTGCACTGAGGCCCACCCACCTTTTTCAACACAATTGGATACATTTGCTGGGGCGTTTGTGTGCGCGCATATGGGATTGCCAATGCGAGTGCTCTCAGCTGTCAGCAGTCTCAGGGTTTAGGACAACCCAGGCTCTACTTTTGTGTTGGAGCTGGTTGGAATTCACAGAAGGTCTTTGGGAGCTTGAGCTCATCAATCTAAATTTAGCCAAAGAGTCTTATAAAGGTGACTTATCTGTAAAGTCGACTTATCTATTTGTCAGTGGTGGAAATAAGCCTTCCATATGAAGGGGAGGGAGAGAACGATGTCATTACGGAAGGATTCTCTCCCACCTCTGCTTGGTCCTTTGGTTTTCACAAGAAGATGGGATAGTTTCCCGCAGGCATTGGCTATGCCTCTGCCGGACTCCCCACCTAAAGAGTCACCAGAGGTAGCACTGGGGGAAAAGTGAAGAGGCCATGAGCAATGCCCAGATACAGATAGACTCAGCGAAGTCTCTGTTTCTGGAGGAAGCGTATATGCAGACACAGGAAGCTTTCGAAAGTATGCTAGGTGAGCAGGAAGGGTCTAAGACCAATATGAATCAGAATATGGATATTTCCATGTTGGTTACACCCCCATACTCCTACATCTCTTCCCCTTTCCTCCATACTGTAAGGCCGTCCCTCGCTAGGTACGGGATACGGAAACCTTTTTCACCAGAAAAATCATCTTCCCCTTTGAATTTAGAAGCACACGCTGACCCCGCCCACTGTCACCACTCCCCAGGCACAGATGGATTTGAACGGCACTCCTGGGTTAAGCCTCTGGTCTAGTAATTACACACGCTCTTCCCCGGAGAAGGACTTTTGTCTTCTTTTTCGCTTTCAGTTATCAGGTACTGCTTTGTCCTTTGGCACCACGCTCCACCCCGGCGCATGTCAACGACGGCAGGTTTCAGCAGGTTACCAGTCTGCGAGGGTCCCTTCCCAACGTTTGACCCCCACGCCCTCTGCCTTGCCCCTGACCACGGTTGGGACAGCTGTAACGCGTGCAACGCTCTGACACTGCGTGCCCTCAAGAACAGACTAGCAAGGTGAACGGCTCTCTTCGGAAGGTCGCCTCCTGGGACCTAAAAGCGTTTGTGAAGCAGAAGGCCAGGCCCAAGGTAGGTGCACTGTTCTCATCCACACTCTGCAAAGACGACTCCTTTCCTAGGAAACGCACTAGCGGGAGGGACCCAACAGGTCCTACGACCAGCCGAATCACCGAGGCGCCAGGCCGAGGGATTGCAAGATCCTACATGTGATTGCGCTGAAGGCCCTCAAGATTTTATTACTGGGTCTCAACCTGGGGGGGCTACGCGCTAACACCGGACTAAGTCTGAGGGGGTGCCTGTATCCAGCACTACTGGCTCCAGAGCCGAGGGCACCTCGCCTATCAGGTCCCGACCTGAGGTGCAGGGTAGGCCTTCACCGCTCCTGCTTGTACTGGAGGAAGCCAGGCCCAGCTCAGCAAGTACCACGACACAGGCAGAAGGCATGCAGCAAAACAAAATGGCCGCTGGGCCAGACGAAATGACGGCTCACCCGACACCTTCTCCCTTTGGGGACCAGGTAGGGGAGCGAGTTTGAAGGTGGGACTGATCAATGCCTGTCACTTGGTCGACAGCATACCCATCGACTTTGCAGGGCAGATAAACCTCGCCCCATACAGCGAGTCAGGGCGCGCCCAAGTCTCAGCAACCTCAGGACCCCGCACCTATGCTTATTCCATCAAGCACTCCTCCGGCCTGTGAAGACAGGTCCTTTGAGAAGTTTCTTACTCTCATGAGGTCCCCAGAGATGGGTACCATCCTTACGGATGTGATCTGGGACATGCTCCCTCCGGTATAGCTGCTAGCACCCACGGCCACGCCGCCTTTGGTTCCAGTTCCTCTGGGTCCAGCACAGACCCAGGCGCCTGCCCCAGTCCCTACTACAGCGGCTCCCATGCCTATACCAGTCACGGCAGCCCTGTCCACACTGCCGCAGCAGCCCCCGGCGCTGATACTCAGTAGGCCACAGCTTCCTGTGCACAGCACTCCTCCAGCTGCACGGGACCAGCAAGACACAATGGTGGACACAGATGAGGAGGAGGACCCCGACTCTCCTTCATCAGCCAAAGCCTTTCACAAACATCTTGCAGGCTTGGCTGAGTATTTGGGGATCACACAGCCACAGGTGGAACAACCAGAGGCAGGGGTATTGGCAGAGGTTCTCACTCTATGCCGCATGGCTAGAATGGGAATCCCACTGCAGAAGGACGTGGTGGTGCTTGCCAAAAAAGGATGGCTCGAGACACATTCTACCCCGACTATTAATCGGCGTCTCGCCGCTAAGTTTAGGCAAATAGAAGGGGACCCCCTCTTACTGTCAGCGCACCCCTAGCCACACACCTCAGTGATAGCGGCAGGTAAGGAGGAGAAGTTCCTGGAGGCGTTTAGAGAGAAAATAATGTGGTCGCTAATATGCTCCTAGAACAAGGACTCACCGAAAAAAAGTGACTCAGCCAACCCATGTTAAAGGTAGAACCCTTGACTGGGTGGCCGACCTAAACTGTGAATTATCCATTAAATTAATTCATCAACTCCACTACCATGGACAGACCACCATCTGATTGCCTTTACGATGGCAATAAATAAACAGCCACAAACTATCTTGGTCACAGCCCCTGCTCAGCCTACTAGGAACAAAAAAGATATCACGGCTACTTCCACACATCCTCCCCTCCCTGAATTTACTCTCGTCGGCCTCTGACCCTAACATCTTAGTTGACACCTACAATAACACTATGTCCAAAGCCCTAGACTCCATCGCACCTCTCAAATTACGTAAAGGTAAACAACGAGCACATCTGAATGCCTGGTTCACCCCACACTTAAAAGCACTCGGGCTGGAAAAAAGAAAATTGGAAGCTATATGGCACCATACCGCTTCAGAAGAAAATAAGACCACTGTGACTAAATTCTCTGATGACTATAAAAAAGAAATAATAAGCACAAAGAAAAACTTATATAATGATAGGATTGCTAAAGCCAGCAACAACACAAAGGAGCTATTCACTATCCTATGAGAAATGGAGGCCCCAATCCCTCCAGCCGACAAAATGGCCAAAGACAAAACCTGGTGTACTAAAATACAGAACGCTCTAGCTAATAAAATAGTACTCCTCCAAGAGAAGATAGCCAACAAGAAATCCTCAATACCTAAACAGGATACTTCTACTCCAATCCCGGAGACACTGACGGACAAACCAGATCAATTCAAATTCACTAAAGTTTCTATACATGAGGTGGATAACATGATCTCCTCACTAAAACCATCAAGATGCCAGGGCAATAATTGTCCAGCAAAATGAATCAAAGACGCAGCCAGAGACCTAGCACCATTCATCTCCAAACTCATTAATGCGTCATTTTCAACAAACACTGTCCCAAGTAACATGAAAGAATCTTGGGTCCTACCCTTACTTAAAAAGCAAACCTTCGACCCATCTATTCCAACCAACTACAGGCCCATCACGATGGTGCCGTTCCTTCTGAAGATACTTGATAAGAGTAGCGTACCTTCAGATACAACATTACCTTGAAACTAATCACCTTTTAGATGCCTGCCAATCAGGTTTCAGGCCACAACATGGCACTGAAACTGCACTAATCGACCTAAAGACACAAATTGCGGAAGTTAAGGACTGCCATGCTAATCCTCCTCGACTTGTCAGCCTTCTTTGACTTGATGGACCATGAAGTCCTATGCAAACACCTCGCCTTGGCGGCTCACTTCTCTTAGGACGCAATAGCATGGGTCCAATCATTCCTTAACAATAGAACTATGCAAGTCTTTTCCTTTTCAGGCGCAGCAGATCCAATCCCCATAAAGTGTGGCGTTCCACAAGGCTCATGTGTCTTGGCCACCATGTACAACATTTTCACGAAGCCGCTGTTTGGCAAATTGGATAATCTGGCTGTCACCTACACTAATTGTGCAGACGACACCCAGATCCTCATACCCCTTTCAGGCAATTACCTTAGCAACACGGCTCTCGTGAATCGAATTTACCTCCTCATTCAGAAAAGGATGGCCACCCATGGACTCTGCCTGAATGACGACAAGACCGAACTTCTGATTCTAGGAACTACGGCCAACCTCAAAAAACTTAACACTGATTACTCCTCCTTCAACATTGATGGCAATACTATCAAAGTTATAAGGGAAGTAAAAACTCTAGGGTTTTACCTCGACTAAACTCTAGCCTTGAGCAAACAAGTCAACTCTTTGACTTCCACATCAGCATATACTTGTAAATTAATGAGGGCCTGCTGGCCGTACCTATTGTTATCCAGCTGTATCACCTTGGCAAACGCCCTCATACTCTCAAGACTGGACTAGTGTAATGCCCTTTACCTGAGAGCCAACAAATGCATCCTAAATAAGATCCAAACACTTCAGAATAATGCCCTAAGAACGGCACTGAACATTCCAAACAAAGATCACATATCTGAGCTCAGAAGACAAAACCACTGACTGACAATCAAGGACAGAATCCTGCTCAAAGCAACCTCCTTTACCGATAAATGCCTGAACAACGCCGCCCAACGTTACCTTACCAACCGGATAGTTAGGAAAACTACCAATCGCCCGACTAGAACTGCCAACTCATTCTGCCTCAGTGTACCACGATTCAACTTATCCAAATCTGGTGCTAGAAGCTTCCCAGTCATGGCAGCTCAAACGTGGAATTCACTCCCGCCCTCACTCCGTGCTGATCAAACTTACCTTGGCTTCAGACGCAACATCCAGAAATGGCTCAGAAGCAACGACGCTCACCCTAGGATCTAACACCAAAAATAATGTGCTAATCTAATTACATGCTACAGTACCCATTCTGAAGGTCTATTTTGGCTGATGACTCTATGTACTTATCCTGCTGATTGCCCCCCTTACATTGCCTACCTGTTATTTATCTCGTAAATACTGTAATTGTAAATATCGTTCATACTGTACCTTGCAAATATTGTAACTGTTAACTTCTGCAACTGAAGCCTAAAGCCTACATGTACTGCTTGCGCCCAGTTACCTACGGGTTTGGTGTGCCATAAAAATAAACAAACAAACAAACGAAATCTATTCCAATTCCCCACTCTCCATCTGCGCCAGTCCGAAGCGGATGCCATGATGGCTGGGCTGGCTGAAGCCAAAATAGTGCCACAGGACATAATGGAGTACACGGTGGGTCACATTGATAGCTCATTTCGTGCCATCTGTATTGCTACCGTCATGAGAAGGACGACTTGGCTATGGGCAACTAAGTTCAACCCTGATGTCCAGGAACGTATAGTGGAACTTCCTTTCGGGGGGGGGGGATCTGTTCCAGTCAACAATGGACGAGGAACTCAATAAGAAAAAGAACAGCTCACAGACTGCTAAGTCTTTATCAATCCTCACCAAGTCCACCCCTAAGACATATAGCCAAGTGCACCAGCGCTCAGATACGGGTCGGTCCTTCGGAGGCTTCAGTAGCTTCCAAGAGAGACGGTACAGACAACCGGACAGATCTCCGAGCCAGCATAGGCGCAAGCAGCACAAGGCACCTCACAGGCTTTTTTCAGTCCCCCTCCTCAGCTCCAGCCTCAGCGAGCAAGAAATCTTGACACAACCACCCGGATCCACGAGTCTCCAGTGGGGGGCAAGCTTCACACTCATCGCTGGCGATCAAGGTTCTCGGACCCATGGATTCTCTCCGTAGTAGCCACAGGATTCCGGCTCCCTGTCCCTCCTCTCTCCTCTCTCCTCCCCTCTGCTCCCACAGATTGGTACAGCAACTCTGTTGGCGGAAATACGCTCGCTCGTAGAGAGTCAGGCAGTGGAGGAAGTCCCAGTCTCCCAGCGAGGTCTGGGCTTCTATTCACGAATTTTCACCATACACAAAAAGAACAAGGCTGGCCTGAGAGTTGTGTTGGACCTTTCCTCCTTGAAACTTTCCCTTCCTCTCCAAAAGTTCAAGATGGTTACCCCAGCGCTTATAGCAGAGACATTGTATGCGGGAGACTGGATGTGCTCCCTGAATCTGAAGGATGCCTACCTACATCTGGCAACCCCATCGGTCCTTTCTGAGGTTCAGGATCATGGGTTTTCACTTCCAATACAACGTCTACCCTTTGGCCTAAATTCAGCCTCCAAGGGTCTTTACAAGACTGATGAACGGTGTTGTGGCCCTACTCAGGCCGCAGGATCATCACATCTACCCATATCTAGATGACTGGCTGGTCAGGATAAGGTCTCCGGAGGCTGACCAGCACACTACCTCCGCCCTCATGGATACACTACACCAGCTGGGATTTTCTATCAATCTCAAGAAGTTACAGTTGACGCCCACACAGAGTCTAACTTTCTTGGGCCTTATCTGGAATACAAGCTCCGAGAGGATTTTCCCCTCCGGGGACAAGAGCACAGCCATCTAGAGGGCCACGGGGCATTTTCTCAGCAGAGCAGTGACCGCTGCATGGTGGTACCAACACCTCTTGGGCATCATGAAATGAAATTATATTTTATTTATATCGCGCTCGTACACCAGTGTTTCAGAGCATGACCAAGCAAAGGGAGGGGAACAGGCAAGAACAAAAACAACGATCTAACTAGGCCCAGTGACTTTGAGAACCCACAAGTGCATGGGAAAGGGAATAGGGGGAAAGTGCATGGAAGGGGGAAGTAGTGGAAAGTGCGGAACAGAGGAGAGAACAGAATAAATAATACGTAAAATAAATATAGGTGATAAACAGTGGTAGTGCAGCCAGCAAGTGGCAAGTGCTAGGTTAGTCAGATAGGGTATATCTGATAAGTGCAGAAGGAAAGTGGGTGGGGCATTGTATGTGTACAGATACAGACTCCAGTGCAAGGGGTGGCCCGGAGGCAGTGCAGGAGAGTGGCAGAGAGAGCAGGTACCTGGGCACGAAGGACAGAGGGTGGCTATGTGCACGGTGCCAAGTGAGAAAACAGATCAACAGCGAAGAAGAGGGGCAAAGGCAGAAGCGAAGAGGAAGGTCTTGAGGTGCTTCCGGAACCGGAGATGGTTCTCCTCACGTTTCAAGGTGGCATGTCTCCTGACCGGCATGTCTCCTGGCAGTGCCGCATACAAGGCTCAAAATGAGGCAAATGCAGTTGCTCTTCGCAGCCTCCTGGAGTCAGGATAGGGGTTCCCAGGCGGAGCAGGTCAGCATCCTACATCATATCCACCAGGACCTGGTCTGGTGGAGCACGGACAACAACCTGCGGATAGGCAGGCCCTTCCATCAACCAGCACCTCAGGTCACCATCACCATGGACCCATCCCTAGAGGGCTGGGGAGCTACCTTGGGCAGCCACAGTGTCCATGGGGTATGGTCCCGTCAGGAGCAGGTGGCACACATCAACTGGCTCAAGTTGATGGCCATCTGGCTCGCTCTGAAAGTCTTCCTCTCGATGATAAGTGGCAAGGCGATCCTCATTCAAACGGACAGCTCCACTAGCATGTATTACATCAACAAGCAGGGTGGCACCAGGTCTCCTGCCTTCTGCACTCTAGCAGTCAACATTTGGGAGTGGGCTCTGGTAAACAACATGCACCTGGCAGCAATCCACCTCCTGGGGGAGTCCAACCTAGAGGCGGACAAGCTCAGCAGGCTGGGTGCGGACAACTACAAATGGCAGTTGGACGAACAGGAACTTCACGGGATCTTCAACAAGTGGGGTCATCCGCAGATGGATCTCTTTGCCACCTGGTCCAACAGGAGGTGCCCCCAGTTTGCGTCCTGGCAGTGACAGGGCAGGGGCTTGCTGGGCGACGCAATGCAGATCCAGTTGAACAACATGAACGCATATGCCTTCCCTCCCACTCCCCTGGTGCACAGGATATTCTGCAAGATCAGGGAGGCCCGGCACCTCCATATCATCCTGATAGCTCTGTGGTAGCAAGCAAGTCCATGGTTCTCGGAACTACTCAGCCTGTCAGATCATGCACCTTCCGCTGAGCCCAGCACACCTACTCTCTCAGCAGGGAGGCACAGTCATCCACCACCCCCCTCAGAAGTTAGCCCTCTCAGTGTGGTTCCTGAACAAGTCACACTGAGGCATCTGTACCTGTCACAGGCTAACCTAGACATTATACAAGGGGCCAGGAGCCAGTACCAAAAGCAAGTGGACCAGGTTTTGTCACTGGGCGGAATCAAAGGAGGTTGATCCGTTGACCTGCATGTTGGACGGCGTGCTATCCTTCTCTGCGCACCTCACACACTCTGGGGTGCAGGTAGACACATGGCACCTATCTGGCGGCCATTGGAGCCTACAGGAACTCGGAGGAGGAGGTATTTTCATCCTCTAATCTGGTGGTTAAAAGACACTTGGTGGGCCTGTCCAGGCTTCATCCGCCTATCAAGAAACTACACCCGGTGTGGGATCTCAGTGTGGTCTTTGGTGCCCTGGTGCATAAACCATTTGAACCTATGGCGTCCGCGGAAATCATGCTAGTCACCATTAAGACGGCCCTCCTGGTGGGCCTCATCTCTGCACTCTGGATCAGTGAATTCCAGGTGCTTGTGTCCTCTGAGCCTTATTCTACTTTTCATAAGGACAAGGTGGTGCTTAGAACTCACCCTGCATTCTTACCTAAGGTTGCCTCCTCTTTTCACCTAAATGAGGAGATTGTGCTACCAATGTTCTTCGAGGACCCTAAGGATGACGCTCAGAGGCTATTGCACTGTCTGGATGTGAGGCATGCGCTGTGATACCAACTAGACAGGACCAAGAGCTTCCACATATCAGATGCCATCTTTGTCCCCTTCGGTGGGTCAAAGCAGGGCTGTCAAGCCTCCAAGGCTTCCATAGCAAGAATGATGGTTACGGCCATCAATGAGGCGTACAAAGGGCAGCACAAGCCTCTTCCAGCAAATATGCATGCCCACGCAATCGGAGCCAAAGCCACGGCGGTTGCTTTCCAGAGCAACTTCCTGTGTCTGGTTACATGGGCTACACCCTCGGCCTTCTGCAAGCACTACTGCTTGGATGCCTACTCCAGGTCAGACACAGCATTTGGTCGGGCAGTGTTAAGGAACTTGTTTTCTTTAGAGAGAGCACCACTCCACCCTGGGGCAACATTCAGTTGTACTCGTCCATACAGGGACACATCTGCAGCCCACAACTTTATTAACACAAGATGAAAGATGGTCTACAATCCTACCTGGAGAAGAAAAGTCAACAATCTTTGCAGGGCTACATTTTTGGATTGATATATCCACTTCTAAAGCATGGGAATGACCCCTCAAACTTGTGAATAAACTCTATCCTAGATGTCATGTAAATCTTGAAGGTTTTAAAATCAAATCTGATTCATAAGAATTAACTTCGACTCTAATTTGACATGAAATGGAATAATGAAAAATGTTGTAATATACTCATTTAAATAAAAGTTTTTTTAAAAGGCTCAGGTTATGTACACCAATGAAGTTTGGTCTCCTGATATGAGGGGGGTGCTTTTGCTCTGCGGTTTAGGCAGGACATAGGATTTGAATATTGATGATAGAGACAGTGCAGTTATTGCGGACATTTTGCGTGTGTGTACATTGAATGTTAAGAGGCTCAACTCCCCACTAAGAGGTCGCTGGTCGCCAGGGAATTCAAAAGGGCAGGCATTGATGTTATGATCCTCCAGTTGGCGTTTATAGAACCGTTTGCCGCCGTACCTGTGGTGCCTTGGATGTTGACTTGATGCTATATTGAGCTAGGTGTTGACCTGTGGTACCTTTGAATTTTGAATTGGGTATCCGCATCCAGACACAATTGAAGTGTCTTTAATGGAATACTGAGGCAACGTGTTGCGTCTATGGTGGAAGTAGATGCATCTAGGAATTGGTGCATGTGGTGAAGCGTCTATTAAGAGAACGCCGTTGATGAAAATTCCCAGTGCAGGTGTATTGACATCCATTTGTGTGATGTTTGAAATTACCCTCTTAACATGGTGTTGAAGCAGTCTACACATTTTACAGAGTTTACCGTGCAGAATGTTCACCTTTTAAGGAATTGGAAGAACAGAAACATGTCGGGAATAATTTTTACGACACATTTAGAATGTTGAATGTATTCGTTTTCGTATCCACTGTGCTCTTGTGTTTTTGGGTCAATTTATGTTTTAACATTGAATATATTTTTTAAATAAATTTACATTATGAGTTTTTGATATATCAATGCACACAGTCTATTTTTTACGGACGTAGTGTGCCGGGTGATCAGGGACCTGGGGTGTGTGGTTCAGATAATTGGTGTACAGTTTGGATCTATCTCCTTTATAAAATTATACATATATATTTCCCTTGCTGGTGGAGTCAGATGTTGATTTAGGTAGGGGTATTGTTATACAAACCTATTTAAAACACATGTTCCTCCAAGAAACCAGATACCAGAGAGGCGAAGAACGGAGGATCCCAGGTGGACAAATTGAATGCGAACACTGGGGGTTGGGTATTGCCAGGAAGGGAGGAGTGGGGATTTTGGTTCAGAAAGAGCTGTGAATGGAAGTTACAGAGGGAGATCGGTGTTGATTTCTGCCCTGATCAATAAAATAAGGGTCACCTTTGCAACGATTTACGCCCCAAATGAAGGCCAGAAGAGATTTCTGCAAAGAACTCTAGAGAAAATGAGTGAAGGCCAGGGACACCTCATCCTGGGAGGGGACTTTAATGTGTGGATGGACGTAAGTCTAGACAAACAGACCAGACAATCAGGGGACCAAGAACCGCAGAGACAGGGAGATGTTGAGTTGGGATTGGGCATGGATTTGTACGGGTTAAGGGACTTATGCCGGCACCTCCACCCACAGGGGAGGGGATTCACTTTCTACTCTGTACGTCATGGCACTCTTACGAGAATAGACTACCTGTATGTCACCAGGGATCTCTGGGTGGTGCAGGGGGACTCAGGGATTCACCCGATCTCGTGGTCCGACTACGACATGGTATCTGTGGACATGAAGTGGGGAGGGCTGTGCCCGAGGAACTCCAAGTGGAGGTGTAATGAAGCCAGGGGGCAGATACTATGAGAAAAACACTCATTTTGATCAATGAGGCCCAGGCACTGCAGGGTGACTCCACACTTCTTTCCGTTGATGCAGAAAAGGCCTTTGACACGGTTGAGTGGGACTTCTTGGAGGCAGTACTTACTAAGATGTTACACTCACTTGTGTCTCTGCAGGAGCGATGGACGAGCCTCCCTTGACCCCGAGTCTTCACTTCCCCTGTTTCACCCAGAGGAATACCTGTCAAATACAAGGTGTACACTCAGACCTGAATTCCCCCGATTCCCCTGGGCCCTTCCCTTCTCTTTACTGAGTGCTGTGATGTCCCCCTATGGGCTTACATTGATCTTTAGTAAGGTGTGCACTCCATCCTGCATTTGCAGGGGCGCGATTCACTCATGTGATTGGTGCCAATGTCTGTAGGCTGAGTTCAGATGCCAAACGCTGTTTTATGCCTTCACAGCGAGGCCGAGAGTTCAAGCCGCCAGTTTCTTCACTGGCTAGAAAGTCCTTCCCACAAGTGAACATTGCGCGGAGAATGTTGAATGTCCAAAATTGTCCGTATTGTCTTTGTTTGCCGGTATTTTTGTGGGTGAGTAGCGCTGCGTGTAGAAGCTAGCTGCTGGTAGGTTTGCGCAGCGCGCCTTCAATTTGCATGCGCCTTGTAATGTCTCTCCCTTTCCCTTGCAGGAGAAATTGTGGTATTAGCGCCTCGAGTCCGGGTTCAGCGCTACTGGAGACTTGGTTGTTAGGTAAGTTTGCACGGAGGCTTTTGGTAAGTATGCACCGCGTAGAGAGAGAGAGAGCGCAGTGAAATGAGTGTCCACGTTATTGGAGCGAGTGCAATGAATAATGTCTCTTCTCTCTTACAGGGGTTTGTGCGCTCATGCAACTAACCTGGATTCCAGCGTCACAGGAGGATTCGGTGAGTATGCGCAGCATTACTGATGTGCACGTGTTAATTATGTTCTTCTTTGTTCTTACAGGTGCCGGTGTAGAAGTCCCCACTTGACTGGAGATAGCTGCGGCGTGGAGTAAGAACCAGGTAAGCTAAAGCTGTATGATCCGGAGCAGGTAAGCAGAAACAGGATGATCCGGAGCAGGTAAACAGATGCTGGCTGATCAGAGCACGGCAAGTGTGTTGCTGATACAGCTCACAGTAAGCAACATGAAGCACTGGAAGAAACTTGGGTGTGGCTTATATAGCCAGCCACACCCAAACACTAGAGAGCTCATGAGTTATCATGCACTTCCTGTTTGGTAAGCTAAATGGCCTCTACGAGGCAAATTTCCCCCTCTGACAATGAAAGTGGAGAGAGACCTAGCGAAATGGAACATGTTGACCGTGTCGTGGATGGGCAGGCTGAACGCAATTAAAATGGTTGTACTGCCCAAGTTTCTATAATTATTCCAAATGCTCCCAATACAGATCCCTGACGCTTTCTTTAACACCAAGGGTACTCTGACACGGTTCCTCTGGCAAGGGAAACAACCTAGCGTGATACTGAGTCTTTCTAAGGATGGGGGGGGGAGTGGGTCTCCCTGACCTACAACTATACTACAAGACCTCCCAGCTTAGGATCCTGATTCAACGCCTCAGAAGAGGGAACGCTTTGCAATGGGTGGGTCTAGATAACTATGATTTAAGACCGGTGATGGTGGGGGAATGTCTGTGGGTGTCCAGGGGTAAGTTATTGAAGAGGATTCGAGAACACCCCTTTTTGGGCACTATATGGAATGTCTGGCGCCAAGGAGTGGGAATAGGAGGTGTCACGACATGGCCTTCGCTCCTTGGTCATCTTTGGGTCCCAGGGATCAGGGGCGCCATTCCGAACTTTGAGAGGTTTCATCTGTGGTATGAGGCGGGATTGGAAAGGGTTGGACAACTGTGGAGGGATGGCAAGTTTATCACGCTACAGGAGTTGGAGGAGGCCCTGTGGTTGGGCAAGCTCTCAGTCTTCTCGTATCTGCAACTGAAGGGTGTTTTTACAAGGAAGGTTTGGAGCGAAAAAATCCAGAGGGAACTCTCGCCATTCGAGAAGATTCTAGATACTGCCACACGCTCGAAGGAATTGATTGCTTCCCTATACAGGGCCCTGGTGGACACGAAAATGGGATCCTTCAACAGGTTGAGACAGAGATGGGAGGGAGACCTTAAGGTGGTCCTTTCCCCCCAGATGTGGCAGAGAATATGCCGGGGAGCCTCACAGGCCTCAATCTCCTGTCAGTACAAATTGCATGCCATTAAACTATTACACAGGTGGCAGTACGACCCGATCAGACTGGCCAAAATGTTCCAAAGTGTGAGCCCTATATGTTGGCACGAGTGTGATAAGAGAGACGATTATTGGCATATGTGGTGCATTTCGAAGTGGTCCAGTCCTACTGGGATGAAGTCCATAGCTGGATCAGTGACCTGGGTGGGATCACCAGACGTAACACTCTGATGCTGATATTGTTTGGGCCAGAAGAGCAGGAGGGGGAGTATATATGATTAACATAAATGGTGCACAGTCTGCTTCTTGCAGAGAGGGCATGCCTGGCCACACAGTGGAAGAGAGAGAGCTACCTCTGTGTAAGAAAGAATGGGTCAACACGGCTAAGAATTTATATCTGATGGAACGCCTAGCGGCTACAATACATGATGACTCGGGGTTTATGCAAACTGAATGGGCTGACTTGTGTGAAAAGTACATGCAATAGGTGAGCCCGGGGATTGTCCGGCTCACGGCAGGGTCGTGGAGCCAGGACCGTACACTAGGCCGATTAATGGGTCACCATGCACGAACTGAACACCACACTAATCATAGAGACTGTAGACCCCCTCAGGAAAGGTTTTGAGGTTTAAGTAAACACTGTAGAGCTGTTACTGTGTTAAGTGGGTTAGGCTGGAGGGGGGGGGGGGTGGGACCAGGTTGGTGAGGCGACGGGGGTAAAGTAAAAATGACACATTCATGGCAACCCAGCTAAGACTTGTTGACAAGAGATATGGTAAGTTTTCTCTGATTCCAGCTATCAGATTCTACACAGCTAATATAATTCCTAAATTCTGCTATGGGATGGAATTTTTTCTTGCTTGGGCACGAAAAGAGATCAATTGATATGAGGCATGGATATGGAGACAAGTGTTATTTCACATCCTGATAAAGTGTCACGTATACAGCCATACGTTATGACTTGGGTTTATACTCATTACATAATATCATTGAATTGAAGAGACTAAATCTGTTTAGAAAACTACAAATCAACAAGGATAACTCACTATACTATAGGATGAGTGTGGAGGTTATGGCAGGGAAGCTAAAAAGGGGATTTATTCACAACCTGAAACAAGAATTATTAGAGGTACTGCTCAGAGCAGGAATATCTGAGAATGTATTTCTTTTGTGACCGCATAAAGTCAGGAACATTTTACAAATGAGAGACTGGGGACTTACTGTGACAGAAATATTGGTATCAAAGTTGTATGCTCGGTGGTTTCACATATTAAGGTCCAGGGTACTATGGAACCATACTTAATACGTTTTCCAAATAAAAAGCTGAGAAACGACTTCATGCGAATAAGAATGAATGTCTTACCAACTAGAGACATTTTAAATATTAGCGGGACTGAAGTTGATCCAAGCTGTTGATACTGCAAAATGAAGGATACACTGGAAACATTGTACCACATAGTGCTGTCACGCTACGCGCACGCTCACCACTTACCTGTTCTGGGGTCCCGGTTCCTCGGCCGCGGAGGTCTCCCTCATGGGACTGTATCCGCGCTGGCGTCTTTCCTCGCGACGTCCCGCGGTCCGGGCCGGCTCCATGGGCGCGGCCATCTTGAATGTTCTGCGCATGCGCGGATCGTCAGTATCCGACGTTTTGCGCATGCGCAGTAGCGGGAACATGCGTTCCAGGCCTCGCTTTGGCCCCGGACTATAAAGAGGCTCTGCATACACGGGAACAATGCGTCTCAACGTGGTTTCCCGTGTATGCGCCGCTGGAGCTCTGCTTGTCTCTGCCTCCAGTCCCCTTCCTGTTACTGCTTGCCAGACCTTGCCCTGCCTACTTGCTTCCTCCCTTGGATCCCAGTCCTTCCTGCCCTCTGCCCTGCTCCTTAGCCCTTGCCTGCCCCCTGATCCTGTTGCTGGGTTTTGCTGGCCAGCCTGGGCTACTGTTTTGCCCTGCTCATACCACTGGAGTGATCCTTCCCTGGGTGGGTTTCTCCTCCCTCCTACTCTCTTTTCTTGTGAACCTGTCCTGCCTCCTCCTGCTTGTGTTGTGCCCTGCCGGTACCTGTGACAATTATCTCCGTGGGAGCACTGAAGACCCATTTCTGGAACACCATACTGGACTCAGCTTGGCCTTATCTGTCAGTGGTTACACTGTCCCGACGTCACGTTAATACAGAGAAGAGCTCCTCGTGGCGTTGGGAGCTGGTTCAGTTCCATCCTGTCATTTATTGTCAGGAGGGGGTTGGGTCGGTTCCTAGCGTTGCTCTTTCCTCGGCTATGATTCATCGACATACTGGCAGCCTCAACTCAGCGCTCTCCAGGAAAGAAAGGTAACTCAAGCTCTCGTGACGCCTCGTATAACAGATTGAGACGCCTATCCACCAGTCTCGACATGGATGACATGCAGGAAGTACGTGATGAAATGCGAGCCATGCGCCTTGAGATGTCTACCCTTCGCCAGGAGAACGACACCCTCCGTCAGGCGATGGGGCGGGGTGTGAATGTTCCTCCACAACCCGAGAATTCCATGGCCTACACAACCCCCATGAAGTTCGAGATGGTGATCCACGTCGAGTAGCGGAGTTTTGTACCCATTGTAGGATACATTTTCAGTTTCGATCAAGTCATTTCAACTTAGACAAGGCAAAGATTGGTTATCTGACCGGCAACGCTCTTGCCTGGGCCGCTCCCCTGGTTTCCTCCAACAGTCCCTTGTTAGGGGATTTCGCTGCCTTTGAGAAGGCCTTCCTGGATGTCTTCAAGCCGCCGAATTTGGCAGCCGTGGCCCAGAATCAGCTAATGGAAATTAAACAGGGATCAGGAGACATCATATACTACATTAGTCAGTTCCGGCAGCTAGCAACCGACTCCCAATGGCCTGAAATCACTCAGAAAACGTTGTTCCGCCGTGGATTGCGAGATGAGTACAAGGACGAGTTGCTACATATACCTGAGCCAGAAACATTACCCGCATTGTTGGAACAGGTCCTCCGCATTGATCACAGGTTGGCCGAAAGACGGAGTGAACGTCGCCGAACAGACCGATACCATCCGGGGCCCTCGGTACATCCTCCAGGATCGACTACCGCTACCGACGTGGGACCCGAGCCTATGCAACTGGGAGCCATTCGTGGACCATTGTCTGAAGCGAAAAAGAAGAGAAGGCGCCAGCAAAACCTGTGTTTGTACTGTGGAGGTTCTGGCCATTATTTAGGCACCTGTCCGCTACGTCCTTTGAAGAAACAGGAAAACTAGCGGGCCCGCTGTATGGTGAGAAGGCAGCGGCGGGCCGTCCTTTTGGATCAGACCTTCCTCCGATGCATTCAGTACCTCTATTGGTCTTAGAAGTAGGTATCGCCTGGCAGGGGAAATGCATGAATACCCGGGCCCTTTTGGATTGTGGTGCATCGGGTAATTACATCGATGCCTCGTTTGTAGCGTCTAATGGGATCCAGTTGCACCGCAAGGAACAGCCTGCGATGGTAGAGGTGATTGATGGTACCCTCTTGTCTTCTGGCCCGGTGTGCCAACATTCCGATCCACTATGGCTATCAGTGGAAGGGCATCTTGAACGGATTTCATTAGACGTCATCAAGTCTCCCTCTTTTCCGGTGGTACTCGGTCTACCATGGCTGCTCTATCACGACCCACAGGTCAATTGGACTTCCAGAACCCTGGTCTTTACCACTTCCCGTTGTCCTCGGGAATGTCGTCTTCATGAAACCTTTCCAGCTGCTTTGGGGTCAGTGGGGTCCCCAGCCCTTGCGACCACCTTTGATCGTCTATGTGTCACTCAGTCTGTACCACAGGAATATGCTGGATTCCTTAAAGTGTTTTCTAAACCAGAGGACATTCCGCTACCGCCGCACAGGCATTTCGACTGCTCCATTGACATTCTACCTGATGCAGTAATTCCCCATGGCAAGATTTACTCCTTGACGCAAACAGAAAAGGGGGTCCTACATGAATACATTCAGGAGTGCCTTGGTAAGGGCTACATTGTACCGTCTAAATCCCCTGCGGGTTTTCCGCTGTTCTTTGTCAAGAAGAAGGAGGGTACTTTGCGCCCTTGTATCGATTACCGGCAATTGAATGAGATCACGTGCAAGGACAGATACCCCCTTCCACTCATCCGGAACATCATTGAGTCTCTAAAGTCTGCCCGGATCTTCACCAAGTTGGATTTAAGAGGGGCTTACCACTTGGTGCGGATAAAAGAGGGTGATGAGTGGAAGACGGCCTTCAAGACTCCCTTTGGACACTACGAGTATAGGGTAATGCCCTTTGGACTTTGCAATGCCCCGGCCGTCTTCCAGCGATTCATGGATGTTGTCTTTTCGGACCTTGTTGGAGTTTCAGTGTGGGTATATCTGGACGATATACTGGTTTTTTCCTCTACTCGCATGGATCACGTCACGCACGTTCGGGAAGTGCTCCGAAGACTTGCCGCCAACCATCTGTACGCCAAGGTCGAGAAGTGTCAGTTTCATCTGGAAAGCGTGGAGTTTCTGGGCTATGTTATCAACAGCACGGGAGTACGGATGGACCCCACGAAGCTACAAGCCATACAGGAATGGAAGCAGCCCCATGACATAAAGTCACTTCAACGATTCCTGGGCTTCGCAAACTTCTATCGACGCTTCATACCTCATTTCTCTCACCTTACCACCATGCTAACTCGCCTGACTAGCAATAAGGTTCATTTTTTCTGGGATTCTCTGGCTGAAGCGGCTTTTCAGGATTTGAAGAAATCCTTTACTACGGCTCCTATTCTGAAACATCCGGACGATCAAAGACCGTTTGTAGGCGAAACCGATGCTTCAGACTTTGCAATTGGTGCGGTCCTATTACAACATGATCCGGACACGGAAACAGAACATCCTGTGGCATACTTTTCACGGAAGCTAACACCCAGCGAAAGAAACTACGCTGTCATCGAGAAGGAACTTCTAGCAATAAAAGCAGCCTTCGAGGAATGGCGCCATCACTTGCTGGGAGGTAGATATTCGGTGGAAGTACGCACGGATCACCGTAACCTTCAATTCTTACGTTCCTTGCAATGCAGAACCTCCCGGCATGCTCGTTGGGCCTTTTTCTTCTCTCAGTTTGATTTCGTGGTGACATACATACCTTGTTCGCAGAATATAAAGGCCGACGCCCTGTCTCGTTCTTTGGAGAATGACATCGAAAGAGCCAAGAGCCCAGAACCCTTGATTGCCTCGAAGCATTTCATGTCGATGTTGACTCCTTGGCTTCATCAACTACTAGATGCCACTCAGATGGATCCCTCCAGGTCTCAAATACTGCGACGTACTGATGTCAGTGAACGAAACGGTTGGTTGTTCTTTAAGGATCGCCTGTACGTCCCCACATGGGACCTTCGGAGGATTGTCCTACAAAATAATCACGACTCCGTTGTTTGTGGTCATCGTGGGGTCAAAACCACTCAAGAACTGGTTGCACGGCAATTCTGGTGGCCCGGATGGGCCAAGCAGGTTAAACAATACGTGGATTCCTGCCCAGTATGTGCTCAAACCAAGATTCCTCGCAAGAAACCTCTTGGCCTTCTGCAGCCAACACCTACAACTGGCATACTATTGCCACGGACTTTATAGTCGAACTACCACTCTCGGGTGGGCATACTTGCATCATGGTGGTGGTAGACTGTTTCTCCAAGTTGGCTCATTTCGTTCCTTTTCCTAAGCTGCCCACTGCCTCTCAGATGGCGCAACGTTTCCTCCATGAAATATACCGTCTTCAAGGCCTCTCAGAGAAGATATTGTTGGATCGTGGGTCTCAGTATATTTCTTCTTTTTGGGATCAACTGTGTCGTCATTTGGATATTCAGCGGGCTTTGAGTTCTGGTTATCATCCCCAAACCAACGGGAAAACCGAGCGTACCAATCAAACCCTTGAGCAGTACCTACGATGTTACGCCAATGCCACTCAAGACAACTGGTCAGGTTGGTTGGACACCGCTGAAGTGGCTTACAACAATGCTGTCCATTCTGCTACCGGACTCAGCCCTTTTTTTTGTTCTGTCGGCTTGCACCCCAAGTTGCTACCTGTTCGTCCTACGCCTCCCAGTGCAGTTCCGTCGGCTGATGCCATGGTATCTCTTATCCACGACCAGCATCGTCTAGCGGCCAGTACCCTAGCAGTGGCACAAGCACGCATGAAGGACCAGGCCGATAAACGGCGGAGGCCTGAGCCCGACCTTCGGGATGGTGATAAGGTATGGCTCTCCTCCAAGAACTTACCGGTTCGCAATTTGCCCGTGAAACTGGCTCCCCGCTTTTTTGGCCCATTTCGCATCATTGGGCGGATTTCTCCTGTTGCCTTTCGTCTGTCCCTGCCGCCTTCTTGGCGGATCCATCCTGTTTTTCATGTCTCTCTTCTAAAACCCTGTGTACCCGATGTTTTGGGGCGTCCCTGTTCCCGTCCTGCCCCGGTCTTGGTTAGGGGTGTTCCTGAGTTTGAGGTGCAGGAGATTTGTGATTCCCGGATCAGGCGCGGGGTGCTGCAATTTCTGGTCAGTTGAAAGGGCTATCCGGCTTGTGACCGCACTTGGGAGCCTCGTTCCTCTGTACATGCCCCTCGCTTGGTTCGGGACTTCTACCTCCGCTATCCCTGGAAGCCTGGTGCCCCTGGGTTGTCCGGGAAGGGGTATGGTGTCACGCTACGCGCATGCTCACCACTTACCTGTTCTGGGGTCCCGGTTCCTCGGCCGCGGAGGTCTCCCTCATGGAGACTGTATCCGCGCTGGCGTCTTTCCTCGCGACGTCCCGCGGTCCGGGCCGGCTCCATGGGCGCGGCCATCTTGAATGTTCTGCGCATGCGCGGATCGTCAGTATCCGACGTTTTGCGCATGCGCAGTAGCGGGAACATGCGTTCCAGGCCTCGCTTTGGCCCCGGACTATAAAGAGGCTCTGCATACACGGGAACAATGCGTCTCAACGTGGTTTCCCGTGTATGCGCCGCTAGAGCTCTGCTTGTCTCTGCCTTCAGTCCCCTTCCTGTTACTGCTTGCCAGACCTTGCCCTGCCTACTTGCTTCCTCCCTTGGATCCCAGTCCTTCCTGCCCTCTGCCCTGCTCCTTAGCCCTTGCCTGCCCCCTGATCCTGTTGCTGGGTTTTGCTGGCCAGCCTGGGCTACTGTTTTGCCCTGCTCATACCACTGGAGTGATCCTTCCCTGGGTGGGTTTCTCCTCCCTCCTACTCTCTTTTCTTGTGAACCTGTCCTGCCTCCTCCTGCTTGTGTTGTGCCCTGCCGGTACCTGTGCCAATTATCTCCGTGGGAGCACTGAAGACCCGTTTCTGGAACACCATACTGGACTCAGCTTGGCCTTCTCTGTCAGTGGTTACACTGTCCCGACGTCACGTTAATACAGAGAAGAGCTCCTCGTGGCGTTGGGAGCTGGTTCAGTTCCATCCTGTCATTTATTGTCAGGAGGGGGTTGGGTCGGTTCCTAGCGTTGCTCTTTCCTCGGCTATGATTAATCGACATACTGGCAGCCTCAACTCAGCGCTCTCCAGGAAAGAAAGGTAACTCAAGCTCTCGTGATGCCTCGTATAACAGTGCTATGTTGCCTGGCTTTACTTCCCTCTAGAATTAAATATTTGAGTAAGTTTATGACAAATACAGAACAGGTTTTTCTGGAGACACTATGGTCAAATATGCTGCATGGAAAATCAGTCAGTTTGAGCTTGTCATTGATAATGTTCTTAAAAAAAAATTCTGTATTATCTGTTAATGAATTTGATTTTGAAGGAATGAAATAACGATTCAGTTGACAATATAATTGGCAAAATTGTTTTATATTTAATTGCTATGTATTGTATAATGAAAACAAAAGTGTATTAGATTGTTTTATTTATTTTATTTTATATTTTGTAAAGGTTTTAGGAAACCAAAACAAATAAAGGAAAGAAAAGAATATAGTCCATTATTCCTTCTGTGCACCGCAATACTGCTATTGAGAGGGGTATTTGGGTCCCCAATAGGGCTCTGTTCAAAAATTCCTGTCAGGTGTAAACTTTTCATTTCTGAATAAAATGTACAAGATGTCTAGATCTCAAATAAAAGGGTTTGTTTACATTCCAAAAGAAGATCTTCCAGGGACTCTTTCCCACGCCCTCCACAGAGTTGACATATACGCATATTTCTTCGTATATTTGCCCTGACACCCATAGCTTCTAGTGTGGGATAAAATTAAACCAGTTTCATAAACTTCTTACACCACATAGGACATGGACATTTCTTAATATATTTCTCAGGTGTATTGTAACCTTTCTCCTAGAGTGATTGATATCTAAACAAAACAAAATCATTAAGATCCCTTGTCCTACACCAATCATTTTCCCATAGAACCATTTTAACTTAATGTGGATAGGATATCGAGGTTTCTCTGCTTTGATTTATCTTTACCAGGAGTCTCTCACACTCATGCACTTAGTTTGAGTGATGTTTACAAGAATTCCTAACCATAATGGAGTTCAAATAGACAAATAATGATTGTTTTGGAAGAACCAAAATCTTGCGAAGAAACAACAAATCTCCCCATTCCATTAGGCATGATAAAGAAAGACGACCCATTTCTCGTATAATAATTCCCACCAGGACACACGCTGAAAACCCCAACACTCTGCGCCATATCCGAGACTCTAATTTATGCAATTCATGTTCCTTAATATCTATTATCTCTGTATCATACATAACATAAGAGCCAGAATTAGTTTTGCTTTGTAGTATTTAAGGATTGACATAAGAGAAAAATGACCATATTTGAGGTTCAGTTTCCTCATCTGGGCCACATAGAACCCACATGTCTTCAATAATTTCTCAGAATGCACTCTTTTGTGGGGTTTGTTGTCAATAGTATACCCCAGATACATATATTGATCAACACATTCCACACTGTCGCTACTTAACTTCCAGATGCAATTACTGCCTGATTTTCTATTTGAAGAGATAATTATTTTTGTCTTATTCATGATAATCGCTCATTCATTTTCTCGCATATAGTGGTCCAACACATCCAATCTTCGCTGAAGCCCAACTGGGGTTTGGTCCATTATGACCAAATCATTGGCGCAGGCCGTATAGTGCAAGGTATGTGAACCAATGCGAGGAGGACAAGCTCCAATATCCTTCAAATAGCTACCCAAATCAGAAATATACAAATTAAAAAGAGTTGGAGCATGGACACAGCCCTGATTTAGTCCTTGCTTAGTATCCACAGATTTTGGCAAGTAACCCCTGCCATCCAGGATGGGTCTCAACTTTGTATCTGTATGCAAAGCAATCAGTATTTCCACAAAGGCCGTAGGGACACTCCCAGATCTCATTTTACTCCATATAATTGCTCGGCTCACCTAATCAAAAGCAGAGGTACGATCAATGTATGCCAGGTAAAGATTCCCTTTCCCAGTAATGCCCATTTTTAGGAGCAGGGATAGAAAAAAACTGTTAAGCTGAGTGCCAACACCTTTTCGAAACCCAGATTGGCCAATGTCCCAGCTGTTCATTTCTTCCACCCAATTGTTAAACAGAAAAAGAAAGGGGAATCCACACTATAAACAGTATAATTTACTGTCCTTATGCATTATGATTAATCAAGAAATATTCTGTGCTCAAAGAAAAGTCACAAGTAAGAAATACAAAAAGATTGTCTGGAATTTCTCTGAACATTTAATAATAATACAAAAGATATTCACACAAAAAAATGTTGCAATGCCAATTTTTGAAAAAAACAACAAACAGTCTATACCGGTGGGTTGTCACAATTACATATATGTTACACTCACCTGGTCTCTGCGGGGACGTTGGGGCACGGTTGCAGCCCTCCCAGGAACCAACTCCCCTTGTCAGACCTTCTCCCCTGCTTCCATATTGTGGACTGTGCTGGTTGTTGGTACTGTCCTGCGAGAATACGAGAGGCAGTGAGAATGCTGTGGTATGGCTGTGGTTTCACTCGAACCGTTCTTCCCAGAAAGTGGTGAGCATGCGCTTACCCATATAGTCTCACCTGTTTAATTATGATGGCAAGCTCTCCGTCCTACTCTCACTGCAGGGGCGCTGTCAGATAGACCGAGTTTCTTCACTGGTCCATGTGCGTGGCTGTTAAGAAGGATTTCTGAACTCTGTCCTGGAGGGGCAGAGATTCAGAAGGCCAACCTAGTTTCTTGGAACAGGGGAACCTCTGGACAAGCCAGACCAATCAGGGTAGCTATGGCAGGTGGTCAAGACTAAGTCTCAGGAGGGGTGAGGGTGACTGAAGGACCTCAATGAGCACACAGAGCAAGTACACTTCTCCAACATGGGGTCTGGCATAGATTCACATGCTCATGAATATTCCCCGTCGTCAGGCTGGGAATCCTCGGTAAAGAAAAAATCAGTATCAGTTTCGTTTCTGATCTGTCTTTCGTAGTAGTAACCAATCACTGATCTCTGCGTCATACTGACCACAGCCAATGACTGCCCTCTACCTAAGCCCCGCCTCTGGCAGCCATCTTCAGATTTTTGCCGCACGTTCAAGTGTTGGGATTCTCGAGCGTTAGTGCTATTTTTTCACGTTTTTTCTCAAAAAACTTCTATTTTTCGGTCAAAACAGCCTCAAGCTCCACCGTTTCTTCATCCGATCAACGGGGACCCGTGTCGGATTTGTCTACGCCCCTCAAGGGTGAAGATTTCGTCGAGCCACGCTTTTGGAGGACTCCAGAAGTTTCTCAGGCCCATCTCGCACATGGCCCAGGAGAAGGGAAGCTCGACGCCCGGAAAGCTGTTCAGGGTCTGCCCTGGATGCCAGCTTCAGAATGTCTTTAAGGAGGACGAACACTCCCTTTGTCTTTACTGCCTACATGAGGACAAGACGCACGTGGAGAAGGACTGTGCGTTTGCGGCAATATGTCGGAGCGGACCATGAAGGACCGCCATCAACGTCTCACCAACTGGCTGGAAGGGAAGAGCCCGTCAGGCGAGAAGAAGAAGAAGAAGTCCGAGCGGTCTTCTAAGACCTTTGAGGACGCCCCGGCGACGGGGGTCCAACACAAGGCCAAGCACCACGAGTCCGCTGGCACCGGGAGCGCCGAACGGTCGGGCTCTACGGGCGCCAGGCAGGGCGCATCCTCCCCGGCACCATCAACCACGAGCCAACGCTCTGGTTCGGGTAAGAGGAAGGCCGAGCACCCGGCGAAGCTCCTGGAGAGACCCCGGTCGAGCTCGAAGGCCCCATCGGAGGGGGAGCGAGGCAGTGACCCTCCCCCCAAGGAGAAGGCGGTGAGCGCACCTAAGGTGGTGAAAGCCTTAATCCATCCGGCCGAGGCCTCTATCGAGACAGTCGCGGCGGCCCTGGCTCAGCCTGTGAAGGCTACACCAGTGGTGGCGACCTCGGGGCTCAGAGTCTCCCTGCCACCGCGGAGGGAGTCCTCTTTTATGCCCATCGACAGGACCCCCGTGAAACCTCCGACGGAGAAGAAAAAGGGGGGGCAGGAGGTCGTCGTGGATTCGGCCTCAACCTCTGAGGAAGAGCTGATCGAAGTCTTAAGCCACGGCGTTGGCGTGGAAGAAGACCAGCCCGTCGGGAGGGATCCCGACGTAGGAGACGACGATAACGTCGAGGGTGCCGACGGGGCCCCTGACCGCCCGTCGGACTCCCCTCAACCAGTGCCGCAAGACAACTCGGCGGCCATTTTGTTGGCTATACAGTCCTTATGCTCGGAGATAAGGACGAGACTGCCGTTACCACCAGCGGAGGAACCGCTCCCGACGCGGGACCCGGAGCCAGGCCCTTCTGGGAGCCCTCCCCCTAAGAGAAGAAGGATTCATCCTCCACCTCCTTTTCAGCCATCGCGCCCTGTTCAGCCCTCCTCCCCGTCCACAAATCGTGGGGATGATACGGGTACTGACACGGCCGCGACGGGTACGGACGACGAGGTTTACGACGAAGATCTGACGTCGTCACCCCCGACCGGGCTTCCCGCCCGACGAGATTGGATCGTTTCACTCCATGATCGCCAGGGCATCCAAGCTTTTCCAGCTCTGCCCGGAAGAGAAGAAGAAGGAAGGTTTCCTTTATCAACGGCGCGAGGCCAAGAGGAAGACGGTCCTCTCTGTACCTCTACTGGACGATATTTGGGATGAGGGCCTCGCCCTCCTCAAGAACCCATCCACGACGCCGGCTAGAAGGGATCGGTACGAGAAGAAGTACCGGGTCCCGGACGCGGCCCCCTTGTGCCTTTGGGCACAGCTGACCCCGGACTCGGTCATCTCCGCGGCGGCCAGGAAATAAGCGGGGGGGGGCCTCCCCGCCGGACGGCGAGGGAAAGAAATTAGATACGATGGGACGCAGAGTCATCTCGTCTGCAGCGACGACGATTAAGGCGGCCAACGCCTTGGCTATCGTAGCCCGCTACGACAGGGAGTTGTGGTACAAACTGGGCCCCCTGCTGGACTTCCTACCGGACGACAAGAGGGCTGAAGCCCTAGAGATCTTGCAGGAAGGAGAGGTGGCGTCGGACCACGCCATTACGATTGCGACGGACATCGCTGACACTGGATTTCGCCAGTTGGGCAACGGCGTGTGCCTTAGGCGGCGTGGATGGCTCAAGGCTACTGACTTCCGTCAGGACGTGCAGACCAGAGTCTTGGACATGCCGTTCGACGGAAACAACCTGTTTGGGAAAACAGTGGACGATTCCCTTCAAGCCATCAAGGCAGACACGGAGACGGCCCGGGCTCTTGGGGTTCTCCAGCAACGACGGCCGCCCTTTCGGAGCGGCGGAGGCAAACAGGCTGCCTCCAAAGGTTCCGGCGGCGGATTTTCCACCTACCGTCAAGCGGCCCGTTCGTCGTCGCAGGAAGCTTACAGGGGACGAGGCAAGTCAGGCGGACCCCGCCGTCGTCGCCAAGGAGGACAAGGCGGCAAAGCCTCGTCGAAGCAGGACTGAACCGGCCGTGGGATCGGGCCCCCACCGAAGCACCCCGGTGGGAGGCCAGCTGGCGAGCTTCGTCAGCGTGTGGGAGTCCATCTCCACCGACCGTTGGGTGCTGGACGCCCTAGCTCAGGGTCACGCGCTTGAGTTTCTAAAGAGGTGCCCGCGCGTCCCCCCTGTGGCCAGGAAAGAACATCACGTCCCTCAACTTCTCTTGGAGGTAAAGGCGATGCTCAAGAAGGGCGCCATCGAGCTCGTCCCAAAGAGGCTTCGGGGCTCCGGAGTTTACTCAAGATACTTCCTCGTGAAGAAGAAGACGGGAGGATGGCGTCCCATCCTGGACCTACGACGACTGAACAAATTCATCAAGGCACAGAAGTTCCGGATGGTCCCCCTCCAACACGTCCTGGGTCAGCTGGATGAGGGCGATTTCCTGTCGTCGTTGGATTTGGAGGATGCCTACTTCCATATTCCCATCCTAAAGGGACACCGAAAGTTTCTCAGGTTCGTGGTCCAAGGGCATCACTACCAGTTCAGAGCCCTTCCCTTCGGACTGAGGTCGGCACCCAGGGTGTTCACCAAGTGCCTCGCACCGGTGGTGGCGCAGCTGCGCCGAGAGGGGATCGACGTCTACCCCTACCTGGACGACTGGCTCATCCGAGCGAAGACGAAGGAGCTCGCCGTGGAGCACACGGCAAGGACCGTCCAACTTCTCACGGACCTGGGATTCTCCATAAACTACGCCAAGTCCCACCTGGTGCCCGCTCAAGACGTACTGTTTCTGGGAGCGAAGCTCGACACAGTGTCGCTTCTGGCCTCTCCGTCGGAGGAAAGGACGAGGGCCATCTTGGGCAAGGTGCAGCGGATGCTGGTTGCGGACGCGGCCAGAGTGAGGGCCATCAAGTCCCTCCTCGGAATGATGTCTTCTTGCATTTACCTCATCCGCCTGTGCAGGCTCCGGATGCGCCCGTTGCAGGAGTTCCTGGACGTGCGCTGGATCCAGACGACGGGCAGCTTCGAGGAGAGGATCGCACTCGACGAGAGTTTCCGACGAGCGATCCGGTGGTGGGGCACCCGCGCGCCTCTGACGGCGGGCATGGACTTCCAGACCCCCGGCCACCAGGAGACAGTGACCACGGATGCCTCCCTGGAAGGGTGGGGAGCGCACACCGAAAATCTGCACGCGAGAGGCCTTTGGCTCCCGACGGAGAAGTCCCTCCATATCAACGTCCTGGAGCTCCGTGCAGTGTTTTGGGCCCTCAGGTCCTTTCTTCCGTCCCTCAAGGGCAAGGTGGTGAGGATCTTCACCGACAACACCACCACCATGTTCTACATCAGGAAACAGGGCGGAACCAGGTCCCCAGCCCTGTCCATGGAGGCGCAGGATCTGTGGCATTGGGCCGTCGCCCAAGGGATGTTTCTGGTGCCGTTTCATCTGGCAGGGATAAAAAACACCATCGCCGACTCACTCAGCAGGGAGCTGCGCTCGTGCCACGAGTGGGAACTACGACAGGATCTAGTGGACCGCCTCTTCCGACGGTGGGGCACACCCCAGATCGATCTGTTCGCGACGGCGACGAACTCCAAGTGCCGGAGGTTCGCCAGCAGGTTTCCCCAGCCGAGGAGCATGGGCGATGCTTTCTCGTTCCCCTGGGAGGGCCTGTTTCTATACGCGTTCCCTCCATTGCCATTGCTGGTCCGGCTCATCAACCAGCTCAAGAGGTCACGGTGCAGGATGATCCTCGTCGGACCTGCGTGGCCGAGGCACATATGGTTCCCGGACCTTCTTGACTTGTCAGCGTCCCCATCAATCAAGCTGCCAGTGGACGCGGATCTTCTCTCCAGGGAAGGAGGCGCCATCCTCCATCACGACCCGAAGTCGCTGAGCTTGTAGGCCTGGCTCCTGCAGCGTTAGAGTTTGGAGGATACGACATACCGGCCGACTGCAGAGAGGTTCTTGCAAAGGCCAGGGCGTCCTCAACTCTTAAATGCTACGGACACAAATGGAAGAGGTTCTCTGTCTGGTGCCACGCACAGAAGATTAACCCTCTACGGATTACGGCTCCCCAAGTACTGCCGTACCTACTGACGCTGGCCAAGGCTGGACTGGCGCACGCGTCCATCAAGATTCATCTTGCTGCGATCTCCCGATACACCAGAACCACGGGGCGGACGTCTTTGTGGTCTCATCGTCTGGTGAAAGAGTTCATGAAGGGACTGTTCAGATCGTTCCCGCCAGTGAAGGCTCCGGCCCCGGCGTGGGAGCTCAACGTGGTGCTGACCAAGCTCATGGGACCTCCGTTCGAGCCTCTGCACTCGGCTCCGTTGAAGTTCTTGTCGTGGAAAACAGCGTTTCTTGTGGCCATCACCTCCGCACGACGGGTGGGAGAGATCCAGGCCCTTTCCTGCAAGGCCCCGTACTTGACTTTTCACGACACGAGGGTAGTGCTCAGGACGCACCCCTCCTTCATGCCCAAGGTGCCGTCGGACTTCCACCTCAACGAACCCTTGGTGCTGCCTGTTTTCTTCCCGTCGCCTTCGTCGCCGGCTGAAAGGACTTTGCACTTGCTGGATGTGGCTAGAGCGCTGAAGTTCTACGTGGACCGCACAAAGTGTTTTCGGAAGACGTCACAACTCTTTGTGAACTTTGGACCTGTCAATCAGGGGAAGGCTCTCTCGAAGGCTTCCATTTCCAGATGGCTCTCCGGCTGTATCATGTACTGTCATCGGTTGGCAAACCGACCGCTGCCTGGCCGTCCGAGAGCCCATTCCACCAGAGCGATCGCAGCTACCACGGCGTTCCTATCTGGTGTGCCCTTGCTGGACATCTGCAGGGCTGCTACGTGGAGGTCGACGCACACCTTCACGAAATTCTACTGCGTCGATCGGGATTCCAGGGAGCAGTCCAGGGTCGGCCAAGCAGTGCTGCGCAACCTGTTCGCCTAAGGTGAGCCTGGTGAGGAGGTAAGAATTGCTTAATGTTGAGTTTGATGTAATGCTTAATGTTGAGCCTTTGCCACCTCCCGTGGTTGTGCATGTGTGTACTGCTATGTATTCTTTATTCATGAGCATGTGAATCCATGCCAGACCCCATGCTGGAGAAGGAACAAGTTACTTACCTGTAACTGTTGTTCTCCAGCATGGGTCTGGCATGGATTCACATGCGAACCCTCCCACCTACCCCTCTGCGGCTCTTCACTTGGTCATACTGCCACTTCACGTGCTACCAAATCTGAAGATGGCTGCCAGAGGCGAGGCTTAGGTAGAGGGCAGTCATTGGCTGTGGTCAGTATGACGCAGAGATCAGTGATTGGTTACTATTACGAAAGACAGATCAGAAACGAAACTGATACTGATTTTTTCTTTACCGAGGATTCCCAGCCTGACGACGGGGAATATTCATGAGCATGTGAATCAATGCCAGACCCATTCTGGAGAACAACAGTTACAGGTAAGTAACTTGTTCCTTACAAATTACTCCAGACAGGTGTTATATTCAAAATATACAAATTAACAAGGGGAGTCCTGGGAGTCCCTCTGCCACGCATTAGTCAGCATTAGCCTAAAGACTCTGGGTAAGTCTCTCGTAACCAGGACTAATGTCTGGCAGAGGGACTCCCAGGACCCCCTTGATAATTTGCATATTTAAGTAACTTTGGGTCTCACCCTAAGTTACTAGGGGAATCCAGACGTGGACCCCTTGCTCACTATACTTAGAGAGGCACAGATCCACCCTACTGATGAGGTCCAACGGGTTTCTGTTTGTACTCTTGTTCAGAGGAGAATTGCCCGGCATTTCGGTGCTGGACTGCCCCAGGGCAGGACAAAGACTGATATGTTTGGAATATTTCTTCTCTGTGAAAGATAGTGAGCTAAAGACTCTGGGTAAGTCTCTCGTAACCAGGACTAATGTCTGGCAGAGGGACTCCCAGGACCCCCTTGTTAATTTGCATATTAAAAATATAGACACATTTATTACAAGGCCTTTGTAACACAGACTATAGCAAAGAATCACAGTAACACTAAGTAAACCAATACATCACACTCAATACAATATATATACAAGAACAGGACGGTCAAAAGAGAGGACTGCACGAATATGTTGACAACCTAGAGGGGACGAAAACAGGCAGTGCAGTTAATCTTTATACCCAGTTCCACATCAGTTATTCACCTAACTAAGAGGCAGTCCAAGCTTTAAGAAGAGTGGAGCCTTGTGCTCAATAGTACATGTGTGCCAATGCACGCGGCTGTTCCAATGGACAAAGCAGGGTCTCTTTAGGGGTCTGTAACAGCTCGGGAAGGTGGATAAGGCGATGAAGAATAAGTTCCCACTATTCAAGAAGGACCTCCGCTTGAAGGCAGAGGCAGTTTAAGAGTTCGGAATGGAGTCGCTATTTCGCAATAGCAGTGGACAGGAGAGGGACCCCCAGGGGCCACTTGTGCGTAAAGTTGGGCTCTGGCTCTAGGGGCCACCGGTTGGGGTAATGTTTACTCACCGGTCCCTGAGGCAAGGAGACCCAAACTTCTGCAGGTTAGTCTAATTCGGTTATAGGTTCGACGGTGGCAAAAAGGACATCTCGGCACCGTTTAATTCCCGAGTTCCGGCGAGGATTCCCAAACGGGACAGTGGTGATTTCTCTGCTCTGGGTGGATGAATCGCCCCAGTTTCACTGCAGCAGGCTTCAGGGGCAAGAGAGTCACAAATGCAGCAGACTTGCAAAGGACGCACTCATCTCACTTCAGACCTGGGAATGCCAAGTGTACGAAATTCGGTGTGAGGGTGCTGTGGACACAGAGCTAGCAGTATACCAAGTTACGAGGGCCTCCTCGAAACTACGGCGGAGACAGAGCAAAGGTCCTGCGTAAACTGGTCAGCCCACTGGTTGGCTCAGGGACACTTCCGAGAAGGCTTACTTGCAGGCTTTGGTGAAGGTGCCGAGAATAGTTGGTCCCACTATTCCAATGGGTTCGAAGCGTCTTCGCAGACCTTCTTGGATGACCAGATGCAGAGGGGTCCCACAGAATGACACCGGGTGCAGGGTGCCAAACCTTCCAGCGGGTCACCAATGGTTCCTCGACTTGGCTTTGTAGTTGCAGGATACTTGGATCCTATCCTTTGTTCAGTGAGAACTCAGGCGATCGACATGGTAGTGGTGTTTCCAGCCTCCTCTTATCCAAAGATGCCTTCGCGCCAAAACGGAGAGGACCCAATGGGAGATCTGTTCACAAACACTCACTCCATATGTGGACCAATCACAGACCACGGTGGTCTCAGGCATTCAGGACACTCCAGACTCTCTGGCACCTAGGATGTGTATTGGGACCAGACATTGCAGCCCACATCCTGGAGGCACACACACAAGGCATGCAGAAGCCAGTGAAAGCATTGGGATTCGTGAGAAAATGCATGACCAAATAAGGACTGGCGGGGTCGACTCGACCTGGGGAAGGTGAAGGGGCAAGATGGCCAAAGGACAGACAAAGAACCTTGTGGCATGGCCATTTTGGAGCCAGACCACCTATTCGTGCCAAACACGGTTAACATGGCAGGAAAGGGTTAAAAACAATCCAAAACGATAGCTGCCACCAGTCCTGTCCATGACGCATCTGCACAGTTCATAAAAAGTCCAGCAAGAGTATCTAGGGCCTTGGGAAATGACTAGAGACCCAAGTGTATTGTATAGTAAGATACATTGTACACAGGTTACATGTTGCACAAAAGTTGCAACATGAGGAAAAAGACTAAGGGAAACAAAGTCTCCCAGTACTGACTGTCTTAAGGGCATGTCAGTTTTCCCATAACAAGTGAGCGAAAGCCCAGAGGAGTGCAGCTGAAGGCTGTGCTTCTCTGGCAAAGTCAGTCAGGTATGTTCAAACAGCAGCAAAAGGTTTGAGGCTTCACACGTGGAGGGAAAATTACATACACATATGAAATCTTTCCTAACAGTGGCAGCCCAGACCGGCTGTGGCTGAACCACTTTGTTAATGATTATTGTCCGTATTCTTTTGTAATGTCTTTTCCCATGATTATTGTCCGTATCTTGTAATGTCTTTCCTCTTTCCCAATAAGTGATATGAGGCCCAGCGGAATCGCGGTGCAAGAAGTGATCCCTGATGGAGAAGAAGAGGGTTCTCGATGTCCCAATAGGTGGTAAGTTTGGTCCTTAGGTCAAGCACGAGGAATGGTTTGTGCGCGACCTTAGCGTAATGTCTTTATAGTTTTTCTAACCTTTTGTCCTTTTCTCTTAGAGGGATGGACCAGCAAATTCGGACTGGGATGCTGTTATCCGAATATCTGCTGGCGGATGAAGGATGCCTGGAACCGTGATGATGCTGGCCGGAGATGGCCTCCCGAGTAAGTGTTTGAGGCTGGAGTGGGGATCAGGTAAGGATGCGCTCTGACTGCGGTTGCTGTTGGAATCAGGTAAGGATGCGCTTCAGGCGATGGTTATTGCTAGAATCAGGTAAGATGCGCTTCAGGTGATGGTTATTGCTGGAATCAGGTAAGAAGCGCTTCAGACGGTGGTTATTGCTGGAATCAGGTAAGATGCGCTTCAGACGGCGGTGAGTGTTACACTGCTACAAGCAGATTAACGCGAAGTGCTTGAATGCGGGCGGGGCAGGCTTAAATGGCCTGGTCCCAGCCACGGCCATTTGTTCTGACTTGGCCCCACTCTGCCACTCCCAGAAGATGCTGCACATGCAGCCCAATGCATTCCTATGGCCACACCTGACCTGGAGGCACGTGGAGGCCCTGCAGGGGAGAGAATAGCACGTGCACCAGAATGACAGTGTGCAGAGCACACTTTCTCATGAGCCTGGTGTGGACGGCGCCAGGCCTGTGTCCAATGGGACCCTTTATGTAGTGGAGCTTGTGGTCCTTGCCCTGTGGCCATGACAATACATATACCACTGAACACAAAGTGAACAAAAGCAAACGAAAGAATACATAGAATTCAGTCAAAAATAACATATCAAACATGCATGTTCCTAAAACTAAATATTCTGTATCAGTGCTCCTAAAGATCTGTTCAAAAGGATGGGCACTGAAGACACGTTTCGGCTTTGCCAGTGTTGTCGGCATGTATTTTGAGCCTTCCTCGGGGCGAATGGACCTCATAGTCCCTGTACTTGAAACAGGGGTATGAAGACTGTGTGATCTTATATTGCTAGAGACAGACGGTCCTGTGTGGGGGGTGTGAGGCTGAATCTTGCAGTCACTTAATGATTTGTAAAGCTTCAGTGATCTCGTGGCTTAAATCACGTTCCAGATGATTGTTATGAGGGCTTCAACAAAGGGGTTGCATCTATTGTTAAGACCTCCTATGTTGTGGTTTCTAGGTAGCTCTCCAGTCTTGCCACAGGTGTCGAAGAGTAGGGACGGAGTAATTTTAAAGGATCTCCAATTCCTTTATCAGAGGGTGTCTGCTGTGTTCGGAAGCACACAAGTACTTCAAAAGCCTCTTGTTCTTGTGTGGTCGGGCAGTGTGCATGGTTCAACAAAAGTCTTAGTAATGGGTGTCTAACCGTTTCAAATTTCAGAGTCGGACACAAACTGTGTGCCTGTTTGCGTTGTGGTGCTGGGGACAGCTTCCACCCAATCAGTTAAATCCTCCATTAACACTCTTGAGATGATTTTATTTCTGAGGTCCAGAAGGATAATAGGTTGATTGAATAACATGGACAGTATATTAGCCCACACATCTATGTTCCCTTTCAGGACATAGTTGGACAACCCGTCCGGCTCAGAGGGCTCTAGGTGTGTTGACTCTTCTAAGCAAGTGTGCTATTTCCTCTGTGCCCATGTTTAGTTCACATATAGTGCTAGCTGTGTTTCCTGCAATCAGTAGACTCTTCTCCCAAGTCAGAGGGGCATATACATCCGACAGATATTCCACCCAGACGATCTCCGGGACCGGATTGACTTGTTTACAAACCTGATCAAATGTGTGATTCATTAAAGCCTAAAATGTCTTGGTATTCTTGGTAATAAAGATTACCCACGCTAACAGCTCAGGAAGTCTTCATTCTATTGAAGTCAAGGAGGCAAGCATTATGCTTTATCTTTCTTTATTTGCTGCCACACCAGCACTTTAAAACCTTAGCTTTAATACTGCACATTTATGTTTTTACAAAACCACAGTTATGGAAAACGAAATGGGCCAGTTTAAATGTTTAGTCCCTACTTCCGTGTGTCCAATGCCATCACCAGGGGACTACTAGTCCCATGAGACTTAGGTCTCTGGTAGTCCAAGCCTCTATCCTCTGCACCTTTCAGAGGGCAGCCCTCTGTATAAGAACCCCTCTGCCCAGGTCCTTTCCTCTTTCTTTATGTCTGGCCCTTTGAACTGAATTGTCCTTCGCCAACGAAGCAATCCTTTCAGGATTGAACTGGTAAGAATCCTCGGAACTGTAAACTCTTCGGTCCAACATGACCAACTTGAACTGTCATTCCTCATTTTCGGAGAACTTCTTCATCCGTAAGTTTTTTGCTCATCTCCTGTAAGGAATGGAGAGTAAATTATGAGGGTGGGAATGAGCAACGGTGATACATAGTTAACCACATGACAATGCAAATTGATATCTTGCTATTCTGTGTGGGATATAATGTTCGCCTCCTTGTCTTCAATAGAATGAAGACTTCCTGAGCTGTTAGTGTGGGCAATCTTTATTCTAGGACAAGAAAGGAGGCTCGCATTATGCTTGTTCAACGCTGTCCACCACCCTACTTGGCATCTCGGATACAGGCTTAAAATAGAATGTCTTGAAGGTTGACTCAGAGGACCAATCTGCTGATTTCCTAATGTCTTGTAGTGTCACCCCTGTAGTAAAAGCCTTTGAAGCCATCGCCCCCCTAGCCGAATGCGCGCCAAAAAGAGACAAGTGAATCCCTGCCCAATGCATTATTTCTCTCACCCATCTAGCAATGGTCGCTGACGCTACTGCATGATAGGGCTTTCTGCGCGCAATGAGTAGCTGGGACACTCCCTGCGCCCTAAGGTGCGCTGTAGCTTTCTCATAATCCTTGATACATTGCGCTACGCAAAGCTTCTTATTACTTGTGAAGTATGGGTAATCAATTATTCTCGAATCTGTCTTTGCCCTTTTAGTAATGGTGAATGATATGCCGTCTGGATAGAATATTTTCATATCAATCTCAAGAGCTTTGACATCAGACACCCTCCTACAGGCCGTAAGGCAAAGTAGCATGGCTAGTTTCCCTGATAATTGTGATCGGGACAAGTTCTCGTTATCGGGCCATCTGAGAAAGAGGCGAAAAACGTCTCTGACATCCCACAACACTTTGTATTTGGGCATAGGTGGTCTTTTAAGCTTCATCCCTTTGAGCAGTCGCAAGACTGCTGGGTGTTCGCCTATGGCCTACGGCGCTACCTTCTATTTCCTCATGACCCGCTGAAATGGCTGACCTATAAACTCCCACCGTTCTGAAGGCGCCGCCTTCTTGAAATTTTAAAGCTAAGAAGTTGAGGACTTCTACTAAAGGGGCTGAAACGGGATCCAACTCGTGCTCCGAACACATCTGGACCACCCGTTCCATGCCGCACTATAGCTCCGAATCGTGATCATAATGAATGGCCGGAAGGCATAATGTACTGCTCCTGTCCATGGTTGCAGGAAGGCATCTGTGCCCGCTGCATCTGCGTTTATCCTCCAGCTGAAGTACTCTGGAGTCTGGGCATTCAGTCTGGACGCAAACAGATCTATGTGCAGGGGCCCCCAGAGATCCTGTAATTGCTGGAAGACTTGGGGATGTAGTTTCCATCGTACTGTGGAGATGTGGTCCACCTTGAGCAGTACGCAACATTTTACCTTGTCTTTCGTAAAAGCGCGCACTGCGAAATAGCCCGCTAACAACTCGAGACCGTTTATATGGAGTTGTAACTCTTCTGACCATTTCCCTCCTGTCTGCACGTGCTCGCATATGGCTCCCCAGCCTGACCTGCTCGCATCTGATTCTATCACCAGATCTGGGGCATCGCCAAAAATGGCGCTACCGTTCCAGGCTTCCATATTTTCTAGCCACCAGTTGAGCTCTGTGAGGGCTTTGTGATCTAGAGTCACTAATTGATGGTATCGAAGGCCCCCCTTGTAGATGTTTTATTTTGAGCCGTTGAAGTGCTCGATAATGAAGAGGTCCCGGAAATATTGCCTGAATGGAGGCTGCCAGAAGACCTACTATTCTGGCCAGTTTGCGAAGGGAGATGGTCCCTTTTGCTAGAACTGCCCTGAGCTCTTTCTTGATCGCTCTCACTTTGTGTCCCGGGAGTTCGAGAGACGCTTTCACTGAATCTAATGTAAAGCCCAGGAATTCTACCCTCTGAACAGGACGTAGTTGAGATTTATCTAGGTTCACTAGAAACCCCAGTGAGGTCAGGAGCGATAAAATCCATTGCACGTTCTTTGTTAGAGTAGCCTTCTCTGGCCCAAAGACAAGAATGTCGTCTAGATAGATGATGATACGAATGCCTCTTTCTCTGATTGCTGCTGTCACCGGTTTCATGAGCTTGGTGAAAGCCCAAGGAGTGGAGGACAGGCCGAACGTGAGGCAAGCGAATCGCCATACTTCTCCTTTCCATCGGAAGCGCAGATATTTCTGATAAGCTGTCGCTATCGGAATCGTCAGGTATGCGTCCTTGAGGTCTGGTCAAGCTAGCCAGTCTCCGGAACGCAGAAGGTGTCGGAGAAGATGAATCCCCTGCATTTTGAAATGGTTGTACAACACCCATTCGTTTAAGTATTTCAGATTGATTACTGGCCTTATCTTGTCCCCTCTGTGAACTAGGAACATGTTGCTGAGGAAACCGGGACCTCCCTGGAATTCGCGCTCTATTGCATTTTTGCTTTCTAATTTGCTGAGTTCGCTGTGCAGGAGCGCTGCTTCCTCTTGCGCCATATATATTGGACGAGGTTCTGGTCTCTGCACGGGCGTACCTATAAACTCTATCTGTAGACCGCTACTACTTGCAGCACCCATGCATCGCTTGATAAAGCTTGCTATTCGCTCAGGTAGTGGAGGGTTCTTCCTCCCACACGCCAACTTCCTGTACTCACCGGCTGCTGCCCCTGGTTTCCTGTAAGATCCTCTTCCTCTGCGACCTCTAGGGAACCTCGATCTAGCAGGGAAGAAGGAGTCTTGCTGTCTAGAGTCCCAGTACTGGGCGTGCTGATTCTGGGGCCTTTGCTGAAAGTTATAGCGACCGGACAAGCGGCCCCTATGTCGTCCAGTCCCGGCAAAAATTTGCCTCGGAAAGATCTTCCTGATGGAACTCTGGGCCTTCTCTAGTGCCGAGTAAGTTCTGACAAATTGTGACATTTCCTTTGCAAACGCCTCTCCGAACAACAGACCTTTGACGCCTTCACCTGCCAAAATCCAGGTGGCTAGGTCGCTCAACTTGTTGTCTATTTTCAATAAGATTCCTCTTCTCCTTTCTGAAGATAGGGCACAATTGGCGTTGCCCAAGAGGCATACTGCTCATTGCGCCCAGTTGCCTAGGGCGGTCGCGTCCACTGGAGTACCTGTATCTTTCGATTTCTCAGCGAGGTCCATAATTTTAACTAATGGACCCGAAATGTCTAGGAGCTTGTCCTGACATCCCCTCCAGGCGCGGTCTGCTCCTTTTCTGACGTCTCGAGATGTTTTGGTTACAAAAGTGACCATCTTGGGGTCTAAGTCTGGCGTCTCTGCCAGTTTATTCGGCACCTCTGGTCTAGGGCACTCAGATCTCATTCTTGATCTCACCTCCCTCTTCAGTGGCTTTCTGATATGCTGAGCCATGTATAGTGCCAATCTAGGGGAGGGTACCCATTCTGACGACTTAGGGTGCCGGATGGCCTCAGGGTCGAACATGTCTGCCATGTAGTGCATGTTCTGGGGGTCTTCTACCTCTTTACTGATGTCTTCCTCTTCCTCACCCCCTTCATCATCAGGCGAATAGCCCTCGTCGTCTTCCCCTAAATTGTACACCCCTGGGGTGGGGGGTCTATCCTGGCCATCTCTTTTTTTTTTTTGCCAGAAAGGCTTCTTTAAGCCTGGCGACAGGGTCGCCTATCAATTGGGGAACAGTGTTAACCCTTTCAGAATTGCCCGGGGGGGGTCAAAGAGTGCTCGCTCTTCCGGGCTACCTTACACCCCTTTTTCTCAACCCCTTTTTTGGGGTGTCCTGCTGACATTCCTTCCTCAGGGCTACTAGCCCGTCTTTTCTTGGCTGTAATTTGTTTCTGATGCTCAGCCATTATCATTTCCAGAGTCTCCAGTCTTTTTGTAATCGGCTGCACCCGTTGTGAGAGAGCCTGCTTCAAGGAGTCTCCCAGCACCTTTTTAAAACTTTGTGACAAGTCTGATTCTTATTGGGAAGGATCCTCTTCCCACCCTTCTTGACTCCACTTTGGGGAAGTGGATGGAGTGTTAGTGGGGTGCCAAATTGAGCCATATTCTTGGTGTTGGCAGGGACAACTGTGTGGAAGTCAGCAGATGAAGGCTCTTATGGTTCTTGCACACATGCTGAGGAGTGTTGCAGCGTGTGAATGTAAACCGCTTCTCACGATTTATAACGTCTTTATTTATTTATTTATTTTAAAAAACAAATCTGGAGCTCTGAGTAGTCCACTTCACTTGTTCGCGGCTGTAAGCGCAATACAAGCGGAAGCTGGACTCCAAGGGGAAGCTGGGAAACTTGGGCAGTTCCTGCTCCCCTGGGTCCTAACGGTCGCTGTGTTCGCCGGCGCCATAATGAATCCAGAGAGGAGCAGGACTCAGCGGCCAGAAGCGGGCGGAATTGCTCGCGGCTCCGGCCCCCGCTAGCTCTCCATATCACCATACATTTGGCACGCGCTGACTGAAAATAACACGCTGCGCAACGCCCGCACTTCGTGCCAAGGTAAACTCTGAGGAGAAATTAAAACTGATATAATGTGCGTGAGAATGCCACGGTTGTAGTGCTATACTGCTTTACATGTATCCTAAATATTATACACTCTATAACGTGACTAAATTTAATTCTATAAGCAATGGTAGAAAAATGATGTCACTTATCTCAGGCAGCAAAAAGAAAGAGGAAAGGACCTGGGCAGAGGGGTTCTTATACAGAGGGCTGCCCTCTGATAGGTGCAGAGGATAGAGGCTTGGACTACCAGAGACCTAAGTCTCATGGGACTAGTAGTTCCCTGGTGATGGCATTGGACACGAGGAAGTGGGGACTAAACATTTAAACTGGCCCATTTCATTTTCCATAACTGTGGTTTTGTAAAAACATAAATGTGCAGTATTAAAGTTAAAGTTTTAAAGTGCTGGTGTGGCAGCAAATAAAGAAAGATAAAGCATAATGCGAGCCTCCTGTCTTGTCATAGAATCGGGGTCCTTAAGATAATCTCTTCATCCACTTGCCACATTTAAATCATAGGGCATTAATGTCAATTTTTGTAGCCCCACTTTAGGGTCTTGGCTCTGACCCCTTTTTCTGGATCTACGCCATTTTTCATAAAATCTGGAGCTGTCTTCTTACCTATTTTTTCTTTTCACGCACCGTTTTATCCTACTTATGAGCATGGGACCTAAAACACCCAACATGAGCTATGTAGGAGAGGCATGGTGTCGCAAGTATGAGACTGACACAATAGGTACAATTTGTAAAACCTTTATTGACGTTTCTGGGGTAGGAAAACTCCTACGTTGCCCTATAACTAAGATGGGAGTAGTCTTGACCATCAAACGATAAGCAAAACAGTCCTAGTGTAGTCTGTCAAATCAAAATAGCCTATGCTAACAAAAACCTAATGCTTGCCTGATCTCTTGTACAAAAAAGTGTATAAAGGAGAAATGCATTCAAAGGAAAAATCAGTGTTCAAAAAAATAAATGTGGCTGAATCAGCTCTCCTCACCACATTAGACCACACAGAGTAAGGCGGTCCTTGTAGGTAGGATGACACACTCTGTCTTGGGTTTTCAACACAATAAACAGTACCAAAAGGCGGATCGAGGCCCGCCTGGCCTTCCACGTTTAAAGTCTCTCTTTCCACTTCCAAATAATGTTTCAACAAAAGGTTCACGTGGGTCCCCCTCTGTCAGGCTCAGACCTTTCAGAACAAAGTTCAACAAAATTTACATGGGGGCTCCCTTCCCAAGCTTACTATACTTCGGGTCTCCCTCAGTCGGGCGCAGACCACTTTCGGATGTTGAAGACTATCGAAAGTGCGTGGCTTTCTTTACAGACCTCCGCAGGGCGACTTCAACTTTTACTCTCCTCTTCTCTAGGAGTTAATTTTGCTTACTTCGCTTTTGCAGTTCATTTGCTTTATCGTTACAAACAATGTACCGTTCACAGAGACTTTCGAGCGGGCTACTTCCTTTTGCCAGACCACTCCATTACTTAGTATCGCTGATTTCACAGCTATCCTTACTACAAAAGTTAATTGTTTTCAATAATTCATATTGTTGCCACTTCAAACTTTCTATGACACACAGCGATCTCTCAGGTTGCTTGCCAACTCACCGGCTTTGTGCGTTTCTTTCTTGCTTTTTCGATTTTCCATTCACGAGGCAAGGTTAGTACCACAGGCTTGACCTCGCCTCTCCAACTTTGCCCTTCACCTGGGAGGGTTGCTGGTGTTCTTGCTCCGTCGCTCTGCTCCAGTAGGTTTGTTTTTGTCCCGGAAGTTCTGCTTGTACTATTATTCTGCCTTGCTCAAAATGTGTCTCTGGGTTCTGCCTATTATCCATGCAAGACGAGCTAATTGGTATCCGGTGTATGCACTTGGAGTCAAGTGCCTGACTTTGCCTGAACTGATTAGCCGGACATGTCCAGTACGATGTATGAGAGTTAGTCTTGTTACTCTGTCACCCTCTTCCTTGGCCCAGTGTTTGTGTAAAAAGGGGGAGAAGTTGGGACCTCGGAAAATCATACAAAATAAGATGGGTCATATGAACAAAAAAGCGGGGAATATCGCGTGCCCCCATTGGCTGCCTCACCCCCGTTACCGTAGATTTCTTCTAATACCATTTTCCCTAATAAGATTTCACTGAATATATTTCACCCAAAAAGGTTGGGGAAATGGTATATGTGTAATGCATAATAGCTAGGGTGTGGGGTAAGGGTATAAGTTAGGGTAGGGAGGAGTGAGGGAAGCGCCAGGGGGTCTCCCCTCCCATTTAAACAAAACAAGTAGAAAAAGTAAAAATAAATATTGTTTTTCGGTTAAATGGATTCAGAGAAATCTCGATTAGGAGAAATATATTCAAAGAAATCGCATACATCTTCCTCACCCTCACTCACCGAAGACTCCTCACCCAAGTGATCCTCCCGCACTTGTCCACCCCCAGGGTCTGGATCCAAAGGCAATGGCTGTACCCTGGCCACCAGAGAGATCAATCCCCGGGAACTAGCGGGTGAGACACCCTCTTGTTTCTCATAGCACCCATTACAATTCGTTATAATTTCATGAAAAAATACGGCAAACCTAGGTGGTGAAAAGAGATCCCAAAACTACTCCTTCCCCAAATCACTACACATACTGATTATTAAACCTCTCCCTGAACTTGGGCGTCCATCGAATGCGATTCCCAGCTTTAACAACCCCCTGTTATAGTATTCTGTCCTGATGATGAAATTTTGCAGCAAAAGTTCCCCTAATGATCAAATGATCACTATGATCAGCCTGAAATACATTAAAACTCTGACATTCCTCCTGCATAGACTGGGAGACAAACATATAATCAGTCATAGTGGTAGAACTACCTCTTTTCCATTTATAGTCATTATTACTGCTGCCTACAGATGCCAAATGTACACAACACAAATCTCAGGTGTCCATCAGGTCTACCCATCTCCACACATTAGCATTAAAAAGCTTATATTTTCCCTCTATCATGCCAGAATAAATATGTTAAAACAGGCACCAGTTGCAGTCAAGGTCACTCACAATCGCCACCTCCAAATAGTTTTTACCAATAAGGAGGCAATATATTCAGCTAGGTCTATTTCATAAGGGGTGACTGAGTTCCAGTAGACATTTATGATCAGGAGTTCACCCATTCTAAAAAATAAATCTGAGTTCTAATGGATTGTGTCCTCCAACACATTCCACATCTTTGACATGTAATGTCCACAGCTGTGCACTTCGGAAACTTTTTCGGCAGAGGGCGTCCTGCGTCAATGGCGTTGGGTCCATGTCCCTCGAAGGCCTCCGTCGAGGGCAACTTCACAGGATGTTCTAAATAGGACGCACGGCGCCCGTAGCCACAGTTCTGTTTTTTCTGCGAACGTGTTAACTTCGTGAGACTCGGCGCACCTTGTGTGTTTTCTTCGTAGAAGATGTCTTTCTCTTCGACCCCTCCGACTTCGCAGTCTGGCTTTAAGACCTGCCGGGACGGACTGCAAGTCGAAGATGTCGCTCACCGACCCCCCTGCCCTGCATTTGTTTGTGGTGCCTGGGCGAGTCACACGACACCGACGACTGCTCGAAATGCCAGTCACTGACTGTCAAGGCCTTGCGGAAGGGGAAGCTCCACGTAGGTAGGGGCTCTAAGCCTGTTAAGTCCCGGACTTCCAAGTCCAAGGGGGTTTCCACTGACGACTCGAGGGGCGACTCTCTGCATTGGAAAGATTCCCGGGGATCTCTGCCCCGGAGTGGTTCCTGCCACTTGTCTTCCTCGTCCCGGCACTCGCGGAAGCGCCGTCACTGGTCGCCTTCCCTGTCCTCCTTGGAGGATGGTGCCTCGAGGAAGGTTACGTGCCCTACAAAGTCATCGACTTTGGAGGAATGGGCGGCATTTAAGAAATCCATGATGGCAATTTTTCAATCGCAGAACACGGGTCCGGTCGCGCCTTCTGACGAAGCCGGCCAGGATCGGTCTCGTTCCGTGGTTCGCACGCCTTCGGGTTCGCGACGCGAGACACATTGGGAGCCGTCGAGGTCCCGTACAGACAAGGAATCGAAAGATTGCAAGAGGCGTGTCTCTAGGTCTCAGTCCTTGTCCCCAGCGAGACCGCAGCAACCTATTGAAGGCTCGGGGCCGGCGTCGACTCGTTCGGCGCAGTGTCCATCCGATTCGGACATCGACGCCTTGCCGTCGTATTAGCCCACGGCGCCGTCGGCACCTGTGTCGACTTCGACGCCGAAGCCTTCGGCGATCACGGCGTCGAGGTTGTCGAACGCTTTCGACGTCAAAGCCTTCAATGCTATCAGCGTCTTCAGGGTTTTTTTTCTCAAAATGTGCCGTTAGAGTACCTGGACATTGTGGATCCTCCAAGGAAGGCTAGGTTGAAGACTCTGAGGCCGGTTTTGGCCTCCAGGCCCTCTTCTGCACACAGACCTGGGTTTCAACCCCCTCTGGATGACATTTATGAAGAGGAGGAAAGGTCTGAGGTTGAGGAACCTGGTGACCTTGATGATGCTCCCCTTTTTTCAGGAGACAGTCAGTTGGTGGAGTTGAGGCAGACCCTCCATGATGCCAGTGGGCTGGACACTTCCCCGGAAGTGGAGTTTGGTAGACCTGAGCCTGGGGCTCATGCAGAGTCTTCTTATAGGAGACTCATGGCGCGAGTCTCGGAGTAACTGGGCTGGTCTAGTCCTCCTGAAGACTTTGTGCAGGATAATCTGACGGACATCTTGGATCAAGGTCCGTCCTCTGACCCTGTTTTGCTATTTCATCTTTTCTTGCAGAAAACTGTGGCAGCTGCTTGACAGTCCCCGGAATCTCATCCGGCTGTTCAGTCTTTGACAAAGAAATACTGCCCTTCCGATAGCGACCCCAGCTATCTAACTACTCACCCCACTCCCGAGAGTTTGGTGGTTCAGGCGGCTACGGCCACCTCGAGGCAGGTGGTGTACCCTACCATCCCTCCGGATAGGGACGACAAGCGCTTCAACGGTTGAGCCCGGAAGGTATTTTCTGCTGGGAGCATGGCCCTGAAATTGGCCAACTCCACGTGTGCCTTGGCAAGGTTTTCCCACACTTGTGGAATTGTGTTTCTTTGGCGGCTGAGCATATTCCCGAGGGGGAAGAAAGGGATGGGTTCCTTGCTCTCGTGCAGGACGGCAAAGATGCCATGTGTGAGTCCCTTCAGTCGGGTTTGGATACGGCCAACAGTGTTAGACGATCCATGGCTGCAAGCACCGTTATCCGCAGATTTGCGTGGTTGCGGAAGTCGGGGTTTGCTCCAGATGTGCTGGCCCGTCTTCTCAACATGCCCTTTGATGGCGCACATTTGTTTGCCAGCAAGGCTGACGAGAGCCTTTAGAGTTTGCAGACCTCAAAAGCTGCGGCGAAATCTTTAAGTGATGCGGTGCGTCAACCTCTGCCTTTTCGTTCTAGGGGACAGCAGTGGAGGGGAGGTTCCTTTCGTTACTACTCTGCCTTTGGTAGGACGAGAGGGGCCGCCAGTCAAAGCGGCCGGCGAAAAAGTACCCGTGGTGGTCGGGGAAATCGTGGTGCCAAAGCCGCTCAGGCAGCTGCCTCTTTGCCTTCAGGCACTGCTGCGGCCGCTTCCAAACAGTTGTGAGGCCATGTCCCATGGTTCGCCGGTTGGGGGCCGACTGTCTCAGCATCTCGAAGAATGGCGTGCCATTACTTCAGATGCGTGGGTTCTAGACACCATTGCCCACGGCTACTGCCTTCCCTTCCTTCAGCGGCCTCACGACAATCCACCGGGGAAACTCTCTTTGAAGCTTCTGGACCTGCTCCTTGCGCAGTAAATTTTGGGCCTGCTGGAGAAAGGCGCTATAGAACTGGTGCCTGTAGCGGAGAGGAACAAGGGATGGTATTCCCCTTATTTTTTGATCCCAAAGAATGACGGGGGGTTGAGACCCATCATGGACTTGCGTTGGTTGAAAGAACTTCTCAGGAAGGACAAGTTCAAGATGGTCACTCTTTCTCAAGTGCTGGAGGGCCTTCAACTTCAGGATTGGTTGGTGTCTCTGGACCTCAAGGATGCTTACTTCCATGTGCCGATCCAGCCGACGCACAGGAAATACCTGAGGTTTGCGGCTGGCGACTCGCATTTTCAGTTTCGGGTCCTGCCATTCGGATTGACCTCCGCCCGAGGGTCTTCACCAAGCTAATGGTGGTGGAGGCAGCGTACCTCAGGCGAGGGAGGTTCACATCTATCCCTACCTGGATGACTGGCTGAACCGGGCACGCTCTCCCAAGCTAGCGTTGGATCATCTCAGCGTCACCTGCCGCACCCTTCACAGGCTGGGCTTCTCCCTGAATTTCAAGAAGTCGCACCTGACACCTTCCCAACAGCTCCAGTACATCGGGGCTGTGTTGGACACGTCCTTGGGGAAGTGTTTGCTTCCCATGGTAAGGGCTCATCACTTTGTGCAGATGGTGGACAAGTTTCAACATCCCCAGATTCTTCCGGCTTTCAAATTCTTAAGGTTGCTCGGCCTCATAGCATCCTGCATTTTACTGGTGCCAGAGGCCCGGCTGCGGATGAGATCCCTGCAGTGGGCACTCAAGATGCAGTGATTGCAGTTCTCCTGCAAGATGTCGGATCCCGTTCAGATTCCACTCTCGGTCTCCCAGGATCTTCTATGGTGGGCCAACAAAGGGAACCTGATGAAGGGGGAACAGTTTTGGCAACCGTGGCCGGAGGTGACGGTAGTGACGGATGCTTCCCTCACAGGATGGGGAGCTCATGCCAACGACTTGACCGTCAGCGGTCGTTGGTCTCCGTCGGAGTCCAGACTCCATCAATCTGTTAGAGCTGAGGGCCATCAGGCTAGCCCTGAAGGCTTTTCTGCCCTCTGTACGGGGGGAAAGTGTCCTGATCACGGCAGACAACACAGTGGCCATGCATTACCTCAACAAAAAGCGGGGTGTAGGGTCACTTCCGTTGTACATAGAGGCAATGCAGCTCTGGTTCTGGACCATCGGCAGTTCATCTGGCTGGAGACGAAAATGTGGCGGCAGATGCTCTGAGCAGGCAGAGCACGGTCTCCCACGAGTGGGAGTTGGCTCAGGAAGTCCTTCAGGAAATCTTCGCCCTTTGGGGAACCCCACAAGTGGATCTCTTCGCCACCAGTGTCAACCGGAAGTGCGAGAGATTCTGCTCAAGGGAATTTCCTCCAAGAGGATCCTTAGGAGACGCGTTTGTGGTGGATTGGTCATTCCCACTGCTGTACACGTTCCCTCCAGTTCCCGTCATTCCTCAAGAGTTTCGGAGGTTACGGAGGTTCGGTTCCCACATGATCCTCATTGTTCCGGATTGGGCCAGGAGAGCGTGGTACCCGGACCTTCTGGAAATGTCCATCTGCCCTCCACGCCGTCTTCCCCACCGAGAGGATCTGCTCTCACGCAAGGGAGGTCAGGTTCTCCATCCAGAGGTCAAGACTCTCAACCTTCACGCTTGGTATCTGAAAGGTTGAGATATAAGGTTTGGGACCTCCCGGATGACATGATGGAGGTGTTGCTTTCGGCCATGGGGCCTGCAACCAAATCCCTGTACCGTTGCCATTGGCGTAACTTCTGTGGCTGGTGCAGGGATTACAATGTTGATCCTTTTCAGTGCTCCATTCCTATGGTTTTGTCTTTCTTGCTTTCTTTGGCCCACAGGGGCCTTCAAGTGGGTACCATTAACGGTTACCTGGCGGCGCTGTCTAGCTTTAAGCGCTCAGCTGAAGAATGTTTTTATGTTAAGATTCCTTTGATTTCCCAGTTTCTTAAAGGACTACTGTATTTCCGCCGTCACCCTTCCAGGTGCCGGTTTGGGATTTGAGTTTGGTTTTGAAATTTTTCATGGGTGCTCAGTTTGAACCTTTGCACTCTTGTCCTTTGAGATGACTGTCCTTCAAGACTGTGTTCTTGGTTGCGGTTACTTATGCTTGCAGAGTGAGTGAATTGCATGCACTTTCAGCAAAGCCACCCTTTCCTGTCTTTCACAAGGAGAGGGTTGTACTGCAAGTACTTCCCTCTTTTCTACCTAAGGTAGTCTCTCAATATCATTTGAGTCAAAAGGTGGTTCTTCCATCTTTCTACCCACCTCCTCATCCTGGTAAGGAAGAGGAGCGTCTCCGTAAGTTGGATCCTAGGAGAGCTCTTAGCTTTTCCATTTGTAGGATGTCCAGGGTCAGAGTGGACGATAAACTCTTTGTAGGATATACTGGACACTGTTTGGGCCAAGCTGTTACCAAACAGACCTTGTCCAGGTGGATGGATTATCCTTACCATTACGGAGTGTTACCAGTTGGCGGGTAATGACCCTCCTGATGGGTTGAGAGCTTATTCCACTAGGGGCGTGGCTTCTTCCACCGCCCTCCAGCGGGGTGTTCCTATTAGGAATATTTGTGATGCCGCTACTTGGGCTTCCATCCATACATTTGTAAAACATTATTCCCTGGATACAATCCATGGTCAGGATATGGCCTTTGGGAAGGCGGTTCTTTATTCCGCAATCTAATTGGGTACTCTAAATTCTTTTCCCTCCTCCATTTACTGGTACTGCTTTGGGAGTCTGTCAAAGATGTGGAATGCGTTGGAGGACACAATCCATTCGAAGAACAAGTTACTTACCAACTGGTAACGTTCTTTTGACTGGATGTTCTTACAACACATTCCACATCGCCCTCCCAGCCTGCCCCTCAGGAGAATTTCCTATGCTATTGCAGCTTCCGTTTTCCACAAGGCTAAGTGCAGTCCAGCAGGCATCAGATTGGTGCCACATGTTCTGGGGAAAAAACTTAAACTGAGGCTATGGGCGCCGTGCGTCCTAGTTATAACTTCCTGTGACGTCGCCCTCGACGGAGGCCTTCAAGGGACATGGATTCGATGCCATCGACGCAGGACGTCCTCTGCCGAAAAAGTTTCCGAAGTGCACAGCGGTGGACATTACATGTCAAAGATGTGGAATGCGTTGGAGGAACATCCAGTTGAAAGAACGTTACCAGTTGGTAAGTAACTTGTTCTTCTTTTATAAAACTACCACAAGAACACCCAGATGAGACCCATCCCATAATATGCAATCCGCTCCAATCCCATTCCTGATAGCTCTAATGAACCCTCTTCTGGGCCTGTCCCTCTTACCTTGACAAGCAGGTTGAATAAATGTAGTATACCCAGTATGGGAGCTTTATTTACCCATACCTCTTTTAAATTGATTACATCGGATTGCATCAATAGGGGTTCCTCCTGACCCACCCTAAACAGGTGTTTATGACCTCTGGTGTTCCATTACACTACATGAATACTCGAATCCTACGCTCCAAATCGAATACCTGATATTGCTTTTTCGGACCCAAAACAAGATGGAACCCATGACCTGGCACGTTCCTCAGAGTGCCCACTAGTAATTGGCTCCATTTTAAGGCTTAAATCCCAAAATAACCTTCTCCCAGATATTTTCATCCCCGCCGTCTTCATTCAGAACCACCAAAGATGGCAAATTTTCCACTTGGTACAAGTTGTATCCCATAGTAAGAAAATCCTCGTTTCCTTCAATACAAGGTCATGTTCAAGTTTTGAGCAAATATTTAGCAATACTGCATTGGTGTACACATCCTTAAACTCAACTTGCACCAAGTCACTTGAATATACATCTCTTAACACTGGGATTTTATGGAACAAAGTCAGAAAATTTCCACGGTTGAGCACTATGTTAGAATAGTCCTGTAACAGAGATTCTAAACCCCACACTCCATACACATCCTCTTTCTTGTGCTCCTTACTACGCTTAGTCACCTGCCACCCGTATGTTGATTTAGATGCATCCTGATTGACACACTCAACTCCTGCCCGACTGCTGGGATACATTTCCAAATGTTCTATTTATAGTAAACAGTTTAGATAACATTTGTGCTAAGTCTAGCCATTCATCTAACAAGTTCGAAACATCAGCACTCACATGCGATCAATGCGTCCTGCACATTTACAAAATACAGCTTTGGGCTGTGGAAAACTATGGGGGAAACATCCCATTACATTTCAAAAGAGGAAATGCAGGATGGCTTTCTAAGGATGGTGGACGATGGACAAGAGGTTGCTCAGCAGTCCTTGCAGATGGGTCTGGGCGTCGCTGGCTTTGTCGGATGGCCAATGGGCCAGCTACGGTCTTAAGGAGGCAGGCGTAACTCCACATTATAGGTTTCTCTGCAAATGTCCACAATAGGTTGCTTGACTTGATGGCGAGAGTCTGTTTGGGCCAAAGGCCGATGAGTCCTTGGAAAAGGACTCAAAGATTGCTGCAAAGTCACTGGGCCTAGCACTGCAAAACCTGGGTTTAGTTTCGCCTCTAGAGGACGGTGATACAGACTTTTTGTCCCCTTTAGCTGGAAGGCGCAGCTCCTGCAGCCCAGGCAAGGGCAGAGGCATTTCCTGCGCTCCTGAAGAGGTGGGGGGACTTCTAGGGGCCAGCAGATGGCAGCTGGAGCAGCTCTGTCCTCAAGGCGGGATTTCTCCACATGCTTCACTGGTTGAGGGATGGATAGGTGAGCATTGGCCCCAAAGGCAGGAGATTACCTCAAATGCCTGAGCCTTTCAGCTTATCCAGTGGGGAGGGGGGGTACTGTCTGCCTTTTCTAAAGGGGCCTCCTGACAGTCCATCTCCTCAACAAACAGAACAAGAGCTCCAAGAAGAACTGCATGCCCTGCTTTTAAAGGGTGCCATGGAAGAGGTACCTCCCGAGAAGAGAGGATCTGGTTGGTATTCCTGGTATTTCCCGGTACCCAAGAAAGGGGGGTGACCTCGTCCCATCTTGGACCTCAGGACTTTGAAGAAGTTCCTGAGGAAGGACACGTTCAAGATGGTGACGTTGAGAGACATTCTCCACGCTCTCAGGCTTCAGGATTAGCCGGTGTCGTTAGATCTCCAGGATGCATTTTTCCACGTGCCGATCGACCAAAATCACAGGATATTCATGAGATTCCTCATAGGGGACAAGAACTACCAGTTCAAGGTGCTCCCCTTTGGGTTGACTTCTGCTCCAAGGGTGTTCACCAAGCTAATGGCGGTAGTTACGGCCCACCTCAGGAAATCCGGCGTTCATGGGTTCCCATACCTGGACAATTGGTTGATCTGAGGAAGGCTGGTGGAGCAGGTTTTGTCCCACCTCGGGGACACTTGGTCACTACTCCACAGCCGGGATTCTCTGTGAACTTACCAAAGTTCCACACAACACCAATGCAAAAGCTCCAGTACATCGGAGTAGCCCTAGAACCGATGGTTCGACCATTCTAGAGCCACACAATCTGCCAGCAGTTTCCTTTCTCTGCCTCTTAGGTCTCATGGCCTCCTGCATTTTCCTAGTGCCAGAGGCCAGACTGCCCTGCGGTCTCTGCAGTGGCTACTCTGGAGTCAGTGGTCCCAGCACTTCAGCACCTCATAGGACATTGTAAAGGTGTCCAGGTTGGTGACCAATGATCTCTCTTGGTGGACCTGCAGTCAGAACATGTTAGCGGGGGAACCCTTCTGGTCTCCATGGCCGCAGACCAGGGTGGTCACGGATGTGTCTCTGAAGGGTTAGGGTGTTCACTGCGAGGAGTTTCAGGTGCGTGGCCTTTGGTCCACAATGGAAGCCCAATAACAAATCAACAGGCTGGGGCTGTGAGCAATCAGGTTGGCCCTGAAAGCTTTTGCGCCCTCTCCCAAAGGGAAATGTGTCCTGATCATGACGGACAATACGGTTGCCATGCACTACCGGAACAAGCAGGGAGGTGTGCGCTCCCTCCCCCTTTGTAGAGATGCGATGCAGCTGTTGTTCTGGCTTTTGGAGAATCAGATCTCGGTCTCGGCAGTACATCTGGCGGGGACCGAGAACGGATTGGTGGACGCTCTGAGCAGGTAGACCATGGTCTCACAGGAAGTGTGCCAGGAAGTCCTAGAGAAGTTTGTCGCTCAGAGGGGTACCCCGACGGTGGATCTCTTTGCCACAGAGTCCAACAGAAATTTAAACAGTTTTGCTCGAGGGAATTCCTGGCAAGAGGCACACTGGGGGCTGTGTTCCGAGTGGAACGGGATTTAGACCTCCACTATGCCTTCCCTCTGATTCCCATCATTCTGTGCGTTCTCAGGAGGTTGAGGACGTTTCAAGAGACCCTGATCTTGATAGCGCCGGACTGGGCGAGGAGTACATGGTACTTGAGCCTCCTGAACTTGGCCATCTGCCCACCTTTCTGGTTGCCTTGACGGCTGGATCTCCCATCCCAGTCAGAAGGTCGGGTACTACACCCAAACCCTCAATCTACATGCATGGCTCTTGAGCGACTGAGATATGATGACTGGGACCTCTTGGAGGAGGTACTTGAGGTGCTGCTGGCTGTACGCAGCCATCAACAAGATCGTTGTACATATGCAAGTGGAGTGCAGTGTAGTCTAGTGATGGAGTTCCCGTCAGGCCATCAGGTTGCAACATTGAAAGGATACTTGGCGGCTTTGTGTGTTTTCAAAAGGTCTCTGGATCAAGGGTCTTTCTTTACTATCCCGGTCATGACCCAATCCTGAAAGGCCTTGTAAATAAGTTTCCGCCTGTTCCTGTTGTTGTCCCAGACTGGGACCTTAACTTAGTTAATGGTAAATTGGTGAGTTTACTCTTTATATATGGTAGTTTTGATATGAAAAGTCTTGTTCACTGATTGTGTTGGGTGCAGCCCGCAGGGTAGTGCCACTGTGTCAGGCACTATGCGTTATACAGGAAAAGAAGACTGTTTGAAATCTTGTCATCATTCCCTGTTTTTTTTCCTTTTTCCCCCTCCTCGTTCTTTTCCCACTTTGTCCGCCTCCTAAAAAAGGTCTTGCACTTCCTGCTTCCCTGCTGCTGGCTTGTGTTGTTCCTGTCCCTGTCGACTCTATGTTCTGTGCGGGTGTTGCTCAGGTGTTATCACCTCTGGTTGTTTCAGTGTCAGAGCTACTGTTATCTGATGTCGGGTTATTTGTTCTTGGGTGCTGAAATTGATATTTATTGGCCTATGTATACACTTTGCTGTTTAAATAATCATATGTATCTCGGCGAAACGTTCTGATCTTCCTTGCTTCTCATTTTGTTTTATATCCTTTGAGACGATTGTTAATGGTGGCCAACATGTCGGTAAGTGTTTCTGCATTGGCCAGGGCAGTGATTTCTAGAGTCAGTTCATTCATCTCTTTCTCAAGGGTCTCGATGTTGGTGGACAGTTCTTTTATGGTGAGTGATAGAAGATCAAGTGGGCATTTATTAAGGATTTCGTCCCATTTATGTACAACATCTTTATTCTCCTTGCATAACGTTGGTCTGAGTTATTTATTTTTTCATTTATTTTTAACTTTTATTTATTGCCAGATGCTTACAGCACACAGTCAGTAAAATATTACAGTAAACATATGCAGATACAGTTCTCATTACAGAATGGAAGAGAGCACATTGGGGAATATCATTACACAGTGCAGTGTTTTGTGATCCGTCATACTCTAGCTTGACCCTGATGGTGCGAAAGGTACAGGTGAGACAGAGCTGCTTTCGATTTGTCTGATAAGGTAGCTATGAAATTTAGTCCACACATTTTGTGGGCAGGATAGCGTTGGGAGGGATGACATGTAGTTCTCCTCGCAGGTTTGTGTCCAGGTAAGTGCATTCAGCCACATTTTGAAGGTTGGGGGTTGGGGTGTTTCCAACATTAAAGGACACATTTCTTCGCCACCATACAACTTATATTCAGAAAGGTGGAAATTTTCTTGACACTGGGATCATCCCACTGACCAAACAGCACGCCTATCGGGTTTGGGTCCACAGTGGCACCTACAATGTCAGATAGTGCCCGTAACATCTCACCCAGAAACCATTAAGTTTGCTGCCCATCCAGAACATGTGTGTGTGACTGGCTGTCTCAGTTCGGCATCGTGGACAGGTGTGTATCTGATTTCGGCCGAACTTGTTAAGTTTCTGAGGGGTATAATATAGTCTATTCAGCAATTTATATTGTATGCAGCGTAGCCTGAAGTTCAGGGAAACCCTACATGCGTGGGAGCACATTCTACTCCACATCTCATCTGAGATCTCTAAGTCAAGTTCGTCTGCCCATTCATGTCGTGCTTTGGGGGGCTGATCTGAAGTATTGCAACAATTCCAGCGCTGACCCTGAGTGTCCAGGTCTCCATGTTTGTGGAGTAATGACATTTCCCATGTGATACAGATCAGTTAGCGCTAGGTAGCCCAACTCCTGCCAGTGTTGAGAGAGGAGCCTATCATGTGTGGGTTCAAGCCCAAGAAATCCCCAGATGGGGAGCCATTTGTAGTAAGGACAGAGTTCTGAAATTGGGCGTAGCAGCAGGTCCCATTCCAGCAATGTGGTCGCAATGGGGTCTGCCGGGCAATCAACTTCATAGGTGCGGTGAAGAACTAGTGACATGTTGTTGTCAGACTTCCTTCTTCTCAACGCAGAGGCAGCACAAACGCGGCTAGAACACCTCCCTCCCCGTCGGGTCTTGGTACCTGGGAGCAATTAGCACAGGCCACCTTGACCCTTGGGGGAAAGAGGGTTAGGGTCCTATGATTGGATGGGTAGAGGTTGTTTAGGAACACCGGGAAGAGGGAAAGGGAGAGGTTATGGATGGGGATGGGGAAGAACAGGGTAACATGCTCCTCAGCTCCGGCTCCTGTATCTGGAGTTCTCCGCCCTCGCGCTCTCTTGCAACCTTACTTATGCCAGATGAATGGGGCTTTTGTACTGGAGCCCCTGACCAGTTACTGTGTTCAGTTTACATTCAACCATGCACACTGTTATGCCAGAGAAGTTAGGCCTTTGTACTGGAGCCCTCAACCAGTTACTGTACTTGTTACTCAATCACAATCCCCACATTACTTCATGGAGGAAAACACTGTCTGCATTAACATCATACAGAAAAGAATACACTGTACCCCATTTCTAAACGTGCCCTTAAATAAACAATTTAGGTTGCACTTAGCTTCGGCACTGCTGGGTAGTCTTCTGGTCTCTTCGTGCTGTTAGACCACTATGGCGTTCAGTACCTCACATGCGCTGCAAGAGGCAAGATAAAAGTCAGTATGGAAGCGCACACATAAGCGGAGTCGCTGTTTAGGGTTAATAGTTCTGAGGTAGCAATTCTGCTCTATGGTCTTTTCAAGTCTAAACACATGCAGGAAGCACGCTTTGTCTAGGATCACAATCGCGTGTTAATGGTGTCTCATGCTCGGTTATTGAACGGAGCGCCATGCATTCCTAAACCGCTTTGGGCGCGGTTCCAGTTCGGAAGTCCAAACGCGACTTCCTCTAACAAAACCGTCATAAAAATACAGCCGGAACATGCGCGCTTGGTTCAGCACTTATCTTTTCTGTCACACGGGGCCTGGGGTAGGCTAACAGGCGGCGGGTTGCCCTGCCTAGGCTTGCCGTCAGGAGCTCAGGCGCTGCACGTCCTTCCTCTCTGCTGGCCGAAATCGCAAGCGTGGGGCTTTGGGTGCGGTTCGCGCATGCGCATTCGCGCGGGCGTGGCTGACTCTGTCCCAGCAAGCCTGTGCCACGCACGGCCTGCTGGGAAATGTAGTTCTTGGGCTGTCCTTCGTCCCGGAAGCTGTTTCCTGAAAAAGGGATGAAGGACACGCCTGGAGAACAATGTGGGACGAATCCTACGCACTATTAGGGCACCCACCACGCTGCTAGAGCCCCTACCAGCCTCAATCCTGACAGTTGTTTAGTTCGGCCACTGCTAGCCTTTCCAATTTGACATGAGGGGGAGCGGAGGGGTTTGCGTACCAGTGCGTTCAGAGTACAGCCTTAGTGGACTCCAACGGCTAAAGGGGTTGTATACCACAGTGGATCCAGAAGAAGTGATAGATGAATCTGTTTAAAGGTTCAAGTGCTGAGAAGTGGAGCCCTTTCCGTGGAGTACGGGGGTCCACCATGCGTATTTGGGACCCCAAGATAACTCTTCCAGAAGGCTAGGGTCGGGGCACCCTCTACGGGATCCTTATCGATGCCAGGGTGCGATCTGAGAGCTGGCCTGGGAAATGATGAACGGGAGGGATGGGCGGGATGGGCCCAGAAGGCAGTGCCGTGCCAGTTGCCACCCACACAGCCACAGTGTGATCCTCTCGCCCGGGTCTCTGTGGTCTGGGCACCGAGGCCGCTCTAGTGGTGGGTCAGCCCGCTGGTGCACCAGCTCCAGTGTGGTAATCAAGGTTGCAGGGTTCCTGGTAATGATCCTCAATGCCCCGCCCCGTGCCACTGTGAAGGTAGAGGTGTCCTGATATCAGTAACCTTGCAGCGTCGGCAAGCCCTCAATGCGTCCAGGGGTGGACGCGGCTACAGTGGCCACAAGAGGAAGGGGGTTGAAGGCCCAGAGGAGAGTTCAGTGCGGCGCGGGGCGGCCACGCCAGCTCGTGGGAGTGGTACAGCGAGGCACCATGGCTCGGCTCTTCTGAGACCGTCTGTGCAGCAGATCCACCCTCCTAGTCCCTAAAGTCTGCTGGAATCATGCAGTTGGCACTGGCGCTAGCATTGGGCCCACTGTAGTGTCCGAAGGCCCCCCCCTTATATGCTTAGAGATGAGTAGGGTCCCAGTGGTTACCTGGGGAAGAGTAGCTGGGGGCCCAGCAAGGGCCATGGTGTAATGCAGTATTCTGTTCCCAAACCACATGTATTACGCTCGGGGGTGCCACAACCAGTGACTCACACACGTTGCACTTACTTGGTGTGGCCGGCTCCCTCTGTTGTTACGGGACAAGCAGTGTAGTCAGATTGCTGGTATGGGGGATGATCCAAAATGGCCGGCGGCTATAGGAGATGTCAGTGTTATAACCATCCAGGTGCGAAGCCAACCATGAGCACAGGTTGCGCCATCTGCCGCGTGTAGTGTCCCAACAGGTATGGAGCCGGTGTGCCCCCTGACAGTCTCGAGGTTCTAGGCGAGATGCAGTGTAAATCTGCCGGCACGGCACGGGGGTCCTGCGGGTATCCCCTGCAGTGGAAATGTCTTTGCTCCCTTGTACTGGGGCTGAAGGCAGCGGCACACCGCTCAGCCAAGCAGCCGGTGGAGGGAGAGGGGGGGGGGGAGCACAGCAGGGTTGTCCTCTCAGCTTATCTGGAGGCAGGGGGCCGCATCAACACTCCCAGCAGAGGCAGAGGAATGCTGACCGACAGGTCCCCCTGGGCCGCATCAAGAGCTCCAGCTCGTGGCAAGCTGCAGGATTCAGGACCTCCCACAGCGCAGTCATGATAACAGATGTTAGGTCTCCGGCGACCCTCCTGTGCCCGAGACTGTTGTTGAGTAGGGAGACAGAAGAGAGCTGCGCCACCCGGCGCCTTGTATGAAGTCAGTGGAGGAAGGGGGAATCAAGTTGCCGGTGCCTGCCGGATAGGGCAGTGATCCCCCACCCGCCAGGTCAGAACGGGGATCCACTTGAAATATGTAGTAGCCCCCAAGTGGGCCGCAGGCCGAGAGGGGGAGAGGTGGTGGGCGTTCATCAGAGCTCCAGTCGATCCCCAACAGATCGGCCGGCCGATCTCCGCAGACAATCTCACTCCGGAGGTCCTCACGGCCCCAGCAGCAGCCGCGTATCACAGGCAGCATTGAATGCACACCGGCACGGCCGCACGCCGTACTGCAGGCCACGCAGCGCTCGTTCTGTACCCAGGGGCACCCAATCATAACAGGATTTGGTCCAAAGGTGCACCCCTCATTCAGCGCTCCAGGTGTGTAGTTGCAGTGTTAGGGGATCAGTATAACCGCCACATTTATCGATCAGGTGTCAGCTTGATGTGGAGCTGTTAAGCTAGGCAGCTATTTCCTAGGCTGCTCAACAGCGCCCCCGTCTGAGTTGAATTCGGAGTCCTCGGGGGTATCCTTAGGGCTTTGTAGTATCGTCCAAGAGTTACAGCGTGTAGTTTTCTGTTGTTCGATTGCCGTGTAACATATTCCAATTGCTTTATCCTCTTCTGTGGGTCTGTGTGTTGTATGGATGGATTGATTGGTTTCCTTGATCAGGCTCAATATTGCGTTTGCTTCATCGGTTGAAAAACCGAATGTTGTAGCTCTATGCTCAATCAGATGTTCTATTTCGTCATATGACAGAGTTGCGTGCCTCCACACAAAAGAATCACACAAACGTAGATGAGTCAATGGTTAGTTAGTGAGTGGGCACTGCTTTGCTCTTAATATATTAGTTTAGAAATAGGCCCTGACGAAGGACTGATAAGTCGGAAATGCATAGGCCAATACTCACGATTGCATTGAATGCCGTACTTAAGAAATAGAACTTATACACCCTTATAATTGAAACAGTGAAATCTTTGAGAAAAAGTCAACAGTAAGCTGAATTACCTTGAAGACAAAACTAACAAACCCCAAGTGGGAAATACGGTGTGCGGCCCACACAGAAGGCTAATTAGCCTAGGTCTTCTTTTCTCCTACCTTAACTTAGTTCTCATTTCCCTCATGGCGGCTCTGGCTCTCTTTGAGCCTTTGCATTCTTGCTCTATTCCCTGCTTACTTTGCAGACTGCTTTTTTTCAGGCTATTACATCAGCCAGATGGGTCAGTGTGCTGCAGGCCCTATCTTGCAAGCCACTATAGCTCTGCTTCTCCAGCATGGGGTCTGGCATGGATTCACATGCTCATGAATATTCCCCGTCGTCAGGCTGGGAATCCTCGGTAAAGAAAAAACCAGTATCAGTTTCGTTTCTGATCTGTCTTTCGTAGTAATAACCAATCACTGGTCTCTGCGTCATACTGACCACAGCCAATGACTGCCCTCTACCTAAGCACCGCCTCTGGCAGCCATCTTCAGATTTTTACCGCACGTTCATGTGTTGGGATCCTCGTGCTATTGCTCTCGAGCGTTAGTGCTATTTTTCGCGCTTTTTCACAAAAAACTTCGATTCTTTCGGTCAAAAGAGCCTCAAGCTCCACCGATCCTACATCCGATCAACGGGGACCCGTGTCGGATTCATCTGTGCCCCTCAAGGGTGAAGATTTCGTCGAGCTACGCTTCGGAGGACTCCAGAAGCTTCTCAGGCCCGGTCTCGGAGATGGCCCAGGAGAAGGGAAGCTCGACGCCCGGAAAGCTGTTCAGGGTCTGCCCTGGATGCCAGCTGCAGAACGTCTTCAAGGAGGACGAACACTCTTTCTGCCTTTACTGCCTTCATGAGGACAAGACGCACGTGGAGAAGGACTGTGCGTTTTGCGGCAACATGTCGGAACGGACCATGAAGGACCGCCATCAACGTCTCGCCAACTGGCTGGAGGGTAAGAGCCCGTCTGGCGAGAAGAAGAAGAAATCCGAGCGGTCTTCTAAGACCTTTGAGGGCGCCCTGGCGACGGGGGCCCAACATAAGGCCAAGCACCGCGAGTCCGCTGGCACCGGGAGCGCCGAACGGTCGGGCTCTACGGGCGCCAGGCAGGGCGCACCCCCCCCCCGGCACCATCAACCACGAGCCAACGCTCTGGGTCGGGTAAGAGGAAGGCCGAGCACCCGGCGAAGCTCCTGGAGAGGCCCCGGTCGAGCTCTAAGGCAGAGGAGGAGCATGGCAGTGCCCCCTCCCTCAAGGATAAGGCGGTGAGCGCACCTAAGGTGGTGAAGGCCTTGATCCATCCGACCAAGCCCTCTATCGAAACGGTCGCGGCGGCCCTGGCTCAGCCTGTGGTGGCTACACCAGTGGTGGCGACCTCAGGGCCCGGAATCTCCCTGCCTCCGCGGAGGGAGTCTTCCTTTGTGCCCATCGATAGGACCCCCGTGAAACCCTCCGTGGGGAAAAAGAAGGGGGGGCAGGGCGTCGTCGTAGATTCGGCCTCAACCTCAGAAGAGGAGCTGATCGAGGTCTTAAGCCACGGCCTAGGCGTGGAAGAAGGCCAGCCCGTCGGAATGGACCCCGACGCAGGTGACGACGACGACATCGTCGAGGATACCGACGGGGCCCCTGCTCGCCCGTCGGATTCCCCTCTGCCAGCGCCGCAAGACAACTCGGCGGCCATTTTGTTGGCCATACAGTCCTTATGCTCCGAGATAAGGACGAGGCTACCGTTACCGACGGAGGAACCTCTCCCGTCGGGGGATCCAGAACCGGGACCTTCTGGTGTTCCCCCCACCAAGAAAAGAAGGATCCATCCACCACCTCCTTTTCAACCGTCGCGCCCCGTCCAGCCCTCCTCCCCGTCCACCCGAGGGGATGATACGGGGACTGACACGGCAGCGACGGGTACGGACGACGAGGCATACGACGAGGATTTTCCGTCGTCGCCTCCCACCAGGGCTTCTCCGCCCGACGAGATCGGATCTTTCCACTCCATGATCTCCAGGGCTTCCGAGCTTTTCCAACTCTGCCCTGAGGAGAAGAAAAAGGAAGGCTTCCTTTATCAGCGGCGCGAGGCCAAGAGGAAGACGGTCCTCGCAGTGCCTCTGTTGGACGACATTTGGGATGAGGGCCTTTCCCTCCTCAAGAACCCTTCCACGACGCCAGCTAGAAGAGACCGGTACGAGAAAAAGTACCGGGTCCCGGACACGGCCCCCCTATGCCTCCGGGCGCAGCCTACCCCGGACTCCGTCGTCTCCGCGGCAGCCAGGAAGAAAGCGGGGGGGGTGCGGCCTCCACATCAACTTCCCCGCCGGACGGCGAGGGAAAGAAATTGGATGCTATGGGACGTAGAGTCATCTCGTCGGCAGCGACGACGATTAAAGCGGCCAACGCCTTGGCTATCGTGGCCCGCTACGACAGGGAGCTCTGGTACAAGATAGCTCCCCTGCTGGATTTTCTGCCGGACGACAAGAGGGCGGAGGCCCTTGAGATCCTGCAGGAAGGTGAGGTGGCGTCGGACCACGCCATCACCGTGGCGACGGACATCGCCGACACTGGGTTCCGCCAGCTGGGCAACGGCGTTTGCCTTCGACGTCGTGGATGGCTCAAAGCTACAGACTTTCGGCAGGACGTCCAGACCAGAGTCCTGGACATGCCCTTCGACGGGAACAACCTGTTCGGGAAGACAGTGGACGATTCCCTTCAGGCCATCAAGGCGGATACTGAGACGGCCAGGGCCCTTGGAGTCCTGCAGCAACGACGAACGCCCTTTCGGAGCGGCGGAGGCAAGGGCGCCTCCAAAGGTTCCGGCGGCGGTTTCGCTTCCTACCGTCAAGCGGCCCGCTCGTCGTCGCAAGAGGCCTACAGAGGACGAGGCAAGTCTAGCGGACCCCGCCGTCGTCGCCAAGGAGGTCAAGGCGGCAAGGCCGCGTCCAAGCAGGATTGAACCGGCCGTGGGGTCGGGCCCCCACCGAAGCACCCCGGTGGGAGGCCGGCTGGCGGGCTTCGTCAGTGTGTGGGAGTCCATCTCCACCGACCGTTGGGTGCTGGACGCCCTGGCCCGGGGCCACGCGCTCGAGTTTCAAAGAAGGTGCCCGCGCGTCCCCCCCGTGGCCAGGAAAGAACTTCACGTCCCTCAACTTCTCCTGGAGGTAAAGGCGATGCTCAGAAAGGGCGCCATCGAACTCGTCCCAAAGAGGCTTCGGGGCTCCGGAGTCTACTCGCGATACTTCCTCGTGAAGAAGAAGACGGGAGGATGGCCCCCCATCCTAGACCTGCGACGTCTGAACAAGTTCATCAAGGCGCAGAAGTTCCGGATGGTCACCCTCTAGCACGTCCTGGGTCAGCTGGAGGAAGGAGACTTCCTATCGTCGTTGGATTTGGAGGATGCCTACTTCCACATTCCCATCCTAAAGGGGCACCGAAAATTCCGCAGATTCGTGGTCCAAGGGCGTCATTACCAGTTCAAAGCCCTCCCCTTCGGACTACGGTCGGCACCCAGGGTATTCACCAAGTGCCTCGCACCGGTGGCGGCGCAGCTGCGCCGCGAGGGGATTCACGTCTACCCCTACCTGGACGACTGGCTCATCCGCGCCAAGACGAGGGAGCTCGCCGTGGTCCACACGGCAAGGACCGTCCAACTCCTCACGGACCTGGGATTCTCCGTGAACTACGCCAAATCCCACCTGGTGCCCGCGCAAGTCGCACTGTTTCTGGGAGCGAGGCTCGACACAGTGTCCCTTCTGGCCTCCCCGTCGGAGGAGAGGACCAGGACCATCTTGGGCAAGGTGCAACGGATGTTGGTGGCCGACGCGGCCAAGGTGAGGTCCATCAAGTCCCTCCTCGGGATGATGTCTTCCTGCATCTACCTCATTCCCATGTGCAGGCTCCGGATGCGCCCGTTGCAAGAATTCCTGGATGCGCGCTGGATCCAGACGACGGGCAGCTTCGAGGAAAGGATCAAGCTCGACGAGAGTTTCCGACGAGCGATACGGTGGTGGGGCACCCGCGCGCATCTGACGGCGGGCATGGACTTCCAGACCCCAGCCCACCAGGAGACTGTGACCACGGATGCCTCCCTGGAAGGGTGGGGAGCGCACACCGAAAATCTGCACGCAAGGGGACTCTGGCTCCCGACGGAGAAGTCCCTGCATATCAACGTCCTGGAGCTACGTGCAGTGTTTTGGGCCCTCAGGTCCTTCCTTCCGTCCCTCAAGGGCAAGGTGGTGAGGATCTTCACCGACAACACCACCACCATGTTTTACATCAGGAAACAGGGCGGAACCAGGTCCCCAGCGCTGTCCAAGGAGGCGCAGGACCTGTGGCATTGGGCCGTCGCCCAAGGGATTTTTCTGGTACCGTTTCATCTGGCAGGGATAATAAACACCATCGCCGACTCACTCAGCAGGGAGCTGCGCTCGTGCCACGAGTGGGAACTACGGCAGGATCTGGTGGATCGCCTCTTCCGACGGTGGGGCACACCCCAGATCGACCTGTTCGCCACGGCAACGAACACCAAGTGCCGGAGGTTCGCCAGCAGGTTTCCCCAGACGAGGAGCATGGGCGATGCTTTCTCGTTCCCCTGGGAGGGCCTGTTCCTCTACGCGTTCCCTCCCTTGCCTCTGCTAATCCGGCTCGTCAACCAGCTCAAGAGGTCACGGTGCAGGATGATCCTCGTCGCACCTGCGTGGCCGAGGCAGATATGGTTCCCGGACCTTCTGGACTTGTCAGCGTCCCCGCCGATCAAGCTGCCGGCAGACGCGGATCTACTCTCCAGGGAAGGAGGCGCCATCCTCCACCACGACCCGAAGTCGCTGAACTTGCAGGCCTGGCTCCTGCAGCGCTAGAGTTTGGAGGATACGACATACCGGCCGATTGCAGAGAGGTTCTTGCAAAGGCCAGGGCGTCCTCGACTCTTAAATGCTACGGACACAAATGGAAGAGGTTCTCTGTCTGGTGCCACGCACAGAAGATTAACCCTCTACGGATTACGGCTCCCCAAGTACTGCCGTACCTGCTGACGCTGGCCAAAGCTGGTCTGGCACACGCGTCCATCAAGATTCATCTTGCTGCGATCTCCCGATACACCAGAACCACGGGGCGGACGTCCTTGTGGTCTCATCGTCTGGTGAAAGAGTTCATGAAGGGACTGTTCAGATCGTTCCCGCCGGTGAAGGCTCCGGCCCCGGCGTGGGAGCTCAACGTGGTGCTGACCAAGCTCATGGGACCTCCGTTCGAGCCTCTGCACTCGGCCCCGTTGAAGTTTCTATCGTGGAAAACAGCTTTTCTTGTGGCCATCACCTCCGCACGACGAGTGGGAGAGATCCAGGCCTTTCCTGCAAGGCCCCGTACTTGACTTTCCACGACACGAGGGTAGTGCTCAGGACGCACCCCTCCTTCATGCCCAAGGTGCCGTCGGACTTCCATCTCAACGAACCCTTGGTGTTGCCTGTGTTCTTCCCGTCGCCTTCGTCGCCGGCTGAGAGGACTTTGCACTCGCTGGATGTGGCTAGAGCGCTGAAGTTCTACGTAGACCGCACGAAGTGTTTTCGGAAGACGTCACAACTCTTTGTGAACTTTGGACCTGTCAATCAGGGGAAGGCTCTCTCGAAGGCTTCCATTTCCAGATGGCTCTCCGGCTGTATCATGTACTGTCATCGGTTGGCAAACCGACCGCTGCCTGGCCGTCCGAGAGCCCATTCCACCAGAGCGATCGCAGCTACCACGGCGTTCCTATCTGGTGTGCCCCTGCTGGACATATGCAGGGCTGCTACGTGGAGGTCGACGCACACCTTCACGAAATTCTACTGCGTCGACCGGGATTCCAGGGAGGAGTCCAGGGTCGGCCAAGCAGTGCTGCGCAACCTGTTCGCCTGAGGTGAGCCTGGTGAGGAGGTAAGATGCTTAATGTTGAGTTTAGGTGATGCTTAATGTTGAGCCTTTGCCACCTCCCGTGGTTGTGCATGTGTGTACTGCTATGTATTCTTTATTCATGAGCATGTGAATCCATGCCAGACCCCATGCTGGAGAAGGAACAAGTTACTTACCTGTAACTGTTGTTCTCCAGCATGGGTCTGGCATGGATTCACATGCGAACCCTCCCGCCTACCCCTCTGCGGCTCTTCACTTGGTCATACTGCCACTTCACGTGCTTCCAAATCTGAAGATGGCTGCCAGAGGCGGTGCTTAGGTAGAGGGCAGTCATTGGCTGTGGTCAGTATGACGCATAGACCAGTGATTGGTTATTACTACGAAAGACAGATCAGAAACGAAACTGATACTGGTTTTTTCTTTACCGAGGATTCCCAGCCTGACGACGGGGAATATTCATGAGCATGTGAATCCATGCCAGACCCATGCTGGAGAACAACAGTTACAGGTAAGTAACTTGTTCCTTTTTCAGGGAGAAGGTTTCTCTTAAGGTACAACCAGGATTTTTACCCAAGGTTGTGTCAGAGTTTCATCTGTCCCAGGCTATCAACCTGCTGGTTTTCTACCTGCCTCCTCCATCCAAGGAGGAGGAGCTTTCCATCGGCTAGACTTAAAAAGGGTGCATAGCTTTTATTTTGCGAGAATGGCAGCATTTCGAAAAATTGACTATCTGTTCTTAGCCTTCTTGTTGGCAAGAAAGGGTTTGGCTGTCTCCAAACAGTCCATCTCTAGGTGAAGTACGCTTTGCATTTCAGAATGCAGTCTCTTTGCAGGAAATGAGTTACCTTCAGGCATCAGAGTCCACTCTGCGAAGGGCGTGCCTGCCTCTTCTGCTCTACAGAAAGGGGTGCCAGTGAGAGACATCTCCCAAGCGGCGACTTGGTCCTCCCTGCATACCTTCACCAAACATTACTGCCTAGATGTGGCCCATGGAGCTGATGCTCGCTTTGGGAGAGCGGTTTTACAGAAATTCCTGATGTGAGGACTTTCATCCTGCCTCCTCCGTGCATACTGCTTGGGGAGTCTATCTGATAAGGGATCTGCAGGAGAAAAGCAATCCATTGAAGGAGACATTACTTACCGGTAATGTTCTTTCTATGGATTCTTCTCCCGCAGATTCCTCATCACCCTCCCATCCAACCCCGCTGTGAAGTGCTTGCAGTTTGATGAATGCCTTCTTTACTGAGAGACAGGGGCAAGCTCACTTTTCAAGGACTGTCTTATAACTTCCTGGTTTTTAATAAATCTCTTTTGGTTCCATTCTTCACCGAAAACCACCTACCCCGCAAAAATAAAAGCTCCTCATTGGGTTAATCTTTTATTTGAGTTCTGGCTGTTTTCAGTGGAATCCTTAGATGACTCCTACGTCCCATCCCCTTTCCTCCATACTGTATGGGCGTCCCTCGCTAGAGAAGGGAGACCAACTTTTTTCACCATCTTCTCCTTAAATTTAGATGCGCCTGGAGGCGTGGCCCTGGGAGCATGCGTTCCCCTAACTCAGTCCACCGGCGCCACTCCCCAGTCCTCTTTTCCGCATCGACGGGAACTGACCGCTTTCACCAGCTCTCCTGGGTTAGGCCTCTGGCCTTGTAATTCCACGCGCTCTTCCCAGAGAAGTATTTTTGTCGTCTTTTTTCTTTTCCAATATTAAGTACTGCTCTGTCCTCTGGTGCCACGCTCCACCCCAGCGCATGTCAACGACAGGGGGCTCCTGCAGGTGTCCAGCCTGCAAGGGTCCCTTTCCAACGTCCAACCCCCACGCCCTCTGCCTCCGGTGCCTTGGCTCAGACCATGGCTGAGATAGCTGTACCGCGTGCAACGTCGTGACTCCACGCACGCTCAATAATAGACGAGCCAGGTGGCAGGAGCTCTTGGGAAACCTACAGAGGACCTTAAAGCATTTGTGAAACGGAAGACCAGCCCCAAGGTAGGTGCCCTGTTCTCCTCTGCACTCAAGAACACTGAGGCTGCTCCAGCTACAAGCCCCCAGGCCGAGCGGTTGCAAAATCCTACCAGTGCTAACGCTGAGGGGCTACAAGGCTCTATTACCGGGTCCTAACCCGAGGGGCCATGCCCTAACACCGGACACATGTCTGAGAAGGGCGCCTGCATGCAGCACTACCAGGTCCACTGCTGAGGGCACTCGGCCTACCTGCCTCGACCTGAGGTGCAGGGAAGGCCACAACCAGCACCGCTCAGCGCTCTGGTGGAAGCCGGTCCCAGCTCAGCCAGTTCCACAATGCAGGCACGTGGAACGGAGCTAAACAAAATGGCATCTGTGCCAGACAAAATGCAAGCTCACTTGACGCCTTTCCCCTTCAGAGACCAGGCAGGGGAACAAGCTTCCAGGTGGGATTGGTCAACTCCTGTCACTTGGTCCACATCCTATCCATCCACTTTGCAGGGCAGATACACTTCGCCCTATGTAGTAAGACAGGGCACGCCCAGGACACAGCAGCCTCAGGGACCTACCCCTATGCCTACACCATCAGGCATACCTCCAGCTTGTGAAGACATGCTCTTCGTGAAGTTCTAAGCCCTCATAAGACCACCACAGATATGTAACATCCTCAGGGACGTAATCGGGGACATGCTCCCTCCTGTACAGCCGCAAGCACCCTCACCCACACAAGTCCTGGCTCCATCTCATCTCCGGTCTCCCATGCCTGTACCTGTCACGGCAGCCCAGGCTCTGCCACCTCAGCAACCTCCGGCACTGATAATCAGCACGCCACACCTGCCTGCACCCAGCACTCATCTGGCACCCCCGGGTCCGCAGCACACAACAGTGGACACAGACGAGGAGGAAGACCCGGACACCCCATTGTCAGTCAAAGTTTTCACGAGCGCCTGGCGGGCCTGGCTGAGCACCTAGGAATCCGCAGCCACAGGTGGAACAACCGGAGGCAGGGTTATTGGCTGAAGTTCTCACGCTATGTCTGTCATGATGCCTACCCCGGAGCACCAGGCCAGGCCCAGCACCCCCGGAAGCAGGCATCATGCCCTCGGGTAAAAGCCCAGCGGCCCCTTATAGGGGCTCTTTGGACTCAGTCCTGGCGCCTTTGGCGCCAGGCTCATAAAGGGAGGTGTTTTGTGCACTTACCTGATGCAGACCATGCTGCACGCTTCAGGCCTCCCTGAGACCTGAAAGGGACTATTTTTTCATAGGGACTATTTTTTCACTCGGGCGTGGCCAGGGAAGGATACATACCTAGTTGGGGAAGGATACATACCTGGAACTTCTTTGGAGGCTATTTAAGCCACGCCCAGACAGCAGCTCATGCTTCGCGTTGTTCTGCTTCCTGCAGCTTAACGCTCACCGTGTCTGCTCCTGCTCCTGGACTCCAGCCACGCCCGCCTCGAACCTGGAAGACCTGCAAGGAAGGAAGAGAAGAGAAAGGTGAAAACCAAGGACTATTTCAAACTTCTTACCTGCATCCGGAATCTTCTCGCCAGCATCCCTGAAGAAAGACTTCCATTTAAAAGCATCGCGTTGCTCGCTGCAGCGCCACGCTTCACTCACCTGTCCTCGAGACATCTCCCGGCTCCATCGCAGCTGTCAGCATCGGACGCCACATCTCTGCACCTAGGGGAGAGAGGAAGAAACAAAAGCTGAGCAGAAGGAACACAGAAGGAAAGCCTGATTAACAGCCATAATACTTACCGGCTTTTCTTCCACATTTCGGGTCGGCGCCGCCCGTTGGCAGGTACCGTACCCCGGCCCCTATGGGGAAAGGACAAGAGACATTTCTAGGGAATGATAAGGACATTTAGAGGGATCGTCCTCATCACTACTCACCTCAGCAGTTTAACCCCTCGACGCATCGCCTTCATTCTGCACCTGAAATAAAGGACAGATCACAGGTTAGAAAGACAACATAAAGGGGGCCTCACTTGAACTTTGAACTTTCATACTTACGGCGCATCGCTCAGGAAAGTCAAGTGGATTTTGCCAGCGCCATTCTGAAAACCAGTGAAGTAACTGGACGAACGCGCGCCCCTGCAACAGAAGCAGGATGGAGAGTTCATCCTTCCAAACCATAAGGTGAGCTTAAACCGGGGTTTGGAGGAAGTTAGAGAGGAACGAAGGGGGAAAGGGGGGAGCTAGCACACTATTCTGCAGACTGTTAATCCCCTTTCTCATCTGCAGAAGGATATTCCTACGGGCCAGGCAAGCACAATTTGGAGGTCCTGTCCAATCGGTGTTCCGGGTCCTGCGCATCACGCTAGAAGAGGCCACAGCAATCCAGACTAGACCAGCGCCCCCGTGGGAACCAGGTGAGCATTACAGAACACAAAGCCTTCCTACAAATTCCCACCCAGGCGCTATGGAAACTTCCGAAACTGACTACTGGGGGAATTACGGGCCGAAGTACACGCCGCTCGTCAAGAGACTAGTGCCCTCAGGAGGGAAGTGATTGTAATAAAGGATAGAGCTGATGACCTGGCTAGACAGCTTTTGCAAGGTCAAGCTGGACAAACTCCTTTACCCGGTTCCGGGGGGAACCCTGCTCCTGTGGTTTCCAGTAACCCGGTGCAGATTAATCTACCTGGAAACATGCCGCTGGCTCCACCTGAACGCTTTGCTGGGGACCCCAAACGATTCGCCGTATTCATGAATCAGTGTTGTTTGCACTTCCTATGCAGACCTGGGGCCTTCCCTAATGATCAGACCAAGGTAGCCTTTGTGTTGTCATATCTCAGCGGCTGTGCTGCCGATTGGTCAGTCCCACTGGTAACTCAAGATGACCCGATTCTTCGTGATTTTCAAGGATTTCAAACAAGCATGGAAAGGTTATTTGCTCGACACTCCCAGGGACAGGCTCTGGATGACAAACTTCTATCTCTGCGACAGGGCAATCAAGACCTTCTATCCTACATTGCAAACTTCAATAGACTAATTGTGGAAACTGGTTGGCCAGAGGATAAAAGAATCACGTTATTCTATCGAGGTCTACGCGGAGAACTTAAAGATGTCCTGGCACAAGTTGTAAATCCGCCCCAAGAATGCACTGAATATATAGACTTAGTGGTCCAATTGGATCACAGGCTGCAAAACAGAAAAGCAGATCAGTCCAAGTTTGAAACCCGGGTGTTGGCCAAGACCCACGCTAACCCCAAGGGGGCTGATGGCTCGGAGCCTATGCAAATCGGAGGGGTTAAAGGACCCCTAACTCAAAAAGAACGGGAAAGAAGACGACAGATGCAATTATGCCTTTATTGTGGGTCCTCTGGACACTTTCTACGAAATTGCCCGGTTAAGCCGCCCAAGAAGGTGGTAGGAGCCGCTGATAAAATCCATGGAAACTCTGTATCGGGAAACGACCACGCCCGGCAAGCGTAGGGGTCCGCTTGCCGAGCTTGAAAACTAACTCTCAGACCTCGCATTTCATTGTGCCAATGGTCCTCGTAGATCCGGAACAGCCTAAACGGTTGCATGCTATAAAGGCATACATCGATAGCGGGGCTATAGGAAACTATGTGGATCGAGAATTGGTCTCTAGGATAAACCTCCCTCTGCGTCCTAAAACCAACAAAGATGTCATCACCACAGTAGATGGAACCGAAATTGCCTCTGGACCGGTAACACATTCCACAGCTGAGGTGACACTTGTAGGTCCGGATGGCCATCGGGAGGCAGTTGTGTTTGATGTAATCAAGGCTCCACAGTTTCAGCTTATTCTCGGAATCCCTTGGTTAGAGACACATAATCCTCGAATTGATTGGCGAGCGAAGAGAATAACCTTCCCGGATTGTGCACAAAGCTGCTACCCAGAAAATCCAAAGATTAATCTAGCATCAGTAACCTCTGTCCCCGTGCAACTACCTCCAGAGTACCAAGACTTTCAGGACGTCTTCCAAAAGGAACAGGCCAACACGTTACCTCCCCACAGATCGTACCATTGCCAAATCGATCTGGTGCCCGGTGCACAACCCCCTTGTAGCAGGATTTACGCCCTTACTGAACCAGAGAATCTGCATTTGAGACAATATTTAGATCAATACCTCGCCAATGGTTTCATTCGCCCGTCAAAGTCCCCGGCATCATCAGCTTTGTTCTTCGTGCCTAAAAAAGAAGGCGACCTTAGAACTTGTATCGATTACCACGCATTGAACCAGATAACTGTTAAAAATCGTTACCCTCTGGCTCTGATCCCTGAACTCCTTGACCAGGTGAAGGACGCTTGCGTATACACCAAGTTAGAACTCCGGGGGGCTTATCATCTGGTACGAGTAAAAGAAGGCGACGAATGGAAAACGGCCTTCCGTACAAAATATGGACTATTCGAATACCAGGTGATGCCTTTCGGGTTGTGCAACGCGCCTACAGCCTTCCAATTCTTCATGAACGATGTCCTTCGGGAACTCATCGATGTCTGTGTTGTCGTGTATATCAATGACATTCTTGTGTACTCCTCTTCGGAATCTGATCACAGAAAGCATGTCAGGGCCGTCCTAGAGAAACTGCGCCAGCACAAACTGTTTGCCAAGCTGGAAAAATGTGTTTTCCATACCACCGAGGTTGAGTTTCTCGGATTCATCCTGACACCTAAAGGGGTCCGAATGGATTCACGAAAAGTGGATGCCATCCTCAAATGGCCATCACCTAGTTCGGTGAAAGCTGTCCAAAGCATGCTTGGTTTTGCCAACTTTTATCGCAGGTTTATCCCGGAGTTTTCACGTGTGGTGCAACCCATCACTGCACTCTTGCGAAAAAATAAACGTTTTGAATGGACCGAGGAAGCCGAACAGGCCTTTCAGGAGTTGAAAGCTAAGTTCACGTCCGCACCTATTTTGAACCACCCGCGTCCCGATCTCCCATATATAGTCGAAACCGATGCGTCCAGCTTAGCCATGGGAGCTGTCCTGTCTCAGAGAGACCCTGAAACCAACCAACTGCACCCCGTAGCATTTTGGTCCAGAGAGTTCTCGCCGCCGGAGATAAATTATGCGATCACCGATAAGGAACTATTAGCCATTAAGTCCGCCTTTAAGGCTTGGCGGCATTATCTCCTCGGCGCCCGGCATACCATCACCGTGATCACTGATCACCGAAATTTACAATATTTAAAAACTGCCAAGGCTCAATCGTCTCGACAGCTCCGATGGGCTTTGTTCTTTGCTGAGTTCGATTTTGTAATCACCTACCGCCCCGGCTATAAGAATGGTAAGGCGGACGCTCTATCCCGAATTGGAATGGAAGAAATAGACACAAACTCAGAACCTGTGCCGATAATTCCCGAACAAAGAATTTTGGGGATAACCACTTTACAAACCCTTGAAGACATTCAAGCACGAGTGAAACAATTGCTGGACTCTTCAGCCTTGCAGGTTTGGATCAAAAGGGGGTCTAACTTTTCAGTCAAGGATGGCTTACCTTACTTCCACGGACGCTTATTTTTGCCAGAAAAGGATTTGCAAGAACTGGTTATTTCCCGTCATCATGATACCCTGATGGAAGGACATCCTGGCATTGCCAAAACAGAGGAAAAGGTAAAACGACAATTCTGGTGGCCTTCCTGGCAAAAGGATATTAAATCTTTTGTGATGTCCTGTGGAGTTTGTGCCCAAAACAAAGGTCAAAAGACAGGACCCACCAGTCTTCTTCAGCCCTTAGACATTCCAACAGCACCTTGGCACACCCTGTCACTAGATTTTATCACGGATCTGCCCTCTTGTAATGGTTACAATACTATTCTGGTCGTGGTGGATTTATTTTCCAAAATGGCCCACTTTATTCCGTTGAAAGGATTACCTTCAGCCTTTGTTCTTGCCAAGGAATTCCTCGAAAATATCATCCGTTTGCATGGATTCCCGTCCATACTAGTCTCCGATCGGGGAAGCCAGTTTATTTCTCATTTTTGGAAAAAGTGTTGTCAACTGGCACAAATCGACGTAAGACTCTCGACCAGCCACCACCCACAGACCGATGGTCAGACGGAGAGAACGAACCAGACCCTTGAACAATATCTACGATGTATGTTGCACCAATCGGAGGGTAATTGGAAGGACATTTTATGGGTGGCTGAATAGGCATACAATAACTCGATACACTCTGGAACTGGTCAGAGCCCCTTTTATGCCCTATATGGACATCACCCTCGTACTTCAGTCTTGGACTCACCTCTGAGCCTTGAAATGCCCGCAGTGGACCATTTGCATTCTACGATTACTCAAGCCTTCAAGGATGCAACTGCACATTTGCAACATGCGAAAGGGAAATACAAAAAGAATGTGGATCTGCATCGAAGAGAGGCGCCTCCATACCAAATAGGGGATCAAGTATGGTTTGCTACCAAACACCTATCACTCAAGGGGCCTCAAACTTTTAATCCAAGGTATTTAGGCCCTTACTCGATCAAAGCTATAATCAACCCAGTGGCAGTCAAGCTCGATCTACCAGCTAAGATGCGGATTCACCCCGTTTTTCATGTGTCACTTTTGAAACCAGTGCACCCAGGAACCAGATTAACAAACCCACCAGAACCGATTCAGATAGATGGGGAGCCTGAATTCGAGGTGAAGAACATTTTGGATTCTAAGATCTCAAAATCAAAACTTTTCTATCTAATTGATTGGAAAGGGTACGGGCCTCAGGGAACCCAGTGATCACGTACATGCACCTCGGCTGGTAAAAAGGTTCCATCGGAATTTCCCAAACAAACCGAAACCTCCAGAAGGAACGACCTTGGGAGGGGCCTTGGGGGGGAGTGCTGTCATGATGCCTACCCCGGAGCACCAGGCCAGGCCCAGCACCCCCGGAAGCAGGCATCATGCCCTCTGGTAAAAGCCCAGCGGCCCCTTATAGGGGCTCTTTGGACTCAGTCCTGGCGCCTTTGGCGCCAGGCTCATGTTGGACATCAGTCCTGGCGCCATAGGCGCCAGGCTCATAAAGGGAGGTGTTTTGTGCACTTACCTGATGCAGACCATGCTGCACGCTTCAGGCCTCCCTGAGACCTGAAAGGGACTATTTTTTCATAGGGACTATTTTTTCACTCGGGCGTGGCCAGGGAAGGATACATACCTAGTTGGGGAAGGATACATACCTGGGACTTCTTTGGAGGCTATTTAAGCCACGCCCAGACAGCAGCTCATGCTTCGCGTTGTTCTGCTTCCTGCAGCTTAACGCTCACCGTGTCTGCTCCTGCTCCTGGACTCCAGCCACGCCCGCCTCGAACCTGGAAGACCTGCAAGGAAGGAAGAGAAGAGAAAGGTGAAAACCAAGGACTATTTCAAACTTCTTACCTCCATCCGGAATCTTCTCGCCAGCATCCCTGAAGAAAGACTTCCATTTAAAAGCATCGCGTTGCTCGCTGCAGCGCCACGCTTCACTCACCTGTCCTCGAGACATCTCCCGGCTCCATCGCGGCTGTCAGCATCGGACGCCACATCTCTGCACCTAGGGGAGAGAGGAAGAAACAAAAGGTGAGCAGAAGGAACACAGAAGGAAAGCCTGATTAACAACTATAATACTTACCGGCTTTTCTTCCACATTTCGGGTCGGCGCCGCCCCGTTGGCAGGTACCGTACCCCGGCCCCTATGGGGAAAGGACAAGAGACATTTCTGGGGAATGATAAGGACATTTAGAGGGATCCTCCTCATCACTACTCACCTCAGCAATTTAACCCCTCGACGCATCGCCTTCATTCTGCACCTGAAATAAAGGACAGATCACAGGTTAGAAAGACAACATAAAGGGGGCCTCACTTGAACTTTGAACTTTCATACTTACGGCGCATCGCTCAGGAAAGTCAAGTGGATTTTGCCAGCGCCATTCTGAAAACCAGTGAAGTAACTAGATGAATGCGCGCCCCTGCAACAGAAGCAGGATGGATAGTTCATCCTTCCAAACCATAAGGTGAGCTTAAACCGGGGTTTGGAGGAAGTTAGAGGAACAAAGGGGGAAAAGGGGGAGCTAGCACACTATTCTGCAGACTGTTAATCCCCTTTCTCATCTGCAGAAGGATATTCCTACGGGCCAGGCAAGCACGATTTGGAGGTCCTGTCCAATCGGTGTTCCGGGTCCTGCGCATCACGCTAGAAGAGGCCACAGCAATCCAGACTAGACCAGCGCCCCCGTGGGAACCAGGTGAGCGTTACAATGTCCTCCTCTTGGAACTGGAGTTCCACTTCAAAAGGATGTCACTTGCCTAAAAAGGTTGGCTCAAGCCACAATCTACCCAACCTAACAGGCGTCTCGATGCCAAGTACAGGCGAATGGAGTGCGCCCCTCTCTTACTGTCAGCGCACCCCCAACCACACTCCTCGGTGATAGCGGCAGCATCACTATACTCCAAGCCACAATCCTCCTCGGTGCCCTCAAACTCTGCACTCCTGGGCAAGGAGGACACGCTTTTGGAGGTGTTCGGGAAAAACATTTATTCTAACGCCACTCTCCACCTGATCCAGGCAAACGCCAACGCCATGTTGGCTGCAGTCAACCAGAAGCTGTGGTGGGAAATTGCTGATTTCCTCCCTGGGCTTCCCACACACACAGCCAGGCTCGCTTCAAGGCTGGGCTGGCGAAGGCCAAAATCGTGGCACAAGACATAATGGAGTACACTGTGGCCCACATTGACACTTCAGGGCGAGCCATTTGTATTGTCACAGACATGTGAAGGATGGCTTGGCTCAGGGCGACAAAATTAAATCCAGATGTGCAGGAACCCATACTAGACCTGCCTTTCAAGGGAGGTGACCTGTTCTATTCAACGACAGATGAGGAACTCGATAAGAAAAAGAATAGCTCACAGACAGCGACATCTTTATCTATCCTCACTAAGTCCACACCCAAAACCTACAGCCAATCGTACCAGCGCTCGGACAAAGGTCGGTCCTTGAGAGGCTTCAGAGGCTTCCAGGAGAGACGGTCCAGACAACCGGACAGATCCCCTGGTAGGCGCAAACCGTACAAGGCGTCTAACAGAGGTTTTTTTCCAGTCCCACTCCTCAGCCCCAGCCTCAGAGGGGAAGAAGTTGTGACAGGCCCATCCGGATCCATGAGTCTCCGGTTTGCCCTTCACGCACACCACTGGCGGACAATGTTCACAGACCCCTGGATCCTTTCTGTGGTATCCACGGGCTTCCAGCTCCCCATTCCTCCTTCTCCTCCTTCCTTCCCACCACTCCCGCACATTGGTACAGCAACTCTATTGGTGAAAATCCGCTCGTTTGTAGTTAGACAGGCAGTGGAGGAAGTCCAAGCCTCGCAGCGGGCCTGGGCTTCTATTCACAAATGTTCGCCATATACAAAAAGAACCAGGCTGGCCTGAGAGTTGTGTTAGACCTTTCCACCTTGAACCTTTCCCTTCCTTTCCAAATGTTCTAGATGGTTACCCCAACCTTCATAGTTGAGACATTGTGTGTGGGAGACTGGAAGTGCTCCCTGGATCTGAAGGATGCCTACCTAAACGTTCTGATCTGGGAACCCCCATCGGCCCTTCCTGAGGTTCAGGATCATGGGTTTTCACTTTCAATACAGGGTTCTACCCTTTGGACTCAATTCAGCCCTTAGGGTCTTTGAAAGGCTAATGAATACAGTGGCAGCCCTACTCAGGGCACAGGTCCATCACATGTATCCATATCTCGACGACTGGCTAATCAGGGCGAGATCTCCAGGTGGTCCAGCACATGGCCTCCGCCCTCATGGATACACTATACCACCTGGGATTTTCTATCAATCTCAAAAAGTCACAGTTATTGCCCGTGCAGAGTCTGACCTTCCTAGGCCTTATATGGGACACGAGGTCCGAGAGGATCTTCCCCTTAGCGGACAAGGTTGCAGCTATCAAGAGGGCCACTGGACATTTCCTCAGCAGACCGTTGACCTCAGCGTGGTGGTACCAACACCTGCTGGGAGTCATGGCTGCATGTCTCCTTGCAGTGCCAGATACGGGGCTCAGAATGAGGAGGCTACAGCTACACTTTTCAGCCTCTTGGAACCAGGAGAAGGGATCTCTGACGGAGCAGGTCAGCATACCACAGCATCTCCACCAGGATCTAGTCTGGTGGAGTGCCGACAACAACTTGCGGATAGGCAGGGCCTTTCGGCAACCAACACCTCAGGTCACCATTACCACAGACGCATCCCTAGAGTTGTGGGGGCTACCCTAGACAGCCACAGTGTCCATGGAGTATGGTCCCGTCAGGAGCAGCTGGCGCACATCAACTGGTTCGAGACTATGGCTATCTGGCTTGCCCGCAAAGCCTTGCTATCCATGATCACTAGTAATGCTATTCTCATTCAAACAGACAGCTCCACCTGCATGTACTACATCAACAAGCAGGATGACACCAGGTCTCCTCCCCTCTGCAGACTGCTGATAGACATTGGGAGTGGGCTCTGGCGAACAACACGCTCCTATCAGCAGTCCACCTCCCGGGGGAGTCCAACCTAGAGGCAGACAGGCTCAGCAGGCTGGTCTCAGACAACTAATAATGGACCTTATTCGCCACCAGCACCAACAGGAGGTGCCCCTTCTGGCTGGGGCAAGGCAGGGGTTTGTTAGGCGACTCAATGCAGATCCCGTGGAACAAAATGAATGCATACGCTTTTCCCCCCACTCTCCTGGTGCACACGGTCATCTGCAGGATCAGGGAGTAGCGAGACCTTCGAATCATCCTGATAGCTCCATGGTGGCCAGCAAGACCCTGGTTCTCAGAACTTCTCAGCATGTCGGACCAGGCCCTGGTACACCTCCCGGTGGGTCCAGCACACCTACTCTCTCAGCAGGGGGCACAGTGATTCTCCCCGCCCCGCAGAAGTTAGCCCTCGCAGCGTGGTTCCTGAACAAGTCACCCCGAAGCATCTACATCTGTCACAGGCTAACCTGGCTATCATACAGGGGACTAGGTGCGACACTACCAGGAGCCAGTACAAAAGCAAGTGGACCATGTTCTGTCACTTGACAGAATCAAAGGATATTGATCACTTGACTTGCACGTTGGACGACATTCTATCCTTCTCTGCACACCTCACACATTCAGGGGTGCAGGTGGACAAATGCTGCACGTATCTGGCGGCCATCCTCGAATCCAGTGGTTAAGAGGCACTTGGCCGGCCTGACTAGACTGTGCCCGCCTATCAAGAAACCGCACCCTGTGTGGGACCTTAATGTGGTCCTGGGTGCCCTGGCGAATAAACCATTCAAGCCTATGGCTTCTGCAGACATCAGGCTAGTTAACATTAAGACAACCCTGCTAGTGGGCCTTACCTCGGCACGCCGAATCAGTGAAATCCAGGCACTGGTGGCTTCAGGGCCATATACTACATTTCACAAGGACAAGGTGGTGCTCAGAACACACCCCGCATTTGTACCTAAAGTCGTCTCCTGTTTCCACCTAAATTAGGAGATAGTGTTACCAACATTCTTCGTGGACCCTAAGGATGAGGCTCAGAGGGTTTTGCACTGTCTGGACGCCCTCTTCATCACCTTTGGGAGATTGAAACCAGGCTGTCAGGTCTCCAAGGCTTCCATAGAAAGGTGAATGATTATGGCCATCAAGGAGGCATATGAGGGGCAGCACAGACCAGCAAACATGCCAGCAAACATGCATGCCCACACCATCAGAGGTAAGGCCACGGCAGTAGCTTTCCAAAGACACTTTCCGTGGCAGGTTATCAACAAAGCCGCTACCTGGGCTACTCACTCGGCCTTCTGCAAGCACTACTGCTTGAGTGCCAGCACCAGGTCGCGCGCGGCATTGCGCCAAGCAGTGTTGAGGAACTTGTGTTCTTAAGAGGGGCAACTCTCCACCCTGGGGCTACATTCAGTTCTAATCGCCTATACAGTATGGAGGAAAGGGGACGGGATGTAGGAGTAATTATATGTTACTCACCGTAGTGACTAAGGTACTCCTAGTCCATAGTCTCCTTTCCTCCATACGTCCCAGCATCCTCCCCCCTAATATAACTGGTGTCATTAGGCAATTATAATATTGTCAACAAGTCAAAGGGGACTGGGGAGTGGCACTGGTGGGCGGAGTCAGGAGAGGGCATGCTCCCATGGTCGAGCCCCTGTGTGCATCTAAATTTAAAGGGGAAGATGATTTTTCTGGTCAAAAAGGTTCCATCTCCCGTCCCTAGCGAGGGACATCTATACAGTGTGAAGGAAAGGGGACTATGGACTAGGAGTACGTTAGTCACTACGGTGAGTAACTTATAATTTTTCCTCCACAGCAGCTGAGCTCGTGGTGAGGAACTGAGTTTCTGCCGGTAGTGGCGTGGTATATGTACGGCCACCGACGCTGCGTCTGGAGTCGACGACCGCTGCATCGATTCAAGAGGGATCGGCGGCAAAGTCGAGGTGCACTACACCACCTGTTGAAACTTTTCCAAGCAGCTGAATCTGGAAGGGATATCTCGCTGATGAGGAATCTGCGGGAGAGGAATCAATAGAGAGAACATTACCAGGAAGTATTTTCTCCTTCTAAAAGTATGGGGCTTATGCTGTTTTTCACATCACCTCAACCTTCCATGCAGGACGAGAGGCTCGATATGCTTGATCCCAAGCGGATGATCAGCTCTTCTGTGTTTTTTTTCCAGTCTAGGCTTGGGTGAGTTATTACAAATTAAACAATTTCCCGCTAGATTGTACTATGCATAGCGGAATGCTACCAGAGAGTGGGTAAGGAAGTGCAACAGGTTTTGTTGGCACACTCCACCAGGGGTGTGGCAGCTTTATCAGCCCTTCAGAGAGGAGTGCCGGTAAGACATTTGCCAGGCTCTGCCATGGGCTTCATTGCACACTTTTGCAAACCCTACAGCTTGGATCTCTGTCAACGCGGGAGGAAACCGCCTCCGGATTGACGGACCAAAGATCGAGAAAATAGGCCAAAATTTCCTCCACGACACAGCCTTGTCGGTGAACTATGCTCCTTTATTATACGACTTTGTCACCCCAAAATTCCATCTTCGAAAATTGGGTATAAAGTACAAACACATATCTTCTGTGACACTGTCGCAAGCAAAAAAGGCCATGAGACGCGATATTCACGCCATAAAAAAATACAGCGCCGCGATTAGTAACAATATGTTGTTTAAAAAAAACATTTGCCAGCGGCGTCAAACATATCGTAACTGGCTCAAATCTCAAAGAATAATAATCGAGCAAGACCAAGCTGAGGTCCTAATGAAGGAACTGATAACAAAGAATTCCTGTGAAATCTGGGAAATCCTGAACACAGGCAATGTCCGTCACTCTTCCATGATGTCAAACGTAATTGACACTGGAAAATGGGAACAATACTTCTCAAACCTCTTTAGCGATTCATCCCTGGAAACATCAACAGTCTCTGATCTCGGCTTGACTTCATGGGATTTAAGTATCAATAAAGAGGATATTGAGTCAGCAATACGAGCCCTAAAAAGATCACATTCCGCAGGTCCGGACCTAATTTCTAACATGATGCTCAAGGAAAATGTGGAACAATGGGCAACGTTCATTGAAATGCTGTTCTTGCGATTGTCTGCATCGATGTCGATCCCAGATTCTTGGCGTGAAGCAATTATTGTGCCAATATATAAAAAGGGCAATCGGGCTGACCCAGCCAACTACCACCCGATTGCCCTGTTGGACACAATAGGAAAAATCTTCGCCTCGTTTCTGTGCCAAAAACTAGCAACATGGTCTGTGTCTAGCCACATCTTTGACATCAGACAAACTAGTTTCACCAGAGTTGTTGGCGTGGAAGTCAATCTATCACTACTAAATATACTAAAGCTGGAAACCCTTAAGTCAAAGACCCATCTTTACTTGGCCTTCATCGAACTGAGGGGTGCCTTCGACAGCATCAATCGAGACAAATTGTGGCAAAAATTGAACAACTGGAACTGTCCCCGCAATTTAATCGATCCTATAAAAGCTCTTCACTCTCAAACTGCCATTCGCATCAGGCTGAATGATCATGGCGCTCTATCAAGCCAAATACCTGCAACCAAAGGAGTAAAACAAGGGTGTCCGTTGGCAGCCAAACTCTTCAAAATGTTCATTTGTGATCTACCAGAGTTCAGAAGAAACGTACGATGCTTTCCACCAAAAGTAAATTAGAATGAAATTGGTTGTATAATCTATGCCGACGACGTGGTGCTCCTAGACCGTACCCAAATTGGTCTCCAGCGGCAGTTAGCGAATTTACAAGTATATCTAAGTATCAATGACCTGACATTAAACATCGAAAAGACAAAGGGCCTCATTACGACCCAGGCGGTAAGGGGTTTACGGCAGCGTAAACAGCGCCGACCCTTACCGCCTGATTACGAGGTCCCTTAGCGCCATGGAGGTTTTAACACCTGCTTTTAGCAGGTGTTAAAATCCATGGCGCTAAGGGACCTTGGTGTTAATTACGCCACCGTAATTTACGGTGGCGTAATTAACGCCTTCCCCACTCCCATTATGCCCTATGGGGCAAAAATGGGAATGGGGAAGGGTAAATGGGGATTGGGGACTTACCGCCCCGCCAAGGTCGGAATGGGGCGGTAAGTCCGCCAACCACCATGGCATAAACGTAGTTTACGCCATGGTGGTAAAGTCACGGCCCAGGCGGTAACTTACCGCCTGGGTCGTAATGAGGCCCAAAGATCGTCATAATAGGCCAACGAGAATCCAAAAAACGGAAAGCTTTCTCATGGAGAGTCGATGGGAAAGATCTTGTGATTGTCAATTCCATTCGTTACATGGGAATCACGTTTAACAAGTCCTTACACGAACACCACTGGAAACACAACATAGAAAATAGAATGATACAACTTACCATCCAAGCTAGGCTGCTGAACAGAAATTATGGCAAATTCACCCTCACTCCTGTTTTAACCTTTTACGCCTTAAAGGTTGTCCCAGCAATCACCTTTGGGTCAGAAGCCGGGTGGAACATTGACATCCCATTTTGGCAGAAGATGGAAGGGATCTTCTGGCGGCGAGTCCTGAGGCTACCTTCATACATCTCGATGGTCCAGATAAGACCTTTGGATTAAGGCGCTATATAAATAACACATCATTATCATTATAAGATACGAACTGTCCTTGAACTCGCTCCACACTTGTGTCCTGCGGAAATCATTAATGGCATTGCGCAAGATGTGTCTGACTACTGTGGCAGCAGCATTTCAAATCTTTTGCACACAACCAGGCCAGAGATCATCAAAGCTCCTAGAAGAGTGGAAGGAGATGATGATCTCAACTCTAGCTGCTGCCGATCTGAATTTGAATGACTTGATCATGCGCCCTCAAGTTACAAAAAAGAAGTTCGAACTTTGGTGCTGGATCCAGAACACCGACCATCGTCACCAAATGCCGACTACTCTTGACTCTGGAACTGCCGCCCATAAATTAAATGTGCCAAGCACGTACCTAATAAATTGTCCCTCTCGTCATCATCGGGACCAATTTTTGAGACTTCGCTTAAACGCGCTCAAAACAAAAGAGATGCTGTCGCGACGACACATCAGCGAAGGAAACAATAATACTTGTCGGTTTTGTAAAAGGGATACAGAAACAACAGAACACCTTCAAAGTGCAAGCGGCTTGTAGCACAGCGGACACAGCATCTAAGTGAATTTATGCCTGCAGCAGAAGGAAATCGAGACTGGTGGTCCTATGCTAGTGCTGGCCACTGCATTAAATTGAGTTGTGCTGTAGTTGACTTTTTAGACTCACTAAGGCTCGATGAATTGCGATTGTCTAGTGACATGCATACCCACGTGGGTGTTTAACACCCTTTTCTTTTTGTATATGGATTTTTGTGAATACTGAAAGGATGAATATCAACTTGTCACAAAAGCTTGAAGTCTCAGTGTTCACATTTAGTCTTATCAGGCTGAGGTTTCAAAAAAAAAAAAAATACTTCAGTGTTGGGAGCCTTCCTAGTGCTCTCTGAGGTATTTTTCAAGTTTTCGACACATTTTAGTAATGTTTTTGACCGAGTTTTGCCTAATCGTTCGACCAGAGGTTGACTACCGGCAGCGGGGACCCTCTGTCGTGAAAGATCACACTACATTGCAGATCTTTCATCGAGTTTCGAGAGGCCCAGGCTTGGGCCTACTTCGTGTCTTTCCACCATGACCGAGGAGAAGAGATGAGTTCTTCAAACTCTGCCCAAAATGTGGATTAAGGAACGTGTACGTCGAAGCACGACACCATAAATGTCTGTATTGCCTGCATCCGGACCATGATGAGGAAGGATGCATGGTCTGCCATGCATCTTTGAAAAAGACTAAGAAGGATTGCTAGAGCAGGCTGGCGGCGTGGCTCAAATCGGGCAAGGCCTCTAACTTTGCTTCCGGGCAGGGACGTGCTTTGCCAAGGACCGGCCTGTCCCACGAACCAATTCCCTCAGAAAAGAGGTTGAGATCCTTTGAGGGTGCCCCGCCCTCATGGGCCCAAAAGAAGGCAAGGCTGCATGTGATTGATCCCACTGGGTTCGCCGCTGCTGTGGGTCCCAGCTCAGGAAGGACAAGGTCACCGTCTACAACCACTTCTACGGCGAGCCTACCAGTGAGGGGCACTCCCTCCAAGAGAGTCATTGACTCCTTCAAAACTCTGCTTACCATTGGCGGACAAGGCGACAAAGGAGAGATTCAAATGTGCTCCTTCGCAGGCCCCCTCGGAGACGCAATCGGCATCAGCAGCTCAAACGGCCGAAACATGGGGAGATGGGGAGCAGGTGCAAGTGGGTCTAGATCACCTGGCCTAAGCCCCGCCCACCTGGCACTTTCCAGGTTGCCGCTCTTTTTCCCCACTTAACAAGCCCTGCCCACCTGGTGCCTTCCTGGTTGCCCCTCTTTTTCCCTACTTAGGAGCCCTCCAGCCTCTTTTACTTTGCAGATGGGGAGCAGGTGCAAGTGGATCTAGGTCATCTGGCCTAAGCACTACCGTGCCTCTTCCTTCCTTCTCTTCACTCTTAGATCAAGAGCGTCTCTCACCCGGGCTTTTGTAGCGAAAGGCTGACGAAGAAAAGGGCAATTCCTGTTTGGACCTGTTTGGACCAAGGGGACCCAGGGCACGACCCCCTGCTCAGACAGCAGGTAAGCATGCACCAAGATGTGTTTACTCCCTCTGTCTCCACAGGCCATCCCCAGCCCCTTTAGTCCCCCGTTGATATTCCCTTGTGCCCCCCTCTCTTCTCGCACACAGGTGTTGCCTGCTTTGCTTGATTCTTCTACCCTGCTACCCCTTACCCACTCCAGCCCACTTCTGCAGGAGTCTGTCCTGATACATTCTGGTTTTACCATCACCGTCTTGTGGCCAATGCTGGATTTTACTTTTATGGACTTCATTGATTCACGATGCGTCACCCTATCTCAACTCTCATGCTGGACTTCCTTTACATCTTGTACTCATGGTGGCCCTGAATCATGCTGTTCCCATCTTCATCTTGTATCCTGGCTTGCAACATTATGTGTTACTACTGACTTCTGCACTTCTGACCTCTTGCTTCTCCACTCTTTTTGACTGCTTACTCTCTGTTCTCCCCTCCTCTCCCGAAGATATGAGAGTACGCAGCCTTGATGCAACCTGCCAGCGAGTTTTTAAACAGCTGTTAGATTTCTATTCAATGATTGTTGGGGGCTGCGGTAATTGGTGGCTTTACACTGACAGTGTTGAAAAGATAGCTGGATTGGTTAAAGACACTTTGCTAATTCCGCACCCTCAAAGTTGGTGTTTTGTACTTGTGTAAGTAATTTGAAAGAAAAAAAAAACGTAGGTTTATAGGTGTTACAACAGGTCTTGATTTATTATGTAGTCAATCCATGACCTGAATTGGTGATAACTTCTCACCTTTTGTGATAGTCTCTTATTTGAAGTACTGATGTTAATTAATTACATTAGATTTACGCATTCAATCATTATCAATCCATGCTGAATTGGTGATAACCTCTCACCATAAATGATAGAAAGTCTCTTAATTGAGATGTTGGTTTCAATTCATTTCATTGAATTTTATCTTTCTCTCGACGCGCGTTTCTCAAAATAATTAGTTTGGTTCTTCAGGAGGGAGAAAAAGATTGAGCTGTAAATAAAGTACAATATACATCAGAGCCTTAGTTAGACTCCTTTCTGATGGTGAATGATTATAAGCCAGTAATTTAAAATAAACAGTAAAAATTATAGATCACAACTTTTTTAAGAATATCCACCAACATGTGGATAGATTTTCAATCACAATAGCAATTGTTGATATAACGCTTGGAAGAGGCTTACAATTGATGTGAAATAGCTGGCAGATATGTTGTTGATTGCATGGTAAAGTACTCACTTGTCTTGCTAAGAACTGTTGTTCAAACTTTATCCAAAAATGATTATTTATTGGTTTTGAGATTTCCTGATGCGTGTTTTCGAAAGTTTCTTTATCTTCACTCTAAGGGGATGGTAGTTACCCTTAGTTTCAAATGGTGGGATGTCTACTCTTTCTATATTTGTGAAAAATAAAGGGGAAAAACCTGATCATATTTTGTGTTTTTAAAGTTTCCATGAACTGTCTAACATTAAAAAATGCCCATGGCGTGTAGTACTAGGTGCCCATAATCTTATCTTTGTCGTTTATTAATAGTTTGCTGAGCGGGAGATACCGGGCAGCATTGTAAGTAGCTGGCTGGCTTGATAACCGCAGCTTTCTGTATGTTCGTTATTCAAAATGGCCACTTATTTAACTGGGCGTCATGACGCGTCACGTTTGACGGCGTGATGACGTCATCACGGTGCTCTGTAGTCACGTGATTTTTGCCATTTTGGATCGTGCTGATGATTATTAATGAAATTATCAAGTTCATGATTAACAATAATTGCTGTTTTAGGTTGTACTTTGCCTTCTTGTCCGCCTCTCCCTTTCTCTATCTCCTCCCCTTACTTTCTTCTATGCACCTACTCTATCAGAATTGTCCCTGGACCCAGTAGGATAGCAACCTCGTCTGCCTCCTCCCCTCCCCCCATCCCCTTACTTGTTCCCCACTCCATCCCCATCAAGCACTATCTGAAATGTCGTCACACCTAGGACAGTAGTCGCCTATCTGTTTCCATTTTCTTCCCACTCTCCCCCTCCCTTCCTTATCAATGTCTTGGCTCTTGCATTATCTGAAATGTATTCTGGCTGAGTACGATAGTTAATTTCACATCCTTACTGTTCATGGCCTGTAAGAATGTAATTGTATTTTCCCTTGTTCCCTCCCTTGCCTTGAAGCTCTTTGAAACACATTGTATATAGGCGCTATATAAATAGACGATCATATCATACATCTTTGTCATTAGCGATCACAAACACTTCGACATAAGCTCCTAATACCAACCCGCCGATGACCACTACTTCTTAGTCAAAAGGGGGGCTGGCCACGAAGGTGGTGTCCACAGTCATGGGGACAGCCGCCCCGTGGGCATCCCTACTGCCATGGTGTGATGCAGCTGCTGCGGCTCCCGCAAAGGCCCCTGGCATGCAGACAGCAGCTGCTCCTCCCCAGAAGACTCCGGAGAGGGAGAAAAGTAAAACTCTTGGGGACCCTAACAAGGGTACGGAACCACGGGCAGCCCCAGTGAGACCGGTACAGATTTATACGAGCTCCGATGAAGGCGATGACAATCTGCCTGAAGACTATTATTCGAACCAGGAAGGGGGTGAGGGACCCATGTCTGTAGATGGGTCACCACGCGGCGAGCCCGGTCCTCCACATCTCCGGAAGAGGCGCACCAGTCCGGCGCCTCCACCTCTTGCTCCTTCCACACTTAAGCCCAGGGACCTGTCTTTCACATTCTGACCATGCTGCACACGCTTGTAAGATCCAACAGAGACTACTGCCCACACCGGTCCGTGCTCGGTCTAGGAGTCCTCCAAGACCGCTTACCGGGAGCCCTCCCCGGCACACGCGCAGGTCAAAGGACCCTGCTGATCCAAGGCATCAACCAACACTGCTGCCACCTCCTCCACCTCGGGACTTGAGCCCGACTGGAGATTCTGCCATGCATATGGACACAGACACGGATACAGGGGCTACGGCGACGTACACCGACAAAGCTGATGACTTCGTAGCAGCTGACTGGGAGCCAGTCGGCACGGATGACCCAGACAGTGCCTCTCCAATGGATGAGGTTGGTTCTTTCCACACTATGACGTCAAGGGCCTCGGAACCTTTTCAGCAAGTGCCTGAGGAGACTAAAACGGAAGGATTCTTTTACCAACTGCGTGAGTCCAGGCAGAAGACCATCAAGTCTATTCCCTTGCTGGACGATATCTGGGATGAGGGCTTGGTCCTAATAAAGAACCCAAGCATTGCTTCACCCAAGTAGGATACGCTCAAGAAGAAATACAGAGTACAGGACTCAGCCCCCAAGTGCCTCAGGTCCCAGCCTTCACCCGACTCCATGGTCTGAGCTGCAGCCAGAAAACTCTCAGCAAATTTGTTGTCCTCTTCCATGGTGCCCCAGACCAGGAGCCGAAAAAGCTGGATGCGATGGGGAAAAGGATCATCTATACTGCTGCCAGCACCATTAAGGCCGCTAACGCCATGGCCATTTTGTCCCGCTATGATCGGGAACTCTGGTGTAAATTGGGACCTATTTTAAACTTCTTACCTGAGGACAAGAAGGTAGAAGCTCTACAACTGTTCCAGGAGGGGGAAGTAGCCTCAGACCATGCCAGTACAGTGGCGGTGGACATTGCGGACACCAGGTTCCATCAAATGGGCAATGGAATGTCTCTGCGTTGGCAGGGATGGCTGTAAGCCACCATCTTCAGACCGGATGTCCAGTCCAAGGTGTTGGACATGCCACTTGATGGAGAGAACCTCTTTGGCAAGACCGTCGACGAATCTCTGCAAATTATCAATACGGACACAGAGATGACATGTTCACTGGGTACCCTAGAACAATGTCGGTCGGCCTTTTGTTCCTTTTGAGGAAAGTCCAGCAGGTCATCCAAGGGATATACCACCCCTTATAGACCGCCTTCCCGCTCTGTGACTCAAGCCTACAGAGGTTGCTCACAGGCATACGGCAGCAGAGGAACAGCATTGGCGCCGCCTGCAAGGTAGAGCCCAGACCCCAAAACAGGCCTGAACCGGCCGTGCACTCGGACCCCCACTCGTGCACCGTGCACAGTGGGTGTCCGGCTGGCGAGTTTCGTCAGTGAGCGGAAGAACATCACCACCGACAGATGGGTGCTCGATGCTCTTGAACAGGGGCACACCTTGGAGTTCCAACTCAGGTGTCCTTGTATTCCCCCGGTGGCTCGACAAGAACAACACATGGCGCAGCTGCTGCAGGAGGTCCAGGCCATGTTAAAGAAGGGGGTGATAAAACCTGTGCCTCAGGGCTATGGAGTGTACTCCAGATACTTTCTGCTCCAAGAGAAAGTGGGCCTCATTACGAGTCCGGCGGTAACCGCGGCGGTAAAACCGCCTGGTTACCGTCGCACTCGTATTACCATTCCGCCTCCGTGATTCCCGGAATTACCGGGGCATTACAACCCCGGTTTTCCGGGAATCACTATGGGACTCGATGGGAATGGGGATCATGGAAACACCGGCAGCATCTCGTAATGCTGCCGGTGTTTCCTCGGCCGCCTGCAGGCGGGCGGTGTTAAACCCGCCAGGTCAGACCTGGCGGGAACATCACCTCCCGCCTACAGGAGTCGGGATCAGGCGGTCCAGAAACAATGGTGGCGGCGGGTTTACCGCCACCGTTATTTCCGGACCGCCTGAGTTATAATGAGGCCCAGTATCTTGTTATTTCCATATTTCAAGTAACTTTGGGTCTCACCCTCAGTTACTAGGGGAATCCAGACGTGGACCCCTTGCTCACTATTCTTAGAGAGGCACAGCTACACCCTACTGATGAGGTTCAACCAGACCGAAACACGTGTCTGGGGTTGCTGTTGGTACTCTTGTTCAGAGGAGAATTGCCTAGCATTTCAGTGCTGGACTGCCCGAGGGCAGGACAAAGCCTGATATGTTTAGGATATTTCTCCTCTGTGAAAAATAGTGAGCTAAAGACTCTGGGTAAGGCTCTTGTAACCAGGACTCATGTCTGGCAGAGAGTCTCCCAGGAGCCCCCTTGTTATTTGCTCCAAAAGAAGTCAGGAGGGTGGAGGCTGATCCTGGACCTGAGACACCTCAACAAGTACTTGAAGTCACAGAATTTCAGGTAGGTCACATTGCAAGACATGTTCCGCCAACTGGAGGAAAGGGACTTCCTGGCATCGCTGGGTCTGGAGGACGTCTACTTCCCCGTCCCCATCTACCGGGGCACCGCAAGTTCCTGTGGTTTATGGTCCAGGGACGACACTATGAGTTCTAGCCACTTCCTTTCGGCCTGAAATCATCCCAAAGGGTATTTATAAATTGCTTGGCTCCAGTGGAGGCGCATCTTTGTCTCAAGGGCATCCACGTCTACCCTTACCTGGATGATTGGCTCGTCCGATCCCGCTCCCACGCTCTGGCGAGCAAGCACACAGCGAGGACCGTGCGTCTGCTGACGGATCTAGGACTCTCCATAAATTATCCATAGTCCTGCTTGGAGCCATCGCAGAAAGCTCTGTTTCTGGGAGCCTGACTCAACACAATAACTTGTCTCCCTCAGCCATCCTAGGCAAGGTGCACCACCTGTCATCGGCATGTTCGGCTACAGTGTGTTCCATCATGCCACTGCTGGGCATGATGTCCTCCTGCATCAGCCTCGTCCTCCTTTGCAGACTATGGATGAGGCCTCTCCAGGAGTTTCTGGTTGCAAGGTGACTGCAAGTCTCAAGATCTTTGACGAACAAGATAACACTCAACTAGGAGTTCCGATGAGCAATTCAGTGGTGGGGTGTGCGCGCTCTTCTCACACAAGGGGCCCCATTCCAAGTCCCTCCTTACCAGGAGACAGTCACCACAGATGCTTCCCAGGAAGGTTGGGGAGCACACACCGGACAGTTGTATGCCAGAGGCCTCTGGTTGCTAGATGAAAAGACCTCCCACATCAACGTCCTGGACCTTCAGGCCATCATCTTGGCCCTCAGGTCGTTGCTGCCATCGCTGAGGGGCTAGGTGGTGAGGATTTTCATGGACAAACCACCACTATGCTCTACATCCGGAAGCAGGGTGGGACACGGTCTCTGGCTCTCTCCGGGGAGGCCCATGATCTGCGGCACTGGGCCATTCGTCAGGACATGTTTCTCATCCCTTTTCACCTGGGGGGCACCAAGAACACCATTGTGGACTCGCTCAGCAGAGAGCTACGTTCTTGCCACGAGTGGGAGCTTTGCCAGGACCAAGTGGATCTTCTATTCCATGAATAGGGCCAACCCCAGATCGAACCTTTCGCGAAGGTGACGAATCCCAGGTGTCAGAAGTTCGCCAGCAGGTTTCCACAGCCGAGGAGCATGTGAGATGCGTTCTCGTTCCCATGGGAGAGACTTTTCCTATACGCTTTTCCTCTTCAACATTGACGTGCTATGGCCACAAGTGAAAGCGTTTCTCTGTGTGGTGCCGAACTCAAAAGATTACTCCCCTGCATTTCACAGCCCTGCAGCTCCTACCATACCTGCTTTCCTTGGCCAAAGCTGGACTGGCTCACGCCAAGATCAAGGTACACCTAGCCGCAATATCCCGTTATACTAGGACACTGGGTAGGCCTTCCCTATGGTTGCAAAGACTTGTCAAGGAGTTCCTTCAGGACTTTTCCGTCTGTGAAAGCTCCTGCTTTAGCTTAAGAGCTCAATGTGGTCTTGACTAAATTCATGGGGGCGCCCTTTGAGCCGATGCATCAAGCCCCGCTCAAGTTTCTCTCATGGAAGGCACCTTTCCTTGTGGCGATCACCTCCGCCAGGCGGGTCAGGGAGATCCAGGCCCTGTCTTGCTAGCAGCCATATTTGTCCTTCCACGCTTCAAGGTTGGTACTGCGTACACACCCCACCTTTATGCTGAAGGTAATGTTGGAGCTCGACCTCAATAAGCCTTTGGTGTTGCTTGTCTTCTTCCCGAAAACGTTGTCGCCAGCGAAGAGGGCCTTGCATTTGCTGGACGTTGCTTGTGCATTGAAGTTCTATGTGGCACGTACAAAGGGGTTTCGGTAGACTTCTCAATTGTTTGTCAATTTTGGACCTATGAATCGTGGGAAGGCCTTGTCAAAGGCTTCCATTTCCAGGTCGCTCTCCGACTACATCATGTACTGTCATCGTCTGGCTAACAGACCTCTTTCAGGCCGGCCGATAGCCCACTCTACCAGAGCCTTTGCAGCAACAGGGATTTTCTCTTTTGTGCCCTCTTCTCGACATTTGCAGGGCTGTTACGTGAAGGTCCACGCACACCATCACAAGGTTCTACTGCGTAGACAGGGATTCCAGGGAGGAGTCCCGAGTCGGCCAAGCGGCGCTACGCAACCTGTTCCCTTGAGGTTAGTCTATTCAAGGGGTGTTTTCTTAAGTTGAGCCTTGCCGCCTCCCGTGGTTGTCTAATACTGCTGTATAATTGTTATTCATGAGCATGTGAATCCATGCCAGACCCCATGCTGGAGAAGGTTTAAGTTACTTAACTGTAACTCTTGTTCTCCAGCATGGGTCTCTTCCTTCCCCTCTGTGGCTATTCTTGGTTCATACTGCCTTTTTATTTGCCTACCAAATCTGAAGATGGCCACCAGGGTTGGAGCTTTGGGAGAGGACTGTCATTGGATGGGGCAGTATGACCCGAAGGACAGAGATTGGTTTAGAGGAGAAATACAGTTTTCAAGCTAAAGTGGAACTGTTTTTTCTTTACTGGCGATCCCCACCCTGATGATAGGGAATATTCATGAGCATGTGAATCATTGCCGGACCCATGCTGGAAAACAAGAGTTACAGTTAAGTAACTTAAACCTTCTCCTCCCTCTTCTAGATTTCTGTACTACTATGGGAGTCTCTTTAAGATGAGGAATCTGTTACAACTGTCCACTTGAACTCTGCTACCTTTCTTCGCCGGGTTGCATTTCCCGATTTCCGGCTCAGGATCGGAACTCCCAACATGGAGGTACCCGAGACTGCGAGCAACGCACCAGTTGTTTGCGTTCACCGGACTTTACGGGTAGCCCCGCCCCCGACTTCCGGGATGGGATATCCGGCAGCTGGAGCTTCAGTCCTACGCGTTGCTTCTCTCCTTAGAGTCGCGCTGCGCATCGTGAGTTCGTCTTTTTTCCACCTTCTAGAATCAGCTATCATGTTAGCCTGAATATTAGTCTTATTTTCACTTACCTTTTCTTGTTCTGGCTCCAGAAATCTCCGTTGCTATTCTCATCCGGTAGACGATACCTTCCTGTTGTCACAGCCACGTCCACCGGTAGTTATTCGCCATTTCCTTTGGCCCGATTTTCCCGCAGAGATTTCTCTCTTTTAATCTGTTTCTTTGTATTTACGTCCCACAGGACGCGACCTCAGACCTTACATTTTGCTTCCAGTATCTGCTTGTCATAGCCTCATTATTCAGTTTTCACCCATATCACCTTGGGGCTTGTATCTGTGGGTAAGATTCTTTCCCTTTCTTACGAGTTCATTTCCGAGCTGAATTTGAAACTTTGTCTAACTGTCGTGCTTGACTATAGGCTCCAGGTCTGCATTTTCCTTCGGAGTTTAATACCGAAATCTAATTAAGATCAGGTCTGTTAGGGTAAGCCTTTCTCTTACTTTTCTCTTTCGATATTGGAGCTCAGGAACCATACTTATCTATCTCTATTCTTTTCATCCAGAATTCTACCAGACAAGACTTAAAAGAATACCTTTCTACAGGCGTGAACCTTCAACAGCCGTTGCAGGAATCCACGCTCTCCAGCAGCTCATCGCGGGGTTTTTTCCCTTCGGGGTTTCCCCTGGGGGCTCCACTTCACCCTACCCTCTTGGCCGGGGTTGAGAGGAGTTTCCAGGTGATTCCCTCTACCTTCTATCCCGAGAAGGCTGACTGAAGAGAAGGTAGGTGTCATTCACATTTGCCAAAGGATTATCTGCTTTTTAGAAGCATTATTTTAACAAAGTTATTACAGTAAGCAACGCCACGCTGACCTTGATAATTATCCTTATTCCTGGCATTTGTGAAAGACTACCTCCGTTATGGATCAACAGATCCAGCAACTTATAGCGGCTGTGCAATCTCTGACCTCAGAGGTACAAAATCTGAAACAAGAGAATGCTAACCTTCGGCAGGCTCAACAGCAATCTCAGCAACAGACTGCGCAATTGGCTTCCCAACAGGCAACAGCCTGCAGGGTTCCTCATTGCTCTGAAGTTCCCCCGGGTCCCCTTCCAGGGGGTCAATTTGATGGCAATCCCCATAAAATAAAAGAATTTCTTGATGCCAGCGCAGTTCAATTCGTTTTTAAAGCAGCTTTCTTTCATACTGATCGGGATAGAGTAGGGTATATGATTTCGCAGATGACAGGACCTGCTTTAGCCTGGGCCACGCCTTTGGTCACTACTATTAACGTCATATTAGACTCATATACTGCTTTCTGTAACAGCATCAGATCTATGTTTGGTAGACAGGAGATTCGAATAGCAGCTCAAGAACAACTACTTGATCTCAGACAAGGGAATCAGGACATCTTGACCTACATTACTAGATTCAAACAGATTGCCAGTGAATCTACGTGGTCAGATGATGCCCAGGTTACTCTTTTTAGGAGAGGTTTATCGGAAGATCTAAAGGATGAAGTGTCTAGGGTGGCTCGCCCCACGTCATTGACTGAATTTATCGCCTTAGTCATGCAGATTGACTATAGGATAAAGGAACGGAACAGTGAACGGCGCAAAGGAAAGCCCGCAACTCGTCCATTTTCCTCTGCTCCTCTTACATCAAGAGGAAGCTCTAATGAAGAACCAATGCAGTTGGGATCAGCTACCCGAGGGCCTTTATCTCCTGAAGAGAGATCCCGTAGAAGAACTCAGGGATTATGTATGTATTGTGGCTCAAATACCCACACGGTCCAGGAGTGTCCTATCACTCCACCGAGGCGGTCGGGAAACGCCAACTCCCGGTCGTAGGAGGAACCACGATCCGGGATTCTAATGTATATTTAGGTTCCTCTTTAAACATACCAGCTTCACAAGGGAGTCAGTATTCCCACTCTCTAATGTTAGTTTTACATATTACTTTTTCTTTTGGTTCCCAGAATTTGACCGAGATTCCGGCACTTATAGACAGCGGCGCAGCCGGGAACTTTGTTGATGAAATTTGGGCTAGACAACATCAGTTACCATTAGTTTCTAAAAGCGAAGCTATCCCGGTGGAGAGTGTAGATGGTAGTCCGCTAACTTCTGGGCCAATTGTCAACCAAACCGGTCCGTTGGCTATGTCTATCGCTACACACAAGGAAGTCATTACCATGGATGTGATACGAACTGCCCATTACCCTGTTATCTTAGGACTGCCTTGGTTGCGAAGACACAATCCCTATATTAATTGGGCAGCAGGTTCACTCTTTTTGGGTTCTGAGTTTTGTCTCCTTAACTGTTTGGGAAGAACTAGCACGATGTGTCATCCTCAATCACAGGAGAACAGACAGGTTACTATTATCGGGTCTGTAATCGGTCTTCCCATCGAGTATCAAGAGTTTTCTGAGGTCTTTTCCTCCTCCGATTTCTCCCTACTTCCTCCTCATCGCAGAGACGATTGTGTGATTGATCTTATCCCAGACCAGCCTTTACCCTTCGGAAGGATGTACATACTTTCCTCTTCAGAGAAGCTTGCTCTTAGGGAGTACCTTGACCTGAATTTACGGAACGGACTTATTACCGAATCTACATCTCCAGCGGCCGCATCGCTTTTCTTTGTGCCCAAGAAGAACACTTCAGAACTCAGACCCTGTATAGATTTCAGGGGATTGAACAAAATCACTATTCCAGACAGATATCCGATGCCCTTAATTCCTGATATCTTAGAGGCTGTAAAAGGATCCCGCATTTATACCAAGTTAGATTTAAAGGGCGCTTATCATCTGATCCGGATTAGAAAGGGAGACGAATGGAAAACGGCTTTCCGGACACCTTTTGGCCATTTTCAATACCAGGTTATGCCCTTTGGATTGTCCAACGCTCCGGCAGTATTCCAGAGATTTATGGATCATCTATTTTCGGATCTATTATTACACACGGTCATCGTCTATCTAGATGATATTCTGATCTTCTCTAAGGAAGCCTCTGAACATCAAACTCATGTCCGAGAAGTGCTATACAGACTCCAGAATAATCATTTGTTTTGCAATTTGGAGAAATGTTTTTTCCACCAGCCCCAGGTGACCTATCTGGGTTATATCCTTTCAGCACAAGGCATTGCAATGGATCCAGACAAAGTAAAGGCAGTCCAGAATTGGGCTAATCCTCGATCAATTAAGGAGATTCAACGTTTTGTGGGATTTTCAAATTTTTATCGTCGGTTTATCCCAAATTTCTCGGCCCTTACTCAGCCTTTAACCAATCTTTTGAAGAAAGGAGTTCCATATGTCTGGAATGAGGCAACTCAAAAGGCCTTCGATACCTTAAAGAAGAGGTTTACATCTGCACCCATACTGATGACGCCTGATCAAACACGTTGTTTTATTCTTGAAACAGATGCTTCTCAGTTTGCCTTAGGGGCTGTTCTTCTTCAAAAGGATGATCAAGGGGTAGAACGGCCTATTGCGTATTTGTCCAAAACCCTCGCTCCAGCAGAATTGAATTATACCGTTCTGGAGAAGGAGTTATTGGCAATCAAGAAAGCTTTCGAGGAGTGGAGACACTTGTTGCTAGGAGCTCAGTTTCCTGTAGAGGTTCGTACCGACCATCAAAATTTAAGGATTCTTCAATACGCCCAAACCTGCAACAGTCGTCAGGCTAGATGGGCTCATTTCTTCTCTCCTTTCAGGATATTATTCTCTTTCATTCCCGGAAGAAACAATTTGCAAGCAGATGCCTTGTCACGAAAGGAGACCTCTTTTCAATGTCCAGTCAAACCAGAACCCATTTTTCCCAGGGGTATTCTTAGCGTTGAAAAGAAATATAAATCTACAGATTTTCTCAAACGCTTGGAATTAAGTTCTGTACCATCTGTCCTAAGAAGGCTGACCAAGAAGGACTTGGAGCTCCTGTCAAAAAAGGACGGTTGCTATTTTCATGGGAAACAGGTTTATGTACCCACTAAAACCTTACAAAAGGAGGTTCTAAATATGTGCCACGACTCAAAATCCGCAGGACATAGAGGTAATATGAATACCCGCGAATTAATCTCCCGATATTTTTGGTGGCCATTAATGCGTAAGGACATTTTTACATACATCAGGTCCTGTCCGGTTTGTTTGCAGAATAAGAGCCCTAGGCATTCACCTTTTGGAACTCTGGTAAAGATGCCCCTACCTACACGGCCTTGGCAAATCATTTCAACAGATTTCATTGTGGAATTACCTATCTCCGAAGGATGTTCAACCATTATGGTGGTTGTCGATTCATTCACAAAAATGGCTCATTTTCTCCCTTTCACCGGTCTTCCCTCAGCAGCTCAAATGGCTCGAACCTTCATTTCCCGTATCTTTTGCCTCCATGGTCTTCCAGAGACTATAATTTCGGATAGAGGTTCTCAATACACGTCCAGATACTGGAAGAAGGTCTGCCAAATTTTGGGTATCACTCGGGCGTTGAGTTCCGGTTTTCATCCTCAAACCAACGGCCAGACCGAGAGACTGAATCAGACATTAGAAGGATACCTGCGGAGCTATATTTCAGCAGCACAAGACAACTGGTTGGGTTTGTTACCAATGGCTGAATATGCTTATAATAATGCTCATCATTCAGCGATTAAGACCTCTCCTTTTTTTTGTTCCTATGGATTTCACCCTGCCTCATTTCCTGATAAAAGGTTTTCGGATGACAAATGCCCGGATGTGAAGGTTCTTCTGGAAAAGATACACCAGGGTCAACACGCAGCCTCTCAGGCACTCAGGACTGCTCAAGAAAGAACAAAAACGATGGCGGATCGTCTTCGATCTAAAGCTCCGGTAATACAACCTGGGGACCTGGTGTGGTTATCTTCCCGATTTTTGCCTAGACATCTTAGACCTTCAAAATTTTCACCGAAATTTATGGGCCCTTTTCGGGTAATTTCGGCAATAGGAGCTGCAGCCTTTAAACTGAAACTACCCAAGACTTGGTCACGGATACACCCAGTCTTCCATGTCTCTCAGCTAAAACCTGACATTAGAAGCACTTTCCATCCGGTGGTTTCTTCTCGTCCCCCTCCAGTTATGCTTGATACTAATGCAGAGTACGAAGTCTTAGAGTTGTGTGATTCACGTATTCACCGAGGGAAATTACAGTACCTAGTGGATTGGAAGGGCTACACCCCTGCTGATCGTACTTGGGAAATTGAATCCTGCATTCATGCTCCACGATTAATCAGAGCATTTCACAAGAAGCATCCGGACAAACCGGGGGGTAGTAACTTTAAGAGGGGGCATACTGTTACAACTGTCCACTTGAACTCTGCTACCTTTCTTCGCCGGGTTGCATTTCCCGATTTCCGGCTCAGGATCGGAACTCCCAACATGGAGGTACCCGAGACTGCGAGCAACGCACCAGTTGTTTGCGTTCACCGGACTTTACGGGTAGCCCCGCCCCCGACTTCCGGGATGGGATATCCGGCAGCTGGAGCTTCAGTCCTACGCGTTGCTTCTCTCCTTAGAGTCGCGCTGCGCATCGTGAGTTCGTCTTTTTTCCACCTTCTAGAATCAGCTATCATGTTAGCCTGAATATTAGTCTTATTTTCACTTACCTTTTCTTGTTCTGGCTCCAGAAATCTCCGTTGCTATTCTCATCCGGTAGACGATACCTTCCTGTTGTCACAGCCACGTCCACCGGTAGTTATTCGCCATTTCCTTTGGCCCGATTTTCCCGCAGAGATTTCTCTCTTTTAATCTGTTTCTTTGTATTTACGTCCCACAGGACGCGACCTCAGACCTTACATTTTGCTTCCAGTATCTGCTTGTCATAGCCTCATTATTCAGTTTTCACCCATATCACCTTGGGGCTTGTATCTGTGGGTAAGATTCTTTCCCTTTCTTACGAGTTCATTTCCGAGCTGAATTTGAAACTTTGTCTAACTGTCGTGCTTGACTATAGGCTCCAGGTCTGCATTTTCCTTCGGAGTTTAATACCGAAATCTAATTAAGATCAGGTCTGTTAGGGTAAGCCTTTCTCTTACTTTTCTCTTTCGATATTGGAGCTCAGGAACCATACTTATCTATCTCTATTCTTTTCATCCAGAATTCTACCAGACAAGACTTAAAAGAATACCTTTCTACAGGCGTGAACCTTCAACAGCCGTTGCAGGAATCCACGCTCTCCAGCAGCTCATCGCGGGGTTTTTTCCCTTCGGGGTTTCCCCTGGGGGCTCCACTTCACCCTACCCTCTTGGCCGGGGTTGAGAGGAGTTTCCAGGTGATTCCCTCTACCTTCTATCCCGAGAAGGCTGACTGAAGAGAAGGTAGGTGTCATTCACATTTGCCAAAGGATTATCTGCTTTTTAGAAGCATTATTTTAACAAAGTTATTACAGAATCTGTAGGAGGAAGGAGTCCATTAGAAGAACACATTACTTACGTCCTATGAATTTCTTTCTGATGGCCCTGCCAGCCTATCACTTTTAGTGGATATCTCATACACCTCATCCCTCCTGCTGTCCATTAGATGTTGAGTGCTAGGGAAAAAGTTGGAAAGGTCATGGAGTTCAGTACCAACGTCACATTCGGCACCTGTGTGCGCAACAGCGGCAAGCAAATTTGCAGTGCACCCCCTGGTGACTGAAACGTTTGCAAAAAAAGTTAGCACTGGAGATGGAATATCAAAGATGAAGAATCTGTGGGAGGAACGACTAATCCATCAGAAACAACATTGCAGCAGGTAAGTCATTTCTTTTTGGTATTGTGCAAGACTGTTTCAAAAAGTTGATTTTAAGCCCTCCCTTGAAGTAAGGGTTTCCCAACTGAGACATAAAATAATGGCCAAACTGAAGAGATCATATACTCCATAACCCACTCAAAACAAAAGTAAAATGCAACATAATGATTACACAAAACACAAAGAAAAGAATTATTCTAAAGCCTGTTGCCAGCCTGGGAAATAGGACTATTGCTTGTTTGTTTGTTTGTTTGTTTGTTTGTTTGTTTTATTCATTTGTAATGCACGCCAGATCCAGGGGTATCAGGGTGCAGGAGCAACAAGGATATTCCCAGCTTGGTTACAATACTGTGCAGTAATTTACAGATATGTACAGGTACAAGAACATGACAGAAACATTAAAATGCAATTTACAAAGTGTGCATAGGGAAGGCAAGCATGAGTGAGGTATAGCGGTCATTTTCCTTTATCCACTGAATGTAGTTACGCCTAAAGTGAGGATAGGTTTGAGGTGTCCTTAAGGTAGGTGGCAGGGGGTTTCAATGTTGGGCTGCTTTCACCTGGAAGCTATTACCTCCGGTTTTGGTTTGTTTATTTGCAGTTCTGGTAGAGGGTGTACCTCTTGAATCTGTCGACAAGGTAACGAGGGGCTGCATTATTGAGGCATTTGTACGTCAGAGAAGCTACCTTGAGCATGATTTTGTCGGTTGTGGTGAGCCAGTTGTGGGCTCTCCTAGTATTGGAGATGTGTTATTTTTTGGAGATGCTCACAGCTGCTCCGAGAGCATTGTTTTGCAAAATCTGTATTTTGTTAGTAACATATTTATTGGCTCCAACATATAAGGCGTTACAATAGTCCAGTTTTGATAGGATTAAGGCTCTGGCTAAGGTAGTGTAGCTCTGGGTCGAAAGGAAGGGTTTAGCTAATCTTATTAATTTACAGGTGTAGGCTGTAGAGGAGGCCATGGAGCTAACCTCTTTGCGGAAGGATAAGGTGGCGTCTAGATAGAACCCTAGCGTTTTAACTTCTTTGGCTACGTTAATAGGGTTGCCATCTATGCTAAAGCTAGCATATTTGTGATTCAGTTTATTTAAGTTAAGGGTGGAGGCAAGGATAATGAGTTCAGTCTTGTCATCATTCAGGCATAGACTATAAGAAGCCATCCATGCCTGTATGATGAGGTACACCTTGTTCACCAAGGCCAAATCCTTGTCGTAATCTCCTGTCAATGGGATGAGGATCTGGGTATCATCGGCATAGTTGGTGTAGGTGATACCAAGACCATCCGGATCATTGTACAGGGGATTTGTGAACATGTTGCACAAAGTAGGGGGGATGCATGACCCCTTGGGAACCCCACAGGTGATGGGGATAGGGTCAGCAGAGGCTGAAGTAGAAAAGACGTGCACGGACCTATCCAGCCGATAGCTTCTTGTGAGAAGTGGGCTGCCGAGTCTAGGTGGTTGCAGAGAATTTTTATAAGTAATAATAAGTTTATAAGTATTGCTGACTTATGTTTCAGAAAATGGAGATAGTATCTCATTCCTTCCTCTTAGTCAGGGCTTATACAGATTTTATCCTTTGATGTGCTGAGGTATAAGGAACTCCCATTATGGCATAAAACAAGTATCAATCCATAACTTATTGGAAATACATTGAACCATATCTGGCAACTATCTCTATAAGTTGCCACAAATTTATGTCCCATACTTTCCTCAAATGTTTTTATATTGTGGCTAATTAAAACCATTTGTGGAAACCACAGTTTGCACATGTTTAATCCGTTGTAGAATTAAACCACTGTAATTAATTTATAAAAGTTGGCAGTGGCCAGATTGTTCTGATGAGCACCTCCGCCAAGTCACCTATTACTGGGTGGCACGCACAACCTTCTGCATATAACTTCTGACACCAAATTACTGGCACTGCAGTAGAAAACTACAAATACAAATAAATACAATAAATACAAATACAAATACAAAATACAAAAACTCCCTGAAAACAGAACAAATCCCAAATGAAAGCAAAAGTGAAAACCGGGATTTTAAATAAAATATAATATTAGCCGTGCTGATCCTGGCCTAATTCTTAAATGATAAAGGACAATTAAGTATGAAACCCTGTATTAAATTCCTACACATTTCTCTAGCGTAGGTCTGGCGAGCATACCATGTAACATGTTGATTCAGCTCTGCACTCAAAATGTGTTCATGTCTCAATGCATGAAGCCCTATATAGGCACATTAGAAATGTGACAGGGAATTGGGAAAGTGAAGTATTTAACTTTTCGCTTCCCCCCCCCCGGCTTTTGAGATACATATAAAATGAAAATGCTTGGCAAACTTCCGGGCTTGCCTTAATCACTTCTTGCATGTCTCTGGATCCCATCGTGAACTTTATGCATATGTTCTGGCATTGTCCGAAGGTCCAGTACTTTTGGGGGAAATCAAACTTGTGGTTACGAGCACCAATATAACACGGTTCTCCTGGTGCCAGATGGAGTGTCTGCTGGGTATATTCACCAGACCACATACATTTGTCCTTGTTATTAACTTGATGGATCTTGCCTGCGTGCTAGCTAAGAGAACAATTGCAATGGCATGGAAGGATAAAAATGGCCCCAGCTATTTGCTCTGGAGGCTTCATTTAGAAAGATGGCATGGGTCTGAAACTGCGGTCTGGCATGAGTTTGTGAAACAGGGCCTGAAGGAAGCCACTACAAATATTGAGGCGTGGAATGCCCTCCTTCTGGCGAACTTTGCCCTGTCGGATGAAAGACCTCCTTGAGTATTATCCACCTTATAACCATTTAAGTTACAGGTCCATGGAGGTTTATTCTTTTAACATTTATAGTTTTCCCTCCGCCTCGTTGTTTCCCGATGTTTTATGCTTCTGTCCCTCAATATGATTGCATTTTGAATGCAGTGCATTTCTCACTACATTGGATTGCACGTGTTTGTCGCACTGTTGGCCAGTTGCTGTTTGTTAATTGACACTGTTGTTTGCAGGGATATTTTCTCTGAAGTTCTGTATATTTCAAATGCTAATAAACAGAATTTGAAATAAGTTCTTGTCTGCCTCTGACAGATACAAATGAATGAAATAGAGACAGAGCTGGGACCTTCTCCATCTTCCTCATACCGGTTTTCGGCATCGTCGAGGGGCAGAATCAGTCTGATTTACATAGGTTATTGACTTCGGCCTCCCTCGTAACTATGGTCGGTTCAACTGTGTCCCTCTTCTCTCTGCACTTGTCTACACCTGTATCAGTGATAACAAAAATTACTTGGCTACAAGGTAGAAGCGTTGATCACCTTTCTACACCACATTGGTCACATTTCATCGTCCTGCTAGCACTACAACTGCCTTTCCATCAAATCTTGCCTTTTGTTTCTGTATCTGCATTTTCCGCTTTTTAACAATCTTGTCTTGACTATTCACATCACACTATCTAAACCATGGTCATCCTAGTTGCCATCTACAGTTTGAAAGCCCTGCGGCCTGCCTTTTTTTTGGTCGCAACTCCCATATCTCAGGTTCCTTCATTAAGATTGAACTGGGAGCAGATTAAGCAACGAGTGCATTCCAAAAACGCTGTGCACTGTCTATAGCTCCCTGTCTGGTGCTGCTCCCCCTTTCTATCCAAGAGGCTTAAACTTTACTCTCCAGCAAGAAGTCACCTCTCTTTCAATGTTTTACTTCTAGAAGTTCCCAGATTTAACTATGCCTACAAAAGCAGCCACACCTTTTTGGATCTTGCCCAGTCACTCTGGAACTCTCTTCTTTCCAGGTATAAACTCTAAGCATTGCTCTTAAAGCATGCATTTGGGGAACTACTTTGTGGTGTATGTGTGTTTAACAAACAGCGATAAATAGGGAAATGCTATAGGGATTTTATTTAAAGAAGACACACCCAGATGGCTCTCTTCTGTCCTCTTTTAGCCCCATCAGAAAAATATTTGACCATGAAGGCATTTGAGTTTTGGCACCATGCTTAACTTAATTGTTTAATATGTTCAGAAAAAAGGGTACGATTACAGATACGATGAATGAGGCAAAAGTAATGGTGTTTCGTAAAGTGGGTAAAGATCCATCATCTCCGGGGTCCTTTAGGCCCATAGCGCTAATTAACACTGATCCCAAAATGTATACAGCATTTTTTGGTGAAAAGGCTGTCGAATCTTCTACCAAACCTTATAGGACCCGATCAGTCAGGGTTAATTTTGCAAAGACAGACCCACGACAACATTTGCCGCGTATGTCACCTGTTGGAGAAAACGGCCATTACACAAATACTAGCACTCCTGGTGTCATTAGATGCCGAGAAGGCTTTTGATTGCGTTGAATGGGACTTTTTGTTTAAAACAATGGAAAGTATGGGGTTTGGCCTGGGGTTCATACAAATGATAGGTGCCAATTATCACCCCCCGCAGATAAGAATAGCAATAAACAGGATTCTCTCTAACAGCATAGAGATAAAACGAGGTACTAAGAAGGGTTTCCCGTTATCCCCTTTGCTATATGCTATATACTTGGAACCCTTACTGGCCAGGCTCCATCAAGCGGAACCCATTAGAGCAGTGGTTTTCAAACTTTTTTTGGCGAGGGCCCCCCCTGAGCAAAATTTGGCCAGGCCGGGCCCCACCAAAAAGGCCAAATGGACCTTATGTACACATGGCTATGAACTATTGCGCACCATCACCACACCCTACTCCCAGTATAGTCCTTGGGCTCCGCCACCTGCTCCCATCACAGCCGCTGGGCTCCCTCATCCCACTCCTACCCAGTCCCTGGGCTCCCCCCACTCCTTTCCCAACACAGTCCGAGGGCCAGTTGCGGCTGGTGAATTTTTGAAGTGGAGGGGCATAAATATTTCCCCTAAAAATGACATAGCGAGCAAGCGCAGTGGAGGAGCCCAAACCAATAACGGGCAGTTTGGAGGGTTTTCCCCCGTGAATTATTTTTTTAAATAATGGGTTAAAATGTTGTATTGTAGAGCATAAATAAATAAATGGGTAAAAAGCCAAATAGTTTGCAATGGGTGCTAGGGGGCCCATGGGGCAGGCATGACATTATTTAATGGACATCTATGATAGATGTCCAGTAAAAAGATACCATCCCTGTCCCCTGGGCCCCACAAGGCCTAATGTAATCAACATGTTTATGTGTGTATTGAAGGCGCTGGGGTGCCAAGGGGGAAAGTATGGTATTTGTGACTGGATTCTATGATACATATCCAGTAAAAAAAATACCATCCCTGTCCCCTGGGCTCCACAGTGCCTCAGAAGGAGAGCTTATTTTGGCAGGTGGGTAGGAGGATTGTGCAATATTGTTGTACCACCCTCCTTCCCCTCTTTACGCCCACTCGCCAACATCAGCTCAACGGACCAAAACAAACACACACATTCACACAGCGCACTCTATCATTCACACGAGCACCCATCTCCATACACTCACTCATAACCATATCGACACCAAAAAATGTAGCCTTCTTTCGGATTCGCTACCTAACCCCCCCCCTATTACAATTCGATCAACTACTCACTCCTTCAAACCCTTTTGCTTCTCACCCCTCTTCATCCCCGAAGTGGAAAACATTATCAAAAAACTTAAACCTTCGAATTGTCAAGATGATTCCTGCCCTGCCCCTGTCATCAATGATGCTGCCCATGATTTGGCCCCCTTTATCACCACCTTTATTAATGCCTCATTCAAAAACTGGCCCAGTCCCTGATAACCTTAAGGGTTTATAGTCATAATGTCGACAAAAAAATGTCGAAAAAATAATGTCGAAAATAATAATGTCGACATTCTATACTTTTAATGTAAAAAGTCATAATGTCGAAAAAAAAAGTCGACATTTTTTTTTCGACAATATGACTATAAACCCTTAACACTACCAACACCCTCCTGCAACCCCCCCACACCCCACACCACCACCCTCCCACCCCTCATATGCAACACATTCTAATTATTTATATATTTATTTATTTATTTTTTTCAATAAATAAATAACCAAAAAGAGTCTAATTTACTATGGGGGGGGGTCCCCCCCAACCCCCCCTCACCCAACACCCCCCTGACACCCCCCCACACCCCCCCCAACCACCCTCTCACCCTCATTCCCAACACATAGTAATTATATATTTATTTATTTATTTATTATTCAATAAATAAATAAACAAATAAATAAAAAGAATATCATTTACTATGGGGATGTCCCCCCCAACCCCTCTCACCCAATACCCCCTGCCACCCCCCACCCCTCATACTCAACACATACAACACAACAATAAATATATATTTATTTATTTATACAACATTTCGAAAAAATGTCGACATTAATGTAAAATGTCGACATTTTTGTATGTCGACATTATTGATTTTCGACATTAATTTGTCGACATTTTGACTGTCGACATTATTGATGTCGACATTATGACTGCACACCAACCTTAAGGACGCGTGGGTCATCCCACTCATAAACAAACCTACCTTAGATCCTAGCAACCCATCCAATTACAGACCTATCACCACGGTACCCTTTTTACTGAAAATTCTGGACCGTGATGCTTATTTACAAATTCAGGACTAACTAGAAGCCAATAAACTCCTGGGCCTTCGACAATCTGGATTCTGCCTGAGGCATGGAACAGAAACTGCACTCATTGACCTAAAATCAGAGGTCGAAGTGGGCGGGAGCTGTCGGGAGCGCTGCTCCTATACTTTTTATTTTTACGTTTCACTGTTTCTATACTTTTATTTTAAAAATAAACCGTTCTGGAATGGTTTCGTTTTAAAATATAAGTTTAGGAAGAAGTTGAAGCTTGCGCTTCAGTGCACCGCACTGCACATTCCCATAAATAGCAGATGTGTTTGTTTGGGGGTTTGGATTTTGTGTGGCAGCAATGGCGTTTGTGGGAGCGGGGCAGACAAGCAGTGAACATAGTTCCAATACTACGTTTCGTACACTTCGACCACTGCCTAAAATCACAAATCGAAGACCTAAATGACAATGGTAAGATGGTCCTTCTATTACTGCTAGATCTATCAGCAGCATTTGACCTGGTCAACCACCAAATCCATTGCCACCACCTCAAAACTGCAGCCCATTTCTCCGATGAAGCTACCTCTTGGATCAGATCCTTTCTTGCTAACAGAACTATGCAGGTCTTCTCTCCTTTAGCTGCCACCGAACCTTCACCTGTCCTGTGTGGGGTCCCGCAAGGGTCTTGCGTCTCTCCCACACTGTACAATGTCTTCACAAAGCCACTCTTTGATATCCTTGACCGTCTGGGTGTCACATACACAAATTATGCCGATGATACCCAGTTACTCATTCCTATCACTGGTGACTATGTGACTGACTCAAAAGCCCTCAATGATGTATACCTAGTCATCCAGGCCCGGATGGCACATCACGAGTTGTGTTTAAACAATGATAAAACTGAGCTACTTATCTTAGGCTCCCACTGCAGACTCAATAATCGGATCCCGGCTTCAAATCGTTTGTCATTGACAGTAATACAATCAAGTTATCCAATGATATAAAAACCGTAGGTATCTACCTAGATACTACCTTATCCCTTACAAGACAAACTAACGCTGTGGTCTCGGCCTCTGCTTATATATGCAAACTTATCACTGCATGCAGACCCTTCCTCACTGCTGCCAACTGTATCACTTTGGCCAGAACTCTCATTATGGCCAAAATCGATTACTGCAATGCCCTTTATCTAGGAACTAGCCAAAGAAACATTAACAAGCTTCAGGTAACGCTGAACAATGCCATCAGGGCTGCTTTAAACATCCGTAGGAAACACCACATCTCCGACACCAGGCGTAGCCTACACTGGCTTTCTGTTTCCCACAGAATAACCCTTAAAACCATTGCTTTCACCCATAAATGCCAATCCAATCAGGCCACTGCTTGCTTAGCTAGCTAACCATTTCATCCCCCACTCCTCATGCCGCCCTTTGAGATCGGCCCAAGCCCACAACTTAACCACACCTAGATTCAAGCTGTAAAAAGCAGGCGGGTCTAGCTTCCCAGTCCTTGCTGCCAAATTATGGAAGACACTTCCCAACCAATTTAGAGCAGAACCATTGTATCTTCCATTTAAGAGTAAAGCCAAAATGTGTCTCTCAGCTCAGGATTTTGGTCAACTACTATTGCACCTTTCCCCCACTTATGCTTCACTTGGAAACTGTCTGTACACCATTGTATCCTATTATGAACTTGCTCAGTCTGCACATTGTGAATCTGCTCAGGGTGCTCACACTTTTAATTTACTCCTATACCTGTTTGCAACATTATTAATATCAAACCGTTTTGTATGTAATTTTCTCCCATTATACCTGTAAATATCTAATGTATTTGTGTATGCTCATGTCACAAACTGCCTTGCACGTTATCTGTAACCCTGCACCTTCTATGTTCTCTGTAACCTGTATATATATACGAAATGCGCCCAGATGCGCAATACAAATAAAATAAATACAAATACCAATAACACAAGCATACACGCATCCATACACATAGTTAAATAAAAAAATAATGAACATAAATGAAAAAGCAGCTGAGGGAGTGCTCAGAGTTTCACTGGGCTGGCTCCTCGGGCCACTGGGTGGACGCCCCCTCGCCCATTATGGATGAGCCGCCAGGCTCAGACTGGCCTATAGGGCCATAGGGCAATGCCTGAACAAAAAATGCAAAATACTACTGTGGGCCAGTCAAAATGGGCCACTTTTTTGGCCAATGTGGGCCAGTTTGATGAGTTACTTCACTATGCACCTAGTAATTTTGACCATTGTTGCTGAATAAATATTCTTTAAATTTCACAGTTTGCTTACATTTTAACAGAAAACACCCTCTTGGGTACTATTCAAACATTCTGTGACTAAAGGAATGAATATCCATTTGCAATTACGGACCACTTTTTTTCATTGGTGCCTGATACAGTTTCATACTCCAGTCCGACCATGTGAGCCACCCTACAGTTTGAAGACCTCTGCATTAGAGGCATAGAAATGGCCGGGGAAGATCATAAGACAATGGCATTTGCAGATGACATGCTTATTGCCATCACTAATCTGGAAACATTGTTGCCGGCATTGATGGTTGAATTGAAGGATTTCGGCGCAGCCTCGGGCTAAAAATAAACAGAACAAAATCAGAAATTCTGAACCTCTCGGTAGACTCGGAGGTGGTGGAACGCCTACGGATTCCAACCCAACTGTCTTTGGCGGAGAATGGCATAACATATTTAGGAGTAGCTCTTATAAAAACACCAGAACGACTGTATGGGCAAATTACCCGCAATTAGTGGCCAGTGTGAAAAAAGACTTACTCGGATGGCTTGATATATCCTGGCTAGGGAGAATGACGGTTATTAAAATGGTACTCCTTCCTAGAATACTGTATTATTTCCAGGCTCTTCCAGTCAGTGTCCCCAAATGTTTATTTAGCTCATTAACGAAAATCATCTCGGCATAAATTTGGCAGAACAAATCAGCTAATATACCGATGTCCACTCTTACTGCTTCAAGGGATCGGGGAGGGATGGGACTCCCACACTTTCGTAGGTACTACGAAGCTGCACAATTAAGGGTCAGACAGAAATGATTCGCAGGCGAAGGCCGAAAGATATGGATGCAGCAAGAGAGAGCAGTAGCAGGAACACCCCTCTCAGGACTGCAATGTCTAGATCGGGAACATAGACCACCTAATATAAAGATCAGCAAGATAGTGGGGTTAGTGACAGAGGTGTGGGACGTAGCACTAAATGAAGGCATACTATCTGCATCCCCCTCCCCATTTTGCCTGTTATTTCAGAACCCGAACTTCCCTCCCAGGACGGAACCGGGAGCCTTTAAGGTATGGAAGGACAACATCAGTGCAGTGGAAATATCTTAAAAAATGGGAATCTACACTTGATGACACTATAGCCAGAGAAGATTGGGAGCATCTTTGGAGGGCTCTACCCAAGCTTACTCGCTCCATTCAAACGAGAGAAATCTGGTACAAAATAATGTTCCAATGGCATTATATGCCGGAACGATTACATCAGATGTACCCGACGGTGTCAGCATTGTGTTGGAGAGGTTGTGGGGCAAAGGGGACCTGGCAACACATATGGTGGGGATGCCCAAGGATTAAGCCATTTTGGGATGAGATCCAGAAAGAAATTGATAAAATGCTCCCGAACAAGGGCACGAAGGAACTACGAGTCTGGTTATGTGAGTTGTGGGGGCGAAGGCAACAACTGCTCTCCGTGAGACAGAAATGCAGCTTTATGCTATTACTTATAGCTGCTTGGCCCGTGGTGGCACATAAATGGAAACAAAAACAGGGGCCTACGAACGTGAATTGGCTTCAGAAAGGGTGGAACTTTATAGCTCCAGAATGGGCTGCCCATGTGGCTCAAAGAGACCAGGCAGTCTTTAAAAGCAATTGGGAAGATTTGCTGAACTACCTTCAAAGTGACTACATGCTTCAAGGATGCCCCCAAATAATACAGATTTTGGACAGTATGTGAATAACCTCAGAATATACTATAGGACTAATAAAATGTGCCTCCAGGAGGGGAGAGGGGTATGGGGTTGAACTATTTCAGTTATTTTGGAATGCAAAAACTAATAAAAAAAATGTTAAAAAATATATATATCCTGGTTTACTCTCATTCCAGGAACATCCTACGGATTTCCTGTTATACTCTCCTGCCACTTACCTTTTCAAACAGGATCCTCACCTGATACTCTTATCAGCTCTTCCTGCAAACTTTATTCCACTTTAGTTATTAGACAAACGCATTTCTTCAAAAAAACTACTTGTTGACTCCTTTCGTTACCTGCACCAATTTCTTTCACTCTCTCTTGGCAATGCTTGTTCCAGATTTCTCATAACTGACATCTCAGGTCAGGATAACTGCACAACTTTTGTGTCTTTATCTCTCTCACTATTTATTTATTTATGTTTCCATTTATATAGAGTGCTAAACCCATGCACATCAGGCGCTGTTATATAAACCAGACCAGTTACACAAGTGAGCAGTATCGAGGACCAAAAACATGCTATGAAATCGGTGGACAATCTATGTTGATATAACTTCACAGAGGAAGGAACAATGTTAGTCAGAGTTAGGTGAACAGCAGAGTTTTTAGTGCTTTTGTGAAGGTCCAGTAAGACTGTTCAGCCCGGAGAGTGGGCGGGAGTAGGGTCCACTGTTTGGCAGCAAATGATGGGAAGCTGGCTCCTCCGGCTTTAGACTGTTTAAATTTAGGCTGGGCTATGCAGTGGTCGGTCTGGCAGAGGTTGCTTTGTGGATTTTTTGGGATAAGTAGGGAGGAGCAACTTTGGATAGACATCTATGTGTGATAGAGTTTTGAAAATGATCCTCTGCTGGATTGGAATTCAGTAGGCACGTTTTTTCTCACTGCAGTGATGTGATCGGCTTTGGGGATGTTAAGCGCAGCTCTAAGTGCATTATTCTGAATAACCTAAATTTTTTTAATTTTGACGTCGGTGATACCAGTGATGAGGGCATTGCAGTAGTCGAGTCTCAATCCTATGGTGGCACAGGCTATAGTCATGCAGCTGTCTGGGGAGAGGAAAGGTCTGGAGGCGTTGATTAGCTTGGTTGTATAGGTGGCACTTGAGACAATGGCGCTCACTTGTGATCGCGATAGTGAAGCGTCAAGATATGCGCCAAGTGTTTTCAATATGGGGAGACCAGGATTACTACCTTATCAATGTTGAAAGATGAGTATTTGGTGCTTAGCTTTTTGATTACCGAGGGGGTGGGGGGCATCATGAGAAGCTCTGTCTTCTCATCATTTAGGCATAACTAGAGCGTGGCCATCCATGATTGTATGGTCCTGTAGACCAAATTGAGCAAGGAGGAATCTTCCAGGTAGTGTCCAGAAAGGGGAGGGGGGGGGGGCGTACGATCTGTGTGTCATATGCATAATTCGTATAAGATATGCCAATGGAATCTAAGAGGGCGAATAAAGGTTTTGTGAATATGTTATACAAAGTTGGTGACACACAAGATCTTGTAGGACACCACAGGAGATGGGTGCTGGTGGTGCGCTGGCATTCTCAGCAAATATCCTCATGGATCTGTTCCCTATTAAGGGTGCAATCCAGGCTGGAGCTTCTGGAGAGAGGTTGACAGAGTTGGTTAGGTGCTGACCTAGGATGTTGTGGTCAGCCAGGTTGAAAGCAGCTCAGAGATCTAGGTGAAGTAGCAGGGCGGGTTTGCCTTCATCCCTAATTTCATCAATTTGGATTTTTATGTCGATAAGAGCCGATTCGGTCCCATGGCCTTGGCGGAATCCTAATTGACGCATGACCAAGATTTGGTCGACTTCCAGGTATCGCTGGATTTGTAGATCGGCTGCTCTGTCGAGGATTTTGAGTTGGAAGGGGGATATGTAATTGGGCGGTAGTTGGTAGGGATTGCATGGTCTAGTGTAGGTTTTTTGATGAGAGGGTAAACCCATGCTTCTCTCAGGCTAATGGGGACTAAACCAGTGGAGAAGGATGTATTGATAAAGGAGGTAATGAAGGGGGCTAGGATGTCTGAGCAATCTTTTATGAGACTCGTAGGACAAATATAGCATTTGCAATGAGAAGGTTTGAGGTCTTTAATGATGGCTTTGATTTCTTCTTCCAAGATATTAGAAAAGCGAAACATATGAGGGTCATGATAGATGTCAGTGGAAGGGGAGTGGCCGGTCCAAGGTTTTAGTGAGGGGTGGATCGTGGCTTGTTTAATAACAATTTTCTTTTGTAGGGTTTCAATTTCGGTAAGCATGGCGTTTTGGATATTGGAACACCATGTGACATCTTTGTGGTGGGAGGGATGGTTGGAGTTTCTAATTCCCTGAGAATGATGAAGATCTCACAGGTGTTAGAGTTGGCATTTGTAATACGGGCATTGTAGATGGAGAATTTGGCAGAGATGATGGCTTTTTTGTAGAAATTAGGGGCTGCTGTGTACAGTGACTTACTGGCCTCCGAAGGAGTTTTTTTTCTAGTTGGCTTCAGGTATCCACTTGTTGGTGCGGAATGTTTGTAGTTCAGGGCTAAACCACAAGTTTCTATGAGCGGATGGTTTAAATGTACGTAGCTTAAGTGGGGCTATGGTGTTGATAGCTGTGGTGAGTATTTCTGTGTTTTGGTTGGAGAGAGTGGTAGAGTCTTTGCAAAGGGGGGCTTGGGCAGGAGTGAGCTAAGCAGGGTTGCTAAGCTTTCTATTGTGAGGTTTTTGGAACTCCGGGCCAAGGTAGGGGGCAGTGAGATGGGCGTAGGCATGGATGGGATGATAGGTGAGATGGAGAATTGCACAGTGTTGTTGTGTGACCACGGGCAGGGGTTGTTGGAAAGGACAGGTACAGGGTCTCTTGTATTATGGCAGTGCTGGTTCCAAGTTTCCCCCAACTGATATCTCATGTCAGGAGGATTGTACCATGTTTGCCTTCAGACACTGTCTCTTCGCTTGTGGCAATGCTGGTTCCAAGGTTCCCCCAACTGGCATCCCAGGTCAGGAGACTTGTACCATGTTTGCCTTCTCACAATTTCTCTTGACTTATGGCAATGCTGGTTCCAAGTTTCCCCCAACCGATATCTCATGTCAGGAGAATTGTACCATGTTTGCCTTCAGACACTGTCTCTTCGCTTGTGGCAATGCTGGTTCCAAGTTTCCCCCAACTGGCATCCCAGGTCAGGAGACTTGTACCATGTTTGCCTTCTCACAATGGCTCTTGAGTTGTGGCAATGCTGGTTCCAAGATTCCCCCAACTGGCATCCCATGTCAGGAGTATTGTACCATGTTTGCCTTTTAATTAGTTTCGTTCGATTTCGGAAATTGTCCTTCAAACACTCTTCATCGTTTTCATGCATCCTGGGGCCCCTCTCACTCTCAGGCTGACTCACCGGTTTAGCGGGCTGTGGCTTCAAGAGTCCGTCGTGGGCCGGCTTTCCCTTCTAAGCAGAGGCACCTCTGGTTCCTGTGTCGTTTTTTGCTTCCTTCGCTGTTGGAACCTGCATGGCTCTGCAGGGCCTTGTCTCCCTTGCCTCTGCTGCGCTTCGTTCACCTTTTCTGTTACAACATCTCTTCGCTCCGATTCAGAATGCTGCCACCCTGCTGCAGGCAAACTTTTACCGTTCTCTCTGCGGCTCTTCTCCCTTGCTACCGGTCTCGATTCCTGCTCTGCATACTCAGCAGTGCCTCTCCTTCCTTTCTTCTCGATCCTCCAGCTGCAAACCACCTTCGGATTTAAATGTCCTGCGCAGCTGATTTAGCCTGGGACGACTAGACTGTACTTCACGCTCAAAGTTACATTTCATCCACATTGGCTCTCTGGGAATTGGAGTCCATACATTTTCTAGGCTTCTCGGGGCAATATGGTTTTAAGTACTTGTTGGAATAGTATTTGTTAGAACCAGGAGCTGTTATGTGACTATTATGGGCCTCATCACGTGTTGGACGGTAGCCCTTAAATGCAGCAGTAATGTTGTTACCGCCGCATTTAGCTCTCCGCCTAGTCTCGAGTCTGGCGTGTTTACCCCCAGCTTAGAGTTGGGGGTAAACACGCCTGAAAAATGCAAAATGCGCAGTAATTGTCCGGAAAATTCCCTATTGGGTCCAATGGGGTGTAACGGTTAGCGCCCAATCCGTGATCTGGCGGTAATGCCGCTGGAGGGGTGGACGCTAACTCAAATAAAGATAGGTGGTATCCCAGTCAGGATACCGCCCGACTCGTGATGAAGCCCTATGTGTAGTGATGTTTTGCTCAGAGCTCCTGTCGAAATAAAACTCTTTAATAATCGAGGGATGTTGAGTGTAAACCATGCATACCTGAGGAGTAAATGTTATTACGCTGGGGTAGATTTTTCACACACTCTGGTTTGGGTTTTAACATGGGATGGTTTGGTAAAATGACAACATGCCATCAGGTATTTAGGGATTGGTTTTTTTCCTCATATAGAGAAGAATACTGCATCTCTCCTACAGATGTCATCACATATCCCTGACAGCCATCTCCTCCCATGTGATCCTCCCTCATAATGCCATCGCCAGGGTCAGGATCAGGTAGAGGCTGCCTTCCCCTGACCACATGGGAGGAGACTTTGATCACTGGGGATCAGTGATTACTCCGCAGGATTCATCACAGTTCACAATGTCTCTGGTTTTCAAGACATTCATTTAAGCATGAATATGTGGGTCTGAAAGCAGGTCACATCAGCTATGCAGGGTAGGGATAGAAATGTGGAGTTGGTGCATTGGTTATAACCTGCTCACCATAGCTGCCATCTTGCAGGGAAATTGAACATGCAAGCAGATGCTCACAGCAGGCTCAGTCATGCTTCCTGCTAGTGATACAATAAGGACAATGTGCCAAATCCTATACTTGACCTCATGGGAGATCGGATTCCTTTACCCGTTGCTTAGAAAGACAGTGCAAGACCCCAAGCAGTCTTTTGAGGATATTTAAGCTCTTCTCTTCACTATTTTGATTACTTTGTTTCCTTTAGCTGTATACCGACTTACGGTCGTATTGTGACGTGTTTTCGTTTATTTCATTAGCCTTAGGGTTCCCAGCATTTTAGTATATTTTATAAGCTTTATTGTATATTTTAGATTGCTCCGTCATTTTTATATTAAATTGTTTTCAGGAACACCTAATTTGAGTCTCAGCTGTATTAGACCTTACCATAGTGTTTTATATTTTATTTTATCTGTCTTAGTGTTAAAGATGGCGTCACTAGGGCGCAGCGTACCTGTTCGTCCGGAAGTCGGCTTAGTAGATGATGCCAGAATGCCAGAAGTTCTGTGGTGATGTGAGAGTGACACAAGGAACCAGCCCAACTCCCGTCCAAATGGATACTGGACTGGAGGTGAACCAGCTCCCGATGCCACAGGTTAGCTCACCCCTGATTAATGTGGCATCAGGACAGTGCAAGCACTGACAGGGGGAGCCTGATAGTCTTTGGCTAGAAGTTCTTTGTAGACAACCGGAGCAAGAAGAGTTGCGAGTCGAATCCAGGAGCAGGAATCCAGGAGGCAGCAGAATGCAAGGGAAGGCGGGAAGGCAAGGGGACCAAGGAGGACCAAGAACCCAGAGGAAGGAACCGAGAACAACTGAGAAGGGGGGAACCACCCCAGCAGGAAGGGAGCAAGGAGAAGGGAACCAGGGAGACCCCCTACCCGGGTAAGGAAGGGCAGGTCTAATACAGAAGGAACTGGAAAAAACCAGGCAGGACAGAGCGGAACTCAGGTCAAGGCAAGAGCAAAACAACGATCCGGTCAGACCACGTTGAGACGCGGTTTGATCAAACCGCCGGGCTCCTTAAGTAGGGCCTCCCACACCCGAGAGGCTTGGAACGCAAGCCGTGCTGTTTCCCAGGTGCTGGGAGGCCCAAAGCGAGGCTTGGGCCGCAAACCGGCCAGGAGCCGAGAGCATCGTGTACCGCGCATGCGCGGAAAGCGGGAAGGGGTCGGTCGCGCATGCGCGGAACGGCACGCCCCGGGAACCCGGAAGAGCACGGTACCCGGAGCGGCCGACCGCGTACGCGCGAGACCAAGCATCCCGAAGAGCCAGGAGCAACCGGTACCCAGGACCGCCCCGTACCCCCCAGGCGAAAGCGGGGGTAAACCCTCCAAGGCGTGGCACGCCGCATCAGGTAAGTGGGCTGGAACAAGCCCGGGTTGGGCGGCGTGACACCATGCCCCCTCCCAGAAAGACCCGGGGCCCCAGGCTTCCAGGGAAACCGGAGAAAAAAGTCACGGACAAGGCGAGGTGCATGCACGAAACCGTGCGGTTCCCAGGTACGGTCACAAGCAGGATAACCCTTCCAATCTACCAGAAACTGGAGCACAGCTCGACGAATCCGGGAGTCACATATCTCCTGCACTTCGAATTCCGGAACCCCCTGAACCTGGATTGAGGCTGGACGTGGACTGGAACGTCCAAACGTGTCTTTCACAAAGGGTTTTAACAGGGAAACGTGAAAGACTGGGTGTACCCGCCAAGATTGGGGCAATACCAATCGAAAAGCTACTGCAGATATGCACTTGGAAATCTTGAAAGGCCCAAAAAACCGAGGTGCCAGTTTAATGGGCAGATTACGTACAGGTAAGTTCTTGGACGACAACCAAACCTGATCTCCCACCTGAAATCTGGGTTCAATGGTCCTTCCCTGGTTAGCCTGCTCCCTCATGCGCTGTTGTGCATCTGCCAGAGCACTCCGAGCCAAATCATGCTGCTTCTGGATAATGCGGATCATCTGGTCAGCCGATGGGACGGCACTGGGTGGCACAGGACTAAAGGGAAACAGCTTAGGATGCTGTCCGGTAGAGCAAATATAAGGACTGACACCAGTGGCCGCGTGGGTTGCATTGTTGTAGGAAACTTCCGCCAAATCCAGGTACTTCATCTAGTTGGATTGGGTGGCGTTAGCATAGCAACGTAAGTATTGCTCCAAGGTCTGATTCGTTCTTTCAGTCTGCCCATTAGTCTGCGGGTGATAACCCGAACTCAGAGCTCTGCGTATTCCAAGGTGGCTGCACAACTGACGCCAAAAGGAGGAGAGGAACTGAGACCCACGATCCAAAATGATCTTCTCTGGTAACCCATGTAAACAGTAGATGTGATGCAGAAAAGCCAAAGCCATTTGAGAGGAAGTAGGAATCCTGGAAAAGGGAATGAAATGCGCAGACTTAGTGAAACAATCCACCACTACCATGATGCAGGTGTGTCCCTCTGATGGTGGAAGCTCGACGATAAAATCAGTGGCTATGGTATGCCAGGGATAGGGTGGTAGTTCAGTGGGTCTGAGCAACCCCAAAGGTCTTCTCCTGGGCGTCTTGGTCTGGGCGCAAACTGGGCAGCTCTCCACGTATAGTTTGGTTTCCTTAGCCCAACCCGGCCACCAGAACTGCCTGGCAATCAACTCCTGGGTCGCCTTGATGCCACGATGACCTCCTACTTGCGAATCATGGAACCCATGGAGAATGTCCAAGCGAAGAGATCTCGATGCTATGTACAACCGGTGTAGGAAGAAAAGAAAACCTTCACGTTCCGTGATTTGTGGAGGTTTCAGTAGATCTGTGCGGTCTGGGTCTGTCTGAGTCTCTTGGAAGATCTTCTGCAAATGAGGAGAGATCGTGAGAAGAAAGTGCTTGGGGGAAATCAATGGAATGGGTTGGTTGACCTCCTCCACCTCTCTTTCCAAGGAGCGGGATAAAGCATCGGCTTTTAGGTTCCGGGCACTAGGAATGTACGTGATGTTGAAATCGTAGTGGGAGAAAAAAAAGGCCCATCGAGCTTGACGGGCGGTATGACACTGCAAAGATCGCAAGTACTGCAGGTTGCGGTGGTCGGTGCGGACTTCTACTGAAAAGCGACCACCAAGCAAATGATGCCTCCATTCCTCAAACGCTGTCTTGATTGCCAATAGCTCTCTTTCTATGACTGAGTAGTTCTGTTCGCAAGGAGAGAGTTTGCGTGAGTAATAGGCCACAGGATGTTCACCACCCGTAGAGGGATGTTTCTGCAACAGGACTGCGCCAACAGCAAAGCTGGAAGCATCGGCTTCGACGATGTAAGGCATCTCATCATTGGGGTGACAAAGTACAGGTGCAGTACAGAATGCTGACTTCAAGGCATCGAACGCCACTGATGCCTCAGTATCCCAGAGGTAGGGTATCTTCACACTGGTCAGACGCGTCAATGGAGCTGTGAGACGTGAAAATTGCGGAATGAAACGCCGATAAAAGTTTGCGAATCCCAGAAATCGCTGAAGTGATCTCACGTCCTGTGGTTGTTTCCAGTTCTGAATAGCCCGGACCTTACCGGAATCCATGCTAATTACTGTACAAGTGATTACATATCCCAGGAATTCCATCTCATCCCGATGAAAGGAACATTTCTCAGCCTTGGCAAACAGATGATGTTGTAACAATCGTTGAAGAACTACACGAACGTGGGAGATGTGTTCCTCTAGGTTGTCGGAGTAGATCAAGATGTCATCTAAATACACCCAAACAGAGATGCCAATTAAGTCGCTGAAAACATAGTCCATAAACCGTTGGAAGACAGCCGGGGCGTTACACAGCCCAAAGGGCATTACCCTGTATTCATAGTGCCCGAAAGGTGTCTTGAAAGCCGTCTTCCATTCATCTCCCTCTTTGATTCTGACGAGATGATAGGCTCCGCGGAGGTCTAATTTAGTAAAGACCCTGGCTGAACGTAAGGACTCCATGATATTCCGGATCAATGGTAACGGGTACCTGTCTTTAAGGGTGATGTCGTTCAGTTGGCGGTAGTCAATACAAGGCCGTAAGGAGCCTTCCTTTTTCTTCACAAAAAACAATGGGAAACCTGCAGGTGACTTGGAAGGAACGATGTATCCTTTCTTGATGCAATCATCGAGATAATCCCAGAGGACCTGTTTTTCAGACTGGGTGAGGGCATACACCTTTCCATGTGGCATCACGGCTCCGGAAACCAAGTCTATGGAGCAGTCAAAAGGCCTGTGAGGCGGCAGTGCGATGTCCCTTGGTTCGGAGAATACAGACATCAAGTCAGCATATTCAGACGGTATCATAGACAAGGAACACAAACCAGATGATTCTCTACCTGGGACTAAGGCTGTCGAGACGGACGTCTCTGAGGACGTGTTAGGGCTGCAGCATTCTTGAAGGCAAAAAGAGGAGGTGAACACCAAAGTACGTGTCTCCCAGTTTATTGTGGGGTTGTGTCGCTGAAGCCAAGGTAGCCCCAAGAGCACTTGATATGAAGGTGTCCTTATAACATCCAGCGCGATTCTCTCCTCATGTCCTTTGATGCGTAACAACATACCCACAGTATGTAGTCGTATGGGGCCAGAAGCCAATGGGGTTCCATCAATGACTTCTACTGGAATCGCTTCTTCTTTGGTAAGCAATGGTATGCCGTTGTTGATGGCAAAGCGCTCATCGATGTAGTTCCCAGAGGCCCCACAATCCAATAATCCATGGATCTCGACTGTCTTATTCAGCCACTTGAGACTGACCTTCAGAATCATTAGGACTGCAGGCAACATGGGTGGAAACACAGATTCAGGGCAGGAAAGGACTGGTGGTTTAATCAGACCTGTCGGGGCCTTTCCGGAGCACGACAGGTCACCTAGTTTCCCCCTTTCTTGATTGGTCGTAGAGGACAAGTACCCAGAAAATGACCTGCGGCTCCGCAGTACAAACATAGGCGTTGGCTTCTCCTCCGCTTCTTTTCTTCCTCAGACAAAGGGCCCCTTACGGGCCCCTTACGGCGCCTAGCTGCATAGGTTCTTGAGTGGTGTTCGAGGAATTGGAGGTCTGAGGTCCGATTTCTCAAAACGGCGCCTTTCGCCTCTTCTCTCAGCCAATCTCTGATCAATCTTTAGCACCTGTTCAATGAGCTTCTGTAGATCTTCGGGTTCAGGAATGTGTAACAGCTCGTCCTTGTACTCTTCTCTTAACCCACGGCGAAACAAGGTCTTCTGTGTTATCTCAGGCCATTGGGAATCAGTTGCTAGTTGGCGAAAACGGCCTATATAAGAGATTATGTCTGTGTTGGCTTGTTTTATATCCATTAACTGATTCTGTGCTGCTGAAGCCAGATTGGGGGACTGAAACACTTCCAGAAATGCCTTTTCAAAGGCCACAAAATCACAGAGAATGGGACTGTTAGAAACCACAAGCGGTGTCACCCAAGCAAGAGCGTTGCCAGACAAATTGCCCAAAATATATCCAATCTTGGCTTTATCGTTATTGAAGTGGGCTGAACGATACAGGAAATGTATCCGGCAATGATTGCAGAATTCCCCCACACGTCTGGGGTCTCCATCGAACTTGATGGGAGTGGTGTGTGCCATAGCGCTCTCAGGTGGAGGAACACCATTTGAGCTCTGGGTTACCATCTGGCGTAGGGTTTGGTTCTCCTGGCGGAGTGCAATCATCTCAGCACGTAAGGCCTGCATCTCATCACGAAGACTGGTGTCCTCATCCATCTCCGATTCCGAAGAGCCGGAAGCCTGGCGTCTCAATCTGTTAAAGATGGCGTCACTAGGGCGCAGCGTACCTGTTCGTCCGGAAGTCGGCTTAGTAGATGATGCCAGAATGCCAGAAGTTCTGTGGTGATGTGAGAGTGACACAAGGAACCAGCCCAACTCCCGTCCAAATGGATACTGGACTGGAGGTGAACCAGCTCCCGATGCCACAGGTTAGCTCACCCCTGATTAATGTGGCATCAGGACAGTGCAAGCACTGACAGGGGGAGCCTGATAGTCTTTGGCTAGAAGTTCTTTGTAGACAACTGGAGCAAGAAGAGTTGCGAGTCGAATCCAGGAGCAGGAATCCAGGAGGCAGCAGAATGCAAGGGAAGGCGGGAAGGCAAGGGGACCAAGGAGGACCAAGAACCCCCAGAGGAAGGAACAGAGAACAACTGAGAAGGGGGGAACCACCCCAGCAGGAAGGGAGCAAGGAGAAGGGAACCAGGGAGACCCCCTACCCGGGCAAGGAAGGGCAGGTCTAATACAGAAGGAACTGGAAAAAAACAGGCAGGACAGAGCGGAACTCAGGTCAAGGCAAGAGCAAAACAACGATCCGGTCAGACCACGTTGAGACGCGGTTTGATCAAACCGCCGGGCTCCTTAAGTAGGGCCTCCCACACCCGAGAGGCTTGGAACGCAAGCCGTGCTGTTTCCCAGGTGCTGGGAGGCCCAAAGCGAGGCTTGGGCCGCAAACCGGCCAGGAGCCGAGAGCATCGTGTACCGCGCATGCGCGGAAAGCGGGAAGGGGTCGGCCGTGCATGCGCGGAACGGCACGCCCCGGGAACCCGGAAGAGCGCGGGACCCGGAGCGGCCGACCGCGTACGCGCGAGACCAAGCGTCCCGAAGAGCCAGGAGCAACCGGTACCCAGGACCGCCCCGTACCCCCCAGGCGAAAGCGGGGGTAAACCCTCCAAGGCGTGGCACGCCGCATCAGGTAAGTGGGCTGGAACAAGCCCGGGTTGGGCGGCGTGACACTTAGCCGTTAACGCTGTATCACAATATCAGTACGTGTATACAGTAGAAGGCAGCCTTACAGATTACATTCCCCAGAGGGCTTGGCGGCTCCTGCGTGTTTAGATTTGCAGAACAGGCGCGAGAGCGCTGGCGCAAGACCCCAAGCGGTCTGTGACGGTCCGTGAAGGACCTGAAGAAAGGAAGTCTCGGTCTCTTTGCCATGGGCATCACTGAAGTACTGGCTGCAATAGCTGCTTCTAGAACAATTTTTGACAACAGTAAATCAACACCGGACCCCAGAAACATGGTAACTCTTTCAATGGGTGATGAGAGTAGCTACCCCCAGGAACAAAGTATTTTCACATTGCCATGTGACAATTTAGAAGGAATAGCAGATGGTTGGGTAATGAAGGAGGCCGTGGTCTTTTCTGACTCTGACAGCCTTTTGGAGGGTGCTCCTGATTCAGAAAAAATCCAGTTTGACCCAATATCAGGTCAGGTAGCTTTACTCCTCCCTTGTGAGCTGTCCACCGCTCAGGAGAGTGCTTATACTAAAAATGGCTACATTCATAAGCAAAACACTGTCTATGATATACAGACGGGTGACTGTAAGCCCCACCGAGTCCTCTTACTTAATACAAGATCCATAGTGAAGTACGCTGTTGAAATAGCGGAATATATATCTGCGAGAGATCTAGATATCTGCACTCTAACCGAGACTTGGATGCATGAGGCCGCAGGCCCATCCCTGACCCTTTCTACTCCCAAAGATTATATTATCTTATGTGCCAATAGGGATAATCGGAGGTGGGGGTGGCAATTATATAGAAAAAAAACTTGATGTTTGGAAGCATGATATTCAAGGCCCTAGTGGGTGCAAGACCCTCTGTCTTAAAATTAGAATGGATGCCTCCACCACAGTGAATAGCTTGTTGATATATCGTTCCCCCTAACACCATGCCAGACTTCGTCGCACAATTTAACAGCCTGGTCCTGTCCGAACTAAAAGGTACGGCCAAATGGCATATAATGGCAGAATTCAGTCTTAAAGATCTAACAGCCAGAGAACTTGTTAGATTCAAGAAGGCTTTGGGCATCTTACAACATATAGATCAGCCCACACACTCATATACTGGATTGGGTACTTTCACTTAATTTAAAGATCAACTTAGACGAGAAATAGCAGTGGAACAATAAGGATGACTAAGACCGGTAAACTAAAGCAACAGCCTAGACTTTGGAGGCTATGCAATCATGCAGGTTTAAAGCGGCTTCCGGTAGAGCGGACGTGGATAAGGAGAGTATAGAAATACAGATGCTGGACTGCACCGCAACCTGTGCCGACACCACTGAAGAGAACCACGCCGTAGAAGACAAGTGTGTAAGCAAGCCCGAACGTGGGAAAGAGTAGCCCGTGTGCAGACGGATTGCCATTTGAGAATAGAAGGCAGCGGGAACCGAGCACTGTAGAAAGGAACAAAGCGAGAGTGCAGCGACTGTCCAGACGCACACTGTGCAAGCAAGTTGAGAAGACCCAGAGAGAAGGAACGCAAGAAGCAACCAGTAAGCCCGACGGGTTACCAGGTTGCCTGCAAGCATATGCTGCTCCTTAAGAATAACACAGAAGGAAGGGAACCGAAGTGAGATATCACAGAGAACAACCGGAAAGCCCAGAGAAGAAACAAAGGAAGGCTAATGAAGAAGTTAGTATATTTGTGAAGCGAACTATGAACAGGTTGTCAAACCCATGTCTCAAAGCCAAGTGTGAAGTAAAAGGGAATGCTTTTGGAAAAGGGACAAAGAACCCTTTGATGAAATAGGAAGTGAATATTCAAAAGAACTGTGTGAAACAAGAGTGGGCAAGTCAGAAGTGGGCTAATGTTTTATGGATAAAAAGGAAAAGTCATAAAATAAAGTCCTGGCAGTCGAGTATACCAGGTGAAGCTGAGTGTTTGTTAAATAAAGTCCTGGAAGGAGAGTACACGAGGTGAAGAAAAGTGTTTGAAAAACTGCATGAAAGCCCTGGCAGGGGAATACTCCAGGCAACCTAAAGTGTCTGTACAAGTATAATATAAAGGGGCGGGAGTGACGGCAGAGTGTTTGGTGCGGCGAAGGAGAAGGAGTAGGAGATAGTAGCTGTTGGCAGAAGTTCAAGTCCGTCATTCGTGTTTATTGCACTGAGGCAGAGTTTCCTGCACGTAATCCCTGTCTGGGACCGGAGCGAGGCGGAGTGGCATCAGAATGTTTGGTGTTTGACGGATGGTGGATTCAATCTCTGTCACTCGTTTGCGAGAAGCAAGTCAACTGCTTCTGTTGGAGGCGTGCGCCAACGATCCAAGGTGAACGCTTTTTCTTGATCTCCCTTTGCTTCACCCTCTTGCCCACTGGTGAAATGTTTGTTTGCATCGTGCTCTTGCTGGATTACATTTGGGTCCACCTGCACACTCCTTGTTCGCAAAGAGCAGCAATAGTGGGGGAGAGTTCATAGATCTACCCTCCGAGCTGTGTTTATCTGCTCCGTCTTCTGCCTCACATCTTCACCGTTTGCCTGCCATCTACGAATAGTGGTCCCGTGTGAGAGAGGGGCTGAGACTCACTCTTTGAGCTGTATTTCAAGAACACAGCGGTGACTGACGGGTGGGAGCCTGTGCCTCACTCTTTGAACCGCTCTTTTTTATAATAGCGTTGACTGCAGAGCAGAGGTTTTTCCCCTCACTCTCTGACCCGCATGTTGGGTGGTTAGGCCACCTGCCCCACTCTTTGAGACGCTCTCTTTTGGACAAGCAGTGACTGCAGGGTGATATATGATATGGCATTTGTAACGCGCCTACACACGTGTTTCAAGGCGCAACAAGGCAAGGAAGGGAGGACAGAGACAACGCTCTTACTAGGCCAAGTGACATTGAGATTGTGCAAGTGCAGGGGAGGGGGAGGGTAAAAGTGCCAGGGGAAAGGGGAGGGGCAGTGCTGTACATGGCATCAAAACAATAACAAGAAGTGCGGCCAGCAGGTGGCACTGACTACTGACGGCTGTAGAAGAGCTGGAGAAGGAAGGAGGCACTGTGCAGGGGAGCTTGTATGAACCATCCACAAACAGCATTACTGACACAATGAAACACAAGGGCTTACAGAAAGGTTGCAAGGCTTCTTATAACACTCAGAAAGGTCAACGAGTATACAGCTTATTTAAATGTGCACCCCTATGAGCCCCCTCTAAGGGAACAAAAATGAATGGGTCAACCAAGAATGCCAAACTGTAGCTGGTATCCCTGAACACTGATTAGAGGTCAGTTTTGTCAGGGAGGTGCAAATTGGGAAGCCCGCAGGCCTGCTCCCAACCATAACTTGGGATTAAGCCAGCTCTTCAAGAGGATTCCGACAAGAAGGGTGGCCCCCAACAACAGCGTACTCAAGACCTAGCATTTACCTCTTGTCCAGAGACGGCATCCAATAATCACATTTTAACCAAGGAAGTGATCACGCAAATAGTGCCTCAGATCCTAAGACAAGATCGATCCCAGATAACCACTGACCAACTGGGTGCAAGTTCACGGACTACCGCGCCTCAACTTTTGGTTGCAGAGACAATTTCTTATTTGGGTGGCCAGACTTCAGGGACGGGCTTTCCGTTTAGCATTGATGAATTGCAGAGAACCTCTGTATACGCTCCCATAATTGGCGCTAGTTGGCGGAGGCCATAAGGGGAAAAGTAGCCTTCCCTGATGACCCAAGCCTCTCCCTGAAATACATGTTTGATAGAGGTGGTCCTTCCTCTCTTAATAGGATATGAGTCTTGGCCCTCTTTAATGAAATCCCTACCCTGTGCCTAACTGCCTCTAAAGACATTAAGCTAGTGGACTTTCACCACCCTCACAGATATGATCATGTGCGGTTGGTTATTCCATCCCTTATTGTCTGTTGTGCTGCTAAAAGAAGCTCCCACCTTAAATAGATTGGGTTACAACCTCTTTCCCAGTGTAATTAAATCTTTGATCGTGAGAAAGGCCTCCCCACATGAAACAGTTCTGGGGGGCATAGTTCAGGCTAATATCAAATTCGAGAAGAGACCAAAAGCAGAAATTGTTCCAGTGTAGAGGAGGGAGACCGGCGCTGGCTAGCCCTGTCATTGAGAGACTCCATGAGACAACTCAAAGAAATAAAGGGTCTGCTTTAGAAAACCAGTGACCTCTCTATAGTCTCCTGGAACGCAAGAGGTTTCTCCTCCCTTTTGTCTGATACTTCTCTGTGTGGTTTCTTGCAAACGTTTACTTTTATTTTGCTTCCTGAAACATGGTTGGTCCATTCACCAGTGTTTGATGGATACTCTATTGAAGTTGTTCCTGCCACCCAAGGCCCAAGAAGGTGCCCAGCAGGTGGCTTCATGGTAGCAATTTGTAATGTTTTTAGGTTATTCAATCATCCGATATTTGGCCCCATCAAGGGGTATATTCGCAGTCTTCATTAGAGTGACGGAGGATAGCCCCTTTAGAAACCTCTTATTACTGAATATTTACTGGAATCGTATAATGGACCTCGTCTGCTTTCTTCAGAAAATAAACTCTATATTAGAAGAATGGTTCGCTTGTTTCCCTGGTGGCCAGGTGATAGTGGGTGGGGATTTTAACATGATTGCACATCTCTGCAAGCGTCACCCCCGATATGGACCATTACTTGAGTACAAGCAATTATGCTGCCGGCAGAAAAGCTACGCAGGGAAAGAAATTACGCAGAACATTGGAGACCTGGGTCTGTGTGCTTTGAACGAAACATTAGAAGTAAATGGAGTTGGACAGTCGACTTGGCATGGGAGGGACTGTGCATCAGCCGTAGACTTTGTCTTTGTCCCTCACTCCCTCTTGGTGACCTGTAAAAAATTTGAAATACTTCCGAATGCCTCCAATAATCACAGCATGTTAACCTCTCATTTTGTCTGTCCAGGACAGAACCAGCCATTTTCTGTAAGGGCCCACACATTGACAGTTAACACAAAATGCACGAGATTAAGATGGCACGAGAGAAACATTGATACATTTAATGTGATGTCTCATAATTTTAGGAACTGCCCATACGAGTACAAGCTTTCAATTTTTTTCAACTATCACATTTGAAAAGCATATTGAATCCATAACAGGGTGCGCCTGCAAAAGTAGCTCGGGAGCTTGAACAAAAGAAATCACCCCCATAAGTTTGATGCACATGTCCGTCAATAGAAGAGAACTGCGTGTCAAAGAATCTGAGTGCTATTGAATAACGCAAGCCTAGATATTGAGGTCTTTACTAATACAATCAAGTCAATAAAACAAAATTTGAAAAATCTGATGAAAAGCTATAGACATCTGCTGATCAACAGGATGGAGAGGGGATGCAGGTGGTCTTAAGTACAAAAGAAACCTCTTGCAATTTCCCAAAGCTGATAAACAACATAGAATTAAATCAATCAGTTGTTCAAAGCAACCCGATCTCTAAAGCAGCCTGGACAGCTCATTTTGTGGAGCTCTGCGGTGGGAAGAACCCATATCTATCTGGCCGGGAGTTCACAACTGATTGGTCTTTGTGTTTCACAATAGACGATATTGAAGGGTGCATTAACAAGGCCAGCACTTCCCGCGCAAGCGGGCCAAACCTCATGGCCAATAAAATATTCAAAAATGACATCTGGCTATGGGCTCGTGTTCTATTCATATTCTTTCAAGTCATTATGACCTCCAGATCCTTTCCTCCATCCTGGCAACAGGCGTACTTTATTCCTATTTATAAAAAAAATGACAAATTGTCCCCCCTAAAATACCATCCAATAACACTATTGGACGCGGATGCAAACATTTTCGCTGCCCTGATTCTAGAGAAATTAGAAAACTGGTGTGGTTCATTGAACATACTGCAGAGGTCACAAATTGTCTTTCGCAAACAAATGGGTACTGATTGTGGTGGACTCTTAATGTCTTACGTGCAGAATCTGCCATAGAGAGATGACACCTCACCTGTATATGCCGTCTTCATGGATTTATTCTTATCTTTTGATCTTGCAGATCAGTGGATTTTATGGACCAAGCTGCACAATCTGGGCTGTCCTAAGGGTTTATTAAACATTCTGATATACATACATGACGACACCTCCATGCAAGTTTGTTTAAATAACGAGGGCTCTATGTCCACTCCTATTCCCACTTGCAAGGTCCTAAGACAGGGTTATATTCTGGCCTCGTGCCTCTTCAACCATTATTTTTCTGACATTGGGGAGCGCCTTACAAGGGCGACTTTGGTCCTGCTAAAAATTAGGCACTCCTGTGTCTCTTGGGTGGCTTATGGTGACGATTTTGTGCTTTTCAACTGCACCCACATTAGCCTGCAGAGGCTCATCGATGCTTTCACCCTCTACATTGATCAAAATGAGGATTAATCCCAAAAAGACAATGGTTCTAAAGTTTTGCAAGAGTATGCTTCATCTAGGCTACCCTATTGTCACCCATCCATCGAAAGCTTTTTATAGGAACTATCTTCACCAGAAAGCAGTCCTGTTGTCTGCACAGATGTGTAGAGTTGACAGGAAATATGGGAAATGTTCCCTACTTCCAGTCCTGACATTTTATCAAGGAAAGATGATCCTGAAATTGAACTATGGGGCGGAAACCTTCCCTGACTGGTTGATCGATGAGCTGATGTCTATGAAGCTTGTTTATGGCAGAAGGTTTTTAACTTTTTGCCCCTTTAGCACTTCCTCATCAGCGATTCACTTCGATTTAGGCATCTTATCTTTGGCAAGTATTGCACGATGGAAACAATTGGCGCTATGCAGAAAATTTCAAACTGCCTCTGATCAACAATTTTATTCCATATTCAGGAAGGTTGACGATTGGAATACTGACGCTATGGAAAATGTTTCTATTCACTGTGCCCAACCAATTGTTACTTTCTTTAGACCTTAGCTTGGACACCTTATTGCTAACCCTGTTAAGATGAGGAAAAATATCTATTTGAATGACTGGATTTGAACCAGAGAAAATATTTTACAAGCATCTCTGTCTTAATCACAAAAGCTTGGGCACTATGGAATTATATTTGAGAGTATTTCCCTCTAAAAAAATGTGAAATAACTTCATGCGTTTTCACATGAATGTCTATTTAACTAAAGAGATCATCCTAATTACAAGTTGCGATGTGAGAGATACCTCCGTCTGCAGATACTGTCATATAAGTACCAACAAAGAAAACCTAAAACCTATGTCGTCTACTCATAGCCCTTTTGGCAGAGCATATCTCCCACTTTTATAAGTTCTTTTTAAACACAGAACAGGTGCAGCCAGACTATGCTTTGACAGAACATGCTCTGTGGGGAAATCAATTTCCTTGAAGCTGGCCGTGTTGAGATTTATGAAAAAATGTATGCAAATTGTACGATTCATTTTAGTTTGTCACTCGTCTGACCATCTAAAATACTATCAATTTTTGAACATTATGCATTAATATAAAAGTTACGACCTTTGAGAATTATATGCCATTTACATGAGCAATTTTAGCTTCTTATGTTACAGCACATTTTATAATATTTGAGGGTGAATTTTTGAGGATTTGAGGGAGACTTTTAGCTTTCACATGTCTGAGTATCATACTAATGCAAAAGGTTTTAAGCATCTAACATTTTAAAATTCGCTCCATGGTGCATGCCATCTCCTTTTGCATCTAATGATTTATCTATAGATTTTAAATTGTATTTTAAACTCTTGAAAATGTATTGTATTGAGAATATGTTGTAAACGTTTACTGTTTAACCTAACCATATACAATGAAATAAATATAATATAATATAAAAGAATCTTAAGGAAGACCCATGCCCTTGAGATTGTGAAATGTTCTGAATTTATAAGAAGAGCCTGGCTAGGAGGGTGATAGGTGATCTGCGAGTCTGGGACCCACATCTAAATTATATTTAAGTGGAAGGAGAATCCATAGGAAGATACATGCCCTTAGGATTTGAATTATATTAAAGATGAAGGGAAGCCTGAGGAAAGAAGCTATTTCTTTGCAAATTGTGAGCACAATAAGAGGAGGGATTGATCCTCTTCGGTTCTAAGGAACTTGAGTATTCTTTATTTTATATTTTACACATTAGTACAAGGAATCTGGGGATGGGAGCCATTCCCTGGAACTGTGAATATTGTCCATTTGAAACCTTTTAGTTGGATTTGGACTTTTGTGTTGGATTGGCACATTTGTGCACCTTTGAGAATCAGAGACACTACGCTTTGCACCTTAGAGTTAGTTTTAGAGTGTGAGGGCCAGAATAGTATTCCGAGCACAAGACATATTTTTGCTTTGGACATCTTGACAAAGTACAAACCCATTAGTTTTGGTTGAGGTTGGGAAATACCTTTTAGATTAGGGATAGTGAGGCATTTTCCAATCCCCATTTGTTTCAATACATGTTTATAACCAAAAACCAGGATTCCTCTGTGTCCGCGTCTCATTCCTGGCTCCTCACACCCCATGACAGTTTGGAGTTCAGCTTTGGTGGCTAGATGACCTGGATTTGTAGATGGGATTTCCATGGCAGTGTATCATGACTGTGACCACATCGTTTTTCACCCTCATGACTATGACCACCATTTACTTGTTTCACATTTTGCAAAATGTGTATTCTTGCAACTCTTCCCCACTCCCATACTGGATATCATTCTTGTGAGGCATAGGAAACTGACAACCACAGAACTTTTCACCAACACATTCATAGACCCTACAGTATGCAATTGACCCACCGAGATCCTGACTTCCAGCAATTTTTGATTAAATACAAAACGCTTTCTTCTTAAAAGAACAATCGGAGCACTAGACGGTAACGGGCGCTAAACAAGGACTCGAGAAGACAACATATTCTGCTTGCAGCAACTGAAAGGCTACTCTCGAGCCATACTTCAGAATAAAAGTCTTTCTGCATAAACGCATAGCTAACCCAATAACCCTGCTGCTGCACCTTTCAAGATTTACAAGGAACTAAGATTATCTCTTCAGTGTACATCTGCCTCTGCTCATTCCCAGGTTTTAGCTGACTTATAATTTTTCTGACCGGAAAATGCATTCAACACACTATCTACGGTTGGACCGGATCCCACATCACCCGAGCCCAGGGGTCAAGGTCAAAACCACCTTTGCGTCCTTCAAACCTTTCTCCTAAACCAATCACATCCTTACGGTCAAATTAATGACTGGCTCCATGGAGCCAGCACTACCTCTGACCTGGCACGACCATTAAATAGAAGATTGCCTCCATAGCAACTTCAGAGAGTTGTTTGAGCTGCGCTTGGAATTACACTGTGAAGTTAACCTGAAACTTGTAGCCACTGTTGAAGGTCTTCCTTGGTGACTGCAGCAGGCGCTGATGATTGTTCCGCCACCATAACTGGGTAACAATTTTCGGATTACGCTCAGTGTGTGCCTCCAACTGCAGCTAGTCCGACTGTATGGGTTTCTTTTATATAGATTTTGGAGAGTTAGAGCGATTAAGCAGAACCATTCACCATGCGGACCCCACATGCAATCCCAACAAGCAATATTTATTGTTAGTACGCAAAGATCATCAGCAAGTGGTTGTCAACAGGACCTGTGCGTTGTGACATGGAGAATGTCCAGAACAGCCGCAGCCTCCCTATGTAAATTAAAATGGTGTGCTCCCCACATGCAGTATACGATCTGGCATCCGTGAGAGTCCATGCGTCAGACTCCACCAGGGGCGACACTAAATAAAGAATGGTAGACTGTGATCATTGCAGTCTCATGACTCCACTAGAGATCCAGCACATAGCCTCAAATAAGGCAGTTTGAAGGGAGAAGCTGGACAAATGTAAACGGATACCCTGCTGAGCCTCTACATTAAATCAGAAGGAAGGGCCTCTCAAACTGATCAGCTCTATTTTGCTTTTCCACACCGCCTCATATCTTATTGGGGGTCGTAGCTTTCCCCTCACTCACCTTGGGGTACAGTGAGGACGACGCAATGGGTCACCTTCCACCACAGTTTTGTCAGTCCCCAACTTGCAGGATCTCCCATTGTAACGAAGATCTGGCTAGGGCCCAATCATTCTGCCTATAGACTATTTGATTCATTGTGCCACCAGCCACGGGCACCTTCTTAGCAAAGGGAGCGGGGCATACATGGTGCCACGCTTGCAATTCTCGTTGAAAATGGCCATCCCAACTCACTAGAAATATTTCCCAGGATTGCTAGGAGGTTTGCTCGCTCTATGCACGCTACCGATGGTGCCGCATGGCTTCATTAAATGGGCGGAATACATGCTCAGCGTTCCAACATGTTGCTGGATAGCAAATGCCATTTCTGTCCTCTGCTGGGGATGATGTCTCAGAAGTATAGGAAATGGGACTATGGACTAGCACGCTAGTCTCTACTAGGAGCAACTCTATATTACCTTCTCACCAGTGTATAACATTGGAGTTAGTTTCACAGTTGAGGGGGTTTCAGTGAATTATTGGACAGACCTTTCTGCCCTGCACTCATTTGTTAAGCATGCAACTAATCAGAGTCTTTTTTGCTGTAATGCAGTTGGTCTAAACATCATTTATACTCATTTTCTATAGTGTGGCACTTTAAAAAAGAAATTATGGGGACTCAGAGGATCATATGAGAAAAAGAGTGATTTTAGTACGAATGAGCCTTACAGTCTTACTCCACTTTCGGAAGGGGTTTCCACATAAAACGTTGTGGATTTTATTTGGGACTGTAACCTTTGTAATCATTTATAAATGTATTATTTGTGACGAGGAGTGAAAATAGCATTTGGAATGGAATGAGTTTTTGCTATAAAAATGATTGGCCACCGAAAGAGTGCAAAATAAGTATTTAGCTAATGCATTGAACACAGTGCAGGGTTATTCGAAAAGTCTATTTTTTCCTTTTACCGTATACCTAATGTATAATTACTGAACGTCCTCAAGCTGATGCCGTAGCACCACTATGAACAGAGCGCAGACTAATGGGCTTTAAATCATGCGCCCTGAAGGATGTTGCTCTTCTCGGCAAGTCTTGTTTCAGTTTGCCCTGGTGTCTCATGTGCCCTAGAGGATGTTGCTCTTGTCCTCATGTCAGCAAGTCTTGCTTCAGTTTGCTCTGGCATTTCATTTGCCCTGGCATTTAATTTGCCCTGGAGAAAGTTGCTTGTCCTCTGGTCTGCAAGTCGTGCCGCTGTTTGTTGTTGTGTTTCAGAAGCTCTTGATATTGATTTTCGTTTTGCATCAGATGGAGCCTTTCCAAGTGATGTTTGTTTTTTGTGTGACATGTTTGTCACTTAATGGCTTCAGCACATTTGAGAAAATGTCCAAGAAATATTGATTGATTGTGCCCTCTTCTCGTGAATGAACTTAAGTAAACTGTAACCTTGCCATTTCCCGTACTTGGAGTGGCGGGATGAAACATTTTTTAAAATTTTTTAAAAATGCTTTAATAAACAGTTTTGGACTGTATACAGTAGTAATACATTTTAAAGGAATAACCAACATATCGAACATTTTGCTTCAGACACTTTTCCAAATATTGCCTCCTTCTAGTACCTACTGTAGTGAATCAGGGTGAGCATCAGTAAATGATGGGGGTGTTTGCATAGTACATTGTTTGCATCCAAACATGGACTACAATCTTTCCCCAGAAAAATGAGGAATCCATGCAGAATTTGGCAGACGTGGGTTCAACTGTGGGGATTTGTATAGCCGGACAAAAATACACACATACATACATACATTCAGCTTTGTATATAAGGATTCGAAACCAGAAATGTGCCCAAAACAATCTCATTGTGTCAAGTAGCCAACAAGAAAAGCTTTTTTTCCATGGGTCATCATTGACTTCAGGTCACTACTCCTAATAGGGTTTACTTGAGCCAGCAGTACAGACGTTATGCTTATTCCTTATTCTTCATTCACAGGATCCGATTTCACATGCATAACCACCCACTCTTCCGCCAATCACCTCCCATCCCAACAGACAATCTCTGCACATTCAATCATTACATAAGCCAAACATCCATGTCACCAACACAATCCAGACAAGAATGCAATAAATATTCATGTATTCAACACATGTCCTCTCTTTAGTTTACAATTATAAACACACAACTATGTCACAGGACAAGATAAAAACAGTTGTCAACCCAGGAGATACAATCTTCAAGTATTGATAATATGCATGCTGGGCTGCTAGGTCTCTGTGTAGGACACTCCCAGCTTTCCTGGCCTCTCTGGATTGATAGTACCTGTTTATTCAGAAATGTTCCTATCCTGCATAACAACTTACTCAGCTGTCATTCCATGAAACTTACTTGTATTTAAATATAATATCACAAGTATTCTTCACGTTACCTTTTCTCTTCATAGTAGCTGCCATACTGCTAACTGTCAATTCATTACAGTACTTGTTATCGGAATTTGTCACATTGTCTGGAACGTGATGCACAATTTTCCTTGATAGACCGTTTGTCTCGGCAAGCATCTACCAACACATTTATTTCTTTTTTCCCCATCATCCATAGGCCTAAGTACACCCTTCCACTCTGTAAAGGCGTGGCACTCAAGGCAAACGTCGCTGCCCGTTCATATGGTTGTAGCCGTACCCAGCATATCACATTTTCCTCTGTCCTGCATAGATGTTCTCAGTGCCCTCCCTAAGATGACGTAGAGCCACATGGTGATGTGCAGTGCTGTCCCTAATATGTTCACTTATGTGGGCTTTATATGCAGTGGATTTGTAATTTAGAAGTCTGAACACTTGACTTGAAAAGAAAGCAGCCTTGAAAGCTAAGTTATAACCTCATGTTTAGTCCTTTTTTGTTTTAATGTGAAATGTTAGGGCATAACATTTTCTATAATGGCCTGCTTTAAAAACAAAATAATCTCATCAGTTGTACAAGGTATCATTTTCCATTTTAAACAAAGGAACGCTTGACTTTTTTACTTTTTAATTACTGTACACTCATTCTACAATAGCCTACATTTAAAACACACTACGTTATTGCAGTGTGCCCATGCTGCACCCAAGCCCTTGGCTGATTGTCCAAAAGAGCCATGGAAATACACCTAGTGTACTATCACCACTGAAGAAGAAACCTTATAAATACATGAATAGCAGTCCCAGAATGCAAAGAAAAAACTGGGCTGGGCAAGCACCTGTGTGCTGTTTGTAAAATAAAAGCTATAGTGAGGGGTCAATAACTGGGAGGTATCGCAGAAATGAACAAAAGTGACCACCTATCAAGTGGCTGTGAATATGCAAGTCCAGCTGTTAGGAAGATTTTCCTATGGCTCGCTGGTGAGTGATATAAAACCATAGCAAGATAAGGATTTCAAGCAGAAATAGACAAAACTATCTAACGTGGCAGCTACTACAGAGCTGTCAGGCTTTATTCAAGGGAAGAGGTAGGCAGTGAAGTATAGAATGTCCCCATAGCAGGGGTGTAATGGAGGGATTTCAAAATACAAAGAAAACCAGGGACAACACCTACTATTATAGTCTATGGAAGACAATTCCAGGGGCCCAGGGAAACTGTCGGTATTCCGCTGAGTATTTTCAGGAGTCACTTTGTATGAGTTTAATAGTTTCTAGAAAAGATGTATGTAAGATTTAACAGGTCAAAGTCCATAAGCAGAACCGAAGTTATGGCAAATAGACAGGTAAATCGGTCTTCTACCCCAGAGCTGCGGAACAAGGTGCAACCATCCCCAGAAAACTTTAAAGGAAAACTGCATGATGAGTTCCAGTTCCAGGTACCAAGCGGAAGGAAGGAAGAAAGGAATCCAAAGGTAATACGTACAGTGCAAGATTCTGAGAACTTAGTTCAAAAACAGTGAAACAACACAGTGAACACAAAGCTCTTTTCACATGTTGAGTTACCGGATGTGGTACCTAGGAACGGACCAGCGAAAACCCAAACGAAGAATAATTGGCCTTTCCAGGAGGGTGACCCACTAGCCAATAGCAGGCAGAAGCCACAACCAAGACGGTATAGGAGCCAGAATTAACTGATTTAGATGGCTCAAAGGGCAAATAACTAAGCAGCCAGCTGGCAGAAAGTGATCCCACAATGAGGGCGTCCGTGGAGGTGACTCTAGATGGCCCAGGCGAAGAACGTATCGGAATAGTGTTCTCACCACCATTCTGGAAGCCTGAGGCTTCCTTCATCGAGGCGCTGGGACCATGAGGATAAAACAGGATAAAAACAGGATAAAAAGCAGTAAAATAGCCTTGAAGAAGTCCCATCACAGGCCATCAGATCCAACCAGTGAAGCGGCTCGGATGAAGGTTGAGAAATAGCACAGGTAAGATGCCCAGCAGTCAAAAAAAGAAACCAGAACTAACAACAAACAATACAGAGTCTAGCCAGTATGGCAAATTCCCCAGCAATTGATGTAAAAATAATGTAGAATTGAGAACTGCACCGTCACCTAGATTTACATATTTACTCGTGGGCTGGGCCAGCCCTCCGATAACTCGAAAGACAGACATGTAAAGATTTTGCTGGGAAGCCAATCATGCTGGCCCTAAAAACCACCACTCGGGTCCACCCACCTACTTTGTGTATTGGGCTGCCTGGGGGAGTGGACCAGTCTAAGCAGTCCAAACCACTACGGAAGGTGCCAGGCAATGCTCAGAGTGAGCACATATATACACAACAGCCATTTTGAGACTTGCCCTGTGGTTCTTACAAACAAAGGGATGGTCCAAAACAAAATGGATGAGAGTACACTGAGCTACTAGTACAGTGGGGTGCTTACTTTGGAAAATCCTGCTGCACCCCTGGTGAAGCCAAAAATATATTACAGCCACCAGCCTGCTACACAACACAAGTGCAGGGTAATATAACCACTCCAAGGTCAATATGGGGTGCTTAGAAAGCACCCCTGTCCTGGGAGCAATATAGGCTCCCGTAAAACCGCATAGAGAACATGTTTACAGTTGCAGGGAGACTGTGTAGAAGAGACTCCTCTCCCTTCTGCCTGCACATCAGCCTTCAAGCGTACCATCAAGAGTCTGGTGAAATATACTGCAGCTACATCCTTTTTTAGTATATTCAATCATCTGGCCTAGCCATCAAAAAGTGGTGTTATCAGCATTTATATGATAGCTAGTGTCTTTGTTGAATGGCAGAACTAAGAAAATGCAAGAAACACAGTGTGGGGGCAGCTGGAGATGAGGGAACCATAAACTAAAGTCACCATCTGCTGGAGAAGTCTGTGCAGAAAGATATTTTGCATACACAGATTCAACTTCTGAAGTTATTTTTGATTTATCGCTGCACACAATAAACATTAGGTAAACGTGCATTGGTTGATCAAATGTAGCCGAACTGAGAAAAATCTTTTAATATCGATTGCTGATATTGGCTTTCTACAGCGCAAGTTTCATAGAAGCATTGGTTGTGTAGTAGGGATCGACTAGGGGCATAATTGAATTCGGTCTAATAATGGCATTCTCTCAACTCAGCAGGTTCCCCTCGGCAAACCATGCCCCAATAAAACATGTGCACCAAGTTTTAATTACCTACTGCCTGCGTAATGAACTGGTTCATCCCACAAAAAGTCATGTGATCAGTATTTGAACTGTGCGCTTATTAAGTGGCTGAAAAAATAATGGAAAGGAAGGCATCAGTCATAAGGCTCCAAGTCAGCACTTTTGGCTACTTTCTATCTCACAGGGAAGGGCTCTACCCGTTTGTCCACCAGTACTCAGGTTAGTAAGTGCATCAGAATAATAATGTGCATGACAAAAGTGTGTCAGTGTTGCATTGAGGACTGGTGCTTCTTCAACCCCCTCCCTCTTCTTCCCCTTCCCCGTTGAATGACAATTAACTAGTGGCGAAGTTATGGTGTCTTGCAGGGATTTATTGTCAGTTAAACGGATACAATTTGAGGCAACAATAGTGACGAAATGTATTGATGAGAGGGCTTGTTCGTGTAATAAAGCACAATATCTACGAATGTCGAACTGAAGCACAGGAGATATTATCCCTCTACCCAAGAGGTGGGACCAAGTCTTGTTAATTTGTTGTTTTGTAATAGGAATACTGATCTGACCTATGAATGAAGCTTCTGTTCTGTTTCAGTTCGACTTTAGCTGGAAGAGAACTATGCGAATCTGAAAGCTAGAAATTTCACGTGGCATAATAAATGGTATCATCGTGCAAGAGTCTTTACTATTGATGTGTTGTCCTGATAACACATGTTAACCACTATTGTGCATTTTAATGGTCATTAATCATTTCCATTATTTCACTTTGTCAGGCATTGGTGGTTGTGATCAGATGATAAAGCAGCCCAGTTTTAGTAAACATTGTGGTTGTTTGTAAATAATTATTTTCACAAAGCTTATGTACACTTCCTAAAATTGACACAGCGTGGTAATCTCACACATCATACTGCTTCCTAAACACGTGATGATGTACTTGAAGATTGTGCTTCTGGCCAAAAGATGAAACAAGCAGGGAAAACCAGACATGAGGCTGTTGATCGTGTCTGAGTGCATAAAAGGCTATTTTATTTTTATGCATGCCTGATTTTGTCTGTTAAGAGGTTGTATTATAAAAAGTGAATTATTATTTTTATGTCACGCATAACTGCAGTCAATATTTGACATAGGGCCATAAATCACACTAACATATGATATGATATGGCATTTATTATCAAACAACGTATAACCTATTGCTGTTTTATCTTTTATTGATAATTTAATGCAGGTGTCTGTTGAGCGTGAACCTACCTTCCAGAAGCAACCTTGTAGTGTACATCAATGGGGGTCACAAGCAGATGTTATATAGTTACAGGCACATGGTGGGGAGGATGGGAACAGTCTTTACACCAAGCTATGTATTATTTGCATACAAGATAAACAGGAAATAGTTAACACTTAATTAGTGTTTAACATGTATACACTAAAGTACTACATGTATATTTCAGAATTGCAAGTGCGCTTGATCTGAAAGAACATCTCCAAAAACCTTCTAAGAAGTTGTCAGCTGGGATAAAAAGAAAGGTATGTAAGAGTATTTCTTAAAAATATTGTGTGATTTTTTTTTTCTTTTCTTTAATGCCTTTATTGTCAATACATCTTGCCCCTTATTCCTTTTGTCTCTTAGTTATGTTTTGCACTGAGCATGCTGGGAAACCCACATATTGTGCTACTAGATGAGCCGTCTACTGGCATGGATCCAAAGGCCAAACAGCAGATGTGGTGAGTATCAATGTAATGTCTATGAGCAGAGTTGGGGGAATTAACCACTGAAGGACTAGACGTCTATTAAGAACATAAGCACTGGGCAGCTAGCTTACTTAATTTAATATTGTATTTACTGAATTTAAAAGTGTCATTGCCTTTGAAAGAACTCCCGATTACACATCTTACAACACACAGGCAATCTTTCTCTGTAAAAATGAAAGTGGATTTAGTTTAAGGTAACTGGTCCTATCATTTTTAGATCCTCATGGCCAGCAACTTATTCCCATGAACCATTGCATCCAGGACGGATCAGTCTGACCATCCAGTTACCATAAGCAGCCTTGAGACCCAAGAGGCTATCACAGGTGTCTGCGCCGAGGATCCGCCTGGATCTTTCACTGGTGCACTCATTGAGGACTTGCAAGAACCATTTGCTACTCTTATGACCATTGATGTTTCTGAAACTTTTGCCAGATATGCTACTGGGACACGTCCCGATGGCCACTCATCTCACAGCTGCGAAAGAAGGTAGTTACCACCACTACTGTCGATCAGAGATAGTTATTTCTCCAAAGCACTTAACTGCATTACAGACTGCAGGACTCAAATTGGACTGGAAATGGCACTAGTCAGGAACCACGTGGCACCATTTTGACAATGCACCGTGTCACAGGTGACTTTAAGAATATCCAAACTACAGAGATCAGTTAAAGATTTTTTATCTTAAATTCAGCAAACAACAACATGGTTTTTTAGCAGTATGCTTAACTGTGGCACACTAAAGGCCATCCCTCTCTCGTCACACGTAGTCATCCTGCCAGTCTAGCCATCCCTGTATCCCAAGTTCAATACCAGACTCCCAGGATTTTGCAGCATAATACAGAACATTTTGTGGAATAATAGACATTTTGTTGCACAAAAATTCATATTTTTGGGCATTTTTGCAGCACAACTTTAATTTAGTGAAGGTTCCAAGAGAGAGCCAAGGTGCAAGAAAGTGCACCGACGTGCAAAATAGCCAGGAAAGGTGCAAGAGAGGTGTGTGTCTGTGAGTATTTAAAGGACACACACACCAAGTGTATGAGCAATGGTGCGAAAGAGCACAAGGGTATGTAAGAGAGAAAAAATGAGCATGTGCGAAAGCAAAGGTGTGAACGCTACATTGCAAGAGTGCAAAAGAGCCCAAATCAAATACTGTCAAGTGGCATAGAGAGGGCCAGATTTCAAGGAAAAGGGTGCTTGTGAAGCGGCAAGAGCGCCTGGATGTATGTTTGTGAGAGAGGGATGCGAGAGGGAGAGAGCAACGTTGTGTGTGCAAGAGTAGGAGGGGCAGAGTCAGCATTTATGTCAATTACTGGGTTGGCAAAAATAAGGCCTCTTCAGGTGACATCCCGCAGCAAATAAGGGTGAATTGAGAGGTATGATGGGTGCAGGTTAAAGAGGAAGATCGGGTTGGTGAGAGAGAGAGGTGTAGTGAAAGAGAAGTTGTGAGCGAGAGACATGCTGGTGAAAGAGGGGTAGATAGTGGGATCGGATGGTGAAATGGAATGTTGGGGAAGAGAAAGGGAGGTTTAAAGGAATAGAGAGTGAGATGGGTAGTTATAGGGGTGATTAGCAATAGAGGGTGGGGAGGTGAGAGAGAGAGAGAGTGACATGTTGAGGGGAACAGGGGAGGTTGTGAGGGAGACAGTGAGTGAGCGTGTCTTTAATGGTGAGAGTGTAAGGATGTCAGACAGATAGAACTGGATGGAGAGAGGGATGTTATAGGATGAGTGGTGTGAAAGGGGTGTGAATGAGAACTGAAGGGGTGTGTAGAGTGTGGTGTCTTGAGGGTGCCGTGGTGCTAGAATGAGTGGGACGATGGAGGCTGAGCGGGCGATAGTGACTCAGGGGTGGTGATGGTGACTAGAGGATGATGGAGATTGTGGGCAGTAATATGGGATGGGGTATGAGAATGAAGGAGAGTGATGGAGTGGAATGTGAGTAGCAAAGGGTGAATGGGTGGGATTGAGAGTCGTGATTTTGGGGCATCGAGATGGAGTGTGAGATTGGTACTATGTGACTGGGGAGTGATGGAAAGGATTGCAATGATTAAGGTGATGGAGAGTGAGGGTGGTGTCTTGGGCTGAGGATATGTGGTGAGATGGTGATGAGTGACTGAGAGTAATATGACGTGATGGTTCTAATGTACAATTTACAGCTAGTTACTGGTGTGTGACTTGGGAGAAATGTAGTGATGGGGTGATGGAGACTACTGTGGCCCAGTTTGGTCATGTTGATGGGAGTGGCATTGAGTGTGCTAGGAAGGATGCAGAATGTTGTTCAGGGACAGCTGGTGTGAGAATATGCTTGCAAGTTGGTGTGATGGCACACAGAGGAAATAGGGACATGGGCTGATGGTCGAATTTGGCAAAGGGAGAGGGCCAAAAAGAGCAAGAGTAACAGGGGTGAGACAAGGGCCAGAAGAGAGCAAGGGGAAATGGGTGTGATTATAGACATAAAACGGATAAAAAATGACACAGGGGTTATAGTGGATTGGGAGTGAAAAGAGAAGAATGGAGGCTTAAGTTGAACAGGAGAGAGGACCGACAAATATTACCAGTAGCTGGATGAAGAGGCATGGTGGCTTTATAATGAATAGCTGAACTCCAAACACTTAGTGAAAAAGAGGCGTGTCTGCTTTGCACAGACAAACTGGCACCATGCACCAGCAAGATTTTGTAAGACTTTTGAGCAGGTTGCGAAGACTTGCACGGCATGTTGCAGCTGCATCAGGCTAAGGAGGGAACACTTTTTGCTGCTTTTTACCTGCATTTTGTGGGACTAGTGGCATTCAGACGATTTAGCATTTTTTTGCAAATCGCAAAAACAGCTATAAGCTGAATGGTCTGCACAGTAGAAAAGATCCCACTCCCAAAGCAACTCCTATTGCTCATCCTCATCCTCTTCGAAAAAGATGATGAGACACAGCCTTTCCTCGACAGACTTCTCACCTGACAGACAAGTCTGCCTCATCAGAGAAGTGGGATATGGAAGAGTTCCGTAAAGCAGCCCCCTCAGCTTTCAAGACAGACTGGAGTAAAAAAAAAAGTCGGCGGATCCCACCACGCCTCACAAGCCTGGTAGGGAATCGGAAAATGCTCAATCCCGTACACAGAAAAGCCAAGGCTTGAAGCTTGTATTGAAAAGCCTTTGAACGGTATAGACAACCTTGATGATCGAGGCTCCCGTGGCGAGATTCGATGCTGCATCAGAGCCTTTCTCGTGAGGGCTGTCAGTCTTGATCGTGGAGCAGTCTTTGACGTTGAGATACGTTCCTCGGTGAGGAAGGGATTACATGACCTTCCTTTGAGACATCTTAGAGGAAGAGGGGAGACGCAATTTTCCTTTCGATATTCAACAACTCAGGCCTGCGACTGTTTCATAGGAATTTTTCTCGAAGGAAGATGCCATGGCAGAATTGGTATCAAATTTAATGGATGCTAGCAGGATGCTAGCGGGCTTGACACCTCTCCTCCTCCAAGACCCATTTGCCCATCCCAGTGGGGTTGTTCAGTTAAAGATGCCATGGAGTACGACCTGACTGACATATTGCATAAAGTGCTCTCAAAAGAGCCAGTCACCCCTTTCGACGCCACCCTCAGTGACCCATTACTCCAGCTGCAGAAGAAGCCCTGCTCGGCAGTCCGTAATGACCTGATGAAAACGTATAAACTGGCGGCAACAGAGCCAGACTTCTTGTCCAGGCACCCCAACCCCATCCCAGAACGCCTGCTAGTGCAAGTGGTGACATCGGGTAACACAGTTAGTGCTTATCCCTTACCTTACTTCTGGATAGGGATAATACAATATACAATGCCCTTTCAAAAAGGTTTTTTCCTCAAGGAGCATTGTCCTGAAAGCCATCAATACATTGTGTGTCCTGACTAGATATAGCCGCACCTTGTGGCACTTGATTCGAGAAGCAGGGCAGTAAATCGCAGAGAGAGAAATGAGAGAGGGGGTTTCCAGCATTGATTCTGACGGTAAAGAAGCTATGTGTCAAGCACTCAAGTCAGACCTTGACGCTGCTGACTGTGTGGGCAGAATGATCGGCACATAATCGGTTACGCAAAGAGTATCTTGGTTCAGAAATATGGCTTTTCACCAGATATGCAGGCAAGACTAATGGACATGTCCTTCGATGATGTCACCCTGTTTGGGCCAGAGGCTGATGATAGCCTGAAAAAGCTGCAGGCGTTGATAGCAGCAGCAACCAAATCTGTACAGCAGGATTGTAGGGGTAAATCCTTTCGGTTCTACAGCTCCTTTGGACAAATAGGAATTGGACAAGCACCCACGAGCATGGACAACAATAATTTGCGAAACCTGCAAGAGAGGCATAGGAGGTAAATCTGCACAAGCTGCACCCTCCTCCGTCTCACCATATGCAACAGTGGTACCAAAACCACTTTGGAAAATTCTCACACATAACTCCCATCGGAGGGCATCTAAACGTCATTCGACAAAATGGTGCAATATTACAGGCGCATGGGTGAGGCAAGTGGTAACCTTAGAGTATTGTCTTCCCCTCCTCAAAAGCCCCCCCCCCCCCAGCCCACACCCCTGAGACCCGGGTCAGTTACTCCTGCAGAAGATTGTATCCATACATCCCCAAGCCCAGGAAGTGCCTGGAATTTCTGATCTGCAGTTCTCACTATCAGTTTTGGGTCCTGCTATTCAGATTCACCTCCCACCCACCGCCAGAGTGTCTTCACCCAGCTACTGTGGGTGGTGGCAGGCATTTTGAGCAGAGCAGGGGTCTGGGGGTCTATTTCTTCCCTTAGTTGGACGCCTGATTGATAAGGACTTGTTCTTCAAAGCAAGCTCAAGAACACCTCTTCCGCACTTGCCCCCTCTTGCACAACCTAGGTTTCTCCCTAAACTTGATGAAATCTCAGATGACACCCTCAAAAAAGCTCCAATTCATCGGCGGTGCTGGACTCCTACTGAGGGCAGTGTTTTACACAGCCAACAGATGGTCTCCAGATTCCAGAATGCCCAACAAACTGCTGGCCCTGGATTTCCTACGATTCCTGAGTCTCATGGCATCCTGCATTTTCCTGGTGCTGAAGATCTGACTGAGGAAAAAGGCACTTCAGTGGTTCCTCAGAACTCAGTGGTCACAATCCTCCGGCAGCATGACGGACCTGAATCGAGTCCTGAAACAGGTCTCACAGGAGCTGTTGTGGTGGAACTGCAGAGAGAATTTGTTGGCGGGAGGGCTGTTTTGGCAACTGTGGATGGAAGCAGCTGTGCATAGGGATGTTTCCCAGAAAGGTTGGGGTGCACACCTGATTGTGATAACATTAAGCAGTTTGTGGTCCATGGCAGAGAAGAAACTCCACATAAATGCGTTAGAGCTGAGTGTCGTCAGACTGGCGCTGATGGCCTTATTGCTGTCCTGTTCATGACGGACAACACAGTGGTCATACACTACTTCAACAGGAGTAACTATCACTGTGGTCGAAGGTAATGCATCTCTGGTTTTGGGCAATCTCCTTGTTAGCAATTCACTTGGCCAGAAAGGAGAACACAGCATCAGGCTCCCTGAGCATGCAGTGGTCAGTCTCTCACGAATGAGAGCTGTTCCAGGAAGTCCTTTCAGAGATCTTCACCCTCTGGGGGAAGCCTGAAAGTAGACCTATTCACATCCAGTTCCAACAGTAAGTGTGAGCTGTTGTGCTCCAGGGAATTTCTCTTGAGAGGGTCACTGGGGGGTCTATGTTTTCTGGTGGACTGGAATTTTCCACTTATATGTCTATCCCTGTCAGTTCCCCAATTCCTCATATTCTTAGGATGTTCAGGAGATTAGAAACCACCCTCAACCTGAATGCATGCATCTGTATGCCAGGTCATCGTCCCCAAAGGGCAGATTTGCTCTCACAGGCAGGAGGCCTGACCCTTCACCCAAAACATCAGCACTCTCAGCTTCATGCATTGGTTCTGAGAGGGTGAGATCCAAGGGCTGGAACCTCTCAGATGATATCATGCAGGAGCACTGAGGGACGTATTTTATTGGCCTGAGATTTTCCATTTCTGTACGCGATCTGGCCGATTCCCGTCATCACTCAAGTCATCAGGAGGTTGAGCAGGTTCAGCACAACCAATTATCCTGATTATTCAGGACTGAGCCGGAAGGGTGTGGTACCCAGACCTTCTGGATATGGCCATTTGACCTCCACAAACCTTCATCAGAGAGTGGATTTAAGCTCACAAGAAGAAGACCTGGTTCTTCATCCCAGTGTCAACACCTTCAAGCTCCACGATTGGCTTCTGAGAGGTTAAGATATGGAGACCAGGATCTTCTGGAAGCTGTCCTCAAGGTGTTACTTTCAGCCAGAAGGCCAGCGGCAAGGGCCCTGTACCGCTGCCTGTGGAAGAAATGTTGCAGCTGGTGCAGGGCAAAAGACTTGGACCCTTAATTATGCAATAATGCATCAGGACTCTTTTCTCCTTCACCTGGACCAGCAAGGACTTCAAGTGAACACAGTCAAGGGATAACTGGCTGTGCTCTGCATCTTTAAGCGCACACCTGAGCAAGGCTTCCATTTCACCATACCCTTAGTGTTACTGTTTTTAAATACCTTCCCTCCGACCCTGTGCTTGGGACTTAAATTTGGTTCTAACTTTCTTGATGAGAGCTCAGTTCGAAACAATGCACTTCTGTCCACTCAAACTACTTACCTGGAAGACGACTTTCCTAGTTATGATCACCTCTGTCCGCAGGGTGAGGGAAGTTACAAGTGCTTTCTTGTAAGGCACCTTTAACGTTTTTTTTTCAAAAGACAAGGTGATGTTACGAGCGTATCCATCCTTTCTCCCTAAAGTGGTATCAGAATTTCACCTTGCTCAATAAATTCAATCACCACATTCCTGTCCTCCGCCTCTGCCCTCCAAGGAGGAAGAGAGGTCCTCATTACTTGATCCCAAAAGGGCATTACCTTTCTATATTTCCAGGACCAGTCAGATTAGAGATGTCGGGTATGCCAGACCTAAACTAGGGAAGGGTGTGTCCAAACATGTACTGTCCGGATAGTTTTGGCATTCTCTGAAAGTTACAAAAGGCAGGAAAAGACATTTCAGAGTGTTTTCTGGCTCATTCCACCAGGGGAATGGCACTTCAAAGAGGAGGTCATTTTTGCACACATTCGCAAAACACTATTTTTTTGGATACTCTCAGGCAAGAAAGCCATCTTGGGCAGGGCAGTCTTACAAAATGCTGCATTTTGAGTAAGCATGGGTGTTCACTCTTTTCTTCTATCCTCCTTTAAAAACGGTACTGCTATTGGAGCATATCTAAGATGAGGAATCTGTGGAAGGACACAATCCATTAAAATAATAAATTACTTACCTCTGGTAATGTTCTTTCCGATGGACGTTCGAGAAACTCTCTTTCCATTCCAAATATATACAGTACCCAAAGAGAACTGAATTCATTCCCAACTCGGCTGAGCAGGGGAAAAAAGTTCATGAGGCGTGGTGTGCACTATATTTCAATGTCAACGGTGAAGTGCGGTCTTGGACAGTCCCCTGGGCAGAGCTTTTCCGCCTAAGGATTGTGTGGCACACATCTTCTGGATGGTACGAATCCTCCAATACCAGAAATAAGTTCCTGTCTCAGCCTTCCTGCCCTTGTTGGGTCTCCTGGCTTCCTGCAATCATCTAGTGGTTCCAGTGGCCCAACTGCGTATGATGTCACTTTAGTTGCTCACCCATTGCCAATGGTCTTAGTTTCAGAAGAACATATGAGACCTTTTGTAGGTCTCGAGTAGAGTTTCTCAAGACCTTGCATGGGTCCTTGCAACCATGGCCTCATCTTGTCCTTGAAAGGTGTGGGTGCTCCCCTGTTGGATCTGACAGTGAGCGGACTGTGGTCTCCCTCGGACTCTACAGAGCAAATAACTTGCTGGGATTGAAGGTTATCAGGCTGGCACATGTTGCTTTCCTTCCCTCTGTAGCCCTGCACTACCTCAACAAGCAAGATGTTGTGGGCGCCTTGCCTCTGTGCAGAAAAGCAATGCTAAAGTGGTACAGGGATCTGGAAAGCAATGCATCTCTAACAGTAGATCATCTTGCCGGAACATAAAATGTCATAGCAGATGCCTTGAGCAGCAAACTTTGGCCTCCCATGAGTGGGAGCTTCACCGGAAAGTTATAGAGGAGCATTAAACTTGGGAGGACCATTTTGAGTCCAGTACGAACTTGAAGGGCAAGGTGTTTTTCTTCAGGGAATTTCCTTGGCGAGAAGCACTGGGAGACGCACTGGCAGTCGACTGGACATCTATCCTGCTCTGTGCATTCCCGCCAATACCATTGGTTCTCTATATGCTAAACCGGTTTGGGTCCACATTGAATTTGATCATTACAGACTGGGCTTTGAGAACATGGTGCCCAGAGTTTCTAGACATAGCCATCTACCATCCCTGGCAGCTCCCAAAGAGAGTGGGTCTGCTCTCCTGCATCTGATCCTTAACATCCTGAAACTTCATTCTTGGCTGCTGATAGTCTGTGGTAAAAAGAGTAGGACTTGTCGGACGATGTCCTGGATGTGCTCCTTACAGCTCAGCGGCCTGCCACTAAGTTCATTTATGCCTGCAGATGGTGTGAATTGTTGAATTGGTGCAAGGAGAGCGTTCTGGACCCTTTAACTTGTTCCATGTCCTCTGTTGTGTTTTTTTTGCTTACCTTGGCCCATGAGGACCTTGTCACTGTATGATTTCAAAAGGACACTTGATCAAATTTCTTTCTTCACTGTTCCAACAGTTATGCAATTTGTGTGGGTATTGTGTGGATTGTGCAATTCATTTCCATGCCAGTTTGTGGTTGCGACCTGGGATTTGTATTTAGTGTTGCCATTTTGTGTTAGCCCATACATTCATGTTCTCTTAGATTGATCATCCTTAAAGTGATTTTCCTGGTTGCTATCACTTCCATGAGAGGGTTAAGTGAGCTTCAGACGTTATTTGTTCATCTTTTTGTTTTTTTCCAAAGAGAAGGTCTGTCCAAAGGTGGTCTCATACTGCCATCTCTCTCAGAAGATCCATCTTCCAATGTTTTTTTCCACCACCTCACCCTACCAATTCAGAGGAGCGATAACATCAGTTGGGCCTGGTGCAGGCTGTCAGCTACTTTGTTGCTCGGATGAGGGACGTTGGTAACAATGACTAGCTCTTTGTGGGTTATTCTGGTGGTCATGCTAGCAGGGATGTGGCTAAACCAGGTCCTGTCAACATGGATCATTCTCTGCATCTCTGAATTCTATGTTGTGGCTGGGAAAGATGTGCTTGAAGGTCTCAGGGCTCATTCTACCAGAGGTCTGACAACCTCATCTGCCCTACAGAATGGTGTCTCGGTCGTGGATATTTGCTAAGTGGCTATGTGGGCTTCTCTGCACACGTTTACCAAACAGTGCTTGGATTCCCTTTCAGGGCAGGGCTCTCACTTCGGCAGAACATTCCTCCTGAGTTTTCTGGTTTAGGTTCGTCCTCTTGCTCACCTCCATCCTTCAGATCTACGAAATTCTATGGGGAATCTATGGGATGAAGGAACACATTAGAAAAACAAATTCCTTATCTTTCTGCAATTCTCCTTCTGATGGATGTCCCTCTCAGGGATTACACATCGCCCTCCCAACTTTCCCCTCTTGTTGGATAGCCAGTACATCTTCATAGGTTCATCAATCGCTCGCAAACAGAGTGCTAGGAGAAAAAGCAGACTGAGATCATTGGACGCTGCACCCATAAATATACTAGCCTTGATGTTCTATAGAGCGTGTTAAAGCTTAGCTAGGAGCCGATGCAGAACTGGCCTGCACCTCTCGCTGGAGAAATGTTTCTGAAGATCAGCTGAGCTGGGGAATAAAAATCATTGATGAGGAATTTGGGGGAGAAACATGCATCAGAACCAACATTACTGAGAGGTAAGTAATTTTGTTATGTTCTTCAGAATGCAGGGAAGCAAATAACTAGGTACGATACAGGACTGACGAAAGGAGGCTGTTCAGCAGGCATTGGTGAAGAATTTAGTTTGCACCACTGAATTAGGGGTGTTGTCACTCTGGATGTGGATTGTGGTTACCTGTGTAACCCACAAAGTGCCAATCATTTTTTCTGAGGTCTCTTGCCTGACAAACATAGTAGCTGAGGGCCCACTTGGGATCCATCTCATGAAACCTCTACTCCTCCTTGGAAGGATGAGGTGGAAGGAAGAATACCTGAAGATGAATCTTCTAAGAAACACACAAATCCAACCCGACCTTGTGAGGAAGGTCGCAATACAATCTGTGTCACTTTGAAGTTATAAGCCATTCTACATCTTAAGGGTTTGTAGAGCAAGTCTGCAGTCTCCACGTTTATAGTTTTTAAAGGCGACGACTTGGGAAAGATAACAGTTAGCAAAGTGGAGGGGCCTGGATGGGGTTGTATTTCTTGAAGTGGACCAGGTAAGTGAGGCTAGTCTGTGGCTGTTTTTGTGGGAGATGCAAAGAGTTTTAAACATGGGTGATGAAGCAGGGAGCCAGTCAAATTGGTGAAAGTCATTAGTATTATAGCTATGAGGTCTCGGGTGGAAAGAGCAGTCTGACGACATTGCGTTGAATTCTTTGAAGTTTCTCCAAGAGATATTGAGGGAGGCTGAGAGAGTGTTAGCATAATTGTGCCTGTAGAGTGTGTTTTGCTATGATTATATATTCTCGATACTAGGACTGATAGGATTTCAAGAGATTATGTTTTATATATGTTTATTCAGTTTGAATAGTTTTGCAAAATACAGATGGAATTTGATGTTGCTTGGTTTTATTTAATTTTATCTTTCTTTATTAAAGGCGAGCCATACGAACTGCTTTTAAAAACAAAGAGCGAGCTGCCATTCTCACAACTCATTACATGGAGGAAGCTGATGCTGTGTGTGATCGAGTAGCAATTATGGTGTCTGGCCAACTGAGGTAAGTGTTAACCAGAAATGCCAAAATAGTTATCGTTTATAACAAATGTGTAGAAATAATGTCCTATTCATTTTTCTAATAAAATGGCATTCCCCCTCATTGGTTGTTCCAGTGTACATCACAAAAAAGCAGATTGCCAAATGAAACAATTCACCACATTACAAAATAATATAAAGGCCAAATTTGAAATTCTATCCTATTAGGTGGTATTGAAAATATGGAATGTTGTTTGGGATATTTATGAAGTTGAATGTGGAGGTTTGATTTTCTTGAACTTTCACCCTCGCTGGCTCAGACTCTCTTAATATTTTATTACTACTTTGTTTTGCTTATGGTTTCTAGTGGATTGCTGCCTCCCACAGAATCCTCACCTTAGATGTTTAATCGCCAGCACAAGCTGGCTTTGGAAACCTTTTGCCAGCAGGAGCAACACAGCAGATGCGCTCCCAATGATAGCCATGATTTCGTGGCCAATATGCATGGAGTCACTGTGCTTCAAGGCCTCAGTCTTTTTTTCTGCTCACTCAGTACACTTCAGGAATGCCACATAGCTTAGCTAAAGTTCATCGTGGCTTTAAGCCATGTTCATATTTTAGGAGACCAATGTCTGTCTGATCCCTGCATTATGTGCCTGTATTGCCTGGGGGAAGAACACAATCAACAGCACTATGGGTCATGCCAATCCATGCATCAGAAGGCATTATGGGGGCATGCAGCAAAATGATTCACTTACTATCACAAATTTTATTTTTTATTTTATTTATTAATGTGTTACAGTTTATAAATAAACTTTTCACCTCTTGCATATTATACATATACATTATCCACTAAAAAAAGAAGCCAAATTACAAATTCATAATTAATTCTCATTAAAAAAAAACATGCTAAGAACTATATAAAAGTGCCTAAAATGCATTCAGTAAGATCATTTCTAAAACATTCTTTTATGTACATCAATGAATAACCAATCTGTATTTCTACCTCTGGGTGTATATACAAGTTATGCCATTACCTATCATTCCACTTAGCTCAAATGGAGATATCCAGTCTTTTCTCAATCTCTAACCAAACATTGTACATTGCTATTAAACTTTTCAGTTTTGTGGAATTCAAGATACGCCACCAGAAGATTTCCTCCCGAGTGTGTTCAATCCTATGCACAAACTCCCCATAATATCTAGAGTATATGTTTATCATTTTTGAGCAGCAAGTCAAAACATGTCGCCCCGTCTCAATTGTAACTTTGTCCTCACATAATCTACAGCATCGCTCCTCAATCCTTACGTTATTAATTACACCAGTATTTTCAAGAACCGGTAAATGATTAATCCTAACAAGTAATATAAATCTTCGAAGTCTGATGCTTGGACATAGATTTAGATAATGTTGAAGTTTTTTATATGTATATAAAATGTATTTAACAAATTGGTATTTTCTCAGCTGTTCTAGATGAGTGTAGTTGTTAATCCAATCAGCCAAGTCAACTTTCTTTGACAGAGCAATTTTGGCAGCTGGGGTAAATATCTCCTGGCTACAGTTCCAGTTTATCATATGCATAAAATTTCCAGTACTGGTTTTTAAGGTCGATCTCTTCGATTCCATACGCAATTCTTGCCACAGTGAGACCAGTAATTGATTACTAGAGGTACTATTGAGTTTCAAATAGAATTCTGTCCTTTTCTTAAGTACCATAGATTTCAGGGAAAACAGCCCCAACTCCAGTCTGATAATGGCCATAGGAATACAAGTTGGGAGTCCCAGCACTTTTCTCCAAAATTTACCCTCCACAACCTGTAGCCACTTTAAATCAATTTTTTGGAGGGCCGCAAGGCCATATATCATCATCGGTGTGAACATCTGTTGGAATAAGAGCCGCGCAGCCCAGATGCTAAATCCCCCATGAGTTAGAGTAAAACGATAGACTAAGGCTGTTATTTGAGCTGCCCTAATTTTACGTATTTGGACACAATGCACGTAATCATTAGTCATTTCAAACTCAATGCCTAGATATCTATAGGAATAGTATAGCATATGATCGATTTCAGGACTTCAAGTCTTACACGTGCTATCTTTTTGTTAGCGAAGACCATGACTTGAGTCTTTTCCAGGTTAATTTCCAACTCGTTATTTTTACAGTATGCCCAGAGAGCTTCCGCCGATCATCTCAGACCACTAAATGTGTGGTCAATGATGACAAGATCGTCAGCGTAGGCAAGTACCGGGCATCTGTCCACACCAATTCGTGGGGCACAATTATTTGCCTTGTCAAAAACTAAAGGGAGATCATACACAAATAAATTATATAGCGTTGGTGCAGTGACACACCCCTGTTTGACCCCCCGATTTTGTACAACTTGAGCATTCACATTACCCTGTGTATCAAGTTTTAAGCAGACCGTGTTATTATCATGTAGGAGTCTGAGATAATACATTAGTCCTCCGGGCATCCCAGCAGTTCTAATTTAGCCCAAAGCAGCTCCCTTCTTACTCTGTCAAAAGCTGCTTTAAAATCCACAAATAAAGCATATATCGGCGGATTCCCCTTCCTTCTAGCATTCATACGCAGGGTATCAAGAATAAACAAATTATGCGTAGTGGAGTAGCCTTGCCTAAAACCACTCTGGAATCGATAGAGAAGACCTTTTTGATCGATCCAGGTTTGAAGTTCTTTTAATAGGAAACTAGCAAACATTTTGCTAGTACAATCTAACATGGACAATAGTCTATAATTCGTTGGCTCTAACTTATCTCCCTTTTTATGTATGGGGATTAGTATTGCCTTACGCCATGAATCAGGTATTTTACCTTCACGGAAGACTTTGTCAAACGAGATTTTTAACAGCTCTGCCCAGAACCTCGGTTTGCTTTTCAAAGTTATATTTGCCAAGCCATTCGGCCCCGGGGCTCGAGATGATTTTAATACTTTTATTTTTGTCAATAAGTTGATTAATAGAAATCGAGAATGGAGGCACAGGAGCTATAATCTTCCTTATAGGGTTGACTTTGTCATCCGTCTCAATGTTGCGCTCTAATAAAAATGTTTCCCATCTCAGGGCACTATTAGGACTAACCATAGAGATTGTCCTATTGCCCCGAGCCTCCCCAAGGATTGCCCAGATATTGCGCGTATTCTTAGTACACAATGTACGCACCGTGTCCTGCCACTGCTTAAGTTTGTTCACATGTCTTTTTTGTTTAATCCACATTTTATACTTATTCTTAAGCAATCTATTCGATATAAGGAAAGACTGCATATTGGGAGAAGAGATCTTAGCTTTGCGAATTCCTATTCTAAGTAATCTCTTAGCATCCCTGATTTCTGAGTCATACCCATTTGTCTTCTTTTGCTTAGACCATGCTAATCCCATATTTACAGAAGCGTGTTTAGTTGAGAAAGTTACTATCCAGGCCTCTATATTGTTTATTGTCATTTCCCGGAAAATATCAATCTCTGGTTGACTTGTCTCCGTGATATGGAGAGCGGCTTTAGCTATGTTTTTCTCCGACCAGCTTATACGTGTGGCAGCATGGTTCACCCTCAGAGTACCCAGAGATTTAAATGCATGTTTACTTATGTACGGGGTAATTGTTAATGAGAGTGAAGCATGATCACTCCACTCGTTCTCTAATACAAGAAAGTCTCCAACCATCACCGCCAGTTCAGGGGTAACAAAAATATAATCAAGGGTACTCTTACTTATACCGTTCCCCCAGGTTTCTTTACCTGGTTGTCCCCCATTGATCTTCCATTAATCATTTCCATATCCCAGAATTTGAAAAAGCTCAACCATTGCAATCCCTCCGTGTCAGGTGGGGAATACAGAGTAATTATCAAGATGTTTACTATGTGATCCACAGACCATAATTCAAATTCGACAGCAATCACAAATTCACCTAAGTTAGACTCAATTTGGCGGGATTTTACATTATGCTTAATTCCCACGATCAAGCCCCCGTAAGGTCTTCCCCGTAGCCCCTTATTCGCCAGCGATTGATAAACTGTATATCCATTTATCACAACTTGAGAGGTTAACCATGTTTCCTGTAAAAAAAAGCAGGGGAATTCGGTCATTAAAGTTAATGAGCCTCCTGTTTGAAAGAGATGGTTAAAACCCCTACAATTCCAGGACATAATAGCAAAACTTCAGTCTTTGTTTAGGACCGCCGGTAATGCTTCCACCAACCACTTGAAAGCGTTCTGAATATCCTCTATCTGCGGCGATCTCTCTTTCGTTACCACTGGAATTGGAAAATTCTATCACAAATTTGGCAAGAGGACCTGTTCTATTAGTGACATGAGGAAAATGGAATGTAGTAGAAAGGATAGTGGAACAGGAATATGAGAGAGGGAGAATGGTCAGAGGTGGAGAAGGGAGTATGTTGGAGCTCTTATGTGGAGATTAATAAAAGTCTACTTGTGCCTAATAACGGGTATGCCTGATCACGAGTGACAGAAAAGTGTAACAAGCGCTCTCCACTTGCTACAGTGCTTGGTACTGCAGAACGTAGCATGGTGCTATACAAACTCGCTCCAGTTAAGGACACTGTGGAAAAACCAGAGGGTGTTTCACAACCTAGTCCCCGGGGATCCCGTGCTCAGGTGGCCAAGGAAAGGCCATTGCTTTTAGATCCTGAACCTGGGGGTGGACAAGCGAGGGAGGATCACCTGGGTTAGTGTGTCTTTGGGGTGTGGAGGAGAAGCATCTGATGGTGAGACATGGTATCCCCCTTTTCCCACTACCCATATAACCCCTATCCCTACCTATTTTATGGGAAACTACAGCTCCCATAATCCCTCCCCACTTCACACTGGCTATACTACCTAGCGAGGAAGATGCGGAATGAGGCTAGGAAGATTACCTTGCAGAACGTGCAATGGCTATGTCCCTTTAAGAAGATCAAGCAGAGTCAGGCACGTAATCCTAACTACACACACCTGCAACTTGTTAGCACTCCCTGTCAGGATAAAAGGAGGCACGCGCAGCACACTCTGAGTGAGGTTGGGTATGAGAATGAGCAGCTCTTCCAGGGCTGATGCAAACCAGGCTATCGAAGTTGGAAGGCCAAGGGGCTGATCAGCATTTGCAGAGAACGAGAGAGAGCCAGGCAAGAATTCCATACTTTCGAAAAGCTGTAAGCGTTTCAAGACCGACGGAAGGATTTACCTTCAAAGTCATTTAAGGCGGCCCACTCCCCTCCCAGGTGAATGACAGAGTTGGGGAGTAGCAGAGGAGGTACTGGTAACGGCCTTGACTGCTACATGAAAGGCAGTGAAGAAAGAAACCCAATTAACATGACCCGTGAGTTAACGAAAACACCAAAGGTAGGGTTTTGTTAAAGGCAAGTGAAACTCTAGCAAGAGTTGAAGGCTGCGCATGTGCCGATAAACGCGTAGTAGAAAAGACAATCGCTGAACTGTAATGAGAGTATACAAAGTAACAGAGTGGTCCTGCAAGGCGGAATCACACATTCAAAAGTCTCTGTTAAGTGTTTGAAGTTGTAATAAAGCGGGAAGCGTAGGCAAGAAAGTAACCGTGATGATGAATGAAGGTTGATTGAACGGAAAACCATAAAGTATGAACTTTAAGCATGCCATGAGGGCAAAATATGAGCTTTAAGCATGCCAAGAGGGCAAAGGAGTATGAACTTTAAGCACGCCAACAGAGCAAAGGAAAGCAAGGATAATTCCAAGGAACTACAAGTACCAAGAAGGGTTGGTGTTGAGAATTGATGAAGATTGTTAATTTGGTTAAAGAGAGGTCGAAGTGGTCATGCAGAGGTCTATGTAAAATCCTTGAAGTTTCGAAAGTCTTCGACAGTAAAAGTAAAGTAAGGTGAAAGTTGTATGAAACTGTCGTGGGGAAAGGAACCCCCAAAAAGTGAAAAGACAGGCATGAGAACAGAGGGAAGCCTGTGTTGTATGGCTGTATGGAACTGAATTGGGGAAGGGAACCCCCACAAAGAGAAAAGAGGGTTTGAGCCCGGCGGAGGGAGACCCATGTGGCAAAGTAAAAGTCAAGTATGAAAAGAGAGACAGGCTCGAGCCCAGTGGACGAAAGCCTAATTTTAAGCATTAAACTGTGCATTTGTGACAAGGCGGACGAAGCCTAATGAATTTGTTGAACTGTCAAAAGCTTGAAGCCCAAGCCTGAACTGTTGAATTGTACTAGTAAGCCAAAGTGTGCCAGATTGATAGAACTGTGCCAATCACCTATCCTTTTAAGAAACTCTCGTGACACTGCGCTTCTGAACGTGGGGAAGGGAGTTGTTACCTAAGCCATTCTGACATTTCTTTTGAGAGACTATTTTTCTTTTATATATTCCCTTTACATATTTGTCATCTAAGAAGCAGAGCAAGGTTCGGTTTTTTAGTATATTAGTATAGGCCTTTTTATTTTGACACTAGGCTGACTTGGACTCGTTTCTTATTAGTTTAATGATATGATATGATAGGTTATTTATAACGCGCTTAATACCCAGAGATTTCTAAGCGTGGACCAGGTATACAAGAATCATCTTGGAAAAAGCTAGGATTAGATATATTGGGACTCATATATGAAGGAAGTAATCAAAACTAAATGTCAGTGTTGGTGGATGTGCTAACAAAATAGGTTGAAAATAATGTGGTGGAGAATATTAACACTAAAAGATTCATTTCCTTTCTGGAACAGGTATTTCAGAGGGAAAGCTATAATAAGATGCTGTTGACGGAATAATGGATGACAATTTAAGTCAAGAAAAATGGAAGTGTGTCTTGAGGGTAAGGCTAGAAAACATCGGACTAGTGCAATATATCATCCATAAACAAATGGTGTAATAGAAATGTTTAACAAACTTATAAAGGATACAGCAAAATGGGCATGGACCTATATAAAGGATTTGTAAGTTGCTGTAACGGAAATGATGGTGGTATATAGGTTTAAACCTCATACATCAACCGGTTTATCACTATCTGAATTTAGCAAGGGGAGAATGCCACAAATAAAGTTTTTGCCCGCATGCCTAACAACTAGTCCCTTAAGAATTGACCGAGATGTGATTGATTACAACATTAGGCTTAAACAAAGCAAAAACAAGGAAATTCATGACAGAGCAGGAGTTCAGAGTTCCCCAATTGTGTCAGTAGGGCAGTGTGTTAGAATAAATATAACCAAAATATCTGGCAGATCGGCGAGTATGGAATTTAGTGAGAGTGATGATGTGCAAGGATGGAAATTAATGCAATAGGTATAATGGCAGACGAAGGAAAAATTGGATAGCATAAAAGATGCATTATGTTCCAGGACAAAATTCCAGGACACATTTTAATTATGAAAAATTAAAATGTGGAGAGAGAGAGATTACAAAGCATATCTAGGGCTGGACAAAGGTATCTAACACCCAGGAATATCTAAGACTAATGTAGTAGGAAGGGGGGTGACTAAAACAGAACAGAAGGGGGCGTGTAATATCAGTGTCATGAGGTAAATGGATTGTAGAAGGAAGGAAGGTGGAGCGATAACCTTCCGAGAGGGATAACAGTAGGAGATGGAGAAGGGAGTATGGCCAAGTTCTTATGAGGAGATCAATAAAGTCTACTTTAGCCTTGTAACAAGTATGCCTCATCAATACAAGATCCCTTTCAAGTCCCCGGGCACTAAACCGAGGAAGCCGGTTATGGAAGAGCAGATGGAGGAGTGCTCCCCTGTCCATTAGGACAAGAAGACAATAAATACAGAGAGAGAGTTTTCTCACCAAGTGACTCGTTCATGAAATCCCAAAAAATTGAGTCACCATTCCAAGTCGAGAGACTCTTTGGAGTATTCTACTTCAACACCTCGGGTACTATATCCGACAAAATCCTCTACTCCAGAGGAGTGGGAACAATTTCAGCAAAAAATGTCTTCAAGGCTCTGGCGGATTTGGCCTGGTCACCAGTCACGTCCACAGAGTTTCCTCTCTGGATTGTGATCTTACGTGTTCGGGCTTGGCTCTGACTCCATAGCCCTGCTTCTACACCTTTAGACGATGCGCTCTCACTACCGGTCCCACTTCTCCAGCTCTGTCAACGTCAGTACCTAACATGTGTATGCCCTGCTTCCAATGGTCAGATACCTCACGAAGATGTCCGACATCTTTGAGGTAGGTGATCCCATCCTGTTTGGGCTAGAGACCGATTACACTGGCTGGACCTCCTGTGTTGAAGGCCTGGTAAACTGAGACCTTGCAAAGAAGTATCTTCAGGGTACCTTGAATCTGGCGTTTCTCTCCTTCCATGCATCCGGGAGTGTTTGGTGGTACAGGTCACAATGGAGAATCTTAAGACCCCTCATTCCCGTTGTTGCCCCCAGACAGGGAAAGCAAGAGGATAAAAATGCCCTGGGACACAAGGTATTTGCATCAGGCAGCCTCGCTCTGAGCGCCAGAAATGCACAATAAATGCATCTTGCGCATTTGCTGAATACTTTTTTAGACTCTGGAATATTCAATCCGGCGCAGCAGAGAATCTTCCTGCCAAGGAGATGGAGGTCTTCAACATCTTAGTGAAAGACAGCAAAGCGGCAGTATGCCAGATTTAGCAATCCGTCCATGATAAAGCAAATTGTATGACGCAAGCTATGAGCATGGTGTCGGTTCTAAGGAGATTCTCATGAATGAGAACCAGAGCTTTCATCCCTGAAAAACTGCTGTACATGCCCTTTGATTGGCACAACCTCTTAGGTGCTGAAGCGGTTGAGTACCTACAGAAATTACACGCGTCAGAAGCGATCTACAGCAATGCCTTTAGGCCTGGCTGTTCTGTTCAGCCTTCCAGCTCTGCCTCATGGTAGGGGCCAGGCTACGTCAAAAAAGAAGCAGCAGCAGCATCAACTCCCCCTTCCCCCCCTCCCCCACCATTGCAGAGTTCATGTAGCTTAGAGAAAGGGGTATTAGCACCTCAGACATCTCCTGAACACCCCTGGGGGAAAGACCTCTATGAAGAGATCTTCAATCATTTCACTCCAGTGGGCAGGAGATTTATCCTTTTGTTTAGGAGTGACGTCGGGCTACTTCAGCAGATTGGGCCTTGCAGCTTGCAACTCAGGGTTACGCCTCTCTTTTGCTCAACGCCCCCCGACCCCCTTGCCTCTGTCTCCTCCTTACTGGAGGATGTTCAAAAGTTCAGAACAAGGCAAGTGCTGGTTCCTGCATTTACTTTCTGGTTCCAAAGTGTGAGGGCGTACGTCCCAACCGCCTGTGTCCCAACCGGGATCTGAGCCTTTTGATTTTAGAGCTGTGCAAGGACAAGTTCATGATGGTCACCTCGGCCCAGATCCTTTAAGTGCTCAAGATGCCTACTTTCATGTGCTGATCAATCACAACCACAAGAAATAATTAAGATTTGTAGTTAGGATCTCCAACTGACAATGCAGGCACCTGACTTTGACACCCAGGGTATTCATCAACGTGCTGGCAATGAAAGAGGCTCACCTCAGGAGTGAAGACATATATATCTTCCTGTACCTGGTTTATTGGCTTATCCAAGCCCACTACCCAGACCAATCGTTGCCACGTCTTTACCTCACATACATCCTTTTGCACAGCTTGTGCATGGACTCTCACCCGGGCTGTACCTTCCCTCCAGATCATCCTGTTGCAAACATCCTCCAAATGGTCCATGTCTTTCAGTTCCAAAGGTGTGTCCCAGCCTCCACCTTGCTGCATTCATTGGGCCTCATGGCCTTCTGCATCTTGATGGTGTTGGAGGCACTGTTATGCATGAGGTCGCCTCAGTGGCTACTGCGGTGTCAGTGGTCCCAATTCACTTTGGCCAAGCAGTGTTTTCTGGTGTAATCCTCTTGCAACGTGCTGTTATGGTAGTCTTTCTAAGATGAGGAATATATGGGTGGAAGAAATACATTAGTAGAACAAATGACTTATCTCTTGATAATGTTTGTTCTGATGGATGTTCCTCAAACAGATTCCTAATCGCCCTCCTAACCTTCTTGTCTTGTCCAATAGCTTGTACACTTCATGTGTTCTGTGGTCCCTCGCCTGCCGAGTGTTAGGGAAAGAGGTCAGACTTTTGTCACGGGGCGCATCCGCTCCATCTATACTGGCCCCACTGCCATGTCCTGCACTTATCAGCATCAGGCGAAGCCGATACAAAGCCGCACTGCAACCCTGGTGGCAAAAATGTTTTCAAAGGCAGCTGGCACTGGAGATGGAATATTTAAAATGAGGAATCTATGGGAGAAACATCCATTACAAAGAACATTGCCAACAGGAAATTATTTTTTTCTTTTGTAAGTTAGATAGAGAAATATGGAGCTGCTGCTGGGCTTCTAGAGAGAAAAGGGGAATGGAGGTATCCAGATTTGGAGTACTGATAGTAAGGGTGGCAGTGCTGAATATCTCTAGTCTTGCTTTCCACTAGACAAGTCAGCCTCAGATGACAGAAATAGCAGTTCTTTAATGAATGGATTGATACAGGTGAGGCTAGAGTAGTCTGGAAATCAAAGAATTGGAATGTAATGGAGAACCTCTGTAAGTAGACATTTCTTTGGTTTCCCATAGCCAAATTTGTGATGTGTTGCATAGAATCTGGGCTTCAAGCCCAGTGAAATCAATTGTGGGTTGTATTGGGTGGTCATTTTACAGTCCATCAGTTGGAACCTCTTGTGGTTGCTGGAGACAAAGCTTGGAGTGAGAGAGTTGTTCCAGCCAGGGTGGCCACAGAAAGTTGTGCTGATGGATGCCTCTTATCTCCTGTGACAAATGCAGGGAATTTGTCCCTTCTCCCCAAAGGGGGTTGGGGAGCACCCCCTTTGGGACTAGGGAGGTGAGCCTGCTTAGTTTACTACCCCTTTGAGGGGACAGGGCAAGCTCGGGAAAGGAGTGCTCCACCAGAATATGCACTCCAGCATCCTTCGACGAAGAAACTCATTGGTTTGTTGGTTATATGGGAGTAGAACACAGCACCAATGAAAAAGAAGCCCTTCAAGGTGGTTGGAGTGGTTTCTGACCCATAGGTGTTCCCTAAAGGGTGGAACCAATGGACCCTTTCCTCTCCTCCCAGGGAGGAAGATAAAGGCCTGGTAGGGCTGCCACAAGTGGAGAGAGCCAGTTAGCTGGAGATAATGAGCTAGAGAGGGGGAGCCGCTCCCCTGCACCTAACGTAGAGGAGCGATTGTTCCCCTTGGAGTCTGGCTGCAGTACCATACAGTTTGCCTAGAGGTCGGAGAAGGGGAGAAGCTTGTGGAACGCTGTACCTGTGGGCCAGCTGGGAATCAGAGGAACTCCACCCCACCAAGTCCAGAAAAGACGCGACCGCTACAGAGCTGGTCAGCCGGTGCCTTACCTGAATGACATCAAAGTCCTGTCAAGGACATAGGAGAGGAACCGAAACCCATGAGGATATGAACTTTGTCTGAGAGAAGCTGAAGGCCCGGGACCTCGCCGGTCTGAGGCACAGCCTTCCCCGATGAATAACGCTGCCAAACACCAGGTACTAGGCATGCCAAGGGAACTGGGAGGAGGACTGCAGGATTAGAAGAGACCCTACGTGGGGGTGAGAAACCCGCAGGTCCAAGACGGATGGAAAAAGCTAAGTGCCCAACCCAGGCTGACAACCAAGAAAAACCACAAATGTGAAAGATAAACTCGAGGGATGAAATACTGTGATGAATCTAGACAGTTCATCCATTCTCCATTCTCCTGAGGGGGAGCCACCCTCTTTGAGGCTAGGGAGGTGAGCCTGCTGAGCATGACCCTTCCTAAGGGTCACTGGGAGTGACTCCCCGCTCAACGATAAGGGCTCCCAATACGATGATGAACTCCCAGTCCTGCGTACATTATCCGCCTACATAGGAATTGGAAAGTTTGTTGCTACTTCTGTTTTTAATCCACCGAATACTGACATTTCTTCATTCTCTTTGGCTTCAGATAATGCTGGATCTCCCCTGTACTCCTTTCAGGGTGGGGCAGGAAGAGTGTCCTGGGGTCTGTGGTCGACGATCTGACCATGCTGGTTGACTGGTAGAGTGGGGGCCCTGATTTTATTAGATCTATCAGCGGCCTTCAACACTGTTGACCACTTGATCCTGCTGTCTCAGCTAGCAGCAGCCGGCCTCTCCGGGCACATCCTGGCCTGGTTTTAAGTCTTTCCTCTCTGATAGGAGCCAATCGCTGTTGCTGTCTTCTTTCTTGTCCTCTGCACATGTACTCACTTGTGGTTTCCCCAGGACTCGGCCTTATCCCCCAAGTTCTTCAATGTTTATTTATAGCCACTGGTTTGCCTCATCCGCTCAGGCGGGTACCACTTTTACTCCTATGCCGACGACACCCAGATTCTGGTCCGATAAGATCTGGACCGAGCAGAGGTGTCATCGCGGTTATGTGAGTGGGGTGGGGTTGCGGGGGGGTGGATGAGTCTGAACTGGCTGAAGCTGAACGAGGACAAGACTGAAGTCCTGATGGTGGGTTTCCCTTCTGGCTCTGCTCTGTCAACATTTTCGTTTTGGCCCCTCACGCTGGGTGATCTTCTTACTCCTGTGACGGTGGTCAGGAATTTTGAGTTGCTTTTGGCATCCTCATTGTCTATAACTCCTCATGTGAGTGCGGTATGCAAGATGGTGTACTTTCTGCTTAGGGTACTTCGGAAGGTGCTCCCCTTTCTTCCATACAACTTGCGGCCATTGGTTATGTCATCTCTTATCACCAGTCGCATTGATTATTGTAATGCTCTCTATCTAGCACAACCTCTTGGCTCTATTCACCGACTACAGATGCTTCAGAATCTGGCAGCTCGGGTGGCCACTAATTCTCCATACAGAGTTCATATCAGCCCGGTACTCCGGGCTCTACATTGTGGCTCAGAGAGTCCAGTTTAAGTCCCTGTGCTTGGTCCACCGGGCCTTTTATGGCCAGGGGCCTGAATATCTTAGGGAAAAATGCCATCGATAATCTCCTGCTTGCTCGCTCTGCTCCAGTGGAGCCAATTTGTTGCTGATCCCCAAAATCCTGGAGGTTGAGCTTTTTCTTTGGCAGCCGGAAAATTATGGAATGCGATTCCCTCCGCTTTAAGTGGGACCGATAACCATCTTCGTTTTAGGCAGGCTTTCAAAAGTCTTTTGTTTTAGTGTATTGTGGAAAGTCTTGATCTGGAATCCTCACAACAAGATGCCTTTTGGTGAACATGCGCGCTACAAATAGCCTTAACATAACATAACTCCAGAGTCGAAGGAGAATGACACACCCCTTTTATTTCTGATGACGTACATAATTTCACATGGAACGAGGAGCCAAGCCTCTGATGGGAAGACGTCCTGGAGGGCCTTGCCATCAGTAGTATGAAGAGCGAACGAGACACTCACAAGATGCTGGAAGGCTGGCGTTCTGACCAGCAACATGGCCTGGCATCAGAAGGAGTCTGAGACGGTAAAGCGGCTGTCTTGCTTGTTGGCGCGACTAAACGAAAACGTGGTGGCCCTGGTGCCGGTAACAGATGCCGAGACCAAACTAAAGCAGAGAGAGCAAATTTCTGAGCTCTACACAAGAAGTGCATTAGTTGCTGAGCTGAACAGTGGTAGGGAAGCAAACACTCCCGAAAAGGTAGCGCTGTGGAAAGGGGCAACAAGTGAAAATCGAGGCTGGCGAAACCACAAGGGTTACGCAAGCCAGATAAACCCTAACAGAGATAAAGTAAGACTACCAGAGGGCTTGGGAAACCCTAATATCCTGAGAAACTGAGAGATTTGAATAAAGAGGGCTTGGGAAGCCACAAGGGTTACAGGGAGCCAGATAATGGCGAACAGAGATGATAATGATTTGTTATATATATAAAGTTAATCGAAGCCGAGAGTGTTACGGGCACTCTAGAAACCCGAACGTTGATGCAGGCAGGCATCAAAGTCAAGATCTTGCTGGATAAAATATACAAAAAGGTAAGAGGGCTTTTGTGAAAGCCCTAGAAAAATGAAAAACCTTCTTTTGGAAAGAGACCAAAAACTTGACTAACTTTCATTTAAAACCTTGTATTTCCTGAAGAAAAGGAAACCGTATGAAGTATATTTACAAAGACTGAGAACCGTGACCTACAGAACCTGCAGAGAGGCAAAGGACTGTACTGCAAGGGATTGATGAATTTTGACACACTTTTAAAAAGTGCTTCTTGGAGAAGAGATCCTGGTGTTGGGCCAGGTAGAAGTCCAACACAGAGACTATTGCTCCGGTCTCCTCCTTTCTGTTAAGTTTTATTAAGTAGTAGAGAAAGTTAGCGGAATGGGATTTGGACTAAAAACTATTTTCTTTTGAACTTCGACGAGCACCATTAGTTTTAGTTTGTTAGGCAGGAAACTTCCCCACATAAACATCCTTCAATATGCCATTACTTAGTCTGACTCCTTGTTCTGGTTCACCACAATACCCAAGAACCCTAGAAAGGTGGAAATACTAAATACCCCATGCTGGGGGGAAAGACAATATTTTTGACGAAACTATGAAAAGCACCAACTATTGAGGAAAACCAGGAAACCAATAGCAAAGACATTGGGCCAGGAAAAAGGCTATACGTCAGAGACAGGCAGAAGTCCTAATAAACAAGTGACAGATATTTCGGTGGGGGCCAGGATCAAACCCCACCAAGAAACGAGGAAGTCTCAAATCATGTGTAACAGTTTATTCAGACACAGCACCTGAAAGAGACACAGGAGACTTTTGGGTGGGAGTCATAAACCAAGCACTATTATTAAACTTAAAAGGGTAGCACCAGGTTATAGGATAGATTAGGTTTGGAGGCATAGGGCAATTTCTGTTGTATGATCCTGACGAGAACATTTTGTTATGTTGGTAGAATAGGGGCAAAATATCTCCTTAGACGTAGGGTCCTTTAAAAAAGAAAACTTAGCAGTTGAAACCATGACTTCTCCAGCCTTGGATCTTTCATATATTCACATACTGGAATATTCCCCATTGTCGGACTGGGAATCCCCGGTAAGTTTTTTAATTTTACATAGAAACCAATGCACATTGCTAACTAGCCTGAAGGGGTTTCACTTGTGTAGTCCCGCCACGTCATGTTGGTCCTTTTCTACTCAGCCAATGAGGTGGTAGGGCTTAAGCTACACCTTAGGCAGCCATCTTTAGATTTTTCCTTGCAGTCTAGTGAACAGGGAATCCCCGAAAGCTCTCTGTAGAGAATTTACTCAAACATTTTGCTCTTTTCAGGAGACCTCTTTCTAATCTACACAAGTTGTGTTTTTGAGTGGGGGGAAAAATCTCATATACTCCTACAATAGTCGAGAGAAGATCCACCACCTGGCTCCTCATGGCCATGGCTGGCTCTGGCAAGGAAGGGCCCACAAAGGGGAAAACTTCCTTTTTTAAGGATTGCCTCAGATGTTCCAAGAGCATTTTTCTAAGAGGTCCCCATCAGGAGTGCATCTACTGCGGTTATCCCCATGAAATACAAGGATGTCATATCTGTCAGACATCCACCCAGAAAACCATACAGGACATGCACAGGTGGCTCCTCTATTTAGAGAGTAAGTGCATCTGTAGGAACAGTTCCTATGACATCAAAGAGGACCCTTAAGAAGCATGGTCCCCAAAGGAGCGCTTCATCAGTGGAAAGGGTGGCAGCACCACCGGCAATGGCAAAGAAAAAAGGTGTAACAGAGCTAAAGACACCTGATAACGTCCATGAGGATGAATCATCCAGTTTCTGATGGGAAAACAGCTTCTATGAGCTGGTCGACCACAGGTAGGAACCCCTCGTCCACGACAACGGCAAGAGTTGTCAACACGCAAATCGCCCTCAATGGCCTCTGTGTCTGGCAGATCCCAGTGTACGGGCGGATCATAGTCAACGGATGCCTCGTCCACTAGTCTAATAAAACATGCAAACCTTGTTGACAACATCGTCTGCCAAGGACCTCTCGTCCACGACCACCAAAGGGGTATGTAGTCTATCCATTGAAATAATATCCATCGAAATGCATTCATTGAAATGCTTTTCCATCGAAAGCATATTCATACAATTCATTTTCATTGAATTTTCAACTCAAACGTACCTTTAAAAAAGATGTATGGAGGTTTTGGTTGGAAATTCAATGGGTTGAGGAAAAGGTTACATTTTGAAAATGGATGTTTGGTGGGAGGGGTCTAGGGGGGATCCCCTCCCACCCCCCAATAAACAATGAACACCACAAGTCAGAGGGAGCTGTCCAGTGCTGAAATACATTATAGATTTCAGCACTGGGCACCCTCTGACTGGTGTAGTGTACACTTTCTTTTTATTTTCCAGGACTGGGGACTTTTATTTTATTGTGGGCTTAGGGGGGACCAAATAATAGTGCACACTTCACAAGTTAGAGAGAGGTGTCCAGTGCTGAAATACATTGCAACTGTATTGAATAGATTTCAGTACTGGACAGCTCCATGCAACGTTATAACGTTATGCATGTTTCATCGACTTTCCATGCAAAAAATGTAAATTGTTTGTATAACAAAACCCTATTCGATGAAAGGGTTTCGATGCATGAACACTTTGCACTTTATGTATGGCAATTCAATGACATTTTATTAAAAATGTTTTAATGAAAAGGGTTCGATGGAACGAACCCTTGATAGAAAAACTTTGATGGAAAGACTAGTAACCCACAAAAGGTACTTTGTCCATGGCCAGAATACCATCTGCAGGAAAACTATCATTTAGCAGGTGCTCGTCGAGTGGTACACCGTCCACAGAAAAAAACATATTGACATCACAGTCACCCTCTTCAATGGAGAAAGGAATAAACATGCCCCTTCAATACCGCATACTTCAGGATCCAATACTCTGAACCTGTCTCCAATAAAAGAAATGATAAAATTACTGGATATAATTATTCAGGAAGACTTTTCTGACCCTGAAGAGGTAATTGCCTAAAAAGTATACTTTCCAATCCTCAGTGATGCAATCCCTTAAGAATATCATGGATGAATTCCAAAGGAGGCAAAGTGTTCGCATAGCTTCCGGAAACACACACCAGTGAAGATGATCACGGTATAATTCCAATTGCAGTGAACACAGTCGTGCGGTACCAACCAAAAGGCAGAGAAGCATCTCCCCACCCCTATCTACCAGTGCACCTTCTCTACTATCACACCATGCAGAAGATCCTTATCATTGTAGGACCCCATGGAAGATGCCTACCGAGACGTCTCAGAACCAGCGATCCAAGAGGATGAACCAGAAGAGGGAGAGATTCCTCACTCAGCGCAACAGGACGCTGATGAATGGACAGACTACATCATTGAAAAACAGAAAAGGCGAGATTGCCCGGGGTGCAGCCGTCCTGGTGTCGTTAGACGCCAAAAAGGCATTCGGCTGGATAGAATGGTCCTTTCTTTTGAACACTTTACAAACCATGGGGTTTGGTTCTAAATATTGAACAATGGCTAACTATGTGCATCCCTCGGCTAGATTGCTCATTAACCGTCAACTTTTTTCTAAGGTCTCTCTCACCCGAGGTTCGAAACAGGGCTGCTCTCTCTCACCTCTCTTATATGCACTGCATCTAGAACATCTATTGGCGCAGCTTAGACAATTGTAGTTGGTAAAAGGTATTTCCTTTGGGGGAGAGATGCAGAAGTTGATGGCATATGCTGATGACATGCTTTAAACAATCATTCAGTAGAGTTGCAGGTCTTAAAATCAATGTTAGAAAGTCTGACATTTTAAACATAGGTCTTAAGGAGAATTAACTAAAGCAATGAGGGAGACACAGCTTCGATGGATGCCTCAAAGTATTCGGGTTTTAGGAGTGAACATACCTTGCTCATTGGACGACATATACTCTGCGAACTGTCAGCGCTTATTAGACGACATTCAAAGGTTGTTCCAGGCGTGGAGCACTTTTCACAGTGTCGTGGCGTGGGTGTATTAACTTAATTGAAATGGTGATTTTGCCCAAGGTGCTATATTTGTTTGAAGCTCTCCCGATCCGGATCCCGGCCTCCTTCTTCCGAATGCTACACAAAGCAATTTCAAAATATATATGGAAAAACAAACCCCCTACTATAGCATTGAGCACACTAATGCTTCCTCCGCATAGAGGTGGGGTGGGTCTTGCTAATTTTAGATTTGGTTCGGAGAAGATACCAAAAAAAGGTGGATGCAGATGGAAAGAGCAAAAGTGGGTCCCAGAATGGGGGAGAATCTATGTTTACCTAGATCCGACAGACAGTGAAATATACTTCATAGTATGATCACAGGGGTAGTGGAGGATACATGGGATCAAGTTGTCTGCCAACACGGAATTACATCATTTCACTCCCGGTTTACACCTCTTTTTGCAAACACGCATTTTACATTGGGAATACATGCTAGTGAATTTTGTGAAAATTTGGAATTTTGTGTTAAAGTTATGTACCAGTGGCTTTACACCCCGGAAAGACTACATAAGATTACCTCAACGGTTCCGGTATTGTGTTGGAGGAGTGGTGGGGAGAGAGGGGATTGGGCACATATATGGTGGTCATGTCCTAAACTGTCACAGTTTTTGGAGGAGGTCCAGGAAAACTTGAAGGTAATGTTTGCGTTTGAGACGGGAAGACCGCTTGAAGAAATACTTTTGGGCCTGACACAACAGGACAATTTACAATGGCCGAAATATCAGAGGAAAGCATTTTACCTTTTTCAATTGGCTGCACTATTGATCATAGTCAGATCCTCCACATATAAAAGATTGGTACTATAAACTATGGAATTTCTTGTTGTTAGAGTGGATTACATATACAATTCAAGGGGAACAAGTTAAGTTCTCAAAGGAATGGGTTTCCGATTTTGAACTTTCTGCATGGAAACTTTACGGAACAGCACTGCCCGCAGAACCTGCGAATTCTAGATATCCTTTTTTTATTTCTTATGCGATGATAGTATTCAGTATACATGGGTGAGGGGTCAGGGTAGGGTTAGGAGGGTCAGGGAAAGTAGGGAGTTAGGGGAGAGTAGAAACATGGGAGTTGGTTTTGTCTGTTTTTTCTGTTGTATAATTGAAAACCTAACAAAATTTAAAAAAAGAACACTGGAGACAGTTTTGTTATCCTGGGAACTCCATCTGCTAGGGCTATATTGGAGGCCCTGGAACAATCCATAGACAGACTATATGCTGAAAACTGCTTCGGCCCGCACATGACTGAAGACGCTGAAGAAATGGCAATGGTTGCAGCTGTAATGTTCAGCTACACCCTTGCTCTGAGGTGCCGATCCACTACATCTGATGTACCAGCTGATAACTCAGGTACCCGGGAGCTCTCTGGCATCCTCTCAAGTGTAGGGGCCGGTAATCTCATGTCAACACAAAAAGCATGTGTAACCCGCTTGCCTCCAATGATAAATGGGAGAATCCAAGATGCACTGCTGCCATATGAACTGGAAGGTGCCCCCTCATCAACTCCAATTGCAATGTCTCCCCCGCACCCATCCCTACAAATCCCAGGGGTTTGGGGGAGTCAAGTTTCTTTCATCAGCAGTTAGAAGCAGAGACTTCATCCCCACCCCAATCACAGATTATGCAGATGCTGCAGGGGACATAGTGAGTCTAGTCGACTTGATCAAGGGTCAGTCGAACGCTGACAAGGATCTGGCACTTCTAGATAAATGCATTGAAACAATGGAATGGCTAATGAAAAGCACAGCCTGCTTTTGCATAGGCACCTTGGTTCACCAGGCCCCCCTCGCGGGATGCTGGGTAAAGCATCCCAGACTAGTTTTCAGGCTGGAGCCTCACAAACGGCAATAGGGCTACAACAGGTCGCCTTCGAGGTTGAGATGGACAAGTCTCGGCCAACAAGAATAACAAACAGCCTGACAAGAACAGTAAACAGCCTGCGGAGTATGCAGCGTATATCATGGCGAAGGCTATGGCACTAGATGCTCAAACCACGAACGCTCTTTCTCAATATAATTTAAACACAGCTACGGCCTCGCCTATTGCGAGTCCTCTTTCTATCTCTTTTAACTTTTGCCTCACACGCCATGTTGAGCTGCTCTCTGGCATAAATGTGCCGGAGAGAACTCCTGCGTCTGAGTGAGAGGTGAGGTTGTTTCCTCGGGAGCACCATTTTAAAGCCACTCGTGTTGCTTTGATTCAACAATTTTTAAATTGTTTTAATTGTTCTTAAGCTGTGATTTATTGCACACATTGTTATATTGTTGCTACCTGTTGCGGCGCATTACGCGTGCTGATGCTCTTCAGAGGACCACTATTTCTCTCTTGATCTGGCAACCCCCCCCCCTTGCTGGGCTTTCCGATCTACAGCCTCGCCTATTGCGAGTAAGAGGTTCTATCTCTTTCAAATTTTGCTGCACACGCCTCGTTGAGCTTCTCTCCAGGCTAAATGTGCTGGAGAGGAGGCCCGCACAGTGGGCGCTCCATCAGCGCGCCAAAATCGCACTTAAGGCAAGCCTGTCTGTGCCCATTCCGGGCCCTGTGCCCTGGCCTTGTAACTATCGGCTCCCCATCTGACCGTATTGTTTACTCGCATGATGCACTGATAGCCCTGGCTCCGACCACGGTGAACTGGCCTCTTGGCTTCTATCTTCAGCCCTCCTCTGAGCTGCCAGAGGTGACTGATACCCCTCCTTCCCTCCTAACAGGTTTTTTAATCAATGCCCGCACTGCTGTGGCTCATGGGACGATATTTTCTACATTCTAGACACCTATGAGCCTGACGTCTTATGCATCACCGAAACATGGTTTAGTACCCGCTCTGGCCCAGATATTATCCAAATGCTTCCTTCCAACTACACCAATTTACAACTTGATCGACCCGCCCCCAAACTAGGTGGAGGAGTCGCCTTTGTATTTAAGAAATCCTTCAAATGTCAGACTATTGAATTTTTACACAAACCTACTTGTGAGCTACGTTTGATTAAGATGCAGACTTCTTTTGAAGATTCTGTATATGTCACGACCCTTACCCCGAAGCCCCCCTGGCCTACCTAAGGGTCAGGGGGAGCCTTGACCCCAGTCTCCTCTAAATCCCAACCGAGGCCTTCTTGGGGCCAGTCCTGGCGCCTTTGGCACCAGGCTCATACTTAATAATGAGTTTGTGCTTGGGAACTACTTTTTGTTACTGTCATTCAATGTGGAAGCATCCACAGAATCAGGCTTCTTGGAACCTGGCTTGCAGAAGGATGGTTTGGGTGTGGCACCTTGGAACTCTTTTACCTGGACTTCTTTCTTGAAGCTATTTAAACCATGCCCGACTGGACTGACACGCTTTGCGTTAGTTTGCAATACTGCAACGTGACGCTCACCGCGTTCAGCTTCAGCCACGAACCCTGGATAAACAGCATCTGCAGAAAAAGAAAGAAGACATCATTAGAAAAGGTTGCAGCTTACCTGAATTCCATCATTAGCGGTTCTCAGCTCTTCCGAATGACATCCAGGAATCAGCGTGCCTTCGGATCGACTGACCTGCAGAAAGAGAAAGACAAGGCTTTAGACATTTTACACAGTTAACGAACTCCGCCAAAAGGCTTACCTTCCGACTCGCACTTAATTTTGCAACATCTCTGGAATTCTACACTCCGGCGGAGCACCGCGACCTGTGAAGACAAAAGATAACAGGTTAGCAAAGGCAAGGCACCTTAGCGCTGCGTTAAGCGCCAACTCGCCGCGTCTAGGCGCTCCAAAAACGCTAATACTTAACAGCGAACCCCGAATCCAATCTTCGCCACGAATTGGACTTCCACGTACCTAAGGAAGAGAAAAAAGACATTGTTAATTCCAGAAAGGCATGCTAGGACAGCAAAACATCATAGCAATAAGACCTACCTGAAAGATTCACGTCGGGCCGGCATCAGTGAAGTAACTCGATCGCCATTGCCAGCAAAGCACCACGCGCCCCTGCAGAGACAGCAGGACGGAGAACCCGCCAGCATCAAGAACAAGGATTCTTCCGCTGGTCACTACTGGGCATCGCAGGGAGGGATACCTGGACACCGATTGCTGGGTGGCGCCCCCGTGGAACCAGGTGAGCGTAACTGTATATTTTCTTATTATCTATCGCCCTCCTGGTTACGCCACAAATCTGTTTTTGGGTGAGTTTGTACAATCTCTGGCTGATTTATCTTTAATCTACCCTAAAATGGTAATACTTGGTGATTTTAATCTCCATCTTAATCACCCACTTCACCCACAAGCTTGTAAACTTGTCTCTTCACTAGCAGATTATGGCTTCTCCTTACGCAACCGCAGCTCTACGCAGTTAGGCGACAATCAGCTTGATCTTATTTTTTCTAATATCTGCCAATTTCAATCGTTTGGTCCTTTACCAGTGATCTGGTCGCACCACTATTTGATCCATTTCTCTTTTTTTCTTTTGCACAAACTAAAAACAGATCAAGCCCTCAGCTGAAATATCAATGCCGTTGGTCTAAGGTCCCTCTTGCGTCATTCTTGACTCTATTGAAACATTAACCCGTTCGGGTATTATTGAGGGCACTAATGTATGTGATGCCCTAGTCTCAGCCATACATTCAACTGCTGACACCCTGGTTCCTTCCCGGCTACACAACCTTCTGCATTCCTCAGAACTGAGATTGCTAAAGCAGAAATGCTGCATTCTGAATGGAAATGGCATTGTCTACCTGACTGTTCTACGAAATTAGCTTATACACAAGCACTTAACATCTATCAGAGCGCTATAAAAATAGCCATAGCTCAATACTTTGCCAACCGTATTCTGAATGCCTCCTGTTCATCTAAAGAACTTTCTCAAGTGGCTAAAGAACTCACTACTCCTGTCCGCCCCCTCCCACTGCTATACACACACAAACCCACTGTGATGATATTGCTTCTTTCTTCAGAGAAATAATTTGTGTTATCTGTGAAAACATAGATGCAGAAAGATCCACGCCCCCTACCTTTCTGGACCCTTCTCTCTATTTTAATGAACAGCTTGTTAGTGCTTTTAAATATGCGACAGTGACGGATACCATGGCCTTAGCCGCCTTGTCAGAGCTGAAATCTGCTTCCCCTGCAGATCCGATCCCGCTTCAGATTATCCAGGATCTTTCTTACAACTAGCCCCCCTCCTTACGGAATCATTCACTACTGGCTATACTCCTGAGTCACTCAAGCACGCTATGAACTCTCCCTTGCTAAAAAAAAGTCATCTTGACCCTGCCGCTGCTGAAATTTAGCGCAATATATCCCTTCTTCCTGCCATGATGAAATTGCTCAAATCCATTGCCACCCCCCAGCTCTCTGCCTATTTTGAGGCTAATCATATTCTCCATCCTCTCAAGGCTGGTTTCCGTCTTGGTATGGGCACATAGTCTGAAATGGTAGCACTTCTCAACGATATTGCTATGCTTCAGGACTGCAGAGAGGATGGTGCTCTTATTCTTCTTGACCTCTCTGTGGCCTTTGACACCATTGATCATCAGAGACTTCTCCAGTGTCTTTTTGAATCTGGAATCGCGGGTGTCCCCCTTAGATGGTTTTCTTCTTTTCTTTCAAACCTAATACAGACGGTTTCCCTTCCTCCTTTTACTTTGCTGCCCATTGTGCTCGACTGCAGGGTCCCTCAGGGCTCTGCTCTGTCTCCACTACTTTTCAACTTGTATATGGTGGCTTTGCCCAAACTTATTTCCAGCTCCAGGGTGCGTTTTTACATTTATGCAGATGATACACAGATCTTCTTCCGTCTTTATGTCCCCATGGAAGACTCTCCCCAAAAGCTGAAGAACTGCCTCTCGGCAGTGGGGACCTGGATGGCCAATCATTGGCGTAAGCTAAATGGGGAGAAAACCGAAAACCAAGGTTTTGGTGGTTGGCCCTATCTCTGCAAGACAACTTTGGGCTTCAGAATACTGGCCTACGCCCTTTAGCCCATGTTGCGTACCTTCCACCTCAGTTCTGAGTATGGGCATTAAAATCATGGCCTCGGACTCTAAAGAAGTTCAAGTCTCTGCAGTTTGTCAGACACGTTTTGTCAAACTTTATGTGCTGAAGAAGGTTCTTCCCTTTCTTCCAACCAATTCCAGGTCTAAAATTGTGACCGCTGCCATCATGGGTTCAATTGATTATTGTACCGGGATCTACCTTGGTCAACCTGAAGCTCTGCTTCAACGTTTACAGATCCTGCAAAATGCTGCAGCAAAGCTTGCCCTTAATGATCCTAGAATGACCCATTCCCATGACCTTCTTCACTGCCTCCACTGGCTCCCTGTTTGGACCCGAGTTAAGTTTAAAATTGTATGTACTGTTCATCGCGCCATCCATAACATCGGGGCTGAGTTTCTTCAATCTAGACCCTCTCTGTACCATCCTAACGGGTCTCTTCGTTCAGCCAATCAGTCTTTATTGGTCGCTCCTTATTTTCAGCGGGCTCGAGCTGGAGGCAGATCTTCCTCTGTGCTTGCTACATCATTATGGAATGCTCTTCCTTCTCAGATCCGGGGGCACCCCCACATTCACTTCCTTTCAAAAACTGCTGAAAACTCTTCTTTTCTAATTTCCCAATTACAACCTTACCCTCTCTCTCTCAGCGCCTTGATGCCGCCAGGTCTTTGTTGTGCTCTACAAATCTGCATACAATACAATACAATAGTGGAAACTGAGAAAAATGATGCCTTCTATGGCCTCAGAGGATGCCCAGTCACCAAGAGACAAACGTAAGAAACTCCCCACTGCTACTCGGCACAGGACAACTATCCCACAGAGGTCCAGTGAGTTGCACCCAAGGACAAGAGGCACAGGAGGGTGTTTTCGCCGCTGATCTTCTTGAGGGATGGCGACAAACATCATTTGCACTTTTATTTTTTTTTATTGTTTTTATTGGCATTTGAACATTTGTGAACATTAACAATCCCCACCCCGTTCCCCCCTGACCCACCTATACACTCCCCAACTCTCCCACGGATCGCTGCAGAGCGTATCGTCCAAAGTCTTAAGTGGAGTATGCATCAGGGCCGCTGTTTATAAAACGTCCAGCAGACAAATTCTTTGGGGGCACCAATGTTCTCGATAATCCTTGTGGAAGATGTCCAGAACCATCTCTCAATCATTCTTAAAATTGGCATATTCACCCTGAATAGTGTAGGTCAACCATTGTAGTGAATTGTAGTCCCAACTGTTTGCAGTCCCAACTGTTTGCTATCCATTCTTGTTCTGTGGGGATCACAGCTTGTTTCCATTTTTGCACTATCAAGGATAGGGCGGCTGCACTCAAGATCATATATGCTTTCCTCTGAGGTTTAGTGGAGAGTATGTCTAGTACATCGCCAAATTCCAGAAAAGCTTTCCCACATTCTCTTCGGATTTCGGATCCAAATATAGTTTTTATTGCAGAATCTCAAAACGGTTTCAGTATAGGGCATGTCCACCAGATATGAAGCCAAGCTCCTGCCTCTTTGCAACCTCGCCAACATACCTGAGGTGTCGAGGGGTAGAATCTATGCAGTTTTTCAGGTTTAAATGCCACTGTACTAACACCCTGGTCCACATTTTCCGGATCTGTAACCCCTGCATTAGTTTTGGGATCCTCTGCCATACCTCCCACCATTGTTCTTCAGAGATTGGAAGGGGTAGTATGTTTGCCCATTGTTTCATGTAGGGCCATTGTGTCTGGGCCACGAGTATGAAAAACATTTAATACAATTTACTTATCTTCTGTCGTTCTCCAGAACTTGTTAATATATTTTTTTCCAGTGGTGTGAATTCCCTAGTTATCAATTGTTTAATTCCAGGTGCTAGTAACCAGTGTCTCAGCTGTGCCTATCGAAGCCTATCCTCCTCACGCAACCCTATCGATTGTTTGCATTGGTGGAACGGCATGACCTCCTGCCCTTCCATCATATCCCTCGCTCTCAGCCTGCTTTTTCCCACCTAGCAAACGCACCTTTCTCCAAACCTGGAGTAAACTGGAGGTTGCGCAATAAAGGAGTAAACGGGGACGGATACGTTTTGATACCTGTTCGCTTGACCACGGCATCCCATGTGTCACCTACCAGGGCCGTTATCAGGCTTCTGTACATATTGGGGGTGGGGGGTCTGTCCACTTTTGAGTACCACAAGACTTTATCCGTGGGTCTGCCCACCACAACCCCATCCATCCGTGCCTATATCTTGACTGGGTTCCCGTTAAACCATTCTTGTATAACCCTTAGCTGGGCTGCTTGGTAATATGTCTGGAAGTTCGGAATCCCTATCCCTCAACCCCTACTGGAGCCGTCATGACCTTCCATGCCACCCAGGGCCTTTTCCCTTGCCAGATGAAATTTCCCACCAATTTATTTAGGGTCCTAAAGAATTTGAGGGCCGCTAGGGGGAGAGCTTGAAAGTAGAACAGTACTCTGGGTAGGACTATAATTTTAATGACATTGATCCAGCCCATCCATGATATATTTAGGGGGCTGCGCTCGTCCAACTAGGTCTTTATCAAGTCTAACAGGTAGGGGTAATTTGCTTGGTACATATTAACTAAGGAATTGGGGATAGAGACCCCACGTTTCTAGTGAGTCAGTGGCTGTGAGTCCGTCCTCCTGTAGGACCATTAGCTCAGTGTTTTGGTTATTAATCTTCAGACCCGCCACTTTACCAAATTCCCCCTGATGTGACGTTTAACTCGGGGGTGAAAGGTTTACGTCTGTCATCATTACCAATAGGTCATCCTCGAAGGCCATCACCTTATGTTCTTCCCCCCGAATGTAACCCCATTTATCCCTGTCTCCTGTCTAATCTTGGCTAAGAAGGGTTGTAAATATACCACGTACAGCACCGGGGACAAGGGACAGCTCTGTTTGGTACCCCTAGTTACCTGTATCTCCCGAGATATGTGCCCGTTTATGGCTAATCTTATAACTGGTGTTCCATAGCAAGCTTTAACCAGGCGGAGGAAAACCGGACCAACCCCCATAGCCTGCATAGTGAGAAACAAAAATGACCATTCTACACTGTCGAAGGTCTTCTCTGCGTCCAAAGCCAATACCCCTGCAGCGAGGTAGGACTCATTTGTTTTTTCTATCGCCTTATGTTATTGAATGTTTGTCACCCCCTGATAAAGCCTGCCTGATCTGGGTGAATCAGCCCCGGGGTTAATTTGTCCAGCCTGGAAGCCAGTATTTTAATAAAAATCTTTGCGTCTAAATGTATTAACGCAATAGGGCGATACAAGCTGCACTGGGTTTTGTCCTTATTAGGTTATTAGGGAAAGGACTACTTTCACCTCTTCGATGTTTCGGGAGATATGCCCCGAGGTAGAGAAGGAGTTCAAGAGATGTCATTGTCGGGACCAGGATATCTAGAAATGCTTTATAAAACATTTCCGAGAAACCATCTGGGCCTGGGGCTTTATTCAGCGGTATGGATCGGATCGCAGCCTAAAACTCGTCCTCTGTGATTCCTCCCTCCAGGGTATCTCTTTAACTTTGATCTAGTATTTGCAGCGGGCATGATCTTAGGTAAGCCTCCTGAAGGTGCCTGTCTGGGGATTCTGAGGAGTACAAAGCTGAGTAGTACCCCGTGAATGCCTGGAGTATCTCCTCCGACGCCTAGGTAACGTTACCACTAGGTGTCTAGATACGGAGGATCATTCTAGCCGCCCCTTTTTTCCTTACTTGTCGCGCTAGGAGTCGATCAGCCTTATTTACATTTACGTAATAGCACTGTCTTAAAAATAGTAACAATCTTTCCGCCTGTTTAGTCTGTAGGGTATTAATTTGGCCTTTAAGGAGCCTATATTCCTTCCTGAGAGATACCCCTTTATCCGTTTCCATTCTAGCCATCACAGCCATTAAGCCTCGTTCTAAGTCTTCTTGTAATGCCTTTTCCTGTTTGTTTCGCAGTGCTTTTTTTGCTATGAGTTCCCCCCGTATGGTTGCTTTCTTCCAAAGTATTCTCGGATGGAATCCCGTAACTCATTACAGATCACAGTGTCCCTCAGTAGTTGTTGGGGGAATTGCCACCGCAACATCCCTGAATTGCCCCCCCCCCCTCTCCCCCTCCCATTGGAATTCCAGCAGCAGGGGAGCATGATCCAACACAGATATGGTCCCCAGTTCCATGTTCCGTACCTGTCATTTGCCAAAAGGAATCTTCATGTGGCCTCTTTGCCTGAGCTTAACCAACCCCGCACAGTTGTGACATCTTAAGATACCATACAAAAACTTTCTAAAGGACAACAAAATAAATCCATTGACCATCAATGGGACCTGCTAGATAGGTCTGTTAGGGAAAATCAACCAAAAAGATTTTGGGGAATGATTAAAAAAAAAAAAGGTTTTGCCGGAGCTTCTGATGGCCAAATATCTTCGAATCAGTGATTTGCACATGTTAATGAAATGTTTTATACTAAAGAAGCCCAAATTAAAGATATGCCGATGTTTGACAGGGCAACTCAACCTGGCCCTTTTTTCTTTTTTTTGGTCAAATTCGTCTTTATTGAAACGTTGTAACAGTTAACAACACGACTTTATGAGGCATATATTTGAACAGCTTTACAATCCCCATGGAGCCCTTGCCCTCAGCCTCATTCTCCTATGGATCATCAATATACTGCTCCCCTTCCCTCCACCTCCCTCCCCCCAACCCTTCCTGGTACCCCGACCTCTTACATACCCCCTTTTTCAAACCGCTATTCCCTTAAAACCTTTTAAAGCCATTAATCATAGGTGTTCACTCTACCCTCTGGGGTCCTCTATTACCCTGTTTCCTTAGTGTTGCCGGCCCCTCTGACTGGTTCTGGGTGCGTACCCCAATCCGTGCCCCTACTTGCATTCTCTCTGCTCTCCCACACCCCACTCTCCTCAGATATTCATCGACATACCCTCCCCACTCCATCTCAATTGGGCCAGCCAGGTCGTGCAATCCAGCTGGTATCTGTTCCATCACATAGAGGTTCTTTGCAACGCCAGTACAACTGTACCCTTGGGCAACCCCACCACATGTGCCAGTAGTTGGACTTCTTTCCACACTCCCGCCGGCAAAGTGGGCTGGCAGCTTGGTACATTTTAGCCAGTCTAACTGGGTCCAGTTGCCACCTTTAGAGGAACTTGATGCCATGCTGTTTATATTGACTTGATACCAATGGTCTGGTAGGCGCACCTACAGAGACGTCCCAATAGTTCAGCATCTATACCCCCCTCCATATCCCTTTCCCATCTCACTCTCAGATTCTCAGTGGACCCCTGCCCTCTAAGAGGGCCCCATACATCGGTGATATCAATCTCTTAATCTCTGTCCTCGTATCCAGAATTCTTTCAAAGGGTGTTAGGTCCCGCTTTAATTGTTCACTCCATGCCCTATCGGTAAGGACCCCCTTCATTTGTAGATACAGGATGACAGAAAGTTTCCCTATACCCAGAGCTGGACACGCTGCTGACTTCCATGCTAGCGCGATCCGTTGCTTGGCCAAGACACAAATGAGATCTTTCATCTTTGTTAGAGGCACCCCTCAACGCCGCTGCAGGTACAGTCCCAGTAGGCATGCCACAGGTGACCACTCCTGCATATCTATCCCTCCTCCCATAACTTTAACTGCTATGTTCTGCCAGAATACCCTGATCATGATCAAACATATGCAACATCCCTGCCAAATCGCTTGTCCACCTGGGGCATCTCTGCTCCACTGCTCCTGGGAACTTTGAATGGCTTGTGCGGTCATGTATGCCCTATGAGTCAATTGTAGCTGTATCTGCTTAAATCTTTCGTGGACACGGACCTTGTATATATAAGCACCCTAGCTCATTCCCTGTCTGTGAAAGGATGCCCAAGATCTCCCTCCCCTTGGTTCTCACCCAGAGCTTTCTGACCAGGTGTATTCAGTGCCAGCTTTTAGAGCCTCGAAATCGCGAATGCCCCTTCCACCACATTGTAAAAAACATCCAGCATAGCGTCCCCCATCCTACCCTTTTTTTAGCCACGGCCATCTGTCCTCTGCTGTCTTAATCAGGCTATGGTACAACAAAAATTGGCCTTTGGGAATGTCGTATTGCTCGGTCAGTTCCGGGAAACCCACCCATGCCCCCTCCTTGTATAAGTCTTCCAGGGTGATTATCCCATTTGATTCCCAGTGGAGCCGATGGCTGCACGCCTCCCCTGGATTCCTCCCGCAAACTGCTGCCACAGGTATATTAGCGGAGTGCAGATCATGGTTCCCCACCATCCTCCACAGTCTGCGCCAAATTCTCCTACCTAGGGTTATAAGTGCTGATATCTCCTGTAGCCTGGCGTCCCCTAACCAGAGTGCCTATCTAAAATAGAATGGTCCAGCCTCGCCCCGCAGAAACCCGGTGTCCAGTGAGCCTTCATCCGCTAGCCAGGTCGTGGCAAACTGCAATTGGCCCACCAGGTAATACACCTCAATACACAGCAATCTCATCCCTCCGTCCCTATAATCTCTGCTCACTGTGACCAATGATATCTTGCACCTTCCACTTTCACAGATAAATCCCCTAGCCAGCGAGTTCAGTTTCCGGAAGAACTGCCCCGGAATATCGTAGGGTATATTAATAAAATGGTAGAGCAGGCGCGGCAGTACCACCATCTTTAATATCGCAGCTCGGCCCATCATAGACAATGGCAGCCTCTGCCAGAATTCCATGGATCTTTCAATCCCCTGGAGCGCCTTCAGTTTGCTCAGTTCGTGTTCCTTCCCAGGAACATGATAAACATCCACTCCCAAATACCGAAAGGTCTACACCGCCCACTTTCGGTAAGCGCTTTTGGTCCAACCATACCAGACCCACCAATGGGAATAACCTCGACTTCTCCCTGCTGATGGTTATGCCTGACAACCTAGCAAAGCCGTCCAGGACCTCTGGCATGTAAGGTAGGTTCATCTCAGGGTTCTGCACGTACAGGAGCATGTCGTCTGCATACAGCGAGATCAAATGCGTGTTGCCACCTGCTGGTATACCCTCCTCCTTAAAATCCACCCTGATATGAGCCGTCAAGGGTTCCAGTGCTAAAATGAACAGCATTGTAGAAAGCAGACACCCCTGTTTGGTCCTCTGCCCAATTCCCATGCCTCTGGGATGTGCTTCCCCGTTTTCACCATGGCCATTGGCCTCCTATATGGCAGCTGTACCCACCGTAAGAAACCTGGGCTGGCCCTGAAGCACCGCAAAACCCCATGTAGCCTCTCCCTAAGCACTGAGGCAAACGATTTGATCTCATCTAGCTAACCCACTGTATACTCTTCCTCTGCTGCCCCCCTAGTTTTGTCAATAGTATGGTCTAGTATTTGCGAAGTTCCAAGACGTGCTTCGCTCTGGGACATATCCAGTCTGGTCTGGATGTACCAGAGTTCCAATCACCACATGGAGTTTGTTTGCTAAGAGCACAGCCAGAGCTTTGCAATCCTGATTTATCACAGAGAGCGGTCTGTTGGATCTGCAGTCATGCAACGGTTTGCCCGGTTTGAGCATCGGCACAATAGTCGACTATCGTAGATTTGCAGGCCGCAAACCCTGTTCAAATGTCTCTTCCAGCATCTGTAAGAGATGCAGCGTCAGCTCATTCACATATTCCGTGTAAAATCCTGCCGGGAGGCCGTCATCCCCAGCATTTTGCCAGTGGTTAGTGAGAGTATGCTTGATCTCAAATCCTCCTACGTCAGCGGTGCATCTAGCATCTCCGCATTTCCCTGCTCCATGCGTGGCAACATTATGTCCGTCAGTGTCTCCTCTATTTCTGCTGCATCCCCTTCCACAACTGCGCTGTACAACTGCCTGTAGAATCTGCCAAAGGTTGTATTAATTTCACTCTGGGCCCGCAACTCCTCTCAGCACTCATCCCTAATACAGCTAATCATTTCCCTCTTCTCCTCCAGGCCAATAACCTCCCAGACTTATCCCCACTTTCATGGAACCTCTCCAGACATCTGGCATAATCATGTTTGCCCAACTGCTCTCAGTGCGCTATCCAAGTCTGTCAGAGCTTAGTGAGTTCCTTCTCGCACACCCCTGGGTGCCCGCCCTTCCATCAGCACATCCATCTGCGCCTCTGTCTGTGATACTGTGCAGCAGCTCTCTTCAGATGCCCGCCATTTTACCAATTGCCTCCCCTCTCATCACCACCTTGAAGGCTTCCCACAAGGTCCCTGTGCTGTTTGCGCTGCGCAGATTTCGGGCAAAGAACTCCTCTATCCTCTCCCCCATGTGGGCCCTGAACTGCTTGTCCAATAATGCCTCTGCTCTCAGCCTCCAAGTTGGGATTCGCCCAGTGATTAGTTGCCCGTGAGCAAATAATCTCTCTGTGTGTACTCTATGCGGGGGCTCGAATCTTAGGAGAAGCCCCTCCCTTCTCTATGCAGTTTCCTCCATATGTCTCTCAGGCCGAGCTCCTTCACCATGATGCTCATCTCCATCTGCTCTAGAACCCCATGTAAAACCTCCATCCTGCCCTCATTGTCGCACTTACAGTCCTGTAGGTACAGAGGGAGCCACCCATTTAAGAGCACCCCGGTCATACGCGGAGTACGTCGAGCCATACATCTGCCTTCCCCACTTATTGCTGATCATCACTTGTCTAGACACAGTTAGAAGTGTCTCCTGCAAGAGGGCTATGTGCGCCCCTTTGCCTTTCAAATATGTGGGTACCCTATTCCTCTTCACAAAATTGTTTAGCCCCCTGACATTCAAGGTGATGACCTTAGTATAGCTCATTCGGTCTTCAGCACCCCCTCTCCTCGGGCATCCCACTCGCCATACCCTTCTCACCTCTTACTCCATCCCCAGACCCGCAGGCCCAGTTCCTCTCCATCTTATATGCGCCTTATTTAGTAGCACTGTTGCGTGGACACCTTGGTGGTGCAGTCTATCTGGTGACTCGTGCGGTGGTGCATTGTCCTATGCAGCCGGTCCCTCCTGGTGTGCTTGGTGTTGAGTCCCCTTGCAGCACGCCTCCTCGTCTTCTCCCAGCGCTACTCGGGCTCCCCAACCTGCATCCGATCAGAACTTCCAGTTGTGCAAGCCTCTTATTTGATGGCAGCCACCATTTGCCCTTCCGTGCAACTTCGCTGTCCTGCCACCTTCACTTCTCACTTCATGCCCAAATCAAGATTTCCATCTCCCTGTAGTCTGTCGCTCATATGCCACTGCTAATTACCCAGTACACCTCTCTGTCTCTCCGGGCCTTCACTTCAGCCTCTCTCAGCCCAGGTGCTGGCCTCCTCTGCTTGCACTGCCTTGGGTGTACACCGTCCTGCCAGTTGTGTGTGTCTCCCTCAGGCTTCTGTGCTGTGTTCTGAGCTGTGTGCGTCTCCTACCAGCACCTTCTCCCTTCATCTGGCCATGTTTTTCTGCCCCTGCTTCAGGGCTCCCCGTGCCTGGAGCACTGCACTGCCCTCGTCCTCAGGACTTGAGCTTCTCACACCGAAATAGAAGCAGGCTGTTTCCCCTCACCTCCGCTCTCTCATTTGCTGGCGCGCCCTCCAATACGCGGCAGGAATCCATTGCTCCTCAGCTGGGTACTGTAATCATCTGCTGCTCCTTCATTCACCGCCGCTGACAGTGTGTCTTCTCGCTGCTCACCACTGAAGCTGGCTCTTCTCCTGCACTTTCCCCCACTGCAGTCTCGGCTGTCGGGCCACACGCTGCCTTGTGCCGCTGAGCAGTCCGCCTCCTTTTCGGCCCTGGCAGGCTGATAGGCCCCCTCCTGGGCTCACCAGCACTTTGCCTCCCCTCTCGTTCAGGCAGTCTTGTCCTGGTCACTGCGGTCCCTGGTGTTTGTGCCTGGTTCCCGATTTGTTTCTTCTCGCTACCCCCGGCCTCCACAGTCTGCAGCTCGCTGCCTCTCTCCACTTGCCAGGAGCCGCCCGGTCCCTCAAGCTGCTCTTTCCGCGCCCACTCCGTTGCTATGCAAGCAGTGCCATTTTCCTGCCCTTTGTCTTTCGGCTGCGCTTTCTCAACACCCACGATGTTCCGTGGCTTCAACCTTCCTGCCTGAACTCCATGATGGTTGGGGCAGCTCAATCTATAATTTGTGGAGTTTTCAGCTGTTATCGCACTATAGGGCTAATGTTATTTTTCAGATCCGGTGGACACTCCCTTCGTGGCACCTTTATTTAGTTATGTCATCACTTTTGGGTTGGCCCCTGTGTATCTCTGCTCCTGTGTCACAATGTCACCCATCTCGAGAATTGCTATTAAAAAAAATGGTGTGGCATCTGGAGATATTTTTCTATACGCAATGCAAGAAGCTAGAGTATTCATCAGAACAAATCAGATCCAAAGATAAGTAACTCTTTTATTCTCTTTATACTTTGTGTTTATATCTCTATGTATTTCTTTTTTTCAAAATTTCGTTTAACTGATTGCTGCTCGCTGTCTATTCATTCGCTTTTTTTTCTTCTGCTCTTTTCTACTTTTCTGTTCTCCATCCTGTCCTTTTTTAATCTCAAGTGATCTTCCTGTTGGTTTACCACTTTGCATAACACCAATCTGGATTTACTTTAGGTGCATAGGTTCTGTCCAACATTTAAAGAGTAAATTCGGAAAAAAGTATTTCCTGGATATGAAACTGAAGGAGTGTGCTGTGGGCCAGAAAGTGGAACTTCTTCACAGAGAGATTGAGCACATATTTCCCAACGCTAGTCGACAAGAAAGGTAGGAAAGAAGTTGATAAAACATCTTTAGTTTTTAAGCTTAAGAACAAATATTTTCTTTTCATTAAATGTGCATTTAAAAAAGGTACATTAGCTATAAATGTTTATAATTCCCTCTCATGTGAAATGTAGGTGAATTATGTTTCTAATGTATTTCTTCTTCCCACAAATTCCTCCTCTCCAGCGGCAGCTGATATGCTGATTTACTCCCAAGTCCCGTCCCCTTTCCTTCATACTGTATGGGGCGTCCCTCGCTAGGGACGGGAGACGGAACCTTTTTCACCAGAAATAAATCTTCTTCCCCATCAAATTTAGAGGCGTGCAGGGGCACGGCTCTAGGAGCATGCGCTCCCCTGACTCTGCCCACCGGCGCCACTCGTCAGTCCTCTTTTCTGCGTTGACAGGAACGGACTGTTTTCCCAGTTCTCTTCCCCGGATAATGTCTTTTTGTCTTTTAGTATTTAACAAGGTACTCCATCTTCTAGCACCAAGCATGTCAATGTCCTTGGGTTTCAGCAGGTGTCCAGCCTGCGAATGGCTCTTCCCTATGTCTGAACCACATGCTCTTTGCCACCGCTGCCTTGGCCCCGACCATGGCTGGGAAGGTTGTACCACGCGCAATACGCTTACACCAGCCGGACTGAAGAACAGGTTAGCTCGGTGGAGAGAGCTCTTTGAAAGATCGCCTCCAGAGGACTTGAAGAACTTCATCAGACACAAGTCAAAGCCCAACGTATGGCCACTCTTCATCAGCACCCCGCAAGGGCGATTCCTTTCCTAGGAAACGTCCAAGCGGGAGGAACTGTCCAGGTTCTAACACCAGCACAGGTATCCTGGCTGTTTCAGCTATCCGCCACCAGGCAGAGGGGTCGCTAGATCCTGTCGGTGGGGTCGCTGAGGGACCGCAAGGTTCTTTTACCGCTACACCCTACTACCGGACAAATGTCTGAGGGGGCGCCTGTACGCAGCACTACCGGTGACACAATCAAGGGCACAACGCCTACCAGGCCCGTCCTAAGGTGCAGTGTAGACCTCAAGCTCCACCGCCAAGAGTCCAGGAGGAGGCTGGGACTAGTGCGGCACGCACCACGGCAGAGGCATGTGGCATGCAGCCCGACAAAATGGCCACCGCAACAGATAAGAAGGCTGCTTGTCCAACACCACCCCCCTACAGCACATCCTTCAGCGTCATAGAGCAGATACACCCCACAGGCGACAAGGCAGAGTACACCCAGGCCTCCACAACCTCTGGGCTTGGCTATACGCCACCTAGTACCGCACCAGCCCGTGAGGACAGGTTTTTTGAGAAATTCCTCATGCTTATGAGATCCCCTCAGATGGGAGCCATCCTTTAGATGTGATCATGGACATGCTACCACCGGTCCCACCACCAGCACCCTCAGTCATTCCTCCTATGGCGCCAGTGCCTCAGGCCCCCGCGCAGCCCCATCTGCTCACGGCAGGCCCCACGGAGCTGACACCTCTGCCTCTGACAGACCAGGCGGTTCCATACCAGCCTCCACAGCAGCCTCTGGCTCCAGTCAGCACACCTCAGTCTTCAGCACCCAGTACTCCTCCGCCCACTCTGGACCAGCAGGACACGCTGGCAGATACTGATGAGGAGGACGACCGTGACACTCTGTTTTCGGCCAAAGGCATTCCTTGAACGGCTCGCAGGTCTGGCCGAGTACTTGGGGCTTCCAAAACCCGAGGTTGAATAACCAGAGGCGGGGGTCCTGACCGAGCTCCTCACTCTATGCCCCGTGGCTAGAACAGAGATTCTGATGCAGAAGGGCGTTGGCACCTTGGCCAAAAAGGGATAGTTTAAGCCCCATTTGGTGTAGCCCACCAATAGGCGCCTCAACGCCAAGCACAGGCAATTGGAGGGGGATACACTCTTGCTGTCAGCGCACCCTCAACCACACTCCTCTGTGATTGCTGCAGCCTCCATCTACTGAAAGAACAGTCTTCCTCGGCCACCTCGTCCTCGGCTCAGCTAGGCAAGGAGGAGAAGATCTTGGAGGCTTATGGAAAGAAGGTCTTTTCCAACGCCTCACTGCACCTTCGTCAGTCTAATGCGGACACCATGCTTGCAGCCATTAACCAAAGGCTATGGCGGGAAATAGCCGACTTCCTTCCGGAACTTCCGCTACACAGTCAAACACGCTTAAAGGCAGGGCTGGCAGAAGCAATGATGGTGGCCCAAGACATCATTGGAGTCAACAGTGGCACATATTGACACCTCAGGCCAGGCCATCTGCATCGCCAAAGACATGAGAATGACTGCCTGGCTACGGGCTACCAAATTCAACCTGATCATCCAGGAGCGCATTTTTGGACCTTCCATTCGAGGGTAGCGACCTCTTTCATTCCACCATCGATGGGGAACTTGATAAGAAGACGACCAGTTCCCAGACTGAGAAATCCTTATCTATCCTCACGAAGCCCGTGCCCAAGACATACAGCCATACGCACCAACGTTCCGACAAGGGGCTGGCCTTCGGCAGGTTCCAGGGCTTCCAGGAACCAATTTCCAAGTCAGCACAACCGCGAACAGCACAAGCCGGGGAATAAGGGCTTCTTTCAGTCCCCCTCCTCAGCCTCAGAGGGAAAAAAGGCATGAACTCCCCTCCGGGTCTACGTTTCTCCGGTGGGGGGCAGGCTTGCCCTTCATGCACAGCATTGGCACGCGAGATTTGCGGACCCCTGTATCCTATCAGTAGTGTCCACAGGCTACCGCCTACCAGCCACTGCCTCTCCTCCCTCCCTCCCTCCTCTCCTCCAGTCCCACATATTGGGACAACAACTCTATTGGCGGAAATGCGATCACTCATACAGAGTCAGGCAGTGGAAGAATTCCCAGCCTCCCAGCAGGGCATGGGCTTCTGCTCCAGAATTTCTGGCATACACAAGAAGAACCAAACTGGCCTGAGAGTTGTGTTGGACCTTTCCACCCTGAACCTTTCCCTTCTGCCAAGATCACAGCCATCAAGAGGGCCACGAGTCATTTTCTCAGTAGAGAGGTGACCTCAGCATGGTAGTACCAGCACCTCCTGGGTATCATGGCGTCATGTCTTCTGGCAGTGCCTTACAAAAGGCTCAACATTAGAAGATTACAGCTGCACTTCGCAGCCTCATGGAGTCAAGAACGGGGTTCCCAGGCGGAACTTGTCAGCATTCATCCCTTTCTCCACCAGGACCTGGTCTGCAACCTGAGGATAGGCAGACCCTTCCGGCAACCAGCATCGCAGGTTACCATCGCAGGTTACCATCACCACAGACTCTTCCTAGCGCTCATCGGTGGCAAGATGATCCTCATTCAAACGGACAACTCCACCAGCATGTATTACATCAACAAGCAGGGTGGCACCAGGTCTATTCCTCTATGCACCCTGGCGGTCAGAATTTGGGAATTGGCTCTGGTGAACGACATACACTTGACGGCGCTCCACCTCCCGAGGGAGTCACCCCTGGAGGCGGACAGGCTCAGCAGGTTGGGTGCGGACAATTAGGAATGGCAATTGAACGATCAGTTCCTTCAGTGGATCTTCAACAGATGGGTTCGTCCACAGGTGGACCTCTTCGCCACTTGGTACAACAACAGGAAGTGCCCTCAGTTTGCATCCTGGCAGGGACCGGGCCTACGCTCTCTGAGAGATGTTACAGATACAGTGGAACAGCATGAACGCATATGCCTTCCCTCCCACTCCCCTGGTACACAGGGTGATCTACAAGATAAGGGAGTCCCGACAGCTCAGTATCATTCTGGTAGCTCCTTGGTTGCCGGCAAGGCCATGGTTCTTGGAGCTACTCAGCTTGGCGGACCAACCTCCGATGCACCTTCGACTGGGCACAGCTCATCTACTGTCGCAGCAGGGTGACACGGTCATCCACCCCGCCCCACAGAAGTTAGCGCTTGCAGGGTGGTTCCTGAGCAGGTCACATTATAGCATCTGCGTCTTTCGCAGGTTAACCTAGACATCATACATGGTGCTAGGAGCGATGCTACTAGGAGCCAGTACAAAAGCAAGTGGAATCTAAGGAGGTTGATCTTCTTATGTGCACATTGGACGACGTGCTATCCTTCTCTGTACACCTCGCACACTCAGGGGTGCAACTAGACACATGCTGTACAGATTTGTACAGATCTGGCGGCCATCTGAGCCTACCAGAACTCTGTGGAGAACCTTTTCTCATCCTCCAACTCGGTGGTTAAAAGACATTTGGCAGGCCTCACCAGGCTCTGCCCGCCTATCAAGAAGCCACACTCAGTGTGGGACCTCAACATAGTGTTGGGCGCCTTGGCGCATAAACCCTTTGAACCAATGGCGTCCGCTGACATCAGGCTAGTCGCCATTAAGACAGCCCTTTTGGTGGGTCTTACGTCTGTACGCCGCGTCAGCTAAATTCAAACGTTGGAGGCTTAGGAGCTGTACACTACCTATCCTCAGAACGCACTCCACGTTCTTGCCTAAAGTAGTGTCTTCGTTCGACCTAAATGAGGAGATAGTGCTGCCTACTTTCTTCGCAGACCCCAAGGATGGTGCTCCGAGGGTACTGCACTGTCTAGATGTTAGGAGTGCTGTAAATTTCTACCTGGGCAGAACCAAGAGCTTCTGCCAATCTGAGGCTCTCTGTGACCTTCGGTGGGTCAAAGCCAGGATAGCAGGCTTCTAAGTGCTCCATAGCTAGGTGGATGGTATCGGCCATTAGGTAGGCCTATGAGGGGCATCACAAACCGCTTCCGACAAATATTTATGCCCATGCTATTTATTTATTTAGTCATTTGTATAGCCCGCAAAGCCCAGAGGCATCTAGGCGCTTTTAGCTCAAGAATGTCGGTTACATTGGTTACTTACATAGATAGCAGTTTAAAGTCATTGCATAATTAGCTTGCAAGGGTAGTGACTTTCTAGGGTAGCTGCATTAGTTACAGGAGCCTTGCCCAGGAGGACTTCACCTGAAGGTGCAGGGTGCTACATTGAGACATAGAGTTGCAGGTAGGTGAAAGGTGACAGAGACCTGGGTGCACAATTTGGAAAGCCGCACCTCATGGTATGGGATGCTACATCAAAAACATGCAGTTGATTAGGTTAATGTGAGACAAATTTGGAAAGCCTCACCTAAGGTACAGGGTGCTACATCAAAAATATGCAGTTGCAAGTGAGTTAAATGTGTCATTAATTTGGAAGCACCATTTTGGAAAGCCTCACCTCATGGTACGGTGTGCTACATCAAAACATGCAGTCGCAGGTAGGTTAAATATGATAATAATTTGGAAGCACAATTTTGGAAAAACCTCACTGCATGGTACGGGTGCTACATCAAAAATATGCAGTTGCAAGTAAGTTAAATGTTATATTAATTTAGAAGAACAATTTTGGAAAGCGTCACCTCATGGTACGGGGAGCTACGTCAAAACATGCAGTTGCAGGTAGGTTAAATATGACAAAAATGTGGAAGCACAATTTTGGCAAAGCCTCACCTCATGGTACGGAGTGCTACATCAAACATATGCAGTTGCAAGTAAGTAAAATGTGACATTAATTTGGAAGCACAATTTTGGAAGCCTAATTAATGGGTTGAGAGTGGAGCTGATACCGGCAGGTCTCCTTGGTATAACCAAGAGGGAGGGGCGGAAGGTGTAGCAGTCACAGAGTGAGTATAGGGGGCATCTAAGGATGGCACTGAGGAGGGGGGGGCATCGGGTGCAGCAGACATGCATTAACACAGCATAAGTGGGACAAGGTAGTAGAAGTAGCAGACCCTGAACGATTTACAAGTCATGCAAACTTTCAGATAGCGGTTAGGCACAGATAAAATTAATTCAGGCCCACCAAGCTTTGAGAAGTAACAGGTTGCAGCACGGAGCTACGGAAGAGTGTGCGAAAGTCACGGTAGGTAATGTCAGAAGAAACAGAATCATAGTTATGTGTGGGGCCATTCCGTTGTTGTTGCCTTGGTAGGTCTCAAGGGAGCGGTCCGTGGCTGGGGAAGTAATCAGAGCCAAGGCCACGGCAATCAAGTTCCAGAGGCACGTCCCGTGGCAGGTCATCAGCAGGGCGTCCACGTGGGCCACTCCTTCGGCCTTCTGCAAGCAGTACTGTTTGGATGCCAGCTCCAGGTCAGACGCAGCGTTTAGGCAGGCAGCATTAAGGAACTTGTTTTCTTAAGGAGGATCCCCTCTCCACAACATTCAGTTGTAATCGCCCATACAGTATGGAGGAAAGGGGACTCCTAGTCCATAGTCCCCTTTCCTCCATACATCCCAATATCCTCCCATCTAATAAAACTGGTGTCATTATGTCAGAAGAGAAATCATATTGTGCCTCCTATTGCAATAAATATATTAATATTGGCCTATGCCAAGCTGCTCGAAAAGTCGCTTGCGTAAGAATCCGTGTTGCAAGGTCCTGACTTTAAATCAATGTAAGCCGCCATTTTAGGTCATACCGCCATTTTAGGATTTGCTTTGTAAAAGTCACCCTGTGAGTTAAAATGGTGGACGATGTCATTCCAGAATACAACATGGCCGTCTTGACCTCTGTACATAGCTAATATGTAACTTGCCTGCAGGCCACTTGTTGAGGTTGTGAACTGAGACCTTGTCCTTCGTTGACCTGTGTGTAGAAGGATTACTCGTGCAATGAAACTAATCCACGAGCATATGTTGAAACAATGTATTCAAATACTGAACGTAGAACATCTGTTTAACTGCATTGTATTAATGTTCGAGAAGGCCTGCATGGAAAATTGCATATGCTTGTTGATACATGTATTAAAGGCAAACCAGTTATATGCGGTTGTTCGAGACTTGGCACAAACCCTAGATTGGTGATGTATTAAATGGAATATTAACCCAAAGTGGGGCTGGACATCGTGCCCACCAAGTGTATAAAAAGCGAATGCATTCTAATGTACAACGTCTCTCACTGAACACACTGAACCACGCTGGAGTTCGTTGTGTTGTACTGAGGGCTGATAGCTATCTGACTTTGCTCTGTTTTTGTAACTGGATTCAGTATAAAATAAAGTACTTTGTATGTTCCTTTGTAACCCGTATTCGGTGTATTTCCTTTTGGGGTACTCAACCTCGATATTTTGATTTTGTTTTCACAATTAGGCAATGGTAATATTGTTGACGCGTCAATGGGGACTGAGGAGTGGTGCCGGTGGCCGGAGTCAGGGGAGCGCCCCCGCGCGCCTCTAAATTTAAAAGGGAAGATGATTTTTTTCTGGTGAAAAAGTTTCTGTCTGCTGCCCCTAGCAAGGAATGCCCCATACAGTATGGAGGAAAGGGGACTATGGACTAGGAGTCCTTTAATCACTACAGTGAGTAATTTATAATTTTTCAACCAAAGGGCTGCATCCCGGCTCTCTGTCATTTCTGCTTGCCATTGTCCATGGCCATGACTCGGTATGTGATATCATGGTTAGTATTTATAGATCTTGCCACACCCCAGTATTTCAGTTCCTTTTTACAATGGGCCTCATTACGAGTCCGGCGGTAACTGACCCGGAAAAACCAGCAGGTTACCGCCGGACCCGTATTACTATTCTGCCTCTGTGATCCCCGGAATCACCGGGGCATTACGACCCCGGTGACCTGGAAATTCCGGAGGCGGAATTCTGGAAGTCCCCATTCCCATGGAGTCCCATAGGACTCTATGGGGATGGGGACCACGGAAACACTGGTTCCGTCTATGACAGAGCCGGTGTTTCCATGTCCGCCTGCAGGCGGGTGGTGGTAAGCACCACCCGCCAGACCTGGCGGGAGTGACACCTCCTGCCTGCAGGACTCTGAATGAGCTGGTCCGGAAAGAACGGTGGCAGCGGTTTTACCGCCACCGTTCTTTCCAGACCGGCAAGTTCGTAATGAGGCCCAATGTGTTCAGCACACTATTTTAGAACGCTGCTAACGGCTCTTGAATTTCTTACTGCATTATGCCTGGCACCCCAAAGGCCTCAGGCTTTAATCCCTGCACTATCTATGGTAGACAAATGTCCATGTCAGACCCTTACAAAATGTGCCTCTGGTGGTCGAGCAGAACACAAGCATTATGCCTACTTGCCAGTCTAGGCATCCTAAGGCCCTCCGGTGCCATACTGCAAAACCACTCACTGCTCTTCACTAGGCTGGAAGTCGGATGCCCAATGAGTCCCCAGCTCTATGCCATCCTCCAAGCAGCCCTGCAAGCCCAAAAAGAAACAGCTTTCTGACAACAAGGGGTCCTAGAAAAGTAGAGAAGAAAACCACCCTAATAGGTCTTGCTTCCCGTAATGACTCAAGGATATCACTCTTCTCCAGCATGGGGTCTGGCATTGATTCACAACGGTGGAGCTTGAGGCTCTATTTAACCGAAAAATGAGAAAAATCTCCTGAAAAAGCACGAAAACGCAGCAAAAGCTCGAGAGCTACAGCACGAGGACTCCCAACACTTGAACGTGCGGTAAAAATCTGAGGATGGCTGCCAGGGGCGGGGCTTAGGGAGAGGGCAGTCATTGGCTGGGGGCAGTATGACCCAGAGACCAGTGATTGGTTACTACTAAGAAAGAAGATCAGAAACTAAACTGATACTGATTTTTTTCTATACCGAGGATTCCCGGCCCGACGACGGGGAATATTCATGAGCATGTGAATCCATGCCAGACCCATGCTGGAGAACAACAGTTACAGGTAAGTAACTTGTTCCTTATTCTTCCTCAAAGAATAGTCATTCCTGTAGAGATAATGTGACTCCTCTGTTGACTCTCCAACTACAAAATTCAAGGAGGAGTTACTGTTCCCCACTAGCTCATTCACCCCAGTGAAACGGGAGGTTTTCAAGCAACATAAGTTTGAAATGTCGCTAAGGCCAAGGGGACTGTTAGGCAGAATCCTGTGCAGTGCCCTTAGGGACCACTACACCTGATTAAGACTATAGGTGGCAATACAATTTTTACCTTTGGTACAAGCCCGTACTACTAAGTTATAGTGGTAGCAGTAGCAGAGCAGCCAGGCTTATCTCAAGAGTATATGAGCAGTAGCAGAGATTACACAAAGGGACCACAATTACTTTGACTCAAGCAAACACTGACTCATGGTTTCAGGTAAAAAAAATATAAGTACATTTATTTTTAAACCATCAGTTATAAACACAACACCTCTAGTAAACTTTAAACAAAACCACACATTAAATATACTACAACTAACCAATTCACTTTGTACAGTAAGTCTCAAGGTAAGTACCCTGTGTTTGAATGAACCGGTGTTATGAACAAAACACGATACCGCGGATATGGTTGCGATCACTTGTCAGTTCGGTCTACTAAATAAATGCGTATCCGTGACATGAAATGCTACCGGGGCAAAAACACACTTAGCACCTGAGATACCCAGAGGGAGTTGGAGGCAAAAATCACAGGCAACATTTAGGTTAGGTAGACAGTATCGAGAAACACTCAGAAACAGGAGTTCAAAGGTCAAAGGGTCGGAGCCAGGTTTAGGTGACACCGCAGGCCTGTGCCGAAGATCACACCGTTAGACAGTTCACGATTCCGTGTAGCCAAAAAGTACTTGAATATTGTCAATGTTCGGAAGCAAAAGTTAAAAGAAGGAGGGAAAACGAGGACGAGCCTTGAAGATGAAGAAAAGGGATTTTCCCAGTTTCCTCGAGTAGAACACAGTACCTTATTTCCACTGACAGTTGTTCCTGTTGGTTTCCCGCAGACCCACGATTCCTGGAGCTTCATTGTGAAGGAGGACATCTGAAGGGGGTCTGCACCACACAGGGATGAAGCCGACAGCAGCGACAACACAAAGGTGTGCTCCTTAAAAACAAGAGAGGCTCAGCAGGTGGCTATCTGACCACTACAGCAGTGTGCAGCGATTTCGACCACGGCGGAGATCTCTGGCTGAAGAAGATGAGCTGGTTATCCCCACCAGGCTCAAGGGAAGAAGACTCCGGACTGGATCTTCTCTTAGTCGTCGAAGAGTAGATAGCTCAGGACTGCACCAGGGCTTCACCGGGACAGGGTAGTTGCAGCAGCCGTCGTTCTCTCCACTTCTCTTCGGTTCCTTGTAGTTCCAGAGGCGACTCAGACTTCTATCCCAAGAGACCTGCCTTTTATGCGCAAAAACCCCCATTCACACAACCTGGCTGTCAATCACGCAGCAGGGGGGTTGTCCAGCCGGGACAACCACCTCAGCCAATCATGGCAAAGTGCGACTTGGGTTTCCTAGGATACCGTGTGCAGGGGGTGACTACACCCCTTCCCCATTCAGTCTGCCTAGATACCCAGGTGCCAAGAGGAGGGCCTTCTTTGTTCACCGCCAAAAGACGGTGAACAAAGAAGGCGAACCTAGTTTGCCGCGCAAAGCAAAACACAAGAAGGACTTTAACAAAAAGAAATGGCGAATAAACCCAACCGGAGCCAAAAGAAAGACGATTTGGTCAAGCGGGTTTATGTTCGAGGCTAATATAATAGCCAAGAACAGTACCACATTTCTCCAGCATGGGGTCTGGCATGGATTCACATGCTCATGAATATTCCCCGTCGTCAGGCTGGGAATCCTCGGTAAAGAAAAAATCAGTATCGGTTTCGTTTCTGATCTGTCTTTCGTAGTAGTAACCAATCACTGATCTCTGCGTCATACTGACCACAGCCAATGACTGCCCTCTACCTAAGCCCCGCCTCTGGCAGCCATCTTCAGATTTTTACCGCACGTTCAAGTGTTGGGAGTCCTCGTGCTTAGCTCTCGAGCTTTTACTGCGTGTTTCGCGCTTTTTCAGGTGAATTTTCACATTTTTTCGGTTAATCGAGCCTCAAGCTCCACCGTTTCTACTCCCGTTAACGGCTACCCGTTGCGGGATTTTCCTACGCCCCTCAAGGGTGAAGATTTCGTCGAATCAACTTCTTGGAGGATTCCAGAAGATTCGCGGCCTACTTCGAGATGGCCCAGGATGCGAGTTCGTCACCCGGTCCCAAGCTGTTTCGCAGCTGCTCTGGATGCGGGCTGCAGAATGTGTTTAAGGAAGACGAACATTCGCGATGCATCTACTGTCTTCATGGGGACAAGACTCATGTAGAGAAGGACTGCCAGTTCTGCAAGAACTTGTCGGAGCGGACCATGAGGGACCGTCGATCCCGTCTCGCAAGCTTGTTGGAGAAGGGCTCGACGGGTGAGAAGAAGAAGAAAGGGTCCGAGCGGGCTTCTAAGTCCTGTGCGGGCGCCCCGGCGACGGGGGCCCAACACCAGGCCAAGCGCTGCGAGTCCGCTGGCTCCGGGAGCGCCGAAAGGTCGAGCTCTTCGGTCGCCAGGCAGGGCGCACCTTCCCCGGCACCGTCAACCACGAGCCAACGCTCCGGTTTGGGGAAGAGGAAGTCTGAGACCCCGGGTAAGCTTGGGGAGAAGCCCCGTCCCATCTCGGAAGAGGGGGAGCGAGGCGTCACCCCTGCGCCGAAGGAGAGGGCCCGGGACGCACCTAAGGTGGTCAAGGCCCCTACCCAGCAGGCGAAGGCCTCTATCGAGGCTATCGCGACGACTCTGGCCAAGCCGGCAGAGACACCGCCAGCGGAGACCACCTCCGGGACTAGAGTTTCCCTGCCGCCAAGGAGGGAATCCTCTTTTCAGCCCATCGTCGTGGCCGCCATGATGGAAGAAGCGAGGGGGGGCACGGTGCCCTCCTCGAGCTCGGAGTCAGCCTCAGAGGAGGAACTGACCGAGGCCGTGAGGAACCTCGAAGTCCAATTCGAGAAGGTTCGATCCCGTCAGGAAGATCCTCGGGATATAACCAAGGAAGACGACGATGGTGAGGAAGAGCGGCCTTCCCTTCCGGCGCAGCCGGATCCTAGGCCTCAGGATGGCTCGGCGGCCATTTTGTCTGCCATCAAGTCCTTATGCTCTGAGATAAGGACGAGATTCCCACAGCCCAGGTCGGAAGACCCGCAACCTGGCCCGTCGGGAAGTCCTCAGAACAAAACGACGGAGGACCCAACCCTCTCCTCCGCTCGCCCCCTTAAGGCCTACAGTTCCCTCCTCATCCTCCCACGAGTCGGGAGATGACGGTGCGTTGGGCTCGACGACGGGTTCTGAGGGCGACGGCGACGACGACGGAACGGGTCTCCCGTCTCCCGTTGCACGGGCCTCGCCGCCCGACGAGATTGGCTCATTCCACGCCATGATCGCCAGGGCGTCCGAATTGTTCCAGCTCTGCCCGGAGGAGCAGAGAAAGGAAGGTTTCCTCTATCAGCGCCGGGAGGCCAAGAGGAAGACGGTCATCGCGGTGCCCCTAATCGATGACATCTGGGTGGAGGGCCTGTCGGTTCTCAAGAACCCCTCCACGGCACCAGCCAAACGGGACCGGTACGAGAAGTCGTACCGGGTCCCCGAAACCGCCCCCCTGTGCCTCAGGGCCCAGCCAACGCTAGACTCGGTCGTCTCGGCGGCGGCGAAGAAGAAAGCGGCGGGGTCAGGAGCCTCGACGTCGAATTCCCCGCCGGACGGCGAGGGAAAGAAGTTGGACGTCATGGGTCGGCGGGTCATTTAGTCGGCGGCGACGACGATTAAAGCGGCCAACGCCCTGGCGATCGTGGCCCGTTACGACAGGGAGCTCTGGTTTAAGCTGGCCCCCATATTGGACTTCCTGCCGGACGACAAGAGGTCCGAGGCTCTGGAAATACTGCAAGAGGGCGAGGTGGCGTCGGACCACGCCATAACGGTGGCAACCGATATTGCCGATACCGGGTTCCGCCAGCTGGGCTACAGTGTTTGCCTACGACGACGGGGTTGGCTCCGGGCGACCGACTTCCGTCAGGACGTCCAGACCAGGGTGTTGGACATGCCGTTCGACGGCAGCAACTTGTTCGGGAAGGCGGTGGACGAATCCCTCCAAGCCATAAAAACGGAGACGGGCCGCGCCCTAGGAGCCCTTCAGCAACGACGGCCCTTTCGGAGCCCCGGAGGCAGACAGGGTGCCTCCAAGGGATCCAGCGGTGGCTCGTCGTCCTACCGCCAGGCGGCACGCTCCTCGTCTCAAGAGGCCTACAGGGGTCGCGGCAAGCAGGGAGCGCCTCGCCGCCGTCGGCAGGGTGGCCAGAGCGGCAAGGCCACCACCTCCAAGCAGGACTGAACCGGCCGTGGTCTCGGGCCCCCACCGAAGCACCCCGGTGGGAGGCCGGCTGACGAACTTCGTCGGCGTGTGGAAGTCCATCTCCACCGACCGTTGGGTGCTGGATATCCTGGCAAGAGGACACTCTATCGAATTCCTGAAGAAGTGCCCTCACGTTCCACCTGTGGCCAGGAAGGAAAATCACGTCCCGCAACTGCTGTTGGAAGTACGGGCGATGCTCAGGAAAGGCGCCATCGAGATTGTCCCCAAGAGGCTCCGGGGTATACTCAAGGTACTTCCTCGTCAGGAAGAAGACGGGCGGCTGGCGCCCCATCCTGGACCTTCGTCGTTTGAACAAATACATCAGATCACAAAAGTTCAGGATGGTCACCCTCCAGCACGTACTGGGACAGCTGGAGGAAGGCGACTTTCTGTCGTCGTTGGACCTGGAGGATGCATACTTCCACGTTCCCATCCTCAAAAGTCACCGAAAGTTCCTCAGGTTCGTCGTCCAGGGACGCCACTACCAATTCAGAGCACTGCCGTTCGGATTGAAGTCGGCCCCCAGGGTCTTTACCAAGTGCCTAGCACCAGTGGCGGCGCGGCTGCGCCTGCAGGGGATTCACGTCTACCCCTACCTGGACAACTGGCTCATCCGCTCAAGGACGAGGGAACTCGCCGTCGAACACACTGCGAGGACCGTCCTGCTACTCACAGACCTGGGATTCGCCATAAACTACCCAAAGTCCCACCTGGTGCCGTCGCAGGTGGGCCTGTTTCTGGGAGCGAAGCTCGATACAGTGAGGCGCCTGGCGGCCCCGTCGGAAGAACGGACGAAAACCATTCTAGGCAAAGTGCAGCGCCTGCTTGCCACGGACGTGGCCAGGGTGAGGTCCATCAAGTCCCTCCTGGGGATGATGTCCTCTTGCATCTACCTGGTGCGCCTCTGCAGACTACGGATGCGCCCTCTTCAAGAATTTCTCGACGCCCATTGGATGCAGGCGACGGGCACCTTCGAGACAGGGTCCCCCTCAACGAGGTGTTCCGGCGGGCGATTCAGTGGTGGGGCGTTCGAGCGCACCTCACGGCGGGCAAGGACTTTCAGACGCCGGCGTACCAGGAGACGGTGACGACGGACGCCTCCCTGGAAGGTTGGGGCGCCCACACCGGAGATCTCCACGCAAGAGGCCTCTGCACATCAACGTCCTGGAACTCCGAGCCGTGTTCTGGGCTCTCAAATCGTTCCTCCCGTCGCTCAAGGGCAAGGTGGTGCGGATCTTCACGGACAACACCACGACAATGTTTTACATACGGAAGCAGGGAGGCACCAGATCCCCAGCCCTATCCAAGGAGGCACAGGATCTGTGGCACTGGGCGGTCGCCCAGGGGATGTTCCTGGTTCCATTCGACCTGGCAGGAGAAAGCAACACCATCGCCGACTCGCTCAGCAGGGAGCTGCGCGCGTGTCACGAGTGGGAACTGCGCCAGGATCAGGTGGATCTACTCTTCCGACGATGGGGCAAACCTCAAATCGACCTGTTCGCAACAGCGACGAACTCGAAGTGGAAGAGGTTCGCCAGCAGGTTTCCCCAGCCGAGAAGCATGGGCGATGCGTTCTCGTTCCCCTGGGACGGCCTATACCTGTATGCGTTCCCTCCGTTGCCGTTGCTGCTTCGACTCATCAGCCAGCTCAAGAGGTCCCGGTGCAGGATGATCCTCGTCGCACCGGCGTGGCCGAGGCAGATCTGGTTCCCGGACCTTCTGGACTTGTCAACGTCCCCTCCCATCAAGCTGTCGGTGGACGCGGACCTTCTCTCCAGAGAAGGAGGCGCCATCTTCCACCACGACCCGGCGTCACTGAACCTGCAGGCCTGGCTCCTGCAGCGCTAGAGTTTGGAGGCTACGATATACCGGCCGATTGCAGAGAGGTTCTTGCAAAGGCCAGGGCGTCCTCGACTCTCTCTAATGCTACGGTCATAAGTGGAAGAGGTTCTCTATCTGGTGCCGAGCACAGAAGATCAACCCCCTACGGATTACGGCCCCTCAAGTGCTGCCGTACCTGCTATCGCTGGCAAAGGCTGGGCTAGCCCATGCCTCCATTAAGATTCATCTGGCGGCGATCTCCAGATATACCAGAACCACAGGATGGACGTCCCTGTGGTCCCATCGACTGGTAACAGTTTATGAAAGGACTGTTCCGGTCGTTCCCGCCGGTGAAGGCCCCGGCCCCGGCGTGGGAACTTAACGTGGTGCTGACCAGGCTCATGGGGCCCCCATTCGAGCCGATGCACTCCGCACCTATGAAGTTTGTGTCGTGGAAGACTGCGTTCCTGGTGGCCATTACCTCCGCACGACGAGTGGGAGAGATCCAGGCCCTATCCTGCAAAGCACCGTACTTGACTTTCCATGCCTCGAGGGTGGTGCTTAGGACACACCCCTCCTTTATGCCCAAGGTGCCGTCGGACTTCCATCTTAACGAGCCCTTGGTGTTACCTTTTTTCTTCCCGTCTCCTTCGTCGCCGGCCGAGAGGACTTTGCACTCGCTGGATGTGGCTAGAGCGCTGAAGTTCTACGTGGACCGCACAAAGAGTTTCCGGAGGACATCACAGCTGTTCGTGAACTTTGGACCTGTGAATCAAGGGAAGGCTCTCTCGAAGTCTTCTATTTCCAGATGGCTCTCCGGCTGCATCATGCACTGTCACCGGTTGGCTAACCGACCGCTGCTAGGCCGTCCGAGAGCCCATTCGACCAGAGCGATCGCTGCTACTACGGCGTTCTTATCTGGTGTGCCCCTGCTGGACATCTGCAGGGCTGCTACGTGGAGGTCGACGCACACCTTCACGAGATTCTACTGCGTCGATCGAGATTCCAGGGAGGAGTCCAGGGTCGGCCAAGCAGTGCTGCGCAACCTGTTCGCTTAAGGTGAGCCTGGTGAGGAGGTAAGAGATGCTTAATGTTGAGTTTTTTGTATTGCTTAATGTTGAGCCTTTTGCCACCCCCCGTGGTTGTGCATGTGTGTACTGCTATCTATTCTTATATTCATGAGCATGTGAATCCATGCCAGACCCCATGCTGGAGAAGGAACAAGTTACTTACCTGTAACTGTTGTTCTCCAGCATGGGTCTGGCATGGATTCACATGCGAACCCTCCCGCCTACCCCTCTGCGGCTCTTCACTTGGTCATACTGCCACTTCACGTGCTACCAAATCTGAAGATGGCTGCCAGAGGCGGGGCTTAGGTAGAGGGCAGTCATTGGCTGTGGTCAGTATGACGCAGAGATCAGTGATTGGTTACTACTACGAAAGACAGATCAGAAACAAAACTGATACTGATTTTTTCTTTACCGAGGATTCCCAGCCTGACGACGGGGAATATTCATGAGCATGTGAATCCATGCCAGACCCATGCTGGAGAACAACAGTTACAGGTAAGTAACTTGTTCCTTATCTAATATAATCGCGGTAGAAAAGTTAGGGTAGATACCACTGCCACCAGCCAAGTCTAAATGTTAAAAGAGCAAAACAATGCTCAGGGAGGTACAGACAGAAAAGGGGTACAGATTAGCCCTTTCCAGTACTCCATGTAAAATGGGGTGTACTCGGTCTGTGGTAAAAATGACTATGTAAAGTAAATGGCAACTTTACCTTTCTCTGGGGGGACAGTAGTCAGCCCCAGCGAAATGGAGTCAGAGGGAAGTCTAAAAGACAACCCTGGGTTACTACACTAAAGGTGCTGTGTAACCCATACAAGAACAGGGGCACTTGGAGTGGTGTGCTCCAGTGCCCAAGATCACACAATGAGTAACAACACATAGGCCAAAAAACATGTAAGAGTGAAAAAAGGATGTACACTCTTACCAGGTGGAAAAAATAAACTCCAGAAATCCAGCAAAGCTGCTGGGGGACTCACTAGGGGAGGGAAATTAGCCCTAGAAGGAGAATTCTCCCTAACAGGGACCACGGGTCCCATCTCTGTACCTGCGCATTCTGAGGCCGACAAAGGGCTACCCTTTAGTCCGCAACAGCATGCCTGCTGGCTCTGTCCCTGCTTCAGAGACTGCTCCTCCTCAGTGCCACTTGGCTCCACCTTTGGGCATCAAAGCCCCAGCACAGATTCTTTCAGCCACAGCACCTTGCTAGCATTTGCTCCTGTTTTTCAAATCCAAGTTCTTATAAAAGAGTTTCCAATCTTTGATGAGAAAGGAGATCTTGCTTTTTAGAGCCTATAGAATCTGGAGTGGCGACTCATTTTCTTCAAAAATGTTATCCTGGTGAGATTTCCCTTACTGCTTTGGCTACCGTTGTCTCCCAATTTATGTGATGTCAGCCACTTGGATAGCGTGAATGTTTGCAAGTTTTAGCTTACATGCAACTTAATGCAGCTTTTCAAAATTCCTCTTTTGCTGGGACTTCCCCACACTGTGCTTCAATTGGGGAATGCTGTGCGTGCATTTAGAGGAGTGCCATAGCACTACTTCCAAAACCTCGGCTTTTACAGGTTGTGTTCTAGGGATGTTGCTTCCTTTCAATGCCTTCTATCTCCTGCCTTTATCTTTCTGCACATCCCTCTCCTATTTCAGGAAGTCCAAAGGCTCCTGGTGGTGACTGTCACAGAACATGTGCCAGTCTTGAGTGGGGAAATGGACGGCACTCCTTTTTTTCCATTCGGTGCCAAAGAAAGATAGCGGCCTGTGTGTAAGCTCCAAGCTCTGTTAGTTAATCCTCCACACGTTGTCTTCTCTAAAGAAAAGTTCATATTGAGGGTGAGACCGAATTTCCTTCTTAATGTCGGGTTGGACTTTCATCTCCCAAGTCTTTCACATTCCTGTCTTCCATCTGTGCATACCTCTATTAGGGGGAGTGGTTTCACTTCCTTTTCCCATAAACGATGAGAACGATGAGAAACATTAGCAAGGAATATTAGCTGGAGCTCGGATGTGCAGGGCCGTTACCAAACAGACTCTGTCCCGGTGGATCCTCTTCTGCATTTGGGTGGTGCAGCCTGGCCGGGAAATAGGTGGTGACTTACAATCTGAAGACCCATTTTACTAGGGGCCTGGCAGCCAACTGCGTCCTACAGAGGGGTATCCCAGTTTTATACTTCTGTTAGGTGGCCACCTGGGCTTACTTGTACACATTCATTAAGCACTATTTTCTGGATTCCTGGTCAGTGCAGGACACCCTTTGGTTGTGCGGTGATCCAAAGTTTTGGGGTGTATGTCGTGGTTCTTGCTCTCTACCCTCTTCCATGTTCTGTACTGGTTTGGGATCCCGAAATGAGGAATCTGTGAAAGTAAAGGAATTATTAAAAGAACACATTATTTACCTCCAATAATGTTTTTTCTAATGACTTAGTTCTTGCACACACAGATTCGCTCTTCACCCTCCCAACCTACCCCAAGTGTTGATAGTTTGTTCACCATTATGTTGTGCACACAGTCGAAAGCATTTCCGGTGGTCAGCTGGCACTGGAGGATAGATCGAAGATGAAGAATCTGTGAGGGGTGAGGGGAAAGAACATTTCATCAGAAAGAACATTGCAACATTGCCGTAGTTAAGTATTAAATTTTAATGCATCCTTTCCTCCCACAAATAACTCATCGTGGATATTCTATCTCCAGCCCCACCAGACCTTGGAAATGTTTTCACCAGCAAAGGGTACAGCTCTGCGCCCTGCCCTGTTCTGTGCTGTTACACGCCCCACGGCGGAGTCTTTCGAAGCACCACTTAGCGTTTGCTTATCTCTACATCATGCTTCACCCTGGTAACCATGGTAATGCCTCAAGCTTGGATGGCAGGAGGCAAATGTCTGTCGTGGACCCTCACAGGATTTGCCTGGAAGAGAACCACAATCTTCCAGACTGAACATGGCGCCAATCTATGCAACCGAAAACCTTAAAGGGTGTGTGCAACTAAATTATTCACCTGCTCACAAGAGTAGTATAATGTCCCCATCTAGGAAGGTGTTGGTGGAGACCAGATGGATGGAAGTTTCCCCTTTTGTAAAGACAAAATGCAGCAGCACAGAAAGATGTCCAACTCCCCTAGTGACTCCTCTAAGCATTGCTCGTCTTCATCATCCACTCCAAGGATTTGACACACAACACCTCGGTTACCGTTCTCCACTCAATCATCTACCTTGGAGGAGTTGAAGAGGTTCCGGCTGAAAATACTTGAAGGCACCTTCGACCTTGTTGCTGATGATGACCACTGCCCGCCCCCCCCCCCCACAATGCTTGGTGAAGCCAGCAGAGTCTCCTCTGTGAACCATAACTGTATGCCTGAAGCCTCTGTGCCGGCGGCTAGCATTACCGACATCATTCACTGCTGACAAACCTGGTACGCCTCAGGAGTACGCCCTGCTTCTGATGGGCAAATTCTTGATGAAGATATCTACTATCTTCAATGGAGAAGGGAATATCATCTCCTTTGGGCTGTAACACCTTTACTCCAGTGGAGCTGAGGACTTCCTGGAGGAGTTCTATAGAGAAGGAGAACACCTAATAGAGTTGGCAGTGGTTCTGCAGGAGGCCAGCGGAGTGGACACTTCTTGAAGGTGTATGTCCTTCTGGCGCTGACTCCGAGGAAGCCTCACTCTTATTTTCAGAGGGTGATGGCTAAAAAGGTGGAAATGCTTGGTTTGTTAGCGAACTTCAAACAAAAGGTCCATTGTGATTTGACTATTGTTCACAACTAGCTGAGGTACCCGGCGTTGCAAGTGTCCTGATCGAGTGGTGTCTCATGTGCCCTGGAGTATGTTGCTCTTGTCCCCATGTCAGCAAGTCTTGCTTCAGTTTGCTCGGAAGGTTGCTCTTGTCCTCTGGTTGACAAGTCGTGCTGCTGTTTGTTGTGTTTCAGAAGCTCTTGATATTGATTTTCGCTTTGCATCAGATAGAGCTTTTCCAAGTGATGTTCCTTTTTTGTGCGGCCTGTTTGTCACTCAGTGAAAATGTCCAAGAAAGATTGATTGATTGTGCTCTCTTCTTGTGAATAAATTTAAGTAAACTGTAACCTTGCCATTTCCATATTTGGAGTAGCGTGATAAAACAAAATAAAATTTAAAATTCGTTTTTTTTATTCTCTTCAAAAATGCTTTAATAAACATTTTCGAACTGTATACGGTAGTAATACATTTCAAAGGAATAACCACCACATCGAACATTTTGCCTCCTTCTAGTACCTACTGTAGTGAATCGGGGTGAGCATCAGTAAATGAGGGTGTCTACGGAGTGATATTGTTGCATCCAAACAATGACTACAATCTTGCCCCAGACAAAAGAGGAATCCATGCAAAATTTGGTAGACGTGGATTCAATCGTGTGGATTTGTATAGCCTGACAAACATGCGTACATTCAGCTTTATATATAAAGATGGTTCTCCCTGTGAGACCCTGCTTCCTTTGTGTGGGAGGCTTGGAAGAAACTAGTGTCAATCCCTGTAGTGGACTCCTACCTTGCATAAAGCATTGCCTGGCTCCTTCAGAACCTGTATTTATCTGCCCAGATAGTTTAGTGGTACAGTCCTCAATGGCAGTCCTCAAGACTACTACCTTCTCTTCGAGACAGAAAGAGCAAGTGACTTGGATGTCTGTTGTCTCCAGGTTTCGAGAGAGAAAGAGCAAGTGACTTGGATGTCTGTGGACTCAAGGTGTTTGCAACTAGCAGTGTCCCGCTAAGGTGTATTAATGCATCTTGCACCATGGCCATGTACTATTTTGGACTTTCCTTTAAGCTGCTGCACACAACTTTCCTGAGGTGAAGGACATCTTTAACACCTTATTCAAGGACAGAAATGTAGCAGTACAGCAGGCATTAGTCTGGCCTCGACTCAGCAGATTTTTGTGTCATGAGCCATGGGCACTGGGTCGGTCTGAAGAGGCACTCGTGGATAAGGAGCTCAGGATTCGGGGGCGTGGCTACGAGAGCCATGTGAGGAGTCGCGTTCCGGAGGAGCTCCCGAGATCCTGCAAATGATCCACGCAAATAGTGCACACACGGATACCAATAAGTTTTGAAAAATTACATGCCCGCCTATGAATGCGGTGAATATGCCTGATGAACTTCTGGAGCCCGTAAGACATATGGGGACAGAGTTCTGAATACTGCGGAGGTCGCGCATACTCAAGGAAGGCGACACAAAATGGCGGATGGGATGCACAGACAAACGAACTAGCTGACTGGGCGAGGACAGTGAGAAAACAACAAAGGGCAGACACGGCTGCGAGGTGCAGCGCACAGGTACCCCTGCACCACTGGCACGGGCGCCGATAAGCCAGAATTTAAGGACGTGTAGGAGCGGAGCAGAATACGATATCCCTAAACTAACAGCTCCCGAGGTTCGCCTGCAGCGGGAGACGGCTACCCACCGAGGTCTCAAGGGCTGCGTGAGAGTACACACGCAGCGAGGAGGGACCCGAACGAGCAATCACAGCCCCAGCGCCCGCATTGCACAATAATGTGGAACAATGCGGCCGGCAGAAGAGAATCCCAATGGAAAGGCGGACATGTGAGGGGGACAAAGGAGCCCCGCGAAGAGAACCCCGGGACGCCTGTGGTGCAGAGAGACGGAGTGGCCCGAAATACCCCTGCCGGGGAAGAGCCACCGCGGGCCCAGCAGGCGGGGAGAACCCACGGCAGAGCAACGTAGCATGGGTCATAGTGGCTGGAGAGCGAGGCAAAGTAGTAGTGGCCTGAAGCGGAGCACGCCCTGACTAAGGAACGCAATTAGACCACAGGCACATACTTGGGGAGACCACGTCGGGCTGTATGGCAAGTACGTCCTACAGTGCCTGCAAGCATATGCATATGCGCCCCTGCCTTAAGGAGAACTGCCGTGGATACACTGTTGCGCCGCATACTTGGAAGCGAGCGCGGAGCATGAAAGGTAAAATGAACAAACAGTGAGCACACACGTGAGGGGCTGCCACAGGGGAGGCTCAGTGGGCTCTGACAACGCTGCACTGCAGGTCAATTATGGGAGCACTGAAGGCCACGGGAGAGAACGTATAATACCGGATGCCGTACGATGGACAGTCACACAGGCAGCAGAGACTGCTCCCCCCGAGGTTGATGGCCCCAGCAAAGACCTCGTGGTTTAAAACATAAGGAAGCCGGCGGCTGCTTGCAAAACTTCCCGGTGCATACGAGATGTGCTGAGGGCATAACCTGGGGCATAACCTGGATAGGGGGACCCGCTGGGGCCCGATCCTAACAACTAGTGGACAAATGGTGAGAGCATAGGAGCCGGACGAAGATGGCATCCTTAAGCCTATGAGGGGGGGGGAGAGGAGGCGCAAGGCACACCCAGTGGAAAGCACCATAGAGGACCATATACATATATATAAGCAGCACCAGCGGCCAAACGACACCCACTGCTGGGGATAGCTAAGTCCATAACAGCATCCAGACAGGTCCACAAGCCCTAGGGTGCGCAGACAGGGATATGAACCACCAGGAGTCAGGGCATAATGACAATAAGAAACGATAGCGGCCAAGTACGTGGGAGGACATAATCTACTCTAGACACAAAACTAACAGAACACGAGGACCTCACTATAGTCCCCCCCCCCCCCCAAGTACCATTGCCGACCACAGAATAACCCTGAACTGAAGAGCTAAAGACCATAATCCGGAGTGCCTGCAGAGAAAAGCACGGCAACATTGAGATGGCCAACAAACAGGCTAAAGCAAAGGGCAAACAACCCACGATGGAAGAATACGCCAGAACACTGCTAATGGCAGAAGGGGCCAGGAGCAAGGAGAGGACCCCCACCACGGGCACTGACACTACGAGCAAAGATCCGCAAATCCTGGAAGCAATTGCGGACCTGAAACTAGCGTGAGAAACTAAATTGGAATCGGCTATGGTCGAACTGAAGGCGGCACTGGAACTTAAAGTAGGTGCAATGCAGGAAGAGGTGAATCGCCTCAGGCAAGGTGTCAGAAAGCTAGCAGAACGTACAGGCGAATTGGAAAAGGAAGTGGCTCCGAATACAGCTGCATGTGCATCTCACAAATCGGAGATCCACATCCTAGAACAACGCGTGGGCAATTTAGAAAACAGGGCAGAAGAAGCGGAGGGACGCGCCCCTAGAAATAATGTACGCATTGTGGGATTGCCGGAAGGAGCAGAGGTACCAAACCCCACGGAGTATATTGAAACAATGCTGCTGCAAGAAATAACGGGAGGGGTGCTGACTCAAGGATTTGCGGTGGAACGGACGCACAGGGCCCTGACAAGGAGGCCACCGCCAGGAGCCCCTCCGAGGCCGATAATTGCCAAGAGCCTGAACTGTCGAGACAGGGAAAAAATCCTAGAGCATTTCCGGAAGGGAGGAACGATACAAAGGGCATCGGCAAACAGAACGGCATACCCGGATTACACACTGTTGTTACAAAGATGACGTATGAACTATGGTGTAGTGAAAAGAAGATTGCGGGAAGCAGGCTACAAGTACATGTTAATATACCCGGCGAAACTGAAGGTGTACCACAAAAATAGAGCATTGTTCTTCGACACTCCAGAGGATGCGTCAGAGTGGCTTGACACACAGAGCTGCCCATCGGAATCGGGTAACCAGAAGGAAGACGGCGCAGATAAGTAAAATGGAAGCTGCGGTACTCACGGTGCTGCAGACTCAGACACTGGGACTAGAATATAAGACAGGGCAAAGACTGTTGGGACATGCGTAACAAGGGCTGCATAAATATGATCATTTAAGCACAGAAATATAGTGCAAGCTCTAGGAGCCTAACGGAACCAGCTTGCACACCCCCACGAATAGACTAGTTAGGTTACCGGTAGATCTGTGACACCCTGCTGGGATCCTGATCTCGGCATTCCGAGATAGGACCAAATGCGGGGGAGCCTGAGATCCAGGGATGGAGCTGGGCACCAGTTGGGGAGGGGTAGGGAGGAGGGAGGGGTGGGAATGTGTGCAGTGAATATAGTTGGGGAAGAAGAGGAGGGAGAGGGACAAAACACACATGGTGATGGGAAGTCTTAGAATTGTAACTTGGAACGTGAGAGGCCTCAACAATTACCTGAAGAGGAACAAAGTAATGATGTACTTGAGAAGACTGAAAGTGGTCATAGCATTACTACAGGAAACCCACCTTACTAAAGAGAAGCTAGAGGTGGTTAAAAAAAGTGGAGAGGGACCACCATGGGAGCGACATACTCTGCTTATGCCAGGGGGGTGGTTACCTGGGTGACACCTCATGTGCCATTTCAGTTGCTTCAGGCCACGGTGGAACTAGATGGGAGGATGATATTGATTCGAGGGCTGCTGGAGAACAGAGAATTGAGTATTATAAATACATATGCCCCTAACCAAGACCCAGCGGCCTACTTCAGGACTTTATATGGTAAAATCAGCCCCCTATTGGGAGGCGCTATTATATGGGGAGGGGATTTTAACTGTACACAATACCCCACAATGGATTGGTCAGTGTTAGGCAGAAACCTGTGCAGTTCCCTTGGGGACCACTGCAAAAGATTTAAGACTACAGGTGTTTGGCAGTAAACCCACTTGGTAGCAGTCTGTACCACACAGATTCACTTGGTAGCTGTAGCTGTGGCTGAGCAGTCAGACTTCCCTCAAGAAGAGTTAGGCAGTATGCAGAGTATACACAATAGGTACAGAGACACAGTAGCACAAACAAACACTGACCAGAGCTTTGGTGTAAAAGTATATTATTATTTATTTAAAAACACACTTGTGATTTACACTAGCAAAAACGAGGTAAGTAAATTCAGCACACAGTCACTATCATATATATACAACCCTATTCACTTTTTAGACAAGTCTTAGTCATAAACACCTCTTTTTTTCAGACAGAGGTGAGCGCTTAACATAAGGTGACACTCTAATAAGTTGAAAAGAAAGGGAGGGAAAAAGGCAGAGTTAAGGAAGCACACAAGTTTCAATACTTTTACAAAGAACCACAGGAAGGCAGGATAGGCAGAGTTCTACTGGAGAGCAAGGAAGTCAATTGCAAGGCCCACTCTTGGAGAGAGCAAGCAGAAGGGGTCCAGGTTCACACAGTGGGGTTATGCCCAAAGAATCGTAGATAGTTCGCACAAAAAGGATGAAATTAAAGTCAGGAAAAGTTAGCTAGGTTGTCCCAGGCTAGCCCAGGTTAGAAAATCGAGGCTTTACTGTCACCCCGAACGATCTGTTACAAGGGAAGCCAGGCGGGACACAGTACCTTAAGTGTGAAGGAAGCTCCAGCGGGGGCAGTTGTTCCTGGCAGCAGGTGCAAGTCGGTGTTTCGTCCAGAGGAAGAAGAGGTCTCGCCGTGGAGGAAAGAGGAAGGTCGTTGCACTGCCAGGGAAGAAACCAGCCGCGGAGTTCTCCGGTTAAAAGGTACTACCCTTCTCGGTAGTGGTAAACCGTGGTATTCCGGTTGCCGGGGGGAGGGGGGGTTGGCATGGGCAAGGCGGCCACGAGATGCTCCAGGAAGGTAAAAAGAAGGCAAAACTGGTTATCCCCACCAGTCAAGGGAAGAAGACTCTCCGGACTGGAGATCTCCTCTGTCGTCGGGAAAGTGGTGAGACGGTTCAGCAGGGCTCCACCGGTGGTGTCGTCGTTGCAGGTCGGCTCAGCTTCTCCCTCCTCGAATTCATAGGTCCTGTGGCGACTTTTGAAGTTCCAGTCCCCAAAGCCATGCTTTTATGCAGCACACCCCCATTCACTCAGCCTAGCTGTCAATCAAACATGCTAAGTGGCCGGCTCACCACTTGGGCCAATCACACCAGAGTGCGACTTGAGTTACCAAGGTAAATCAGTCCAGGGTGCCTAAACCCCCTCCTACACCCCCTGTGGTACCCAGACAGAGAGGCACCACTTTTGGAGGCTTCTGTAGAGAAGCCCGCCAAAAAGTGGAACAAAGGGCTCGACTTGGGTTGGAGTCACAGAAGAGAACACAAACGCCATTTTAGAATCGAGTTCTGGCAAGAAATACCAACCAGTGAATTAATATTAAATAAATAAACCGGCGGTATGTTCGAGGCTATAAGAATTAAATAATTAAAGTTGGTAGCCTCGAACAATGGGAAAATCCCATAGAGATATATTCGCGGTCGAATATAAAACTCGATCAGGGGGGACAGAGACGTGCCCCCTCGAACAACAGACCCCGGGGCAATCGAATTGCCCTGACCAGTACGTCCACAATATGATGGTTTGTACTGGTTTCTGTTCATAATTTGGGACTAGTAAAGAAAATGGTGACTTTACATGCCCTGGGAGACAGTAGTCAGTCCCAGGGTATGGAGTCTAGGTTGGGGGGTCGCTACGACACCCCTGGGTTACGGCACGGAGGGTGCTGTGTAAGGGTGCTGTGTAACCCACAAAAAAAAACACCTGAGACCCTATGTAGTAAAAGACCCCATAGCCCATAAAAAACATTGAAAGTTAAAGGAAAACCTCAAATCATGTCTAAGAGTGGGAGTAAAAGAATCTCACTCTTAGCAGGAGAGAAAAAAATAAACCCCAAAAATCCAGCAAAGCTGCTGGGGGACTCACTAGGTTTGGGAAATTAGCCTTACAGAGAATTCTCCCTAACACTCGCCCTCCCCCCCAGACTAAGGGACAGGAGGATTTAATCCACTCCTGGATGAACCTCATACCTCTAGTCGATGACATACATCCTAGAGAGTCCATCAGCATTTTGATGGTGACACCCTTACCTGTGCTCAATGGTAAAATCAAAACCTTGCAGGCAGATAGACCATCTCAATAGTTTTGGATTTTCTCCCTTCATTTGCATCAACCATCTCAAGGGTTGGTGGTCAGTCTGAATGACAAAAGTAGAGCCATACAAGTATGGCCTAAACTTCTTCAGTGCCCACACAATAGCAAAGCATTCTCTTTCGATTGTTGCCCACCTTGTCTCAGGATCCTTCAGTTTTCTACTGATGAAGCAAATGGGGTGCTCCCTACCCTTACCTACATTAGAAGCATCTGTCTGCACACTGAAAGTTTGGTGATCGTCAGGAGCTCTCAGTACTGGTGCTTGCAAAGATCTTTCTTCAGGTTTTCAAAGGCCTGATTGCATTCCTCATTCCATTTGACCTTCTTAGGGAATTTTGGAGAGGAGATCACATTCAGTGGAGAAGCTATGCTCCCATAGTTCTCAATGAAATTCCTGTAATACCCAGTGAGGCCTAGGAAGGCCCTCACCTGGGTTTGAGTAGTAGGTGTTGTCCAATTTTGCACAGCTTCAATCTTACTGAGCAAAGGCCTTATTTCTCCAACTCCTACCTCATGCCCAAGGTAGACCACCTTACTCTGACCAATTTAGCATTTACTTGCCTTTAGGGTCAGATTGGCCTGTCCAAGAGCCTGCAAAACATATCCGAAGTGGTTCACATGTTCTTCCCAGGTTTGGCTGAATACTGCAATGTCATCCAAGTATGCCATGCAGAAGTCCTCCATCCCACTCAGAACCTGATTCACCATTCTTTGGAATGTGGCAGGTGCATTCTTCAATCCAAAAGGCATAATCTTAAATTGGTATAAGCCAACTGGGGTAGAAAATGCAGTCTTCGCCCTGGCATGGTCTGTCAGGGCTATTTGCCAATAGCCTGACGTAAGGTCAAATGTGCTGAGGAACTTGGCTTAACCAAGTCTATCTACCAACTCATCTGTCCTTGGCAAAGGGTGGGCATCAGTCTTGGTGACTGTATTAAGAGCTCTATAGTCCACACAGAATCTCAATTCTTTGGATCCTGCCTTTGGTACTAACACAACTGGGCTAGACCATGGGCTATTAGAGGGCTCTATTACCCCGAGATCAAGCATCTTCTTGACCTCCCCTTTAATGTGGGTCCTTATATTTTCTGCCATTCTATATCCTCTGCTTTTGACTGGCAGACAGTCACCAGTGAGTATATCATGCTGTCTCCAAGGGGTCAAGCCTGGTGAAAGTGAGAACAGAGAGGCAAACTGATTTAACATGGCTTTGCACTCTTCTTGTTGCTCAGGTGTCCGATTTGAAGAGAGATTTACTCCTTCAATCTTTTCATCCAAGGGTAAGCCTCTGAGGAGATCAGGTAGAGCTTCGCTCTCTTCTTCCTCTTCTGTTGAAGCTAGAAGCAAGGCTCCTACTTCAGGTCTGGAGACATACGCCTTTAGTCGGTTGGTGAGAAAGACTCTAGGAGCCTCCTTGGGATTGCCCAAGTCCACCAGATAGTTCACCTCTCCAAGTTTACCCACAACCTTGAAGGGTTCCATCCATTTATCTTGCAAGGCCCTCTGCCTTGTAGGGATCATAACTAGAACTAGCTGGTCTTGAGTGAACTCAACCATGTTAGCCTTCTGGTCATGCCAATGCTTCACCAGGGCTTGTCCAGCTTTCAGGTAATCACTAGCTTCTACCATCATTTGTGACATTGGGCCTCATTACGATCCTGGCGGTAAGTGAAAAACAATGCCGGTAAATGATTACCGGCATCGCTTACCGCTAGGTCCGATCATGACCGGAGAAAGTGCAATTAGCGGCATCGTAGTTAACGGTGCCGCTAACATCACCAAGTTCGCGCGCACGCGACCTCCCATGCTGTAAGTACCGGCATCGCGCAAAGGTGGTGAAATCACGAATCAAGCGGACATGCTGTCAACACCATCGCGAAGGCCGTAAAGTACCTTACCGCCATGGTGCTAAGTCCGCCATCGCGAACCAACCGTAAATGGCCATGTGCAGTGTTCCCAGCTGCCACAGGTGCACACAATCAGCACAGGTGGAGGCAATACAGACTCACCAAGTACAAAAAGAGCACACCACACCCCTTCCCACACCCAGTCACACTCCACAATGATTCCAATACGACTAGCAATGTTGGGGCTGGAGGACCTGATTGCAATGCAAGTGCTACAACTACAACATCAACAACAACAGGCAGCACAGAGGAGACGCAGGAGGAGAAGGAGGGCAAGGCATGGCCAGCAAGCCCCACCAGCACAGCCAGTGCCACCACACAGGCAGCCCCCAATCCCACACATCCGAGCCAGTCTATTCAACCTCAACGCTGAGCAGATCCACACCCTGTATCGTTTGGACCCGGACACCATCACCACCATCGTGGACATGATGCACAACGACATCGTCAGCATGATAGAAACACCCACCGCCACCCCCACCTACTGAAGGTAGTGTCTGTGCTCCACTTCCTGGCCACAGGCACCTACCAGCGCACAGTGGGGCACTTGCATGGCATTTCACAACCATTATTCTCACGTACGCTGATCCAAGTGCTCGATGCCCTCCTCAAGCACACAGACGACCACATTTTCTTACCACGGTCTGCCCAGGAGATTGCTAACACCAAAGTGGGTTTCAATGCACTAGCCGGCATACCTGGTTGCATCGATTGCACCCATGTGGAATTGGTGGTCCCACATGACATTGAGGTAGCGTACCGCAACCGTAAACTATTCCACTCGATCAACGTGCAAATGGTATGTGACTCCAACAGGATCATCACACATTGTTGTGCCCGATTCCCCGGATCAACCCATGATTCAATGGTCCTGCGTAACTCCACAATACCACGCTACATGGAGCGACATGCAGGGCCAAGATCCTGGCTACTCGGTGAGTCTCATGTCATGGCCATGGAAATGTGAAGTGGGTAGGTGATTGACATATCAATGCATACTGTCAGATGTCGGATATCTTGTCCCAACTGACGCAGAGGCAGCACAAACACCTACCTCCCCGTAGGGTCTTGGCGCCTGGACCCAAAAGTAACACAGGCTACCGCAACCCACCGGGGAAAGAGGGTTAGGGTCCGAAGATTGGATAGGTAGAGGGTTATAGGAACACCGGAACAAGGGTTAGGAAGAGGTTATGGATGGGAACGGGGGTTTAAGGAAAGATGCTCCTCGGCTCCTGCCGCCTCCTTTGGATGCAACTCTTGTGGTAGACTCTTGTGGCGTGTTCTCCGCCCATTCATACCATGCACACCAGTCACTCTCTTGCCAGTGATCGGAGCCTTTTTAATGGAGCATGAAACCACCCCTCTGGAGCTTTTACTTGGAGCTCTAACCACAGGGTTTGTGTACCTGACTAAGATTAATCAAGTGCTTACTGCCCTTCATCAACTGTAAACAACACAGAACGGGTACTAACTCATGCACTGGCTTTACACAGCTCCTAGAACCTTTACATAGTGCCCTTAGTTACACTTAATCACACCAAGCAGAATAGGATTGCACTTAGCTGCGGTCCGTAGTCGTGTTCTCCTTAGCACGGCTCAGGTAGTCCAATAGTTCTGTAGCGGCGGAGTCCCGCTGCAAAAACACCAAAGGAATAATGAGCATATGTCGATTCCACTCACTCTCACTAACTTGCACCCAAAAGCTATGAAAGACGGCCAGTTGATGAGCACGGGCCGGGTTGTCTTCACCCGTGGCTCCGTACTCCTTGCCTCCTGCCCCGCCCCGTGGGATAGTCTGAGACGGCTCGCTTCGGGTTACTTCACCCGGAACGTAACTTCAACCTGTCTCCCCAATAGTACGCTCTTCATGCAGGGTTAATGTACTGTGGGTTGTCATGCGCCGCGGCGTGGCGCCATGCGTTGCGGTCTAACTGCCAAAGTGCTACGTCTGCATGCAGCGCGGCTTCGGTCGCTTTGTTAGTCTTTCTCCCCGTTAGCAGATTACACTAGGCACTTATCTGAAGTGAAGCACGGGGCCTGTGAAGTCTTCAGGCGGGCGGTTTGCCCCGTGAGCTTGCCCCCTGAGGGAACTCCAAGGAACACATCCTCTCTCCTCTACGGACGGAATAGCAAGCGGAGAAAAGCGGGGGCGGCACGCGCATGCGCTGATGGTTGGGTGTGGCCCGCGTGTGTGTCTTTTCTTCCTGGCAGGCTTGTGAACTACACGGCCTGCTGGGTAATGTAGTCTCTTGCCTGATTTCAGGCCCCGTTTGCTCTGCCTGCAAGGTAGATGAGAAGTTCTCCTTAAGCACTGCATGTGAGGCCGCAACCAAGTCTTTAAACAACCGTGGGACACCAGCTTACCATGAGTAACACTAGCAACCCGCCCAGCCCTGACACATACTTTACCTGGCTGAAAGGGGGAAAGATGCATACTTTACCTGGCTGAAAGGGGGGGGGAGATGCATACCTTACCTGGCTGAAAATGGGGGGGGAGTGACGCATACTTTACCTGGCTGCGAGTACCAGAGGCAATGGAGCCAGCTCATACCCTAAAGCAGCCCAAACGTCAACTGACACCTGAACACATAATGCCCGATGTAAGCAGCCCTACCATGTGAATGAAGGTGTGTCCCAACCATGATTCAAACATCTGCAAGTGCACTGTACCGAATCGGACCACATCGACCTCAACGAAATGCACCTACTTGCAATGACTTCAGCCAATACATGGCACCAAACACCATCAACTGAAAGGCCAGTCCCCCATAACTGTGCACAAAGGAGGCACATGACAGACAAAAATATCAATACACCACTACACAGACACCGAGGCCCAAAAAAATGCCTAGCAACATTAGTAGTGCTCAGTGGGGTCATCATGAGGCTGACAGCAATGTTGCCATGATGAGAGCATTGATATCACTGGACACCTGCCAGGTCAACAAAACAAACGCCATGGACTAACACAGTGGATGGGCACTCACAAGGCACTGGACCCCCCCTGCATACACTGGTTGATGGCATGCAAAACAGTCCATGAGAGGAATACACATATACCGGTCACATAGTGTGACTCCATTTGTGCATGTAAATGTGGTACAAAGTAAGAGATGAATGCATGCCATGGTGGCACGTCATGATTTGAGATTTGATGTCATGACTGACACATACATTGCAGGCTATCCCCTGAAGAGGTGGCTCCTTACCCCAGTCCGGAACCCACAGAACCAGCACGAGGATGACTTCAATCGTGCACATACACAAACCCATGTGGTGATTGAGCAGACATTTGGCCTATTGAAGGCACGGTTTTGCTGCCTCAGCAGGTCTGGTGGGGCACTCCTGTACCACCATGAGAAGGTGGCAAAGATCGTCATGGCATGTGTCATGCTACACAATATGTTCATCAGACGGAATGTGCCCCTGCCCCCTGACACTGAACTGCAACCACCTGACAATGAGGATGAGGAGGGTGGGAATGGGGCAGCACCTCAGGGAGGCAGCGATGCACAGGAGGGACGTGACATGAGTTGGACCCTGATCAACCAATGTTTCTAGCACACACGGATGGGGGGTGTCACATGGAGATGGCAATTGGGGCACTGTGTGTGTCTGGGATATGCACACTGTGGACTGTTCACCAATAAAGCACACATACGCAATGAGCAATGTCCACACATGTGATTTGTGCTCAAGCAAAAATTGTATTGTAAATGTGAATTCAATTAACACACCCACTCCCCCCTCAACTCCCCAACACACCCACTCCCCCCCCTCAACTCCCCAACACACCCACTCCCCCTTCCCCCCTCAACTCCCCAACACACCCACTCCCCCTCCCCCCTCAACTCCCCGCAAAAGTGTGTGGATGCCTGTGGTGAAGTGCCTAATGTGGGGTTGTTCCACTGGGCGGCCTCTATTGGCAGCCCCCTCTGCCGGCCCCCGGGGCACCCCTGCCTGTACTCCGCAGGTTCCTGGCCGACCTGCGGAAGGGGCTGCTTGGGGCAGGACTGGCAGCGGAGGAGGTACTCGGCTGCTCACTAGGACGCATGTCCCTCATTGTCTGTACAAGCTCCGAGAGCACGTGCCACACCGCGGCAAGTTCGGCACAGATATCCTTGGTGGAGGATTGTATGGCTGCCTTCACAGTCCCGGCACATTTTAGCATTTCCGCCCTTGTACCTCCACATTCGGCCACATGCTGAGTCAGGATTGAGGACAGTTGGTGTTGGCGTGTTAAGATTTGGTCCAGCGACTCTTGGTTTTTTTGGGCATTGGATAATGCCAGTGGCGTGTTCATTGGGCTGCTCCCCTCCTCCACACCTTCCACTGGGCATGGAGTGGCTGGCCAGGAGTCATCAGGGGATTGCCCCTGTGTGCCATCATCATGCAGGCTACATGGGGACAGGTAGGGGGAATGAGGGTGGGCAGTGGGGGGACATTCTCTGACATCATCATCATTCCCCACATCACTGTCCGAGCAAGCTGCAATGGCAGCAGTCTCCCCAAACGTGCTGCTTCCTGCAGACACAGTCCCTTCAGTGGCCACCAGTTGTTGGATGTCTGTTGCTGGTGGTACCGTGCTGCTTGCCTTGGTGCTTATCAGTGCCCTGGCCTGTGTTGTGGCCGTCGATTTTGGCTGCTGTGGGGGTTTGTTTTGTCCAGCAGAGGTGGAGGGTTGGTGTGGTGTTACTTCGGGCCTGGCCTTCTTGGCAGGTGTGGTGCCAGTGTCTTCCTCGCCAAGGTCCGAATGGGAGCCTGTGGTGGAGCAAAGGAGGGAAAGTGTTATTGATGGGTCTGCGGACATTGAGCAGGCATTGTGATGACTGCCATCATTTTGATAACTAGATGGTGCACATTGGAGGCAGTGACATACAGGTTGTCTCCCTTTTGGGTGGGAGAAGCATGCAGGAATGTGGGTGCCTACAGTGAGAGTGTGCATACTGCATGTGTACGGGGTGTAGGTCAATAATGCCTGTAGGCAGTCTTCTGCTGATGTGTCGCGTTAACCCTATTAGGCAACATTGTGCTTCCCATGAAACTGGACTTCAGAGAGTTTTGCATGGCTTGATTTGAGGCACCTACCTGCGTCACCTGATGTCGGGGCTCCTCTCTTCATTTCTCCGACCCCCTCGATGCTCTCGATGCCAATGGTTGTGGCACATATCTCCTCCCACGGCTGCAATTTTATCGGGGAGTCTGCTCCTCCACCAGTTGCCATGCCCAGGTTTCTGTTGGCAGACAGTATACTCCTTACGCGGAGCAGGAGGTCGTCCCACCTTTTCCAGCACTGTCTTGTGGTGCGGGGTGTTGTTCCAACTGCACTGACCCGCTGTGCGACTAGGTCCCATATGGCCTTCTTCCGTGCTATTGCCGGTCTGGTCATTTCTGTTGAGAATACAACGTCCGCGTTTTCCTGTAGGGTTTCCACCAACATGGTGAGCTCTTCCCTAGTGAAGCGCTCCTGCCGCAGCCGATCGCAACTTTTTTTTAACAACTTTCAGCATTCTGACGATGGGTGGATGTGGGTGAAGGTTTGTGGCGGGTCTCGGGGTCACTGGTTGTGGAGGATGGCAATGGATTGTGTTTTTAAAGATGGCCGCCGTGCTCTTTCCCGTTCCGGTGCGATGGCGCAACTTCCGGATCTGCTTCTTTACGGTCACCGCTATTTGCGGTGATCGCTAATATCAGTGGGTAGGGTGGCGGTAGTGCACCTTGCATGGCATACGATGCCGGTAGGTGCTGTTTTTGGGACGTTACCGGCATGGCGCAGATTAAATTACCGGCAATGCTCGTGCCCGAGAGGTCGTAATGTACCTCTTTTAACGGTTTCTGGCCAGCACGGACACGTTAGTTGCGCCATGCCGGTAATGTCCATTACTTACCGCCTGCGTCATAATGAGGCCCATTCTCCTGCGGAGACCTATCACATAGTCACTCTGACTGGCTTGGGGGAAGGAGCACTCTCCAACCCCTCCTTGATCAGGGCCAATGGACCTCTGACCGGATGGCCATAGAAAAGTTCAAAGGGAGAATAAACTACTCCCTCCTGAGGGACTGCTCTATAAGCAAAGAGAAGGCATGGCAATAGAAGGTCCCACTTTCTTTTAAGGGGATCCTCTAAAGCACCTATCATGCTCTTCATGGTTCTGTTGAACCTTTCTACCAACCCATTTGTCTGAGGGTGGTAGGCGGTAGAGAACTTGTAAGTAACTCCACAGGTTTTCCACATGGCTTTCATGTAGTGGGACATAAAATTTGACCCCCTGTCAGAGATTACTTCCTTAGGAAACCCAACCCTGGTAAAAATACCACGGAGGGCTTAAGCCACAGCCTGAGCTGGAACAGTCCTCATAGGAATTGCCTCAGGGTACCTAGTTGCATGGTCTACTACAGCAAGGATAAACCTGTTGCCTGAGGAGGTTGGGGGATCAAGGGGAACAACAATGTCAATCCCTACCCTCTCAAATGAGACTCCCACTACTGGGAGAGGCACTAAAGGTGCCACATTCTTGGACGGAGTTGGGCAACGAGTTCCCAGTCTGCCCCAGTCTCACTATGTTTTTTCTTTGAGGAGCTGCACGGCGTGTTTGCTGTTGGAGTCCTACGTTTGTGTTCACTATTTAAATTTATTGTGGGCGGGGAGCGCGGCGCGGAGTTCGGAAACGAGTTCCCAGTCTGCCCCAGTCCGACCCATGACGGACCATATGAACAAGAAATCTGGGCCCCAGACTCGCCACAAAACTCTACAGCAGCGCCGCATGTTGAATCCATGGACTGCCCTGAACAAGGCTGCAACGCTGGACGGCAAGGTAAGTAAACAAATTGTTACCTTACCGACACTCGTTTCTCCAAGCGAGCTGCTCATCAGTGTGGAAACGATCAACGCGCCTGACGCGGTCGATGCGACGATTGTGGGGTCGGACTATAACTCTCTCGTTGGTTCGAGTGCAGCTACACCCACTATCGTCTTGCCTCCCCTTACAGAACATAACGGCCCTACAGACGATGCTGTCCCAGTGGATGCCGCACTTAACATTAATGTCTCATTACCTGCTACAAACGGCAGTGATGCATCTACTCTTACCGTGTTGGTGCAGCCCGATCTGCAAAATGAGACCGCACCTCCACAAATCACTCTGCCATCACAGTCGATCTGTGAGTCACGTGAGAAAATCTCTAGTCCTGTATCTCCGGAGACGTTCTTTTAACCATTTGAGATTACGGACGCCATGATGGCGGCTTCTCACGCTGTATCTGTCTCCAAAGACCATGAACAAGCACTACCGACAATCCAGGAAAGCCAGAAATGCCTAGACAGCACCCATCAAACTGGGTATGCGCACTCTGAGCCGGAACAACTTTCAGTTGGGGACCAAAACGCCTGTCACATTGTGGCCAAGGCAAATGCAATCCACCTAGGCAGCCAGGCTGTTCATAACAGCGATTTAGAGATGGTGGGGGCTACAGCTTGTCTAGCGAGAAGTTCTCAAGACCTCTTCCATGACTCGTCAAATGTTATAACGAAAAAATCTGCATCGGATTCAATTTCATGCCACCCATATGGGGATGTCCTCTTCCGGAGGCAAGGTGATACGTTACCATCCGACACTCCACAGAAAGCATCTCGACAAAGCTGCAAGCCAAATTCCAAATCCATCAATATTGCTTTCTAATGAAACACATGATATAATTACGTGCTGCAACCCTGTTGATACACCACAGGAAAAAAATCTGCAGGGCAGCATGTTGCCAGCCTTAAGCAATCAATCTCGGCCCTTGGCCAACCGCAATCTGCGGGAGGATGGCAATCTTTATGTCCGCGACCCTAGCCATGGACTGTCCACTCAACCTGTCCTGGACACACACCGAGAGTCCTTGCCACAACATCCAGCTCAGACATCACAGGGCCCACTCATGTCTTCATGTCTGGATATAGGTAATGCTAACAACATGAACACGGCAACAAGGAAACCTTTAAAGGATACCGTGCCGTCTCCAATGCTTGAGCTTGATAAACCAATTACAAGCACCCCGATGGCACCCAGAAGGAAAAGCAAAAGTATTAATGGCCTCGAGTCGGCACGAAAAGTCAACCCGACAACTGAAGCACACGCTCAATTTAAAGACTCATCGTGTCTTTCGACAAGTCGCGCAGAGAACAATGGGCAAACTCCAGCAAAAGCCAGTATCTCGTCGGCCGCTGCGATGCAAATTCACAATAATGTTCTAGCGCCATCTTCCTTGGCGATGATTCCCTTCATTAAACTCTATGAAGCATTAAGCGAACGGATTGAGGACCAAGGGGCACTCCTAGCGAACCTAACCCAGAAAATGATTGAAGCTGAAAAGTCAAATATGTACTTAAAAGATCAAATTCAGGCAGAAGCCGAGTGAACTGCAGCGTGGCAACGAAGGCAATACGACTTAGCTCTCCGAAATAGTTGCCAACAGGAGAAACTAGTCGATGGCCTGATAGAAGCTCTGAAGTCAACACAAAAATGTCAATGCTATATGATGCTTGAGCATGATGGTGCATGCACCAAGCAGCCTGTTAAGAAAACCTCCAACATACGATCTGTTGGAAGCATAACAGCACCTATTCCATTTTCAATGGTTGCTGACAGCGCGACAAAAAGTAACGAAGTAGATTGTCGACAAAATATCAAAAATCCAACCAGGTTAGATGGAAAGAAGTCTCTGCATATTAGTCTGGACGCCGACCTTACCGTTGAAAAGGAGAACTGTTCTGGCCAACCGAATGATAAATGCATAAAAGACGTCAGCATTGATTCGCACCAGGACAACACTCAATCACAATCTGTTCTGCCCAGCAGCCACTTTTCTTCCTTCGGCATCTTCACTGGCCCAGCAAAAACCACTTCAATTATCCCACCTAAAATTGTTACGAATATAGTTGGGAAAAAAGTAAGTGGGAAAACAACAAAGACTTCAACGCACTCTAAACCAGTGGGTTCCTCTAAAACCAAAGCATTTATAAGGAACCTATCCACGCCCCCGAGACTGAGCTTATTTAAACGCAACGAGGCCACAAACAAGGCAATCCGTGCTCATCCAACTCAAGAAAACCATAAACCTTCCTTGAAACGAAGAAGAATCATTTCTGACTCGGAGACAAGCTTCACTACAATCGCATCCATCTCAACAAATCTATGCGACTTGTCTACATACTCGCTTCAAGACGACCATGACGCAGAAAGCATTTCATCCTGCCATCTTGTCGTCCCAACTCATATATCTGACGAGAACCCAAACAATGGCCCTGTAAAAGTAGTGAAACCAATGGTTGAGCGCCAGCAAACAGGCATTGTGGGCTTAGCAAAATCTTCTCAGGCTCATGTAGCTGTGTCGCAGCTGAATCCAAAACTTACATCGAATCAACGAAATCAACGCGTTCATTTTAAAATCAGAGTTCATGAGAATAATCACACCAAAGACCCACTTGGCTGCCTTAAATTACGTCTACAAAACATCCAAAGCGATGACGCTGAAGTAAACCTCAACCAAGCAAACATTATGAAATTATTTAAATGCGTGCCTTCGCTGCGAACCTTTGATTCAGACGACATACGGATCGTTGAATACGCCACTGAAAAATGTTCAGACCAGATGCTGCTTCATATCAACTCAGTAAGCTTACGCAGCACTCTTCTAAAGGCTAGCGACGAGCTGCTGTTCTTCGGCTTTGAAATCCTGCCTGAACCAGATCAAGACGACCTTAAGCGCACAGAAAGAGTAAAAGAAGGAAACAAACAACAAAAGAAACCTGTTGATTCGGCTGCACTAAGGCAGTCTATGAGTGTCACCATGAGCTCAAGACCGGACCAACTGTTGCAACGAAATACCCCACCGAAAAAATTCAAGCAAAACCAGGCTAGAAATCGGCACTAGCCATGACTAACCAAAAGTGAAAATCCAATCTTACTTATTTCCTGGAACACCTGTGGATATAAACATCTATTTAATGACTTTGAGACACCTTTGGAAAACGTCTTTATTATATGCTTGCAGGAAACATGGCTTTGCACACCTCCCATCTGCGATGGATTTAATATCTTATTAAACGCTGCTGTTAAAAATGCCAAAGGCCGCCCAAGTTCAGGCCTTATAACAATGGTGAGGATAACTCAATCCTGGTCTGCGCCTGAGTCAATAAATCCTAACCCATACGTGCAAGGTACCATCATGCACACAACGGGAAAAAATCGTACAGAGAAGCAACACTTACTGATTATAAACATTTACTGGAATCCAACAAAGATCAGTTCAGACGCTCTCATATCGGCAATCACACAGATAATTGACGACGCGATGCTAGCATATAACAACTTGTCAGTCATCTGCTGTGGAGATCTGAACTGCACTTGGTTCCAGTTCGATCTTCCCTCGAAAAACTATCAGTTGTTGCCGAACGACGCGATTGAAGACAGAGAGCAAAGCTGGCAGGCTGCCATGAGTGTGCGCGATCTACACATGCTGAATGGAACAACAAAAGGGGATATTCCCGCCAAGCCAACCTGGAATCGTGATTTTACACACAGCATTCTCGACTACATATGGATTTCAAGTAATCTTGAACCCAAGCTAGTTGATCTCCAAATAAAAAAAATGAAATATAGCGATCACAGCCTATTACAACTTTGCTTCATGGCGGATATGTATCAGCCGAAGAGTTCCATCAATTACACCTTAGAAATAAACTCTAGTGGAAATCGTCTATGACTAAGTGGCAACCAGATTCAAGATCTTGGAGTGAAACTACTGAACAATCCAGCTACTCAAGGGCCTGATTATACTCCGCTGCTAACAGACTTCATCGTGCCTGGAAAAACCTCACGAAATATTGGACGGACTCACCGACATATATACTGTAAGGTGTTACAAGATGCAAAAAAGGTCTTGCGGAAAGATCTGAGGAAACTAAGAAAATGCTTACCAAGTATGGATGTCCAAAAAGCGATAAAATCAAGACGCACGATCTATCGAAATTGGGCAAGGTCTCATGCAATTATCATCGAGCAAGATCGTGCTGAGTATATGCTACGTCTAATCATGACAAAGAACACACGTGACATCTGGAAGATCCTGAATATGGATCTTTCAAAATGTACTCCACATCTAATAAACACCATATCAGCTGACGCATAGGACTTACTTTTTTCCTCGGTTTTCCAAAAACCTGAATCTGAAGTCGCGATAACGATCAGCACTGTTGACAATCAGTGGGATGTGCAGATGGAGCACGATGAACTCGTCCGTGCAAGCAACGCCTTGAAGATCTCGCGTGCCGCTGGTCCAGATTTCATTTCAAACATCGATCTAAGCGAGTGGGCGGATTTCATCGGAAAGCTATTCACCAAAATTAGCCTGGCCAAAAAATTGCCGGAATCATGGATGACCGCGATTGTGGTGCCAATTCACAAGCGGGGCAGTTGGGACGATCCAAACAACTATCGCCCAATTGCCTTGCTAGATACGATTGGAAAAATATTTGGTTCGAACATGCGCATTAAACTCGCAAAATGGGCAGAAACGTTGCAGATAAACGACATATGGCAAACCGGATTCACGAAGGGGGTTGGAGTGGACGTAAATCTGCTTATTCTGACAATTTTAAAACTGGAAACCTTAAAGAAGAATGGTAAGATACATCTTGCCTTCATCGATTTGAAACAAGCGTTCGATGGTGTGAATCGCAGTTTATTATGGGCGGAATTGCTAAAATGGCGCTGTCCGGCATCTATTCTGGAACCAATTATCGCTCTTCACGATTACACATCAATTAAAGTCAGGCTAAACAACAGCGGTGTGCTATCCAAATCCATCATGACGCACAAAGGTGTCAAGCAAGGATGCCCTTTAGCCGCGGAGCTATTCCAACTATTCCTGGCTGATTTACCAATCTATCTTAACCAAGTTTCATGCTTCCCGTCTAAGGTAAATCAAACTCTGATCAAATGTATGGTCTACGTGGACGACTTGGTTCTGATGGACAGAACTCAAATTGGGATGCAGCGTCTATTAACAGGTTTGCAAACGTACATGGTTCTAAATGAATTGTCAATAAACACCACAAAAACAAAGATTATGTCTATTGGAAACGTCAGAAGTAAAAAAGACAAAGCATTTAGGTGGAAAATTGCTGAAACCAACATATCATCTGTTGACACGATAAGATATTTGGGTATCCAATTTAATAATTCCATCAGAGAACAGCAATGGGTCACGGAACTAACATCAAAAATGACAAAGCTAGCTCTGCAAGCTGCAAAAATCAACAGGAACTATGGAAAATTCTCACTGGAACCCGTCCTCAAATTCTATCAACAAAAAGTAGTTCCAATAATAATCTTTGGGGCTGTGGCTGGTTGGAACATAAGCGAGACAACTTGGTATGTCTTAGAAGGTCGCTTTTGGCGGAAAGTTCTGAAGCTACCACAATCAACATCGATAGCTATATTGAGATACGAAATTGCGATCAACTTATTGCATATGAGAGTGGTTTGGAACTCAATAGCAGCAATGTGCAAAATGTCCCTAAAATCACTGGCACCGGCATATAAACTCTTTGCCAACAACCAGACGCCGAACAATCGAGACCTTCTTAATACATGGTTTTGTAAATTATCGGCTTTTCTATCTGCAGAAAACATCAGTAACCAAGAACTTTTAACTTGCCCAAAACACGCAAAAAAGAAATTCGATAACTGGGCGTGGATCATTAATAACGACTTAAGACTAAAGCTGAAGTCAACAAAATTGATGGGCGGCGATTGTAGGAAACTAAATGAACCAGCACGCTACTTATTGCACTGTCCGTCTTGTTATCATCGAGAACTATTTCTAAGGTTCCGAGCCAACATTCTAAAAACCAAGGAAATTCTTTGCAAAGAATGGACAACTCCTTAAAAGATTATCTCTACCGTTTCTGTGGAGATTCGATTGAAACAGCCAAACATCTGCCAATTGAATGCACGCAGACTGCCACTCAACGATCTTTACATCTCGGACAATTTGCACCTTCAGATGATGATATGGAGGGGTGGTGGGCTAGGATTATTTCCGGTTCCAACATAAAACTTGCATGTGCAACTGTGAATTACTTTGATATGATTTTGAAAGCTGACGTTTAAACCTTAGTATCGGTGGTGCTATTCCTTGGGAGTGCTCGTGGTGCTCGACTTGTTTTTTTTTCTTCTCCTATTTCCTTTTTTTCTTGTTCGTTTGGCTGTTTCTCTTTCTTCTTTTCCTGGTTAATTCGCTTATCCTTTGAAACAAAAGTTTGTTTTATGAATTCAAACTGTAGTTTTTCAATAAAAAAACAAAAAAAAGAAGTCTGGCAGGTATGGCAGCTCTTGCAAAACCTATCTACCTCAGCCCCCATGTTTGGCCAATAAAAGTAGAGTGAGAGCCTTTCCTCGGTCTTCTTGAAACTCAAGTGACCAGCCAAAGGAATCTCATGGGCTAGTTGCAAGAACTGTTGTCTGTTTTCTTGAGGTACTACAAGCCGCTTGTAGTCTCCAGGTGCAGACTCAGTTGGTTCATTGTAGAAGAGGCCATCTTCCCAGGGCAACCTATACTTCCCAGGCTCTTGCCCGTCAGCCTGAGAAGCTGCCTGTTGGCGAAGACCTTCCAGAGTTGGACATTCTCTCTGTCCCTTACTGAAGTCTTCCCTGTTGGGTCCACCTTCTGCCAGTAAAGACTGCAGCTCAGGATGGTCAACAGGATCCAGATCTCCAATGAGTTCCTGGCCTTCCACTAGCTCTTCTTCAGAGTCTAGTTCCACCATACAGGGTTGTACCTCCCTCTCAGCCTCAGCTGGAGGTGGAGTTACGGGTGTAATTTTCGACAACCTCGGGGAAGTCCTTGTTGGAAGCACTGGAGTGCTTGCTGTTGGCTGTTTCTTGGAAGTCTTGGGTTTCCCCTTTGCTTCTTTTTGTTCAGTGATAGCAAGTTGTAACTCCAGTGGAGTAGGAGTGATATATTTCTTCATCATCTCCTGGGGAGTACCTCTCATGGTTCTCTCCCTTGCAGGTCTGGTGAGCTCCTGTAACCTTTTACTAGGAGGTCTGGGGGTATGTGACACTACTCCAAGAGTTTTCAGGTCATTACCCAACAGAACGCTTCCTGGCACCTCACTTTGTATGCTGACAGGTATCTTCACAGTCATGTCATTACACTGGATGAGAACTGGTAATTGGGGAAGCATCTGCACAGGCCCTCCAGCTAACTTGGTGAGGCGTTTGGGTGCCTTAGCAACATCCTCAGCCTGAAAAAACGATTTATCCACCACAGTTATGCTGGCCCCAGTGTCCCTAATGGCAGGGGTCTCCTGGCCATTCAACTGGACACTGTCCTTATACTACTCTTTAGTATTATGTGGGATAGAGTTATAGACATCTAAATTCTGTTGTTCCCACAGACCCAGAGACACTAAAGAAACACTGGCTGAGACTCCAATGGGTTCATCAGCCAGCAGTAGAAAGTTTCCACTTGCCATTTGTACTTCCTCCTCTGGAGCGAAGGCTAAGGAGACAAGCTGGACCCCTGAAGGTTTACCCTTACATCTGGGATCTCCTTTCACATGGTCAGGCGAACCACAAACAAAGCATTTACCAAATGCTTTCTGGAATGGTGGCTTGCTCTGACCTCCTTCTGGTTTACCACCAGAGGGTACACTACTCTGATTTGGTTTCCCTTGTGGTTTACCCTTATTGTTCTGTTTGGGGCCCTCTTTGGGATTGGAATTATTAGAATTCTCTTTGGAGTCCTTTTTTGGCTGCTTCCCCTCATCCTTTTTCTGAGTTACCCCAGAGTCCTTGTGAGTAGCCCTGTTGGCAACCCACAAGTCAGCAGCCTTAGCTAGTTTCCTGGAATCCAATTCATTTGAATCAGCCAAGTGCTGTCTGAGCTCAGGAGAGCAGGCATCATAAATTGACTCCAACATTACAAGATTCTTCATTCCCTCATAAGTGTGCAGCTTGTAACCCTTAATCCATCCCTCTAAGTTCTTCAAACTTTCACTCACCCAGGTAGCCCAAGGGGTACCATCATGCTTTTTGAGGGTCCTAAACCTCTTAAGGTACTGGAAGGGGTCTTCCCAAATCTAGCTATCAAAGCTAGTTTCACACATTCATAATCCTTCTTATTCTCCTCCCCCAACTCCATTACCACATCAGTTGCAACAGGGGACAGCCTAGAGAACAACCAGGAAAGTAACTCATTTCCTGTAATGTTCTGGAGCACATGATTAAATTCAAACAAACTCAACCAGTCCAACACATCCAACTGAGGTTCATACTGTCATGATCTCTGCTTCCAAAAGGTCAGGGTTTTCCCAACTCCCTTGGAAGCAGATCCATAACCCAGGTTCCGAGTGCCAACCAGTCCCAATTGGGACCTTTTGGACCCAGTCCTGGCGCCAGTGGCACCAGGCTCATAAATATGCCCAGTCCCAGCGCTGGAAGCGCCGGGCTCATAATGCTTGGGTGGACTTACCTTCAGCAGACCATGCTGCTTACTTGCCTGCCAGTTGAGCCTCTGATCCTCTTCTGTTTGGAACTACTTTTCCTGTTGGGTGGGGCTGGAGCCACTCCCTAGATTCAGAACACTGGAACTCTTCTGGAAGGCAGGAACTCTTTTCTTACCAGGAACTCTTTTCTTACTTAGGCGTGGCTGTGGAAGGAGACACCTAAGCACTACAGGAGGCTATTTAAACCACACCCGGTGGATGAATCTTGCTTTGCGTTATTCTGCAACCTCTGCAGCAGAACGCTCATCGTGTCTTCTGCATCCGGTCCTGGGCCTAAGGAAAAAGGCTTACCATCCTGAATCCAGTCTTCAGCAACACCTATAAAGACAAGAAAGAACAGGTTAGCATTCCGGCATCTGAAAGGCAAAGGCTTACCATCCTGAATCCAGTCTTCAGCAACACCTATAAAGACAAGAAAGAACAGGTTAGCATTCCGGCATCTGAAAGGCAAAGGCTTACCTACTCTTCGTGCGCTCCGGAGGTCTTCACACTGCATTCCGGCATCTGAAAGACAAAAGTTTACCAACTCTTCGCACGCTCCGGAGGCCTTCGGCGCTGCATCCCGCATCTGAAAGACAAAACAAGGTGCGTTTAAAGACATTGGGGAACTTTAATACTCACGTGCCATTACTCCTTTCCACATCTAATCCAGTGGGTATTCCGGCACCCTGCAGCCGCTCCGAACTCGTACCTGCAAAATAAAAAGACAGTTAGAGCGCATAGTGAATCAGGCAACAAGCGCTTACTTACGTGCTTCCAGGCGCTTATATTCATCACACGGGCTCCATCTTCAACTCACTTCAGCCCGTCATCCGCCATCGCCGGAACCCTGCAAAACAAGAGCCATCATTACTAAAGACTTTAAAGACATTTGAATGACTCGAAACTTACCGTTCGTGCAGTAAACGACGGACAGCAGTCCTCTGAAGTCAAGAGGCCTGCGCTACCTATCCAGTGAAGAAACTGGTTACAGCACCCTGCCCCGAGGCAGATGGAGAGCTCGGCATTCACTTACCTAAGGTGAGAGCGTTAACCTTTGGGGGTCTACAGGAGAGGAGAAGAGGAAAGAGATAGGGACACCCCAATAACCCCAGTTCATTAACCCCATATTTTCTATCTGCAGACATCTTACTCTACACGTCAGGCATACAGTGCACAGAGGTCCAGCCCAAAGAGCCAACCGGGTGCTACACATCACCTTTGAAGATACGGTAGTCGCCCAGTCAAGACCGGCGCCTCTGCGAGAATCAGGTGAGCGTTACAGAACGCAAAGCCAACCGCAAAACTCTCGTCCAGGCGCTATGGAAACCTCGGATACTGACCCCCTAGCCCGGTTACTTGGGGAACTAAGGGCAGAAGTGCATGCAGCTCGTCAGGAAATAAATGCTCTAAGAAGGGAACTAATTATTTCCAAGGAGAGAACAGACAATCTTGCTAGACAAGTGCTACAGTCACAAGCCGGACAGACCCCGTTACCCGCATCTGGGGGAAATCTTCCTTCTACATCCTCTATGAATCCAGTGCAGATCAACCTACCTGGGAATGTAACTCTGGCTCCGCCCGAACGATTTTCTGGTGACCCAAAGAGGTTTGCAGTATTTATCAATCAGTGCCGGTTGCACTTCTTATGCCGGCCAGCAGCCTTTCCAACTGATCAAGCAAAAGTAGCTTTTGTACTTTCGTACCTTAGTGGCAATGCGGCAGACTGGTCGATCTCTCTAGTTAATCAAGATGATCCGGTTCTCCATGATTTTCAAGCCTTTCAGCTTAGTATGGAAAAACTGTTCGCAAGACATTCACAGGGGCAGGCCTTGGACAATGAGCTTCTTTCATTGCGACAGGGTAATCAAGACCTTTTGGCTTATATTGCATCTTTCAATAGACTAATAGTGGAAACTCAATGGCCTGAGGACAAAAGGATTACGCTGTTTTATAGAGGTCTACGTGGAGAGCTCAAAGACGTTTTAGCCCAAGTAGTGAATCCCCCACAAGACTGTTCGGATTATATAGACTTGGTCATTCAAATAGATCACAGGCTGCAGAACAGGAAGGCCGATCGTTCCAAGTTTGATGCTCGAGTATTTTCCAAACCGCCAACTCCTTCCAAAGGAGTAGACTCCGGGGAACCCATGCAAATAGGGGGTCTGAAAGGTCCTCTAACACAAAGGGAGCGGGAAAGGAGGAAACAGTTGCAATTATGCCTATATTGCGGAAACTCAGGGCACTTTCTTCGAGACTGTCCGGTGAAACCTGCCAAGAAGGCAGTAGGAGCTGCAGTTACCAAAGTTACAAACTCTGAGCAGGGAAACGACCTCGCCCGACAAGAATAGAGGTCCTCTTGCCGAGCGTGAAAACCAGTTCCGTGACCTCGCATTTCGTGATACCTATGGTCCTCATTAGCCCTGATAATCCGGATCGATTACATGCAATTGAAGCTTACGTCGACAGCGGTGCCATCGGCAATTATGTGGATCATGAAATGGTTTTGAGGATGAATCTAACTCTTTGTCCCAAGGCTGTAAAGGACGTCATTACTACGGTGGATGGTACGGAGACAGCCTCCGGGCCAGTAACGCATACCACTCAAGAGGTGACGCTAGTAAGTCAAGATGGACACCATGAGAAGATCGTGTTCGATGTGATCAAGGCCCCTCAGTTTCAGATTATTCTAGGAATACCTTGGTTAGAGAAACACAATCCTCTGATCGATTGGCGAGCAAGAACGGTCCAGTTTCCAGAATGTGTCTCTACTTGTCACCCTCCACCTTGTGTTGCACTGGCCGCAATTTCTTCAGAGACTCCCCAGTTACCTCCCGAATACCTAGAATACCAAGATGTTTTCCGGAAGGATCAGGCTAACTCTCTACCTCCTCATAGGTCTTATGACTGCCAGATAGACCTGATACCTGGATCTACTCCCCCTTGTAGTAGAATTTATGCCCTCACCGAGCCTGAGAACCTTCACCTTCGACAATACCTGGATCAATACCTGGCAAATGGGTTTATTCGTCCTTCCAAGTCCCCTGCTTCTTCAGCTTTGTTCTTCGTTCCAAAAAAGGAAGGAGACCTTAGAACTTGTATCGATTATCGCTCCCTGAACCAGATCACCGTTAAGAATAGATATCCGTTACCTTTGATCCCTGAACTCCTGGACCAAGTCAGAAAAGCATGCATATATACAAAGCTGGATCTTAGAGGAGCTTACCACTTGGTACGAGTAAAAGAGGGCGATGAATGGAAGACGGCCTTCCGCACCAAGTATGGGCTATTTGAATATCAGGTCATGCCCTTCGGACTTTGCAATGCCCCGGCCGCCTTTCAATATTTTATGAACGATGTCCTCAGAGAGCTCATAGATGTATGTGTTGTTGTTTACATTGACGACATCCTCGTTTATTCTTCATCGGAATCTGAACATCGGAAACACGTGAAAATGGTCCTCGAAAGATTGCGTCAACACAAACTTTTCGCTAAGTTGGAAAAATGTGTTTTCAACGTGACTGAAGTTGAATTCTTGGGATTCATATTATCACCTGGCGGAGTGCGTATGGATTCAAAGAAGGTCGATGCAGTATTCAAATGGCCATCACCATCCTCCGTAAAAGGTGTGCAAAGCATGTTAGGCTTCGCTAACTTTTACCGCAGGTTTATCCCCGAATTCTCTCGAATAGTCCAGCCCATCACTGCCTTGTTAAAGAAAAACAAACGTTTTGAATGGTCTACCGAGGCGGAACAAGCTTTCCAGGATTTGAAGACTAAATTTATCTCTGCACCAATCTTAAAACACCCTCGCCCCGAACTCCCCTACATCGTGGAAACTGATGCTTCAAGCCTTGCCATGGGGGCAGTTCTATCACAAAAGGACCCGGTAACCAATCAGTTGCATCCCGTGGCATTTTGGTCCCGCAAATTCTCGCCTCCTGAAATCAATTACACGATTACTGACAAGGAACTTCTGGCTATCAAGTCTGCCTTTAAGGCTTGGCGGCATTATCTGCTGGGGGCCCGACACACCGTTACTGTGATTACGGATCACCGAAACCTGCAATATTTGAAGACCGCAAAAGCCCAATCCTCTAGACAACTCCGTTGGGCATTATTCTTTGCCGAGTTTGACTTCATAATTACCTATCGACCTGGTACAAAGAACGGTAAAGCCGATGCCCTTTCTCGGATGGGAGTGGAAGAACACTTGGTCAACCCTACACCTGTACCAATCATTCCCGAACAAAGAATTCTGGGTGTAATCGCCACAGAATCCATAGAGGAAGTTAAGGATAAAGCCAGGCAACTTGTAACTCCAGCAGACATACAGAATTGGCATCTGCAGGGAAAGGACTTTGCAGTAAAGGACAACTTATTGTATTTCCAAGAACGATTATACCTACCCAGCACAGATTTACAGAAAAAAGTAATCTCTTGTTATCACAACTCTTTAATGGAAGGTCATCCCGGTATAGCCAAGACCTCAGAAAAGATCAAGCGCTACTTCTGGTGGCCGTCTTGGAAAAAAGATGTCAGAGACTTTATAATGTCCTGTGGAGTATGCGCCCAAAACAAGAGTCAAAAGGAAAGACCAGCAGGCCTCTTACGCCCTATTGACATCCCACCTCGCCCTTGGCATACGCTTTCTATGGACTTCATCACCGATCTACCTCCATGCTCCGGATACAATACGATTCTAGTAATCGTGGACTTATTCTCCAAGATGGCGCATTTCATTCCGCTCAAAGGCTTGCCAACAGCAGCAACTCTGGCCCGAGAATTTCTCGAAAACATCGTCCGACTGCACGGTTTTCCTTCGGTTCTAATTTCGGATCGAGGTAGTCAATTTATTTCTCATTTTTGGCGAAGTTGCTGTCGGTCGGCTCAAATTGATGTGAGACTATCGACCAGTCACCACCCTCAGACCGACGGACAAACCGAGAGGACCAATCAAACTCTGGAACAGTATTTACGCTGCATGCTGCAACAAACTGAAAAAACTTGGAAAGATATCCTTTGGATAGCCGAGTATGCCTACAATAACTCTGTCCATTCGGGAACTGGGAAAACCCCATTTTTTCTTTTGTACGGCAGTCACCCTCGAACCTCGGAGTTGGATCCCCTCCAAGATCTTGAAACACCAGCAGTAGACTACCTGCATTCTACAATCACCCAAGCCTTTAAGGAAGCTGTTTCTCACCTTCAAAGGGCTAAAGAACAATACAAGAAAGGAGCAGATCAACATCGGAAGGAAGCCCCTCACTATCAAGTAGGGGATCAAGTCTGGTTATCCACCAAATATCTATCTCTAAAAGGGCCACGCACATTCAACCCAAGATACCTTGGTCCCTATTCCATCACTACCATAGTAAACCCAGTAGCGGTCAAGTTGGACTTGCCCCCGCACATGAAGATACATCCGGTCTTCCACGTCTCTCTATTAAAACCCGTGCAACCTCAAACCCGACTAACCAAATCTCCAAAACCTATCCTAGTGGATGGAGAACTCGAGTTTGAAGTCAAAAGCATTCTGGACTCCAAGATCTCCAAATCTAAACTATTCTACCTAATTGACTGGAAAGGCTACGGCCCCCAAGAGAGATCCTGGGAACCTGCTGAATATGTCCACGCTCCTCGCCTAATCAAAAGATTTCACCGAACATTTCCTGACAAGCCAAAACCCCCGGAGAAGCCCGGTTTGGGAGGGGCCTTGAGGGGGGGTACTGTCATGATCTCTGCTTCCAAAAGGTCAGGGTTTTCCCAACTCCCTTGGAAGCAGATCCATAACCCAGGTTCCGAGTGCCAACCAGTCCCAATTGGGACCTTTTGGACCCAGTCCTGGCGCCAGTGGCACCAGGCTCATAAATATGCCCAGTCCCAGCGCTGGAAGCGCCGGGCTCATAATGCTTGGGTGGACTTACCTTCAGCAGACCATGCTGCTTACTTGCCTGCCAGTTGAGCCTCTGATCCTCTTCTGTTTGGAACTACTTTTCCTGTTGGGTGGGGCTGGAGCCACTCCCTAGATTCAGAACACTGGAACTCTTCTGGAAGGCAGGAACTCTTTTCTTACCAGGAACTCTTTTCTTACTTAGGCGTGGCTGTGGAAGGAGACACCTAAGCACTACAGGAGGCTATTTAAACCACACCCGGTGGATGAATCTTGCTTTGCGTTATTCTGCAACCTCTGCAGCAGAACGCTCATCGTGTCTTCTGCATCCGGTCCTGGGCCTAAGGAAAAAGGCTTACCATCCTGAATCCAGTCTTCAGCAACACCTATAAAGACAAGAAAGAACAGGTTAGCATTCCGGCATCTGAAAGGCAAAGGCTTACCATCCTGAATCCAGTCTTCAGCAACACCTATAAAGACAAGAAAGAACAGGTTAGCATTCCGGCATCTGAAAGGCAAAGGCTTACCTACTCTTCGTGCGCTCCGGAGGTCTTCACACTGCATTCCGGCATCTGAAAGACAAAAGTTTACCAACTCTTCGCACGCTCCGGAGGCCTTCGGCGCTGCATCCCGCATCTGAAAGACAAAACAAGGTGCGTTTAAAGACATTGGGGAACTTTAATACTCACGTGCCATTACTCCTTTCCACATCTAATCCAGTGGGTATTCCGGCACCCTGCAGCCGCTCCGAACTCGTACCTGCAAAATAAAAAGACAGTTAGAGCGCATAGTGAAGCAGGCAACAAGCGCTTACTTACGTGCTTCCAGGCGCTTCTATTCATCACACGGGCTCCATCTTCAACTCACTTCAGCCCGTCATCCGCCATCGCCGGAACCCTGCAAAACAAGAGACTTCATTACTAAAGACTTTAAAGACATTTGAATGACTCGAAACTTACCGTTCGTGCAGTAAACGACGGACAGCAGTCCTCTGAAGTCAAGAGGCCTGCGCTACCTATCCAGTGAAGAAACTGGTTACAGCACCCTGCCCCGAGGCAGATGGAGAGCTCGGCATTCACTTACCTAAGGTGAGAGCGTTAACCTTTGGGGGTCTACAGGAGAGGAGAAGAGGAAAGAGATAGGGAAAGAGATAGGGACACCCCAATAACCCCAGTTCATTAACCAGTTCATTAACCCCATATTTTCTATCTGCAGACATCTTACTCTACACGTCAGGCATACAGTGCACAGAGGTCCAGCCCAAAGAGCCAACCGGGTGCTACACATCACCTTTGAAGATACGGTCAAGACCGGCGCCTCTGCGAGAATCAGGTGAGCGTTACACATACATACCCACCAACTCCTTAGGCATCCGGGGTCTTTTGGGACTGGAACTCCTAGAGGATTCGGAGAGAGAAGCACTTTCCACAGACATTTTTTTCATTTCTAGCTCATGGTTGAGCTCCATTTCTCTGAGCCTTAGTTCTTGTTGCTGTTGTTGTGTTTGAGCATTAATTCTTTTTAATTCTAATTCAAGCTTCATTTTTTCTAGTTCCATATATTGAGGATTAAGTGTGGGACCTGTTAAGGGTCCAGTAGGTACAGCTGGCAGGGCAGGTAGAGGCCCAGGGGAGACAACTCTAACATCTTACACCTCCTCTTCTGCTTCTGACTCAAATTTATCAATACTACCATTCATATCAATATCATTGCTGTTATCTACAGTTGCTGGAGTGGTAGGTTCCTCTGAACCACCATCCAGACTTTGGTTTGCTAACAACCTTTCTGTTAGCTCCATTTTCTTGCCTTTAGTCAGGAGATTCTTATGCTTACAGAGAACTCTTAAACAATCAGCAGTTTTTGTAGCAAGGGACTCTTGACTATAACTTTCCATAGTTGACATGTTTTAGAAAATACTTCTTTTAGTGCTAAGCTTTGTGGTAAGTTGCACTAAGGTATCTTTAAGCACACTAAAATGTATACTCAATACAAATCCCACCGCTGTACACCAGCGTTAGGCAGAAACCTGTGCAGGTCCCTTGGGGACCACTGCAAAAGATTTAAGACTACAGGTGTTTGGCAGTAAACCCACTTGGTAGCAGTCTGTACCACACAGATTCACTTGGTATCTGTGGCTGAGCAGTCAGACTTCCCTCAAGAAGAGTTAGGCAGTATGCAGAGCATACACAATAGGTACAGAGACACAGTAGTATAAACAAACACTGACCAGAGCTTTGGTGTAAAAGTATATAATTATTTATTTAAAAACACACTTGTGATTTACACTAGCAAAAACGAGGTAAGTAAATTCAGCACACAGTCACTATCATATATATACAACCCTATTCACTTATTAGACAAGTCTTAGTGAGAAACACCACTTATTTTCAGACAGGCGTGAGCACTTAACATAAGATGACACTCTAATAAATTGTAAAGAAAGGGAGGGAAAAAGGCAGAGTTAAGGAAGCACACAAGTTTCAATACTTTTACGAAGAACCACAGGAAGGCAGGATAGGCAGAGTTCTACTGGAGAGCAAGGAAGTCAATTGCCAAGGCCCATTCTTGGAGAGAGCAAGCAGAAGGGGTCCAGGTTCACACAGTGGGGTTATGCCCAAAGAGTCTTGTAGATAGTTCGCACAAAAAGGATGAAATTAAAGTCAGGAAAAGTTAGCTAGGTTGTCCCAGGCTAGCCCAGGTTAGAAAGGCGAGGCTTTACTGTCACCCCGAACGATCTGTCGCAAGGGAAGCCAGGCGGGACACAGCACCGTAAGTGTGAAGGAAGCTCCAGCGGGGGCAGTTGTTCCTGGCAGCAGTTGCAAGTCGGTGTTTCGTCCAGAGGAAGAAGGGGTCTCGCCGTGGAGGAAAGATGAAGGTCGTTGCACTGCCAGGGAAGAAACCAGCCGCGGAGTTCTCCGGTTAAAAGGTACTACCCTTCTCTTCGCGGTAGTGGTAAACCGTGGTATTCCGGTTGTCGGGGTGCTTGGCACGGGCAAGGCGGCCACGAGATGCTCCAGGAAGGTGAAAAGAAGGCAAAACTGGTTATCCCCACCAGTCAAAGGAAGAAGACTCTCCGGACTTGAGATCTCCTCTGTCGTCGGGAAAGTGGTGAGACGATTCAGCAGGGCTCCACCGGTGGTGTCGTCGTTGCATGTCGGCTCAGCTTCTCCCTCCTCGGATTCTTAGGTCCAGTGGTGACCTCTGAAGTTCCAGTCCCCAAAGCCCTGCTTTTATGCAGCACACCCCCATTCACTCAGCCTAGCTGTCAATCAAACATGCTAAGTGGTGAGCCGGCCGGCTCACCACTTGGGCCAATCACACAAGAGTGCGACTTGAGTTGCCAAGGTAACTCAGTCCAGGGTGCCTAAAACCCTCCCACACCCCCTGTGGTACCCAGACAGAGTGGCACCACTTTTGGAGGCTTCTGTGGAGAAGCCCGCCAAAAAGTGGAACAAAGGGCTCGACTTGGGTTGGAGTCACAGAAGAGAACACAAACGCCATTTTAGAATCGAGTTCTGGCAAAAAATACCAACCGGTGAATTAATATTAAATAAATAAACCGGCGGTATGTTCGAGGCTATACGAATTAAATAATTAAAGTTGGTAGCCTCGAACAATGGGAAAATCCCATAGAGATATATTTGCGGTCAAATATAAAAAGTAGTATCCACTGCCACCAGCCAAAACTCGATCAGGGGGGACGGAGACGTGCCCCCTCGAACAACAGACCCCGGGGCAATCTAATTGCCCCGACCAGTACGTCCACAATATGATGGTTTGTACTGGTTTCTGTTCATAATTTGGGACTAGTAAAGCCAATGGTGACTTTACATGCCCTGGGAGACAGTAGTCAGTCCCAGAGTATGGAGTCTAGGTTGGGGGGTCGCTACGACACCCCTGGGTTACAGCACGGAGGGTGCTGTGTAACCCACATAAAAAAAACACTTGAGACCCTATGGAGTAAAAGACCCCATAGCCCATAAAACACATTGAAAGTTAAAGGAAAACCTCAAATCATGTCTAAGAGTGGGAGTAAAAGAATCTCACTCTTAGCAGGAGAGAAAAAAATAAACCCCAAAAATCCAGCAAAGCTGCTGGGGGACTCACTAGGTTTGGGAAATTAGCCTTACAGAGAATTCTCCCTAACAGTCAGATAGTAAACTAGATAAACCCACCCCTGCTGCGAAAGCATTACAGGCCCTTCTGAGAGATTTCGGACTAGAGGATATCTGGAGACAGCAACACCCGAAGGATAGGCACTATTCACACTATGCTGCCACACATAACTTGTATACAAGACTGGATTATATGTTGTCGCCTCTGAACTCGAAGGGGAAATGATTGGCTCAGAATACAAGGCGAGAATATTATTGGACCACTCCCCTCTGGTCTTGGAGTGGAGACACCAGCCACCCAGAGCAAGAATCCCGACATGGAGGCTCAGAGCCCAGGCCCTGCAGGACTCGGTATTCCGGGAGGATTTAAGGGAGGAGATTATCGAGTACTTTGACACCAACACAGGGAGCTTGCAGTCAGAAGAAACCTAATGGGAGGCGTTTAAAGTGGTAGTAAGACGTGTGGCCATATCCAAATCCAGAGGGCTCCAAGGGGGCATAGGAGACAGAGAAGAAACTGGAAGAAATGATGCACCTCACAGGTGAATTTACTACAACAAACCAGCAGGGAGCACTGGGAAAGACTATGTAAATTGAACTATAAAAAATATATCGAAAGGCAACACGCAGGGGGAGACAAACCAGGAAGGCTGCTAGCATGGCTATATAACAATGAGACACCGAGACCAGTTGTCAGAGGGATAAAGGGAGAAGAAGGTCAGACCTGGGACACCCAAGAGGGAGTAAACAGGGGGTTCCTTAGATTCTACATACGCCTCTATGAGGATACGGGGGAGGAGACGGGCCGGGAGATTCAGGAAACACTGGAAGATATAGGATTACCCAATGAAGAACGGGAGAACCTGGAGGCCCCAATTACAATAGAGGAACCAGAGACATTGGTTCTGCACCTACCCACATGGGCTCCCTAGCGAATTTTACAAAACATATAAGCAGGAAGTACACGCCCCGCTGCTGGCCATGCTAAATGAAGCGTTTGAGAGGGGAAGGTTGCCCGAATCTCTGAGGGAGGCGCTGATTATTCCGCTCCTAAAACCGGTTAAGCCAAGCACAGATTGTGGGTCATACAGACCCCTATCTATGTTGAACCAAGATAGCAAAATTCTCACGGCAGTGTTGGCAAACAGACTCAAGAGGATAATTGGCAAACTTATGCACCCTGATCAAACAGGCTAGGTTCCGGGCAGGAATATAACCGACAACCACAGGAGACTCCACCACATCATAGAACAGACAGAGAATGACCCTGGCGAAATGGCAATAGTCTCGCTGGATGCAATAAAAGCCTTCGACTCTGTGAGGTGGCCGTGGTTGTTGGCGGCCTTGAAAGAATACGGGATGGGACCAGGGTATTTGAGGTCGGTTAAGATGGTATACATCTCCCCAATCGCCAGGGTCAAAAGGGGCACGATAATCTTAGATAAATGGCAATTTAGTAGGGGCACAAGACAGGGCTGCCCCTGGTCGCCCATGCTATACATTCTTGCATTAGAACCATTAGCGATCTGTCTCAGACAACAGTACAGGGAGATGGGGATCCACACGAAGGGGGGGCCGCATCTGATATCATTGTACGCCGATGATATGTTGTAATACCTGTGCTTCCCAGAAGAAAACTTGCAGTATGTCCTGGAAGTGATGGAACGTTTTGCGACCCTTTTGGGCATAGCGGTAAACCCCAAGAAGTCAATCATGTTCCCTCTGGGGAGATATAGGGGGGGCCCCGCATGGGAAGCTACCTGTTTTGCCGATACCCTGGCAAACCAGAACATTCCGATACTTGGGGATTAATATATACCACACGGCTGCGGACGAATATAAATACAACACGGAGAGGGCAGTGGAAGGCATCAAGAATAGTATGGGGTTTTGGGCAAAGCTCCCCCTGGCCATGGTGGGAAGGGCAGCTTTGATCAAGATGGTGGTTCTGCCCAGGCTGTTACACTTTTTCACGAACATCCCATACATGCTCCCCAAACGCTTTTTCATGAAGCTCCACAGCTTATGCAGGGGCTTCATATGGCACAATTCAGAGTCAAAAGGGGCGTGATAATCTCAGATAAATGACAACTTAGTAGGGGCACAAGACAGGGCTGCCCCTGGTCGCCCATGCTATACATTCTTGCATTAGAACCATTAGCGATCTGTCTCAGACAACAGTACAGGGAGATGGGGATCCACACGAAGGGGGGACCGCATCTGATATCATTGTACGCCAATGATATGTTGTTATACCTGCGCTTCCCAGAAGAAAACTTACAGTATGTCCTGGAAGTGATGGAACGTTATGCGACCCTTTCGGGCATAGCGGTAAACCCCAAGAAGTCAAGCATGTTCCCTCTGGGGAGATATAGGGGGGGCCCCGCATGGGAACCTACCTGTTTTGCCAATTCCCTGGCAGACCAGAACATTCCGATACTTGGGGATTAATATATACCATACGGCTTCGGACGAATATAAATACAACACGGAGAAGGCAGTGGAAGGCATCAAGAATAGTATGGGGTTTTGGGCAAAGCTCCCCCTGGCCATGGTGGGAAGGGCGGCTTTGATCAAGATGGTGGTTCTGCCCAGGCTGTTACACTTTTTCACGAACATCCCATACATGAAGCTCCACAGCTTATGCAGGGCTTCATATGGCACAATTCCAGGAACAGGGTGGCCCTTTGGAAGTTGCAAAACTCGTGTGATAAGGGGGGCATAAACCTACCGAATTTCGAGATATACTACCTGACGGGACAGCTCCAGTATGTGACCAGATGGTTGTACGAAGAAGAGACGGCCAAAGCCAGATTATTGAGCAAGGATTCCGCCCCATTCTTTCTTAGAGAACTGGTATGGCTATCTAAACCGGAGATGCAAGGAAGTGCGAGATTGCTGGAACTGGGTTGGAAAATATGGCGCAAAGCATGCCAAATAGTGGGAAACCCAACCCCATGCTCCCCGCAGGTGCCACTAGTGGCGCTATGCAGTGAGGACACGCAAATGATAAAAAGGATCCGCAAATACTGGGAACCGATCGGCCTCGCAACCCTTGGAGATATATGGCAAGAGGGGAAGGTACTAGACTTCCAGAAGATAATGGAGGACACCAGGGTATATAAAGGACAATACATTACATATACAAGAATTATCAAACGAGTGTGAGAAAGGTGGCCTGAGGTAGTTCTAGCGGAACAACCTGATACAGTCATTGAGACGATGTACGATATCTCGGAGGGCGGGCACAAAATATCCCGAATTTACGAATTACTGATGTCCAGGGTGGGCAAGGAGTTGCTCCAACTGAGGCGGGACTGGGAGGAGGAGGAGGAGGAGGTGGGAGAACCTATGCAAGATGGACAATGGGATGGGGCCCAGAGGTATCATAAGAAGGTGTCCCGGAATGCGAGGCTGCAGCAGATCCAGTTATACATCACCCACAGGGCATATATGACCCCTAGCAAAATCGCCAGGTTTGGAAGCTCAGTGATACTAATCAATGCAGGTGTTTCTAGCTTTAAGGTTTCTTGTCAAGCCTTTTGCATGGCAGTTCAACAGCCTTCCACCTCCGCCCTGAGAGGACAGACTTTCAGCCATTCACCCATCATGAGGTACCCACTGGCAAACAGAAGCACCACAGCTCTTTAAGAACAAGTAACAAAGGTGGAACCCGGACAGGTAGATTTGCAGCCTCTTTTTGTTTCCATTGCACCCAGGTGGGTGGGAGGATAGCCCTGTTTGTCAAGGAGTGGTTTGACACCACTTTTGACATCTTGGTCTTAAAGGCCGTGTCTCAGGGTTACTGCCTCCAGTTTGTGTAACGCTCACCCAGCTACATTCCCTCCTACCCATCATTTCCCCCGGTCCCTCCTCTGTTGGGGAGGTCCATCTGCTTTTGTCAAAGGGCACCCCACTCAGAATGTGGCAAAGGCTAGTGCTCCCTTTACTTTTATGTTCCTTAGAAATACAGGGGGCCCTCATCAAATCTTGGAATTATGGCTTTTGAATTTGCCATGCCTAAGGACAAGTTTCAGATGGTCACTTTTGCCAAGATCCTTCAGGCTCTTGAACTGCAGGACTGGCTGCTATCTGCGATTCTACAGGATGCCTACTTCAATGTGATGGATTGCAAGAACAGGCGGTACCTGAGATTTGTAGTAGGGACCTCCCACTACCAGTTCAGAGTTCTGCCGTTTGGGCTTTTCTCAGAAACCAGGGTGTTAGGGAAAATTCTCATAAATGTGCTAATTCCCTTCACCTTAGAGACCCCCAGCCACTTTGCTGGATTTTGAGGACTTGTTTCTGTTCTGGAGAGTATGTGAGCTTTTTTTCCTACTCTCTCATGTATTTTGATGTGTGTTTTACTCTTGTGTTGTTTGATTATGGGCTTTTAGATAACCCCATAGGCATCATCTTTTCATGTGTGTCACACAACACCCTCAGTGCAATGACACAGGGAAGCTTTTTAGGCTACACCAAGGTTTAAATACCTTCTCTGGGATAAACTACTGTTTCCCAGAGAATGTAAAGTTAAATTGACTTTACTAGTCTTTTTAAATTCCTAGACCCAGCACACACTATCTTACAATAGAGTGCTGAAGGGGATACGTAGTATCCCCTATGTCTAGAAACTCATGTAGCAGTCAAATGCTACCCTTTCCTATCGAAATGGCTGGTGGCAGTGGTTTTACAATGAACTACCATGATTTTTCCCGACCGTGAACACCGGTAGCTAAAAATTGCGGGAGCCATGTTTTTCAAGATGGGGCCTAAACCCCCTTTGTTTAAATGGGCCCGGTCTTCTTTTTTTTGCAATTTCTTTTTTGAAAGAACCTTTTATAGTTTGTCTCTGCGCGCCAAACCAGGTTTGGCCCCTTTGTTTCTGTGCCTTTGGCGCCCGAGTGTCTGGGGTGGGCAGGAAGTGATGGAGGTGCCCAAAACTCCCTGTGCTTAGTCTCCTAGGAGACCCAAATGCACTCTGGCATGATTGGCTGACTGACTGTCCGGCTAGGACAGCCACCCTGCTGGGTGAATGGCAGCTAGGGTGGAATAAATGGGAGAAAACTGTTTAAATGGCGAGTCTCTTGGACTGAAAGGCAGAGTCGACCGCTGGAATGAAAGAACCGAAGGCGAGCTGGAAGAGGACGGCTGCTGCAACTACTGGAGCGTTGGTTTGCCCGGTGGAGCCCTGCTGCAGGTCCGAATGACCAAGTTCATCTCGACAGAGAAGCCCCTTCAAGGACGACTTCTTCCTTTGAGTTGGTGGGACCAATCAACTCGTAAGCCACCTGGATACCTTTCTCTGAGCTGGTTAGGATTAACTAGGGGGAAGGACACCAGCTTGTGTGCTTGAAGAACAGCAACCGGAATTGAAGATTTGCCAATTTGCCAGTTTTTGTGACCCATCCCCGTGCAGTGCAGGAGTCCTCCAACGTCCTCCCTCTTGTCCCCATGACTGAGGCTCAGGAACAGCGAGATCTGCAGGAACTGTCAGGAACAGAAGTCTTCAGCTGCATCTTTTTCTTCAATATAAGGTACTGTGAAAACCTGACCGAGAGAACTTACCTAGTCAGCTTGTGACCAGACATACAAACCTTTCTTCCGTGAACTACTTCTAAGAACCGTGGCAAAGATTTTTCCGTTATAAATACCAGAACCGTTTTTACTTATACAAGACACTAGCCCATTGACTTTGGCTTACCTTTTGCATTGCATCAACTCCTCTGGTGAACTCTAACTATTTGCACTGTTTTAGAGTAACTGTATTATTTGTTTTATTAACTTATGCCCTTTTGCTCCTACTTTAATGCTATTTTGCTCCTTCTTCAAGGGAGCTCAACTGCTTAGTAATTAGTATTGTAGTATACGTTTGTGTGATATTGGTTGCCTTCTTTAGTGAATGCTTTATAAATGATTGTGTAATAAATTAATAAGTGTTTTACCAAGAAACCTTGAGTATAAGTGTCTATCTGAATACTTGTCATTGTACACTCTGTGTAACACCCTTACAAGCTCACATTCCCTCTTGAGATGAGCCTGGCTGCTCAGCTCGCTACCAAAAACTGTGTGGTACAGATTTATACCAAAGGTTGGTTTTGCTTACACCTGTAGTCTTAGTTGTGTGTAGTGGTCCCAAAGGGTACTGCTTACAAACACAGGGTTTTCACCAAACTGTTGGTTATGATAGTGGTGGCTCGTTTCGGGAGGGAAAGTATACATATCTCACCCTACCTGGAACACTGGCTCGTCTGAGCCCACTGCTCTGCACTAGTCTCTGCTCTTTTTTTTAAATTGTTTTTTGGTTTTTACAATAAGCCTTTACAATTTTATTCATGATCCATAGATAGACAAATATAAGAGTGTGATTACATATTACAATATGCATCCTATATGTATATAATTGAAATACATCCTGTTGGAAAGTCGCCAAAAACACTTACAAAAATGTATGAAATACCTTAAAAGGATATAAAAAACATAAGACATAAACATATGATTTTTTTCCCTAAAATACATATTTGAAGACTAAACAATATAAAAGGAGCAAATGTAACATTGATTTCAACAGTATGTGCAATTCATAGCTTACGCTTTGTACTATACTTTATTCACCTTTTCTAAAATTCATTTAACCTTTTGTTAATAATATCCAACAAATGTACTAATGCATGGACCAGGGTTTGATTATTCCCCCACATGCACCGCGCCCATAGATTTTATCTAAACAGTGCAGAACCGTTTTCAAGATATTTAGAAATAAAGGGAAACTGAACCTTCTCAAAATAACTACAATACATTACCAGCTGTTTCTTTCAATTTCCGAATTGTTGGTACATAGACGACAAGTACCAATTTCACTACTAGAGTCAGTTCTTGTATTATTCTTGTGCCAAGTTTAATGCGTTCATTGGTTAAAAATTGGTTTAATTTAAAATGAAGATACAACATTCTTTGCTTATCACATGGAAATTTGTGCAAATATGGAGCTCTTTCTCTTTCCTCTAGCTGGGCCCCTACCACTGCCCTGTGAAGCGAGATAGTATGGTCTAAAGTCAGGTTCTCCCAGGCCTCTTTTGCTCCTCGGGGGTTCTCATAACTTGTCTTGATATCCTAGTTTTTTTTTTTTATTCCACCAGTGTCCTGAAGTAGGAGCTGGGTACCCGTATTGGTAGTGTCATAAAATGGTACAGTAATTTCTGTAGGATAACTATTTTCACTACATTTTTGCCTCCCCAGCCATAATACTGCTAGTGGACCCCCTGTCAGCCAACATCTTTGAATATTTTCCAATAGGGGGGGATAGTTTGCAGCAAATTAAGTGTCTAAGGTGCCCGTGATCATTGCTCCTAAGTATTTTATTGCTTTGTTTGCCCACTTATACGGAAGGGAGTTTTGCATAGGCCGGACTTTGTCTAGTAGGACCGTCAAATTCAATGTCTCTGATTTGTTTGTTTATTTTTAATCCTGCTTCCTCCCCAAACTTTTACAGTACCCGGTCCACTGAACCCATAGTCTTCTCTGGTTCTGTGATCATTAATAGCAGGTCATCCGCAAATGCTGTGACTTTATTTTCTACCCCCCAAAGGGGTTCTCTTTAATTTTCTTGTTGGACTGGATAGGAAGGGCTCTAAGTGGATAGCATAGAGAAGCGGGGAGAGTGGACATCCTTGCTTCGTGCCCCTCGTTACCGGGATGCTCTCAGACAGCTGGCCAGTGATTGGCAAGCGCAATTTGGGTTTTCGATAGTTCGCTTTTATCATTGCTAAGAATTTCGGCCCAAATCCCATCTTCACCATGGTTTGGAAGAGGAATCTCCACTCTACCATTTCAAATGCTTTTTCGGCGTCTAATGCTAGTATAAGGGCCGGTTTTGTTGGCAATTTCTATGAGATGACGGACCTGTCGGGTGTTGTCAATAGTATGTCGCCCTTTTATAAAGCCAGACTGGTCTGGGTCAATACGTTTTGGTAGATTAGAGCAATTGATATCTTTGCCCGGCTTCTGTAGAAGCCCAACTTTGACCTCCTCCATTGAGTTTGCGATACCTCCTTGGCCCCCGAAAGAGTTGAACAGCTGTACCAAGTGCGGTATTAGTGTTTCCTTAAAGGATTTGTAAAAATCTGCCTAGTAACCGTTTGGGCCCCTGTTAGACTTACTATGGCTGCCCTAACTTCCTTCGCCGTTATATCCCCCTCTAACTTTCCCCTAGTTATTCTCTCTGGGCTGGTGGATCATCCGTCTTGTGTAACTTGGAGTAGTATCTTGTGAATTCTTGCAGGGGAGGGCTGAACTTTCCTCAGCCCCTTCCATTTAAAGTTTCCCTATGGTTCTTGATGTCTCTTGCTTCCTCAGCATCCTTGCCAGAAGGAGGTCTGCTTTGTTCGCCTTAATGTACTATCTCTGCTTAAGGTATGCAAGGGATCTCTCGGCAGCTTTCGATTGCAGAACTTCAAGCTGGCCCCTTACAAGGCGGTATTCCCTCCTGATGGATCTGCCTGCCCCTTCTGCCATACAGCCCGTTATCTGTTTCAGCTTGTCCTCCAGCTCCTCTTCTAATCGTCTTCACCTTAATTGTTTATCCCTTAGCGCTTTCATTGCTATGAGCATCCCTCTCAAGGTGGCTTTAAAAGCCTCCCATACCTTTTGCTGGCTTATTCCTTCGATGCTATTATTGTGGAAGTACTCCCCTTTGTTTTCCCTTGCCTCCTCCCTCAGTATTTCATCTTTCAAAATGTAGCTGGGTATCGCCACTTCCAGAACCTATGTGAGCCATAGCCCAAACATATTGAAAGTGTTAAAGGAGCCTGATCTGCCAGGGCTGTGGCGCCCCCTTCTATATCTGACACCAACCCCAGTAGTGACCTCGACACCCATGCATAATTCATTATAGAGAAGGTTCTGTGCATATGTGAATAGAAGGTGTACCCCTTTTGGGTTCCCTCCACCCGTCCACTAAAGATAAGTGAACAATTTTGTCTTTTAACTCCTTCGAGGGCCTACCATGGTTGCTAAAAATCTCCAGTTTATTCAATGTTTGCTGTAGAATTTTGTCTTGTCCCGTGTTTGGGGTTTATATGTTTGCTAGCATGAATGTCTCCCCTCTCCCTTGGAGGATTATTGCCAAATAGCGTCCCTCAGAGTCCCTCTCTGAGGCGATAGTTTGGAGCACCAATGTATCATGTAGGGTTATCAGCACCCCCGCTCCCTGTCTTTCCTAATGTGTTGGCTTGTACAATTTGGCGATAACACCTTATTCTTACTTTGTGCTATCTTGATTTCGGATATGCGTTTCCTGGAGGGCTATTATTCCTTACCCCTCTCTCCCCAGGCATTGCTCTAGCTTTTTCCTTATAACCTACGAGTTTATTCCCCTTATGTCCAGAGAGGCGGCCTTAAGTATATCCTTCCTAGCCATGGTTAAATTCTGCTTGTCTATGTAATACCATTGAGGATGAACTATGGTTTTGACCCCCACTCCCATCTCCCTCCTTGCCCCCCTTCCCATTTCCTGCTCTCCTCATCACCTTCACCTTTTCCCCCCTCACTGTGCGGGCTCAACCAGCCTCTTGCCTCCCCCGAACCTCCTTCTCAGGAGTTGAGCCCACACCTCTTCCCAGTGATATTCCGTGTGGGTCGCCCCTGACCCATGTACAATTCCTAGTTAGCCTTTTCCATTCTCCCTACCCCGGTGTCTCCTTTTGCACCACTCTCCCCAGGCTGGTTTTATCTTTGTTATTTGGCATCTAGAACATCTTTTGACTTGGTGACATTGTATGCTGTTGGGTCTCCTTCCCCATCTGTTCCCGCCGCTGATGTTCTAGATGGGCCATTTTGTGCTCTATTTTTCCTTGGATTTCGTCGGTATGTATTTAGTCCATTCCCACTGCTTTCTCTTGATTGGATTTCTTGTTAGCTCTCAGGCTCCCCCTTGTTTCTCCCCATCTTCAATTCCTAAAATACACTTCCGTTCTTTGCACGTGATAATCCGGTGTTGCCTCCCACTCATTCAAACAGGAGTCTTCCTCAATGCTGTGACCACCGGGCCCATCATTTTACTCTTAGCTAGCTTTGTCTATGCAAGGTCTTGGTATAGTTGCAGGTTGGATCCGTTGTACGTGACAGACCCTGCTTTCCTCGCTGCTGCCAGCACCCTTTCCCTCTGCTCATAGCTGTGTAGGGCGACCAGCACGTCCCTGGGCCTAGCTCCTGGTTCATTCCTTTTTGCTCTGACTCTGTGCGCTCTGCCTACCTTTATCTCAGCTCGGTCCTCCATCTCTATTAAGTCAGCAAACACCTGCTTAATCATTGCGTTTAAGTCCTTGTCGCCCACTTCCTCGGACAGGCCCTTTATCCTTATGTTGGATCTTCTTGACCGGTTCTCCAGGTCTTCGCTTTGAATCTCTAGGTTTTGCATCACTCTCGACAAGTGCTCCACTAGGACGTCTATTTTCTTTGTATCATCCGCTATCTCCCGAACACCATTTTTTCGGTGTCATCCACTCTTTCTTCCAACTTGTTCATGTCTCCCATTACCTCCTGTAGGGCACTGGACAGGTCATCTTTCATTTTGTTCATTTGTGTTTGTATAGTATTCGCTATCTTGTCCCCAAAGTCTTGGAAGCACTGTCGGAGGACATCCTGCATGACTACTTGGATCCTTAACGATTCTCGTTCTCTGCGGTCCACTTGAGCACCTTCCGTATGGCGGTTTCCCTTCTGGTCGGCTGCCTACTTTCTTCCAGCGGGCCTGCCTCCTCTGTCCTGCGGTCCCGTGGGGCATGGTCATCCGCTCGCTCCCACCATAGGCGTTCACAACCTTGAAATGACCCACTTCCTGTTGCTGCTCTCCTGGGGACGGTGCCTCTGTGGTGGTGAATCTTCTGGCGAGGCTCCTTTTACATCTCTGCTATCTCTGTGATCGATACTGGTCCTTGCCTGGTCTCAAACTCCCGAATCGCTGGGTAAGGTTCTCTTCATACAGCTTGGCTGCCGGCAAGGGTGTCACGCTTTGAATGTTGTCCCGTGTTGAATATTTGCAGTTCCGATGCCTGTGGAGGGATTATTTTGGTTGTTTCCATCTTTAGGCACCGGGGGTTAGGAGAGCTCAGTCTTTACACAGCTCCTCTCCCGGCGGCCATCTTAGAATCCCTGCCTTGATTGACGCGGGAGGGCCCTGGGTATCTTCGACACACACTGCAGGATTCTTCAGCCTGTTTTCCTGGTCTTATGCTTTCCAATCTTGAGGACTCATGAAAGCAACCGTTCATTGTCGAAACGGTCAAGGGTACTTCCCTTCTTGCAATCCCTTTCTTCTCTCGTTAAACTGCCATCTTGGAACTGCTGTTTCCACATGTGTTTTGCCTCACTCAAAGTGTGCTCTCGTGCTTCGCTTTTTATCCGTGTGGGGAAATGTAATGAAAGTCAGGTGTGAGTGATTGTCGATAATTGCCTGCCCTCGCCTGACCATAGTATCGGGACATGTTACACGGCTCGGGTGTTAGTCTGTTTTCCCTTAGAGCGAGCTGTCATTGTGAAAGTGTTCATGCTGTAAAAGCGGGGGTAGAGTTTCTAAATATCCTTCCGGGTAAGGTGGGATAAAGGTGTTACAAGGAAGGGGATACCGCATCTCACCATCCGGTGTCCCACTCCAACGCCCAAGACCCCTCACCCAAATGATCCTCCTGCACTGGTCCACCCCCAGGAAATGGATCACAAACGATGGGCGTGTCCTGGCCACCTGGATGACAGATCCCCAGGGACTAGTGGGTGAGACACATTCTGGTTTCTCATAGTGAAAAGCAGTTTTTTAAGCTTTAAAGCAAAACTATTTTAATATTACCGAGGATTCTCAGCCTGACGATGGGCAATGTTCATAAGCATGTGTGTTACAGGTAAGTAACTTGTTCCTTACAATTGCACCAGAACCAACACCAGCCATAATTGGTCACCGTACTTTGGATACAGTAATCCGTGCAGATACAGTGACACAATTTGTGTTGTGCTTTCAACACTGCAAATCCTAACATTGCACCAGCTTGTTAAATGAGTCATTTAACAAGCACTACAACCAGCACAAATCCGGTCAATACTCCAGCAGTAAGGCCAGTGCAAAGTGGATCATAACCATTGATATGACAAGTAATGCACCTAAGTCAAAAAGAAGTTACCAGAGGAAAGCACTATCGGAAGCTTCACCAGACCAGTTTTGTTGCAGGCAGTCTGTAAGGAGCCTAGCAGTTCATTCTTTGCTAGCCAATAAGGGATATTGTCCGGGTGTGACATTTAACTGCCATGTACATTGCTGATTACACTCTTGCTGTGCATCAAGGCCCTTTTCCGACAATTGAATGTAAAACTGGGAAAGTGTAGTTAAGACCTGGCTACAATAGATTAAGTGAACATAATGGAAATTGGTCAAGTGTGACGTATAATGTTAACTGGAATTAGGTGCAAAATTGGAATAGTAAACTAGCAATGATGTGTTGAATAGGTATGCTGAAATCTGTCATATAACAACTGGGCATAATGAAAACTGTCAATCATCTGCTAAAGTGGAATGATATCATAGCATCACTTGATGTGCTAAGTGGATTGTTTTGCTTGCTGAACATGCTAACTAGATAAAATGAGCTACTGACCATGTGTAAGCTAAAAGCAATGTACCTGCAGACATCAAAGGGGTGCTGGAGAGGCTGCCAGGGGGAGGGTAGTTGGAGACATATTTGGTCGGACTGTAGAGGGATTCAGGGATTTTGGGATGAAGTAAGGACCCAATTGAAGAGCATGTTTCCTCAGGTGGATCTATTGGGTGAGAAGGTATGGTTGTGCGGAATGAAGGACCCGATAGCAAAGACATTTTCAAACTCGCAATGGAGAAGCTTTATGGTTCTGTTGATGGCGGCATGGGCGGTGATCGCTGAAAAAAATTGGAAGCAAAGGGATCCGCCTCTATTGTTTTGCTGGCTCCAGAAGGTGTGGACTCTAATAGCATTGGAAAGACTAACGCACAATATCCAAGGCACACAAGGATCATTCACAAAAGAATGGGGGGAGGGAGGTGTTGGACTATCTCCAATCGGACTATATGCAACAATGGTGCCCACATAAAATAAGAATTCTGGACTTGTTCAAGGCATAATTATCGCCTGTGTGAACTGAGGGTACAGATCTTCCGGAGGGTGGGAGCGGGGAGTTGGGGTCGAGTTAAGTTGAAGTGTGCATTTTGAAACCAATAAAAATATATTAAAAAAAATTGAGATGTACTGTGGCTATGTACGTTTTTCTAAATGTTCTAATCTTTCCCTTGTTCTCTTTTTTTCAGTTTTGCCTCCATATTGTCTTACAAGATTCCCAAAGAAGATGTGCAGTCATTGTCTCTTGCATTCTCTAGACTGGAAGAAGGTGAGCTTGTCGAAAGTATCAGAGGTTTTCTCCTAAGGAAAGGCACATGATCTCAGATTTTCAATGGAATACATTTTGACAACCTCCAAAGAGGAAACGAAGGATCAAAATAAATGTAATTTATCATGTTATTACCACCCGGATAGTGCGCTTCAGCCAACTAGAGGGCATTGATTGCAGGCCTTTCTTGCTGGTAAGGTCCCACATTCTGAGCTGTAGAATTGGCCTGACAAATTAAAATGGAGAAGGAACTGTTCCTTTTACCAATTTCATGCCAGACGTCTTATTTTCTCTTGAGAAATGTTTTCCGCTCACTGTACCATTTCCCATATGAAAATAAAAACAATACCTGAAGCTTTGTTCAGGACCTTTAACTTAATCCATAGTTAGTTTCCACCTGGGAAAGCCCACAATATCAGTATTCATGTTGATGATGCCTCTTCAGCGGCTCTGCAGCTTGACAGTGTATTTAATTATTTGAGGACTGAATCTCCTCACAAGGAATTTAGTTGCAGACTATTACTATCATTGATTTGGATAGTTTTAAGGGCTCATGCGGAACATCTTTCATGGACTTTGGGACACTGCTGCAAAACTCTAGGACTAGCTCAGTCATTATGCGTTTGCTTTTCTCCTGGATTTCGCAGAACCAGCAAATGATTCATCCCTAACCTCTGCATCAGTAATACACATATAGGCCAGACCCATATAATTACAAATATGCAGTAGGCACCCTAAACTATATTCAATTATCAAAACCAGTGTCAAAAAGCAGACAGACCATCCTGCAATGTGGGATGCCTCCTAATAGAGACAGAACGAAGCATCTACCATTGTCGACATGAGAAAAAAAGTTAAAAACTGTATTGTAGTGGTATGTCATGAAGGGTGCAGGAAACAAAAGCAACACAAATAGCTACTGGTATCACAATGGGGTGATCATGAGAATTTCTTGGTTTAGTGCTGCAAAGCAAAATTCAAGGCAGTGTTAGTCCAGTTTTAAAATCACAAAAGATGCAATTTTTGATTTCTTTTATTGGACTAACTGATAATACTATGCAGGGATGGAACACATCAGCTTTTTAGCTTTCAAATTCTCGCTTCTCCATCAGATATTGCACAGTGAAATGATTAGTTAAAGAAAGCCACACAACAGATCATTGTCATAATGAAGAAAATAAGCATTGGTAAAGCCAATAGTTGTGCCGTTTCTAGTTGTTTATTACATTATATTGTTTGCCTGGGAAAAGGAATGAGGAATGACAGTGAAAAGGGTGGAGGAATGTGTTTGCCTTACACTCAATGCTAAGTAATACAATCCATGTCACACTAACAATGCATATGCAGTTTAGTACTGCCAGTCTGCATATACTTCCTTAGTGTGGGATATTTTACTTTACTTAGCATCAAGTGTAAAATAAATTATAATTTAATCACCGTAGTGACTAACGTACTCTTAGTCCATAGTCCCCTTTCCTCCATACTGCATTGGCGTCCCTCCTAGGGACGGGCGACAGAACCTTTTTCACCAGAAAAAATCTTCTTCCCCTTTAAATTTAGAGGCACGCAGGGGTACAGCCCTGGGAGCATGTGCTCCCCTGACTCCGCCCACTGGCTCCACTCCTCAGTCGCCATAGACGCGTTGACAATATTACCATTGCCTAATGACACCAGTTTTATTAGGGGGGAGAATGGTGGGGCGTATGGAGGAAAGGGGACTATGGATTAAGAGTATGTTAGTTATTACGGTGAGTAACATATAATTACTCTTACGTCCCGTCCCCTTTCCTCCATACTGCATGGGCAGTTACAACTGAATGCAGTACCAGGGTGGAGAGGTGACCCCCCTTAAGAAAACAAGTTCCTTAATACCACCTACCCAAATGCCGCGTCCGACCTGGAGCCAACATCCAAACAGTAGTGCTTGCAAAAGGCGGAGGGAGTGGTCCATGTGTCTGCCCTGCTGATGACCTGCCAGGGTACGTGTTTCTGGAATGCGACCACCGTGGCCTTGGCCCTGATAGCGTGGGCATGCATGTTTGCCAGAAGTGGCTTGTGCTGCCCCTCGTCAGCCTCGTCAGCCTCGTTAATGGCTGCAACCATCCATCTTGCTATGGAGGGCTTGGAAGCCTGATATCCTGGCCTTGACCCACCAAAGGTGATAAATAGAGCCTCAGATTTGTGAAAGCTCTTGGTTCTGTCCAGATAGAACTTTAGCGCTCGCCTAACATCTAAACAGTGCAGGACCCTCTGAGCATCGTCCTTGGGGTCTGCAAAGAAAGTAGGGAGTACTATCTCCTCATTTAGGTGGAACGCCAAGACTACTTTAGGTAAGAACGTGGGATGCGTTCTGAGGACCACCTTGTCCTAGGCAAAGGTAGTGTATGGCTCAGAAGTCACCAGAGCTTGGATCTTGCTGGCACGACGTGCAGACGTAAGACCCACCAAAAGGGCTGTCTTCATAGTGACTAGCCTGATGTCTACGGACGCCATTGGCTCAAAGGGTTTATGTGCCAAGGCCCCTAACATTATGTTGAGGTCCCACACGGGATGTGGCTTCTTCATGGGCGGGTAGAGCCTGGTGAGGCCCGTAAGATGTCTTTTAACCAACAGATTGGCAGACGAGAAAGCGTCCTCCTCCAAGTTCCGGTAGGCTGCGATGACCGGAAGATGGGTGCAGCGTGTGTCTATCTGCACTCCAGAGTGTGCGAGGTATGCTGAGAAGGATATCACATCGTCCAGTATGCAAATGAGAGGGTCGACCTTCTTAGATTCAGCCCAGTGGCAAAACCTAGTCCATTTGCTTTTGTACTGGCTTCTAGTAGCATCGTTCCGAGCACCCGGAATGATGTTGCGGTTACCCTGAGACAGGCGCAGATGCTTCAGTGTGACCTGTTCAGGAACTATGCTGTGAGGGCTAACTTCGGAGGGGCAGGGTGGATCACGTGCCCTCCTGCTGTAACAGGAGATGAGCTGGACCCCGTGGAAGGTGCATTGGAGGCTGGTCCGACAGGCTGAGTAGCTCCGAGAACCAAAGTCTCGCCAGCCACCAAGCAAATATAAGAAGGATGCTGAGGTGCTGGGACTCTTATCTTGTAGATCACCCTGTGTGCCAGTGGCATGGTAGGGAAGGCATAGGCGTTCATGCCGTTCAATTATATCTGTAGTGCATCACCCAATGAGCCTAGACCATGACCCTGCCAAGATGCGAACTGAGGGCACTTCCTGTTGCACCAGGTGGCGAAGAGGTCCACCTGAGGATGACCCCATCTGTTGAAGATCTCCTGAAGGACCTGATCGTTCATTTTCCATTCGTAATTGTCCGCCCCCAGCCTGCTGAGCCTGTCCGCCTCCAGGTTCGACTCCCCCGGCAGGTGGATCGCTGTCAGGTGAATGTCATTCACCAGGACCCATTCCCAAATGTTGACCGCCAGGGTGCATAGAGGAGGGGACCTGGTGCCACCCTGCTTGTTGAGGTAGTACATGCTGGTGGAGTTGTCTGTCTGAATGGGGATCATTTTCCCACTGATGAGCGGTAGGAAGGCCTTGAGAGCCAGCCAGATGGCCTTCAGCTCTAGCCAGTTTACATGGGCCTCCTGTTCCTGGAGGGACCAAACTCAGTGGATGCTGTGGTTGTCCAGGGTAGCTCCCCAGCCCTCCAAGAACAAATCTGTGATGATGGTACCCTGTGGTGCTGGTTGTCGGAAGGGTCTGCCTATCCTCCGGTTGCAGTCCTTGCTCCACCAGACTAGGTCCTGATATAGGAAGGGAGGAATACTGACGGGTTCCGCCTGTGAACCCTGCTCCTGATTCCATGAGGCTGCGAAGTGCAGCTGTAATCTCCTCATTTTGATTCTTGTGTTAGGCACTGCCAGAAGATATGCCGCCATGATACCCAAGAGGTGCTGGTACCACCATGCTGAGGTCATCTCTCTGCTGAGAAAATTACTTGTGGCCCTCTTGATGGCTGTGATCTTGTCCTACGAGGGAAAAATTCTCTCAGATCTCGTATCCGAGATTTGGTCCAGGAACGTTACACTCTGCGTCGGTTCCAGCTGAGATTTCTTGAGATTGATGGAGAATCCCAAGTCGTGCGGCGTGTTCATGAGCGCGGAGGAGTTATGATGGACCGCCTCCGGGGATCTCGCCCTGAAAAGCCAGTCGTCCAGGTATGGATAGACATGGTGACCTTGGGCCCGGAGAAGGGCTGCCACTGCATTCATAAGCCTGGTAAAGACACTTGGGGCTGAATTGATGCCAAAGGGTAGAACCCTGTATTGGAAATGGAAGCCCATGATCCTGTACCGCTGGAAGGATTGATGGGGCTGCCAAATCGGGACGTGTAGGTAAACGTCTCTCAGATCCAAGGAGCCCATCCAGTCTCCCCTGCACAGTGTCTCCTCAATAAGCCCTGGGGTAATCATCTTGAACATTTGAAGCGGTAGGGAAAGTTTCAGGGTGGAAAGGTCCAACAGAAATCTCGGGCTAGCCTGGTGGTTCTTGTGTATGGTGAAAATCCTGGAGTAGAAGCCCACTCTACGAGCTATGGAATTTCCGCCAACAGAGTTACTGTCCCAATCTGTGGGAGAGGAGTGGAGTGGAGTGGAGTGGAAGGGAGGCAGTGGCGTAACACAAGATCTGGGGGCCCCCCTGCGAGCCATGCTGAGGGGGCCCCCCCAAAATCGGCAACAAATCACGAGTCGCGCTACACTCTGGGACGGCCTAGATTACCATGCTTGCACAATACGCACAAACTTGTTGCTGAAGGAGTATGCCACACACTGCACTAGGAGAAAGATATAAATAAGTGTTTTAATGCAATATACAGCACACTTTCTGAGAAAAATTGGCTAAAAAGCCACAGTGTTTGCTATTGTTGTGTAGGGTAACACCAATCCAATACATGCAAGTCACCAACAGTGCACATGAACATTAATGCTTTGCTATTAAAAATACCATGCCACAATGAAAACATGTACAACTGGCTGCACAATGTAGACCAGTGTAGACACATAATAACATTACAGTAAAGCATGCCAGGCCACATTAAGACATACTTAGACTGGTTGCACCAACATGCCAGTCGAAGCAATGAGACTCATCAAGAAGAGAGCACACATTCAAGCCTGCGTCTCCGTGGCCTCTAATAACACAGCCAAACTCTTTCAAATCTGCAAGGAACTGGCCAATCCTGTTGCGGTTTCTACCTCTCCTGTTCCCTCAACAGGTCCTCTGTACGGCTTTGGCCTCTCGCTACTCCGCTAAAACTCGGGACATCCTGTCCACTATCTCCTCTTCCTCTCCCTCTTCCTCTCTCGGCCCCCCTTTGGCCATCTCTCCCTCTCCTCCTTTCTCCTCGTTCTCTCTAACACCTGACAAGGTTTCTAGACAAGTCCCATCTATGGAAGTGTCAAAATAGGTGCTCGCCTGCTCCTCCAGAACCATCAAGGACCACATTGACACCCTTGATCCAGCCTTGGCCGATTTCTGTAATCAATCTTTTGCCACTGGAACTTTCCCCTCTCCCAAACTCTTGGAAAAGCTGGCCAACTGCCAGCTTACTCTCCACACTGAATCTGTTGGTTGTCTCCATGACCATCAGTCTGGCTTAAGAGCTTGCAGAAGTACGGAAGCTGCTCTCCTGAACACCTGTGAAGATCTGATCTCTAACCTTGATTCCAGCATTCCTTCTGTCCTCATCCTCCTGGAACATTCCTCTGCTTTCAACACGGTCAACCACGCCATACTGATCAATTGACTCTGTGAGAACCTGGGCATCATGGATCAGGCCCTGGAGTGGCTGACCACCTTCCTCTTGGACCACCCCTCCCAGGTCCAACTTGATCCCTTTCACTCCGCCACCTCTCTCTACATGTGGCGTTCTCCAGGGCTCTATCCTCTCACCCTGGTTTTTCAACCTCTAGTTGGCCCCCTTGGCCCACCTGATCTCTACCTTCTCCTCTAATTTACAGTGTTATGCGGATGACACCCAGTTTTCCTGCAGGCTCCTCTCAGCCTACTCTCCTCTCTCGCTCATTCCTGGTGTCATCTCCAACTTCACTCTCTCTTTCTCTCCTCTCATCTCGGACGTCGCCAAGAAGTCCCACTACCAGCTGCACCTCCTCAAAGGGACTCTTCCCTTTCTCACTTTCCCCCAAAAGCTCACTGTCTCCAGAGCTCTGGTTCTCTCTAGGCTGGACTGCTCTGCAACAGCCACTTTCTCAATCTGCCTTCCTCTACTCTCCGCCCTCTGCAACTAATCCAGAACAGGACTGCAAGACTTATCCTTGGCCTCAAGCCCAGGGACCGTATCTCTCCAGCCATGAAATCTCTCCACTGGCTCTCAGTGGCTGTAAGGATCAAGTTCAAAACCCTTTGCATTGTCCACAAGGCTTTGTGGGGCTGGGATCCGCACTACATCCAAACCTCTCTTCCAAAATACTTTCCTTCTTGAGCCCTAAGGGTTAGATGCTTCTCCAGGCAGAGAGTGGGGGGGGGGGGGGTAGATGGTAGATCCTACTCCCCTGCAGGTGCCTCCCTCTGGAATGGCCTCCCTGCCCCTCCAAAACGTGAGCCGGACCACCTAAAGTTCCGGAAGCCTCTCAAAACGTTCCTCTTCTCCTCTGCTTTCTCTCTCTCCCTCCCCTGCTGAGCTACCTGATCTACCTGTCAGCTGTTCCAACTGGTTGCTTGGCTACCCTCAGGCTCTTTCTTGATCAGTCACTCTTTCACTGCCTCTGGGCCTGTCACGCAGTTAGGGGCTGTAAATGTAACCCTACAGTCCCTTGTTCTCCTTGCTCTACCCAGAGCCACACTGCCCTGGCCGCACTTACTCAGAGCATTGCTGCCCTGTTTTTCCCTCCCCTTTCCCCTTGCACTTCTCGTTCTCACACTTGCACGATCTGAATGACACAAGGCTTAGTAAGATCATTTGTCTTGTCCTCCCTCTGTTTTCCTTCCCTTGTCATGTCGTGCCTAAAAACACTTGTGCACAGGTGCATTATATATGACTTATCATATCATATAATTTTATCAAAGATGCCCAGAAAAATATACAGTGCCGCAGTAAGAAACGGCTAGACTGGCAGAACCCAAATGCCAGTCTAGCCAGGTAATTACACTTAGCAGGACTGCTTTATCAGAAATTCCCAGTTAAAAAAAGTCATACCTAACTGAGGAATGACTAGACTGTCTGCACCAAAATGCCTCTCTAGCCACTAATACCGCATATCATGCCTGCTTAGCATGGACATGGACGACCATTATGAATTATTGCACCCCAACCCCCCCCCTACTTCTCCCTGCCATTCCCTACCCCAACCTCCAAAATCAGCTAATTGGCCCAGAATTACCTCCACGTCCCTCTTCCTTGTCCCAGTGCTTACGTATGAGGCTCCTTGCCTCACTGCTAAGTACTGGGATGAGGAAGAGTGAGACTAGGAGTAATGAAGATTACAGGTAGCTAAGTCAGGCATTACCTTCATGTACCTCTACCTTATCCCAGTACTTGTGAATGAGGCATAGTGCCTCATACACAAGTACTGCCTCATACACAAGTACTGGGATGAGGAAGAATAGGGCTAGGTGTAATGAATATTACCAATAAGTACTCAAGGCATTAAACACAAGTAGTGGTGCAGGTGCAGCACCATTGAGCTGACTGGGCTTTAGCACTATCCCACCCCCCCCCCCACTGAAATTGTGGGATATGTTGACTTGACCTGGCTGACCTACAGAGAAGTTGCCGGACAGAAAAGGACACAGATGTTAAACGGCACCTGGTTTCGCTGTTAACAAGGGCCCGGGCCAGCAATTACTAATGTACAGCATTTCACTGTTAGTACCTGCATTCAAATGCCAAATTTTTTAAGCAATTGAAATTGTGATATGGGCTTAGTACTTGCATGCCAGGGGAGTAATTGGAAGGGTAGAGAGGGAACAGGAGACCTTTCATTCTTACAGCAGCCCATAAGAGGGTGCTTTCAGACTTAAGAAGAGAGTGAACTGCTTATAACATTGAAGCTGCACTAGAATAGTCTCATTAAAATGCATAAAGAAGTTAGATGCCCCCACACAAATAAGTTTGTTCCTCCGACCATCCGTGAAGTTAGCGCCTCTCGCAACATTTGAAGGGTTAGCCCCCCTGAAATGTAGGTTTTGTTGTGCCCCTGACCACAAGCACACACACCATTCACTACATATACACATGCACACCCAGCCATCCATATATGTAAGAGTGCACTCTTTCACCATAGAGGCACACCCAGGCAGCCACCCATACATTTAAGTGTGCATCCTTTCACCGTACACGCACACCCAGCCACCCATACATTTTTGTGCACCCTTTCACCATACACTCACACAGAAAGTCACCTGTACGTTTAAGTGTGGACACTTTCACCATACAGGCACACCCAGGCAGCCACCCATACATTTAAGTGTGCATCCTTTCACCGTACACGCACACACGCATTCCCAGCCACCCATGCATTTGTGTGCACTCTTTCACCATGCACGCACACACGCATTGAGGGGAGCCATAATACTTCAAAAATAAAGTCACTGTGACTTCATAAAGAAATTATTTGTGCTAAGAACTGAACCATAACGGAAATCATTTCTTTATGAAGGCAGAGTGACTTCAAACATGTAAACTATTTATTTTTGAAGTCATAGGGCTTCCCCCACCACATGACATGGAGGCCTCTAGCCTGGGGTCTTCATGTCATGGGGTGGGGGTAGCCCCCGGAAATCAAAAAGAAAGTTTCTTTTTGTATTCACTCTGCCTTTATAAAGAAATTATTTCTGTTACCGAAATTATTTCTTTTTAAGTGCAGAGTGAATTAAAAAAAAGAAAATGTTGAATTATTTTTTTTTTATCTCCAAGTGGGGCCCCCCTCCTAGAACATGTGGCTGCGGGGGCCCCTGTTACGCCAGTGAGTGGAGGGGAGGAGAGGGAGGAACCGGTAGGCGGTACCCCATGGACACTACTCATAGGATCCAGGGATCTGCGAACCTCGCACGCCAATTGTCTGCGTGGAAGGCAAGCCTGCCCCCCAACAGAGACATGTGGACCCGGAGGGAAGTGTCATGCCTTTTTTCCCCTCTGAGGCTGAGGCTGAGGAGGGGATCTGAAAAAAGCCCTTATACCCTGCCTTGTGCTGTTTGCGCGGTGTTGACTCGGAGATCGGTTCGGCTGCCTGGACCATCGTTCTTGGAAGCCCCGCAACCCGTCAAAGGCACGACCCTTGTCGGAATGCTGGCTCGTCTGACTGTATGTATTGGACGTGGACTGAGTGAGGATGGATAAGGATTTTGCAGTGTCGGAACTGTTCTTCTTCTTATCAAGTTCCTCATCGGTGGTGGAATGAAAGAGTGCTCTACCCTCGAATGGAAGGTTCATTATGCGTTCCTGGATGTCCAGGTTGAACTTAGTAGCCCGGAGCCAAGCAGTCCTTCTCATGTCCGTGGCAATGCAGATGGCCCGACCTGAGGTGTCAATATGCGCCACTGTGGACTCCATGATTTCTTGAGCCACCATTTTTGTTTCTGCCAGCCCCGCCTTGAAGTGTGCCTGACTGTGCTCCGGAAGTTCCAGAAGGAAGTCAGCTATTTCCCGCCAAAGCCTCTAGTTAACAGCTGCGAGCATGGCCCCTGCATTAGACTAACAAAGGTGCAGCAAGGTGTTGCAATAGACCATACGCCTCCAAGATCTTCTCCTACTTGCCTAGCAGAGCCGAGGACGAGGTGGCCGATGAAGACTGAGGCTTCGAGTATATGGAAGTCGCTGCAATCACTGAGGAGTGTGGTAGAGGGTGTGCCGACAACAAGAGTGTATCCCCCTCCAACTGTCTGTGTTTGGCGTTGAGGCTCCTGTTGGTGGGCTGCGCTGAATGGGGTTAGCCATCCTTTTTTGGCCAAGGCGACAACGCCCTTCTGCATCGGAATCCTTGTTCTAGTCGCGGACCCCTGCCTCAGGTTGTTCAATCTCGGGTTATGGAAGCCCCAAGTATTGAGCCAAACCTGCAAGTCGATCATGGAAGGCCATGGCTGACGATGGTGTGTCGGTTCCTCCTCCACATCAATGTCCACGAGGGTGTGTGACTGGTCTGATGCCGGTGTAGGAGTGCTGGGAGCTAATAGGCTGCAGTGTGGGGACCGGAGTCAGAGGATGCAGTGGAGGCTGGTGTGGAACCGCCAGAAATGTAGGAGGCAGGGGAGCCGGAATCGAAGGACCCGCGTGGGTAGCTGGGGCTGCACAGGCGCCTGAGGCACCAGAGCCATAGGAGGAATGACTATGGGTGCTGGCGGAGGGACTGGAGGCAGCGGGTCCCTGATCACATCCTGAAGGATGGAGCCCATGTTGGCGGACCTCATCAGCGTGATGAACTTCTCAAAAAACTTGTCTTCACAGGATGGTGTGGTGGCAGGTGGTATTGACGGATCGGCAGGTGGCTGCTGGGGCATGTGCATACTCTGCTTTGCTAGTTGCAGGGGGTATCTGCCTTAGCAGGATAAACGGTAGGCCACGTACCTGGTGAAGACCAGTCCCACCTGGACACTCAATCTCCTACCTGCTCCCCAAATGGGGTTGGTGTCGGGCGAGCAGCCATCTTGTTGAGCTATATACCACGTGCCTGCATAGTTGTGCCTGGCTCACTGGGACTGGCCTCCTCCTGGACTCTTGGCGGTGGAGCTTGAGCCCTACCCTGCACCTCAGGACGAGACCTGGTAGGCCTAGTGCCTTTGGCTGAATCGCCGGTAGTACTGCGTACAGGTGCCCCCTCAGACATTTGTCCGGTAGTATAGGGTAGCCCCTCGGGTGGACTCCCGGTAAAAGAACCTTGCAGTCCCTCAGCGCTGTCTCTGGAAGGATCTAGCAGCCTGGTGGCCGGTAGCTGAATGAGCCTCGGTACCTGCGCTGGTGTGAGAACCTGAACGGTCCCTCCCGCTTCGTTTCCTAGGGAAGGAGTTGCCTATGCGGGGTGCGATGGAAAAGAGCGGCCCTGCCTTGGGCCTCGAATTGTGCTTGACGAAGTTCTTCAAGTCCTCTGGAGGTGACTTCTTGAAGAGCTCCCTCCACCTTGCTAACCTGTTCTTCAGAGCTTGCGGTCTAAGCGTGTTGGTCGCAGTACAGCCCTCCCAGCCATGGTAGGGCCAAGCCAGCGGAGGCACAGAGCGTTCTATTCCTTATCTTGCAATATATTACAATGGTTAATATAACTAGAAAGCATGCTGTGTCTACTTTATACACTTGCGTTCAGTGCGTAGTATACACGCTGGGACCCCCAGTGGATAACAGTTGTCTAGCTGCCACCGGACAATGTTTTTCTACATGCGCTACCCACTGCTAACAACTACAAGCACAGGCCATACAACAGCACACCGTAGGTGTTTATACTGGGGGTACCAATGCCACTGTGCATTGCAGTCCTGAACACCAATTATGAATAATAGACGCCAGTATGGCAACCAGACAATTCCCAAGGCAATGTGCCATGATGATTATACAAATTACACGTCTGTACCTTTTTGAAACAGTATTAACTACACAACTGGCCTCTCCAGGTTCAGTGATTGTTTCACTGAACATTTTCTTTTCTACGTTATACTGAACCACACCGTAAACAGCACAAGTGAAGTGGTAATTTCAAAACCACTTTTGAGTATCCAAATTGATGGATGATTTACACTTTGTTTTATTATGTTTCCATATCGCTTATTAAGCCAACACGTGTTTCGCCATTCTCAGCTTTTTCAAGGCTGAAGTGATAGTTGTGGGATCTTACATTACAAAATAGTATACGATTGTTTTCAATTCACATGATATACAAACGTTGGTGTACAAAGGCCCATGAAGCAACTTGAATAAACAAAAAAAGGCAAACAGGGTAGGAAGGAAATGGGAGGTTAGAGAGAGAAAAAGAAAGAAATTATTAGATTGTGAAATCATATAAAGGTCTCAATGATATGTTCATGTTATGTTAACTCATGTAAGAGATAATATCACAATTCTGATTTATGTTTTTTGTATAGGTCTTATTTGTCACTTGCTTTCAATGGGTTTTTATAACCATTGTGGATATTGAAGTCATGGTCTTCTAATTGTTGAAAGGTAATCTTAATCCTGTCAGTGGTACTTTGAAACCTGTAAATAGTGGAGGTGGCTGTGCAAGTGACTTACAAATACTGTCAACAAATCAGTTATAATACGTCTACTCTAGTGGTACTCGCCAATCTTGGACCATTATTAGAATTCTTCCTGTTGTGTGTTTTGGCCAATTAACTGTGAAGTGTTCTCATTGTGTGAATAAATCTGACAAGATGGCATTGATTAAAGAGAACTCTCCAAGGTGTTCTTACAATATAATAAATGGATTCTAAGTGTCACATGTTCTGTTAGCTGCCATGCTGTGTGTACCGGGTGCATTGTGGCATCTGTTTGTCCTTAAATAATGTCATAGTGTGTGTAATGCTATAACCTATGATATCATATTAAACGTATGCCATCACAGCGTTTGACGGCAGACCTGGAAATCATCACTGTATCAATGATAGTAAGATTGATTGAGGGTACAAGTATCAGCGTAACAAAGATGTTATTATGCGCAGCAAGGTGTTGCCTCTGAAATAAATATGGCGGAATGCGCTATTAGTGCATTAAAGGAAGTAGATATATGATAAAAAAAAAAAATAACAAACATTACTATTGTTTTAGAGAAAAAATGGTAACATGTGAAATCCATGACCCTACAATGAACATGATGTTTACCAGTGTCCAAATGGGACAATATGCTTCCTAATCAAAATATAGGCTAGGTGAACCTCCAGATAGTCCCTTAATAACGATCTGTGACAGCATATATATGTTATATGCAGCACAAGAGACTAGCATGAATTCTTATTGGAAAAGGTAATTGGTATGCATAAATTAAATTTACAATCGGCTGGTAACAATTTGGTATATGTAATTTTACAATCATAAAAAGCACAAAAAGTCCAAGTAAATCCTGTGAATGTTGAAAATATCATAGAAAGGCATGCATCTCCTGGTCCAGATTGTGTCATGTTTATACTGTGTGTTGGCAGATGTATCCTGCTTCAAGTCACCTTACTTCCAGCTCCCTGTTGCCTCTTCTTACCAAAGCCAGCACTAGGTCTATAGCCAAACATGATTCCGCTTTTTTCACAATTCTGATACATTTTTTGCCAGTGACTAGCGAGTTGTATTTTCTTATCCTGACTCCCAATTGCGTTCAGAAGTTCCTTGATATCGAATCTTATCTCAGGTATGGTACTTCCTATGTAGGTTTTGTCACATAATCATTTTATTGTATATACCGCAAATGTACTTCTACAATTAAGGACTGCATATACAATTTCTGATGCTTGTGAATCTGCTTAGAGCACCATGCTGTGCATATAGTCCGACATATAGTGTTTATTGCAGACTATTGCATCTTTTTTTTCGAAGCTCGAAAGGGCCGTTTTCATGGGGGTGACCGTATCATTATCCCTAATGTTACGTGTAGTTTACCCAAAATCCTTCACGTGTCAAAGTCCCCCATATTTTTTTTCTGCCTTTCTAGTCTGTCGCTGAATGCGGCGCTGGTTACCGTGTATATATTGCTATTAAATTGATATTTGCTTGGCGCCTTATGGCCAGCCATCTTCGACAGCTGTCTCCACAACTACTCAACATCCTCTCGACGGCTGATCTTGCTTCACCGACTCTACACCTCTGGCGATTTGACGGCTGCTTCTTTTTGTCCTTGGACCTCAGGCCAGGCCTCATAGTAGGGGAGAGTGGGGACACATTTCATTTGATTTTCTTCTGAGAATGTCTCTTCTTTGCCCCAACTCTTCTTGTTCCTTCCGTCTGGCTGCCTTTTCTCTCCTGTATGAGAAAAACACCTTTTAAATTCTGCCCGTCTTGTAATGGCAAATGCTCTTGGAATGACACTCATAAAGAGTGCAATCGGTGCCTCCCTCGTGACCATGATGAGCAGCGTTGCAAGGCATGTAACATTTTTGGGCCAAAACCCTAAGACAGGCGCCCCAATTGGTGGGCAGCCTATGCCACGCAGGCCGAGAGTCACTCTCCCGCTGGCGCCTCGGCCCTATGACTTTATCCCTACTAGGCACTTCACATAAATATTCGACCCACGGTGCAGTAGCGTAGAAAGATATGCCGAAACGTGCCCTACCTTCCAAAATGCTTCCCAAGCTTCGGGAAAAGCTTTCCAAGGCCCATTCTCACAGTCTTGGCCTAAAAAGGCCTCCCCTTTGCCAGAGGGGTATTCTCCAGCCTCTCGCCCTCTGTCTCAGGCCCTACAACAGGATCCTGTGGCAGCTGTTTCACCCACCCCCCCCCCATCTTCCACCCCCCTCACTGATGAATCCACTTCATATATGTGGACTAGGGAGAGGTTTGAGGCCTGTATAGAGAAGATGTCTCAATTTATACATTTTTCAGACAATTTTGATGACATACTTAAGGGACATAAGCCTATGGTCACTTGTCTTATACCTTCCGAGTGCCTAAGGCTCCAATCTCCAGGTGCACAGTTTGTACCCCAGTCTGAATAATGTCTACATGAAACTCCTGTGGATATCTTCCACGAGGACCAGGATGTACATGATGAACCTGATGATGACATCTATTTTGTCCCAGGTCTGGATCACGTCTCACAGGACCTCGACCCCCACCCATCTCTCAAGACCCAGATAACTGGGTCCCTCCTGATGACCATGGTACTTGGCTTGCTACCCTGGACCATTAACCTGACCCGGACATTTTCAGCCCCGGGACTCATTGCCTATTGACGATCAGATGCTTTTCAACAACCTCAACACCTAGGCCATCACGCCGCCACTCGCGCCACCTGACTCGGTAGACACCGCCCACCCCTCTCCTCCCTGCCACCCGGTATAGCTGTACCCATCCCCTGTGCCCCTTTGTAAAGCGCTCTGTTATGTATCTGTATTGGTGCATACCTCTGTAAAGCGCTCTGTTGCTTTTTGAAGCTAGGTCCGCTCTCAATAAATACCATAATAATAATAATAATAACCTTTTCAAGAAGGCTGCTGACCATTTCAAGATTGTAATCCAGGAGGCCATATCCGACACGGATTTCGTTTAAGATATCCTTAAAGAAAAAGTCCCCATCAGTCAGGCCATTATTCTTCTAAATTAAGTAAAGAAACACCTGGCTCCTGCCTTATTAATACCCTGGATCACTCGGCCGTCAACCCTTTAGTTGAAAAAATGTTCTGCCCAGCACCCTCCTATCCATTGTATATCAGAGGACATGCTGTTCCAGACTCCTTGGTTGTAACAACCACTAGAAAAAGGGCAGGGGTTCCACTATCCTCGTCCGAGTCACTTCTGGACCAGGATTGTAAAAAGCGGTATGCTCTGGGGAAATTGACCACCACCTTGGCTGCTTTGAGCACTCGGATCGCTAATAATACCACACTCCTCGCAAGCTATAGCGATGTCCTATGGGGTCTTGTGCATGAAGGTCTACAAAACGTCCCAGTGCCTACTTGTTCACAGCTGTTAGCAGTGGTGGCCGAAGGGCGTCAAGTGACGCAGAACATTCCCAAGAATACACTGGATTCCGCTGAGACGGGAGGACGTTTTCTCAGGAGGATAGCTCAGGGGCAACGCGCTCGCCTTGGAAGAAAGATGATGTGCAGCAACACAGGTTCGATCCCGGGTCCATGCTTAGAAACCTCTGGGTAATAAGCCTGTTATAAATAACCAATTTAAAAGAAAAGGAAAAAAAGGTCCTGTTAAAGCGCCATGCATGGCTCAAAACCTAAGGCTTTAAACCCGAGACACAGGCTTCTCTCATTAACAAACCTGTAGAAGACTCTGATCTCTTTGATAAGGTGTTCGATGAGGCCCTTGAGACCGCTAAAAAGAGAGCACTAGACACTGAAGCCATTGAACCCTATCTCTGCCAAGCCCTTTGTCCAAAGGGGTGCCTTTAGCACCTGCCGGTCTTTTCACAGGCAATCCTTTTCCTGCTCCTCCCAACGGGACTACAGAACAGTAATGACTCCTGGGTCTTCCAGACGGGGTACTTCCAGCAGTTTCCAGACCCCTCAACAGTGGGGATTTTGGCATGGCAAGGGTAGAGGGAGAAACTCTGCAGCCAGAGGCCTCCCAACCCCGGCCTGCAAGTGACTCAGTGATACGGGTCCCCTCCCATGTCTCCCCGGTAGTGGGACGATTAACACCTTTTACCCACACATAGGAGGGCATTACCTTCGATCAGTGGGTTCTCAAAACCGTCAGCGGTGGTTTTTGCATATAATTCCCGCAAACAACCCAATACCACCAACCAAAGAGCAGACGGCTGTCGCCGGAACATCTACAGATCCCGCTAGAAGTCCAGATCCTACTACAGAAGGGAGCAATCGAGATCATACCAGAACTTCAGATCTTCAGATGAACAAGGGTATTTATTCAATATACTCCCTTGTGCGCAAAAAGGATCTAACCATGCACCCTGTTTTAATCTGCCTCCTGCAAACAAGTATGTCAAACCTCAAAGGTTCAGGATGACAACTCTGCAGGAGGTAATCCCACTGCTACAACATGGGGATTACATGGCCACATCAGGTTCAAGATAGAGGACACACACTATCAGTTAAAGGTGCTCCCCTTCAGCATTACCTCTGCTCCAAGGGTATTTGCAAAGGGACTAGCAGTGGCTTATACTTCCGGGTCATAACCGGCAGTGCTCACGACACTGACACACGGCAATCGGACCGAAGAATGGACAAAAATAGAACGTTTTGAATACTCCGTGCAACATACAAAGGTAAGAAGGTCCATCTCGCAGGCATTGTTAAGCAGTTTAAAACTTCGTTATGTGCGTACCTCAGAGTATGCTTCTTTCTGCCCCATATAAGAGGTACGACTGACATAGAACGTATATATTGTCTTTACCCAGGGATCTCTCCGAAAGAAGCAACAAACAGCACTAACAGTAGACACCTCGAACGCTTGATACTTCACACGGGCAGCTCAAGTAAGTTTTATTTATGCACTTAGCGAACTGTATTTTTCACATTATATCTCCTACAATCACCCATTTGTTAGCGGTTGAGTAAAAAGTAAACAATAAATAACAAAACCAAACAAATAGGATATAAGCAATTTGGGAAACCATTATTTCGTCTTTTGTTTAAAAAGTGGTTTTTCTTTCTTCTGGTTTGACACTCATTAGGTATCACAACAAACCTACAATACTATCGGCAAAACTCAACACAAGCGAACTAGTCACTTCTTACTTTCTTATATATTTTTTGGAACTATCTTCCATTTAAAATCCCCTGATGAACCGCCAGAACACCAGACGGTGAAACACGTGTCGGGTTCAGATTTAGAAGGTATAGACTTGCAACAACTACATTCATGCAGGAACAAAACTGAATTGTAAGAAACCAAACTGTGAAGCAACAGTATATATTTGAATGCAATCTGTATTTAAACAATAACACATTGGATTGAAGGGAACTCACAATGAAATGTAATTTGTGGTTCAACTTAAAAATGTATAAAAGTGTTTAAAGTCCACAATACAATCAAATACGAACTTTGAGAAAAGCTAAATTCTGTGATGCAACAGTTTTTGCTTTGAATGCAATTTATAATTTAACAAACCCCCTTTTTTAAATTTTTGTTTTTCTTTCTCCTGTTTGGAATAAAACAAAGGCTAAGAAAACAGAGAAACCATTTTGGTTCAAGTTATTTTTGAAAAGGATTTTGAAACAACTATATGAACTATCTTTTCTTGACAAATAGCCTTACTCTTAGCGGAGCGCGAAACAGTACAAGGTCTAAAAGGGTAGTTGTACAGATTAATTTCCCTTTACAGTCTAAGGGTAATAGACCTTTGTTTCGCCGCTTTGCAGTTACTTCAATTTGACACAGTGAGGAGCGCCGGAATCAGCCAGAGACTGCTTCAATCAGATGCACTAATCTTTAGCCCTTTAAGTGCCATGGGTATTTCTCCCCAGTGCATGCGATATCTCGGCCAAATTTGGCGCCTTTTTTTCCCACATGTAGGCGGTTGTAACACCACCCAGGAATCCCAGGTTGCTGTAGGGGGGTGAGAGAAAATAAGCAAAAAGGGGGAAAATTTGGGGGGTTTTCAAAAAATGCCAATAAAATGAGGTACAAAGAAGCCTGTGTTTTTTTCCTTGTAAGAGCTAGGAACAAATGGTTTGCTGTGGTGAATTCCCCAATTTCCTGGCTTTCAAGAACAGATTGAGTGGAAACGGCAAAAAATTATTTTGATGTGGTTATCAACTGTTTGTGAGAGGTAGGCGATTTTGGCAATTTTTGCCAATTGGACATGCATGGACGGAATGGGAAAAAAGGGTAGGAAAGCTGAATTGGAGGATGGAAAGGCATATATTTCTGAAAAGTAGACATAATTCCAACTTTAGGAAGGGGTGATTTGCATAGGTCAGGCAAACACTAGGTAGGGGAAAATGCCATAGATTGGGGGAAAAGCGTGAAAATTACCGAAAAAAAGGTATGTGTTGGACATGGTTGGCTTGGTACGGCAATGGCTTCTATGAATTTTGAGAAAAGCAATGCTCTGCTACATTCCCCCGATTCTTGCAGTTAGGAAAGCACACATTTTTTGTAGTGTTTTACAAAAAAAGCAATACCACAAGCCAAACACTGAGCCATGGTACACAGGAGTTTTACGCTCACGGCCTGAACAGACGCACTTAGCATGTGTAAATCGGGAAAACCAATGTGGTGAGGAACAGCAAGCATACATTTTCTGAAAGAGCACAGGCAGACCTTTTCAAGGGTAGGTGACTTGTGCAGGTTACAAAAGTGTATGGTGCCTAAAGCAGCGATTAAATGTAGGGCACATTTGGGAAATGAAAGGGTTGTGTGACAAAGGGCACCAGCAAATGGGTCAAAACGTTATGAAAACCACACAAACACAACACATGGCCTACCGTCCCACCTTCCCACAGGTGTCCCGATGAAAACGGTACCTCACATGTGTGGGTGCACCTACCTGGGCGCCTAGGGGAAAGCCTAAAACACAAGTAACCCCAAGTCTGTTTTCAGACCGGAATTTCAGACGCTCTGCCGACCAGCACAACATACAGATATGGGCCTCCGGTGTCCAAGCCACCAAGGAAAACAGGGAACCCCATGCATTTCCGAAAAGAGGACACCCGTGGAAATCCGCTGAGGTATGATTTGTGCACATCACCCCAGAATGTATTACCCAGACACCCCCGCTAAGTCCGAAATGTGGGGAAAAAAACGCATTTTCCGCACATTTTGCTCGGCTCACCCATGTTTTTATTAGCCACAATCCCCGACAAAGTGTGATATTTGGTGCGGAAAAAACACAATGTTCACTTTGTCTGGGGTTCTGGGTAATGAATTCTGGGCCACTTCAAGCAAGTCAGACCTCTGCGCATTTCCACGGGTGTCCTCTTTTGGGAAATGCATGGGGTTCCCTGTTTTCCTTGCTGGCTTCGACACCCTAGGCCCAAAACTGTAGGTTGCCCACATGAACAAATTGTGCTGTGGCAAAAGGCTTGGGGTTACCAGCGGGTTACCGTTTTCCTTTTGCGCCCCCGGTAGGTGCTCCCACACATGTGATGTACCTTTTTCATCAGGACACCTGTGGGAACGCGAGAAGGTATGATATCTGTTGTTGGCGACGTGTTTCGGTGTTTCTTTGTTGCCTTGGTGCAGAGGGCCACATTGGTGTGCCAATCTGGCCCCATGGGTGCCCAAACCTTACTGTCCCACCCACTGGGGGGCCTGTCTCATCATTTTTGGGGGCCCTCTCCCCCCTCACCCCAGGGAGGGTTGCATGAGGTGGGGCCCTCCGTTTGTGGTGGGGGGGTGAGGGCAACCCCCCGTTGCAGTACATCATTCGCTGCCAATTTAGGGTGCCCCGCAGCCCCCCCTAAAATGCAGCCTACGATTTTGTATTATTTTTTTTGTTTACCCAAGTTCGTTTGGCACAGATGGCCACATTAGTGTGCCAATCTGCCCCCAGGGTGCCCAAACCCTACTGCCCCATCTATTGGGGGGGCTGTCCCACCATTTGTGGTGGCTCTCTCCTCACCCACACCGAATGGAGGGGGGGCACATCATGCAGCCCTTCCTAGGAGGTTCAGGGAGGGCTGCATGAGGTCCCCCCCCAGCCATTTGGGGTGGGGGGGGAGAGGGCCACCACAAAAGGTGGGGCAGGACCCCCAATAGATGGGGCAGTACGGTTTGGGCACCCTGGGGGCAGATTGGCACACTAATGTGGCCATCTGCGCCAAGCGAACTTGGGTAAACAAAAAAAAACAAACAAAATTGTAGGCTGCATTTTAGGGGGGGCAGAGGGCCACCCTAAATTGGCAGCGAATGTTGTACTGCAACGTGGGTGGCATCCACCCCAAATGGAAGGCCCCACCTCATGCATCCCTCCCTGGGGTCAGATGCCCCTTCCTAGGAGCAGATACCTGCCCCCAGGGAGGCTTACAAGGGGTGCCCCCCTTTCTACTTCGGTTGGGGGGTAGGCACCTCCCCATTCATTCAGTAAAAAATCCATGGTGGCTAGTGGCCCCCCACCCCTAACCCCTTTTCCCATCATTTCATTTTTTTTTTACATTCCCTGGGAGCAGATGGTCAGCCATCTGCCCCAGGGTTCACATGCATGTGCCCCCATGCTTTGGGGGCCGGGAGAGGGCTGCTTACTTAAAGCAGCCCCCTTCCCCCCAACTCACAAACGGATCCATGGTAGTCTAGTGGGTTGCTGGTCACGGATCGAGCGCTCTGCGCCGATCCGTGACCAGCAATGCCTCATATATGTGGTGTCCTTGGAAAGGGGAGAACCTTCCCTTTCCAAGGACACCACTTTTTGCCATATCCCTGGTGGTCTAGTGGGCCCCAGGGCCCCAAATCCCCTCCCACCTCCCCCCTTCCCTCGATTTATTTAATTAATTTTCTTTTCCTTTTCACCCCTGGGGGCAGTGATCATCTGCCCCCAGGGGTCTCTGGCGCTGTGGCCCCATGCTTTGGGGCCATGAGGGGAAGGGGCTGCTTACCTAGTAAGCAGCCCCCCTCCCCCCTGCATCACAAACGGATCTGTATTGATCCGGTGACATTGCTGCCCGTAGATCGCGCGCCCTGCGCCCGATCCGCAGGCAGCAATACCACTCAATGGGTATCGTTGTAAAGGAGAGAATCTCCCCTTTCCAACGATACCCGCCTCAATCTCCGGCTTGAAATACAGCCGGAGATCGACGCGGAGAAAGAAGGGCTCTTACCTTCTTTCTTTCACTGCAGCAGCCGAAAATGGCTGCTGCAGTGATTTTACTTTCAGTTTCACGCCAACGTGCTTTACGCACCCCGACGTGAAACTGAAGGTAATCCAGCCCCCTGGCAGTGAGGGGGGACCTCCCCCTCACATAGCCCGGGGGTTGGATTACAGTTTTGCTCGATCCCTGCTTTGCAGGGATCGAGCAAAGCAGAGTGCCAAAACCGACGAGCCGGCTCGTCGGTGGCAACATGGAGCGCTTTCCACTGACAAGCCGGCTCGTCAGTGGCACTTAAAGGGTTAAGCTGTACTGAGCTGCAAACTCCACAAAGAATACACGGTATATTACTATTTTTAATTTTTGTGTATTACTTGCATAGAATCACTCGACCATATCAAAAAACAATGTTGAAATGTTTCTCAGATAGAAACAAGGAGGCAGACTCACTCTTTTCTAACCAACAACAACCATCCACTCCAGACCAAAAAACAAACTCCAAATCTATGAAAATCTTATTCGAACAACAAGAAAGACTATTAAAATCTGAATTATCTAGATGGTGGGAAATACAAACGCTTGAACAGTATCTCAAAGTAGGACGGATACCGATAGGGCTCCGAATATATATATTTCCACCGTTTGACGAAGATGACATTGACAGGTTACAGGATTGGGAGAAACTACTTACAAATACCTCAAGACTAATGATAGAGAAATTGATTACGAACGCCAAAAAACAACATGAAAGGATAATCAAGGATATTGACACTATCAAGGAGAACATAGAACTTTTGAATATCCCGGAAAAAACATTAAAAAATTATGAAATATTAGATGACATCATTGAAAAATTTGCTCAAGAAATTAAGATAAAAAAACGTCAAATTCTAAGAGACAAGCTAGATTACAAGTTCAAACGAGTATATACCTTCAACAAAACCTCAAACACCACAAAAAGCAAAAAACTAACGCCAACAGCAGCCCCACCATCCTCTGAATCAGAATAATTGAGTGGATCAGAACAAGCATCATTAGAATCTTGCCAACAAGAAGGTCAGGAAGTAGATGAATCGCAAAACCAGATTGCACCATACTCTTTTTTTTTTTAGAGGAATACAGACAATTCAAGAAAACACGTTCAAATACAAGACAAAACCTGAAATGGGGCTTTACCACGACAGTCAATAAATACCTCAAAACAAAGAGGGGGCACAGAGGACAAGGCATCTAACAAATAAAACGAATCAGACAAAAACAATGGCGTACAAACAAGATCAATGAACCAACCAAAGAGGAAAACATAGTATACAATTTTACCGGTCTAACCCTACCAAAAGAGCTAATTTCTACACTCAACAAAGGACTCACTTTTTGTCCTATTAATACATATGATTACTTTGGAACTATCACAGACCTTTTTAGATTCTGCAGGAAACTCAAGTTGAAAAAATACTTTCTACATAATACAGGCAAAAGGAAAGTGACCCCTGCAGCTCTCTGTTCAGAACTTAAAAAAAAAAAAAATGTCTATTGTTTTCTTTTAACAACAACAAAACACATAACATACAAACAACTTTAACATAAATGGCTTATTGGCACTTCTTACGGATCTTGCCCTTCCATTGTAGTTTCATTGTTTCCCCAGCTACCTTATCAGTTCAGTCTGGACCTCCCATGGGGTCGAGCACTAGGTCTGGTACGCATAATGTTCTATTCTTGGGCTTTGTGCTTGGCCTTACTATTTCACCTATGGATCCTCTGTTTCCGAGGGATCTTCGGAGTCTCCTCCCTCCGGGTGGCCAAATTGGTCTTGTATTAGTGTGTTCCATGCAGTCAACTTGTGCGCAGTTTCACCTTCCCCTCTTATCACTGCTCTTGTCCACACCACTGTCTCTGCCTGCGTCCACTTCTGAAGGTCTGACCACCATGCCTCCACACATTCGGGCCCTCCTTTGACTTCCATGTCATTGCTATCCTTCTCTTGGCCAGTATACTTATCAAATCTTTCATCTTCGCCAGATGAGATTCATGCTTATCCCCTCTCGAGAAGATGCCCAGTAGGTACTTTTCGGGATGTTCCGCCTGGATTTGAAGTCCGCTTCCCGCTATCTTGAGTCTGATCCTGTCCCAGAACTCTTGCATCACTGGGCAGTACCAGAACATGTGTACCATGTCCGCTTCTTCCGATGAGCAGCGGGGGCACCCGCTCTGGGCTCATGTATGGACTTTATTCATCTTCTTGGGTGTGAGATACGCTCTTTGCGTTACATATAGCTGCGCCTGCCTAAATCTTGCATTTCTGGATACCTTTTTTGGGTATCGTAGGGCCCTAGTCCATTCTTGATCGCTGAGAGGCCTCCCCAACTCCTCCTCCCAACGCTGCCTCGTGTGTTGTTCCTGTGGGTCTTTGGCCTTCAGTAGCTGTTCATACAACCTGGAGGTTGTGTGCGTTCCCTCTGCGATGTCATACCATACGTCTAATGCCGTTTCCTCATCCTGGTCTTCCCAATCTGGCCATCTTCTCGTGATGTTTTCATCTACCATTTCGTGGAAGTCTGCCCACCTTCCCTCCCTTCTCAGGTCTCCAATTTGTGCTACCCCTTTAGCCTCCCAGTGTGCTCGATATGTTGCTAGTGTATTTGTGTTCCCTCCCAGGAGACCCGCTAGAGGGATTTGCGTTGACTGCGGATCCTTTACCCCTTGGAGTTTCCACACTCTTTTCCATAAGTCCACTGCAATGTTGAGCATGTTCGTCAGGGTTCTGAGCCGGGATCTGTCGAGCCATAGTATTTCCCTTAGGTAATACTGTTTCAGTGCAGGTTGGAAAATGCGAGTGTCTATTGTTTCGTCTTCCCCCAGCCATTTTACTGCAAATTGCAGCTGCCCCGCTAAATAGTACTTCTCGAAGTCTGGTAGTCTGATACCCCCTTCTTCGTAGTCCTTCTGCAGGGTCCTTATTGCGATCCTATTTCTCCCTCCCCCCATAGGAATGAACGCGTTATTGTATTTAGTTTAGTGAAAAAGGCCCTGGGTATGCTGTATGGGATGTTCGTGAGGAAGTATAATAGGCGGGGCAGCACCACCATTTTCAGGAGGGCTGCTCTTCCCATCGTTCCCAGTGGTAGTGTCCCCCAGAAAGTCATTGACCGCTGTGACCTTTCTAGAGCGACAAGCGTGTTGGCTGCATGGGTATCAGCGGTATCATGATGTATCCCTATACCCAAATATTTGAAGGTGCGGGGTGCCCATGTCAGACCCAGGTCCGGCAGACAATGTGGGGGGACGTGTTTCAGACCTGCCAAGGGGAAGAGGAGGGGCTTCTCTTTATTAATCGCTGTGCCCGAAAGCCTAGTGTACGCCCCAATCGCTTCTAGGAGGCAGGGTAGGTTAGTGGTTGGCTCGCTTACAAATAGGAGCATATCATCCGCGTATAGCGAGATTTGGTGGAGCACCCCATCTATGTCCAATCCAGTGTCTCTATATTCTGCTCTAAGGAATACCGCAAATGGCTCTAGAGCCAGGATATATAACATTGGCGATAGCGGGCACCCCTGCTTGGTTCCCCTATGTATCTTCCACTCCTTGGAAATGAATCGCCCAGTTTTCACCCTTGCTCTGGGTTCCTTGTATAGTAACCTGATCCATCGGAGGTACCCCTCCCCAATACCAAAGAGGGCGAGTACACCCATCAGCCATTCCCAACGCACAGAGTCGAAAGCTTTGACAGCGTCCAAAGACACTATTATGCTCTCGTCTTGCAGTCGATTTGTCTCATCTATCACGTGGTGAAGTCTGGGGAGGTTCCAGGACGTGTTCCTTCCCGGAACATAGCCTGTTTGGTCTGAGTGGATCAGCATGGGTATTAACTGTTTTAAGCGGTTGGCTAGGACTGCCGTTAGTATTTTGGCGTCCTGATTAATAAGGGATATTGGCCTATAGGAGGCACATTTCCTAGGGGGCTTCCCTGGTTTGAGAATCGGGACAATTATTGATTCCGACAGGCTTGTCAGGAGACGCATGGTCTCATATGCGTCTTGGAATGTCTCAAGCAGTTTCGGGGCAATGGCGCTCTTGTACGTCTTGTAGAACTCCTCCGGAAGCCCATCCGGGCTCGGGGTTTTTGCCGGTGGGAAGTTCTGCGATCACCATCTCTATTTCTTCCACCGTGAGGGGTGCATCCAGTAGCTGAGCCTGTTCTTCCTCTAGCCTCGGCAACCCTATTCCTACCAGTGCATCTGTTATGTCCTCCGGGTCTATTTCCGGATTCGGGGCGTACAGTTGCTCATAGAAACGCGCAAACATTGCTTTAATGTGCCCTTGGTCCCTGATCTTCGTCCCGGTGTGGTCTTCTAACACCGTTATGGGATCCTTTTTATTCTCTTGTCTGGTAAGCCAGGCCAGGAGCCTGCTAGGTTTATCCCCTTCCGCCTGTAACCGCTGTAGGTACCTCCCATAGTTTAACCTCCCTAGTTTTTCCCAGAGCACCATACATACATAGTCCCGCTCGTTGTTCTTTCAATTCGATCACCCTCTCGAGTTCATTCAATTCCCTCATGGCCGCTCCCGTCAATCCTCCTGTTTTGCCTATTGCCGCTCCCCTTATTACCACCTTGAATGCGTCCCATAATACGGCGCCACTATCAACACTGCCCTCGTTTTGCTCAAAATAATCATCGATCACCTCCTGGAGGTGTTCCTCAAACTCACCCTCTCTCAGGGCCTCTGCTCGAAGTCGCCACGTTGGGATAGGGGCTTTCCTATTGGTGTGTGCCCATGTCGCCACTATCGGGGCATGATCAGAGAGTGTGTGTGATTTAATGGCGATTCCTGTGATATCTTGTAGTGATTCCCTGCCCGCGAATATATAGTCTATACGTGTGAATGTTCCATGTGGTGCGCTGTAGTGTGTATAACCCCTCCTCTCCCCGTGTACCTGCCTCCATACGTCTGCTAGCTGTAGCTGCTCCAGGATCCTATGCAGTTCTTTGGCTGGGGGCGCCGGCTTCTTGTATTTATTATCAGATCTGTTGAGGAGGGGATTCAAGGTGCAGTTGAAGTCGCCGGCCCAGATGAACGTAGCCTCCCTATATTGCGCTAACTTGGGCGCTAGCTTTTTGAAGAAGTCCGTTGCATCAGTATTCGGTACGTATGTGTTGACCAGGCATACCTCCTTGTTTTCTAGCATGCCATGCACCAATACCAGCCGTCCCTCTGTGTCGCTCTCCTGTTTGAGTAGCTGGAACGGGACCCCCGGGGCAATCCATATTAGTACACCTCGTGCGTAATTTGAATATGTGGCGCTGTATATCTGTCCTCCCCATTTCTTGTCCACCTTGGCCTGCCTGTCTCTTGTGAGGTGTGTCTCCTGTAACATCGCTATCTTGATTTTCATCCGGTTTAGCCAGGCATAAACCCTAAGTCTCTTTACATACGCATTGGGTCCGCTCACATTCCAGGTGGCTATCATCAGTTCATCTGGTCCCATGATCTTCTTTGTTTGCTTGGCTTCATTATCCCACTGCCATGTCCTTGCACCCTGCCCTTTAGTCTCCTCGTGCCCATCTCCCTCGGTGTCCTGGTCCTGGATCTATGCCTCTTGATGCAGCCACTGCTGCTGTCACATGGTTCCTGTCCCATGTTACTCCGGTCGCTTATTGTCTGTATTATTTCAGTGTCCTTTACAATAGTCCTTCCGTAGTTTGTGCCTTGTACTGCCCATTCACTCCATTCAACGTCCTTAACTTCAACAAAAACTGGAAAACTAACGCCCAGCCACCCTCCCCCTGCTCCGGCTCCGCTGCTTCTCTCGTCATGCTCCTGTGAGGGGGGCAGACTCGCTGCAGCGTGATGCCTTAAAACTGACATCCAAACTAGTAGTTCATTCTTCCCGGGGGTACCGCTTCTCTCAGCCAATACAGCTAAAGTGGGGCCGATTGCTCCTCCATGCTTACTACTAGCTTCTTTTAACTTAGGTAATGCTTATTTTCTTTGTTCCAGGTTGCCTTTGTTACTCCTCATCGGGGTCTATTTCCAGGATTGCTAGCGTTTCTCTGCCTCAGCTGAGGGATGCCTTGTGAGTCCATCCAACTGTGGGCCTCTTCGGTGGAGTCGAAAAAACATGTTTTGCCTTGGTGTATCACCTTGAGTTTAGCAGGGAACAGGATGCATGTATATCACTCCCGCGGTCCTGAGGCGTTCTTTTGTTGGGCCGAACTGTGCCCGTTGCCTCTGTACCATGGCCATATAGTCCGGATACATTGTGATCTTGGAAGAGTTCTTGGTGATTCCCCCCCCCTCCCCTTGAGAACGCTAGTATTTTCTCTATGTCTTTGTAGTTCATGATCCTAGCAATCATTGCTCTCGGGAGGTGGGGGGGGCACCCGGCTGGGGTCTTCCGGTCAGGGCTCTGTGTGCCCTTTCTACCACAAAGCCCTGGGATAATACACCTACTCCGACCTCCTGGAGGAGCATGTTTTCGACGTACTCAGTGGGGTCTTTGCCCTCCTCACCTTCCGGAATTCCAATTATGCGCATGTTGTTCCTCCGCGGTCTCCCCTCTGCGTCTTCCGCTCTCCTTTCCAGAACCTTAATTCTCTGTAGTACCTCCGACATCTGTGTCTGCGTTACAGCAACCCCCGCTGTATTTTGCTGCACCTGCTGTTCCGTCGCCGTCACTCTCTCTGTTAGGTTCCTCGCGTCCTGGCGGAGAAGGCCCACATCTACCATTACTGTATCCAGTTTATTTTCTAGAGATGCTTTCAGGGCCCCAATTGCATTGTCCATTTAGTTTTCGAGCGATGCTTTCATGGAGGCGATTGCTTCCAGTATCGTGCCTTCGTTAGCGGCTTCCGCTGGGCTTGAGGTGTCATCCGCGGCTGCTGCCTTGTCCGCTGACGGCGACAGTTTGTGTCCGGACGCCTTCGTAAAAGTCTCCATGCTTACTTGCTTGGTTTTCCCTTCTGCTTTCTTGTTCGGCATCGCGGGGGAACCGTCCTCTGCCTGCGTCGCTGGTACCAGTCTTGGCTGTGCTCCACGTGCCGTAGCCCCTGCTTCTTCCGCCACCCTGCTCCTCGGTGTTTACGGGTCTCTCCTTATATTAGAATTATTACACTCTTCCGACAGGTATATACGTTAGGCCCTCGTTGCTCCCGGCGCTTTTTGCCGTCGGATGTCTCCTGTCGGGTGTCGCTTCAGGCTCAGGCCTTTCTCGTGCCTGCTGCGTATGTCGCCTCACCGTGTCAGGGGCCTCCCCACTTCCGCGTCCCACTTCCACCAGTCGCGCTGATCTCCACGTCGTGGGGTTGACTCAGGCTCGGGTCTGCCCCGCACTGCTTTCTGTGTTATGCGCGGGATGTGTCCCTCTCGCCGATCGTATAGATCGTGTCGATTCACCGGTTCATTCTGTATTACGTGGCCGGGGTCCTCCCACAGCTCACGCATCCGCCATTTTGATTTCGCAGGACGATTCCCCCCCGGCGGTCTATCTTCTTTTCCACCGCCCAGTTTCCTCCGGGGGCTTTGCCTGGTGGGCAGCAGGTGTTCCGGTCTCTGTGGAGAGACTTTGGCGGTTTTCTGGAACCAATTTATGCTAGTTTTGATCAGATTTCGTCACGATCACTCCGGAGCTCCTCAGCAGCACGTCTCACTACATCGGCCGCCAAGCCACGCCCCCTCTGTTCAGAACTTTCATTGCAACATGTGGAAAACACCATTAATCTTCTAAACTTATCTGAAGAACAAGATACTCACACAGTGACAACTTTTGCACAAGAACAGGATATTACTTTAGGCCTAGCCAAACACTCCAAACTCAAACCTCAATCTCGCTTCACTCCAATTCTACCACCAGATAACATTATAGATATCTTCCAAAAAGCAGTCCAAAGTGATTTGAGGCAACTATATGTAACTAATCAGAAAATCAAAATAAATCACAACCTTAACCGACAACAAATGCAAGCTATTACCAAACTGAAGGAAAACCATGACATCACTGTAAGAACTGCCGACAAAGGAGGGAATATTGTTCTTTTGAAGACTGATGATTATATCCAAATAGCAATGAATCATTTAAATGATACAGAATGTTACCAACTATTTACAACGAATCCCATCAAAAAACTAACAGCAGATTGGAAATTAATGAGCTCACACTGGCACGAGAAAGGCCTACTATTAGATGAAGAACATGAATATATGAATGTTACACATCCAGTACTTTCAACAATTTACTTCATGCCCAAAATCCATAAACCATTTACTGTTCTACCACAATGTAGACCAATTATTAACAGCATTGAATCTATCACTGAGAGGATTTCTGAATACATTGCTAGAGCAACTATAGGAGCCAAACTCGATTATTGCAACGCCCTTCTAGCTGGCACCTCCGCCAAAAACATCCACAGACTGCAAACCACACTAACAATGCCCTCAGAGCCGCCATGAGCATCCCTAGAAGAGACCATATATCCCACACCAGACGTGAAGCACGGTGGCTCCAGGTCAAAGACTGTATTACTCTGAAAATCCTCACCATCACTCACAGGTGCATCAACAAAACCACTCCAGCATACCTATCTGAAGCAATATCAAGGACCACATCCACTCGCCCCACCAGAGCTCAGTACACCAACCAGCTACACATACCACGCATAAAGAGAGCCACAGCGGGAGGTCTGGGCTTCTCCTATATTGCACCGAAACTCTGGAACTCACTCCCTGCCACCCTTAGAGCTGAAACTTCCATCTCTGTCTTCCGCAACAACCTCAAGGCCACTCTCCTCAACTAGCAAGTGGAGGACTGCCTCCTCCACTTCTGCCATGTATATTGTAATATAACACAAATGTAATATAACTATATTGTAACCTGTATATATACTGCTAATGACTATGTAACTATATTGCAACCTGTAAAGATATTGCTAATGACCATGTAATTGAGTAACTAAGCTTTGTACTGTAACAAGTGCCACAATGTCCTCGGGCTGTTGTGTGCTATATAAATACGAATAAAACAAACCCTTAGCCTCCAGTCTGAGCTCTTTCATTAAAGATACCACACATGCTCTAAATCAGTTGGAAAATATATTTTGGGAAGACAACTATTGGTTTGTAACACTCGACGTAACAGCATTATATACAAGCGTTATTCATGGAAAAGGAATTACAACAACTGAACACTTTCTGAAAACCAGATCCGTTTCACTTCAAGAACAAAATATGATGATCTTAGAAATGATTCATTTTACTTTCAACAATAACATATTTTGCTTTGGAGACAAAATCTTTAGACTCAAGGCACAGCAATGGGGACAAAATTTGCCCCAGCCCATGCTAACCTTTATATGGGCCATTTCGAAACTCAATTTGCTTGGCAACACCCAGACTTCACGATCAACAATAGAATTGCTTTTTGGGGAAGATACATCGACGATATTATCATCATTTGGAATGGATCAGAATAACAACTGCTAGAATATCATGAGTTTTTGAACAATAATGATTATAATTTGAAATTCACTATCAATTACAACCAGGATGCCATCAATTTTTTGGATCTCCATTTGTACATACAAAATCGGACAGTTCATAGTACATTGTATACTAAAGAGACAGCTGTAAACAGTATTCTACATGCTTCAAGCAACCATCCCCGTCATATCATTCAGAATATTCTGTTTAGTGAATTTCTACGTATCAATCAGAACTGTACATCATACCTGGAATGCGATAAACATCAATCAGCATCTTTCAAAAAATTCAAAAACCGTGGTTACAGTCCAAAACACTTAAAGGCAATGCTTCAAAAAACTAAGGACAGATCAAGACCAACTTTATTACAAGAAAAAGATACAACTAAAAATGTACCAACTCAAGAAATACCTAGGTTCATCACCACCTACAGTCTAAAATTATCTTTCGCAACTGTATCAATCTTAAAAAAATAATCAGTCCATCGTACTTTGATAACAAAAAATATGAGAAATACAAGAGAGAATCTCCAACACACACTCAATCCTGGCTATTAGCCCCCACCCAAGGGAACAACAAATGCAACAACGCCAAAAAGGAATTTGTGCAACCAAATGGCAAACTAACAAAAATCAAAGGACACATAAACTGCAACAGCAATTTTGTTATATATACCTTCATTTGCGTATGCAACAAACCATATATAGGAAGTACAATCAGGAAATTCAAAGTCAGAGTGGGTGAACATCTGAGAGCGATAAAAAACAAGGACATGACATCCCCCTGGCATTTCACTTTCATCAATATCATCAAGTATCAGACTTAGCAAAAATTCAATGCTATGGGATCGAAAAACGTTCACCTCCAAAAAGAGGAGGTAATTTGGAACTTAGTCTTCGAAAAAAGAAGCCTACTGCTTTCGGGCTATGGACTCAATCCATAGCGGGCTTAACGTTGATCATGAACTACACCACTTTCTACACTGATCCAAATATGTTTTGCTTATCAAGACACAAATTGTGAGCCCTAAAGTGGCGAACTCTATTCATGCTAAACAGACAATGAGTGTTTTTCTATGTAACTAATTTGAATATGCATTTGTTCATCTGGCAGTGTTCTCCTAAAATTGTATTGTTCTACTATTATTTCTTTTCTGTGTTATACTAGAGTGAAGTGCTTTTTCAGCATGATGAGATATCACATCTCATCTGTTTTTGTCTACCTCCATATCAGCAACCTCTAATTGCAAACAAATATTGAAACATTTAGCCTTATAAATAACACACAACCAAACGCAACATGGGTGCTTCTTTAGGAATTTTCAACCACTAGTTAATTGGAGACAAACTCCTGTCCATATACGGTATTTTTTCCATAAATCATATTCATCTAGTTCGAAAACTGAAAGAATACTATTACGACACCCCATTTTGCATATGGTGTGTTAACAAACACACATTCGAAAATGACTTTGTTTCTTAGGCACATGGGTATTTTTCGAGACCTAACTTATTTAGTTCCCCATTAACACAAAGCGCATTACAACGCAGTTCGAATAATATATATTATATTCATCTTTTTTGTAATTTTGAATAGGCGCATCACAGCCCAGTTCGATTATATATACTATATTTATCTTTTTTGTAATTTTGAATTTAAGCCACGAAATATGGCAAAATATCTATGCATAACAAGATCACTACTGCACCCCATTCCAACATGGCCTGCCCACACACGTATACCTTTGTATGCGTCTATGCGACGCTTACGCCACAGCGTCCACTCTCTCTTTATACTTCCGGGTCATAACCGGCAGCGCTCACGACACTGACACACGGCAATCGGACCGAAGAATGGACAAAAATAGAAGGTTTTGAATACTCCGTGCAACATACGAAGGTAAGAAGGTCCATCTCGCAGGCATTGTTAAGCAGTTTAAAACTTCGTTATGTGCGTACCTCAGAGTATGCTACTTTCTGCTCCATATAAGAGGTACCACTGACATAGAACGTATATATTGTCTTTACCCAGGGATCTCTCCGAAAGCAGCAACAAACAGCACTAACAGTAGAAACCTTGAGCGCTTGATACTTCACACGGGCAGCTTAAGTAAGTTTTATTCATGCTCTTAGCGAACTGTATTTTTCACATTATATCTCCTACAATCACCCATTTGTTAGCGGTTTAGTAAAAAGTAAAAAATAAATAACAAAACCAAACAAACAGTATAGAAGCAATTTGGGAAACCATTATTTCGTCTTTTTTTAAAAAGTAATTTTTCTTTCTTCTGGTTTGACTCTCATTAGGTATCACAGCAAACCTACAATACTATCGGCAAAACTCAACACAAGCGAACTAGTAACTCCTTATTTTTCTTATATATTTTTTGGAACTATCTTCAATTTAAAATCCCCTGATGAACCGCCAGAACACCAGATGGTGAAGCACGTGTCGGGTTCAGATTTAGAGGGTATAGACTTGCAACAACTACATTCATGCAGGAACAAAACTGAATTGTAAGAAACCAAACTGTGAAGCAACAGTATATATTTGAATGCAATCTGTATTTAAACAATAACACATTGGATTGAATGGAACTCACAAGGAAATGTAATTTGTGGTTCAACTTAAAAATGTATAAAAGTGTTTATAGTCCACAATACAATCAAATACAAACTTTGAGAAAAGCTAAATTCTGTGAATCAACAGTTTTTGCTTTGAATGCAATTCATAATTTAACAAACCCCCTTTTTTTAATTTTTATTTTTCTTTCTCCTGTTTGGAATAAAACAATGTCTAAGAAAACAGACAAACCATTTTGATTCAAGTTATTATTGAAAAAGATTTTGAAACCACTATATGAACTATCTTTTCTTGACAAATAGCCTTACTCTTAGCGGAGTGGGAAACACTACAAGGTCTAAAAGGGTAGTTGTACAGATTAATTTCCCTTTACAGTCTAAGGGTAATAGACCTTTGTTTCGCCGCTTTGCAGTTACTTCAATTTGACACAGTGAGGAGCGCCGGAATCAGCCAGAGACTGTTTCAATCAGATGCACTAGCAGTGGCGGCAGCTCACCTGTTCAGGCAGTCCATTCCAGTGTACCCATATCTCGATGACTGGCTCATAACTGGAGACTCGTACATAACGTTTCTGGAGAACACTCAAAAGAGAGTAGATCTCCTTTTCACCATGGGATTCTCAATCAACGAGTAGAAATCAAGTCTGGTCCCCAGTCAGGTCAAACAATTTCTAGGAGCACTAGTTCGAACAGAAGACAGTCTCGTCTTCCCCTTCAACGAGAGGGTTCAATACATATTGTTCCAGATCCCTCAGTAAAGTGGCCAGTCGCTGTATAACTGGTTGAAAAGCCATGCGACTACTAGAGATGATGGCATCCTGCATCTTCCTAGTTCCACACACCTGTCTGCGCATGGGCCCCATGCAGGTGTGGCTCTCGAGCCAATGGTGTCAGGGAAGCGGTCAGTGGAACGATCTAGTGGTTGTCTCGACAGCCCTCATTCAGTCACTGCAGTGGTGGCCAATGGAAAACCTTCTGAAGGGGAAATCCTTTACCACCCCCGAAGCAGAAGCCACATTCACCACAGATGCATCTCTGTCAGGGTGGAGAGCACACCTCCCACAACAGACTGCTGTAAGGAACTCATGGTGGCAATAGTAAAGACAGACACAAGTGATCACAGTTCAAGGATGTTTATTAAACTGTATAGGTAGGTTGGAAAAACACTTAATCTAAACCTAATGGGTTTAGATTTCATGAGATGGGAACAAGCTACAACAATCAAATAATAATAAGGCAGTCCTGGCGGTGTCTTGTCAAAAAAAAGGCCTATACTAAAAAAAACTATTGCCAATTCTTACAACTAGCTAGAAAAAGAGTGTGGGGTAGTGTTCACAAGAAAGACGTGTTCATAAATGATAAGTCAGGATACTATAGCCAGGGGTCTCCTTGCCCCCACATTTTGAGCACAGAACAAGGCAGGACTCCTGAGCGAAGCACACTCTCGAACTTTCCCAACATGGGACTACAGTTCCGTTCTCAGGCATCAGGATTTTTCGGTGGTTAAGTCTCTTTTCTACAAAAAGTCTTTTGCCGCCGAGGATCTGGTGGGTTCAAAATAATAAAACAAAATATTCCTTTCTGTAGGTACGGTGGATGATGGCTTTTCACCCCTGGATCCCCCTCTTCCAGGCTCAGACCCCTCTCGAAGAGCATCCTTCTTCTGTCAGGTTCACTACAGCTTTTTTCTACAAGATTTCTCCTTTTGTATTCACAAATATGTGGGTGATGGCTTTTAAGGTTATTCAAAAGATTTTGGCTATGGTATTCACAAGTAGATGGGTGATGGATTTTCACCCTTGATCTCCCTCTTCCGGGCTCAGACCCTTCTCGAATGTTAGCCTCCCTCTGTCTGGTTCACTCTGGCTTTTATTCACAAGTCTTAATGTCTTTTTACACCATCAACTGTGGACATCCCTCTGTTGTGTTCACTCTTGTCAACACAATGTTCATTGGGGCATCATGCTTCACTCTCCGTTCTGTTTGCATCCCTCTGTCGGGTCCACTCTTGCCAAACACACAGTTCCTTCCTCTTTCTCACTATGCGGGATTCATCTCCCTTAGCTTTCCAATTACGTGCTGGTCAAAGACTTTTGATTTTACAGGGGGTTTTGCTAGACCCCTTTATGACCACTTTGACCTTTACCTTGCAGCTCCCCTGGGGCCGTCTGGTATCGGTAGTTTCACCAATAGGGGAATCAACCAGAGTCTATTGAGTGAGCACCCATGTGGTGCCGGACCCCTCTGCAGCTGTTTTTCCTCTTAATTTGCCATTTGCAACTTTCGTTCAACACAGTTCGGTTTCTTATCGATCCTCCCTTCGACTCACCGGCTGTGATAATCCGCTTGGATTTTCTTGTCTCTGGAGTCAAGGACGATACCAACACGATACCATGGTAGCAAGCGTCTCTCCTCCCCGATTATCAGTGTAGGAGGGCTCCGTGTACCGTTGACATCTGCTGCAACACACACCGGCTATTGTTTGTGATCTTATGATTCCTTTCACAGAGGCTTTGTTAGTCTGGGTCAAAAAGGGCAAGGTCACTTCTCTCTTTGTCGCCCCTTTGGTTCTCGCCTCTTTTCTCCTCCTCTTGAGCTGCCGCCCTGGGATAGCTGTCTTGTTGTGCGGTTTGCTGTCCTCGTAGTGTGCTCTCATGCACCCAACTTTTATCCCCATGAGGAAGGGAAAGGGCCGATAGGTGTGTGTGGTTCTGGTCAATTGTCTGACTTTGTCTGACCCTTGTGTTGGGACATGTCAGGTAAACAGCTCTAGTGTTAGTCTGTTGTCTTTTGTGGTGTAAGAAAGTGTCTGTGTTGGAAAAGGGGGCGGGGGTAGAGTGTCTGAGTATCCTAAGTGTTAGGATCGGAAAAAGGTATTATAAGAAGGGGGATACTGCATCTCACCCGTCGGCGTCCCACCTCCACTCCCCGAGGACCCCTCATCCAGGTGATCCTCCTGCACTAGTCCACCCACAGGAACTGGATCCAATAGTGATGGCCGTGTCCTGGCCACCTGGATGGCAGATCCCTGGGGACTAGTAAGTGAGACACCTTCAGGTTTCTCACACCGCACACAGCATGTGGTCTCCAACAGTACCTTCCAAACATATCAGTCTGTTGAACCTATATGCAGTGTTCAAAGCCCTAAAAGCCTTTCAAACACACCTACAAGGGAAGACCGTTCTTACAGACAGCACCACTGCCATGTACTACCTGAGCAAACAAGGGGGCACTTACTTCCCAGGTCTATCCAAACTGTCACAGAACATTTGGAAATGGCCACTCAAACACAACATGTTTCAGGGGAACACAATCTTCTGGCAGAGGTGCTCAGCAGAGACTTGAACCTACCCGTAGAACTCAAGTGGCACTTGCAAGAACATATTCTACTCAACATATTTGCATAATAGACTCATCTAGACATTGATTTATTCACGACTCTGGAGAACGCCTAATGCCCAGATTATGTCTCCAGGTACCCTCAGTAACGATCCCAAGGGTGGGGGGGCATGGCCAAGTAGCCATGGAGTAGGACGTGACTTCGTGTGTCTCCCATCGATCCTACAGCATCCTATCCTGCACTGAAGATGCAGCCAGTCGAATCGTGAAGAAAATGATGCCAACTACGTGGGAACAGGATGACTGCATCCCCTTGAGAATCCGCGGGGAGACACCACTGCAAAATATAAAAGAGCGAGCATTCCGAGGAGCGGCATACAAAATGGCCCCTGCCGCATAACAAAAGAAAGGCAGAGCGCCATGGACACAACAGAGCTGGACGGCGCTGAGTAACAAGATGGGCGCACTACTGGTGCTTACGAGTGCAGGGAGTCACTAATTCAGGAATCGCTGACAAACAGAATAATACGGGGCGATCCAAGGCCTGGTAGCGAGGCGGGCACTGTGCTGAAGTGACCCCCCCCCTCCCAGAGCATGGCGCGGCTGGTCGGAGACCCACAGCAATCATGGATGTCAACCCCAGAAGGACAAGATGGCTCGTAATGAAACGGGCAAAGGCGGCTGAACACATGGGAATGAATAACAAGCCTGAAGCTGAGGCATGAAGGGAACCGTAGTACGGAATACATTAGCACCATCCACCATTCGGTGCTGATCAGTGCAGTTACTGCCAACGGAGCGAACCCGGGAGCCGCATGCCGCCGGCGCACATTACTGCTGGTGAAACTGATACGCAGGCCGCGGCAGCAGCCGAGGCTGAGGAACACTGCTCGCTTTCAGAACGGAAAGACCACATCAAGTATCAAAGGCCACGGAATGATACATTGTATACACACTAACGGAGCTGCGATAAAGGAGGAAGTGGGATGGTGAGAGCTGGAGGAAGGGGTGAAACTGACAACGCAATTGGACTATAACGAAGAGGCGCACAGTGCTCCGAAGACGTAGTGTGCGATATTGGCAAAAACTGGAAGAGCCCTGCTACAAACTGGGTGGGGGAGATTGCCTTTTCGTGCTGCTGCAGTGACCAAATATAACGAAGCACCGCCTGGGCCCCGAGTAAGGCTGAAATTGATCAAACTTTTGCCATCCCCAGCACGAGGAAGAGAAGTTGAAGTCCTGATACAAAGTAGCAGGGAGGGAGGCACAGCACTTCCAACATCAGGCAAAGGACGAGCAGGGACACTCTGTCACGCTGCAAAACATAGACTAGAAGTGACCCGGCACAAGTAAGGTAGTGGAGATCGCCTTCTTTGCATTGCTACAATCTTTATACATAGCTGAGAACAGCCCGCGCCCCGAATAAGGTTGAACCTGACCGAACATTGGCACCCCAGGTGCAAGAAGGAAATGCTAAGGCTCCGATACAATGCAGCAGTGGGGGAGACACTAAACAAGTGTGGTAGCCCCCGAATGCACAGAATTTTACATGTGCATGAGAGTGAGATTGTTATTAAGCAAGGGCATTTGCTTAGGAAGTACATTGGACGAAACAAATGAATGAGGAGAGCACACTTGCAGTGAATGGTGGACTGGGGACACACTGCAGTAGGGCGAAAGGGATCATAACGAAGGTGTCCTGATATCTTGAAGCTGACACAGGCCAGAGAGATCAGGTAGCAGCTTGGGGAGCATAACAGCGCACAGACACAGTGCTGAGCCTGCGCACCTCAAATACCACATGATCAAATAACGCCAGGAGGCTGAAGGAGGAAGCAGGAGCACCCTACCAGATTTTACCTGGATGCAAAATACCCCAGGACAAGACGCAAAGTGCACGCTACTGCATGCTGGCATCCGCACATCACGCTCCCACGCAGCAGGCTGCGTCCCGACCCGCAACAGAACCACGTGAGACCCACGGGCCTGGGGACACGCATGTGAGGAGGGTGACCGAACCAGAGCCGAGACAACACAGAGAAGTGAAAGAGCGGCGGCTAAATACGTGGGAGGACGCAATCCATCCACGTATCGGGCGGCTTATCCCGTAGTGACAAAACCCGGGGATTCCCTGCCCCCTGGAGAGTAGATCCGAAAGCATTGCAACAGCAGGAAAGAAACACCTAGCTGCGCTCCAGGAATTTGGAGCTTGTGTGAATATAGGCACCAAGATGACATCCAAACTTCCCAAATCCAGGGGGAAGCAGTCCACACTGGAGGACTTCACCAAAACCCCACAACAGACAGAGGGGGCAAGACCTAAAGACAAAAACCTGCAGGCAGATGTGACCCCAACACGAGATGACCGACAGATCTTGGAAGCAATTGCAGACCTAAAGGCTACGTGGGAGAGCAAGCTGGAAGCAGCCACAGCTGAACTTAAAGCAGCACTGGAGCTCAAAGTGGGCGCAGTACAGGAGGAAGTCAATCTACACAGACAGGATGTATGGAAAATAGCAGAACGCACAGATGAGCTGGAGAATGAAGTGACCACAAACACGACAGCTCGAACATCTCATGCCTCGGAGATTCATATCCTGAAACAACAGGTCAGCAACCTAGAGAACAGAGCGGAGGAGGCTGAGGGGCGCGCCCGGAGGAACAATATATGTATAGTAGGCCTTCCGGAGGGGGAAGAGGGCCCTAATCCGACGGACTATGTTGAAAACATGCTGTTGCAGGAAACGGGGGCGGGGCCCTTACGCAAGGATTTGCGGTGGAGCGAGCACATAGAGTGCTCACAAGGAGACCTCCCCCAGGATCCCCCCCAAGGCCAATAATTGCCAAGATATTGAACTACCGATATAGAGAGAAGATATTGGAATATTTCCGGAAAGGGGGCACCATACAGGGAGCATCTGCGAACATCTCGGCATACCCTGATTATACTCTCCAAGTCCAGAGACGGTGACTGAATTATGGCACAGTGAAGAGGAGATTGCGAGATGCGGGCTTACGATATATGCTGATGTATCCAGTAAAGTTGAAAGTGTTCCATAAAAACAAAGCACTGTTCTTTTCGACTCCGGAAGATGCAACAGAGTGTCTGAGTATCCTACCCAGAATTGTCTGGAAGGAGTGGATAGTCAGAAAAAGGACAGCATGGACGAGTGAAGCTTGATTCTGAGACCGAGGTGCTGTATATGCTGTGACTTTAGGTCTTGAATATAAGATAGAGTAGGATTGTGTGGAACTCAAGGGGCGATAGATTAAGAATGTAGCGTGGAAGGTGCAAGGCATGGTGCGTGAGATAACGGGAGACGCAAGGATGCACTCTTAAACCACCATAGTTAGGAAAGTTAGGCTGCCGGTAGGTTGGCAACCCCCTGCTGTGTCCTAGTATCGGCATTGTCGAAGAGCTACTAAATGCGGGTAGGCCTGAGATCCAGGGATGGAGCTGGGCACCAGTTGCGGCTGGGGAAGGTGGAGGGAGGGCAGGGGACGGGTTGGGGAGTTTGTAGAAAAGGAGGGGGCAGTTAAAGTTTGGGAAAGAGTGATGGCCTTCAAGAAAAACCTGCAGATTCAAGCGAGGAGGGGCAGGAAGACATTGGATAATGGGGGACCTCAAAGTGCTAACTTGGAATGTTAGGGGGCTCAATAGTTACCTGAAAAGGAATAAGGTTATTATGTACCTGCGCAGACAGAAAATAAACATAGCCCTGATACAAGAGACACACCTTACAAAAGAGAAACTAGAGATTATCCAGAAGAAATGGAAGGAGAATGTGGTTGGCGCGTCATATTCGGCTTATGCTAGAGAGGTGATCATATGTGTGGCACTGCATGTTCGGTTCCAGTTATTACAGTCCACGGTGGAAGCAGATGGGAGGATGGTTGCTGTGAGAGGGCTGGTGGAAAATAAAGAAATATGTATCATAAATACTTACTCCCCAAATCAGGATACAGTGGCATACTTTAGGACCCTGTATACCAAATTGAGCATGTACCTGGGGGAGGCGGTGATCTGGGGGGGTGACTTTAACTGTGCGCTAAACCCGAGAGTAGATAGATCGGATAACAAAATAGACAAACCTTCCCCGGCAGCCAGGGTACTGCAGTCATTGTTAAAGGACTTTGGGTTTGAAGACGTTTGGAGGATGCACCATCTGCAAGACAGACAGTACTCACATTACTCAGCCCCACAAAACTTGCATACTAGGCTAGATTACATGTTTGTCACGCAAGAGTTGATGGTAGAAATAGTACAGATTGAATGCAGGGCGTGGGTCTTGTCAGACCACTCGCCGCTGACCCTCACATGGCAATACAGACCCTCAAGAGCAAGGATACCGACATGGCGCCTCAGAGCTGAGGCGTTAAAAGACATAATGTTCAGAGAGGACTTGAGGGACGAGATAGTCAGTTACTTTGAGATCAACACCGGTAGCGTAGAGTCAGCGGGTACGCTCTGGGAAGCCTTTAAAGTGGTAGTGAGGGGGGTGGCTATAGCTAAAACCAAAGGATTGCGAGGAGGGATGCTAACAGCACTGCAGGAAGCGGAAAGGGAGCTGGAGAAAATGATGAGAAGCGAGGCCAACAGTAAAGAGGACACTGAAACCATAAGCAGGCTTCAACAGGAATGTGCGGGACACTGGGAGAGATAATGTAACCTAAATTACAAGAGATACGTGGAAAGGCAACATGCGGGAGGAGATAAACCAGGTAGGGTGTTAGCATGGTTATACAAAAATGAGACCCCTAGACCAACAATCAGGGCAATAGAGAAGGAGGATGGGCAGGTAGTGGACACCCAAGAGGGCGTGAATAAAGAATTCCTAAAGTACTATCAACGATTGTATGGGGATGAAGGGGGAAGCGACCACAGGGACATAAGAGAAACACTGGAAGACATAGGTATGCCAAGAATTAGTGCGGAGGAGCAAGCGGGCCTAGATGCCCCGATAACCCTGGAAGAACTAGAGGAGGTGGTGGTGCAGCTACCCACTTGCAAGACCCCGGGGGCTGATGGTCTCCCTAGTGAATTTTATAAACTGTATAGAGAGGAGGTGCTCCCCCCGCTTCTGGCCATGTTGAATGAGGCATATGAAATAGGAAGATTGCCGGAGTCCCTGAGAGAGGCGGTTATCATACCACTCCCCAAACCCAATAAGCTGGGCAAAGATTGCAGATCATTTAGACCGTTGTGAATGCTTAACCAGGATAGTAAAATGCTCACGGCGGTACTGGCAAACAGGATGAAACGGATTATTGACAAACTAATACCAGACCGGTGACGTCCCACATAGAAATATAACTAACAACCTCAGGCGACTACATCGAGTGATATAACACACAAAAGGGGAAACATCGGGAATTGCAATTGTATCACTAGATGCAATGAAAGCATTTGACTCAGTTAAATGGCCATGGCTGATAGAAGCACTGTCCAGTTATGGGATAGGACCTGGGTACCTTAAATGGGTCAGATTGCTGTACAGCGCGCCATTGGCCAGGGTTAAAACGGGAGCGATAATATTGGAAAGATGGCAACTTAGCAGAGGTACCAGACAAGGATGCCCGTGGTCCCCCATGCTGTATATACTAGCGCTGGAGCCCCTGGCGATATACTGAAGGCAACAGTATGACATGATAGGGATAAACATAAGGGGAGAACCGCACCTGATTTCCTTGTACGCTGACAATATGCTGTTGTATTTACAATATCCAGAAGAAAATCTCCAATATATTCTGGAAGTGAAGGAACGATTCGCGGTGCTGTCAGGCATAGCGGTGAACCCCGAAAAATCATGCATATTTCCTATGGGTAGATAGGTCGTTATTCCATGAGAGAAATTGCCAGTCTTACAAATACCGTGGGAGGTTAATACATTTAGGTACCTTGGGATAGACATATACCATACGGTAGAGGAAGAGCTCCAGCATAACACAGAGAAGGTGGTCAATGGCATCGAAAATAGCATGACGTTTTGGGTAAAGCTGCCTCTGGCGATGATGGGAAGAGGGGCAATGTTGAAAATGGTGGTCCTACCCAGATTATTGCATTATTTTGGAAATATACCATATTTGATATTGAGACGATTCTTTGACAAGGTGCACAGCATGTGTAGGGGGTTCCTCTGGCATGGGACGAGGAGCAGGGTGGCCCTTTGGAAACTGCAAAATGCATATGATAAGGGGGGTATAAACTTGCCAAACTTCGAAATCTATTACCTAGCGAGCCAGCTGCAATATGTGGCAAAATGGCTATCAGAAGACCCAACCTCAGAATCTAAGTTGTTCAGACAGGATTGTGCCCCGTACTTCTTGAAGGAAATCATATGGCTGTCCAAACCAGACATGAAAGAGCGCCCAAAGATGATGACATTGGGGTGGAACATATAGCGCAAGGCCTGTCAGAGAATGGAAAATCCGTCCCCGTGTTCCCTGCAGGTGCCACTGATCGTACTGGCGGGGAAAGAGGTGCAGTTAATGAAGATAATTAGGAAACACTGGGAACCGGTGGGGATAGTGACAATAGGTGATATTTGGCAAGAAGGGGAGATAAAGGAATTTGGGACGCTGGTGGAGGAAACGGGGCTACATACAGGGCAATATATTACATATCACAGGGTGGTCCGCGAATTAAAGAAAAATGGCCAGAAACAGTATTGGAAGGACAACCGGATACCACTATAGAAATGATATATGATATAGCAGAGGGAGGGCACAAGATATTCAGGATATATAAGCTGGTAATGTCTAAAGTGGGTAGGGAAGTGGTACAACTACGACAGGACTGGGAAGAGGAGGTGGGTGCCCCGATGAGTGTTGGAATGTGGGAGCGGGCCCAAGGATACCACAAGAAAGTGTCAAGGAATGGGAGACTACAGCAAATACAGCTGTATATAACTCACAGTGCTTATGACACCCCAGAGGATAGCTAAATTTAGTAATGCAGGAAGACAAACATGCCCCAAATGTGGCGAGGAAGATGCTGGCATGACGCATATGTTCTGGGCGTGCCCAGAAATTGAGAAATTTTGGGGAGAAATAGCACACAGATTTCAGGAAAAGGGGATTAAGACAACTGTTGAGATAGCGTGGGCATGTCTGCTTGGAGCCTTCCCAAGACCACGTAAACTTAAACATGTAAGCAAACTAAAAAACTTGGCGTATATACTGGCGAAGCATAGGATCGCCATGGGATGGAAGAGGTGTCACAGACCTAGGATTGAAATATGGTGGAAAGACCTCCAGAAATGGGCGGAAGCCGAAACTGCAGCATGGCAAGATGCTAGGAACCCTAACAAGCTGGAGACACCTAATAGCCACACTATTTGGGCCCACGCAAGACTGGTCAAGCGACCAGGATCTGGAGGAGGACACAAGAACGGAAATACCTTTGCAAACTGCAGAAGTAGATAACGAAGAGATGTAGGCTCGGGGGGCGGGAGGGAAAGGGAAAAGCAGGCAACAAGGATTGTGTTGTATAAAATTGGATATATTGTAATATGTACTGCAAGTTTGGTTGTTGTTTGTTGGTTGGTTGGCTGACATAAAAATGTATAATTTTTTTTTTTTTTAAAACGATCCAAAGGGAACCGCCTCTGGCTAACATGGTCCAGGATTTTTGCCTTTGCTCAACCTCCTCCCCTGCCCCCCCCCCCCCGATTGCCCTTCTCAGTAGGATAGTGCACAAGATGCACCAGGAACAAGTCACACTGATCCTGGTAGCTCCAATGTGGGCTCGGTAGCCATGGTTCTCACATCTCAAGAGAATGTCAGTCTCCCCTTCTTGGAAACTGTAATGCCCATACTTCACCCGTGCCCCCAGGCACTCAACTTATCAGCTTAGCTCTTGAAGCCATAGAATTTGGGCACCTTCAACTACCTCAGAGATGTATGGACATACTTAAAGAGGCCGAAAGCCTAACACCAGGAATTGTTACTCCAATAAATGGAAACGTTTTGTCATTTGGTGCAATAGTAAGAACATGAACCCTTTTGACTTCACCTAAAGATGACTAAAGATTTTGGGCCTCATTACACGGTAGGAGGTAACCATGCCGCTATTAGCGGCATGGCTACTCCCTTACCGCATACCGGGTCCAGGTAGGCGGTATGGGGACTTACCGGGTCATTCCGACCCTGAAGGACCCGGTAAATCCCCATGCCAAATACCATTCCCATTCGAGCCCCCATAGGGCTCAATGGGAATGGGGAAGGAGCTAATAACGGTACTGCAATTCGCGGTACCGTTATTAGCTCTGAAGTCCTTTAGCGGGTCCCGTCCTTAACACCTGGTCAGACCAAGCGTTAAGGACGGGACCCGCTGAGCGACCTCGTAGTAGGGTGTTAAGGGATTACCGGCATCAGTGACCTTACCGGTACCGGTAATCCCTTAGCGCCTACCGTGTAATGAGGCCCATAGTCTTTTATCTAACACACCTCTTACATTCAAGACTTGTTTTTAATTCCCTAAAGGTCCAACTTGTTGCACAGTCTGTGTACACCTTTTTAGAGCAAGGTTTCTTGGTGGCATATTCAAGTGATTAAGGCATTCATGAAAGGGGCAAAGATACTTCACCCTCCTATTTCTAATGGGGATCAGATGAGACTTGAACATTGTTATTACAAGACTAATGGGACCTCCTTTTGAGATGAGGCTGGTCTTAAAGCCCTCACCTATAAGACTACCTTCCTAGTGGAGTTGTGTTCACACTTTCACTCAACATTACTGCTTGGACAGACACTCTAAGTCTGATTCTCAGGTGGGACAGGCGGTGCTAAAACGTGTCTTTGCTGCGGTTCCTTCACACATCCGCCACCATCTCCTCGTACTGCCCGCTAGTCTATGCTCAGCATGTGATTCTAAGCAGATTCTCAAGCATCAGAAGACATACCTTACTCAACGTAATCGTATTTCTGGTGCTTGTATCTGCTTAGATTCACATGCGCCCACCCTTCCTCTCCTCTTGGAGTTGAAGGAACAAAGACATCTTATACCTTCTTTCTCTGTACTGACTCACGCATTCTATCAGGCTCCCTCACAGCAGAATAAAAACAACTACCTACCTTTTTCCAGAACCCCACTAACGTGGCAGAAATAAAGCCTCCACACACTTGATGTGAGGAGAGCAGTGATATATTATCTGGAAAAAATCTATACCACTAAGAAAGACAGTTTTTCGTTTCAGTGGCATCTGGTGGAGAAAGGGGATCCTGTCTCTAAATCAGCCATTTCAAAGTGGATCATAAACTGCATCACACTGTGCTACAGTCTTGCCAAGAAAGATCTGCCCTTCAAGCCTAGAGCACACTCTACGCGGGGCACTGTGGCTTCCATAGCATTTATTCAAATATTCCTCTTCAGTCCATTTGTAAAGCCGCAACCTGGAGTTCTGTACACACCTTTACACAACACTACTGCCTAGATACATACTCTAGATCTGATTCTCAGGTGGGACAAGTGGTGCTAAGACATCTCTTTGATACTGTTCCTTCACACATACCGCCACCATCTGTAGCTACTTCTCACTAGTCGATGCACAGCATGTGATTCTAGCAGATTAACAAGCATCAGAAGACATTAATTACTTAACGTAATAGCATTTCTGATGATTGTATCTGCTTAGATTCACATGCGCCCACCCTTCCTTCCCTCTTGGAGTAGAAGGAGCATAGACATTTTACACCTTTCTCTCTCTCTGTACTCACTCACGATAGTCATAAGGCTCCCTCACGGCATAAATAACACAATCGGAAGGATCCCGACACGTGAGGGATTTTGGGAACACTACACGTCACGTTAGGGATAGTGTTACAAGCACACCCCTGTCGACGCCCCCTTTCGATCCTCGAAGGAAAGATGCAATACTCTGTGATTACCACTAGATGTCGGACTATATGCACAGCATGTGAATCTAAGCAGATACAATCATCAGAAATGCTATTACGGTAATGCATGTTATATATATATATATATATATATATTGGTGATCAACCTACAGGAAGTAGCGAAACGCGTCGTCCCGTTGTTGGCCTCCCATGTTTTGATGCCGGGCCAGGGATGTTAACCCCTGATTTTAAGTATTTTTTGTAACCGTGAATGGACTTTTTTGTAATAAAGGATATGTTTTAAACTGCAACACAGATGGTTCGCAACCCTTTCTTTAGAGAAAACCCTGAACTGATATTCGTTGCACTCCCACCCTGTGCAGTGCGGCTCACATCTCCGGCAAGAGTCTTTTTGGCGGAATACAATTGATATATATATATATATGTACACTCATATAATGGTCTTTTTCTCATCCCACCATAAATGTTTTCAAACACTTTCTTAGAAAATCAACAACTTACTGTTTGTTGACTTTCTAAGAATACATGTAGTGAACAAACGCAGGTAAGGAAGAGGGATCTTCTAACTTAAATATTCCTATGTTTGAAACTTATATCGCATTAAGTTAGAAAATTCAGTCTCAATTATTCACAGTGACACTTTCCATCAAGTTATCTACTACATGGTTAGACAACAGCACAGATTTATCAATTCTACATATTGAAACCCTAAGTGTTTGGCTTGACATGTAGGCTGGCATTTCAAACATGTTTCCTACTGGTTATGACAGCCTAGCTTAGAGTAAAAGAAAAACCAGGAAGGTTAATTTAATGAGATTGTAAGAAATATTATTCAACCAGGTTCCATTTCCAATACATATGTCTTGGCTTAATGGCTTCACGCAAGAGCTACAGGGGAGAGTATCATTGATTTACCAGGTAGTAAAAACCTACTTTCCTATTATATACTAAGATGGGAATATAGAACTAATTAACACTGCAAAAATACAAGGTGCTTTGTTCTGGAGTTTCAAATCAGTTTTAGCCCACATGTGAGTCGTCCATCCTGCCAACGAGGTTGTGGGTTATCCAACACTATTAATACGTGTTTAAATATGTACATAAACTAAGTAATTACATTGCTCATAAAAAGTTGATGTAAAATAATTTGAGAAATGGCCTCAAGAACAATGCATTGCAGGATATTGACTTCACCTGCTAATTTCAGCTTTTGAGAAAAATACACTTGCAATTCTAGTAATAAACACTGTATTGTGAGATATGCAAAGCATGAGATATTAGATGTGATACCTTGCTTCAAACTACTGTTACAGGTAAAAGCGTGTTTCTTAATTGAAAAATGTCCTTATCGTTCTGAACTGATAACAATCCTAGTATTCTGCCTTATTATTTCCCCAGCAAAACATGCCTTTAACATTGAAGAGTATAGCCTTTCTCAGTCAACCTTGGAACAGGTATGTCAAAGCACCAAATGTTAGAGTTGTCGTTCATGAGGATGTTGAAATGTAGACATGATAATGCTTGAAGAAAAAATCACTTATTTTACTTGCTAATGTTTATTGTTAATTGTTTTAGGGAAAATACAAAGGAGAGTATGTGTTTGCGTTTTTGCATTTCTCTTTAAACAGAGGCACTGCCATTTAGTAGCCTAATTTCCTGGTGCAGCTTCATCCCTCCAATTAGTCTAGTCCCTATTCCTCCTTTCCGCTAGGCTTGAAGTGCCCATTTGCAAGGTGGACTGCCTGCCTTCTCTCTTTCTTTGCAACAGTAAGATGCAGTCCCTTTAATTACTGAAATGTTGTTATACAGTTTAACTTTTTTACAATTATATTTGTGTTCATGCCTTTTATAAGTGGGCACTCCACTGTCAAGTGTATCAGAAAATGTTGCATGGACTACGTTAAAAGATTGTGAAAACAGAATCCTTATAAAAAAGTGTCTGATTGGTTCTCTCGGTTTGGCCGTCCATTTGGGGATGGTGACTGGGAGTTCTCCAGCATGGGGTCTGGCATGGATTCACATGCTCATGAATTTTATTTATTTATTTATTTATTTATTGTGCACTAGCCAAAATTTGACTTTTAACACATTTCAACAAATAGTAAAACAATATAAAATCCAACCAAAATTTACATATTCTGAATACAAAAACAGCAAACATCCTAAAAAACAAAGAAGCAAGAATTCAAATCACTAGTAACAATTCAATCTATAACTAACTTCAGTTCCCTTAAACACCTTCCAACCTCAATTGATAAAGCCGACTCATTCCCAGAAGATAGTCTTGCCCAAAAATCCTCGGTATTGAGATAGGACTCGTCACAAACAAATCTATTAAAATGTCCAGCCCTAATACTCCAGGTCCCAGAACAACTAGATAATAAATGCTTAATAGTCATGCTCATGAATATTCCCTGTCGTCAGGCTGGGAATCCTCGGTAAAGAAAAAATCAGTATCATTTTCGTTTCTGATCTGTCTTTCTTAGTAGTAACCAATCACTGGTCTCTGGGTCATACTGTCCCCAGCCAATGACTGCCCTCTCCCTAAGCCCCGCCCCTGGCAGCCATCCTCAGATTTTTACTGCACGTTCAAGTGTTGGGAGTCCTCGTGCTATAGCTCTCGAGCTTTTGCTGCGTTTTGCTCTTTTTCAAAGAGATTTATCTCATTTTTCGGTTTAATCGAGCCTCAAGCTCCACCGTTTCTACTTCCGAGTAACCGGGACCCATTTAGGATTTATCTACGCCCCTCAAGGGTGAGGTTTTCGTCGAGTTACGCTTCTTGGAGGATTCCAGAAGTTTCTGAGGCCTACTTCGCGGACGAGTAGAACATGGCCCGGGAGAAGGGAAGCTCGACTCCTGGCAAACTGTTCAGGATCTACCCTGGATGCAACCTACAAAATGTGTTCAAGGAGGACGAGCATTCAAAATGCCTTTACTGCCTCCACGAGGACAAAACGCACGTGGAGAAGGACTGTGCGTTTTGCATGAACATGTCGGATCGGACTATGAGGGATCGTTGGACCCGTCCCTCCAACTGGCTGGAAGGCAAGAGCCCAGCAGGTGAGAAGAAGAAGTCAGAGCGGTCTTCTAAGTCCTGTGAAGGCGCCCTGGCGACAGGGGCCAAACAGAAGGCAAAGCACTGCGAGTCCGCGGGCACCGGGAGCGCCGAACTGTCGGGCTCCTCGGCTGCCAGGCAGAGCGCACCTTCACCGACACTATCAACCACGAGCCAACGCTCTGGCTCGGGGAAGAGAAAATCCGAGAACCCGGCTAAGCTTCTGGAGAGGCCCCGGTCGAGCTCAAAGGAACCGGCCGAGGGTGAGCGAGGCGGTGGCCCTCCCCCTAAGGTGAAGGCCTCAAGCGCGCCCAAGGTGGTGAAGGCCTTGATTCACCCGGCTAAGGCCTCTATCGAGGGAGTCCCTGCGGCCCTGTCGAAGCCTGTGGAGGCTACCCCAGTGGAGGCGACCTCGGGGCCCAGAGATTCCCTGCCTCCGCGGAGGGAATCCTCTTTTAAGCCCATCGAGAACTCCCCGGTGGAAAAAGAGGGGGGGGCGGTGGCCGTTACGGACTCGGACACAACCTCAGAGGAGGAACTGACTGAGAATTTGGAAGAGGCCTGCCCACGGGAGGAATCCCAAGGGGGACGACGAGAGCGAGGGTGGCAATGAGGACGAGGTTCCCGTGGAGGAACAACCGTCGTTCAGGCACGCCCGTCGCAACCTGAGCCTCAGGATAACTTGGCGGCCATTTTGACGGCAATCCAAGCCTTATGCACGGAGATAAGGACGAGACTGCCCCTACCCCCGACGGATGACCCAGCTGTACCGGGTCCGTCGGGAAGCCCTCCAAACAAGAGGAGGAGAATTCATCCAGTGCCCCTTCAGCCCTCACGGCCTTCTCAGCCTTTGTCGCCTTCCCCGATCTCGAGGAACGACACGGGAACAGACACGGCCACGACGGGGACAGATGACGACGGCGGTGACGACGGGACTATCCTCCCGTCTCCGATTCCTCAGGCATCCACGCCCGACGAGATTGGCTCCTTCCACGCCATGATTGCCAGGGCATCCGAGCTTTTTCAGCTCTGCCCTGAAGAGAAGAAGAAGGAAGGCTTCCTCGACCAACGGCGCAAGGCTAAGAGGAAGACTGGCCTTGCGGTGCCGTTGCTGGATGACATCTGGGACGAGGGACTTGCCCTCAAGAACCTGTCCACGACACCTGCCAAGAGGGACCGGTACGAGAAGAAGTACCGGGTCCCCGCCGCCGCCCCGTTGTGCCGTAGGGCACAGCCGACCCCAGATTCGGTCGTCTCAGCAGCGGCCAAGAAGAAAGCGGGGGGGGCATCGGCTTCATCTTCAACTTCCCCACCGGACGGCGAGGGAAAGAAGCTGGACACCGTGGGACGATGAGTCATCTCGTCGGCAGCGGCGACGACGAATAAGGCGGCCAACGCCCTAGCGATTGTGGCCCGCTACGACAGGGAATTGTGGCATAAGATCGCCCCCCTGTTGGACTTCCGCCCGGACGACAAGAGGGCAGAGGCCCTGGCGATCCTACATGAGGGTGAGGGGGCATCGGACCACGCCATAACTGTGGCCACGGACATTGCCGACACCGGTTTCCGCCAGTTGGGCAACGGCGTTTGCCTTCTACGGCGGGGGTGGCTCAAGGTGACGGATTTCCACCAGGACGTGCAAGCCAAGGTTTTGGACATGCCCTTCGACGGGAACAATCTGTTTGGAAAGACTGTGGATGAGTCGCTGCAGGTCATCAAGACCGACACGGAGACGGCTCTGGCCTTGGGAGTTCTGCAGCAATTGCGGCCGCCCTTTCGGAACTCCAGAGGCAAGCAGGGTGCCTCCAAAGGATTCAGCGGCGGCTCCTCGACCTACCGTCAGGCGGCCCGCTCCTCGTCGCAAGAAGCCTACAGGGGATGAGGCAAGTCAGGTGGATCTCGCCGTCGTCGCCAGGGTGGCCAAGGAGGTAAGGCTGCTTCCAAGCAAGACTGAACCGGACGTTGCGTCGGGCCCCCACCGAAGCATCCCGGTGGGAGGCCGGCTGGCGAAGTTCGTCAGCGTGTGGAAGTCCATCTCCACCGACCGTTGGGTGCTGGGTGCCATGGCCCACGGGCACACTCTGAAATTTCTAAAGAAGTGCCCTCGAATTCCTCCAGTGGCCAGGAAGGAAAACCACATCCCTCAACTGCTGTTAGAGGTAAGGGTGATGCTCAAGAAAGGAGCCATCAAGCTCGTCCCAAAGAGGCTCTGGGGCTCCGGAGTATACTCAAGATACTTCCTCGTCAGGAAGAAGACAGGAGGTTGGCGTCCCATCCTGGACTTGTGTCGGCTAAGCAAATACATCAAGGCACAGAAGTTCCAGATGGTCACCCTCCAGCATGTGCTGGGCCAGCTGGATGAAGGCTACTTCCTATCGTCGTTGGATTTGGAGGATGTGTACTTTCACATCCCCATCCTAAAAGGACACCGAAAGTTTCTCAGGTTCATAGTCCAGGGGCGGCAGGTGGGGAGCTACCAGTTCAAGGCCCTCCCGTTCGGATTGAAGTCGGCTCCTAGGGTGTTCACCAAGTGCCTGGCACCAGTGGTGGCGCGGCTGCGCCTGCAGGGGATCCACGTCTACCCCTACCTGGACGACTGGCTCATCCGAGCAGGGACAAGGGAACTCGCAATTGAACACACAGCAAAGACTGTCCGGCTGCTCACGGACCTGGGATTCTCCATCAACTTCCCCAAATCCCACCTGGTTCCGTCGCAGGTCACGCTGTTTCTGGGAGCCAGACTCGATACAGTGGCGCGATTGGCCTCGCCGTCGGAGGAAAGGACACAGGCCATCCTGGGCAAGGTACAGCGTCTGCTGGCCACAGACGTGGCCAGAGTGAGGTCCATGAAGTCCATTCTCGGGATGATGTCCTCTTGCATCTATCTGGTGCACCTGTGCAGGCTTCGGATGCGCCCTCGGCAGCAAGCGACGGCCAGCTTCGAGGACAAGATCTCGCTCAATGAAGTATTCCGCCAAGCAATTCGATGGTGGGGCACCCGCGCACATCTCGCGGCGGGCACGGACTGTCAGACCCCAGCATACCAGGTGACGGTGACGACGGATGCCTCCCTGGAGGGGTGGGGAGCGCACACCGGAGATCTTCACGCGAGAGGCCTGTGGCTCCTGGAGGAGAGGCTGCTCCAAATCACCATACTTCAGCTCGGGGCAATGTTCTGGGCCCTCAAGTCATTCCTCCTGTCCCTCAAGGGCAAAGTGGTGAAGATCTTCACCGACAACACCACCACAATGTTCTACATTCGGAAGCAGGGAGGAACCAGATCCCCAGCCCTGTCCAAGGAAGCCCAGGATCTGTGGCAATGGGCCGTTGCCCAGGGGATGTTTCTGGTACCTTTTCATCTAGCAGGGATAAAAAACACCATCGCCGACTCACTCAGCAGGGAGCTGCGCTCGTGCCACGAGTGGGAACTACGCCAGGATCAAGCGGATCAACTCTTCCGGCGATGGGGCAAGGCCCAAATCGACCTGTTTGCGACGGCGACGAACTCCAAGTGCCAGAGGTTCGCCAGCAGGTTCCCCCAGCCGAGGAGCATGGGCAATGCTTTCTCGTTCCCCTGGGACGGCTTGTTCCTGTACGCGTTCCCTCCGTTGCCGTTGCTGCTCAGGCTCATCAACCAACTCAAGAGGTCCCAGTGCAGGATGATCCTCGTCGCACTGAGGTGGCCGAGACAGATATGGTTCCCGGACCTTCTGGACTTGTCAGCGTCCCCACCAGTCAAACTGTCGACAGACGCAGATCTCCTCTCCAGAGAAGGAGGCGCCATTCTTCATCACGACCCAGAGTCGCTGAACTTGCAGGCCTGGCTCAGCACTAGAGTTTGGAGGGTATGATATCCCGGCTGACTGCAGAGAGGTTCTTGCAAAGGCCAGGGCGTCCTCAACTCTCAAGTGCTACGGACACAAGTGGAAGAGGTTCTCTGTCTGGTGCTGTGCACAGAAGATTAACCCTCTACGGATTACAGACCCTCAAGTGCTACCATACTTACTTTCACTGGCCAAAGCTGGACTAGCTCATGCTTCCATCAAGATACATCTGGCAGCGATTTCCTGATACACCAGAACTGCAGGACGGTTGTCCCTGTGGTCTCATCGCCTGGTGAAGGAGTTTTTGAAAGGACTGTTTCAATCGTTCCCGCCGGTGAAGGCTCCAGCCCTGGTGTGAGCGCTCAGCGTGGTGCTGACCAGGCTCATGGGCCCGCCATTCGAGCCCTTGCATTCGGCTCCGTTGAAGTTCCTGTCGTGGAAGACAGCGTTCCTTGTGGCCATCACCTCTGCACAACACGTGGGAGAGATTCAAGCCCTATGCTGCAAGCCTCCATACTTGACTTTCCACGAGACGAGGGTAGTGCTGAAGACGCACCCCTCCTTCATGCCCAAGGTGCCATCGGATTTCCATCTCAACGAGCCCTTGGTGTTACCAGTCTTTTTCCCGCCGCCTTCGTCGCCGGCCGAGAGGACTTTGCTCTCGCTGGATGTAGCTAGAGCGCTGAAGTTCTACGTGGACCGAACGAAGAGTTTTCGGAAGACATCACAGCTATTTGTGAACTTTGGACCTGTGAACCAAGGGAAGGCTCTCTCGAAGGCTTCCATTTCCAGATGGCTCTCCGGCTGCATCATGCACTGTCATCGGTTGGCAAACCGACCGTTGCCCGGCCGGCCGAGAGCCCATTCGACCAGAGCGATCGCTGCTACCACAGCGTTCTTGTCTGGTGTGCCCCTGCTGGACATCTGCAGGGCTGCTACGTGGAGGTTGACGCCCACCGTCACGAGATTCTACTGCGTTGACCGGGATTCCAGGGAGGAATCCAGAGTCGGCCAGGCAGTGCTGTGCAACCTGTTCGCTTAAGGTGAGCCTGGTGAGGAGGAAGGAGATGCTTAATGTTGAGTTTATGTAATGCTTAATGTTGAGCCTTGCCACCTCCCGTGGTTGTGCATGTGTGTACTGCTATGCATTCTTATATTCATGAGAATGTGAATCCATGCCAGACCCCATGCTGGAGAAGGAAAAAGTTACTTACCTGTAACTGTTGTTCTCCAGCATGGGTCTGGCATGGATTCACATGCGAACCCTCCCTCCTTCCCCTCTTCGGCTCTTCTCTTGGTCATACTGCCACTTTACTTGCTACCCAATCTGAGGATGGCTGCCAGGGGCGGGTCTTAGGGAGAGGGCAGTTATTGGCTGGGGACCAATGATTGGTTACTACTAAGAAAGACAGATCAGAAACGAAACTGATACTGATTTTTTTCTTTACCGAGGATTCCCAGCCTGACGACGGGGAATATTTATGAGCATTTGAATCCATGCCAGACCCATGCTGGAGAACAACGGTTACAGGTATGTAACTTGTTCCATAGCCGAACGTCGATCTGCGCCATTGCACAACATTTTTTCCAGAAGTTAGAAACAAACTGGCTGCCTCGATCAGAGACCATAACCGAAGGGAAGCCATGTAGCTTAACCACGCCCTCCAGGAACACTTTTGCTAAAGTGGCTGCGTCTGGGAGGCCTTTGAGAGGAATAAAATGGGCCATCTTCGGGAATAAGTCCACAACTACAAGGATGGTGTTGAACCCTTGGCTTGGAGTTAGATCAGTGATGAAGTCAAGGGAAAGGGTGTGCCATGGAACTGGAGGAATGTCCAATGGTTGTAGGAGACCAGATGGTTTTTGTTTCTTTGATTTATTTTGTGTGCAGACACCGCAGGACTGAATATACTGAATGATGTCCTTACGCCAGGTAGGCCACCAAAAGTTCTCTTTCACTTTAGCTAGGGTTTTGGAGATCCCAGGATGCCCTTCAGTCAGTGAATCGTGATAGTTTGAAATAATATGCTGTTGTAATTCCTTCTTGGGTACATATAGGCGATCCCTAAAAAAGGGTAGATAGTCCTTGATGGTATATTGTTCTCCTTGAGTTTGCCATGCGAGGAAGGCATCAGGATTCATTGTCCGTTGGATTTCTTTTCGTAGTTCTGCTTGTGTTAAGGCTGTCGTGATACCCAAGAGTTTGTCTTGAGGTATAATAGTTACTGGGTCTGGAGTTGTATATACCATTTCGTCTATGCCCATGCGAGATAAGGCATCCGCCTTTCCGTTTCTGACTCCTGATCGAAATGTGATTACATAATCATATTCGGTGAAGAAAAGGGCCCACCGTAATTGGCGGTGAGGACTGGGCCTTGGCTGTTTTGAGATATTGCAGGTTTCGGTGGTCTGTGATGACTGTAATGGTGTGTCTGACCCCCAGAAGGTAGTACCTCCAGGCTTTGTAGGCGGATTTGATATCCAGGAGTTCCTTGTCCGTGATGGCATAATTAATCTCTGGAGGTGAGAACTTTTTCGACCAGAAGGCCACAGGATGTAGCTGGCCGGTTTCCAGGTCTCTCTGTGAAAGGACAGCCCCCATTGCGAGGCTGGACGCATCAGTTTCAACGACATAAGGGAGGTCTGGACGAGGATGTCGCAGGATTGGAGCGGAGGTAAACCTTTGTTTAAGTTCCTGAAAGGCTTCTTCTGCTTCTTCGGTCCAAGCAAACTTTTTATTGTTTTTTCGTAATAGTACTGTGATTGGGTGCACAACCTGAGAGAAGTCTGGGATGAACCAGCGGTAGAAGTTCGCAAAGCCCAGCATGCTTTGTCCCCCTTTCAGAGACGTTGGTGAAGGCCATTTCAGAATGGCATCTACCTTGTGCACGTCCATTCTGATGCCTCCTGGAGTAAGGATAAAACCAAGAAACTCTACTTTGGTGACGTGAAAAAAGCATTTTTCAAGCTTTGAAAACAAGCGATGTTGACGGAGCTTGGTGAGGACTGAACAAACGTGCCTGACATGATCTTGTTTCGAGGCTGAGTATACTAAAATGTCGTCTATGTACACTAAGGCGCACACATCAATTAACTCCCTTAAAACGTCATTCATGAAATATTGGAATGCCACAGGAGCGTTGCATAACCCAAAGGGCATGACTTGATATTCAAACAAGCCGTACTTAGTACGGAAGGCGGTTTTCCATTCATTTCCTTTTCTGACTCGGACCAGGTGGTACACTCCTCGAAGATCCAATTTGGTATAAATCTGGGTATATTTAACTTGGTCTAGCATCTCAGGGATAAGTGGCAAGGGGTAGCGGTTCTTCACGGTGATCTGGTTCAATGCGTGGTAGTCAATATAGGTTCTCAAGTCCCCTTCCTTTTTCGGTACGAAGAACAAAGGACTGGCTGCGGGGGACTTCGAAGGACGGATAAATCCGTTTGCAAGGTACTGGTCTAAATAGGATTTCAAATGAAGGTTTTCCGGTTCTGTGAGAGCGAAGATCCTGCCGCAAGGGATCTGTGCACCAGGAACAAGGTCGATCTGACAGTCATAGGGTCTGTGCGGCGGCAATGTATTGGCTTGGTCTTTTCGGAATACATCCTGGAAATCATGGTATTCACCTGGCAAGGTATTAGTTGCTCCCAGGGTTGATACTGTCGCTCCGGGAGTCATGGGGATACAGACGTCAGGTTTCTCCTCTTGGTAATAGCAGGCAGGGGAGCAGTCACTGGGGAAAGTTTAATTTTCGTGCCCGCCAGTCTATCAAAAGGTTGTGAGCAACCAACCATGTCATCCCTAGTATTAGCCTGAACTGAGGTGCCCTGATGAGATCAAATGAAATAGACTCCCGATGTCCGTCCTGGCACAGCAAGGTTACCCTGGCTGTGCACTGGGTTACTGGTCCGGAAGCGATTTCTGTACCATCCACGGTGGTTACCTTGTCCATAGTTGGTTTAGAACACAAAGGAAGCCCCATCTCTGCTGCCAGTTCTTGATCAATATAATTTCCAACTTCTCCGCTATCGATGTATGCTTCAACGGCATGCATTCTTGATGACTGTTGGTGGTTAATTAAGATCACTGGTATTGCAAAGTGCGAGGTCAGCAACTCTTTCTTCTCACTCGACAAACTGACCTCTACGTTTGTCGAGCTTGGTAGTTTTCCAATTCCTTAGCTTCATCCTTCTCTGTGGCCCCAACTGTTCTTCTTGGGGGTTTTACTGGACAGTCCTTCAGGAAATGTCCTGGTTTCCCACAATACAAACAAAGTTGTTGTTGTCTTCTTTTGTACCGCTCTTGTTTTTTTAATGGAGGCCGTATCCCTCCAATCTGCATGGGTCCTACAGCATTTTCAGGTACACGGGGTGTGTTTTCCCTTGGTCGAACATATATGGTCTGAGGGTCCGTTTTAGACCGGTCTGCTTTTCGGTCCTGCAACCCGGTGGTCTAACTGCACGACCAGATTTATGAATTCGGCACAGTCTCTGGGTGGATCAACCACCTGGGCTAAGACGTCCTTTAATTCGCCTCGTAAGCCTCGATGGAATAAAGTGGTTCTTTTGTTTTCTGGCCACTTAGCTTCAGCAACCAGTCTGTTGAAGGTAGCAATGTACGTTAACAAGTCCTGATTCCCCTGTCGGAGGGACAAGAGTTCATTGTCTACTGCTTGTTCCTGGTTATGGCGACCAAAAAGTTTTTCCATTTCTCTCTGGAACCCCCCAAAGTCATGTAATAGAGGATCGTAATGGGTCACCAACGGCATCTGCTGCAATACCACTCAGGTATGATAAGACAAAAGCTACCCGAGCTTGGTCATTTGGAAATGCTCCAGGCCTACAAAGAAAATGAAGGCGACACTGATTGATGAATGCCGCATACTTACGTGGGTCGCCTGAGAACCTTTCCGGTGGTGCCAGGGGAACTGTTCCAGGTAACGTGATCTGTACTGGAGTGGGGGTAGTAGATGGTAAGGTGAGGTTTTGCATCAGTGGGTTGCTCCCAGGCAGAGGAGTCTGCCCTGCCTGTGATTGCAGGATCTGCCTACTTAACTCCTCCGTACGATCTTTGGTCACTAGCAAGTCCCTCCGGAGAGCATCGGTCAGAATGAACCTCAGCACGAAACTCTCCTAGTAATTGGGCCAATTGGTCCATTTCTGATGTCTCCATGGCGCCCAGGTGGATTTGTTACGGTAGGCTTCATGTTCTGTTACGCTCACCTGGTATCCACAGGGATGTCACCCAGCCGTGTTACTCACTGGTATGCTTCTCAGCTTTGCCCAGATGTTGTCTGCGGGGAAGGTTCTGCCTGAAAATACAGGAGGACTGTGTTCAAGACTGGCCGACTGGGGTAAGTATCCTCCCTCCACCCCCGTATGATTTCAGCCCCTCAGGGGCCCTCTCCTCACCTTGTGTTAGAGTTAGGTGTGCTCTCCGTCCTGCTTTCTTTGCAGGGGCGCGTTGTCTTTCGTGGGCGTGTGCGGTCCAGTTACTTCACTGACGCCGGCCCGTTTGATATTGTTCAGGTAGGTCTTATTGCTGTTCTTTAGTATTGTTGCTATCCTTCATGCCTCTTGTTTAATAATGTCTCTTTTTCTCTGTTAGGTATGCAGAGCTTCAGCGCGGCGAACTGGCTTGGTTGAGCCCCGCTGGTAAATGATGGCGCTTTAAGAGCGCTATGATGCGGTAAGTAAGCGCTATGCGCAGCGCTGCGATGGCTTGCCTTTGCTAACCTGTTTTGTCTTCTTTCCTTGCAGGTCGCGGTGTTCTTCAGCACGTGTGGAATTTCCAGAGTGGTGCCAGCCGAGAGGCGACCAGCCAGGTAAGCCTTTTGAGCAGTTCGTAATTTGCAATGTCTCTTCTGCTTTCTTAATGCTGCCTCTATCTTCCTCTTTCAGGTTGTGCAGTCCGGGAGGCGTGCAGATCCAAGGAAAGCTGTTTTCAGGAGCTACGAGTAACTAAAGATGAAGACTGCAGGTAAGATGCTGCTGCTAATGAGGTTCCTTTTGTCTCCATGCAGGTTCTGCTTCTCCGAGGTTCGGGGTATAGCTGGACACGGTGAGCGTCACGTTGCAAACTGCAAAGTAACGCGAAGTGTGTTGTCTTGCCCGGGTGTGGTTTAAATAGCCCCAACAAAATAGTCCAGGTAAAGTAGTCCCTAGGATACCACACCCAAAATAGTAGACCGAATAACTTGGTTCCTAGGAACCAAGCTATGTGGATGCCTCCATGTTGGCTGACAACACAATAAGTAGTTCTCAAGCACATGTTTTTCAAGGTGTATGAGCCTGGCGCCATAGGCGCCATGACTGGCCTCAAGAGGGTTTTGGAAGAGGATGCCAGACTCTAGAGGCCCGAGTCCTGACTCCATCTGGCCAATGGGTTTGCCAGAGGGGGTTTTGGGCAAGGGTCGTGACACCATCGCTATTGGATCCAGTTCCTGGTGGTGGACCAGTGAGGGAGGATAACCTGGATGGGGGGGGTCCTCTGTGAGTGGAAGTGGGACACACACCGACTGGTGAGTGTTAGGGACAATTCTCTGTTTAGGCTGAATTTCCTAACCTAGTGAGTCCCCCAGCAGCTTTGCTGGATTTTTGGGGTTTATTTTTTTCTCCTGCCAAGAGTGAGACTCTTTTACCCTCACTCTTGGACATGACTTGAGAGTGTTTCTGTGACTTGCTATGTGCTTATGGGCTAGGGGGTATTTTTTCCCCATAGGCTATCATTGGTTTTTGAATGTGTGTTACACAGCACCCTCAGTGCAGTAACACAGGGGTGTCATAGAGACCCCCAAACATAGACTCCACACCCTGGGACTGACTACTGTCTCCCTGGGTCTGTAAAGTCACCATTGACTTTACTAGTCTTAACTTAGGAACTTAACCAGTACAAACCATCTTACTGTGGAAGTACTGGTAGGGGCAATTAGATTGCCCCTGGGTCTGTTGTCGAGGGGGTACTGTCCCGTCCCCCCTCGCCGAGTTCTGGCTGGTGGCAGTGGATACCACGGAAATATTCCACCGGAATATTTCCCAATGGGATTTCCCATTGTTTTTAATGCACCACTTTTTGGTGCAATGTTAAAGATACCGCCGGTTTATTTATTCAATATAAATTCACCGGTTGGGATTTTTTGCCAGAACTCGCCGCCAAAATGGCGTCTAGGTTCACTTCAGTAACCCTGAACCCGAATCGAGCCTTTGTTCCACTTTTGGCGGGCTTCTGCACAGAAGCCCTCCACAGTGGTGCCATTCTGTCTGGGTACCACAGGGGGTGTGGGAGGGGGTTTAGGCACCCTGGACTGAGTTGCCTTGCCAACTCATGTCGCACTCTGGTGTGATTGGCCCAAGTGGTGAGCCACCCCGCTCACCACTTAGCATGTTTGAGTGACAGCTAGGCTGTATGAATGGGGGTTTGCTGCATAAAAGCAGGGTTTTTGGGACTGGTTCTTCAGAAGTCGCCACAGGACCTAAGAAGCCGAAGAGGGAGAAGCCGAGCCGACCTGCCAAGACGACACCACCGGTGGAGCCCTGCGGAACGGACTCACCACTTTTTCCCGACGACAGAGGAGATCTCCCGCCGGAGAGTCTTCTTCCCTTAACTGGTGGGGACAACCAGTTGCTGCCTTCTTTTCGCTGTCCCGAAGCATCTCGTGGCCGCCTTGCCTGTGCCAAGCACCCCGGCAACCGGGATACCACTTTTTACCTCAACCGCGAAAGAGGGGTAAAATCCTTTGTGACCGGAAAACTCCACGGCTGGCCTCATCCCTGGTAGTGCAACGACCTTCAGCTTTCCTCCACGTCGAAATCACCTCTTCCTCTGGACGACGCCGCAACTTGCACCCACTACCAGGAACAACTACCACCGCTGGAGGATCCTTTCCACTTTCAAAGGTACTGTGTTCCGCCCGGCTTCCCTTGCCACCGATTGTACGGGGTAGATTTAGCCCTCGGCTCTCGAACCTGGGTAAGCCTGGGACACCCTAACTAAACTCTTTCTAAATGCAGTAAAACCTTTTCTACTCACCTGCAAAGACTTGTGACATTGTGTGATCTTGGGCATATTTTCGCCTGGCTCTCTCTAAATCGGGCCACGAACCAATTCTCCTTGTTCCACAATTGACTGCCTTTTCTAACCTTATGTAAAAAGTGTTTTACCTTGCTGCTTGCATTACTTCTGTTTTTTTCCCTCCCTTTTCTAATAACTTGTTGGAGTGCCATCTAACGTTAAGCGCTCACCTCTGTTTGGAAATAAGTGGTGTTAACTTAGACTTGTCCAACAAATGACTAGGGATGTACATATAAGTAATAGTGACTGTGTTTTGACTTACTTACCTTTTTCCTGTGCTAGTGTAATTTATGAGTGTGCCTTTAAAATAAATAAGTATATACTTTTACACCTAGCTCTGGTCAGTGTTTGCTTGTACTACTGTGTCTCTGTACCTATTGTGTATCCTCTATATACTGCCTAACTCTTCTTGAGGGAAGTCTGACTGCTCAGCCACAGCTACCACAGTGAATCTGTGTGGTACAGACTGCTACCAAGTGGGTTTACTGCCAACACCTGTAATCTTAAATCTTTTGCAGTGGTCCCAGAGGGAACTGCACAGGTTTCTGCTTAACAGTGAGACACAGTATTCCCCTTCTTCCAACACCTTTTCCCCATCCTACCATCTGGGATACTCAGAAACCCCCCCCCCCCCACCCTTTCCGACACGAACACTTTCGCACAACACGAAAGACAACTGACTAACAGAGCCGCTAACCTGACATGTCCCAACACAAGGGGTAGGCAAAGTCAGGCAAATGACCAGAATCACACACGCCCTTTCCCTACCCCACACGGATAAATGGTGGAGCACAAAAGCACCCGACTGGCAAGGCAGACCGTGCAACGAGACAGCTATCCCAGTACGGCAATTCAAGAGGAGGAGAAAGGCGGTGTGAGCCGAAGGGGTGACCCAGACCCCCAAAGCCTATGTGAAAGGAATCGTAAGACCGCGAACAATAGCCAGCAGGTGTTGCTGCAGATGTCAACGGTACACAAAGCCCTCCTACACTGATAATCGGGACAGGGAGAGACGCCTGCTACCGTGATGCCCTTGTGGCAAACGTGAACCCGACGGAGGGATGCATGCAGAACAGGGTGAAGCATGATGCCACAATGATCATTGTGTTGACAAGAGGGACCCCGGCATAGTGATGTCCACAGTGGATTGTCTAAAAGGACATTAAGACTTGTCAATTCAGCAGGTGAAAGTATTTTGAGGAAAGCTGTAGTGAACCCTACGGAGGGAAGCTAACATTCGGGAAGGGTCTGAACCCGGAAGAGGGGGATGCAGGTGTGAAAAGTCATCACCCAACGTTCAAGTGGAAAGGAACTTTCTAGTTGTTATTTTAAACGCGTCAGGTCCTTGGAGGCAAGAGACTTTTTGTAGAAAAGAAACAACCACCGAAGGTCCTGATAGCTGAGAACGGAACTGTCGTCTCGTGCTGGGCAAGCTCAAGAGTGTGCTGTGCTCACGAGTCCCACCTTGTCCCATGCTCAAAATGTGGGGGAGACCCTGGCTACCACATCCAGACTTATCATTTGTGAACACTTCTTTCTTCTTTCTTGTGAATACTATCCCACACTCTTTTTGTATTAAGTTGTAAGGATTGGCAATCGTTTTTTTTAGTATAGGCCCTTTTATTTGACAAGACGCCACTAAGACTGCCTATTTATTATTGGATTGTTGTAGCTTGCTCCCATCTTAGATTTAGGTTAAGATTAGGCATTTTCCCAACCTGCGTATACAGTTTAATAAACACCCTTGAACTGTGATCACTTGTGTCTGTCTTTACTGTTGCCACCATGAGTTCCTTACACCCCCATACCTTTACCCATATTTCCGAATTTTACTTTGTCACAGTCAAGATTTAACAGAGTCCCACGGACAACAGTAATGGAGCATAATTATCATTGTGGATTGGCTCCCCTTTAGTCTACTTATCTCATATGAATTCTATCCATTCCTCATTCAAAAAGGATCAATATAAACTTTCTCCCATATGGATAGCGGAGGTTCTCAACGAGTGAAATCGGCAGCTGAAAAAAAAGTGTGTGGCCCGTACCATTCACGGGTAACCCATTCACGATCTGCACAGTGAAGGAGGAAACGGTTCACTGGCTTCATGGCAGAGCCCGCCACCGTGGACCCACCATTTCATGGCCATTTATTTTCACTGGTCACGTGCCCTAAGTAAGGAATGCTGGCAACACCTAACACCAGCATTCATACAAAATGTTATAAGGTTAGATCACAATAACGAGTGAATTGACCATGGTCACGTTGCCTTCTGGTCGCCCCCATAAATACATTTGCTGCTAAATTGAAGTGGAACATATTTTTACCACCCAGCAATAATCTGCCTGGACCGTACTTAATGGAGAGGAAATGGTAAATTGCAATATACCTAGTAATTAAAAAAAAAAAACACTGTCCACTTTCCTCCCCTAACACCGCTCCTCTGTCATTCACACTTATGTTAAAGAAATACAAAGCCTGCAAGCGATGGTCAGTGAATGCTAGATCTTAGCTTGCATTATTTTGAATTGTTGCCATGAAAATACAGTGGTATTTTCCCTTCATAAATGAGACTCGAAAATTATGAGCATAAATGAGCATGCAAAGTGAATGTGACGTTAACAACTAGGATTGGCTGAGCAGCTAACATCCTGTTATGAGGCAACTTTAGCTCCATGTAAGCCTTACTACTACTTGAAAGACACACTATGCAACATCCTGTTGAGGATTACAGTGTGCCCTCCCTGGACTTGTGCCTTGGATATTTCAACCCTTACTTTACAGTTCACCCTGCCCAAAGCACCTCTTCATGGGAACTCTTTGTGCTCACTTTATTCAAGCCTTACCATCAAACTGTGCCCTCCAAGTGACTGTCAGAGATTTTCAAAGCAGTCTTCTGATAGTTAATGACTTAATTGAAGCAGTGAACGTGCTACTGGTGTAATTAAAATGCCCAAACCAGGTCTGCCTTCATCCACTCGATTTATAAGCACTCTAGTGTCCTTCACTGAAGTCCTGTTAAAAACAAGCATTGGCAAAGCCAACAGTTTTAGCATTTGCCAGGCAGTGCTATTAGATGGCCAGGTAATCGCACCATTCTGCACCTGCTACCATCAATGAGCAGTTAATACCACTACGGCTGTGCCTGGCAAGTACCCTTCCCATGCCTACACAAAAGCTCGAATAATTGGCATTGCCAATGCTTGTTAAGATGGCGTTTACTTGCAGTGTGAGTTTGTCAACTAGGACTTGAGGCTTGCATGCTCTTGGTGCTGCATTTTGAAGAGGAACCAGAGAGTCTGGCCAGGTGAATGACTTGGTGATGGGGTAAATATAAAGGGCAGAAGAGGTTGATCTCGGTTTTTTTTTCAGTTTAGATAGATCCAGATCATCTGGATGAAGTGTTGGGCAATTGACAAGTAGCTTGAGGTTGTGGTAGGTTTTTTACTGTGTTTACTTTTCTTTCATTGAACTTGTATGCTGGTCTTCATTTGCTTTATTTTAACTTCCCATTGCCCTGTACACCCATAGCTCACTGTACTTTGACACAGGAACGTTTTCTGGGGATGCCCCCTGAAGTGTGCTGATATTATTTCTACTGTAGCATAGGAACGCCAGGAGATCGATAGTGCCCCAATAGGTTGTCCACTGTAGGGCTCTGACGTCCTCTGCTCTAACACCCTGTTTTCTTTGTGCATCCTAGGTGTTTGTGGAATTTGCGAAGGAGCAGCAGGTCGAAGAGGACAATTTTGCCACTTTGAACAGCACACTCTGGTGGGAGAGGCGGCAAGAGGATCGAGTCATTTTCTGAAACCGAACTTGCTGGCTGTTTTACCGTCTTCATAAAGTGACTTTGCTAGATAAGGTCTGGATTTTTGGGGAGATCTTCCACGGCGTCTTTAGAAATATTTCAATTTCTTTGTTCATGAAAAATGAGCTGCTGAAAAACAGTAGTGATGTTGACGACATCCAACACAAAGCCCCTTTCACGGTACGTTCTTTTGCTACCACCACTGTGCCGCTAGTGAAACGATAAGATGAAAATGAAGAAAACCGTCTGTGAAGAAAAATACAAACCAGACAAGCAACTGAAGTATAATGTTGCTCTCACAGTCCTGGAATAGAAAGAAACGATTTCTGTCAGGGTTGTATGCATGCAGTTACTGGGACTGCATACCGTATACTATGGCAAATGCAAACGTATAGATGTAAGCAGCGGAAGGACAACTACTGTTGGCTTTTATTAGCAGCAATGTGTGTTTTGCCTTTCAAGTCTTGTTAATCTTTTCATGCCTTTTTTCAAAGGCATGTTACTGTAAATCGAGATTTTCTCAAAATACATGTTAATTTTCAAAGTGTAGCCGGAAGTACCCCCTATTGCAGCTGTGTCTGACTTTTTCATCCTACTGTAAAAGGGGAGAGATGTCAGCCCATCAGGATGAAGAATTAGAACAAGAAAGCCATTGCGAAGTAAGTCGACTTTGGAAGATGTGATGTATTTGGATGAGGTGCCACTTTGTCACTGGCATGTAGGGGCAAAGTAGGCAAGCGGCAGTGCATTTTCAACTCAAATCGCTTTCATGGATACTTCTAGTTATGTATAGAGACTGATTGGAGCGACTTTTCACAATTACTTATCACATTAGTTGGACAGGTTGACCGCACTCCCCAGAAGAAAGACAGAAGACATTTCTTGTTTCAAAGCACCGCCAAGATGAAGGTTGTTTGTCGTCATGGCCAATGAAAGCAATATTCATTATGCACTGAAAAGACGTCCTTTACTCAAACCCTTTCTTGGCTGCCTTGCATCTTGCACTTTTGTGTTGAGATGTGCTTACTCACACATCAATTTCCTTTTTTAATACACTACTGTGTTCTTACTGGGGTAAAGCATTTTTAAGCCTTTTAAGCTCTGCTGGTGTATAAAGATTGTATGATATTTGCAAAGGGCATTCAGGGCCCAATTCTGAGTGTGTGCTAAAAGTAGTCTCTCCTCCAGTTTCCAGCAGCACCTTTCTGAGGTGGGTGAAGTAATTGGAGGGGGGAATGTAGTGCTTTCCAGCAGCAAAAGTAGCTAAAATCTATTCTTGTGATAGAAACATGCGCGCCAGTGGCACAGCAAGCATATCATACAAGACTGCCACGAAAGTGTCGTTCAGCTTTCAGTGAACTAGGAAAGTGGTGCTGCAGTCTAGGAAACGGGCAGTAGAGTTTACCAGCACCTAACAGATGTCATACTTAAGCTCCCTTTTTGACCTGAAAAAACAGGGCTTTTGGAAGGAAAACTCTCCTCGCAGTACCTGCCCTGGCATTACTGATGGTTGCTAGGGCTGATGTCAAGCCTTAAATCAAGCAGATGCTAAAGTAGATACTTTCATGCCAGGCCGCCACATTTTCACTTTGACAGAATATGGTGCTCTTACGATAAGTGTGCTTGCTTCATTTTTACATGCACCTCAGAATCGGGCCCTTAGTAGCATTGTTCTGTACAGTAATTTTAAAAATATAACTAACGTGACACTGGTGGGCACTTCTTCAAGTTAAAGAAATTATACCAAATAAAATAGTGTCTCACTGAACTACTGCATAAAAAATACATATGTGGACAAAATTGTAGCAGAAATTCGGAACCTTTGCTCAGATTAAATAGTACAGTGACATTCTATTGTGCTCTGATGTTTAAAAGCAAGCTCAATTGCTTCATTTAAATCAGATCTGCGCCTTGTGGGCACTCTGGTTTTGTACATTAACATCCATACTAATACAAAGCAAGTGAGTACTAGATTAGTAACATTCTAAAATGTGTTCCCTTTTAGTGGCATTTGTTAATGCAGTGGCAAATTAGAAGTGGACACTATTTTGTTGTGCAAAATCGCTCTAAACTGGAGGTTTTGCTAATTAAGAGCACCACCAACATTGATATATGAAAATAAGTTGCTTTAGAGTATTTTGTGTACATGCACTTTACTTGCGCATTGAAGGGAATTTTTGTCTGTCACTTGCTGCTTGGTTTCTTGGTGTTTTTTTTATATTTAATGATGATTTTTCCAAAATAGGAAAACCTTAACACATGTTGAAAACAATTCACTCAGTAGAGATGGAATGCTCTCTGTATCACCTATACATGTAACAAATGTCTTTAAAATTATTCATTGTGTGCATTGAAATTTGGGGATATTTGTTCACGGGCCCTCTCAAATTCATCATACACAAACAGCCTGCTACAGGAACAGCTTGATGGTGAAGCAGATGAGCCAAGGCTCCCTTGTTGGGAGCAGTGACCTCAAAATAGAGCGCTGCTGATGTCACCAGGGCTGCTTATCACAGTGTGCAACAGGTTAGTACTTTTAAGAAAGAGTAACCATCTTTTATACTTAAAATCCTACGTAGCTGTCTAAGATTTGTTTTACAAAGAAAAATCTGTGCTTCCCAGTAAGGCACTGAAGTCCGAACCTAGTATCACAGGTTTTGCAGTTAATGTTTGTCACAAACTGTACACAGTAAATTGCATGTTCCACTGTGCAAATGAAACAATTATAAGTGGACGGAACAACAGTTGTTAGGAACCACTTAAATCCAGGATACAAAACTAAAACTTGTTCAGCAAATGAGGCCGCCTGCTCTCTGGATTGACAATAATAGCTTGTTTTTATAAAGAAAGGGGCTGAAATAATATGCTGTTCAGTGATCTTACTTTATTTTTTCTCGAAATACATGAATTCAATCTTTTGCTGCAAACCCCTCTTATTGCAAAAACGTTCCACTCGAAAGAAAAAGTAATGAAAGTGCAATTAATCAAATTTAGTGAGGGTCAGTGTTAGGTTAAGGCTAGTTTAGGTTCGGTATCAGAGTAAAGTATACGTCCACTTAAGGCTATGGATTTGTTTGAGGTTTAAGGTGCATTTTTAAAGTGGAATATTTTAAAAAATAGGAACAATATAAAACGCATCATTACAAATGAAGGGGAAGAGTTCTAATGAATATGAATACTGTTTTGCATGAAAACATTTGTAATAGTGTCTAAATCAAATGGCCATTGTAATGTAAAGTTTATCAACATCCTCACTGTTATTGACATTTTAGTGATTTTTAAAGAATTACAATCACATAGAACTATTGGAAAAATCCTAAGGACACACTTAATAACTACAGCAATCCCTGTGCACAGCCAGTGGTTTTGTAGTATGATTTTTGCTACTTTTCCCTAAAATTATCAATGCACCCTTGGAAGATGGTGGGTTATTGCATGGTACTCAAAGGCACATTTGTTGAATATGTTGACATAATGTACAGTTAGATTATGAATAACGGTTTACCAAACTGTTGCAGCATGTCACTAATAAGAGTGTGTGTATGTGTGTGTGTTGTATATGTCATACATCCTAACAGATACCCTTCTCTATTTCAACAAAAGATATTTTGAATATCAATTGACTGATTAAATTAATGCTCTAGGTATTTTAATCCCTTTAGTCCTGGACAAAAATATTGTCGACAAGTTTCATTATAAAAAATGTACTTATTGTCAACTTGTCTACAGCAACTAGGAATTTTAACTGTCTGCTCACGTGAATTAGTCTCTTCCTTTTCAGAAAACACAGTGGGTAAGTAGATCAGCATGGGATGGAATATTAGCCGCCCCCTCTTTAATTTGATAGATGTTGGGTTTTCCAGTAAGGCAACCAAGTCCTTCTATTTTATGCATAGTATCATTAATGGACCATCCCCAGCGTGCAATTGGGAGAATAATCAGCTTTCAAGTATAGTATGGATATGTGGCCTATTACTCTGCTTTCTGGAATATGATATTACATACTTATGAGGTTACCTCTCTCTGACATCTAGCCCCTGCTCATTGACAATAACTATCACATGGCTTTCTATCAGTGCCAAGTTATCATGATAACATTGGTCACTATATATTGCTTCCACCTCACCTCTAAAAAAGTAGATATTAATAAACTGTGATGACAATTGGATATATGTATTTCTAAGACCCAATTATGATGTGTTTTATTAGGTCAGGAGAAGAGGTGGGACTTAATTATCTCTGTTGTTTCCTGTCTGTCGAAACCACTTCATCAGTTTTGTTACAAGTCATAGGTTCCTCATAGACACACATTTTCAGTTCGGTTTCTTGCAGGCACATAGGGGCTCATTATGACTTTGCCGTTCCGGTAAAAATGCCAGAAAAAATGCTGGTCATACTGGCTCTGGCATTTTTACCGGACCGCACACTGCATGTTTTTGCCAGTAGTTCAGGCCCCTATGGGCAATACATTGCTGCAATCACCGGCACTGGTAATACCAGGTTCTCCCTGGTTCTACCAGTGCCGGTGGTTGCGGTAAACGCATTCCATGGAGTCCTATGGAATGGGAACTTACCGCTGTTGTCGGCACCCGTAATATCCCTGTAGCGGTAAGGTGGGTTTGCTGGTAACACACCGGAATTACCGGCGGGTTACCAGCAAACCCGTTAAGAGGCACATAGACTCATATACCATCTCCTTAAAACATTATTAAAATACAGTAAGCTAAAGCAGGGTTCAGAATTTCGGGAGCTATTTAGCGCCTGGTTATAGCCTAGGGGAGCCAGTTGGCTTTACCTACACAGCTATCAGGAGCTAATTTTGACTAGCCAGCCCAATTCGTGCAAGAAAAATACCCAGGTTACATTAACTCATTATGACTGGGATTGTGTAAAAGGGGCACATTTAGGAGAGATCTAAAACATAATGGGACAGATGGAATGGTCAAAGTGTTACAGTTTTCACCTCTTGTGGGAGGTACATTTGCTGCATGCTATACCATATGGCCTAATTCCCCAGAGCCTAGTGCCTGCTTACTGGGCACATTTCCGGACACCCAGAAATGATTTTTAACTTCTCACCATATCCTTATCAAGATTTCTGACTTAATGTACAACATAATTCTAACAAATAATTAAACTACAATGTGCAACTTCGTGTGTGCTATCTGTGGTTTCTATCTCATGCCCTTTCCACTCTCCTACAGCAACGGTTTCATTGTTCTCACACTCTACATAGATGATGGAAACTGTAAAGACCACTGGGGTTCTACAGTGGACATAACAATTGTCATTGTTTACCTCACTGTTCTTCTACCCATAACTCTAGAAAGTGGGAAAAGGCAGGACTTAGTCAAACGTTTTGGTCAACCTTGAAGTAAAAGGACATATAAGGAATAAATGCTCAGCAGTCTTTAATACCTTGCCCCAATGGCACACACATTTCGCCATTTATTTTCTCTGCCACTCACCCACAACCATTGTAAAAGGAAGCTCGTCTGTGTGTATTAGACACATCTCATTATGGGTCTGGCGGTAACCATGCCGGTGCTATCGGCGGGTTGCCGCCGGACCCATAAAAAATAACCGGCGTCTGACTTCCCGGTGCAACCGGGCTATTCCAAATCCGGCGGCCAGGAAGTTGGGCGCCTGCAATTTCGCTACTCACCAGTCCCATAGAGTCCTTTTGGACTCTATGGGAGTTGGTACATGAAAGCACTGGCACTGTTGTTAACGGTGCCGGTGCTTCGGTGACGGCTTTGCCTGCTGTGACCGATGTGCCCGGCAGGGTTAGACCTTTCGGGCACAGTGGCTCTGGCAGGCAAACCCGTAGTTTTCCGGACTGGCAAACTTAGAATGAGGCCCAGTGACTCTTCGCTAAATTACAATGAATTCAAACAGAGTTTGTGCTTGATGCCCTGGTCTAACGTTCTGTCATTGAAAGGCCAGTGGTTCTGAATGCAAAAGATTTCTAATGAATTCCTTCCTCTCACGGATTCCTCATCTATGATATATCTCCAGCCTTAGCTTATGCTGGACATTTCTTTTCGCCACCAGGTAGTGTAGCAAGACTTTACTGCACTTCAGCCCGGCAGAGGAACCCCAGCATTACAGGCCTGGGAGAAGCCAGGCTCTGCCACTCCTGTCGACTGGACCTGGCAAAAAAGCACTGCAGGCACTGTCTGATCCGGCTTTCCTCGCCACCCAGGCTTCCCTGGAAGGATTGGTGTTCCAAGCAGCAACAGTCGACCTCAAGATGACCTCTTTCCTCTACCTGCCCCCTTGTTTGTCTCAAGCAGCCATGCTGTGAGAGGAGTTAATGCATCTTGTGCCTTGGCCAAATTGTCTTTTGGCATCTAGACTGTGGTGTCCAGAATCTTCCAGTAGGTGATATAAGAGAGGGCTTCAACTCTCTGGTGCAGGATAGTAGCAAGGCAGCACACCTGAACCTGCTGTCAGGCCTTGACACAGCTAACTCAGTGGTGTGTGGCATGGCCACTCGAATGGTTATCAGAAGGCACTCCTGGATGAGGATATTAGAGTTTGCTTCAGACATTAAGGCACATTTTCTGGACAGTCCTTTCGATGGCCACAATCTCTTTGGAGCCAAAGCAGATGGCTCCCTTAAATGTTCTAATCATCTAAGGCCACAGCAAAGTTCTTAGGGCTGTCCGTCCAATAGCCATCAATTCCTATGGCAAGAAGAAAGGGAAAGGATTTTAGACCTTTTCCTTATTATGCCCACTGCGGCAGAGGTCAGACACCCTTGGACAATCAGCAACTACACCATCACCCCTTGTTAAGGAATAGGCTGTCGAACTCCGAGAAGGAAGATCGCTGCTCTAGGGATGTGGTGCCTGTGATGAAGACTTCAAACATTATACCTTAGTGTGGAGCTCCCTCTTTAGCAAGGAATGTCATTGCACCACATGTGACTCTTGGGCCTAGCAGGTTGTGCATCCCCCTTGTTCAATGCCCTCCAGACTGCCCTCTTTCTTTCCTTCTGGACGAGGTCCACTAGCTTCTGGCGAAGGGTGCCATAGAGCTGGTGCCCCATTCAGAACTAGGTAATGAATTTTCCAGTCCCGAAAGAAGACTGGGGCTTGCGTCTCATTCTGGATCTGGGGCTTTTAAATGTGTACTTGCGCAAAAAAAGGTTCAAGATGGTCTTTCTAGCCCAGATCTTTCAAACCCTCCATCTGCAGGACTGGTTGGTGTCCCTGGACCTTCAGGACACCTGCTTCCATTTGCTAATCCACGTGAAGCAATGGAACCTATCTGAGGTGCATGGTGGGACCATCCAACTACCAATTCAGGTACCTGCAATTCAGTCTTTTTTCAGTAGACACCAAACTACTGGTACTGATTGTGATATGCTTCAGGAGGGTGCGCATACATATTTTCCCCCAACCTGAACGACTGGCCCAAGCTTACTCCCCGATCGGGGGTCGGCACTTCTGTACAGTACATACCACCCACGGAAAAATCTGTGTTTCTCCCTGAATTTCAAGAAGTCCCATGTTTTACTGTTCCAGTCCCTACAATGTATAAGTGGTGTCTGGATACCTGCCTGGCAGGGCCTTCCCTCCCAATATTGAGTGGCAAACATTTTCCTGATGGTTCATGTCTTCCGATCTAAGTAGCTGGTTTTTGCCTAAGCCTTTCTGCATCTTCTTGGTCTCATGGCTTCCTGTATTCCTGGGTGCCTGGGGAAGATTGCACATGAGGTCCCTTCAGTGGCTACTCCATTGTCAGTGGTCGTAGTTTCAGAACAACAAGTCAGACCTTTTCGAATCTCAAGACTGCGTTTCATGAGACATTGTATGTGGTCCCTGAGAAACAACCTTCCGAGAGAGGTGATGCTCCGGCAACCTTGCCTTAACTGACACTGGTCACGGTTGTGTCTTTGAAGGACTGGGGCACTCACTTGTTAGACATTGGTCTGCAGCAGATATGATATGATATGGCATTTGTAATGCGCCTATACACAAGTGTTTCAAGGCGCGACGAGGCAGGGAGGGGGGAACAGAGGGAAGACAGACAACGATCCTACTAGGCCTGGTGTCATTCAGATTGCGCAAGTGCATGGGTGGAGGGAAGGGAAAGTGCAAGGGGAAAGTGAGGGGGAAAGTGCAGTATAGGGTAGTGGAACAACAGATAAATAATAGGGCCAAACTGGTGGAAAGTGCAAGGTAAGTGCAGACAAGTGATGGGAAAGGGGGGCTGTCGGGATACAGAGACAGTCCCGTAGTGCAGAGGTTGCCAGGGAGGCAGTGCAAGTGGAGAGTGGCCCAGTTGCAGGTAGGGTGCAGTTTCAGTCAAGAATTTAGCAGGGGAGAGGGGGGGAGAAGGCAGAAGCAAAGAGGAAGGTTTTGAGGTGCTTCCGGAACTGGAGATGGTTCTCCTCAAGTTTCAGGGAGGCAGGAAGGCTGTTCCAGAGGGAGGCCCCTGCCGCGGAGAGAGATATACCCCCAACTTTTTGCTTGGAGAAGCGGCTGACCCGGAGGGAGTTGGAGACGGATGAGCGAAGTGCTCGAGAAGGAAGATATTTAGGAAGAGAGAGTTGAAGGTATTTAGGCCCAGGCCCCAGAAGGCCTTGTGGACAATGCAGAGGGTTTTGAACTTAATCCTTGCAGCCACTAGGAGCCAGTGTAGAGATTTCAGTCCTGGAGAAATACGATCCCTGGGCTTGAGGCCAAGGACAAGTCTCGCAGTCCTTGCAGAGGGCGGAGAGTAGATAAGTTGCAGAGGGCAGAGAGTAGAGGCAGGCAGATTTAGATCGAGGCTGTTACAGTAGTCCAGCTTCGAGAGAACCAGGGCTCGGGAGACAGTGAGCTTCTGGGGGAAGGAGAGGAAAGGAAGAATACCTCTGAGGAGGTGCAGCTGGTAGTTGGACTGCTCAGAGACGTCAGATATGTGAGGAGAGAAGGAGAGTATGGAGTCGAAGATGACCCCGAGGTTTTTTGCCTTGCAGGTAGGATACCCCAAAACACATCCATTTTCTGTAGCTACGGGTGATCAGGCTGGCTCTGACTGTCACATGCCCTTGGTGCTGAGCAAATGTGCGCTAGTCCTAACGGATAACAGTGGCCATGTGCTACCTCAACAAACAGGTTGGTGTGGGGGTAATTACCTCTGTGCATAGCAGCAATTCAACTGTGGTTCGAGGGTCTGGAGAATGACTTGTCCATCTTGCTAGGATGGGGAACGTCCGAGCGAATGCCATGAGCAGACAGACTTCAGCCTCCCATGAGGGGAAGTTCTGGAGGAGATATTTTCTTTGTGGGGGATTCCTCAAGTAGACCTCTTTCCTTCCAGTGTGAACTGGAATTGCAAGTTATTCTGCTACACAGAATTTGCTTGGCAGGGACCTCTAGGTGGGGTGGGGAGGCGCATCAGTGGGATTTCAACCTCCTGTATGACTTTCTGCTGATCCCTCCCATCCTGCTATTTTTCAGGAGATTAGGATTGTTTGGGTCCATCTCAATGTTGAGCACTCTGGACAGGGTCTGGAGGGCATGGTTCCCAGTGCTTATGGGCATGTTGGAAGGTAGGGTCTGTCATCAGAAACCTCTTCGGCCTGAACCTTCATGCTTTGTAATTTTAATGGGTTATTTATAACGCACTTAATACCCAGAGGTTTCTAAGCGCGGACCTGGGGATAGAACTTGTGTTGCACCGTGTCGTCTTGATTCCAAAATGAGTGCGTTGCCCCTGAGCTATCCTCCCTTGCTGTTGAGAGGTTGAGTTACAAGGGGTGGTATTTGCCAGACAACGTCCTGGAAATGATCCTCTCAGCACAAAGATTGGCCAACAAATCCATTTATGCCTGCGGGTGGTATAAATCCTCTGCTTGGTAGGGGGGAAGAGGTCTGTCCCCTTTCATCTGTTCTACCTCAGAGGTTCTGGATTTCCTGCTCTCTTAGTCCAAGACTGTCCTACAGAGTGGGTCTCTGAATGAGTACCTAACTATCAACGCTGTCTTCAAAAGGACCCCTGAGCAGGGTTCTTTTTTCAGATAAAGCGAATTGCAGTAGTTAATCGTTGAAAGAATCGAAGAACCAACAAATTAAGGATGGTTATCAACCTCATTGTAAGGGGATGCTGTTCGACAGAGACTACGTTTGTAAAAAGAACATGTTAAAAGTTGGCTGATTTGGGCATTTAGCTCGAAATCGTGCTGCTAGTAAAAGCCCAGATGCTTTAACTGAGGGGCAAAACTCATGGGGATATTGAATAGGACGGACGGGTGGGGGGCACCGATTTGCAGGGTCTGTAATTGAGTTTTTGGGTTTTAAAAAGATAACCTGTTTTACTAAAATTGCTGTTGAGCATCCAGGAATCAACCTCCTCTAGGCAATTACCACGATTACCAAGATAAGATTTTGGGCAATTTACGTTGATGTAAATTTGGATATCGTTGGCAAAAGCATGGTAACTAAGATAATGTTTGATGAAGATTTCATAGAGTGGGTGTAACCTAGTTATTAAAAAGAGGTGACCAGAAAGTACAGAAACATTTCAAAGCATGTGCTAGTATGTAAGATGAATGCTGCCAAATGATCAAGCATTACCATAAGTGTCAGACCTCCTTTGTTATTGTTTCAAAATATTCTCCCAGACTGAAAATAAGTGTGTTTATGGCCCATGCCTGGGGGGGTGGGGGAGGGCAGGGGACAGACTGTAAGCTATACAGTAATGAGTTGGACTCAATGCAGTTTTGAAGTTATGAGTAATTACATGTTCTGAAATATTTGAAAGCTGTGTGAGACCAGCCACTGGTCAATAATTGTATGATGCTAATGGCTCCAATGTTATTTGTTTCAAATATGGCAGACTAATGGCAGATTTCAATTAAATTTGGACAAACATTTCAGAGATTTAACAAATAAAGAAATCATGTCCGTAATTGTATCTGGAAAGTTCTTGGCCAAAGTTGCTGGTAGGGAGTCTCCAATATAAATTGTGGGTTGGAGCATTTTGAGTAGGCTAAACCTCTGATTTTGACTTAGCTGTTCATAATGCAGAAAACGGTCAAGTTCCTCATGTATTGTATCTGAAATCCTGTTCCATAATGAATTAAAAATTACCTTCCAGTTATCTTTTCGATTAAAATTGTGGCTTTTGTCCGTTCAGTGTACTGGTAATGCTCAGGTGGTGTGTGATTTCCAACTGCAATTTTTCATGTTGTTGCCCAAGAGCTATTGCTTGAAGAACATGTCGCAGATTTTAATCCTAGGGCTTACTCAGCATTTCAATCTTCTCTGATCTATCAAAAGAGCCCCAATTAGTTGGGTAACAATAACACCCATTATTATTCAAGCACCTAAAGAAAATTCAGAACGTACCCTCTTGTGGAAATAGTGTTATTGTTAGAAACGTCTATTGTTGATTTATCAGCTGCTTCTTCTCACCTTTTTATAAGGTAGACTCACCCTTTGTTTTCTGCCTGGATCTTTGGCATGATTAACTATTATTTTACATTTTGTGGCACTATTAAAGTCCTTATCTTTGAGGTAGGCGAGTCCATGGATTTTACAGACACTGGGTGATGTACCTAGAGAATGTCTGCAAAAGAGAGGACTTCTAAGGCGCGCGAATACACATTGGGCACCTGTGGAATGCTTTTATTGTTTAGGAGGTGCTAAGTTCTATGGATGACCTGACACTTACGGGGATCAACTTGGTTTGTTAATCTGCTTTTGGAAGAGGTCCTTCTAGAGAATATTTTAGCTATGGAATCTCTATCTTTCTTTGGCAGTGCAGGGATTATATTTTGTTACCTAAGTGTAAGATAACTGCTGCACAGCTTGGGCTTCTCCCTGAATTTCAAGAAGTCCCAGCATCACGGCATCCCAATCGCTCAAAATTATAGGACGGATCTGACCATGAATTCAGACAGGGCCTTTCTTCCCGAGGATCAGATGGCAACCATCTTGCAGATAGTTTGCCTCTTCCAATCCCAAAATCTAGTTCCAGCCTTGTCCTTTCTAAGTCTTCTGGACCTCATTCCATCCTACATCTTCAGGGTGCCAAAGGCCCATATGTACATAATTGCACTGCAGTGGTTGCTTCACTGTCAGTGAATCCTTCCTTCTTTCCCTGGGCTACTTTACCAACAATTAGTGTTCCCCTCTGGACTATCTCTGGAATATCTCTTAATAGTTCAATTGCCTTGAACCTTCCATTTTCAAGTTACTGGGGCACCAAAATGTGTTTTCTTATCAAATGTTTCTTTTATAACTGACTCTTGTCTGTCTTTTGGACCTTCTTGGTCTGATTCATACTCCGTTAGATACTTTCCAGTATGATTGTCTATCAGGCTTCCTCTTTCTACTTGTATTGTGATTTCTCTTTCTTGACTGTATTCAGGTTTCTCATTCACTCTTAATATAACTTTATTCTCGTGACTGCGACTAGAAGGAGCAGTCCAGTAACAATTTCCATTCACCCTGTTTATCTCTTTGTTCTCGTGACTGAGTGAAGTAGGAGCAGTGCAGCCATTATTTTCATTCACTCTGCTTATATCTTTATTCTCATGTCTGGGACGAGTAAGAGCAGTCCAATAATGATTTGCGTTCACTCTTTTTATTTCTTTACTCTCGTGACTGTGATGAGTAGGAACATTCCAGTAATTATTTTTATTCACTCTAAATATGATTTTGCTCGTGTGACTGTGACGAGTAGGAGCAGTCTAATAATAACTTTCATTCACTCGTATTACATCTTTACTCTCGTGACTGGGATGAGTAGGAGCATTCCAGTAATAATTCACAATCCCTTCCACGGGTATCCTGTTATCCCTTTAGCCTTCTGTCTGCGAAGGTTAACGCCACCGGATCCTTCATGGGCTTAGGAATGCCTTCCTTTCCGCCGTTACTGTCATCTCAATCTATTTTTCTTTCCTGCCTTCCTCGCGATTGGCGGTTTTGTACTTATGGTTCACCACTCTTCCCAAACCCACTGCATGGGGATGGTCTCTGCGTTGTTGGTTGAACTCCTGGTCCCCCATAGAGTCCCCGTGGTCATGCCACCACTCAGTGCTTCTCTCTCTCTACTCTCTTCAGGACTCTGTGCATCCGTCCTCCTTCCTGCTGTGTCATTTGCTACCAAGCGTAGCAATGCTGACAGCCCACAGCTTTGCTGGACTGCAGAATGCTGCATGCCTCATCTCTGCTGCTTGCAGTTGCCATGTCTCTCACTTTGAACCTCCCAGGTTGTGTGACTGCTTCCCCAGACTCCTCCCCTTTCTGGCATGACGTAGCTGGAGGGCTTCCCCTGCATATGAAGCCATTCCTTCTTCTCTTTACTTGGTTCTCTCTGCCTCCATAGGGCTTTTTCTTGGTGCCAGTAGAATAGAATTTTAATAGGACATTTTATGTTTCAGGATGGCAGTAACAAATTTCAATTTGTTCTTCAGAGGTTTTGTCCTCAGGCAGACATACTGGTGTCACTTTGAAGGAACCTCTAGGGAGTTTCTTCTGAGAATGGGGGAGTTCTGTCCCCAAAGGGGGAGTCTCTCCCAGGGACATCATTTAGGGGTCGCAACTGTGACCACTGAGGTCTCCCTTGCAACCTCTGTGGTCTCCTTTGCAATCTCTGTAAAAAAAAATATATATTTTTTTGTTCTTTTTTTTCGTTTTTTGTAATGCAAGCTCCTGGAGTGGCTGGCTTTCTTGTTCAGGCCCTTTAAAAAAAAAAAAGACGAAAAATAAGAACAGAAGTGCCACAAGTCTAACACTTTCAGCACTGACCCTAAATAAGAAAGAATAGGAATACCAAATAATGTGTCTTTCTGGAATTCTATACAATAATTGCTAGACTCATTAAATGTTTATTTCAGGCACACTTCAGGGGGTGAGTCACTGATTTAGTCTGTTCTTAAACACCTCAACTCAGCCTTTCATCCTTCTGAGGTCGATAAATGAGTACCGACACAGGTTGGATGAAATCGGGTGTATATTTTTTCTATATAAAGCGCTTAAGCGTAAGTGCTACATAATAACACATCATCATTTGGTCATGGACGTCTGCTTGCATTCACAGTAATTTGATAATATGGGCCTGTACACACTGATCTTAACGCTACATATGGCGATCCATTATTGCATGAAATGTACATCACATTATAGTGATATCGTAACTATATTTTTCGTAGTGTACAATGCTATGTGATGTCACTTCCTGTTTAGTCAACGGGTGAAAGGTTGTGTTCCATCGCTTCCTGCGATATCACTTCGGGGTTGGGTCAAATGACATCACTTCCTGTCATGTCATCAGGGGGTCAAGGGTCGTGTGATGTCACTTTCGCTACCCCTGGCATTTTGGTGAAATGATGTCCCTGGTCTCTCCCGGTCAGGTCCCGCTTGCCTCTGCCCTTAAGGAGAGGGTATTGCAAAGCGGGCTCACCTCCCTGGCCTCACAGTTGCAAGGTTCCCCTTGGGGAGAAGGGACAACATTCTGAAATTTGTCACAGTACCTAGTGATTTCATTACAGAATATTCACAGCCCATATTTTTCAGTGTGCAATATTCATTGAAAAGAAATCCATTGGATTTATACAAATGAAAAATAAAATAGTATGTTTGGAAAAAGGGATATTGATTTTCTAGCGGTAGGGTGGTGATGGGAGTTAACGGATTTGCTGGCGGGTAGGTTCAGCGGAGATGAGTTTAAAAAAAATGATATAAAAATGGTGGTAAGAACACAAAGGGACTCTCCTGTTGTGGGCCCAACAAGACTGTTCTGAGACAGAGCCCCTACTGCACCCTTGGCCTCAACTTACTGTGGTCGGGGACGCTTCACTAAAAGGATGGGGTACTCACTTGGATGATCTGACAGTGAGCAGGCTATGGTTTATACCCAATACTGCTGAAACTTCGGGCCATCATCCCTGCCCTGGTAGGTTTTCCTCCTTCCATGCATGTCCTGATTTGATTGTAGCCATGCATTGCCTCATCAAGCCAAGGCAGTTTGTTTTTGCCACCTCTGTGCAAGGAAGTGATGCACGGATTCTGAGCTCTGGAGAATGGCGTGCCTGTCGAATGCTCAACTTGCCGGGACATGGAATGTAGTTCCAAAGAGTGAACTCTGCCAAGAATTTTGGGATGTGATCTTCACCATTTGGGGAACCCCCTGAGGTGGACTTCATCAGCAGAGGCAATAGGAAGTGCAATTTGTTATATTTCAGGGAATTTCCACCATGGGGAACTCTGGGACTCTCATTGATTGTGGAGTGTAACCTCACTGTCGTGTATGACTCCTATCCAATGCCTGTCATTTTGCTGGTTCTCGCGAGATTTCAGTGTCACGTATTAAATATACAGCTAAATAATGAGTTTACACATAATAATAATAGGAACCCCAAATTAGATACATATACAGTGTCACCTATACAAGAGCCTATATATATGAATAATAAAGGGATATTCATACAATACCTCTTACCTCTAATGATATGTCTCCACCAAATCATACTCATGCTGTGATGAATGACAGCTTACCTGTGGTTATGACAAATAACGGAGATTAAAAGTAATAACAGTTTGAAAATGGCTCTCCTAAATACACAATCCCAAATTAGACACGCGACCGAGGTCGCAGATATTATTCTATTAGAAGACCTAGACATGGCATGTATAACTGAAACCTGGTTAACCGAGACAACGAACCATGTTGCAGAGGTGACTACGCCAGCAGGCTATAAACTAAGAACAGATGGTACCGAAGGAAGAGGTGGGAGTATTGCGATTTATCCTCAGGGATGATTTTAAGGTCCATAGACTTGATTTAACAGCCCTAGATGGTTGTGAATATACACTTGTTAAATTAAGTGTTAATGCAAATATTACTATTAATTTACTATTATTATATTGGCCGCCTATTAAGACGCCTCTTTTTGAGGAACAACTGCTTACTCTTGTGGGAGATCTTGTAAAAGCTGATGCATTTGCCATCATTTTGGGTGATTTTAATCTATGGACCTTTGATGCTCAGATTAGTGACGCATCCTCACTTTTATCTACTCTAGAAGCCATAGGATTCACCCAAATTGTTAAATTACCTACTCATAAAGAGGGCAACATTCTTTTTTTTTTTTTGTAATCTCTTTATTAGTATGTCATTAAATTAAATCACAGAAGAATCAAATATAAAAAGGGATAGTGAACCAGAGAACACAAATCAAAATTATTCAATTAAAGAACATATCAATAAACAAACAGCATAATCAAATGATCCCTCCAACATACTAAGAAAATGTTCATTTTTGTAAACAATAAAAGAGCAAAATACAACAGTCAATGAAAACATTTAACATAGAACATACACACAAACACCAACAACACAGACACCAAACCAAATCCCCCAAAAAGTATAATAGTGAGACGAAAAAAAAAAGAACAAACATTATCTTTCCCCTCTTCTTTTCCCCTTCCATATCTCTTTTCCTTTCCTCTTCCTTTTCCCACTACACCATTTCTACCCACTCCTCATACAAATCCGCAGCCTATATAGTCAATCATACAAGGCATTGAATGGACCCCAAAACAGATTGTACACCTCTTCCTTGTCTTTCACTCTAAATGAGAACTTTTCAAAATTAGATAAGGTGCTGTGACGGTGTCTTTAAACGTGGTAGACTCACGTGTACCATAATACCTACTGAAGGTATAACCAGGAAGTCCTGTTTGTATGAACCGTGTATGGACTTTTCTCTAATGGCTCTGGCTCTCAAGAAGAGGAGTCTTGAAAAGGAAGACGCTGTTGGCTTCGGCCTGATATATATATATATATATAGATACAAAGTTGCGCCGTTGCGCGGTTTGACGAGGTTGTTCGTCAGTTTCAATACAGCGATCATTGTCGCTTACTTGGGCGGGAGAAACGCCGCGCTGAATCAAAGAAGACAGCCGTGTCCGGAAGGGAACAGCTGATCGCGGGTGTCGTTGAAGAAAGAAGCAGTAGGCGCCGTTGCGCCGGTAAACAAGTGAGATCAGGAAATCACATGGGAGAACCCCGACGATGTCTTGTTGCTAGTGTCAGATCCCTGAATGAGGGATAGTATTACAGACTTCACGGAACTGTAAGTAGGGGAGCCACTCTGCTTAATGGACATCCCTGTGGGACCGAATGCCTGATAAAGACTGCTATACGTCGCTGTGTAGATAAACAGCAACCTGAAGAATTTCTTTGAGAGTCTACCTATAAGGAGATGGAGAGTGTGAGATGTTGAATCCGGTATCCCTATAAGCAGGAGCTAAATTAAGAAGGGGAGTTTAAAGGAGTGTTTACAGCTTCATATGAAACGAAATACCACGTGTAAGAGAAGCTGCATGGACTCTGTGCCTGTGTGTTCTGAACAGGGACTATCAACATTAGCCTCTGCAAACAAATTACCAGAAGTGTTATAAAACATGTTTGTGCAAAGTGTAAAACAAACATAGAAGGTTACCCTGAGGAAAAGAGACTATATAAATTAAGCTGAGGAAGTCAAGAGAAAATAGTAGTACATCGAATAGAGAAGAGAAAGAGGGACATTTTTTTTTAACTATATTACTGAATGAGGGAAGTAACCTCAGACCACAAAGGATGGAGTTAATGTAGGTTAAAGAGACAGACAACTTACCTTGAGCCTGATGAGATGCCAATCCTGGTACCAAGTTTGGAAGATCCAGCACAAAAGACGTATCCTTTTCTTTAAAACTGCATAGGAAAGAAAGAAGGAAAATACTGTTAATACAAATATTTGGATTCTCGTTGAACTCCATACAAACTACTTGTTGACTCAGACTTTTATTTATACAATACTGAAGACAAGCTCTCACAGGTGCGCAAATCAACTAACCAATCTTCAACTGTAGGCTTCTTCCTAGTTTTCCAAACTCGAAGGATCAGTCTTATGGCCACCAATAAAGCCTTATTTATCCAACCACTATATTTCAAAGAACGCCTACACCTACCTCGATGTAGAAATAAGATAATGTTCCCACCCGATCTCTGTAAAGCTACATCCAAAATTAAATCAATTCTATCAATCACATCAGTCCAGAAAGTCCGAACTCTAGAGCAATCCCATAGAAGATCCATAAGGGTGCCAACATCATTTCCACATCCCCAACATAGATTATCAGTTTGTAACCCCAGTTTATACATTTTAACTGGTGTCCAGTACACCTTACCCACCACCTTCTGTCTAATCAGACACAAGTTCAAATCCGTACCCACATTGGCACTTACCCTAAGAATATCCTTCCATTCCCTGTCAGAGGTGTAGTCAGGATTGTCTAACAAGTGGGGCCCAAAGCTAATGTAGTTGTGCCCACTGCAGTGACATTAACATCTGTAAATGCCCACACATCACTGCTGAGTAGGCATTTGCAGATTTTGGGTGGGCCTTGCCCACTCAGGCCCTACCCTGCCTACGCCTCTGTTCCCAGTCCGTAAAATATATATTTAGATCATCCGACCACACCATTCTCAATTTATCCCACGCCGCAACATGTTTATCTTCCAATTGCATAAAGGTCATATATGTACGCACAGAATATTCCTGTCCTGTAAGCAATTGACACAGTGCGGGTTTGATTCCCAATGAATTGCCAATCATCCTTTTCCTAAAATAGATCAGGGAGCTCAGGTTTTCATATTTTTGTCTTTCTCTTTCATGCAACCCATATATCATCTATTGTCAAAACCCCCTTCCAAACCCAATTTTGCCAAATCAAACATCTATCGTTCAATTGTAAAACCTCATTGTGCCAAAGAGAAGCATCATCACTAAAAACCATACGACTGGCTATTCTCTCCAAAACATCACTTCAACTTTAATCTATTAACCGACATATTGCCCATGCTATAAAGGCTATTTAAACGATACGGATTGCAAACCCCTCTCTCCATGCGTAGCCATATAGCACCTGCAAAGTCATTATTCGTATAAAAATAAGTACCCTTCTTGAGCAGGAACGCCTTACAGTATTTATATAAGTCAGGATATCCAAAACCTCCTTCATCCACACTTTGCATCAGCATAAATCTAGGGATCCGCGGCTTCTTACCCAACCCCCACAAGAAACATTGAAAAATCTTTTCAATTTGCATAATCTGTTTTCTGTAAATCAATAACTGAATCGACTGGATTATATATAACACTTTTGGTAATAAAATCATCTTTATCGCATTTATCTTTGCCCATAATGATAAATGAAGTCTTTCCCATCGTCTTATTGGATATATAATTTTATCCACTAGTTTATCAATATTATATTGCATAATTTCCCTCAAATCACCAATGATTTGCACACCAAGATATTTAACATACTCAGGGGACCATTTGCATTTCCATACCTTCAAAATATCTTTACTACAGTCGTTAGACAACGGGAATATCTCAGTCTTATCCCAGTTTATTTTATGGCCCGAAATCTCACCCACTTCAAACATCCGTATCAGAACCAATCCACATTGTTCAGGATTAGACAACAGGACCAGCATATCATCTGCATAAGACACTACTTTTAACTTCCACAGCTCCAACACACAAACCTTTAATTTCTCCACATTGTCTAATAAAAGCCGCCAACATTCTTGACTGGGTTCTAACACAAACATTTTTAACTGTTAGTGTTGCTAGCCCTTGGAAAGATCACTATGTTATCTCTATTTTTTTTTTACAACTACCAGCTCGACGCAAAAAAGCTAATATTCATCCAAGGCTAATCTCAAGGGTTAGAAATCTCTGGAAAGTTACTCCGGCCTCTTTCTCTAAACTAGCTAGTCACATGCTGGTCAATCGGATATCCTCAGAGGAGACCGATGTTTTATTTGACCAGTTTCAGAATATCACTACTACAGTGATGTATATCGAAAGGCAGCCAGTTATAAAAGGGACATTCTCAAAGCAAAAATAGACAATTTTGAAAATAAAATAAAGAATGCGAAGTCGAACCAAAAAGAACTGTTTAGCATTCTGAAAGAATTGGAGGTCAAGAAAATTGTAGGCCCTACAGAATATAAGAGTGATTTATGGTGTGATATAATCCAGGATGGGTTTAATAATGAAATCAAGTCGTACCTTGCAACTATTGGGCAAGGTAGACAGATCTTGCCACAGTCTACTACTAAAAGAGTATATAATAAGTCACAAATTAACCACTCACCTGTCCTTCCTGAATTCAAGCTTATTGCAGTCTCAGAGGATGAACTGATAGCAATCATGAAAAGTTTGAAACCATCAATCTGTATTGGAGATATATGTCCAGCTAGTGTATTAAAATCATCTATTAGTTGCCTTGCAACAACTTTAACAGAGATAGTGAATTCCAAGTTTAGAACATCTATTATACCATCATGTCTAAAAGAAGTGTGGATTTCTCCTATTCTTAAAAAATACAAAGCTGATCTTGAGAAGGCAGCTATCTACCGCACTATCACGAAAGTTCCATTATTATTTAAAATCTTAGATAGGGTGGCCTATCTACAGCTGCAAACACTCATTAGCTCTCTCTTAATAATGACAAGACTGAGGTCCTATTCTTCCCTTCTAGCACACTTCCTCCTCCCTCTCCCCCTCCTTCTATTCATTTTCCCCCTTCTGATCTTCCTATTTCCACTCATGCCCGGAATCTAGGAATCTACTTTCTCTTCCCTTTCCTTTACTTATCATATTTCCCTTACTACACGCTCGTGTCGCTATCACCTCTTTAACATCCGTATAGTCCGTTCCTCTCTCACTTTCCATGCTACCAAACTCTTAATCTCTTCCCTCATCTTTTCTCGCCTTTTCTACTGTTCTTCTCTCTTTTACGGTCTCCCCTCTTCCCATCTTGCCCCCCTTAAATCCCTCTACCACTCTACCATGCGCACCATCTGTCTTCTCTCGCCTCATAATTCCATCTCCAATTCAATTTCCAACTTGGGCTGGCTTCCCTTCCACTCCCAACTTAAATTTCACTTCCTTTGTCTCGTCTTTAAATTTCTTAATGACCTTGCCCCTCCTTACCTCTCCTCTCTTCTCTCCTTCTATGCCCCCTCACGCTCCCTGCGCTCTGCTGATCTCTTTTTACTCTTTTTTCCTCCACCTCCTTGTGCCTCTTCTCGTTTCCGCTCCTTTCAGCTCCTTGTCCCCCTACATTGGAATTCCCTTCCTTTAACTATCCGCTCCATGTCCACCTATTGCTCCTTCCGTTCCTCCTTAAAATCACTCCTTCTTCACCCCCCTCCCTGACCCTCTCCCCTCCCTCCTCTTCTTTCTCCTCCCAACACCATCTTCCTGTTGCATTATCTTTCCCTGTCTCCCCTATGATCTCCACCCTCTCTACTATTCTCTTTACTCCCTTTTCCCTTTCCCTTTTCTCCTCCCCAGACCTCTCCTTTTCTCTTCCTTCTCAAATGCAAATTGTCCCACATGCTGTTTTTCTGGTTTGATTCATGTATATTATTATTGTTTCTATGTTCCATGTTTGATGTTTTCTTGTTATTAAACTGTAAAGCGCTTTGGAGTAAAGCACTATATAAACAATAAAATACAAATACAAACACACAATGAAAAACATAATGTGCTGAGTGCCCTCCAGTCTGGTTTCTGAGCCTCTCATGGGACAGAAACCGCTATGCATGATCTGATACAAGTCTTGCAAAGATTGTTGATGATGGCATCATTGCATTGATGATGCTTCTCGACTTGTCAGCAGCATTTGATCTTGTTGATCATAAATTGCTGCTCGAGAGGTTGAACGACCTGGTGAACTGCTCAGACTCTACTGTATCTTGGATGGCGTCTTATTTGGGCCCCTGAACAGCCAAAGTGTCTGTAGAATTCTTCCAGGTACCCCCAGAGTTATTCACATGTGGTGTGCTCCAGGGTGATTGCCTATCCCCCATATTATTTAATGTATATACAAGACCCCTTTTGACCTCCTTGATAGTGTAAGCGTTGGTTATACAAACTATGCCGACGATACCCAGGTGGTCTTGGAACTTTCTGGGGATTATGATGAGGATATACAGCCTGAATAAATGGAGTATACAATCAAATCAAAGGAATCGTTAACTGTAAATTCATTGACCTTAAATAAAAATAAGACTGAGCTACTGATTGTAGGAACAAATCAGATAATAACAAAATTGGAAGACAGTTATGTGCAATTCAACATATCAGAATGTACTATAAAAGTTAGCACATGGGTGAAGACCTTGTTTTTTTTATTATTTAGATTCAGGGTTCACGATGACAAAGCATGTATTACAAACTAAAGCTACATGTGCCTATACGACAAAGTTAATCAGACAAATTAAACCATACCCGTTTTCCAAAAACATAGCATCAGTAGCAAAAGCATTGGTAAACTCAAAACTCCATTATTGGAACAGCCTACTAATCGTGACATCGTAAGGCAAGATTAAAATTCTCCAAAGAGCACAGAATGGAGCTGTTAGAGCTGTCTGTGGATTGGCTAGGACTGAACATGTGTCACAGGCAAGAAAATACTTGAACTGGTTGCCAGTACATCACTGTGTCAATCATAAAGTACTTTCACTGACATACAACTGTATACATGGTAGTGCACCCATTTATCTACAACAGCGCCTGAAGACTTTAAATACATGCCTTCTTCGATCCACTTGCACTTGGAAATCTGATGATGCTCTGCTTCAATCTAAACAAATAGGGAGGCACCTGTTTTGACACCTGTGCCCCAAATCTTTCAAACTCCAAACACTTAGACCTAAAAAAATCTTTCTAATCTTTTCATTGTTAAAAAAGCTATACAAACATTTCTGTTTAACTCTAAGGACTAGGCACATCTTTCTATCTTGTCCAACATCTTAGACTTCAGCATCCCTTATCATTTTGCTTAGTTTGTCCTTTGTTATGTGGGCGCACTAAGGCCTATGGGGCGTGTTGCACATTATAAAATACAAATAATAATAATTGGAGTTCTAGTCCACCATGGTCTTGATAGCCCCGGACTGGGCCAAGAACATATCAACATTTCCTTCTGTCCTCCTTGGCACCTCCTGTCGAGGGTTAAACTGCTCTCCCAGTCAGAATGCCAGGTTCTCCACCCAACCCTCAGCAGCCTCAGACCACATGCTTGACTACTTAGAAGCTGTCGGGGTCCCTGTCATTGCCTCCTGGATGTGCTCCTTTATACCAGGAGGCATGCCACCAAGTCCATCTATGCCTGTAGGTGGTGATATGTTTTGGCTTGGTGCTAACACAGATGACTGTACCATTTCACCTGTCTAACCTCTTAATGTTCTGCTCACCTTGGCCCAGCAGGCCTTTTGGGTTGACACTCTGAAAGGGTACCTGGCTGCTCTTTTACTCTTTTAAGAGAAATCCCGCTGAACCCCAAGCAAGGGTTTTTCTTTTCCATCCACACCTTTTGTTTTGTATTTGAGCTTTAAACCTGATTTTGACACTTCTCATCGTGTTCTTTTTCTTTGTGGTTGCTCACACTTAAGGAGATGTTCCTGGTCTCTATGCTCTGTATATAAAACCTCTGTACTTTGCCTTTTGTAAGGAGAAGGTGAGACCAACCTTTCTTGCCCCTGGTTACATTGGATTTCTATCTCTCACAGAAGATTAATTTTCCTGTCTTTGACCTTCCACGCCATCTATCTAAGGTGTTTTTGAAGTTTCACCATCTGAACCACAGGTTTGCTCTCATCTAGGGCTGTACCGAATAGCATATTTAGTATTCGGCCGAATATGAAGCCGAATAGTTGCTTTATTTAATAAATCATGTTCCAAACTTCAAAAAACACACTTATTAAATAAACAAATAAAGCACCATTTGAAATGCATTCTATATTTTTATTTCTCTTCATTGTAATTAATGTAGCATCTTTATTTAAAGCATAAAAGCCAGAAATGAAGCAAATTTACCCAAAATGAAGGGACCAAATGTACCCGAGGATTGTTGCATATTCAGTGCTAGTTAAAGTAGGAGGCTTCACAAATGCAATAGGACTGCCTTTGTGAATCACATGCATTGCATTCTCTACCCAGTTGCAAAGTCGATGTGGTCGAGTTTCGAAACTTCTTTGCAGCTCACATAGAAATGTATAAAATGGTTCATATCGGCTCATGCAGGACACAAGTCAAGAGGACATCTGAAAAGCGTGCACTCCATCTCACAACTATTCACCCTACCCAAATAAATGCTGCTCACTTTTCACTTATTTTAGCCACTCCTTCTCACCTATAAACAAACATATGCAACTTATCATTCCTGATAAAATATCAGATAATGTTAAACTAAGCACTCAAGTCCTTAAAAAAAAGAATAGGGGGACTATGACGTACGCAATGGGAAGTGAGATGATAGGAACTGAAAGTATCTATGCACATTTCTTTCAGTTTGTCTTTTCCAACTGAAAAAAAAGTGCACATTGCATATAAACATTCGCCACAAGAAAAGATTTTCCTGTATTGCTGCAGGTTAAGTATAAAAGATGAGCACCTTTTATGTCTAAGAATCTGTAACAAACATGCCCTAAAGACCAGATTACAATATAAGATATTTTTCACCTGTGTGATAGCTATTTGTCTGGTCCAATTCTATTCAGTTTTGCAAACTGAAGTCTATATTTGCCTTTCTGAGTTCAAGTTGCATTGTATTGAAATGAGAATGTCAAAGTATTCGGCAAGAGCAGAATAGCCAGAAACTATTCGGCCGGAGCAGAATAGCTTTTTTTCAGCCGGAATTCGGCCGAATACTTACTCGAAGCCGAAGTTCGGTACACCCCTACTCTCATCTACTATGTTTCTCGGTCAAGGGACATTAGACATAATGACCAGCACTTTAATGACCAGCTCTGTTCAAGGCATCTGTCTGGTGGGTAAGTGTGCAGGCTTCTGTGTATATGCTCGCCAAATACTATTGCCTGGATTGCTTTTCAGGTCAGGATGTCGCTTTAGTTGTATGGTGCGCCAAAACTTCCTGTTGTAGATGGTGGTTTCTCACGCTCTCCACACGCCCCCCTCCATGTCCTCCCATAGACTTCTCGTGACTCTCCCAATCTGTTGCTCTTAGCAACTAGCTCATAAAACTCATGCTGTTCTGTGGTCTGTCAGATGTTCAGTGCTAGGGCAAGAGGCCAAACTCAAGTCACAGGGAGCTGCTATCTCCATGTAAACTTTCCCTGATGTCGCATTCAGTTTCATGGGTGCCGACGGGCAGCCGCACTGAGCCCTGTGGTGGCTAAATAAATTTTCAAAGGCAGTTGGCACTGCGCAAGCTTTTGCCAAGGTAGGAATCTGTGGACAGAACGAATAATACATCAGAAGGAGCACTACAGAGAGGTAATTTGTTCTTTAGTTGCTTCTTTGATGTTATTATTAGTCAATGGATTGCGTTTCTCCTGCAGATTCCTCATCAGATAGATATCCTCATCCAGCTCTGCTGCTGGGAAAAACTTTGGCACAGGGCGCAGTGGACCTCGACTCGGCCGTCGCTCGTTGTTCTGCCTTGCTCGATCGTCAGCTCCGGGCGTGACATCAGGTGTTGTATATACACTATGTCTACGGGCCGTACCCCAGTTCCTTTTTTCCGCATGCTCGACACGCTGCTCTTGAGAAATATAGTGCCCACTCATCGAGTCCTCGACTCTATTCAAAGAAATTCTGGTCATATTTTTATGTTTTTTACTTGACCGCAAGATATCCACCCCTTGGATTTCATGATCTAGAGCTGTACTGACTGCACCTCCAATATGTCGGTGACCGACCCACATGACAGCTGTGTGTGGTGCCTCCGCACGGGTCATGACACTGAGGAGTGTGCGTTATGTGCAAAAATCTATCCTAAAACCCTTCGAGAGCGGGCAGCCAAGCTTGCGATTGGCCGACCGCTGTCAAAATCACCTCTGTGATTGACCGTTTGGTCCTCAGAGACCCAAAACGGAGGAGCCTACCCCCGAGAGAGAGAAAAGACATCAGCATAAGACAAAGAAAATGTCTCACCAACGCATTCTTCTTCATTAACCTCCCATAAAAAGAAGTACCATCACTGACGCGACTGACCCCTCTGCGGAACAAAGTAAGTTGTCGGCATAGCCGACAACTCGTCAGGAAGGGGAGGAATTCAATTTGCGGATGCTGGCGATGTTTGAAAAGGTGGCTTTAGGTGCGGGTGCTCCCGCAACTGAGCAGACCCCAGTGTCTTCAGCGGCGCTCTGTGCTCCTGACCCCATGCAAACACTGATACCAACGCCATCTGCGTCAGGAGATCCTTCGGGCTTGGTGCCGAAAAAGACAGTTGAGCCCTCGAAGCCAGGACCTTCCTGTGAGCCTTAGGGCTCAGGCATTCTTGACAGGCCTTCGGCGCCCAAGTTCGACCAACGCCGAAAGCCACCCCTTCTACTTGGAAAGATAAGCCCTCCACGCAGACCGATCCTTTTTTCCCACTTTCCCAGCACGATTTCCTCGACTCCGTGGCACACATTTTCGGCGCTGACAGCGGGGACGATCAGGGAAACATCGACCCTATATATTAGGGGGCTGGTGTTGTTGATTATTTTGATGACTAGACAGACCTCCTTCCCTTGGCACAGGGCTGCATGATGCCAGTGGGCTGAATACATCCCCAGATGTTGAATTACAACGGACTCGGCCTAACACTCATGCCCATGCCAAACATAGGTCATTAGTGGACAGGGTGGTCGATACTCTGGGGCTGAATGCTTCTGCTCTTCCAGTTCAGGGTTATGGTTTAACTGATATTTTGGATGAGGGTCCCACTATGGAAAGACACATGCGACTGAATCTGGCTATAGCCGACCCAGTAGCCCTCCTTGTGGCAATGGCCCTGCTCTATTCCTCTGGTCAGCTCCACTGTGACCAGCAAATACAGGCTGGCAATTGAGGATCCGTCCTTTTTTGTCCTCTCATCCTTCCACAGAAGGACAAGTTATTCAGGCACCCACGATTTCCACCAGGGCAACTTCATCCACCTGGAATCTGCCGCCTGACAGGGAGGGCAAGAAGCTGTATTCTGTTGCGAAAAAGATTTTCACATCTGGCAGCATGGCCTTGAAGGCCACTAATGTGTGTCCTGGCTTTGCCAAGTATTCCTTTGGCCTCGGAAAGGTGGTGGAACACACAGCTCAATAGGGGGAGCTGCAAGATGGTTCAATACAGCTGGTGGATGATGGGAAGGTGGTGGCCTAGCAGTCACTGCAAATGGGCCTGGACGTGGTGGACTTCATTGGTCGGTCAATGGGATCGGCTGTGGTACTCGGGAGACAGGCCTACCTGCCCTCCTCAGTATTTCACCCAACATCCAGAATAGATTGCTGGACATGCCGTTTGTGGTAGAATTAATCTTCGGACCAAAGGCTGATGACTCTCTGGAGAAATTTGAGTCAAAACGTGCCGCAAAATCGCTGGGCCTAGCTGTGCTGCTGACCAAGCCTGCCTTTAGCTTTGCCTCTAGGGGCAAGGGCTACAGGTGTTAAGTTCCTTACAGCAGGAAGGTGAATCAACCGCAAGCCAGGCAGGGGCGGAAGCATTTCTCACACCCCAGAAATGTCTGGGGGTGTTTCAGGGGCCAGCAAGCAGGGGCAGAGCTGTTTTGCCCCCAAAGCTGGTTTGATTTTCCCCTCCCACAACTCATTGGTTGGTGGACGGCTGTCAGAGCATTGGCCCCAATGGCATGAGATTAACTCTGAGGCCTGGGCCCTGGAGTTTGTGTGGTTGATCTATTGTTTGCCCTTTTTAAGGAAACCTCCGGACAGACCCCCACCACCTCCATGCCAACCGGAACCAGGAGCTCCAGGAAGAACTGCAAGCCCTGTTGTTGAAGGGTGCCGTGGAAGATGTACCTCCTGAGCAGAGAGTCTCGGGCTGGTATTCCTGGTATTTCCTTGTACCCAAGAAGGGAGGAGGTCTCCATCCCATTTTAGACCTTAGTGCCTTGAACAAGTACCTAAGGAGGGAAAAATTAAAGATGGTGACGTTGAGAGCGATTCTTCATGCTCTCGAGTTGCAGGACTGGCTGGTGTCCATAGATCTTCAGGATGCTTACTTCCATGTGCCGATACATCACAAGCATAGGAGGTTTCTGAGGTTCCTCATAGGGGACAAGCACTAACAGTTTAAGGTGCTTCCCTTTGGGTTGACCACCGCTCCAAGTGTCTTCAGCAAGCTCCTGGTGGTAGTCGCAGCTCACCTCAGGAGATCCGGTGTCCACGTATTCCCATGCTTGGACGATTGGCTGATCCGAGTGAAGTCGGCAGAGCGGGTTTTGTCTCACCTGGAGGACACTGGCTCACTGCTCCACAGGCTGAGCTTCTCCCTGAATGTGCAGAAGTCCCACTTGATACCAGTCCAGAAGCTCCAGTTCATCGGGCAGTCCTAGACACTCTGGTAGGGAAGGCCTTCCCACCCGAAGAGAGAGTAATCAGCATTGCGCAGATGGTGAATCAACTCCGGAACCACGCCGCCTTACCATGAGCTTCCTTCCTCTGCCTCTTAGGCCTCATGGCCTCCTGTATTTTCCTAGTGCCAGAGTCCAGGCTGCAAAGGAGATCTCTACAATGGCTCCTGCGAGGCCAGTGGTCCCATTACCTTCGGAACTCTCGAGGATTCCTCAAGGTGTCCAGGTCAGTGGTCAACGACCTTTGTTGGTGGGCCGACAACAGCATTTTCTGGCGGAGGAACCTTGTGGCCTCTGTGGCCTCAGGTCCCGGTGGTCACGGATGCGTCCTTGAAGGGTTGGGTTGCTCACTGTGAGGACTTGCAGGTGCGCAGCCTTTGGTCAGCAATGGAAGCCAGGTGGCACATCAACAGGCTGAAGTTGCTAGCTATCAGGCTGGCCTTGAAGGCCTTCGTCCCGTCTCTAAAGGGGAAGCATTTCCTGATCTTGATAGACAATATGGTGGCCATGCACTACCTGAACAAGCAAGGTAGCGTGCGCTCCCTCCACCCCTGCAGAGAGAGGCAATGCAGCTGTGGTTCTGGCTGTTGGAGAACCAAATCTCGGTCTCAGCAGTTCACTGATGGGGACAGAGAACAGATTGGCGGAGGCTCTGATCTGGCAAAGCACGGTCTAACACTAGAGGGAAGTGTGCCATGAAGTCCTAGAGGAGCTCTTCTCTTTCTGGGGTACCCCAACCGTGGATCGGTTTGCCACGGAGTTCAACAGGAAGTGCAGGCAGATTTGCGCAAGGGAATTCCCAGTGAATGGTGTGCTAGGGGACATGTTTCTGGTGGATTGGACTTTCCCTCTCCCCTCTGCCAGCCTTCCCTACAATTCCCTTCATCCCTTGGGTTCTCAGGAGGTTGAAGAGGTTTTCGAGCAACCCTGATCTTGATTGCCCCAGATTAGACGAGGAGGATATGGTACTCGGACCTTCTGGAGCTAACCGTCTGCTCACCTCTTCCATTGCCTCGCCGTCCAGATCTCCTAAGTCAGTCGGAAGGTCGGGTGCTCCACCCGACCCCGGAATCCCTAAACCTACATGTGTGGCTCTTGAGAGGATGAGATATGACTGGGACCTCTCTGAGGAGGTGCTCGAGGTGTTGCTGGTTGCACGCAGACCATCTACCAGATCTCTGTGCGCGTGCAGGTGGAGAAGATTTGAGGCGTGGTGCAGTGACCACGAGATTGACCCCATCTCTTGCCCAACCACTACAGTGATGGAGTTCCTTCAGTCACTTGCCTCTGCAGGCCTTCAGGTCACACAGTCAAAGGATATTTTGCGGCTTTGTCTGTGTTCAAACGGTCTCCGGATCAAGGTTCTCCTTTTTTACGATCCTGGTTATGGCCCAGTTCTTGAAGGGCCTTGTGAATAAGTTTCTGCTGGTTCCTTTTGTTTTCCCAGATTGGAATTTAAATCTGGTTCTTACTTTTCTGATGGCGGCTCCCTTTGAGGCCATGCGCTCTTGCTCTTTGTGGCTGCTTACGCTGAAGACAGCCTTCTTAATTGCCTTTACTTCCATCAGGCGGGTCAGCAAATTGCAGGCCCTTTTCTGTAAGCAACCTTTTTTGCGGTTCGTACGCAAGAAGGTCTCACTTAAGGTAAAACCGGGGTTCCTTCCAAAGGTGGTTTGAGTTTCACCTTTCGCAGGCTAAAGACCTGCTTGTATTTTACCCACCTCCACAACCCTCTAAGGAAGAGGAGCGCTTCCGTCAATTGGATCCCATAGGGCCATAAGTTTTTATGTGGCAAGGACGGCAGAATATCGAAAGACGAATCAGTTATTTGTAGCCTACTCCTTAGCCAGAAAAGTCCTAGCTGTGACCAAGCAGACACTTTCCCGAGGGATAATTTTATGCATTGCAGAATGTTACCAATCTGCTGGCAAGGAACTGCCTCCCGGCATCAGTGTGTGTTAGGCAGAAACCTGTGCAGTTCCCTCTGGGACCACTGCAAAAGATTTAGGACTACAGGTGTTTGGCAGTAAACCCACTTGGTAGCAGTCTGTACCACACAGATTCACTTGGTAGCTGTGGCTGAGCAGTCAGACTTCCCTCAAGAAGAGTTAGGCAGTATACAGAGTATTCACAATAGGTCAAGAGAACACAATAGAACAAGTAAACACTGACCAGGGCTTGGTGTAAAAGAGATATAATTATTTATTTAAAACCACATCTAGGAAAACACACAGGCACTAATAGTAAGCAATTCAAAAACACGGTCACTAAAAGATATACACTCCCTTAAAAGAATATTAGACAAGTCTAAAGTAAAAGCCCCACTTATTTTCAGACAGCGGTGAGCGCTTAACGTAGATGGCACTCTAATAATTTGTTTTTAAAAGGGAGAGACAAGCAGAGAATAAATTGAAACAGATCCCAACACTTTTCCATGAACACAACAAGAGAGGAAGGCAAAGTAACACCGTGAATTCAGAGTCAGTAGGCCGGATCCGCTTTCAGAGGATCAAAAAACGAAATGTGTCCAAGGTCACACGGTTGTAGTGCACAAAAGTCTTGTAACGGTTCAAAAAGATGGTGGACCAAAGAAAGAGACCTGTTAGAGGGTCAAGGCGGCCAGCCCAGTCCAGAAGGTTAAGGGGTTATTATTACCTTGTAGCAATCTTTAGAAAGGGAGGCCTGGCGGACACGGTACCTTAAAGTGGTGAGAACACTCCAGCGGGGGCAGTTGTTCCTGGCAGCGGATGCAAGTCGGTGCTTCGTCCGGAGGAAGAGAGGATCTCTTCAGGGAGGAAGACAGGAGTCTGTTGCACTGCCAGGGAAGAAACCAGCCGCGGAGTTTCTCAGGTACAAGGGGCGGTCCGTTGATTCGCGGTGCAGTGGTAAGTGGCTATCCGGCTGCCGGGGTGCTTGGCACGGGCAGTTCGACCACAAACCGGTCTGGGGTGCGAAGAGAAGAAGGTAAACTGGTTGTGCCCACCAATCAGGGGAAGAAGCCTCTCCAGCCGGGAGATCTTCTCTGTCGGGAAGTGGTGAGTCGGTTCTGCAGGGCTCCACCGGTGGTGTTGTCGTGGTAGGTCGGCTCAGCTTCTCCCTCGTCGTATTCTCATGTCCTTTGGCGACTTGTGAAGTTCCAGTCCCCAAAGCCCTGCATTTATGCAGCACACCCCCATTCACTCAGCCTAGCTGTCAATCAAACAAGCTAAGTGGTGAGCCGGCTGGCTCACCACTTGGGCCAATCACACAAGAGTGGGACTTGAGTTACCAAGGTAACTCAGTCCAGGGTGCCTAAACCCCCTCCCACACCCACTGTGGTACCCAGACAGAGTGGCACCACTTTTGGAGGCTTTTGTGGAGAAGCCCGCCAAAAAGTGGAACAAAGGGCTTGACTTGGGTTGGAGTCACAGAAGAGAACACAAACGCCATTTTAGAATCGAGTCCTGGGAAAAAATACCAACCGGCGAATTAATATTAAATAAATAAACCGGCGGTATGTTTGAGGCTATGAGAATTAAATAATTAAAGTTGGTAGCCTCGAACAATGGGAAAATCCCATAGGGAAATATTCGCGGTCGAATATAAAAAGTAGTTTCCACTGCCACCAGCCAAAACTCGATCGGGGGGACGGAGACGTGCCCCCTCGACTAACAGACCCCGGGGCAATTGAATTACCCCGACCGGTACGTCCACAATATGATGGTTTGTACTGGTTTCTGTTAATAATTTTGGACTAGTAAAGCCAATGGTGACTTTACATGCCCTGGGAGACAGTAGTCCGTCCCAGGGTATGGAGTCTATGGTGGGGTGTCACTATGACACCCCTGTGTTACTGCACGGAGGGTGCTATGTAACACACATAGTAAAAACACATGAGACCCTATGGAGTAAAGGACCCCATAGCCCATAAAACACATTAACAGTCAAAGGAACACCATAAATCATGTCCAAGAGTGGGAGAAAAAGAGTCTCACTCTTGGCAGGAGAAAAAAACAAACTCCAGAAATCCAGCAAAGCTGCTGGGGGACTCGCTAGGTTAGGAAATTCAGCCTCAAGAGAGAATTCTCCCTAACAGAGTGCACTCGACCAGAGGGTTCTCCGCATCTACAGCCTTGCAAAGGGGGGTTCCAATCAGGGACATTTGCTGTGCTGGGACTTGGTCCTCACTCCATACTTTGATAAGGCACTATAGCCTGGACGTCGCCCGTGGGGCTGATGCATGCTTTGGTAGAGTGGTGTTACAAAACCTTTTACTGTGAGCTTTCGGCCCGCCTCCATTGTTCCACTGCTTTGGGAGTCTGATGAGGAATCTGTGGGAGAAAGGCAATCCATTGAAGGAGAAATTACTCACTGTAATGTTCTTTTCTATGGATTCTCAGATTATGGATTATGAAAAGCTCTCCGTTAAGCACTTGTACTGTTGTATACTTCTGTAAAGTGCACTGTTGTGTAACTGTATTGTATACCTCTGTAAAGCGCTCCGTTGCTTCTCAATTCCATGTCCGCAATCGATAAATGCCATGATAACAATTAAAGAGACATTTGCATTGAGTAATGATCTAGGAATACAGACTTCGATTCAAGAAGGTCTTTGCTGTAGGCATAATACAGTGATCTGCTTACAGAGGGAACATCCCTTGCCTCTTTCAGGCAAGCTTTGCCACAATAAATTCAGATGTGTAACATTGTCTATTTGCCCTACGAGGATCTTTGCTGAAAGCTTCACACAAATGCTGTTCTTGTAGTTGGAGATTGGCATTACCACTGTACGGACCAATGCAGAATATTTTCTGCAAGAGTAGCAAGATTGCTAGAAAACACTAATTGGATATAGAAAACTCTTCGATATGCTTTTAATGTGAGGTACTAAGGATGGTCAGCATTAACAATTACTGGGGTTGTGTATCTTCTGACTGAAGGGTCTCCTAGATTCGTTTGTTTTCCACAGGATGTTTCTGATTTTAGTAAAAATGCAGGAGTATTATGTTGCATTGCACATGTTCCAGAAAATAGATGTAGTTTTAGAAACATGCTAAACCAAAATAAAAATGTTCTGTGAAAACAAAAGCACTGCATGCACTCGAGATCAGTCTGTGTTGCAGTTCAAATAGGAACAGGGAATGCAAACAAGTATGTTATAGGCAACCAAAGTATGGGAGGGTGTGCCTGTGTTGCTGTTGACTGGAAAAGCCTTAGAGGAGATTTTTTTTATGACCACAACACTTAGCTTGACAGTTAGGTCCTATGACATACATTCACAGGAATAAAGTACAATGGCATTTTTCCGATGTCAGTTTCATATAGATGTGATTTATCTTCATGGTATTTCGCCCAAGCTTGTGCAAAAGCCAGTTCACATCTCTTATCTAAAAATGCAAAAATCTCTCTACGGGTCGCAAAGGGAGATATTTAAAGGAGGGATCCAATGGCAGTAGCGAGCTAGCTAACATCCTTTATTATCACTAGTAGAAGCACACTTCAGACGGTTGAACAATTACAGACGTCTCTTTTTACATGTTGTAGCCAGAAGTGCAAGTGCCCACCAGCTTTCCAGAACATGTTACTGGTGTTTTTGAATAACTATAGGGATTCAAAAACAATACAAATCTAATTGTATACAGGGAGAGAAGGGCAGGCTGTATTTTTAATGCATTTGTCAGTAATATGATTTCAAATGTACATTGTGAAAACCAAAATATATGCGCTGGTTTTGTTAACTTTTAAATATATAAATATATGAATATGTGTGTTTATTTTAATGGAAAAAATGATGTAGTCTTAATTGCTGGATGCATCAGTTGTTTGTTTCTTTCCTTGTATTTGAAGTTCTTTTTGTTCCAGTTGTGATTTAGTTAAATGTGTGTGTATGTGTGTGTATGTATATATATATATATATATGTACAGTATCTCAGATTTTGCAAATCTTTACTGTTGCCACTCTTGTCTTGCTGTAATATGAAACACCCTATAATAATTTGTCCAAAGTGAAAATTCAATAAAAACAGATTGCCTTGCCTTGTTATGCTAGTATGTGTTTATTTTTTGTATTGTTTGCTTTAAATAGTTCACTGCGATCCATGCAACTATCTGAAATCAGTTTAATTGTTAAATACTTGTATGTCCTGTCCGCTTTCCTCCATATACCTGGGAGGCCTTCCCAAGAGAATGAGACCGGAGCCTTTTGAACAGGTATAAAATGTGCTGCACAACTGGCCGTGGCTAGATTAGCTGCCCAGACCCCTGTCGGTCCTTTTACCTCCCTTTGTGGAGCTGTACACCTTCCCTCAGCCTTTCCCTCTTTTTTTCACTTTTCCTCACCACCTACTCACACCGTCATTCTTTTTATGTTTGCCTCTACTGATTTCTTGCCATATTATTCCTGCAGCAGACATTCGGAAGTTTTGCAACTCTAATGCTGTCTGCCTAGAATGCTTGGCACCCGAGAATTTGTGAGTTGACTGCGCTTCCTGTAACGTGTTCCTCCGGTGGGCCTTATGCAGACTTCATCATTGAGAGGAGATCTTTAGCAGGTTTTTGCCCAACCGCATTACAGACTTTATCTAGACTCTGGACGCATCTAGATCAGTTGATTCCTCAGGTAGGTAACCTTACTAAAGGATTCACTCCTCCCACAGATTCCTCAAATTACATGTATTCTCCCTAGCACCAGCTAACTTGGAAAACATTTTCCCCACCATTGTGGCACAGTGTCAGCTCTTCCTGGTGCTGCTGTTCAGCCAGATGCTGAACATGACATCAGGGCCAGAATATATGGAGTCACTGTGCCCAATGTGCTCTGTTTGTTTTGAAAGCACCCAGTATGCTTTGGTAATGCAACATAGATGTGCTACTTTACCTGTGTCATGCCAAACCTTCTGAAGGCCTTGGGCCTCAAGCCCTGATTGGATTGTGGGATGCCAATGTCTGAGTAGGACCCACACAGGATGCTTGGGGAGGACCATAAAATGGAAGATTATGGTTTTTGACAGTCGATGCACTCTAAGGCCCTCAGGGAGTGTGCCACAAAGGTCTTCACCTACTACCACAATGGTTGTAAGAGGACATCATCCAGGTCTCTAAGTGCAGAGTTCAGAAAGGGTATACAAAGGATTGTAGGTGCACTCCTGATTTTACTAACAAAATTATTTTGATAGAATTAAATGTGGTGATCATCAATTTAAAGGTGCGGGGGAGGAAAAATGGTCCTGGCACAGAACCACCAATACAAATATGAAGAGAGAAAAGAGGATCCAAAATAGGAACCCTCCCGTCCCCTGCACACTATCAAATCCCCTCCAAAGACGGTTAAAAATGTAATTCTAGAAGTATCAAATTATGTCATGGAAAATCTATTCAAGAAAACCAGATTATTTTGTTGTTTTGATTAAGAGACACAAAGATTTAATCAGTGGACGATATTATCAACCAAGATATGCATATAAATCCAAAACAAGTGGCTGACGCATTTCAATATTATACTCTCTTCTTCTGGAGCCAGAAATGAACTGTGGACAGATAACATACATGGAAACACTGTAAGTATATCTAGCTTCTTAAGGACATTTGCAGAATAAGTGAAACACAAATTGATGTTGAACTTAGACATTATTACATGATGTCCACACTTGTTACCTTAGACCCTCCTACTGTTTGGTTACGAAGATATCTTCATAAACTAACCACTTCACAATAAGATGTAAATTCCCTCACAGTATATACAACAATCCATTTCCAAAAATTTCCAGAAGTAACATCACCTTCCCTGACATCACCTCCCCTACCGCTGTGTAGCTCTCAAGAAATATCTCTTGTTCTGAGCAAAATGTAAAATAAAGGATCTATACATTGGATGTACCTTGAATCTATCCAGTGCTGATTCTTCTGACAAGGAAAATCTCTGTCTTGAAAAAATGGCAAGTCCACCTTGGAGCTCAAAACCCTGTAAGTGATAAAGAGGGGAGTCTACATTAAACTATGCAACGCTTATTGTGTTAGTAAGAAAATTGAATATGGGTTGCTTAGGGGACACGTAGTATAAATACCAATCTCACTGATGGTCCGGTGTTCCGGATCTCACGTATGTTTACGGATTTCCAGTCTTCATGTACTGGCTTTTCAAGTGTCTTCACCCTGGAAAGTTGTTTGAACACAGCATCTCTGTAGGTAACTATGCACGTGTGCTGTAAAACAGCCTGAAATTACTAATGGTTATGTAAACTCTCTCTTCTATGTGCCCCTACGTGAGTTATATATAGTCAAGTAAGTGCGTCAAACTCACCACAAATTTGTGATTAGTCAACGTCCGATGTCATCCGCAGACAGACTGGCATGTGGGAATGAGAGATAAGATGCTCCGTAGCCAACAGCCGAGAATCAGCTTTACGTGTGCACTTGAAGCTGAAAGATAAAGGCAAACAAAGTTGCTGGTTTCCAGTTGTGATAATATCATGTACCTGATACTGTCGGGACCATTGAAGTCTGCGTTTGTGTTACCTGCACTATTTCGGATACTTTATTTCCGTGTAGTGCTTGCAGCTTGAGGCGTCGATTGCCAAGGGAATGGTTCAGGACGCTGTGAAATCGGCACGTGCCCCTCTCGTTCTCATGGGTTCACAAAGCCACTACCGCGCCTGCTGAACACCAGGTTAGTTATTAACGAGACAGCAAATAACACTGTGTGTACATCGCGTGCTCCTTTCCTTATTGAAGTAGAAACTATGGCATCATTCGATATCAAAGACGGACTAATTCCTTGGATCAATGGCTCAGAAGTTCAGAAAGGACAAGAAGAAAAATAATTGGAAGAAGTTTCTCTCTCTGTGACTCTATTCTTCCTCTAGGAAGTTGACTCATCAATCCCAGTATAGGGATACCTCCTAGGATTCCACGCCTATTTTGCAGGTACTGTTTCCCATACAATCCTCTACACCCGAGGAGTTTGAGAATTTCAGTTAGAAAATTTCAGTTATCAGATGATTGATATACTTGCCAAGATGTTGGTGGCTTTGGCCCTGGCAGTTCTTTGCACTGCAACCGCATGCCTCCTGGCTAGGTTCTGGCTCTGTTGGTGAACACAGCTCTGTTTCTGTGCCTTGCGGCTCCACCCTCAGGAATAAACCCTGGGCGCTAGGCCCCTTCACCTCAGCACCCCTCAGGAGTATGCACAGTATGACATAACCGACATCTTGACTGATGGCACTCCGTGGCAGGGCCGTGTCAACATTCAACTCAGCAGTGGCTGCCACGATATTGGCTGTTGGGAAGAAGCAGGCTTTGTTTGATCTCTGTGTTGGATGAGGAACTTGCCAAAAAAAGCGTCACCCAGCACTCTCAGATCCGGGCTTCCTTTTCACACATCCATCTCCAGTTAGCATTGTGTTGCCGGCCGCTATGGCAGATAAGTCTATGACTTTTCCCTTTTTATACCCAAGCCAGGAAAGCAATAGTTGCATGCCATGGGCTATAATATATGTGCTTCAATGGATTGCTTTCTCCTACAGATTCCTCATCAGATAGATATCCATTTCAGCATCACATGCTCGGTAAACCTTTTGACAGGGGGCATATTGCTCCTCGACATGGCCATTGATCCCTCTTTCCTCAACGTGCAGTTTGTTGACTCCAGGCATGATGACAGTCGCCGTACATATACTAGGTCACTATGCCCCCTACCTCATTTTCTTTTTTCCACACGCTCAGCACGCTGCTCGATGGGAACAACTCTCACAGAGAAACAATTTGATTAACTGAAGTTGATTTTTAGTGTGTAAAATTCAACATACTTTGCTGCTATGTCTACTCCCAAGGCGTTAGGGTTCAAAAGATGTAGATCCTATAATGCAAACATTTTGATAATCGACCTCCACAGCATTTGCGTGTGGTGTCTGGGAACCCACCACGCCACTGACGACTGCATGTCCTGTCAAAAAATTAACCCCAAATCGCTTAGGGAATGGGCAGCAAAGCTCACGTTTGGGTGCCCTCCATCGAAGACACTGGCTCATTCGACCGCTCGGTCATCGGAGCATGAGATGGAAGGGCTTAACCCGCGGAAGGAGGATAAGTGCCAAAAGGACACAGCGGTTGCCCTTGCAGAGCCACTCTTTGTCCTCATCCCACAAGAAGAAGCGTTGTCACTGACGCCAGCATGATTCAGACTCATTCTTTGGGACGTTGCAGTCAATATTTGATGATCAATGGGAGCCAGTGCCTTTCGGGCTCGAGCCCATGGTAGGAGTAGGGGGTCAATGGCTTTTTTGAAGTTCAGGTCGACTTGCTTGCCCTTGCAGAAGGAATGCAAGTTGCTAGCGGCCTAGACACCTCCCCAGACCTGGATACCCACCATGCACACCCATATGGGCATGCCAACGCCCAATACCGAAGGACGGTGGATATAGGGTGGTGGATGCCTTGGGTCTGTGAGTCCCATTGAAGCCACAGTCAGCTTATGAATTAACTGACATTTTGGACAGGGGGCCACTGACGGAAAGGGCACTTGCATTGCAACCATAGCTGACCCCTTCTTGGCATGTTCCGCTCCTCCTGTCAAGGCACTCTGGTCCAAGGCGCAGGAGCGACGCAATACCAACCACCCCCACTATGGTCGTGGAACCTGCAAGTCAAAGCTTACAAAGGCGACCCGGACCAGAGCAGGGAAGGAGGGTTAGGGTCTCGCTGGTTGGATAGGTTGGGGGGGGGTTTAGGGAAACTGATTGAGGGTTGGGTAGAGGTTGTGGATAGGAAGGGGGATTTTAGGGAAAGGGCTGATTATTGCACACTTTTGATGTACTTGGTACCAAGTAGCTATTCGCACCCCAATACCACATACCCGGGCTTAGGCCCCCTCACTGGTTAACCTCACATACAAAGTCTAACCGAAGCACCTAGATCAGTCCACAACTAAATAGCATTATTTTCCAGCATGCAAACTTAGCTCTGGTTTTCAGTGTCCTGTCCGTGGTAGAGCCGTCAAGTCTTGTGGCAGGTCCGTAGTGTTTTCAGTGCTGGTCCAAGCTAAAAGAAATAACACGAGTTAACTTTTTGTCCTCTGAGTTCAGATAACATTCACACTCATTCCTCATACACGTTTAAGCCACACAACGTTCATTGCTGCCACCCGAACTCTGTTCACGGGCGGATGAGTGTGCCAAAGTTACGCCACTTCTCTGGGCCCTTTTCCACTAGTTCCTGATATGGAAATTGCCAGCGCTATCTTCCACAGGGGTCTTCCTTCAGACCGCCGCGGAGAGTTGCCACGTGTGTTTTCGCCTCCTGTGCGCCTTGTTCTCCCTGGTCCCAGGAGGCGGGAACACACACACAAGTTGGGTACGGATAGTTCCGTACACTTCACTTCCCCACAACAACACAAGCGCGGTATGGCGACGTGCCAAAATACACGCCCACTTATCTTCTCGGTAGGCGCAGGGGCTAGGAATGGGCGAGCAAAGGCCCCCTGCGCTTCTCCCCCGATCCCTCAGATTCCCAAGATGGGTAAAAGGACTTATCTTGTGAGAGCGAGGGGCAGGGCTGCTTCTCCGGTGGGGCTGGGCCCCTCGCAAAGGATTCTGCTGGAGCTGGGCTCTGCACGTCCTCTCCTTCCGAAGTCTCAAGCGCAAGCCCCGTGCCTCGGGGCTTGCGCATGCGCGTTGACGAGCCACACCCGGCTGGGCTCCTGATTGGTCCATAGTGACCCCGGGCATGCTGGGAATTGTAGTCGAGAGACTGCTTCTGCTGGGAAACATAGTCTTTTAGGGCTGCTTTTCTGCAGAAGGGGCACAGCAACCTTTTATATGGGTGTAACTTTCTAGACACTGTTCTTACACCCTGTATAAGCATCACAATCCCCACCGTGCCCCTCTGCACCCCTTGTCTTGGTCTGGTTTTGGCTTTAGCCCTGACAGCACTCCCCCTCCCACAGAAGGTAGGCCCTCCGGGTTTATCTGGATAGTTCTTATGGAAAGTGCGCAATAATCTTGGAGCATGAACGTGATGTGAGGGCTCCCACGAGCGCTCTTCAGGTCCATACCCCACCCAGTCCACTAAATAGTATATTTGGTCATTAGTGCCTTTTTTGGAGTTTAAAATTGCACTTACTTCATATTCAGGTTCTCCATGAACAATTACTGGGGGGGGGGTTTTGACGGGAGTTCCATACGGGGCAGGTTTTAGCAGGGACGTGTGGAACGTGGGGTGAATTTTCATTTGGGATGGTAAATCCAATCGGACTGCAACAGGATTTATGATTCTTGCTATTGGGAATGGGCCTAAGTAACGGGGCTGTAGCTTTTTGGGACCATCCAACCGAATATTGCGGGTGGATAGCCACACTTTATCACCCACACAATAGGGAGGACTGGCACGGCGATGCTTGTCTGCATAATGCTTATAGGAATTTTTTGCTCTAACGAGATTACCTTGTGCCTCCTTCCATACTTGCTCAATTTCAATTCGCTGTCCCGCTAGTGTGGGCAACTCCACACCTAAGGACGTGACAGCTACGGGAAGAATACGTGGATGCTGTCCGTAGAGACAGTAAAAGAGAGTCTTTCTGGTGGATGCGTGTACGGCATTATTGTAGGCCAGCTCAGCTAACCAAGTATGCTGGACCCAAGTGGTCTCTCTGCTTGCAGCAAAGCAACTCAGGTATTGCTCGAGCCCCTGATTCACACGCTCGGTTTGGCCGTCAGTCTCGGGATGGTATCCAGATGACAAATGGACTTCCATCCCAATAACCCTACAAAATTCACGCCAAAACCGTGAGGTAAATTGTGGGCCTCTGTCGGTAATAATACGGTGTGGAAGCCCGTGAAGGCGAATGACATTTTGTAGGAATAGTTCTGCAATTGCACTAGCGGTTGGGACTCCCTTGCAAGGAATAAAATGGGCCATCTTTGAAAATGTATCTACAATCACCAGTATGAAGGTGTGACCTTGTATTGGCGGGAGATCCACAATGAGGTCCATGATTATAGTATGCCATGGTACGTCTGGAGTTGGTAAGGGATGCAGTAGACCTGCAGGTTTTTGGTGACTGGCCTTATTGCGGGCACAGACTTCACACCTCAATACGTGTTGTTGAACATCTCGTCGCCACTTTGGCCACCAAAAATATCTAGCCACCAGTTCTTGTGTTTTTGATCTTCCTGGATGACCCACAAGGGATGAGTCATGACACCATGACATGGCCTTCTCCTGGAGTGCCGTAGTAGGCAAGTACAGAGCATGAGCATGGTAGGGAAGCCCTGCAATAACTACGTTCCGAGGGTCTTGTTTGCACCAATGGTGCAGTTCCTGCATAGAGATTTCCTTCTGAATAGCTTCAAAGAAGTCGGAGGTCGCACCAATTATGTGAGCGGAAGGGATTATCGACTGGGGCGTAGGGTTCGCCTCTCGAATTGTCGACTCTGGGTAGCGTGATAAAATGTCAGCTTTTTGGTTACTGGTTCCGGGCCTATATGTGATAATAAAATCAAACTCTGCGAAATACAAGGCCCAACGTAACTGACGCGGGCTCAGGGTCTTGGCGGTCTTGATAAACTGTAGATTACGGTGATCTGTGATTACCGTTATGGTATGGCGTGCTCCCATCAGGTAATGCCGCCATTCACTAAATGCTGCTTTTATTGCCAACAGTTCTCGATCGGCGATGGTATAATTCACCTCAGCTGGCAGCAGCTTCCTCAAATAATAGGTCACCGGATGTAACAAACCCGTCGTGGGATCTCTTTGGGACAGGACGGCCCCCAAAGCATAACTGGAGGCGTCCGTTTCAACCACAAATGGTCTGGACAAATCTGGATGTTTTAGTACCGGAGCGTCGGTGAAGGCCTTTTTGAGCTGCTGAAATCCCTGCTCGGCTGAGGCATCCCAAACAAACAGGCAACCTTTACGGAGAAGCTTCGTGATTGGAGTAACCAATGATGAAAAATTCTTAACAAAGCGTCTATAAAAGTTTGCAAACCCTAAAAAGGATTGTATTTCTTTTACATTCGCCAGAGGTGCCCAATCTAAAATCGCCTGCACCTTTTTAGTATCCATTTGTACACCGGTTGGGGTTAGGAAATAACCTAAGAACTCCACAGTGGTACGATGAAATTCGCACTTTTCCAGTTTTGCGTAGAGATGATGTTCTCGCAATTTCTGCAACACCGCATGTACATGTTGGACATGTTCCTGGAGGCTGCCGGAATAAATGAGGATATCGTCGATGTACACAACGGCACATAAGTCCAGATATTCTCTGAGTACCTCATCCAGGAAATGTTGGAAGGCGGCAGGGGCGTTACAGAGGCCGAATGGCATGACCTGGTATTCATACAATCCGAACTTGGTTCGGAAGGCGGTCTTCCACTCGTCTCCTTCACGCACCCGTACTAAGTGGTATGCGCCTCGAAGGTCCAACTTGGTATAGATGACCGCATCCCTAACTTGGTCAAGAAGTACAGGGATTAAAGGGAGCGGATAACGGTTTTTAATGGTTATCCGGTTTACTCCGCGGTAATCTACGCAAGTCCGGAGCTCCCCAGACTTCTTCGGTACGTAGAACAGAGGCAATGAAACCGGAGAATTGGAGTGCTGGATAAAGCCACTCTTGAGATTGGATGCAATATATTCCCGGAGGTGGTCATTTTCAGCCTCGGTCAAAGCGTAGATGCGGCTGCATGGCAGTACCGCTCCTGGCTCCAGGTCTATCTAGCAATCGAAGGGCCGTTGTGGGGGTAAAGACTCAGCTGCCTGTTTATTAAACACATCTACGAAGTCGGCATACTCTTGGGGCAGATCTTCAGGACGTACCTCTGGTTGACTATTAACAATGCTGATGGTGCGTATGTCAGACAAAACCTTTTCTAAACAATGTTCCCTGCAATATGGAGAATTCAGATTTATCGACCCTGTGGTCCATTGAATGTGGGGATCATGCTTCTTTAACCACGGCAATCCCAGGATAAGCCCAAATTGCGGGGCGGCAATAATGTCAAAGGCAATCTTCTCTGTATGCCCATCTCCACACTGAAGGGTCATAACACAGGTACTATGAGTAACGGTACCCGAACTAAGGGGGGGTACAATCCACTGCGTGTACGGGTTCTGACTTAGGTTTACACTGCACCGGAATTCCTAATGTACCCACAAACTGGGCATCGATGAAATACCCGGTCGCACCCGAGTCGACTAACAGGGTAACCTGTTTCCTTTTTGTCAAGAACTCTAGGCAACCTCTCAGAGTGATGTATGGGGCATAATTTGAATAGCCTGCATTTGTGGCCCTGCTATCTACTAGGCTCGACCGGGTGACCCCCACTACCGGCGAGCCGAGGCGTTTCCCTGGGTTTTTGGTTTGGCGGGGCATTCGCAAACGAAATGCCCAGCCTTACCGCAATACATACAGACCCCGTCTTTTCTTCTCTGCTCTTTCTCTTCCTTTGTTAAGGGGCCCCGGATTGAACCAATTTGCATCGGCTCATCCCCCTCAGATTTGTCTACCGTCCCACGAGATCCTTTAAATTGGTCTAACCGTGGTACAGGACGGGATTCTCCTCTTCTCTTATCGTCCCGCCTTTCCGCCATGCGGTGGTCGAGACGCAACGCCAGGTTTATCATATCCGAGCACTCTCTTGGCTGTGGGTCAACCTGGGCTATACGATCCTTTAACTCATCTTTCAATCCCTGATAGAATAGGGACATCCTTTTTTCCCTAGGCCATTCGGCTTCTGCCACTAGCCGATTGAACTGCGTGACATAAGTCACCAGCTCCCTATTGCCTTGTCTTAAACTCAACAATTCCCGATCTTTACAGAGGGTGGCTGCCTGTCGATTAAAGATTTTCTCAAATTCCCCTAGGAACTCATCCCAGTCATACAGGACGGCATCGTCCTTTTGAACCAAAGGGTTCACCCAAGAGGCAGCTTCCCCTGTAAGGTATATCACATCACAAAGGCGGTACGTGCTTGAGCAGACCGAAAGGCTGACGCCTTGGTAAGAAAGTGGAGACGACATTGGGTTAGAAACGTGGAGAATTTTTGCGGATCCCCTGCATATCGCTCAGGAGGTGCGAGGGGAACTATGGCTTCCGGGGTTACATGTACCTGTAACAGGGTAGACGGTTGACCAGGTAAGGGCGATGCTTGGGCAGCTAGACACCGCACTTGCGCGGACAAAGTAGCGTAATCTTGCCTGGATGCGGCCAACTCCCCTTGCAAATCCTGCAAGGCTTTAGCAATTTCTTCCATGACTGCTGCGGGGGTTGGCTGCGCGCTCAGGCGCCTGGAAAATACGTGGGCTTGCGCTTCTTTCAAAGCACTCTGGTCCAAGGCGCAGGAGCGACGCAATACCAACCACCCCCACTATGGTCGTGGAGCCTGCAAGTCAAAGCTTACACAGGCGACCCGGACCAGAGCAGGGAAGGAGGGTTAGGGTCTCGCTGGTTGGATAGGTTGGGGGAGAATTCTCTGTTCAGGCTGAATTTCCTAACCTAGTGAGTTCCCCAGCAGCTTTGCTGGATTTTTGGGGTTTATTTTTTTCTCCTGCCAAGAGTGAGACTCTTTCACCCTCACTCTTGGGCATAATTTGCGTGTGTTTCTTTGAATCTAGATGTGTTTAATGGGCTATGGGGTCTTTTACTCCATAGGGCTTCATGTGTTTTTGTGATGTGTGTTACACACCACCCTCCGTGCAGTAACACAGGGGTGTCATAGTGACCCCCCAGTATAGACTCCATACCCTGGGAATGACTACTGTCTCCCAGGGCATGTAAAGTCACCATTGACTTTATTAGTCTTAAATTGTGAACAGAACCAGTACAAACCATCATATTGTGGACGTATTGGCTGAGGCAATTCAATTGCCCCGGGGTCTGTTAGTCGAGGGGGCACGTCTCCGTCCCCCCTGATCAAGTTTTGGCTGGTGGCAGTGGATACTACTTTTTATATTCAACCGCGAATATTTTCCTATGGGATTTCCCATTGTTTTAGGCTACTATCTTTATTTAATTATTTACGGTAGCCTCGAACATACCGCCGGTTTATTTAATTAATATTAATTCTCCGGTTGGTGTTTTTTGCCAAAACTTGATTCTAAAATGGCGTTTGTGTTCTCTTCTGTGACTCCAACCCAAGTTGAGCCCCTTGTTCCACTTTTTGGCAGGCTTCTCCACAGAAGCCCTCCAAAGTAGTGCCACTCTGTCTGGGGTACTTAGGAGGGGTGGAGGGAAATTTAGGCACCCTGGACTGAGTTGCCTAGGCAACTCAAGTCGCACTCCGTCCTGATTGGCCCAAGTGGTGAGCTGGCCGGCTCACCACTTAGCATGTTTGAGTGACAGCTAGGCTGAGTGAATGGGGGTTTGCTGCATAAAAGCAGGGCTTTGGGGACTGGAACTTCAGAAGTCGCCACAGGACCTAAGAATCCGACGAGGGAGAAGCTGAGCCGACCTGCCACGACACCACTACCGGTGGAGCCCTGCTGGACCGTCTCACCACTTTTTCCCAACGACAGAGGAGATCTCCCGCCGGAGAGTCTTCTTCCTTTAACTGGTGGGGATAACCAGTTTCACCGTCTTTTCGCTTTCCCGACGTATCTCGTGGCCGCCTTGCCCGTGCCAAGCACCCCAGCAACCGGGATACCACGTTTTACCACGACCGCGAGACAAAGGTACCACCTTTAACCGGAAAATTCTGCGGCTGGTTTCTGCCCTGGTAGTGCAACGACCTTCATCTTTCCTCCAAGTCGAGATCTTCTCTTCCCCTGGACGACGACGCAACTTGCACCCACTACCAGGAACAATTGCCACCGCTGGAGGATCCTTCCCACTTAAGGTACCCTGTCCCGCCTGGCTTCCCTTGCTACCGACTGTACGGGGTAGATTTAGCCCCCGGCTTTCGAACCTGGGTTAGCCTGGGACACCTTGGCTAAACTCTTCTAAGCCTCTCTAAACGCTTTTCTGAACCCTCTGCAAGACTTTCTAAGCTTAGTGTAACTGTGTGATCTTGGGCGCATTTGTGCTCTGCTTTCTCTAAGAGTGGGCCCAGCCTTTGGACTTTGGCTCACCAGTGACTTTTTGCTCTCTGCCTTGCTAACAGTGTTCTGGAATCGCAGAGTGGTGTACCTTTTCATATTCTGTCTTCCCCCCCCCCCTTTTTCACAAACTTATTAGAGTGCAATCTAGTTAAGCGCTCACCTCTGTATGGAAATAAGTGGTGTTTTACTGTGATTTGCTAATAGGGAAAAAGGGGTGTATATATCATAATAGTAACTGTGTTTAGAATATTTTACAATAAGAGTGCTGGAGTGTTTCAACTGTGTGTTTTTAAATAAATAATTATATACTTTGATACCAAAGCTCTGGTCAGTGTTTGCTTGTATTAGTGTATCGGAGTGCCTATTGAGTATACTTTGCATATTGCCTAACTCTTGTTGAGGGAAGTCTGACAGCTCAGCCACAGCTACCAGGTAAATCTGGGTGGTACAGACTGCTACCAAGTGGGTTTACTGCCAACACCTGTAGTCTTAAATCTTTTGCAGTGGTCCCTAAGGGAACTGCACAGGTTTCTGCCTAACAGGGGGGGTTTAGGGAAACCGGATTCAGGGTTGGGTAGAGGTTGTGGATAGGAAGGGGGATTTTAGGGAAAGGGCTGATTATTGCACACTTTTGATGTACTTGGTACCAAGTAGCTATTCGCACCCCAATACCACATACCCGGGCTTAGGCCCCCTCACTGGTTAACCTTACATACAAAGTCTAACCGAAGCACCTAGATCAGTCCACAACTAAATAGCATCATTTTCCAGCATGCAAACTTAGCTCTGGTTTTCAGTGTCCTGTCCGTGGTAGAGCCGTCAAGTCTTGTGGCAGGTCTGTAGTGTTTTCAGTGCTGGTCCAAGCTAAAAGAAATAACACGAGTTAACTTTTTGTCCTCTGAGTTCAGATAAGATTCACACTCATTCCTCATACACGTTCAAGCCACGCAACGTTCATTGCTGCCACCCAAACTCTGTTCACGGGCGGATGAGTGTGCCAAAGTTACGCCACTTCTATGGGCCTTTTTCCACTAGTTCCTGATATGGAAATTGCCAGCGCTATCTTCCACAGGAGTCTTCCTTCAGACCGCCGCGGAAAGTTGCCACGTGTGTTTTCGCCTCCTGTGCGCCTTGTTCTCCCTGGTCCCAGGAGGCAGGAACACACACACAAGTTGGGTATGGATATTTCCGTACACTTCACTTCCCCACAACAACACAAGCGCGGTATGGCGACGCGCCAAAATACACGCCCACTTATCTTCTCGGTAGGCGCAGGGGCTAGGAATGGGCGAGCAAAGGCCCCCTGCGCTTCTCCCCCGATCCCTCAGATTCACAAGATGGGTAAAAGGACTTATCTTGTGAGAGCGAGGTGCCGGGCTGCTTCTCCGGTGGGGCTGGGCCCCTCGCGAATGATTCTGCTGGAGCTGGGTTCTGCACGTCCTCTCCTTCCGAAGTCTCAAGCGCAAGCCCCGTGCCTCGGGGCTTGCGCATGCGCGTTGACGAGCCACACCCGGCTGGGCTCCTGATTGGTCCATAGCGACCCCGGGCATGCTGGGAATTGTAGTCAGGAGACTGCTTCTGCTGGGAAGCATAGTCTTTTAGGGCTGCTTTTCTGCAGAAGGGGCACAGCAACCTTTTATATGGGTGTACTGTTCTTACGCCCTGTCTAAGCATCACAATCCCCACCATGCCCCTCTGCACCCCTTGTCTTGGTCTGGTTTTGGCTTTAGCCCTGACACCTCCAGTTCACTCTGACCTTACAAAGAAATATCGGCCAGCGAGGGGGATCCACCTTTCCTGTCTATGCACCCCACTCCTGAGGGGTTGGTAGTTCAAGCAGCCACAGTTAATACGAGACCATCAACGTCCACATCAAACCTGCTGACTGATAGGGAGTCGAAGAAGTATGACGCCCTTGCAAAAAAGGTGTTTGCCTCAAGCAGCATGGCTCTGAAGGCTATAAATGCGTCATATGCATTTGTGAAATATTGGCACGCCCTGTGGAGAACGATAGAAATGACGGCAGAACATATCGCTGCTGGGGAAATGTGGGACGGTTCCTGTGCGATTACTGGATGATGGAAAGGAGGTGGGCTCTGAAGTGCTGCAATCAGGCTTGGACATTGCAGACTGCATCAGCAGGGTCATGGGATCATCAACAGTGTTACAGAAGGATTCCTTAGAAAAGTGCTACCATGGGGCGTGGCTTGGAGCGCCGCTGATGAGGTTGCTCCCTTGAGGCCAGCCGTATGAAGCCCGCCACGTTCACAAAAAGATGCGGTTTCCCGTGATTTCTCCGGGACCCTGAACATATCTGGGGCTGTCGGAACCCCGGGGGCTCCTGTGGACCGGAGATGGGGGCATAACACTTTTCGGGGACCCGGCTGCGCCGCCTGCTTTCCGCAGCTCCGGACGACCTCCAGTATCCAAGATGGCGGACGCCATCATTCCTCGAGCCTGGGATCGACGCTGAGGGTGCCGGGGATGACCCCCCTGGCCCGGCCGCCCAGCTTCAGCATCCCGGTTCCGGAGGCCTGCGGCCCCTGTGAGCCACGACGCACATAGCTCCTGCGCGCTGGCTCCTGGGGGGCGGTCCCCGCACACTACCTGCGTGGCTCTGACACCGGCCCTGGCTTCCAGCGTGGTGCTTGGCGGGGCCTGCGGTGCCTCTCCCGGTGGCCCCGCCTGTCCGGACTAGTGCCCTGCAGCCCTGTGGCCCCCGTGAGGCGCGGCTCGTTCCGGGAGCGAAGACCGGGCTCCGGCTCCATCGCCAGTGAAGGAGGTGACACTTGGCGCGGCCCGGCCTGGGGATGGACTGGCGTCTGGGCAGGCCTCGCTGAGGGGTGCGGGCCGATGCGCTTCCTGCCTGCGCTCTACGCCGGTGGAAATCTCTGTCCTTGCCTGGCCGCGGGGGCCTGGGCAGTGTTGCCGGCTCCTTCCGGCTCCCCCCCACCCCCGCCTTCTGTGCTGGGCCCCAAAGACATCGCCCGCCATTCCATCTGCGGGTTCAGCTCCTTGGGCGCCCCGGCCCACCTCCTTCCTGGCTCCCCCTCTCTGGACTGGCAGAGCAGAAGATCCATGGCTCTCCCTCCCTCCCCGGCTCCTGTGGGGGCCGGCGCAATATAAGGCTCGCTCCTCTGGGCCCAGTGGCGCTCGGGCCCACCTTTACAGCTGCAGCCTCCTCCCCGTCTGGAGCAGGAGAGGTCCTGCCCTCCCTCGACATACTAGGGGGCCCCAAGCCGCCATCACCACATCACCACATCTTTAGGTGACCCCCCCCCAGGGGGACAGCGGAGACTCGCCTGCGACCTACAGTTGGGCCGGATTCGCCCCAATGAATACCTATACTGCGGTGGGAAACCGCAGTTACCCCCCACCGGCCACAACCAAGGCCACCAGGCGGTGGCTTCAGCCCTTCTGGCCCCCCCAGGCCGCTCGTGGAGCTCACAACTACTGGCCCGGGCGAATGTGGCGCCGCGGCTGGCTCCTGAGCACTTATACCTTACCTGAATCTTTTCCTGGGGCGCCCCGGCCCATCCCCTCCCACTCAGCTCCATTGCTGGCTCCAGAGGGGACCTCCGCTCTCGCAATCCAGACCCAACGCTCCCTTGCACGAAGCAGCGCCTCCAAGGCAGAATACAACGCGCTGCCCCAACACGGCATCCACCCCTCATCTGACATTATGTCCAAACAATCAAAAGCGTCCAAAAACGTGGACATTGCCACTATGTTGACGGCCCCAGGCGGGGAAGAAACCCGAACTCGCCGGACCCACTGCGCAAGATAAGCAAAAGGAGGGCGACCCCCCAGCTACCAGAGGTGACTTACTAGCATTCATGGCGGACAGTAAGGCCAAATTCAGAGCCTACATGGCGGAGCTCTCCACCAACCTGGAACAAACTAACAACCGAGTCACTGAGGTGGAGCAGAGACTGGGGGAGGTCGAGGACCATGCGCAGGACCAGGCAACCACGCTGGGTGAAATCTAACAGTCAGTCGAAGCCCTTCAGGACAGGTGCGAAATCCTGGAGTTTAAACAGGAGGACTTGGAAAACAGTGCCCGCCGCAACAACCTCCGGATCCGAGGCGCTCCCACCTCAGTCACAGACAAACAACTTGCTGAATACGTGGGAGGCTTCTTCCAGGCCCTCCTCCCAGACCTGGACAAGTCCTTATTATTGCTGGACCGCGCCCATAGACTGCGCCCACGCCAGGGGGTGGTATCGGACCCCCCTCCAGATGTCATCACCAGGGTCCATTTCTACTCCACGAAAGAGGCCATTTCCACCATCAGCCGCTCAAAAGATGAGCTCATCTTTCTGGGTTCACGCCTCCAGATCTACCAAGATCTCTCGCTCCTAACCCTTCAGAGGAGGAAAGCACTGCGACCCCTAGCTCTTTTCCTCCAAGAACGTCAGGTCCGGTATAGATGGCTTTTCCCAACAGCCCTCAATTCTCATACAACGGGACCCTGCGGAGGATCGCCCACCTAGAGGATGCCAGCAAGATTATGCACCCTTCCTCCCCCGCGGAGGCTGCCCCGATGACCTCGGAAGCATCCGGGAACCGGGTTTCCACCCCAGCCCCACAGCCCAGACGGTCCGCTTGGTCGAGAGCTTCTCGAAACAGGAGGAGATAAAGAGCACACAGGCCATATAACTGGAACCAGTGCCACTCTATCAATCCAGGGGCCCTGCCCCCCCTCCCTGCCCCCCCTCTTATAACGTCTTGCCTCTTCCAACGCCGCCGAAGATTACTACAGCTCAACACGGCGGGCTTCACCTGCGGCCCAAGCCCGTTCCAAGGTACGTTCCACCTTGATGTCCTTGGAAATCCAAGTTTCTTTAAGGTCTCAACTGGCCCCGTTGGCCAGGGGTTCGGCGCACTCAAAATGTCGACCACCCCGCCAGTTAAAAAGTTAGCCTCCCGTTGGGGGCTTCTGTTAAAACCCCAGGAGCAGGACAATTCAGTCATAACCCGCACCCATGATGGCGTCTGACCAGCTTCCCTCTAGCCCCCTCCCACCGGAGCGCAATACAGCTGGGTCCCCAACCCGAGAATCTTAGACATTGCAGTGCCTCTCGCTAAACGTTAACGGGCTGAACTCCCCCCGCCAAATGCAAATCGATCTTACAGAAACTGCAAGATAAGGATGCAGGGGTGGCGATGCTACAAGAAACGCAACTCCTCCCAGCAGACTTTGGGTGCCTACGTTCCCGTCTATACCCTCTGCAATTCCTCGCCTCAGGGGGGTTCCAAGAAGGGGGGCACGGCGATCCTCTTCAGAAAAGACTTAAAGCCCAAAATCCTGGACTCTATAACCTGCCCAGAGGGCAGCTTCGTGGCAGTTAAATGCCTCCTACTGGGAGACCTGTATACCTTTATCTCAGTCTAAGCGCCCAACTCAGGACAAGCAAGCTTCTACGATACCCTGGGATCCGCCCTCTTGGACTTCACGGAAGGTCAAACAATAATGGGGGGGGACTTTAATGGAGTACCAGACCCCACCAAGGATAAATCTCACCCACCCTCCCCGGGGGATTTCGCGCAGGCCCTCAGCCTCCTGCGCCTGTTCAGAACCTTGGAGGTGGTGGACGCGTGGCGGGTGCTTCACCCTACCGAAAGGGACTTCTCCTTTTTCTCCCATGTGCACCGAACCTTCACAAGGATAGACCTCCTCCTTACTTCGCCCCAGACCCTCTCCTATGCCAATGATGTCTCCATCGGCCCAATAATCCTGTCAGATCACGCACCAATAGTCATGGAGCTTCGAACCCAGGACCCCAGAGCCGACTCTACTCGCAGATGGTCACTCTATGACCCGATCCTTAACGATATGTTGGTAAGGGACAGGATCGCAACGCGATTAAAAACGTCTTCGAGGACAACCCCGCTTCGGATACTTCCCTCGCAAATAATTGAGACACAATGAAAGCAGTAATCAGGGGCGCCCTGATAGCGCAAGGGGTAGCATTCCACTGCAACCGGCGACAAACCCGGCAAGCCCTCGAGGAGGAACTACAAACGGCAGAGGAGGCCCAGAACAAGACTCACCGAGCCGTCCGCACAGCCAGAAAGAAATTAGAGGCCCACTACGCTGAACACAATGCACATTTGATGGCCAAGACTAGGCAATTTTACTATGCCAAGAACAACAAAGCTAATAAGCTCCTAGTAGCCAAACTGACCAAAACGAGACGAGCCAATACCATCACGGGGGTCCGTGACCCACAAGGGAGGACGCACTACTCCGAATCAGAAAAACTTCAGCTGGCAGTGGACCACCTAACTCAAGTAATGTCTGCTCCGCCACGGGACCAAGCCAAACAGGAGGAATACCTACAGGGGACATCTCTGCCACGCTTGCCCACTGCAACGAGAGAGATTCTAGAAGCCCCAATCACGGACAAGGAGGTTGACGAAGCCATTAAAGCCCTGAAGAATAGGGCCCCGGGCCCGGACGGCTTCTCCCTGAGATTCTACAAAATATTTAAATCCCAGCTGATCCCCCCCCTATGGTGACGCTTTTCAACTCATTCAAAGATTCTGGTTCGGTGACGTCATCAATGCAGGAGTCTACAACAATCCTCCTCCCTAAGCCCGGGAAGGACCCGAGAGACCCAGCTTCGTACAGGTCAATTGCCCTGTTGAACATAGACGCCAACCTCTATTCCAAAATTTTGGCCAACCGGCTGTTGCACATCCTCCCGACCCTAATCCATCCAGACCAAACAGGCTTTATCCTGAATAGAGTGGCAGGGGACAACATCAGAAGAACCCTGAACTTGGTAGATATCGCCCACCGTACCGCCCAGGGTCTCGCACTGCTGGCCGTAGATGCCACCAAAGCCTTTGACAGAGTAGACTGGTCATTTATGAAGCTCACCCTGGGAGCCTTTGGCTTTGGTCCAATCTTCCAATCTATGGTAATGGCCAACTACACATCTCCCAAGGCCCTCCTGAGGATCAACGGCTCCGTATCATCACCTATCCCCATGACCTGTGGGACAAGGCAGGGCTGCCCGCTATCGCCGTTCCTCTTCGCACTAACGATGGAGCCGTTTGCCCAAAGAGTCAAGTAGGCTCATCTCAACACAAGATGACGTTATACGCCGACGATGTTCTCCTAATGCTCTCGGATCCCAACTCCTCAGCTAAACACACCCTGGCGGAAATAGCCAGCTTCAGAAGGGTCACCGGCTTTGCCGTTAACTTCTCTAAGTCAGTAGGCCTAGGCATTGGCCTCCGCCAGGAGGAGCAAGAGGCACTAACCAGGCTATGCCTGCTCAGATGGGAAAAACAAGCTATTACCTATCTAGGAGTCCATATCCCAGCGAACCCTAAGGACACATATCGGGTGAATTTCCCTAGATTATTCAGTGAATTGGAGGGAGACTTGAAGCGCTGGACCACCCAGGAGATTTCCTTGATGGGACGGATCACTGCCGCAAAAAATGAACCTGCTTCCGCGATTTCTCTACGCCTGCTCCTCGCTTGCAGTGGCCATCCCAAGGCGGGCTCTCCAGGAGCTGAAGAAGAAAATGCTGAAGTTCATTTGAAGAGGCAAGAAAGCCAGGATCCCCCACAAAACCCTGCTTGGAAACTCCAGACTGGGAGGTCTGGGGGTCCCCGATCTTCGGGCCTATAGAGCAGCTGCACAGCTAGCAGGCTTGGCAGGTCATTACAGACCGCCCTAGATGGGTGGAACTAGAGAAAGCCCAACTGCTGCTCCCCCTGTGATTCCTCCCACATATCCAGCCTCCCTTGAGAGAACGCTGGAAGATGCTCCTGCTAACCACCAAGCATACGATTAGCACATGGGACTGGGCATTGAAGCAAAAGGAATCCCAAGGGGGCAAAGCCCACTCTCCCTATTTTCCACAACCCAAACTTTTTGCCGGGAGCAAACCCCCGAAACTTTCAGAAGTGGATCAACGGTGGCCTAGAGACCCTGGAGCAGCTATACGCCGGAAACACGCCACGCACCTTTGAACAATGTAAGGCGATGTTTCAGCTACAGGAAACGGACAGATTTACGTATTGCCAACTCCGTCACTGGTGCACACACCCCAGGCCCTCCCGGGCGGCCATCCGCCCCCTTACCTCCCTGGGACTAACGTGGAGGGACCTGCCATCCCGGGGTAGGGTCTCAACCCTATACAGACGCTTCTTGGGGGACTTCCTGAGCGCAAGAACACAATGCACGGCTCAATGGGAGGCCGACCTGGGTCACCCGATCGAGGACCAGTCCTGGGTAGACATCTGGACCCGAACCCACTCCGCTTCTACCTGTGTGACCAACAAAGAATGCGCATACAAGGTGCTCCTACGATGGTACTACCCCCCTTTAGGCTACACCATATGAGCCCGCGGGTAGACCCTTCTTGTTGGAGGGGGTGCTCCCAGCCTGGCTCTTTTTTCCACATGTGGTGGGCTTGCCCAAAGATCTGACAATTCTGGGAACAGTGCCTGTCGGCAATCGAACAAATTACTGGGACAGCACTCCCCCTGAAGCCCGAAACGGTCCTGCTGGGAGTCCCGACCCCCGGGGTTTACCACCGCTCTGGGAACAGAGCAAAACTAGTGACACAATGCCTTCTGGCGGGCAAAATCGTGCTAGCCCGCTTCTGGAAGTCCCCGGATGGCCCATGCATGGCCCACTGGTGGGGTAAACTTTGGGACATCCTAATTGCGGAAAAAGTGACCGTGGCAAGGGCGGGAGTCTTGCATCGCTTCCAGAATTTATGGGCCCCAGTGCTGGAGTTCGACCAACGATTCCCTGCCCTAACATTCAAACCTCTCAGCACTCGATGGATTCTGAGGGATCAAGAGCCCGCCTGAGGGACAGGGGCAGCGGTCGGCCCCACGGAGCACAGGATGGGGGGGACATTGGGTGCGAGGGGAGGGAGAAGAGGAGGGAGGGGAAAATTCAAGCCATAAGGAATCGCTATCGGTGTGTAATTTTATTCTTTTTATGCAATGTTACATGTAAATTGTCCTGCCTTGGTTTAAAATAAATGCATTTAAAAAAAAACAATCAGTGTTACAGAAGGAAGCTTATAGTTCAGGGTTTTCGTCAAACGTCCATCTAAAGCTGCTGGGCATCGCCTTTGATGGTGAAAACCTCTACAGCCCCAGGGCCGATGAGGCCTTTGAGAAGTTCAAGGACTCCCAAGTCGCTAGGCCTGGCTGTGCAGCAACCACCCAAGCCATCCTTCAGCTTTTCCTCTAGAGGAAGGGTATTCAGGCGGTACGTCCCATTCAGGAAGAAGCCACAGCTCACTCAACCCAGGCAAGGGCAGAGTCGTTTCCTGCATTCCCAAAGGGCTTGTGGGGCCTTGAGGGGCCAACAGACGGCAGCAACAGCGGCTCCGCCTGTGAAGCCGCTTTGAGTTCTACCCCCATGTTTCCCGAGTTGGGGGAGAATTGGGGAGCATTTTCCCCACTGGCGAGAGATAGCTTCCAAAGCCTGTGCATTGCAGCTCATCAAATGGGGGGGGGGACTGTCTGCCCTTTTTAAGGAAACCACCGGACAAACTGTCCCCCGGTCCACAGCAGCCATAACAGGAGCTCTAGGATGAACTGAGAGCCCTGTTGATGAAGGGTGCCATGGAAGAGGTACCTCCCGAGCAGAGAGGATTAGGCTGGTATTCCCGGTATTTCCTGGTACCCAAGAAAGGGGGAGGACTCCCATTTTGGATCACATGGCCTTGAATACGTTCTGAGAAAAAACAAAAGATGGTGATGTTACGAGAAATTCTCCAGGCTCTTCAGGTTCAGGACTGGTTGGTGATGTTGGATCTGCAGGGTGCATACTTTCATGTGTCCATCCATCGGAGGCACAGACGCTCCCTGAGATTTCTCATAGGAGACACCCATTATGAATTCAAGTGACTCCCTTTTGGACTAAACTCTGCGCCCAGGGTTTTCACCAAGCCAATGCTAGTGGTGGCGGCGCACCTCAGGATATCCACCTCCCACATATTTCCCTACCTGGACAACTAACTGATCAGGGGAAGTCGCCAGAGCAGGTATCAACTCATCTTGAGGAAATGTGTTCCCTGCTGCACAGGTTGGGCTTCTCCCTCAATTTTTCAGAAGTCCCACACTAATGTCAACACAGAAGCTCCAGTTCATCGGGGCAGTCCTGGACAATCGAGTGGGGAAGGCTTTTTCCTCTGTAACGGTGCAGAAGTAGGCTCAGGGTACAGAGGTGGCCTTTTTTTCTGGTCATGAATTTTTATTCAAAAGAAATAAAATGGACGCCCTATCTGTCCGTATAACTAAGAGGGGTTGCCCTGCCTCAACCAAAACTAAGGATCGTGTCAGAATGTCAGTCAAAAGAAAAATAGGCCACCGTCCTATGTCCAAACCTATTTCCGTCCCTCACACTTCAAAACAAAGTTATAATGCTATCTTCACCATCCTTCCAGAAAGGTGGACCCTTCTTTCTGGACAGGCGTGTTAGGCAGAAACCTGTGCAGTTCCCTTAGGGACCACTGCAAAAGATTTAAGACTACAGGTGTTGGCAGTAAACCCACTTGGTAGCAGTCTGTACCACCCAGATTTACCTGGTAGCTGTGGCTGAGCAGTCAGACTTCCCTCAAGAAGAGTTAGGCAGTATGCAAAGTATACACAATAGGCACTCAGATACAACAATACAAGCAAACACTGACCAGAGCTTTGGTATCAAAGTATATCATTATTTATTTAAAAACACACAGTTTGAAACACTCCAGCACTCTTATTGTAAAATATTCTAAACACAGTTACTATTGTAATATATACACCCCTTTTCCCTTATCGGATAAATCACAGTAAAACACCACTTATTTTCATACAGAGGTGAGCGCTTAACTAGATTGCACTCTGATAAATTTGTGAGAAAGGGAGGGAAAAAGACAGAATATGGAAAGGTACACCACTCTAAGATTCAGGAACACTGTTAGCAAGGCAGAAGAGCAAAAGTCACTGGTGAGCCAAAGTCCAAAGGCTGGGCCCACTCTTAGAGAGAGCAGAGCACAAATGCGCCCAAGATCACACAGTTACACTAGGCTTAGAAAGTCTTGCAGAGAGGTCAAAAAGAGTTTAGAGAGGCTTAAGAAAGTTTAGCCAGGGTGTCCCAGACTAACCCAGGTTCGAAAGCCGGGGGCTAAATCTACCCCGTACAGTCGGTTGCAAGGGAAGCCAGGCGGGACACAGTACCTTAAGTGGGAAGGATCCTCCAGCGGTGGCAGTTGTTCCTGGTAGTGGGTGCAAGTTGCGTCGTTGTCCAGGGGAAGAGAAGATCTCGACTTGGAGGAAAGATGAAGGTCGTTGCACTACCAGGGAAGAAACCAGCCGTGGAGTTTTCCGGTAAAGGTGGTACCTTTGTTTCGCGGTCGTGGTAAAACGTAGTATCCCGGTTGCCGGGGTGCTTGGCACAGGCAAGGCGGCCACGAGGTACGTCGGGAAGGCGAAAAGACGGTGAAACTGGTTATCCTCACCAGTCAAAGGAAGAAGACTCTCCGGTGGGAGATCTCCTCTGTCGTTGGGAAAAGTGGTGAGGCAGTCCAGCAGGGCTCCACCGGTGGTGGTGTCGTGGCAGGTCGGCTCAGCTTCTCCCTCATCGGATTCTTAGGTCCTGTGGCGACTTCTGAAGTTCCAGTCCCTAAAGCCCTGCTTTTATGCAGCAAACCCCCATTCACTCAGCCTAGCTGTCACTCAAACATGCCGGTCGGCTCACCACTTGGGCCAATCAGGATGGAGTGCGACTTGAGTTGCCTAGGCAACTCAGTCCAGGGTGCCTAAATTTCCCTCCACCCCTCCTAAGTACCCCAGACAGAGTGGCACCACTTTGGAGGGCTTCTGTGGAGAAGCCCGCCAAAAGTGGAACAAAGGGCTCGACTTGGGTTGGAGTCACAGAAGAGAACACAAACGCCATTTTAGAATCAAGTTTTGGCAAAAAATACCAACCGGAGAATTAATATTAATTAAATAAACCGGCGGTATGTTCGAGGCTACCGTAAAAAATTAAATAAAGATAGTAGCCTAAAACAACGGGAAATCCCATAGGAAAATATTCGCGGTTGAATATAAAAAGTAGTATCCACTGCCACCAGCCAAAACTCGATCAGGGGGGGCGAAGACGTGCCCCTTCGACGAACAGACCCCGGGGCAATTGAATTGCCCCAGCCAGTACGTCCACAATATGATGGTTTGTACTGGTTCTGTTCAGGATTTAAGACTAGTAAAGTCAATGGTGACTTTACATGCCCTGGGAGACAGTAGTCAGTCCCAGGGTATGGAGTCTATACTGGGGGGTCACTATGACACCCCTGTGTCACTGCACTGAGGGTGCTGGTTAACACACAAACTAAAAACACATGAAGCCCTATGGAGTAAAAGACCCCATAGCCCATTAAACACATCTAGATTCAATGAAACACACTCAAATCATGGCCAAGAGTGAGGGTAAAAGAGTCTCACTCTTGGCAGGAGAAAAAAATAAACCCCAAAAATCCAGCAAAGCTGCTGGGGGACTCACTAGGTTAGGAAATTCAGCCCAAACAGAGAATTCTCCCTAACAAGGCGTTGGCAGTTTGTGACTACAGGGACGATCCTCTTCTTCTCCTGTTCGTCACTAATCCTCCAAAGTTGTTTCACACAGTTAGAAGGGGAGGTATTCCTTCCCCAAGTTATTTTAGGTAACTCTTTACAGTTCCTTTCTTAGGCGCTCTTGTTCTATTCCCATTGATGTCTGTGGTGTGGACAGAGGATATCTTTCAATGGCTTTGCCTTTCTCCTGCACATTTCTCATCAGATAGATATCCCTTCCAGCGTCAGCTGCTCAGAATTATTTTTCGACAAGTGCCTTAGTGGACCTCGACTTAGCCGCTGATCCATCGTGCCTCGATGCCGTTGGATGTGACTTGTCGTATATGTACCACATCACCATGCCCCTGTACCTCAGTTCCTTTTTTCCACATGCTCAGCACATTGCTCTATGAATATCTCTCTTGGAGATTCATTTTTGTCCCAACCAATTGTCGATTATTCGACACGATTTCAAATTATGTCTGCTCCCAAAGAGTCAGGCTTAAAGCGCTGCAAGGACTGCAGTTCCAAGATGTCCATCATGGACCCACACAGCGTCTGTGTGTGGTGCCTCAGTGTTGGTCACGTCACTGAGGACTGTGGTTCTTCTAGGAAAATGAACCCGGAATTGCTGAGGGAGAGGGCTGCAAAACTCGTGGTAGGACAGCCCCCATCTAAATCCCTGGCACGCTTGACTACCAGGTCGTCATAGATTGATATGGAAGGACCTACTCCTAAAAAGGAAGATAGGCATTGTAAAAAAAATTTAAAAAAGAGGTTGCACTCTCTGAGCCATTCCTCTTCCTCCAATAAAAGGTGCCATCGGCGTATGCATGGATCCGACTCGTCGAATGAGACCAGTAAGACGTCAGCAGGTCAGACATCCAGGGCCGAGTGGGAGGCTTTTAAGGAGAAATGCTCGAGAGGTTTAAGAAAGCGGATGCGGGTACGGATGCCACCTCAAAGCAGCAGGCTTTGGTGGCACCCATTGATCTCGGCCCGAAGCTGGCCATGGCATTATTGTCATCAATCAATTTTCGAGGTCTTCGGGCCCAGCGCAGGGTGTAGCCGGCTCGGCATCTGTGTCGCTCATGTCAGTGCGCCTCGAGCGCCTATGCATCCTTCGGCACCGTCGGTGGTACCGTCGACATCAGCGCCAACAGCCGCGCGGTCCTACGCCCCTCAGTCGAGAACACAGTCTTTCAACACTGTCGATGATTTTTGATGATGGGGACGACCAAATGTCATGTGGCATCAACCCTGCTTACTATACAGGTGCTGGAGGCAGCGATTTTCCTTGATGAGCAGGAAAATATAATTGCACTAACTGAGTGCCTCCATGATGCCAGTGGCTTGGATACCTCTCCGGACTTGGAGACACAGCAAGCCCATCCCTATGGGCATGCAAATGCTAAATACTGGGACACAGTAGACAGGGTGGTAGATACCCTGGGTTGGGGTGCCCCAGAAAGAACCTTGTTAGGCTATGTGCTCATTGATATTGTGGATGAAGCACCCTCTACTGAGACGGCCATGCATTTTAATGTGGCTTTTTCCGACCCTATTGCCACCATATGGCAGAGACTATGCACCGCGCCCCGGGTAAAGTCTGACTCCACTAAAAAGTACAGGCCGGCAAGGTGAGACCCAGTCTATCTCTCCACTCACCCTAATACAGAGGTGTTAGTAGTGCACATGCCCACTGTGAACACCAGATGAGCCATGTCCACGTCTACACTCCTTATTGATAGGGAAGGTAAAAAGGTTGATGCCCTAGCTAAAAAAAGTCTTCTCTTAGGCAGAATGGCCCTTAAGGCAATTAACACGTCCTTCACCTTCACCAAGTACATCTTTGGCCTGTGGAAGGCTATTTGGGAAGCTGCATAGCAAATTCTCAAAGGGGAAATGCGTGAAGGCTTTGAGAGAATTGTGGACGATGGCAAAGAGGTGACTTGGCAGTTGTTGGGCCTAAGTATGAGGAATACATTCAATCATTATACCAAAAGGGAATAACGCATAAGGTTCCCTCCTAGACTGTTCCAGTCCAATGACACCTACGGCGAGGTGGTAAAGTATCAATCCATCTACCCGATCCTGTTTTTCTCAATCTGGTTATCAATTGTATGTCAAAACCAGGTTGGAGAAACCGAAGACTGTCCTGACGAAAGTGGCTTTATCCAAGTTATTCCGCTGAAACCGGTCGCGGGTGTTTGCTACACATAAAAGGCATAAATTGGCCTGAGCAAACTTTTTTACATATTTCCACCCACCGCCAGTTTAAAATATCTACAGCGGAGAGTGGCGATTGTATAATCTTCTTATCCTAGGAATAAGGGACATTCTTGTTCCTTGTCCCTAGTTTATTTGTGTCTTTTTAACCCCAGCACCCCAGGGTCAGTGAAACAATCTATGGGTTATTAAAGTATACATTATCCCAATAGATGCCCCACGCTTATAATTTTTCCCTGGTGCACTTTTTTTACTACATCCTCTTCCAATATATATATATATATATATATATATATATATATATATATATATATATATATATATATATATACAGTGGAAGAGAGCGGTATAGGACCAACAAGGCTGAATGTATTACAATCAATAGAAATTGTTAATTTAATTCTTATTCTATCACTATTAGACAGGTGTTACATCACTGAAAAACCTAGTTGAGACACGACACTAGGTAGGGATAGTTAGCACTTCGCTCTATCCTTTTCTGTCTGCCTTCACAGCCTTGTCTCTTGAAACTACAAATAGCATAATCCGTGTCCATACCACAGGTTTTCTGTTTTATGCTCAGTGTAGTCTGTGACGACAGCTTCATCTCTGACCCCTTTAAAGCTTTGTCCACTGCTCATTTTTGTCCACAAAACATTTGTCAATGCAGCCTACTCAACTAACCGTCCCATCAGCACCTTCCTCGTCGATGACCCAAGTGTTAGTCCAACACTTCGTCAACAAACTCATCGTCCAGTCCATCGACAATGGTCCTGGCCACGAGCAAGACCGCGTCTACAACAGCAATAATTTTGGTGTCAAGAACTTAGTTGACATGAATGACATTCTTGTCAGCAACTAAATCTTCAACTGAATCGCCCATGAAAACAACCGATGTTCACATTGGTGCCTTATGTCCCCATGTTATTACAGGTATTCCCACATGCCTTCAGATGACATTTTGGAACATGTCATCAATACTGATTTTGCGGGCCCGGAAGGTGGTGTTTTTCAGATATCGAGGAGAAGTAATCTCATTGTTGCCTCATGTGGTTAATCAGCAATGATTAGCCCCACAAACATGGCCTAGGACCCTTCTGATGTGGCCATGGAAAGGCAGATGTTTCCACATCCCGGCCCTGGGGGTGTTGTTCTGCAGAAGGATCACATGGGGGGGGGAGAAACAGGTCAGGTAGACTGGGAAAACCATGTTGAACTTTCCTCGCTATCCCATACTTCTAATGGCCTATTGCCAAGTAGAGGAAATGAAGAGCCCTAATTGTGTTGTTTGGGACTGCAAGTCCCATAATCCCCTGAGTACTGGGATGAGGAAGAGGGCTGAAGAGCAATGTTGAAGTAAAGGTTCGCCTCTTGAGCTTAATGACCCACACCTGAGGGAAGCAGTGAGGCTTAAAAGGCCCCCACAGGTGGAGGCTATTCAATGTAGAAAGAGATCGAGCTGTGAAGTCAGTGGTCACAGTAGTAGCAGCAGAAGCAGAGCACAGTGTTGGGAATCCAAGAAGAAGTGGGTGAACACAAGTCCTGTTCCCTCAAAATCTGAAGTGTAGAGGTTGCACATCGGAAGGCATGAAGGGAGACAGCTTTCTCCACTTGATTGCGGAGATTGTGCAGCAGTAAACGTGCCGGAGACCAAGGCTGAAAGGATTTATGCAGTGTGTGTCCAAGAGAAGCCAGAAGAAGCCTAAACTCAGCAGCATGCGAAGAGAGCTAGACAGAAGCTGGTGAGTGTTACTGAGCGTTCTGATCCCTTGCACGAACAAAGGAATGCAACTGTATCCAGTAGAATCACTCGTGTAGGATTGAAAGTTATCTTAACACGACCCCTGATTGCTGGACAATGGGAAGAGTGAAAGGTAGCACTCGCATATGAGTGTACTTTATTCCCTTGACTTGTAGAAAGTCTTGAAGCACATACATTAAATATTTGCACCTTTGAAAACAGATTAAAGAAGGGTTGCGTATACCTAAAAGTGCTTCTAAGGTGAAGGTGAACCTAAATCAATTAATTACAGAGCAATCGAAAAACAAAGTAGCACTGAAATTAAGTGACTGAACATTAACTTTTATGAGTTATGGAGAGCAAGCATTGCCCAGGCCAAGAGTGAAACAAGTGTTGCCCAAGCCGAGAGTGAATAAAACCATTCCCAAGTCAAATAGTGGTGCAGGTATTGTCTTAGACCAAAGAGTATATAAATATTGATCAAACCAAACGTGTATAAGCATTGTCTAAAGCCCAAAGAGACTGATAACAAGATTTGTGGTTAAACTACTCTGGTTGGCAGGAAGCAAAGAGACCAATGCAAGGTTGGGAAAAGTGGAGCTCGTTGATTTGAATTGTTCTCTAAAAGTTGTCATAACTCACATTACCAAAGCCAAGAAGAGGAAAGGTAGAAATACATCCTTAAAGGAATTTTGGCTGTTTTTGCAGAAAGACAAAGTGACAAAGAGGCTGCTCTTCTGAAAAGTGAATTGTCAGAAGAAGAGTGTCTTGCTTACTTGAAGGTGTTGAGGTGCACTAAAGTTCATTTTGTCTTTTCTGAAAACTTGTTCAAAGTCAAAAAGATACACATTGCTGAAGTTGTGAAAATTCATTCTGTTGTCAGTAGATTTTAAACTTGAGAAGCACAGTTGAATGTGGAACACTATGGAGCAGGCGAGTCTACTCACATGGTGAATTTTAAGCAGAAGTGCTGTGTCGTCATCCTAACAAAGATATAAACTGTGACTTATATCATTATAAAGAAGCTTAAGAATTGCTAAAAGCTGTGATTTCTTTATTTTGCTGGACATTTTGTTTCATTAAATCTGACGAGGAACTGTAGTTCTTTGACATTTATAAATTGTACCAAAGCATCTTGACATGGAACTTCCCTGATGCTATTTACAGAAGTGGAAAAAGCATTGTTCAAGGAAGAGGAGAAACCTTTCTATTGGTTGAACGTTGGTTTATTTATTTATTTTTTTGCCACAGTGAAGGGGTCGAGAACAGAACTGAAACTTTATTGTAAACCCAGGTTTCCTTTTTTTTGTTGAACACTGGAACTAAAAACTGATTTGAATCCTGAGGAAGGGGATCTCGCCCAGGTTACCAAGAGAGACTGTGAATGTATTAGAAATACAATTAGTGACATTGCTGTGAATTGCCATGTATTACCTTTTATATTTTATGTGTAAGTGTGATGGCCAGATATCCCTTGTTAGAGTGTTTCCTTTTGTTTTCGATAGGCAGAGAAATCCTCATCAGGGTAGGGAAAGTGAGGCGTTTGTTCAAACATGTAATCTAATAAAATGGCAATATTTGAGAAAGCATCCAAAAGTTGTCTGCCTCACATATCTGACCCCTCACACTCAGGCTCTACCACTTCTGGAGCCTCTTTGTGGACCTATGGCTCCTCAGCCAATGCCTGTTCCCAGTCAATCAGAAGCCCACTATCTGCCGATGGATATCCTGTCCACGTTGCCGGCACTGGTTTCGGAATTACAGTACTGAGTACCTGTCATTCTGACAGTTCCTTCTGCACTGGATCTGCCTCCTGCACTACCTAGACACCATAGCAGCATCTTTCCAGCGACGCCTGCTCTGCCTGCAGAAATCTCAGAGTCTGAATCAGAGAATGGCGCCTCTCAAGAAGGGGCGTCCAATCACAAGGCTACTACGAATGAGTTTGACGAAGTGGTCCTTGTGGATCGTGACCTGATGATCCCCCTATCAAGGATTCACCCCCTGACAAAATTGGGACGTTTTACACCATCATGTCAATAGCCAAGACGTTTGACCTGCTTCCTACCGAACAAAGGAAAGAAGGTTTCATGTACAATATTTTTTACACATCAGCGTACTGGACCTTTGAGTGGTGTTCTGGATGCAGAAGTCCTTTTGCCTCCATCTTCAAGGCAAGGGGGTTCAGATGTTCAAAGATGATAGAACCACTGTGTTTTATATACAGAAACAAGGCAGCTCCCATTGTTTAAGTGGGTTCTCAAACGCTCTGGAAATGGACCTTGACACATAAGATGTTCCAGGCTCCCTTTCATCTGCCAGGCACAGAATTGGCAGACTCCCTCAGCAGGGAATTTTGCTCCTGCCACGAGTGGAAACTCCTTCACGATCGGGTTATTGCCATATGCCATGCGTGGGGAGTTCCGAAGATAGAACTCCACGCCACCAGAGAAAATTAGTAATGCCGTGCATTCGCCATGCATAAAAATACTTTATTTTTGTGTTCCCTCCATTTTCACTGATCACGATGGTCCGCCATGCTTTCAGACAACATAAGTACAAACTGATTTTAGTGGCACGCCCTGGCCGAGACAGTTCTGTTTTTCAGAGCTCCACAGTCTGCACCTCCCATCAGCCTGCCCCCAGATTTCAACCTGCTCTCAAGGGACAATGGAACGGTCCTGCACCATGATGCAGCTTCCCTCAATCTGACAGCCTGTCTCCTGATTTTCTAGATTTCTTACACATCCCCATGCCTCAGAACTACAGAGAAATTTCTGCTGAGTCTTGTGGGCCTTCTACAATCTCTTGCCATTGCTGCAAGTGGAAGCGTTTCATGACTTGGTGTGCCACCAGTAATTTTGATCCTTTCACCTTCCAGGCTCAAGACATTCTGCCTTACCTACTGTTATTGGTCCACAGTGACCTTCCACACGCCTCCATTAAGGTCCATCTGGCTGCGATCTCAAGTTTACTCGTACCTCTGACACACCTTTTTGATTGTCTCACAAACCTATTAAAGAATTCCTCAAAGGGCTCCTCTGTGTTTTCCCACCACTGTTGGGCACCGGCCTCTGCTTAGGAGTTGAATATTGTGTTTTCCAAGTTAATGGGGACCCCTGTTAAACCATTGCACAAAGTAAGCATCACATTTCTATTGTGGAAGACTGCCTTCTTGGTCGCCTTTACCTCTGCCAGAGAAGTGGGGAGATCCAAACTTTATCCTGCAAGCCACCCTACCTTGTGTTCCACAAGGCCAATGTCCTTCTATGACCAAATCCCACCTTAATGCTTAGGTTCCTTTGCCCTTCCATTTTAATGAGCCCTTGTGCCTGTCTGTCTTCTTTGATTCTCCTTCTACTCCGGTGGAACACTCGCTGCTTTCCGTGTATGTTATGCAGGCTTTGAAGTATTATTTTGCCCGCACCAAACAGTTCTACAAATTCTCTGTTGTTTGTGGCATGGGCCCCAAGGCTTTGGACAAGAGGCTGTCTAAGTCCTCTTTTTCCTGATGGTTGTCTGCTTTCATCTCTTTCTGTCATCACAAAGTTAACACATAGTTAACAGGCTGCTCTAAGGTCGGCCTAGAGTGTAGTCAACATGAGCCATTTCTTCCACCTCTGCCTTCCTCTCGTTGGACATCTGCAGGGCAGCTACATAGAGGTCTGTCCACTCCTCCACAAGGTCCTACTGTGTTGACAAGGATTCCATGGAGGAGTCCAGGGTCGGACAAGCATTGCTTTGGCATCTGTTCACAAAAGATCTTTTCCTGAAGGTGAGACTGTTCCCTCTGCCCATTTTACATTGTATGCTTACGTGTAAACTGCTTTATAATCTGTTAAACAGCATGTGAATTTCTGAAAGATGCCTTGCTAGTGAAGGAATAAGTTACTTACCTGTTCTGCAGCATTGGTACCTTTTCGAAGATTAAAATGTGACCCTCCCGCCTACCATGCTTGTGGCTCTTCTTGGCTCATATTGCCATTTTCACGTGCACAATGGGCATAGGCAGATTGCCTCTGAGGGGCCGTGACTTGCTGTGATGCTCTGAGGATGCTCTAACAACCGGCTGTCACAGCTGATCCTGCTTTAGATCCTTTGCACCAGTGCTCAACTGCTGATTTTTACTGACGCAGCGTCAGAGGGTTTGGGGTGCGACCCGATCAATTCTTGTATAAATTCATGACCCTGTTTGGCAGCTATTTCCCCGAGATGTGTCACCACAGCCGAATTCAAGATGGCGACTGCCATTGGCTTCCAGGTGGCCTAGGATTGAGCAGTCAGCGTACTAATCTATCTGTGCCCTGCCTGGGAATTGACTCATTCCTCAAACTGCTATCACCGATTGTGGCCCGATGCAGTCAACGCGGCGTTCCCTATGCTGGGCACCGCTGGTCAAGTGATTGCAGAGCAAGGAGAGGACGAGCGGTGGAGAGTGCAAAGCGGACAGGGGACAGGAAGCGAAGTGTGCAGAGACACCCGCTGTGACCAGCGCTGGGCAGGCTTGTGGCGCTACTGGCGTACAGTTGGTCACTTCTGATAGCAGCGTGTTTATAACAGGGACATCCCCGTGGCAGTCTGCGGTGCACTGGGCAAACGAATACCCTGCAGGTTCCGAGGTTAAGGGGATAAGACCCTGCTTTCAGACCCTGTCTTGATGTTTTCTGGCTGGGGTGCAGCTGAGTGCTTTCCAGCTACAATCTTCTTTGACTTTAACAGCGGTGAACATGCATGCTGTACTATTCCAGCTGACACTGTGCTAATGTGCCAGGAAGGTACAATTAGGCTGTGAGGCTTGGTGTACTTGGCTGGAGAGTTTGTGTTATGAAGACCCAGTAGGACTGCTTTGCTGCTGTGGCCCCCTTGCCACTCCATTGGAAGAGATGCTTTGATTAGAGCCTCTGGGAGCTTGCTGCATGCTGAACCTGTGTGTTCTTCAGGACAGTGGACGAGAGACATTTTTGGAGTCCCAATTCTGCCCTATACTGGTATTGTGGCAACATAATAGGGAAGCAAGATACCCATTGTAAGATACCTGCAAAGCCTCCCTGTGTGGCAAAATGCACCTATTTGACCACGCTTAACACACCTGTTCCCACTTGGAGGCTTCTGCTGCCTCCTATCTGGATGACCCTTTCTCGTGGTGCATTCGTACGCCATTACTTAGATGCCATATTAATACAGGGCGCGTGGACGCACCATTTTATCTGCTGGTACCTGCGGGTTGGGCCTCACTGAGGAGCTTATTATTAAGAGGGTACTGTTGACGGTCAGCTCTGCGTTGACATTGTAATTAACCCATACTTGACATGCCAGAGATCAAGACCAGAGGATCCCAGAAGGACTGTTACTTAGATGATTTACCAGCGCTGGATATCAGGTGGGAAAAAACAGTCAAACCTCAATTCAAGAACCTTACATCCCACCACTAGGAGCTCACACCCACTACCTTCCTTAGCTACCTATGGCAATTTGAGGATCTGAACACCAGACTCCATCAATGCCATACTGAATCTGAAAGTCTCCACACCTAATCCTACCAATACATTCAGTAGTCAAACCACACCTGCCCTAGATGTATGAAATTCCAACGCACTCACACCATTTGCCTTGAAACCAACCATACTAATACCCACTACAACCTTGAGCACTTCACACCTGCCAACACTTAAACCTTCCTCATGCAGTAAGGCTAATCCTGCCCCATCAGACAACGACAATCTGGAAACGTGCACACTTAATTGCACACTTATTAATGCCAGGTCACTTCTGGCACATGGGCTAGATATCACTGACATCATCACTAGCTAATTAGACTTCATAGCCATTACTGAAACATGGCTCCACCCAGCAGCTGGCCCCTCACTATCCCTTGCCATCCCTGAAAACTACATTATCTTCAGGTCAGAAAGTCAGGGCGCCAAAGGAGGAGGCGTAGCATTTATTGCTAAGACCCAACTCCTCATAAGGGAAATCACCAATCAAACCTTCCTCTCAGGGGAACTACTGTCTATCAAATTATCCTTAACCCACTCAATTACCCTGACCATTCACCTTATATACAGACCTCCTGGTCCAGTTCTATCCTTCGAAGAAGACGTGGCCCAACTTCTCTCACCAAACTCTCAAATCATTCTGATGGGCAACTTAAACCTCGGTCTCAATGATCCAACAGATGACAATGCCTCTGCCCTTGCTAACACCATCGAAGCGCTCGGTTTCACACATCGCATTACTAACACCACACATATCAAAGCCCGAACACTGGATTGGCTAGCAGATCTTAACTGCAACATCAAGATCCTCTCCAACACACCATGTCCCTAGTCAGACCATCACCTCATCTCATTTACTATACTGAAAAACAATACCACAGACACGCCCCCTCCCCAAGCTCTTACATAACACCTCAGAAACTACCACCACCAATGTTTCCCATCATAGACCATCAGAATAACCTTATCAATAACCCATCCACCATGATAGAGTTATACAATCAAACACTACTAGCTGCCATTGATAAAGTAGCACCGCTGAGCATGCGCTAAGCTAGCCACATGCTCACCTAAACTCAGCGGACACCCCAAACCTTAAAGCCCTTTACAATACTAAGAGAACGGCCGAGACCAATTGGAGAAAATCCCCAACTGAACGTAACAAAGACACCTTCACTCTAACTGCTAAAAACTACAGAAAGTCAATCATCCAAACCAAAAGTTCCACCTACAATCAAAGAATCACTAAAGCCAACTCAGGCACTAAACAGCTATTCAGTATCCTACGTGAACTTGAGTCACCAGTGCCTCCACAAGATTCATGTATTAAAAACAATGCCTGGTGTACAGATATACGAAAAACTCTCCTCGATAAAATTGTCCTACTACAGTCAGAAATTGAACAAAGAAGGTTGAACCTATCACCAGGCCAATACCAGCAGATTCCTATTTACACAGTCCAGGACCCTAAAGCGCAATTCGACTTTACACTAGTCTCTACAACCGAAGTATAGAAAATTATCACAGGCCTCAAACCTTCTGGGTGTCAAGGTGACAATATGCCCAGTTTCACTCATTAAAGACTTTACGTCCGAACTCGTCCCGTTTATTACTACACTAATCAATACCTCATTTGAAACAAGCACCGTTCACCACTAACCTCAAAGATGCATGGGTTTTCCCCCTCATGAAGAAACCCTCCCTAGACCCTAATATCCCGACTAACTACCAACCTATAACCACAGTACCCTTCCTCCTCAAAATACTGGACAGAGCAGCTTATCTGCAAATCCCAAACTACCTGGAATCCAACAACCTTTTAGGCCTCCGCCAATCAGGTTCCCGCCCAGGACATGGTACTGAATCAGCCTTGTTAGATCTAAAAATACAAATGTATGAGATTAAAGACAATGGCAACTTAGCACTCCTCCTCCTGCCAGACCTCCTAGCAGCTTTTGACCTGGTCAACCATAACATATTGTGCAAATACCTCGCCTTGGCGGCCCTCTTCTCAACTAAAGCCATACAATGGATACAGTCATTCTTATCCAATAGAACAATAAGGATCTTCTCACCTACTTCAGCAGCACTGCCAGCACCTGTCATTGGTGGAGTCCGCACATATCTTGTGTCTCACCTAAACTGTATAATATCTTCACTAAACCATTATTTGACCATCTTGATGACTTGGCTGTCACCTACACTAACTATGCCGATGACACTCAGACCCTTTTACCCTTAACCGGCATACACGACCGTGACTCTAAATTGCTAAACAAAATCTACCAAACCATGCTGGCCTGGATGGCCCATCATGGGCTGTGTTTAACCATGATAAAACAGAATTACTCCTCATCGGCTCTCAACACCGCCTAAATAAACTTCATGACTCATTCCCATCCTTTGTTATTGATGGCATCTCTATCAATGTCTTCAAGGAAGTAAAAACCTTGGGCATCTACCTTGACTCTGCTCTCACCTTAACCAGCCAAGTCAACACCACAGCATCCGTGGCAGCTTACATCTCTAAGCTTATCAATGCTTGCAGACCCTTCTTATCCCCATCCAGCTGCATCACACTAGCAAGAGTTCTCATATTATCTAGGCTAGACTACTGTAATGCCATCTATATTGGTACGAATAGACGTAACATAAAAAATACTTCAGGTGATTCAAAACAATGCCCTAAGAGTACGGTTGAATAGCCCTAAAAATAATCACATCACCACTATGAGAAGAAATGCCCACTGGCTCCCAGTCCAGGCTCGAATCCTATACAAAACTCTCTCCCTGACAAACAAATGCATCTCTAACTCATCTCCCAAGTACTTACCCAACAAATCCGCAGAAAAACTATCCAACAGACTAATGCATTCAGCCTATGAGCATTACTTACCATCGCTTAATATAAACTTACAAAGCAGGGGGTTACAGCTTCGCAGTGATAGCTGCGAAACACTAAAACACACTATTAAGATCTGAATCTTCCTTCTGCTCCTTCCGCAAAAATCTGAAAACATGGCTTTAGTTACAAGACTGTCCAAAGTAACTGTATCCCCTCTCGTGACACTTAACATACCCTTGCTTGCCTTCACTGCTAAAATATTTACTTCTCTATGTATTGAATTGTAAGCCATATCTTTTTACGCATGCCTGATATGGTGTATTTATGTATGTTGTACTACCAAACTGTTTTGCAACTGTTAAGCTATACATTACCACACTGTATGTACTTTAAAAAAATTAGTGCCCAGATGCCTTGGAGCTAGGTCCACCTTACAAATTACTAAATAAATAACCAGAAGCTGTGGCAGGAGCTTGGGGAATTTCTGCCCGACCTCCCTTCGGACAAGCAAGTGTCCTTCAAGGTCGGTCTGGCAGATAGATGCCCGAGCCATTGCTCAGGACCTCATGGAGTCCTCAATCTCTCAGACAGAGCCAGCAGAGTGTCGCGATGAGAAGGACAGCGTGGATGCAGGCCACTAGGTTTTCATCAAACGTGCAGGAACGGATCCTGGATCTGCCCTTCGAGGGTGTGGACCTTTTTCATTCATCAACCGATGACGAGTTGATGAAGAAGAAAACCTCCACTGAAACCGCCAAGTCCTTGGCCATCCTGACAAAACCTGGACAGATATCTTTTCCTCAGTCTAAGGGCAGGACCGAGTTCAAGCCCAGCGCTTTCTCCGGCTTCAAGGGGTTCTGGGACCGCGGTACACTGCGGCCTGACAGGTCACCCAGCAACAATAGGAGGAAGCAGTAGAAGATGTTGTGCAGTTTTTTCCACTGCCCCTCCTCTCCGCCACCTCTGACGCCAAGAAGAACTGATGTCAAGGTCAGGGATCACAGCTTGCCTGCGGGGGCTCGTTTAGTTCTGTTCACAGACACCTTGAACCGTCTTTTCAGCAACCCGTGGCTTCTATCCATAGTCTCAATGGGCTTCAGTCTTCCTCTTTCTTTGCCTCTACCATACACCATACTCTCCTCCTCTTCGTCAGATCGGGTCCCTGGCTCTTTTGCAGGAGGTCCTTTCACTCTTTGAGATGCAGGCGATAGAACCAGTTCCTCTTGTAGACAGGGGCTCTGGGTACTATTCCAGCATTTTTGCGGTACCTAAGTACAACCAGGCTGGCCTGAGGGTTGTCCTAGACCGGTCATTTCTAAATCGGTCTTTTCCACTGCAACATTTCAAGATGATTACTCCAGCTTACATAGCCGAGTCTCGGTGCAGGGGACTGGATGTTTTCCCTGGACCTCAAGGATGCGTACCTGCATGTATCAATCTACCAACTGCATCAGAGGTTTTTGTGATTCACGATTATGTCGTACCACTTTCAGTACAAGGTGCTGCCCTTCGGCCTGAACTCGGCCCCTCGTGTCTTCATGAAGTTTATGAACGCAGTAGCGGGCCTTCTCCACTTGGAGGGTCATCATCTGTACGCTTACTTGGACGACTGACTGGTGAGGACGGAGTCACCCGAAGGGGTGGTGCACTCCTGCCAGAAAATGGCAGATGGCAGATATCCTTCATCAGCTGGCGTTCTCCCTCAGCAAGAGGAAGTCACATGTGCCCATATCAGGAATTGGTCTTCCTAGGAGGGCGTTGCAACATACCGTTCAACAGATTTTCCCTCCGCCCGAGAGGCTTCTGTCCCTCTGCAAGGTGGTGGGGCACCTTCTGGCGAATTTGACCACCTCAGCATGGCGGTTCCAGCACATTCTAGGCCTGATGGCCTCCTGCACACTCACTGTACCGCATGCAGGCCTCAAGATGAGGCGCCTCCAGCTCCACCTGGCAGCCAATTGGGATCAGGAGAAGTGGTCTCCATCAGACGTGGTCCCAATACCACCGCTCCTACTGCCCGATCTTTGCTGGTGGCTGATGGAGGGCAATGTTTCAGTGGCAGCCCCCTTCACCGGACCGGAGCTTACCCTGGTGGTGACGACGGACTCCTCCCTTTTGGGCTGGGGGGCTATGCGATTCATGGAGCATGATCCAGTACGTAAGCCCTCCTGCATATCAATCTGCTCGAGCTCAGAATGAGCCCTGATAGAGGGGATTTGGATTTCAACAGTCCACCTCCCAGGGGACATTAATGCAGAAGCAGACCAGCTGAGCCTCTTGGTGTTCAACACCTATGAGTGGGAGTTGCACCAACTCCTTGTTGCCCGTGTTCCAGCGTTCGGGGTTCACAAACCTGGATTTGTTCCATCCCCTCTGAATTCCAAGTACCCACAGTTCACTTCATGGGCAGAACAGGGTCGCGGGTCTCTGGGAGATGCCTTCCAGATCTGTTACCAGGCTGCAGGTGTTAAGCATTCCCGCCCACCCCTCTGCTCCAATGGACTCTGCGCAAGTTCCCAGGGCCCTGTCCACCTTCCGATCGCCAGCATGGGATTCCTGACGCAGCAGGGCGTGGTGATGGAGCATCCGGACCCGGCCAAGTTGGCGCTGGCTGCCTGGTTCCTGACCAGCTGAGGCTTCAGCATGCTCATGCATGACTGGGACATCATTCAGCAGGCCAGGATTCCCTCGACTCGGTCCTAGTATAAGAGTAAATGGGCTAGGTTCTGCTTTTGGGCTTGTAACATTAGTCTGGACCCTCTCACCTGTCCTCTGGATGATATACTGTTTTTTTCAGCGCACCTGGCTCGTTCTGGAGTTCAGGTGGATACTTGCCACACTTATTTGGTGGCCTGTGGGGCTTACAAGAATTCTCCTGAGCATGCGTTTTCTGCGGCCAACCCGGTGGTGAAGGCCCACCTTCAAGGGTTGTCTAGGCTTTTTCTACCAGTGCGTAGGCCGCACACAGTCTGGGACCTCAATGTGGCTCTGGTAGCTGTGCAGCGCAAGCCTTACAAGCCGATGGCCTCTGTGGACATCCACTTGGTGACACTAAAGACGGTTTTACTGGTGGCTCTCAACTCTGCACGCAGGGTTAGTGAGCTGTAGGCGTTGGTCTCGTGCAAGCCCTTCACCACATTCCACAACGACAAGGTCATCTTGCACACTCACCCAAATTTCTTGCCCAAGGTAGTCTCTCCATTTCATCTGAATCAGGAGATCTGCCCGAACCTGCAGTCCGAGGTAGAGAGGGCCCTGCATTCCTTGGACCTCAAGAGTCCGTCAAGTTTTATCTCTCTCAGACGAAATCCTTCAGGAAGTCTGAGGCATTGTTTGTGTTTTTTGGGGACTCCTCGCCCGGCTCTCAGGCTTCCAATGCTTCCATCGCCCGTTGGATGGTCCAGGCCACTTTCGTAGGCATACACGGCCATGGGCAGACCAGTTCCTGAGGGGATTCATGCCCAGGCAGTCAGACCCAAGGCACAGCCGTTGCATTTCAGAGATATGATTCTTGGGATGCCATCAGCAAGACGGCTGCTTGGGCCATTCCGTTGAGCTTCTGTAAGCACTACTCACTGGATACCAGTGCCAGGCGCGATGCAGAGTTTGGTCAGGTGGTTCTGAAAAACCTTTTTGCTTCGTCCCAGATATGAGGCAGATTATCACAGCTCCACCCTGTGTTCTTGTTCGGTGGGATCACCCACAAGGATGGGACATATGAGTAATTAAAGTTACTCACTGTAGTGACTAGAGTACTCATAGTCCATAGTCGCCTTTCCTCCATACGTCCCACCCACCTTCCCCTGCAAGTATGCCAATGGTTGATAGGAAATAAGCATAGCCAAGTATCTAAGCGTCTCATGTGTTCAAAGGGGACTGAGGTGAAACGCTAGAGGGCAGGGCCTCGGCAGGACTTTCCCGCACCTGAAGCAACGCCCCTGCACGCTATACTAAATTTAAAGAGGAAGCTACATTTTTCACTGCCAAAGGTTCCGTTACCGTCCCCATATTGGGGGACACTCACAAGGATGGAGGAAAGGTGACTACGGACTATGAGTACTCTAGTCACTACAGTGAGTAACTTGAATTCTTTCTTTACTAACGTTGTGCTTCTTATCCCCTGCTCGTACTTTAGATCTCTAGACTCTTTTGTGAATGGATTTCTGTAGGGTGGGAAGAGAAGACATAGGGCCTCATTACGACCCTGGAGGGAACCATGCCACTTTTTGCGGCATGGCTACCCCCATTCCAGGTACCAGGTCCGGGTTCCCTGAATGGGGAAATACCGGCCTATTCTGACCTTGGAGGACCTGGTATTTCCCCATTCAGGGAACCCGGACCCGGTACATCCCCATTCAGGGAACCCGGACCCGGTACATCCCCATTCCCATTTCAGCCCCCATAGGGCTCAATGGGAATGGGTATGATGCTAACAACGGGCCTGTTAATGACAGTCCCGTTGTTAGCATCCTGGTCTGCTCGCCGGATCCGCTAAGGATGCCTGGTTTTACCAGGCAGCCTTAGCGGATCCCGCAAGCAGACCTCGTAATGAAGCAGTAGAGGGATAACGGTGCCGGCAGCTCTACCGGCCCCGTTAACCCCCTACCGCCAGGGTCATAATGAGGCCCATAGAATTGTGCTGTCCACATTAAAGCTGATGGGATTCAATTGCCATGGTTTGAGCTATACTACCTGGCTGATTAGGCGCAGTTACTGGCTAGGTGGCTGTCGGATGAAGGGATGCTGGATACCTCGCTGATGTATGCTGTTATACAACCAATTGTCCTCAGGGAGGCTTTGTGGATTGCAGATAACTCCCTTCCGTGTAAGCCATATTTGCTAGGCCGAGGGGTATGGCATAGGATCTATAGGATCCTTGGCCTAAGGAATCTATACTCCCCGAACTTGCCCTTGTCTACTCGCCTGTGCCGGGATCAATGTGACTTGTCCCAATTTAGACGGTGGGAGGGGATGGGCCTGGCCACTTGGGGGATATCTTTAATGAGGGAAAATGCAATGACTTTTCAGAGGTAGTTGATGAATGTGGGCTACATAGAGGCCAATTCTTGGGTTATATGTGGCTCACTAACTTTGCTAAGACACAGTGGCCTGTTTGGTTGGAAGAGCCCAAATGTGATAACATACTGTCAACATTATGCAACCTGGAAAATGGGTGGAAACCAGTTACACGCGTATATCAGCGTTTTATTGTGAGTGTGCACGTCCCAAGTGTTAGAGCTGCATGGGACGCCGCTCTGGGATGTGACTTTGAGGTGAAACAGTAGGACACTGCTCTACTATTCCCAAGAAAGTATCAAGGAATGCCTGCATCCGACCTTTACAATTGAATGTACTCTAAAGGACATACATGACTTTGCATAGGTTTGCATACTTTAACAAGCAAGCCTCTCCTGGATGTCCGTGGTGTGGTGGGGAGCCTGCAGACTTCCTGAATATGTTGTGGCTCTGGCCGAAAGTGCGTACCTTGGCTCAACACCCAGCAGGCACTGGAGACAGTCGTGAGTCGGTGCAAGTTATCCCCCTTCCTGAATATGTTGTGGCTCTGGCCGAAAGTGCCTACCTTGGCTCAACATCCAGTGAATCGGTGCAAGTTATCCCCTGCGGAATGCCTATTGGGCATATACCCCGACCAGATAAGGCCGGGCATGTAGTCAATCTTATGGACTTGGCCTGTATACTTTGGAGGAGCTCTGGGGGCCTTAGCTATGCTGTGCTATGCTATATGGTGGAGGGATTTGTTGAAGTGGTCCACAGCTGAAATGGGGGAGTGGTATAGGGCTCTACAGAGAGGCATGAATGAACCCAAGACGAACTTGGAGGCTTGGAAGACTCTCCTTCAGGCAATGTTCTGCCACTCGGATGATAAGAATCCCCTTAAGGTGATTGCGGTTGTGTGTGTATCTGCTTATGATTATTTGCAGCCCTTTGTGACCTCAGAGCTGTATGGTGTTGAGCACCTTGGGATGTGTAGCCCTGTGCATTGCTTCCTGGTTATTTATTTGGTTCTTTGACTTCCAACGTGATACTAGAAGAAATGGTTTTTGATAGAATTGCTACCCTCCTGTTTGCCCTGTTTTTGTGTTAAATTGTATAGTGTTTATTGTTACGCATGATATTTGTATGTGCTGCCTTTTGAAACCTCAATAAAAGATTTTAAAATAAATGAAGATGTCCTCTAGGGGCAGAGCTAAGGGAGTCACTGACTATTTTTTACCGGGCAATATGACCCAAACCGATTCTAGCAGAACACTAAAGTGAAAAGTTTTTCAAATTAAAACTGCTTTAACAGTTACTGATGATTCTCAGCCTGACAACGGGGGATATTGAAATGGCATGTGAATCTATGAAAGATACCAATGCTGTAGAACAGAAGTTACAGGTAAGTAATGTATTGCTGGCAGCTGCAGGCAATCAGGCTGGCGTAGATTCTCTTCCTCCCCTATGTGCGAGGCAGGTATGTGTTGGGATTGATAAAAAACATGGTGGCACAACCTCTACAAGCGAGGTGGTATGTTCTCATTGCAGGGAAGCCATGTACTGTTGTTCTAGACTCTTGAAAATGACGTGTCTCTGATGACCAGCCACTTTGAGTGACAGACATCATTGAGAATGCTTTCAGCAGAGAGACCTTGGTCTCCCACAAATGGGAGCTCTGCCCGGAAGTTCTGGAGTAGATCTTTGCCTTATGAGGAACACATTAAATGGACCTCTTCACATCCAGTGTGAACAGGAAGTGCACAGTTCCTCCCCATGGAGCTCTGGGGTCCTGTATGCAGTCCCGCCATTCCCTGTCATTCCAGTGGTTTTCAGGAGACTGCTGAATTTGTGTCCACATTAATTCTGATCGGTCCGGACTTGACCTGGAGGATGTGGTACCTGTAGCTTCTGGATGGAACATGTCCATCTTGCCTCCCTGGGGCCTCCTTACTAGGATGAAACTGCTGTCTCACTTGGGTATTCGGGTCCTCCACCTTAGCCTTAACTACCTGAACCCTTCATCCTTTCACCCTTGGCTGCTGAGAGGCAAAGGTATGAGGAGTGGGGCTTATCGGACAAAGTCTTGGATGTGCTCCTTTCCGCTGACACCAAATCTACCTATCATGCAGGTGTACGTTTTCGGCTTGGTGTCAGGAAGCTGGTCTGGACCTTTTTGACCCGTTCAACTTCATCTGTACTGATGCTTTCCTTGGCCTGGCTGGGCCTGCAGGTTGGCATTGTGAAGGGGGTACCTGCAGGGGCAACGTCTGGGCCTTTCAATCTTTTTGGTTTTAATGGCTCCACGCATTGGAAGGGCCCCCCCACCAGCTTCCCCCATGGTGGCAGTTTTAGGGCACAGCAACATCTTTTTCAAATTAGTTCATTAACTGTGCGCTTTGCAGTGTGCAAGTTGAAGGCTGTCAGTGCTTGCTGGCGCATTAACCGCAGCCTCTCCCATTATCCACCAACCATTTCATCACCTTATTGTCTTTTTACTCCGGTTTTGTCTGCATAATTGCTCCTTGTCAACAAGGAGCTAAACAGCTTTTCAGTGGAAATGTTGTATTTCAGCTGCCCTGGGTCTGCCTATGATAATCTGCTTTTTTGTGTTATCATCACCTCACAGCTTTCCTGCCTCAGACTGTTTGCCGCAGCTGTAGGCAGAGGGCCCCCAAACATCATGTTGAAAGATCTTGCTCTGTTTCGGTCTTTAAAGTTCCCCTGAGCAGCGCTAGTTCTTGACCATACCCATTGTTGTTTTTTAACCTTTTTATTTGCATTTTTATCACAAAACAGTACAAATAACCACTTCAACAACAACACCACACAAAACATTTCTACTGGCACTTTTCCTGCTGGAGTGCTTATTGTTTTTTATCTACTCAATTCATGACCGGGCCCCATTTTCCTCCGTCCATAATGTCCTGTGCCACTCTGTGTATCCCCCCGGGAGCGAATGGGCCGGTCTTCTCACTCTTGACTCATTTCGGCCCGGGATCTATTGAGTTCCCCCGTCGCCTGTTGGTTCTCGACTCGGCCCTCCGACTCGCCTATGATGTCTCTTTCATTGCCGCCGAACAGTTCCTGCACAAGTGTATTCCATGCCAGGATCTTGGCCACGCTGTTGCCTTCTCCCCTTTGCGTCGCCCTCCTCCACACTGACGTCTTGGCTATTGCCCACTTGTGCAGGTCCGCCCACCACCCCTCTATCCCATGCTTGTGTTCCACACCATTGCTATGCAAGGTTTCCCCAGTATTGTCATCAGGTCTTTCATTTTTGCCAAGTGTGTTCTCTGCTCATCTCCCCTCGGGAACAGACCAAACAGGTAAGAGGCCGGCGACCACGCCTGCATCTGAATTCCTCCCGTCAATGCTTTTTCCATGATAGTGTTCCAAAAGTTCATTATTCTCGGGCATGACCAGAATATATGCACCATATCTGCCAGCTCTGCCGTGCAGCGTGTGCAGCTTTGGGTCTGTCTTCTCCCCATACTCGACATTCTTTTTGGCGTTAGATATGCTCTGTGTATAAGTTAGAGCTGCATCTGTCTGACCTTGCGTTCCTAGACACTTTCTCCGGATACCTGAGGGCCCTGTACCATACCTCATCTGTCAAGGGCTTATGGAGTTCCTCCTCCCACTTCACTCGTGCTACTAATTCTCTCCTGTTGTTGACTCCTAGTAATTGTTCGTAGAGCCTGGACACTATGTGTCCCCCCTCAGAGACGTCGTACCATGAGTCCAATGCCTCGTTGTGTCATCATCATCCGGCAGAGTCTCCCATCTTTTCCTTATCGTCCGGACCATATTGTTTTACAGTATGAATTGGCCCTTGTGTATGCCCTGTTCTTCTAACAGGGTCTGGAAGTCCACCCAGTGCCCATTTTGCCACAGAAATCCTATTTGGGCTGCTCCCTTGTCCTCCCACTGCGTTCTAAACATTGCCAGGTTTGTAATACGGTTATCAACCAGTCCCACTAGAGGGATTTGCCTGGAGCAGGGGTCCTTTACGTCTTGGGTTTTCCTAGGGCTCGGCCTAGCTTAACCATAATAGGGAGTGTTTTGGCTGAGGCATCCATCCACAGGAGTTCTCTCAGATAGTATCACTGCAGCGAAGATCAGAATAGTATTGAATCTATGGATGTTTCCTTACCCAGCCACTGCACCACGAACTGGAGTTGAGCTGCCAAATAGTACCGCTCAAAGTCTGAAAGCCTGATACCCCCCCCATTCATAGTCTCATTTTGGTGTGGTCAGTGCTACCCTGTTTCTCCCACCGCCCCACAGAAACTCCCTTACCTTGGCGTATAGTAGTTTGAAGAACGACACAGGGATGTTGCAAGGAATATTAGTAAAATAATAGAGGAGGCGGGGTAGAACCGTCATCTTCAACAGGGCCGCCCTCCCTATTATCCCCAGAGGCAATGTCCTCCAGAACTGCATGGCCTTCTCTATTTTTCCCTGTGCCCCCTATGTATTGGCCTGATGTGTTTCTTTAGTGTCATGATATATGTCCACTCCTAGATATTTGAAGGTACGTGGGGTCCATTTGAGTCCTAAATCCGGTAGCTGGTCTGGTTTCTTGCCCCTCGGGCCCGCTAGGGGAAACGACAAGGATTTTCCCCTGTTGATAGTAATCCCCAACAGCCTGCCAAATGCCCCAAGGGCTCCGAGCAGGTCCGGCAGATGAGTCTGTGGGTTCTGGACATAAAGCAACGTCATCTGCATAGGTTGATGTTTGATGCACTTCCCCATCTATCTCTATTCCTGTGTCCTTGTACTCTTCTCTAAGGAAGACCGCAAATGGTTCCAGGGCCAGGATATACAACATCAGGGACAACGGGCATCCCTGCTTCGTACCCCGCGCTATGCTCCATTCCTCTGAGACGTGTCTGCCCTTCTTCACTCTAGCCTTTGGATCCTTATATAACAGCTTGATCCAACGCGACTCCAAATGAGTCCTCTTCCCCCAGCCATGATAAAGGGAGGACCCTTGACTGGGTAGCCACCTTAAACTGCCCAACAGCTATCACTAAATTTACACCCCAACTTTGGACCGACCACCTCCTAATTGACTTTAGCTTAACACTAAACAAACAAACAGATAAAGATAAAATTATGGCACCCCCTCTTCCCACCAGATCAAAGAAAAACATCACACCAGACAACATCCTACCTCTCCTCCTTCCTGTGATCAAGGCCCTGCCAAGGAATTCCGACCCATATATCCTGGTGGATTCCTATAATGACACTATGGACTGTGGCCAAGGTCCTAGATACCATTGCCCCACTTAAGGTACGTAAGAGTAAACAGACTCACCTTAATACCTGGTTCACTGCTCACCTCAAAGAACTTAGACTGGAAAAAAGGAAACTAGAAACCATATGGCAACACTCCCCCACGGAAGAAAATTAACTAAAACTAAAATTACAAGAAAGAAATTATCCAAACAAAAAAATAAATCTTTAACCCCTTAAGTGCCAAGGACGAGGCTTGGAATTCCCTCCAGGGTGTCAAGGACGAGATAGCTCGTCCTTTTTGGCACTCTGTTTTGAGCGATCCCTACAAAGCAGGGATCGCTCAAAACAGTAATCCAACCCCCGGGCTATGACTGCCAGGGTGTTGAATTACCTTCAGTTTCACGTCATCGTGCGTAAAGCACGCGACGTGAAAGTAATTTTCACTGCAGCAGCCATTTCGGGCTGCTGCAGTGAAAACACAAGGTGAGTCTCCATCTTTCTCCCCCTCAATCTCTGGCTGTATTTCAAGCCGGAGATCGAGGGAGGTGTTGTTGGAAAGCATTTTTTGTGAAAGCATTGCTGGGTGTGGATAGGGCGCCGAGCGCTCGATCCGCACCCAGCAATGCCCACTAGACACCAGGGATGTCTTTGAATGTGGGGGGAGAGGTGGCACCCCCCGGCCCCCAAAGCATGGGGGCACATATGTGCAGACCCTGGGAGGAAAGGGGGCAAAATGAAAATAAAAACAAAAAAAGGAAATCCAACGGGGTTGGGGAGTGGGGGTGGGAGGGGTGGGAGGGCTCTAGACACCAGGGATTTTATTTGCCCCTGTGAAATGGTGGTGGCCCTCACCCTCCCACACCAAGTGGAAAGGGGGGCCACCCCTTGTAGCCCTCCCTGGGGGCAGATTGCTGCCCACAGGCAGGAGTACATGAGGTGGCCCCCATCCAATTGGAGGAGGGGCCACCAGGAATACGTATGCAGGCCCCCCAAAGGATGGGGCCTGTAGGTTAGGGCCCCCCTGGGGGCAGGGGGCAGATGGCTGATCATCTGCCTGCAGGGAAGGGGGCAAAAAGAAAAGGAAAAAAAAAACTAAAGGGAGATGTGCGTGGGAATGGGGGGGGCACTAGCCACCAGGGATTTATTTTACAGAAAAGGGGGGGTAGACCTCTCCCCTCCCCCTCACCCCAAGGGGAAATGGGGGCACCCCTTGTAGCCCTCCCTGGGGGCAGATATCTGCTCCTAGGAATGGGCATCTGACCCCAGGGAGGGCTGCATGAGATGCCCCCCTTGCATTTGGTGTGGGGGGGAGAGGGTCACCCTCCATTACATTAGAAAATTACTTGGCGGTTTAGGGTGCCCCTCTCGCCCCCCTAAAATGCAGCCTGCCATATTCATTTTTTTCTTTGTTTACCAAACTTGCCTTGGCGCAGAGGGGCACATTGGTGTGCCAATATGGCCCCAGAGTGCCAAAACCTTACTGCCCCACCCACTGGGGGGCCTGTCCCACAATTATTGGTAGCCCTCTCCCCCCCACCACAAATGGAGGGGTTGTACCGCACACAGCCATTTGTAGGAGGCCCAGGGAGGCCTGCATGAGGTGCCCCCGCCACCCATTTGGGGTGAGGTGGGAGAGGGCCACCAAAAATTGTGGGACAGGCCCCTCAGTGGGTGGGGCAGTAAGGTTTGGGCACCCTAGGACCAGATTGGCACACCAATATGCCCCTCTGCGCCAAGGGGAGTTGGGTTACCAAAGAAAAAAAGTGAAAATGGTGGACCGCATTTTAGGGGGGGGGGCTGTGGGACACCCTAAACCGACTGGGGATTTTCTAATGGGAAGGGGTGGTGACCCCCAACCCACAATGGAGTGGGGGCCATGTCATGTAGCCCTCCCTGGGGGCAGATATCTGTTTCTAGTAAAGGACACCAGAGCCTAGGGAGGAGTGCAGGACAGCCCCCCCTTATCTGTCCCCAGGGAGGACTACATGAGATGCGCCGCCGCTCCAATTGGGGTGGGGTGGAGAGGTGCACCCCCTTTCACATTACAAAATTCCCCAGCAGTGTAGGGTGCCCCTCAGCTCCTCCTAAAGTGCAGCCTGCCATTTTCAATTTTTTTCTTTGTTTACCAAACTTGCCTTGGCGCTGAGGGGCATATTGGTGAGCCAGTCTGTCCCACAATTTTTGGTGGCCCTCTCCCCCCACCCCAAATGGAGGGGGGTGTACCTCACGCAGCCATTTGTAGGAGGCCCAAGGAGGCCTGCATGAGGTGCCCCCACTACCCGTTTGGGGTGAGGGGGGAGAGGGCCACCAAAAATTGTGGGACAGGTGTAAAGGGGGGTGTCTGTACTTCTGCTCTCTATATGGCAGAGGAGAGGCACAGAGGACCCCAGCCAAGATTCTCTATTATTGGTACATTGTCGAGCAATCAATGCCTAGCTTCTCAGGAGGTGATGCAGGCTGGTTCTTATGTACAGTGTAGTCCCTAAGCACCCACAAAGGAATCGCTGCACACTGTATTAGTTAAAACACAGTCTTTATATAATTAATATTCAAGGTAATGTACAATATCACGATAACTCACTTTGTACTCGTATATCTATAATGGCAAATATACAGTTCTATGTGGTACTACTATTAGATCTCTTTAAAGTGCATCAATTGTACGTTAAATGTCACACAAATCAGTTTGTAAAAGAAACCAACAATAGATATAAGAGGAAAGCAGTTGTTTAGAACAATTGGCAGAATACTGGCCCTGCTACCTAGACACAGTTCTGTGTGGAGATCCCCCACCTGGGCAACCTGTTGAATAAAGATATATCACAAGCCCAGTCCATATATTGTTCACAAGAGTCTTTCCAATAATTAAGCAACCCCAAAGTACCTGGTGTGGTAGAGTTCCTCGTTGGGAAATGAACAGCCCTTCTTGAGTGCACTGCCTTTAAGGCAGGAGCCACGGGTCCTCGAACGCGCGGCGATGAACACAGTGAACTACAGCGGTGAAGTGGCAGCTTCGTTCCTAGCAGTGCTTGTCGACGGGGAAGCGTAGACGTCCTGCAAGGAAGAGGCGTGCGGGGCACCTCGATGTCGATAGTTCTGCACCGCAAAGAGTTTGAAGAAATGTGGCCCAGCAAGGGCGTAGAGTCATCAGTGTCTCTGTGGTCTTTGGGTGACGGGAAACCCACCGGCGGATGCCACTCGGCGCGTCAACAGCCTGGCCTTCTTCGGCGGGATAAGGCGGGCGGCGGTGCAGGCAAGAACGTCCTTGGATCAAATGAAGTTCTTGTCATGATGCCTACCTCCAAGGAGCCAGGTCCAACCCAGCAACCCCAGAGGCAGGCATCATTTCCCCCAGGGAAGTGCCAGCGGGTCCAAGCTGGGGCCCTTTGGACACAGTCTTGGCGCCTTAGGCGCCAGGCTCATGTTGGACCCCTGTCCTGGCGCCTTAGGCGCCAGGCTCATAAAGCTAGACATGTGTTCAAGTGTGTTAAGGTGCACTTACCTGATGCAGACCATGCTGCTACATCCAGGCCCTCTTGAGGCCTGAATGGAACTACTTTACCTGTGGACCTACTTTCCCCTGGGTGTGGTCGGCGAAGGATACATACCTGATCGGTGGAAGGATACATACCTGGAACTTCTTCCAAAGCTATTTAAACCACGCCTGATCAGCAACTCACGCTTCGCGTTGTTCTGCTCCTCGCAGCTGGACGCTCACCGTGTCAGCTCCTGCATCTGGACTTCAGCCACGCCTGTCAGCATCCTGGGTCACCTGCTAAGAGAGAATTGGAGAGAAAGAAGACCTTACCTGCTAAAGCTGCATCACGGAGACTTCACACCGACGATCCTGAAAGGGAAGACATCATTTTAAAAGCATTTCGCTTCGATCGCTGCAGCGCTGCATTTCACTCACCTTTCCTGGGCACCTCCATCTTCAGCAGCGATCATCCGGATCCGCAGCCACTTCCCAGAGCCTAGAGAGAAAAAGACAAGAACACAAGGTGAGAGAAGGAAGGGAATAGGAAAAGCTCAGTTTCCTTCTAAGACTTACCTGTTGGGTCATTCCCATTTCATTTCGGGTCCTGCCGCTTCCTGGCATTCCGGACCCCGGCCCCTATGGGGAAAAAAGACAAAGACATTGAATGAGCGAATGCAAAGACATTACCCGAACGCTCATCCAGAACTTACCTGTCATTTACTGGAACTGCACGTTTCACTTCGGGTCGGCGCCATATCTCCGGCATTCCGAACCCCGGCCCCTAAGGGAAAAAAAGACATAAGCGTTAGCGCTTGCTGCAATAAGACAATGAACATTATTATTAAGCTTGAACTTTAGAACTTGCTACAGAACTCTTACAGCGCCTTACCTGAATAGTCAAGCTTATTTGAACTCCCATCAAACCTCAATCCAGTGAAGTAACTGGGTTTCAACGCGCCCCTGCATCAGAAGCAGGATGGAGAACTCATCCTTCCAGACCCTAAGGTGAGACTTCACGAGGAATCGAGGAAGGGTATCGTGGAGGGCTGGAAGGGAGTGGGAGGCTTGAGCATTATTCCGTCAATAGGTAATACTCCCTTTTCACGCACAGGGGAATATTCCTGCGAGCCAGTGAGTCCATCTTCAGAGTCCTGCGCTTCACCATAGAAGAAGCATCAGCACTCGAAGCCAGACCTGCGCCTCCGTGGGAATCAGGTGAGCGTGACAGAACGCGAAGCCTACCCACAATTTCCCACCCGGGCGCTATGGAGACTTCCGAGACAGATCAGCTGGCCCAGCTTTTGGGGGAATTACGGGCAGAAGTGCACTCTGCCCGCCAGGAGACTAACGCTCTCAAAAGAGAACTGATCCTATCCAAGGAAAGAACAGATGACCTGGCCAAAAGGTTATTGCAGGCCCAGGCAGGGCACACTCCTTTACCTAATTCGGGAGATACTTCCACATCAATGGGTTTGAATAACCCGGTACAAATCAATCTACCTGGACACATGCCTTTGGCCCCGCCTGAACGTTTTGCGGGGGATCCCAAGAAATATGCCGTCTTTATGAACCAATGTCATTTACACTTTCTATGCAGACCCGGGGCCTTCCCTAACGACCAGACCAAGGTAGCCTTTATACTATCTTACCTCAGTGGCAGTGCTGCCGATTGGTCTATTCCATTGGTAAATCAGGATGATCCCATTCTCCAGAATTTTCAGGGTTTCCAGGCCAGCATGGAAAGATTGTTTGCTCGACACTCTCAAGGACAGGCCCTTGATAACGAACTGCTATCCTTACGACAAGGTAATCAGGATCTTCTGTCCTACGTTGCCACCTTTAATATACTGGTTGTGGAAACTAGATGGCCAGAAAACAAAAGGATCACATTGTTTCATCGAGGCCTGCGCGGAGATCTTAAGGATGTTCTAGCTCAGATAGTAGATCCACCCCAGGTCTGCGCAGATTACATAGACTTGGTGGTTCAACTTGATCACAGACTTCAAAATAGAAAAGCAGATCGGTTCAAGTACGAAACCCGAGTACCGATCAAAACCCACGCTAACTCCAAGAGTACCGACGTATCCGAACCTATGCAAATCGGCGGTGTTAAAGGACCATTAACACAGAAGGAACGAGAGAGAAGGTGGCAAATGCAACTTTGCTTGTATTGCGGGACTTCCGGTCACTTTCTTCGAAATTGTCCGGTTAAACCACCTAGGAAGGTGGTTGGAGCCACTGATAACGATTTATTGACACCTGATTCGGGAAACGACCTAGCCCGACAAGCGTAGGGGTCCGCTTGCCGAGCTTGAAAACAAACTCTTTGACCTCGCATTTTGTCATGCCAATGGTGCTCGTGGACCCAAAACAGCCTCAGCTGTTGCATGCTATAAAAGCATACATCGACAGTGGAGCTATTGGAAATTACATAGACCGTGAATTGGCTTCCAGGATTAAGCTCCCTCTCCGCCCGAAAGTAACCCAAGATGTCATTACTACAGTAGATGGAACCGAAATTGCCTCAGGGCCTGTAACGCATTCCACTGTTGAAATGACACTGGTGGGTCAGGATGGACATCGGGAAGCAATCGTGTTTGATGTGATCAAGGCCCCACAATTTCAAGTAATTCTTGGAATTCCTTGGTTAGAAACACATAATCCCAGAATTGACTGGCGAGCAAAGAAGATAAGTTTTCCTGATTGTGAACCAACTTGTTACCCAAGAAATTCAGTTATGGGTCTAGCCTCAGCAACTTCCACCCCTGTACAGCTACCGTCAGAATACCAAGAATTCCAAGACGTATTTCAGAAGGAACAGGCTAACACGTTACCTCCCCATCGGTCTTATGATTGCCAAATCGATCTGGTACCCAATGCTCAACTACCTTGTAGTAGGACTTATGCTCTTACGGAACCTGAGAACCTACATTTGCTTCAGTATTTAGATCAGTACCTAGCCAATGGTTTTATTCGCCCGTCCAAGTCTCCTGTCTCCTCAGCTCTGTTCTTCGTGCCGAAAAAAGAGGGCGACCTTAGAACATGTATAGACTATCGTGCCCTAAATCAAATAACGATTAAGAATCGTTATCCTCTGCCCCTGATCCCTGAGCTTATCGACCAGGTGAAAGACGCTTGTGTGTACACCAAGTTAGATCTCCGAGGAGCTTATCACCTGGTGCGTATAAAAGAAGGCGATGAATGGAAGACTGCATTCCGCACCAAATTTGGGCTCTTCGAATATCAGGTTGAAGCGCTTTGAAACACGTTGTGTATAGGTGCTATATAAATAAACTATCATATCATATCATATCATATCAGGTGATGCCCTTCGGTTTGTGCAATGCACCTGCCGCCTTTCAGTACTTTATGAATGATGTTCTTCGGGAACTTATCGACGTCTGTGTCATTGTTTATATTAACGACATCCTGGTGTACTCCTCTTCAGAATCCGATCACAGAAAACATGTTAGGGCAGTTCTTGAGAAATTGCGCCAGCACAGACTATTTGCAAAGCTCGAAAAATGCGTTTTTCATACCACAGAAGTGGAGTTTCTCGGATTTATCCTGACACCTCAAGGAGTCCGAATGGACTCGCGAAAGGTGGACGCCATCCTCAAATGGCCATCTCCTAGCTCGGTGAAGGGAGTTCAGAGCATGCTCGGCTTCGCCAATTTCTATCGAAGATTCATCCCGGAATTTTCCCGAACAGTCCAACCCATCACAGCTCTCCTAAAGAAAAACAAACGCTTTGAATGGACTCTTGAGGCCGAACAAGCCTTTCAGGACCTGAAAACCAAATTCACCTCTGCACCTATATTGAAGCACCCGCACCCAGATCTCCCTTACATTGTGGAAACCGACGCATCCAGTTCGGCCATGGGAGCTGTCCTGTCGCAAAGAGACCCAGAAACTAACCAACTACACCCTGTGGCCTTTTGGTCCAGGAAATGTTCTCCTCCTGAAATCAACTACGCAATTACCGACAAAGAGTTACTGGCTATTAAATCTGCTTTCAAGGCTTGGCGTCACTACCTTCTCGGGGCAAGACACACCATCACCGTAATTACGGACCACAGAAATTTACAGTTTTTAAAGACGGCCAAGGCTCAGTCTTCACGACAACTCTGATAGGCTCTATTCTTTGCGGAATTTGATTTTGTAATTACCTATCGCCCTGGCTGCAAGAATGGTAAAGCGGACGCCTTATCCCGGATTGGCATGGAAGAACCCAATTCGAGTTTAGAACCTGTGCCAATCATACCAGAACAAAGAATCTTAGGCCTAACTTCATTGCAAACTATTGAGGACATCCAAAAGCAAGTAAAACAACTTCTAGACTCTTCAGCCTTACTGGAATGGAGTCAAAAGGGTCCTCATTACACCGTTAAGGATGACTTACCCTACTTCCAGGAGCGGTTGTTTCTGCCTAGTAAAGAATTGCAAGAACTTGTTATTGCCCATCATCATGAATCATTAATGGAAGGACACCCCCTGTATCGCTAAAACGGAGGAAAAAATGAAACGCCACTTCTGGTGGCCTTCTTGGAGAAAAGACATAAAGTCTTTTGTTTTGTCTTGCGGAATTTGCGCCCAAAACAAGGGTCAAAAGAAAAGGCCAGCCGGCCTACTTCAACCCTTGGATATTCCACCGGCACCATGGCACACCTTGTCAATGGACTTTATAACTGACCTGCCTCCTTGTGCTGGTTACAACACTATCCTTGTAATTGTGGATCTATTCTCCAAAATGGCCCACTTTATCCCTTTAAAAGGTTTGCCTTCAGCTTCCACCTTGGCCAAGGAATTTCTGGAAAATATAGTTCGCATACATGGTTTCCCTTCCATATTAGTCTCGGATCGTGGAGGTCAATTTATCTCCCATTTTTGGAAGAAGTGTTGCCAACTAGCACAAATAGATGTGCGGCTATCCACCAGCCACCACCCCCAGACCGACGGACAAACCGAGAGAACCAATCAGACTCTCGAGCAATATCTTCGGTGCATGTTACACCAATCCGAGTTAAATTGGAAAGACATCCTTTGGATCGCAGAATATGCATACAACAATTCAGTGCATTCTGGAACCGGACAAACTCCTTTTTATACTTTGTATGGTCACCATCCTCGGACCTCTGATCTAGATCCACCTCTGACCCTGGAAATGCCCGCAGTAAATCATCTGCATTCCACAATAACCCAAGCCTTCAAAGAAGCTGCAACTCATTTACAGCAAGCCAAGAAAAAGTATAAAGAAAACGCTGATTTGCACCGAAGTAAAACTCCTCCTTACCAAGTAGGAGATCAGGTATGGCTAGCAACGAAACATTTACCCCTCAAGGGCCCGCGAACCTTCAATCCCGGATTCATAGGACCTTATCCCATCAAGGCTATAATCAATCCCGTGGCCTTTAAACTGGATTTACCATCTAACATGCGTATTCATCAAGTTTTTCATGCATCACTTTTGAAGCCAGTACAACCAGGAACCCGACTGTCCAAGCCTCCAAACCCAGTTCAAATTGAAGGGGAATTAGAATTCGAAGTTAAAGACATTTTAGACTCCAAGGTGTTAAAGTCCAAACTCTTCTATCTTGTTGACTGGAAGGGATATGGACCTCAGGAGAGATCGTGGGAACCTAGTAACCATGTTCACGCACCTCGATTAATACAAAGGTTCCACCGGAGATTTCCGAACAAGCCAAAACCCCCGTAGGGAACAACCTTAGGAGCGGCCTTGCGGGGGGCTACTGTCATGATGCCTACCTCCAAGGAGCCAGGTCCGACCCAGCAACCCCAGAGGCAGGCATCATTTCCCCCAGGGAAGTGCCAGCGGGCCCAAGCTGGGGCCCTTTGGACACAGTCCTGGCGCCTTAGGCGCCAGGCTCATGTTGGACCCCTGTCCTGGCGCCTTAGGCGCCAGGCTCATAAAGCTAGACATGTGTTCAAGTGTGTTAAGGTGCACTTACCTGATGCAGACCATGCTGCTACATCCAGGCCCTCTTGAGGCCTGAATGGAACTACTTTACCTGTGGACCTACTTTCCCCTGGGTGTGGTCGGGGAAGGATACATACCTGGAACTTCTTCCAAAGCTATTTAAACCACGCCCGATCAGCAACTCACGCTTCGCGTTGTTCTGCTCCTCGCATCTGGACTTCAGCCATGCCTGTCAGCATCCTGGGTCACCTGCTAAGAGAGAATTGGAGAGAAAGAAGACCTTACCTGCTAAAGCTGCATCACGGAGACTTCACACCGACGATCCTGAAAGGGAAGACATCATTTTAAAAGCATTTCGCTTCGATCGCTGCAGCGCTGAATTTCACTCACCTTTCCTGGGCACCTCCATCTTCAGCAGCGATCATCCGGATCCGCAGCCACTTCCCAGAGCCTAGAGAGAAAAAGACAAGAACACAAGGTGAGAGAAGGAAGGGAATAGGAAAAGCTCAGTTTCCTTCTAAGACTTACTTGTTGGGTCATTCCCATTTCATTTCGGGTCCTGCCGCTTCCTGGCATTCCGGACCCCGGCCCCTATGGGGAAAAAAGACAAAGACATTGAATGAGCGAATGCAAAGTCATTACCCGAACGCTCATCCAGAACTTACCTGTCATTTACTGGAACTGCACGTTTCACTTCGGGTCGGCGCCATATCTCCGGCATTCCGAACCCCGGCCCCTAAGGGAAAAAAAGACAGAAGCGTTAGCGCTTGCTGCAATAAGACAATGAACATTATTATTAAGCTTGAACTTTTGAACTTGCTACAGAACTCTTACAGCGCCTTACCTGAATAGTCAAGCTTATTTGAACTCCCATCAAACCTCAATCCAGTGAAGTAACTGGGTTTCAACGAGCCCCTGCATCAGAAGCAGGATGGAGAACTCATCCTTCCAGACCCTAAGGTGAGACTTCACGGGGAATCGAGGAAGGGTATCGTGGAGGGCTGGAAGGGAGTGGGAGGCTTGAGCATTATTCCGTCAATAGGTAATACTCCCTTTTCACGCACAGGGGAATATTCCTGCGAGCCAGTGAGTCCATCTTCAGAGTCCTGCGCTTCACCATAGAAGAAGCATCAGCACTCGAAGCCAGGCCTGCGCCTCCGTGGGAATCAGGTGAGCGTGACAGTTCTTAGGCAACGGGAGCACGGCGGCTACGGTCGGCGACAGCGGTCGTTGATGGTGGCGGACAACAGTCCGGGCGCTTCTCTTTGGGATTCCGCAGCAGTCCCCGTCTCCGGTCGACAGCCTTAGCTCTGTCTACCAGCAAAGATCAGCTGGTGCACAATGGTCCCTCATAGCTTGGGAAGAGGGCGCCTTACCAGGTCCTCTCTGGGTCAGTCCTTGGAGACACAGCAGCTTTCAGATTGATGAAGAAGGGCAACAGCAATTCTTCTCTTCCAGCAGGGCTTCAAGGCTAAGCTTCAGTTTCAACTCCAGTTTCTCTTCAGCTTCTGAACACAAATTCTAGCAGTGAGAGGCCCCCCGATATACTAGTTGATCGCCCATTCATTCTGCTGGGTCACACTCAGGCAACCAATCGGTCAGAAGGGCATTCATGCAGGCAGGCATCCAATCAGGTGCATAGTGCATTCAGGCCATTCACTTCTCTCCAGACACTCACAACAAGTTATGTGTATTGGGACAAGTATCCAGCCATTCAACACTCCACACTGCATTCATACCAGTTTCGGGCAGGGCTGTCTCAGTCATTGTGTCAAACACCAAATACTAGACATCCACAACACAGAATGCGTATTCGTCACACACTCCATTCACCCAGGTCCCACCGACAGGGTGTACCCACAACATACAGTCACTGGGAAGGCTCCAGCCAGTCTGGCCTGGACTTCACAACAACACCATATATGGAACTTCCACCCAACAGCCAGTCAGGGGGAAGGCACAGAGACAGCATTCCCACAGGTGTCCCGATGAAATCTACCTCACATGTGTGGGTGCACCTAAAGGGGGCGCAAAAGGAAAAGGGTAACCCACTGGTAACCCCAAGCCTTTCGGCACAGCACATTTTGTTCATGTGGGCAACCTACAGATTTGGGCCTAGGGTGTCGAAGCCAGCAAGGAAAACAGGAACCCCATGCATTTCCCAAAAGAGGACACCCGTGGGAATGCACAGAGGTCTGACTTGCACGAAGCGGGCCAGAATGTATTACCCAGAACCCCAGACAAAGTGAACATTGTGTTTTTCCCCACCAAATATCACACTTTGTCAGGGATTGTGGCTAATAAAAACTGGGGCAATTTCCGCCAGGCAGACCTCTGGATTCCCACAGGTGTCCTCTTTTCGGAAATGCATGCGGTTCCCTGTTTTGCTTGGTGGCTTGGACACCCGAGGTCCATATCTGTATGGTGTGCCCATCTGGAAAAATCATGAAATTCAGCTGTCTGAAAAGACTTGGGGTTGGGGGTGTTTTTGGCTTTACCCTTGGCGCCCAGGTAGGTACACCTACATATGTGAGGTACCGTTTTAATCGGGACACCTGTCGGAACGCAGGACTGGAGGCAATGTGTTGTTGGTGTGTTTAGTGGGTGAGCCGAGTGAAATGTGCAGAAAATTTGTTTTTTTGGCCACATTTTCGGATTTGCCAGGGTTTCTCAGTAATACATTCTGTGCCGATTTGCACAAATCAGACCTCTGCGGATTCCCACGGGTGTCTTCTTTTTGGACATGCATGGGGTTCCCTGATTTCCTTGGTGGCTTGGACACCCGAGGCTCATATCTGTATGGTGTGCCCGTCTGGAAAAATCGTGAAATTCAGCTGTCTGAAAAGACTTGGGGTTGGGGGTGTTTTCGGCTTTCCCCTTGGCGCCCAGGTAGGTGCACCCACACATGTGGGGTACCGTTTTCATCGAGACACCGGTGGGAATGCAGGATGGTAGGCCATGTGCTGTTGGCTGCGTGTTTCAGTGGGTGAGCCGAGTGAAATGTGCAGAAAATTTTATTTTTTGGCCACATTTCGGACTTTGCCGGGGTTTCTTGGTAATAAATTCTGGGCCGATTTGCGCAAGTCAGACCTCTGCAGATTTCCACGGGTGTCCTCTTATGGGAAATGCATGGGGTTCCCTGTTTTCCATGGTGACTTGGACACCCGAGGCCCATATCTGTATGGTGTGCCCGTCTGGAAAAATCGTGAAATTCAGCTGTCTTCGGGACACCTGTGGGAACACGGGAAGGTATGACATTTGATGTTTTTGTATGGTTTCCATAACCTTTCGACCCATTTGCTGGTGCCCTTTGTCACACAACCTTTTCATTTCCCAAATGTGCGCTACATTTAGTCGCTGCTTTAGGCACCATACACTTTTGTAACCTGCACAAGTCACCTACCCTTGAAAAGTTCTGCCTGTGCTCTTTCTAAAAATGTATGCTTACCATTCCTCACCACATTGGTTTTCCTGATTTACACATGCTAAGTAAGTCTGATCAGTCCGTAAGCATAAAACTCTTGTGTACCATGGCTCAGCGTTTGGCTTGTGGTACTGCTTGTTTTGTGAAACACTACAAATAATTTGTGCTTTCCTAACTGCAAGAGTCGGGGGAATGTAGCGGAGCATTGTTTTTCTCAAAATTCATAGAAGCCATTGCCCTACCAAGCCAACCATGTCCAGCACATACCTTTTTTTCTGTCATTTTCCCTCTTTTTCCCCAAATTATGGCATTTTCCCCTACCTAGTTGTAGCCCGACCTGCGCAAATCACCCCTTCCTAAACTTGGAATTTTGTCTACTTTTCAGAAGTGTATGCCTTTCTGTCCCCCAATTCGGCTTTCCTACCCTTTTCTTCCATTCCTTCCATGCATGTCCAATTGGCAAAAATGGCCAAAATCGCCTACCTCTCACAAAACGGTTGATAACCACATCAAAATAATTTTTTTTCGTTTCCACTCAACCTGTTCTTGAAAGCCAGGAAATTGCGGAATTCGGCAAAGCAAACCATTTGTTCCTAGCTCTTACCTCTTACAAGGAAAAAACCACAGGCTTCTTTGTAGATCATTTTATTGGCATTTTTTGAAAAAACACAAAATTTTCGCACTTTTTGTTTATTTTCTTTCGCACCCCTACAGCAACCTAGGATTCCTGGGTGGTGTTACAACCGCCTACATGTAGGAAAAAAGAGGCCAAATTTGGCCGAGATATCTCATGCAACATAAAAGTTAGAAGGCGTTGAATGGCAACTTACCGAAATCACCAAAAAAGGCCTTGGCACTGGGGGGAAAAACCCATGGCACTTAAAGGGTTAATGAAAGAATCTCAAAAGCATGCTCTAACACCAAGGAACTGATTGTGATCCTTCGGGAATTAGAATCGCCCATACCTCCACCGGATAACGTACCCAAACACAAACAATGGTGCACTAGCATTCAAAATGCCCTAGCAAATAAAATAAAAACACTGCAAACTAAAATTGCAGCAAAAAAAGCCTCTCTCCCCCTTGCCGAAATACCAACCAATACCACACCCAATGACAAGCCGGACTTGGCTCCACTTAAATTCTCCAAAGTGTCCATTCAGGAAACTGAAAAAAATCATTGCATCCCTAAAACCGTTGAACTGTAAAGGAGACAACTGTCCAGCCCAAATAATTAAGGATGCTGCCAGAGATTTAGCCCCCTTCATCTCTAAACTCATTAATGCCTCCTTCTCATCCAATACTGTCCCAACTAGTTTAAAAGAATCCTGGGTTCTACCCCTTCTCAAAAAACAAACTTTAGACACGTCCATCCCAACAAACTACAGACCAATCACAACAGTCCCATTCCCCCTCAAGATAATAGATAGAGTGGCCTATCTTCAAATTCAGAATTACCTTGAGACCAACCAACTTCTAGGATCCCGCCAATCGGGTTTCAGACCCCAGCATGTCACGGAGACTGCATTAATAGACCTTAAGGCGCAAATTGACGAGCTTAATGACAAAGGAAACACAGCTATGCTGCTTCTCCTTTATCTGTCGGCAGCGTTCGACTTGGTGGACCATGTTGTGTTATGCAAACACCTAGCATCGGCTGCCCACTTTTCAAGCGAAGCCATACCTTGGGTCCAGTCCTTTCTAGACAACAGAAATACGCCAGTCTTTTCCACCTCAGCATCAGAAGACCCAATGCAAACAACATGTGGCGTCCCACAGGGCTCCTGTGTCTCACCAACCATGTATAATATGTTTACTAAGTCTTTATTTGACAAATTGGATAGACTGGGTGTCACCTACACAAATTATGTGGATGACACCCAGATCCTCATTCCCCTTTCAAGCAATTTCACCTCAGATACAGCCTCAGTAAACGAAATATACATCCTCATTCAGGCATGGGTGGCAACCAATGGCCTCTGCCTGAATGACGATAAAACAGAGATCCTGATCCTTGGCTCGGCTAACAACCTAAAAAAACTTGTCACTAACTATAGCCCCTTGAACATTGACAGCAATATAATTACAGTCGCTAAAGAGGTGAAGACGCTTGGATTTTATCTGGACTCCACACTAACCCTAAAAAAACAGGTAAACTCCTTAGCCTCCTCCACTGCCTATACTCGCAAACTCATTAGAGCACGTAGAGCCTTCCTCTCACTAGCAAGCTGCATTATCTTAGCTAATGCTCTCATTTCATCAAAACTGGATTACTGTAATGCATTGTAGTTGGGAGCTAACAAATATATCATCAACAAATTACAGACACTGCAAAATAATGTGCTCAGAACGGCCCTGAACCTCCCTACAAGAGAGCATATATCCAATGCTAGGAGAAACCATCACTGGCTGAAAATTAGTGATAGGATCTTCCTTAAAACCCTGTCATTAACTTTCAAATGTCTTAATAACGCAGCCCCTCCATACCTAAAGGAAAGAATAATTAGAAAAACTTCTGTACGACCTTCTAGGACAACCAATTCCTACTGCCTTCAAATACCCAGATTCAGACTAAAAAAAACAGGAGGCAACAGGTTTCCAGTAAAAGCGGCCTAGCAATAGAATGCACTACCAATTGAGCTCAGAAGGGATCATTCCTATTACAGTTTCAGACGCAACACCCTCACCTACGCCTTAACGACTATTAAGACTAATGATTGCAGTTGTATGTATACTTGTATGCTTCCTACCTGTACCTCCCTATATCTGTAACTAAGCTTCTAAGTATTCTTTTGTACCTGTCTATATCTGTAACTAAGCTTTAAGTATTCTTGGTATACTGTGCACCCAGCTACGTAAGGGTTTGGTGTGCCCTACAAATTAATAAACAAACAAACAAACTTAGGAACCCTTCACCTATCCCGAAGTGGGCGAGCACTCCCAGAAGCCAGTCCCAGTTCACTGAGTCGAATGCCTTAATGGCATCCAACGATGCCACTGCACTTTCCTCCTTACCCTGATTCGTGTTGTCTATTACGTAGTGGAGTCTGCGGAGATTCCACGTTGTATTTCTTGCCGGCACGTACTCCGTTTGGTCTGGTTGTACCAGCGTGGATATAACCCTTTTAAGCCAGTTGGCCAGAGCCGCTGTAAGGATCTTGGAGTCTTGGTTTATCAAGGAGATTGGTCTATAGGACCTGCACTTCTGGGGTGATTTCCCTGGTTTTAGTAATGGTACTATCACCGATTCCGACAGACCATACCCACTGTTATGCAGTTTTTGATGGGTTTGGATAGCCAGTTTTCCCCATGCCAGTTGTTCCTGTAGTGGATTTGAAGTTTGTGTTTACCTTTAAATGGATTCCTCCTTGCCACGTATTGCTCATGTTTCATGTTCCGCTGTCCGTCTACCCCGCTGCTGCACCGGATGGGATACAACCTTTTCAAGATTCCCACATACACGTCAACAGTGGGGGGACACCTCACTCAACATTACACAGCATTAAACAAATGGCACATTATTACTATGGATGCATGGGTAGGGCAGGTAGTCCCAGAAGGATTCTGTCTCCGCTTTGTCAGATGTCCTTTTACCTGCCCTCCTCCTGTCCTGAGACCCAAACCTCTAGACCTACTACTCCAGCTGGAGATTGCTTCCCGGCTAGAGAAAGGCACTATAGAGCCAGTGCCTCTAGCATAGAGGAATCAGGGATGGCAATCTCATTGCTTCTTTATACCAAAGAACAACAGAGGACTGAAACCCATCCTGGACTTGAAGTGCTTCAACAAGTTCTTCAGGAAGCACGAATTCAAGATGGTAACTCTTTCGCAGATCCTCCAAACTCTAAAGCTTTAGGATTGGCTGGTGTCATTGGATATACAGGATGCTTACTTCCCTGTGCTGATACTCCCCAAACACAGAAAGTACCTGAGATTCACGATCAGCAGCGCACACTACCATTTCAGAGTACTGGAGTTCTGACCCATCTCCGCCCGAGGGTCTTCACCAAATTGTTGTGGGTAGTGGCAGCAAGTTTAAGAAGGGCCGAATTCATGTCTTCCCTTACTTTAGACGACTGGCTAATCAGGACCTGCTTGCAAGAGCAAACAGGGGATCATGTACACCACGTCTGCCACTTCCTAAACAATCTGGGATTCAGCCTCAACTCAGGAAGTCCCAAATGACACCTTCTCAAACGTTCCAGTTTATCAGAGCAGTGCTGAACTGCTTCTTGGGGAAAGCTTTTACCATGGAGGACAGAGCTACAAACATCCACCCAAACTTTACCAGCCCTAGATTATCTACAGTTGCTGGGCCTCATGACATCCTGCATTTTTCGAATTTCTGAGGATGCAATCTCTTCAGTGGTCTCTCAGATCCAGTGGTCACAGTTCTCGGATACCTTGACATATCTTCTACAGATTCTGACCGTTGTCTCACAGGACCTCCTGGGATGGTCCAGCAAGGAGTACTTGATAGGAGAACCATGCTGGCATCCTTGTCCGACAGTGACAGTGGTGACGGATGAGTCACTAAAGAGCTGGGCTCCAGACCTGAATGAACTCGTAGTGAGCGAACAGTGGTCCCCATTGGAAACAAGACTCTGCATAAACCTTTTGGAGTTGAGGGCGATCAGACTGGTGGTGATGGACTTTTTGCCCTTGATACAGGGGAAAACAGATCTGATAATGACGGACCACACAGTGGAGGAGGCATAGGGTTACCACCACTGTGCAGAGAGACAATGCAACTCTGGGTTTGGGTGCTGCAAAGACAAATCTTGAAACAGAAGGGACAGCCCTGTGAAGGAGAAGGAATATGGGCTTATAGAGTACATGGATACATGGGGGTGTCCTTCCCTGGGTATTTCACTGTTTTACTGTCAATTTGGTAAAACAGACTTATGTCCTTTTCATGAGGGGTACACTAGAGAACAATTCAAGTGTAACATATACATTATTTGCAACCTTATTAAACATTAGAATACACATGTTTTCATAAATCTGACCAGTATTTATTAATGGTATTGAGCTATTTATAAACTTAAAACAAAGTATTGTAGGTGATATAAGCAGCAAGAACTCAATTGTATAAAGTGCTATTTGTGAGCAAATCCTTCACCTCCTGTGACTTATGTAGTACAGTAGTTCAAGTCGATATCGGTCACATTACAGCAATCTATATAGGTACATAGTTGCAGAAGCCGGGCACAAAAGGGTGGCCTAATCAAAGGTCAACGTCTGGGTTTAAATCGATAGTTCAGATATAGTGAGGGGTAGCCTCAATGAAGACAGTAGAGGAACCCTGGACGTTTTCAGCAACATTCTGTTCAAGAGCCTTCTTCAATGGACTGGGAAGGTCTCCCTACAGGAGGGGCATGTAAAAGGGCTGGTGTTAGCCATATTGACTGTGCATTCACATATGTGCTTAGAGCTCAGTGACATTAAAAAAGGCAGGAATTCTGCTGACACAAAAGACAATACTCGATGGGTGGTGGGAGGACACTGACCTTCAGTGTGCTGGGACCAGGATCTCTCTCCAGGGTAGAGTCAAAAGACTCTTAATTTCTTTGGGGACCAAGAGTAGTAGAGACTCCCACTTTGGAAATGTAGCGCTGTGGGAGACATATGGGGACATAGTTGTAAAGTCTGTTGCGGTTACGTTATAACAGTGAAAGAAAGGGGTCAAAGACCTAGAAGTATTTACCATGCGTATCTGGGGATAAATGTATATCATAAGGCCGAGGACAAACGTAAGAATAATACGGTGAAGGCAGTGGAAGGGATTGTACGGAGCATAGAGTTTTAGACTAGGTTGCCCCGGACCATGATGGGGAGGTCGGCATTGCTCGAAATTATAGTCCTAGCCAGGCTGCTGCACTGTTTTACAAATGTCCCATACTTGATACCCAAACGTTTCTTCTCCAATCTACATAGTATATGCAGAGGGCTGATCTGGCATAATACCAGGAACCGGTTAGCCCTATGGAAATTTCAGAACGCTTATGACCGAGCAGGGATCAGACTGCCCAATTTTGAAGTGTACTACCTAGCTGGTCAACTTCAATACATAGCGAAATGGTTGTCCGACAACGCCACATCGAAATCCAGACTACTGAGGGCGGAATGTGCTCCATATTTCCTGAATGAGTAGATGTGGGTGACGGACCCCCCCAAACGAAAGGGTCGGCACTGCTGACCCTGGGCAGGGAGATCTGGCACAGTGCTTGCGCAATGATGGGGTGCCCGTTGCCGTGCTCCCTGCAAATCCCCCTAATGACACTGAGAGGTATAGATGAACAACTGAGGAGAATTACCAGGGAACACTGGGAACCAGTGGGAGTGACAACAGTGGGCGATGTATGGCGAGATGGAGAAAAGATGGAGTTTGACATGTTAAGAGAGGATACTGGCCTACATAGTACAGTACAAAACAGGAAATGAACCCATAGATGGAGGATGACAACATATTTATTTGCTTTTTCATAAAAAATCAATTCAATGTTTACTGTAGCACAAAAATTCTTTTTTAATAATATTGCATATCTAAAAAACATCCACTAGTGTACAAATGATTCAAATATAAAACACAATGGGCCTCATTATGACCCAGACGCTAAGTGTTTAACGGCGCCGTAAAAGGCTGGGGTGCCGTTAAACACCTAGCGCCTAATTACGTGGTCCCTTTGCAGGACCCGACCTTAACGGCTTTTTTACCAGTCGTTAAAGTAGGGACCCCCAAAGGGACCTTGGTGCTAATTACGGTACCGCAATTTGCACCTTCCCCATTCCCATTGAGCCCTATGGGGCAAAAATGGGAATGGGGAAGGGCCATGCCGGCATGGGGAATTACCGCCCACCAACCTCGGAATGCGGTGGTAATTCCCCATTCCACCATGGCGGACTCCGGCATGGACCATGGTGCTAATAGCACCATGGTTTAGCGCCGGAGTCCTAATGAGGCCCAATTAATACCTTTTTCAAAAAGATCCACAACATTCAACCCTACATACCATTCATGTCACTTAATCAAAACAACATCCATACAAATAACAAAACTAAGCTCTATGACCAATTAATTGTGGTCGCATTCCAATGTCCAAATATATTGTTTGTTTGATGTTCGATCTCTCTGTTACAATCTTCACATATGGATAACCGCCTATATCCAATCAGGCAGTATGACATTGAATCATTTATACACTAGTGGATGTTTTTTAGATATGCAATATTATTAAAAAATAATTTTTGTGTTACAGTAAACATTGAATTATTTGTGATTATTTAGGAAAAAGCAAATACATATGTTGTCATCCTCCATCTATGGGTTCATTTCCTGTTTTGTACTACATATTTAGCCCGCAGGACCCTAGATTTTTGGGCTATCCCCTTTATTTTTGAAACTACATAGTACAGTACATTACATACATTAGGCTGATGAGGCTATTAAAGAAGACATGGTCGGAAATAGAACTGGCCCAGCAGCCGGATGTTGCTATAGAAATGTTCCAAGCAGTGTCAGAGGGTGGCCATGAGGTCTCCAGAATTTATGAGATAATGATGTCCAAGGTTGGTAAAGAGGTGGTTCGGAGAGACCATAAGCGATGGATTATGGGGGAGGATGCAGAGATACCATAAGAAAGTGTCGAGGGGTGCCAGACTGCAACCGATTCAGCTATATATCCCCCATAGGGCATACATGACCCCTATCTAAATTAACAAGTTTACAAATGCAGCTATATAATACTGCCCAAAATGTGGGGATGAGAAAGCTGGGATGGTACATATTTTCTGGGTTTGCGCCGAGATTACGAGATACTGGGAAGAAATTGCAGACCGATTGGCTAACAAAGGGATCAGATTAGCGTTAGACTCCTTGTGGGCATGTATGGTGGGGGGCTTTCCTAGACCGCGTAAACTTAGGTACGTGAACAAGCTCAAAGACCTGACCTACATTTTAGCGAAGCGCAGGCTAGCCATGGGCTGGAAGGCACGGCAGAGACCAACTATAGAAACCTGGTGGAGGGACCTTCTACAATGGGCAGAGGTTGAAACAGTGGTTTGGGTGGGAGGAGGAAGCAGGAACGCTGATAGCTTGGCAGCAATTGATCGCATCCCTGACAGACCCAGAGCCTGAGGAACTGGACACAGATGGCTCCATGGATTGCACAGAAGAAGTGATGGTTGTGGACTGATGGGCCGTGGTTGTAGACGGACTGACTTTAAGTGGGTGGAGGGGGGTTAGGGTGAAAGGGTTTGGGAGTAAGGGATTTATGCACCATGTTAAGGTGCACGGTTGTTGTTTGTCATGAAAACCAATAAAATGTTAAAAAAAAAAAAGTATTTACCATGCGTATTTGTTAGAGTCGAGTTCCCAAAGCAATGGTAAGCGAGTGGTGTCGCCCCTTCAAAAAGGTTGGGAAATCATGCTCGCAATCTGTGGCTGGGCTCCTAATGTGTGGAGGGTCCAGTAGACAGGTGCGTGATCCTATACAAATGGAAGGATCAGGTTAGCAGCAGAACATGCCCAGCCGTGTGGGGGCGGTTGTTCGCTCCTGAGAGGAAAGGACAGGAGAGGGTGGAGCTCCTTACCTGGACGGGCTGTGTATCTTGGCCGCTCGAGTAGCAGTGCCGGAAAGCTGCTCGCCACTGGATGCAGTAGCCCTGTGATATCTAGAGCGAACTGTGTCATGTAAGTCGCGAGAGAGACATTACTCCCTGCGCGCATACCATGCCATGCCATGGGAACCGTGAAACGTTTAATGATCTGGCTATTTGGGCTGAGGACAGGGTGTGTATAGTCCTGGTGAGGCAGGGGGCCTAGTCAAATTGGGGACAACCAGGTGGGAACGCTAGGAAAGTTGTAGTAGGGGCGTTGTGTATCCTACAGAGAGCGCATGCGCGGGGGAGGTAGAACTAGTCCCTCGGGGCATGCGTGAAGATGTTGGTACTCGTATCCATTGTAATGAGGAAAGCTATGTGCAAGTGGGCCGGGGTCGTGGGTCTAGAGGCCTTGGAGCTACGGTGGGTAGTGAATGGCAAAAGGTTTGGGGGCTCGTGCTGGTAAGCCTGAAGAGTGGACAAATTGGGAACAGATCTCTGGCAGATAAGACTCTGAATATGATGCTGTCGGAGTTCAGAAGTCTCGAGAGGGGGAGCAGGAGTACAATGCCTGTAATCAAAGGTGCTGGATGCGGATTCAGGGTTGTTAGTTATATGGGTCGCTGGGTGATGCCTCATTCAGACCTTTGTTTATTTCGTCAAGTTTGAACATCCACCAGGCCTCTTTATGGTTGAGGGCACTGGTGGTGTTGGAGGAGGTGGAAACCGTGTCGAGGACCCACCAAAGTATATCATCAGGGCCCTGTTGAAATTCAACAAAGTGAGGTACCATAGGGGCTGTTAAAGTTCTGCACCGAATTCTGGACCTCTGTTCCCCTATTCTTTTATAAACATTTCTCTTAGTTTGTCCAACATATCTTAGTCCACACGAGCATTCTATTGCATAGATTACATTGGATGTTTTACAGTTGGAGAGGTGGTGAATATTCCATACCCTATCTTGAATAAGGAAGGATTACATTCTTCTAGTGAACCTGCAACAAGAGCACATCCCGGAGGGGCGGTGGCCTTTAATTTCACTCATGTCCCAGGCTAAGGATCTGGTGTTCTTCTTACTCATTCTGGCATTGGTTAACAAGTTCGTAAGATTTCTGGAGCATTTGAGTGCCATTCTGGGAAATTTCTCTTGTGGTGGGCTCAGTTGTACTGGTGGCCAGAATTTTTTGATCAGTCCTTTCAACTTGGTGGTTGTAGGGCCAAATGTAGACACGCAGGTCAGGACATCATCTTCATCATTGGTGTGGATTTTGGGTGTAAGCAAGGATTCACTAGGTGTGTACTTGGCTCTTTTTTTGGTATTGCCCAGGAGTTTTTTGGGGTACCCTCTAGCATGTAGTTTTTGTTGCTGAGTGTTGGCATGTTTTTGGTACTGTGATACCTCTGTGCAGTTTCTGCGAAGGCGAAGAAACTGTCCGTATGGAAGGTTGTCCACAGGGCTGGGCATGTTCTGTTGCTAACCTGGTCCTTCCATTTCTATAGGATCACCACCTGTATACTGGACCCTCCACACATTAGGAGCCCAGCCACAGATTGCGAGCGTGACTCCCCAACCTTTTTGAAGGGGCGACACCAGCTCGCTTACCATTGCTTTGGGAACTCAACTCTACCAAATACGCATGGTAAATACTTCTAGGTCTTTGACCCCTTTCTTTCACTGTTACAACATAACCGGGACAGACTTTACAACTATGTCCCCATATGTCTCCCACAGCGCTACATTTCCAAAGTGGGAGTCTCTACTACTCTTGGTCCCCAAAGAAATTACAAGTCTTTTAACTCTACCCTGGAGAGAGATCCTGGTCTCAGCACACTGAAGGTCAGTGTCCTCCCAACACACACCGAGTATTGTCTTTTGTGTCAGCAGAATTCCTGCCTATTTTAATGTCACTGAGCTCTAAGCACATATGTGAATTCACGGTCAATATGGCTAATACCAGCCCTTTTATATGTTCCTCCTGTAGGGAGACCTTCCCAGTCCATTGAAGAAGGCTCTTGAACAGAATTTTGCCGAAAAGTCTGGGGTTCCTCTACTGTCTTCATTGAGGCTACCCCTCACTACATCTGAACTATCGATTTAAACCCAGACGTTGACCTTTGATTAGGCCACCCTTTTGTGCCCGGCTTCTGCAACTATGTACTTATATAGATTGCTGTAATGTGACTGATATCCACTGTAACTACTGTACTATATAAATCACTGGAGGTGAAGGATTTGCTCACAAATAGCACCTTATACCATTGAGTTCTTGCTGCCTATACCACCTACAATACTTTGTTTTAAGTTTATAAACAGCTCAAGACCACTTATAAATACTGGTCAGATTTATGAAAACATGTGTATTCTAATGTTTAATAAGGTTGCAAATAATGTATATGTTACACTTGAATTGTTCTCTAGTGTACCCCTCATGACAAGAACATAAGTCTGTTTTACAAAATTGACAGTAATCGGTGAAATACCCAGGGAAGGACACCCCCATGTTTCCACAAAGATAAATCTTATCAGCGTTTCACATGGCAAGACAGGAGAAGACGATGGCAGTCACCCTGTGCAGGCAGGGTTCTGTCTCCTACAAATGTGAGATATGCCAGGAAGTCCTTGCAGAGATCTTCACCCTCTGGCGTAACCCGCTCCAACATGAAGTGCAAGCTTTTCTGTCTCAGGGAATTTCCCCCAAAAGGAGCACTGGGGGCATGTTAGTAGTGGACTGGGTCTTCCCACTACTGTATGTGTTCCCACCTATTCCTGTTATACCACACATCATCGGGAGGTTGACGATGTTCGGCACAACCATGATCCTGATAGCCCCGGACTGAGTCCGGAGAACATGGTACCTGGATCTGCTGGTCTTGGCCATCTGCCCCACATGGCGTCTACCGAAGAGAATAGACCTGCTCTTTCCAGCAGAAGGCCAGATTCTTTACGCAATGTCAGCACTCACATCTTCACGTGTGTTTACTGAGAGAATGAGATACAGAGATTGGAACCTCCCAGAAGACATTATGGATATGTTGCTCTCAGCTAGAAGACCAGCAACGAAAGCTCTTTACCGCCGAGAATGGAAGATATTTCGTAGCTGGAGTAGAGCTAGAGATTTTGACCTACTATCATGAGACATTGCTGCGGTACTCTCCTTCTTTTTGCACCTAGCATGACAGGGGCTTCAGGTGGCTATGACCAAAGGGTACCTAGCAGCGCTCTCCATTTTCAAACGTACACCTGACCAAAACTTGTATTTTACAGTGCCTTTGGCCATTGAATTCATAATGGGAAGTCCGTTAGAACAATGCCCTCTTGTCCACTCAGGCTTTTCTTATGGAAGGCCCCCTTCTGTGTTACCATCACGTTGGTGTGCAAAATGAGCGAGCTCCAGGCACTTTCGTACAAACCACCTTTCACTATCGTTGCTAAGGACAAGGTGACACTGAGATTTTGCCTTTCCCCCCAAAGTGGTGTCTGAATTTCATTTTACACAGAAAATGATTTACCGGCTTTCTACCCTCCTCCTCATCCTTCGAAGAACTGAGGTTGCGCATATTAGACCCACAAAAGGGCTCTAAGCTTCTAGGAGCTGACCAATCCTGCAAGGAGCTGGCTAATCCTGCTGCAGTCCCTACCTCTCCTGTCCCCTCTCAGGCCCTCTGCACATCCCTGGCTTCTCATTTCATCTCTAAAACCCAGGACATCCTTGTCCACCCTCTCGTCTTCTCCTCCTCCTCCTCCCTTTACTCTATCCTCTACCTCGGCTCCCCCTACCATGGCCACCTCTACTCTCTCTTTCTCTTCCTTTCCACTGTTCTCCCCTGATGAGATTTCTAGACAAGTCAGATCTATGAAAGTCTCGTCAAAACAGGTTCTTCCCTGTTCTTTCAAAACCATCAAGGACGTCATTGACATTCTCGCTCCTGCCCTGGCTGGCTTCTGCAACCACTCCACCACTGTAGCTTTCTGTTGCCCCCTGACATACTCTTTTGTGCACCCACTTCTCAAGAAACCTTCAGCCGTCCCCTCCTGTCCGGCTAACTATCGCCCGATCTCCATCACTCCTTTTCTGGGCAAACGCATGGAAAAGCTGTCCATCTCCCAGCTTAATCTTCATACTGAATCTGTTGGTTGGCCTCTGACCATCAGTCTGGTTTCAGAGCAGCCAGAAGCACAGAAACTGCTCTCCTGGACATCCATGAAGACCTGCTCTCTAACCTTGATTCTAATCTCCCTTCTGTCCTCATTTTACTCAATCTCTCTTCTGCCTTTGACATGGTCACCCCTGCCATCCTGCTCAATCGTCTCCATGATAACCTGGTATCAACGATCAGGCCCTGGCCTGGCTGACTCTGACTCTCTACCTGTGATGTTCCCCAGCGGTCTAACCTCTCTCCCTGGCTGTTCAACCAATACCTGGCACCTCTCGCCCACCAAATTGCAGCTCTCTGCTGCTCTTTGCTCCAACTTTCAGAGCTATGCGGATGACACTCAGCTTGTTTTCATGCTCCCCTCTGCCACCTCTTCCCCTTCCCTCATCTCTGACTGTATGTCTGTCCTGTCTATCCAGGAGTGGTGTGCCGCCAACGATATCTGCCTTAATGCCAGTAAGATAGAGATTCTCCTCATCGGCACACTTGCACCCTCCTTTCCTGTCACTCTCTGGTCGTTCTCCCTTGGCACTCTTTTTGCTCCCACCTGTGAGGCTAAGAACCTCTGAGTCATCTTTAACTCCACACTCTCTTTTTCACCTCACATCTCTGACGTCTCTAAAGTCAAACTAACAACTGCACCTCCTCAGAGGTATTCTTACTTTTCTCTCCTTCCCACAGAAGCTCACTGTCTCAAGAGCTCTGGTTCTCTCTAGGATGGACTACAGCAACAGACTCTTTCTAAATCTGCCTGCTTCTACTCTCCGCCCTCTGCAACTCATCCAGAACAGGACCGCGAGACTTTGTTTTTGGCCTCAAGCCCAGGGATCGTATCTCTCCAGGACTGAAATCTCTGCTCTGGTTCCCAGTGGCTGTGAGGATTAAGTTCAAAACCCTCTGCAGTGTCCACAAGGCCTTCTGGGGCCTAGGGCCTCAATACCTTCAACTCTCCCTTCGTAAATACCTTCCTACTCGAGCTCTTCGCTCCTCCACCTCCAACTCCCTCAGGGTAAGTCGCTTCTACAAGCAACTAGTTGGCGGTAGTTCTCTTTCTTTTTCTGGGGCTTCCCTCTGGAATAGCCTCCCTGCCTCTGTGAAACTTGAGGAGAAACCATCACCGGTTCCGGAAGCACCTCAAGACCTTCCCCTTTGCTCCTGCAGTCTCTCTCTTCCTCTCCCTTGCTGATTTGCTGTCTGATACTGCACTGGTTACCTGGCTACCCTCTGATTTCGGGCCCAAGTCCCTGCCCGCCCTGTTGCACATTCGCACTGCCTCCCGCAACCCTTGCACTAGGGTCTGTATCTGTAACCCCTACAGTCCCCCTAGGTGCACTTTTGGACACCTGCTGTCTGCACTTACCCTTGCACCTACCACCTGCTGACCGCTCTTCTTGTTATTGTTTTGATCCCATGTATAGCACTGCCCTCTCCCTTTTTCCCTGCCACTTTTCCCCTCCCCTGCATTGCGCGATCTCAATGTCACTTGGCCTAGTAAGATCGTTGTCTCTGTCTTCCCTCTGTTCCCCTTTCCATGCCTCGTCACGCCTTGAAACACTTGTATATAGGTGCATTACAAATGCCATATCATATCATATCCTACATAGTGAGAGCAAGTCCTTTCAGAACAGAAGATGTATTATTCTTCGGTTACACGGGTCCCAGAATGGGGAAAATCAATAACCTAGCAAACATATACAGATGGATTGTGCTAGCCATCTCGGAATGATATAACATAGCAGACAGTGCCAGAAAGGCTGAAAGCATACCCCACTACAGTGGCAGCTTCATCCACTCTACAAAGACCAGTGTCAACTGTGGATATATGCCAAGCAGCAATGTGGTCTTCACTGCACAAACTTGCTAAGCATTAGACACCTTGGTCAGCCAAGATGCCCGATTTGGTAGAGAAGTTTTGCAAAATACCCAGAGATAGAATTGCAAAGGGAGACGCTCTCTTTCACTCCTCCAAGGAAAGAAGCACTGCTATGGGAATCTATCTAAGATGAGGAATCTATGGGGGGGTGGGGCAATCCATTAGAAGAACAGATTGCTTACCCCTGGCCATATTCTTTCTGTTGGATGTTCCTCCCAGGGATTCCTCATCGCCCTCACATCTTACCCCTCAATCAAAGAGCTCCCTGGCGTGTTTGAAGTCTCTCCTTATCTGCCATCCTGCTTATAGCACTTTACAAGACAATATTTTTCTTTTTAAGGAGTACTAAACACTACGTGGCTGAACACGGGAAATAATGAGACAACTGAGGTCACGGGGCGCAGTGCAGACTATTTGTATCGACGTCCGGTCCCGATGATGAGGAAAGTCGATTGGTTCTCAACGGCAAAGCTGAACAGCACCCCATGGAGGTGAAAAATGTTAAGTTTGCTTCTAACGCAGAATATATCCAAGATGAGGAATCCATGGGGAAAATATCCATCAGAAAGAACATTATTAGGGGTAAGTAATTTGTTCTTTTGGACTGGAACATGTATGCCCTAGGGAAGTGAAGGATTTTCCGGAGTTTTATGGGGAAGGTGAAGAACTGTTGGACCAGGCATCTAACTAACTCGCAGGAGGCCGGTGGGTTGGACACCTCCCCTGAGTTTGACAGGTTACCAACACTGACTCCAGGGAAACCTCAGGCTTCCATCTAGTGCCCAATGACAAAGTTAGTGGAGAATCTAGGGTTGTCATCCCCATCCAGACCGAAGGTTCAGTTCAAACTTACTGATATTTTGGATGTCGATCATCAGAGGGAGACCATACTGCCCTTCTATCAAGCAGTGTAGGTCCCTTTATTGGAGGTCTGGGAGAAGACTGCTTCCATCCCAGTAGCTGATCGGGACCTGGCCTAGAAGTACAGGCCGGCGCCATCAGGCCCAGCCTTTCTGTCCACCATGCCTCCCTTGAAAGCTTACTGGTTCAGGCCACCAGGTAAAACCTAAAAACATCCTCCTTTCCCAGCTTGCTACCTGATAGAGAGAGGCAGCAGAGGCTCAATGCCTTGGGAGGACGATTTCTGCTTGGGGCAGTTTGGCTCTGAGGGTGGTCGTGAATCATGTGCCCTGGAAAAACTCTCCTTTGGTCTGAAGTGCCAGAAGTGGTGGTGAGAGATGGCTTTTTGGCCCTGGTCCAGGATGGTAAGTAGGCATCTCACCAGATGCTTCAGCCACCTTAAGGAGAATTCTCAAATTGTGCTAATTTCCCTTACCTTTTGAGACCCCCAGCAACTTTGCTGGATTTCTAGGATTTGATTTTTTACCTGGGAAGAGTGTGAGCCTTTTTTTCCTACTCTTCCAAGTATTTTGATGTGTGATTTACTTTTGTGTTCTTTGGTTATGGAGTTTTAAAACAACTCCATAGGCATCATCTTTTTCTGTGTGTCACACACCTTCAGTGCAGTGGCACAGGGATGTCTTTCAGACTTCCCAAGGTTTAAATACCTTCTCTGGGACTGACTCCCATCTTCCAGAGCATGTAAAGTTAAATTGACTTTACTAGTCTTTTTAAATGTACTGACCCAGCACACACTATCTTCCTGTACAATATTGGAGGGACTGCCTAGCTTCTCCTGAGTCACAACACTCATGTAACAGTCAAATGTTACCTTTTCCTACTTTAAATGGCTGGTGGCAGTGGTTTAGATCAAACTACCATGATTTTTCCCGACCGCTAACAACGGTAGCTAAAAATCGGGTCAGCCATGTTTTTTAATATGGCGCCCAAGACCTATCTGTAAAAACAGACTCCAGTCATTTTTTTTCGCCATTTCTTTTAGGAAAAGTCCTTCTTGTGTTTGTCTCTGTGCGCCAAACCAGGTTTGGTCCCTTTGTTCGTTGGCCTTTGGCGGGCTTCAGTGCTGAAGCCCTCCTCTGGCGCCTGAGTGTCTGGGATGGACAGGATGTGAGGAAGGTGCCCAAAACTCCCTGTGCTTAGTCTCCTATGAGACCTGAATGCACTCTGGCGTGATTGGCCAGATGGCTGTCCGGCAAGGACAGCCACCCTGCTGTGTGAGTGACAGCCAGGCTGGAATGAATGGGGGAAAACTATTTAAAAGCAGGTCTCTGGGACTTGGAAAGCAGAGTCGACCACTGGAACGAAAGAACCGAAGACGAGCTGAAGGAAGAGGACTGCTGCAACTCCTGGACGACTGGTGAAGCCCTGCTGCAGGTCCGAATTGCCTGAAACTCCATCGACAGAGAAGCCCTTCAAGGTTAACTTCTTCCCTTGAGTTTGGTGGAAACAACCAACTCGCAAGCCACCTGGACACTGTCCCATCTGGTCGAATTTTCTTCAGAGTGCTGTTGAAAACCGGATAGCTGGTTCCCGCTTGTGGACTTTAAGGCACTTACACCTTAAAACAACGTTTTGCCAAGCTTGTGGCCTCATCCCTGGGCAGTGCAGGAACCTCCCAACGTCGTCCTTCTTGTCCCCACGACTGAAGCTAGATCTGCTCGAACTGCCAGGAACAACTGCCTCAGCTACAGCTCTTCTTCACTTTAAAGGTACTGTGCAAAACTTTCCCGACTTCGAAGGCTTGTCCATCCCTAAAAATTCATCAAACTTTTTGCCTAGCCAAAATCTTCTAAAAACCAAGGCAAAGACTTAACCGTTTACTACCAGAACTGTGCTATCCTATACAAAGACTCTGAACCATTGACTTTGGCCCAGGCCTATGAACTCAATTGCTGGTTGTAGTTTACTGAAACCCTTTGCCCTGCCTATGAAAGTATTTGGGCTGTCTATTCTTATAACCTTGTCTTTTTACCCCTTTGAAAAGTATCTGAAGTGCCATTTTGCTCCCACCTCAGGGGAGCAAAACTTGTTCATTTACTTATCGGTTGTGTATTTGTGGTTTATTAGTGTGTGATATTGAGGTGCTCTTGCTTGTGTAATGTTTTCAAACTGACTGTGTAAATAAATGTATATTCTTTTACCAAGAAACCTTGAATAAGTGTTTGTTTGAACCACTGTATTTGTTGGTCCTTTGTGTAACTTGTTCTACTGCTCACTAAACTCTTGAGATAAGTCTGGCTGCTCAGCCATCGCTACCACTTTACTGTGTAGTACGGGCTTGTACCAAAGGTGAAATTGTACTTACACTTGTAGTCTTAATTGCATGTAGTGTTCCCAAAGGGCACTGCATGTGATTCTGCCTAACAAGTCAGTGTTTAGCATGGCTGACTGTGTGGCAGAAGCGATGGCAGCCGCAATGGTGATGAGGAAAAAACTCACGTATGGGGATCTTGGGTTTTACCCAGGATGTTCAGTCAAAGCTGCTAGATAACGTTTTTCCGGGTTAAAGCTGATGATTCCCTATAGAGGTTCCAATCCTGAAATGCAACGTCTAGGTCCTCACACCTGGCAATGCAGCAGCCTACAGCTCGCATTAGTAGAGGTGGAGGATTTTATCCATTCACCGCCTACGCCCACCAGGGACCTCAGGCAAGAACCAGCCAGCCTGTCCAGCCAGGTGAACAGGCATGTGCTCTTAGGGTTTGTATCTTTGCTTCAACAGTGCCATCCACTGCCTCAAGTGCAAAACCCCATCTGAAGATGATTTTCACCACAAATCCTCAACTCCCTCAGCCCCTCTTTCCCTCTGGACCCTCTCCTGTTAAAGGAGATCCATCAGCTTCTGGCAACATATGCACTAGATCAGGTGCCACACTCAGAATCAGGTAGGGACTAGTAGTCTATTTTCTGGTTCTGAAGAAGGGCAGGGGCATACGTTGAATGCTAGATCTGCATTACTTGAATGTGCTATTATCATAGCTGAAGTGGCTGGGCAAGGACTAGTTCAAGACGTTTACTCTGGCCCAGAACATTCAAGCACTCGTTCACAGGATTGGCTCATAACACTAGATCACTAGTTCTTCAGGTTGCCTATTCACCTCAAACACAAGACATTCCTGGGATTTGTTGTGAGCCATTGCCAGTACCGGTTCAAGGTCCTGCTGTTCGGTCTTTTGTCGGCAACCAGGGTTTTCACCAATGTACCCCCTAATTATATTTCTCTAAGTTTGTTTGTTTGTTTATTTTACTTGTATAGCGCACCTGACCCAGGGGTATCTGGGCGCTAGTGAGTAAGAAGTCGGTTACAGGTTACAGTTAAAACACATAGTACATATGACACACACTACAAGCAAGAATTCAGTTAATACACATAGTACAAGCATGAATTCAGTCATGAGCATAGATTGGATACATGCATACATGGACAGGGAGGTACATTTGCAGAGTAGTCAAGGATGCATAAATAAGAGAAAAATTGGGTTATTACTTATTAAATAGCCAGGAGATGACACTACTCCTGAATTTTGCAAATACTTGGATGGATTTGATGTCCAGTGGGAATGTGTTCCATAGTTGAAACTGAAACCACCTGCTCTTTTTAGATTGTATTTAGGTACCACTAGGCAAGAGGTGTTGGTGAATCTCATAGTACGAGTGGAGGATCTCAGTGTGAATTTGTCGGTGAGATATGGTGGGGGTAGGTGGTTTAGCGCTTTGTAGGTAGGACATAGAGTTTCGGGTTGATCTTCTCTTGTATGGAGAGCCATTTGCATAGTCTTCTAGTTGCTGAGATATGCTCTCTTCTAGGTATGTTTAGGGCAGCTCTGAGCACGTTGTTCTGCAGTATCTGCAGTTTGTTGAGTATGGTCTTGTTGGCGCCTAGGTAGAGACCATTACAATAGTCCAGTTTGGACTGTATGTGTGCTCTGGCTAGTATAAGGCAGCTGTTGGATGACAACAAATGTCTACACGCCCTGATCAGCTTGTCTGTGTAGGCGGTGGCTGAGGCGGTCATGTTCACTTCTTTAGTTAGATTTGAGTTAGCGTCGAGGTAAAAACCTAACGTTTTTACATCTTTGGCGATGGGTATGTTGTTACCATCTATGCTGATACTGGTGTAGTTTGGGCTGAGTTTATTTAGGTTGGTAGGTGAACCGACCAGGAGGATTTCAGTCTTGTCATCATTCAGGCAGAGGCCGTGGAGGGCCATCCATGCCTGAATGATGGTGTAGATTTTGTTTATCCGAGATGCATCTGTGTCATAGATGCCTGACAGGGGAAGGAGTATCTGTGTGACATCAGTTGGTGTAGGTGACACCCAGATGGTCTAGTTTATCAAACAGTGAGGAAATGGTTGGCTTTCATTCGCACATTATTTTCCAAGTGCATAAATGACTAACATTGTTTTCCAAGTGCATAACTGACTAACATGTCAAACAAATGTGATCTTGAACCTTCAATCGTGGAAAACACTGGGCCCAAACAGATTTTGCAGAGATCTCTGGAAAAAACATAGTACCAAATCACTGCACCCATGCTCAACCTGTTAACAAAATGCAAAGTAGTAGGTGAGTGGCTCAGGGACCCGGCTCACGGACCTGCGAAGGGCACTGATAGTGGTCATACCCAAGAAACTCAGATACCCCCCTACCAGTTCTCCTCATACAGACCCACCTCTCTCATTAACTGCGAAAGTAAAGTCCTGGCCAATCGGCTGATACAGGTTATGCCTGCCATGGTCCATCCAGGTCAATGTGGCTTTCTGCCTACCAGATCAACTAGGATGAATATTAAGTGACTCCACAATTGCAATTGACTGTGCCCCTCTTATGCCAAGCCCACTATCGGTTCTCTCAATCGCCTTTGAGAAAGCTTGTGACTCTGTATTTTGATGTTTCCTATGGGATATTCTGGAACGTATGGGCTTTGGGGAGAGATTCCTAACTTGGGCCAAATTGCTCTAAGAATAACCAGTGAATGGTGTAACATCACAAATGTTTCCTCTGGGGAAGGGGACACGATGAGGAAGCCCCTTATCCCCCGCTTCTATTCACTGTGGCCATCAAACCATTGACAATGTGGAAATCATTGCCAGTGACTCTGTTAGGAAGGGCCATGCCATATAAAATGCTAATGTTCCCTCAATACATTTACATGCTATTCTCAAACGTAGGTGTGTTTTTTCCAAGTGTTGCTATAATATGCACTGTATAAGTAACAATTGCATCGTGAAAACTAAGCTTTTTCTCCCCTTTTTAGGATTCTCAAGCTTAGGTGTGTTTTTTCCAAGTGTTATAAAATGCACCGTATCAGTATTTTAAAAATTGCATTGTGAAAACTAAGCTTTTTCTCCCCTTTTTAGGATTCTCAAACTTAGGTGTGTTTTTTTTCCAAGTGCTGTTATAATATGCACTGTGTCAGTATTTAAAAAATTGCATTGTGAAAACTAGGCCTTTTCTCCCCTTTTTAGGATTCTCAAACTTAGGTGTGTCTTCTCACCTGTCTCAAACATGTGCATTTTGTGAACTCTTTAATCCTGCGTGTTGTCGTCTGTCCTATTGCTCAACTTGCCTGCCTCTCGCTGTCTTGTCTGCCTACCCTAGTGTCCTTTGCTAGTGTCTCCCCCTCTCCCTTCCACCCCCTCCTCTCCCACCTACTCTATGGTGCTCTCTGTCTCTCCTATCTTTTCTAACTGCTTCTCTATTGACTATCCTGCTCTCCTCACTAAATCTGGTAGGAAGAAGTTTAAAAAGGACATCCTGGTCTCCAACCCAGGCCTCCCTATTGCTGACACCTACACCAGTGCCTCCTCTAAGGAAACTCTCATCGACATCCCCTTTGTTGTGCCTTCGCCAGACCTATGGACTCTTCATATGGTCTCTGTGCTCTCCCCTTTCTCCTCTTCTCCCATTAATGGTGGCACCCTTTGCGACGCCCACCTGGCATCCTTCTATTCCTCTAAGGTCATCATTAATGTTTACTCTAATGGAACCGTCTTGGTCCAAGGCCCTCAGGCCAACCTTCACCTCTTTGATAGACGCTTCCCGCACCTCATCAACTTCCTTTCTTCTCCTGCTGTCCCCTCTCCCTTTTATGTGACTACCTCGCCTCCCCCTTCTGCCTCCTCCTTGGCTACCTTGCCTTCCCCTTCTCTCTATGCCCCATCTTGGGCTCCTTCTACACCTCCACAGGGCGTACCTCTGATCTGTACCCCTCCCCGGAAGTCCTCCAAGGTAGGCAATCTTCTCCATATAGCCACTCTAAACTCTTGCTCTGCTGTCAAACACTCCTCTGATATATGCCGCCTTCCGGAAGAACTTGACCTTGATGTCCTCGGTCTCACCAAGGCAGGGTTCACGGCCAGCTCTGTCACAAGCTTTGAAACGCTCCTACCTGATGGCTACAAGATCCTCTCTGCACCCAGGGCCAACCGGACTGGTGTAGGTGTAGCCCTGATGTTCCCCAAGTGGATTCCTGCCTCTGTCACTCCTACACAGGCTGCTTGAATGTCTCGTCTGCAGGCTCTCGCTCTCCCCTAGTCATTCCCTTACTGTGGCTACTATCTATCAGCCACCTGGTCCGATTTCATCCTTCCTTTCTGAGTGGGCGGACCTCTCCTCCTCACTCCTGGCCTCAACCACTCAACTCCTGCTTCTTGGAGACTTCAACATCCGCATGGATGCCTCCTGTCCTCCAAAACTATCAAGGACCACATCAACTCCCTGGCTCCTGCCCTGGCTGATTTCTGCAATCTCTCCCTCGCCACTGGAGTCTTCCCAACTCCTCTGAAGCATTCCCTTGTGCACCCTCTTCTTAAGAAACCATCTGCCGATCCCTCCTGCCCGGCTAACTATTGCCCAATCTCCATTACTCCCTTCCTGACCAAGCTCCTGGAGAAACTGGCCATCTCCCAGCTTAATCTCCACACTGAACCTGTTGGTTGTCTTCATGACCATCAGTCTGGCTTCAGAGCTGCCAGAAGCACGGAAATGGCTCTTCTGAACATCCGTGAAGATCTGCTCTCCAACCTTGACTCAAACAACCCTTGCATCCTCATCTTGCTTGATCTCTCTTCTGCCTTTGACACTGTCAACCATGCCATCCTGCTCAACCGTCTCCGTGATAACCTGGGTATCATTAGTCAGGCTCTGGCGTGCCTGACTTCTTTCCTCTCTGACCGACCCTCCCAGGTCCAGCTTGGGTCCTTCCTCTCCGCTATCGTTTTCTCTACCTGTGGTGTCCCCCAGGGGTCTAACCCTTCTCCCTGGCACTCCTTGCCCACTGCATCACCGCTCTCTGCCCCAACTTTCAGTGCTATGCGGATGACACCCAGCTCATTTGGAGGCTACCCTCGGCCTCCTCCTCTCCTTCCCTCATCTCTGACTGTCTGTCTGCTATCCAGGAGTGGTGTACCACCAATGACCTCTGCCTTAATGCCAGTAAGACTGAGATTCTCCTCATCAGCACAACCGCTCCCTCCTTCCCTGTAGTTCTCTGGCCGGCCTCCGTTGGCCCTCTCCCTGCTCCCACCTGCAAGGCTAAAAACCTTGGGGTCATCTTTGACTCCACACTCTCCTTCTCTCCTCACAAATCTGACGTCTCTAAGAAGTCACACTACCAGCTGCACCTGCTCAGAGGTATTCTTCCTTTCCTCTCATTCCCCCAGAAGCTCACTGTCTCCAGAGCTCTGGTTCTCTCTAGGCTGGACTATTGTAACAGCCTCTTTCTAAATCTGCCTGCTTCTACTCTCCGTCCTCTGCAACTTATCCAGAATAAGACTGCAAAACTTGTCCTTGGCCTCAAGCCCAGGGATCTTATCTCTCCAGGACTGAAATCTCTGCACTGGCTCACAGTGGCTGCGAGGATTAAGTTCAAAACCCTCTGCATCGTCCACAAGGCCTTCTGGGGCCTGAGGCCTCAATACCTTCAACTCTCTCTTCCTAAATATCTTCCTTCTCGAGCTCTTTGCTCATCCGCCTCCAACTCTCTCAGGGTCAGTTGCTTCTCCAAGCAACGAGTTGGTGGTAGATCTCTTTCTTTGGCTGGTGCCTCCCTCTGGAACATCCTTCCTGTTTCCCTTAAACTTGAGGAGAACCATCTCCAGTTCCGGAAACACCTCAAAGCCTTTCTCTTTTCTTCTGCTTTGTCTCCTCCTCTCCTCTGCTGGCCCCCTGGCTGTAACCTGAACTGCACTGGCTACCTGGACACCCTCTGATCTCGGGCCCAGGTCCCTACCCCGCCAGTGTCTCCCACCTGCACTGCCCACTAGCAACCCCTGCACTTGGGGACTGTTTCTGTATCCTTACAGTCCCCCCTACCATCCCCTGACACCTGATGTCCGCACTTACCCATGCACTTGCCACATGTTGGTTGTTACTTATTGTTATCATCTTGTATTGCACTGTCCCTGCCCCCTTCCCATGCACTTGCATGATCTGAATGTCACCTGGCCTAGTAGGATCATTGTCCGTCCTCATTTTGTTCCCTCTCCCTTGCCTCTTCGCGCCTTGAAGCACTTGTGCATAGGTACATTATAAATGTCTCATCATATCATATCATACAGATTACACCTACCGTCGTCTCTGAAGGGGAATTCGATAAGATTGCCAGTATCCTGAGAAACCTTCTTTGGCATGACTCGCAACCCGAGCTTGCCCGTCAAACGTTACAAAACTCAGTCTGGGAGGTTGGTATTGAGCTACCAGATGTGTGGAAGTACTATTGGGCAGCACAACTCGCATCGGCCAACGACTTGTTACATGGCGACCCAAGCTTACCACATATTAAAACCGAATGCGCATGGATGTGTGATCTCACGCCAGTAAAAGTGTTATATGGCGGTAGGGGGAGATGCATGCTTCCTGTGGCCACACAACAAGTTGTACATTTTAAGGAAGAATTCACAAAGAGCATGGGCTTGGCAGGGAAAATTAAACTTGCCTGTCCGATATGGCATAATAGGGGTCTGCCCGAGGTTAATGGAACTAGGTGCTTTCAAACAATGGAGCTGTAAAAACATCACTCTACTGGGGGAACTGGTGAGGGGGAAGCTCTTCTCTCATTCTCAGACCTCAGGACTAAATATGACTTACTGGCAACCAACTCTTCTCTGTATATTCAACTCACTCATGTCGTACAGACTCACGTTGGGAATTTCCAAGACATCCCCCCCTCACTCACTGTTAGAAATTAGCCTGATGCAAGAGCGAATTGAACATACAGTTACTTCCACTTTTATATCCGGTCATTATGGAATTTACGTCGCGTGAACTGGCACGTTTGCGAACCAGATGGGAGACTGATGTGGGCTTACTGGATCCTAAGGAATGGAGAGCGGTAATGATGTTCCATTGCAAAGCAGCGATATCCCCATGCTTTAAACTAGTACAGCTAAATATCCAGCATAGAACCTACTATACATGCACTGCACACTGCTCTTTAAATGTAACCACGCACTACATTCATGATGTTTGCGTTGTATGACGTCTGAAGGCGCCTTTTTTAATACTTTGTGTGTGGTTGTGCCCTGTAGTAAGAACATTCTGGCACACGATACAGAATAAACTGTCGAGAAGCATGGGTACAGACATCCCTCATGACCCGAAATTAGTATTACTTGGTATATGGCTTAACACCTCTTACTGAAAACATCTTTTTGTCCACTACCTTGATTATTGTTAAGTGTAATATTGCCATGTTTTGGGGTAGCGGAGAAAACCGAACATCTCAAAATGGTGCTCAGATGTTGATACTTTTATGTTGCTGGAAACACACATTTATACCTCACAGGGATGTGCCTACAAATTTGCAAATGTGTGGGACAAATTGGATAATGCACTATAAAGGCTTTGTATGACATGCTATGGGGTGGGGAGAGCAATTATGGGATATGATACAGCAACGTTGTATGTTACGGTACAGTTTGTTTGTGGAATGCCCTTTTTTCTCTGTTGATTCAAAGCTAAAACACCAATAAAACAAAATGGTGAGAAAACATGTTTTATATCTGAATGTAGAGCTCACCAGTCTAAGACTTCAAGAACTGCCTCAATACTGAGCAAAAGTACTACTAAAGAGATACAAATATGTGTATTGTATGCTCAATATAAACACGTTTAGTTGTGGCTATTCGTTTGTTGACACTGCTCAGTTACAATGCAGAAATTCTTTTATGCCATTGGTAAAGAAACACTCATGTGTATTACAAAAAACAAATATCAATTATCATAACTGAAGTGGCTGGCAAAAAATGCAGACGTGATACATTATTGGCCAGATGGAATAATGGCAAATAAAAAGAATATGCCAGAACATATGCCATTAAGAGTGTATACGCTACTTTAATGAAGTAATACACGGGCCAACAAAATATGCCTCGTAATTTGTTAGGCTGATAATTGCATCTGAATAACTGCACAACAAAGTATGATAATCAGATTTCCAGTGCCTCTACTTACCATCAACATTACGATGTCCTCAGAATAGAGCAGTGACCACTCTATCTGACAAAGATTCTAAACTCCTAAACAAAACTTACAGCACAATTCAAGCGTGGATGGCCAAGCACAGTCTTTGTCTCAATGACTACAAGACTGAACTACTGCTCATTGGCTCTAGGCAACGACTCAACAAACTAGATCTCCAATATATCTCTTTTAACATTGATGGGAATAATATCAAAGTGGCCAAGGATGCTAAAAACACTAGGAGTATTACTAGATTTCAGCCTCTCACTCTCTAGACAAGTAAATGCAACAGCCTCAGCAACGACATTCACGGCTAAGTTAATACACGCATGCAAACCCTTCTTGTCTACCAACAGCTGTATCACTCTGGCAAGAGCACTCATAATCTCGGAACTGGACTATTGCAACACTCTATACCTAGGTCCCAGCCAGCGAAATCTTAATTAGTTTCAAGTGTTGCAAAATAAGGCCCTGAGAACGGCCTTAAACATTCCTCGCTCCAACCACATCTCACATGCTAGACGTAACACCAACTGGCTCCCAATACATGACCGGATCACATTCAGACCCTTAATGATCACCCACAATATATACCCAATTTTAAACTGCACAAAGCCGGATGGTCCAGCTTCCCAGTGCTGGCCGCCAAAACATGGAACCCCATGCCCCCTGCTCTAAGAGTCGAATCATACTTTCCGTCTTTTAGAAACAAGGTAAAATCTTGGCTCTTCTCCCAGCTAAATTAACAATGACACTACACCCCTTTCTCCACACTGATGCCTAAACTATGGGCCTCTCAAGGACTTAACCCTAGATATGTAACACTAGACGTCTGTCCTCGGAGACCCCATACTAGATCTTTATCTACATCGGTTTAGTTCTCTGTATATAAATGTATATTATTTTTCTGTCAAGTGATTTTATGCAACTTGATCTGTAACACAAGTCAGCTCCCTTCCAAGTTATGCTCTGCACTTTTTTTTGTCAAAGTATATATTCACCTGTCCTGGTAATATTATTACCATACTGTAACAAGCAAAAGCGCCCAGATACCGTTGGGTTCGGTGCGCCATATAAGCAAATAAACTAAACTAATCTGTCTAGATAGAGCTAGGAGGCATACATACCAACTATTTTTCTCTCTAAAAACAGGAAAATGTGCATACAAAGAAACGGGGTGTAAAAATAAGCCCAAAAACTAATTAGAAATCATTAACACGTAGGAGCCTAACCCCTGTTTCAACCCACAAAGTTCCACTGATATTTTCAAATCAGTGACCAGCAGAGCAGTGGCATAGGACTCTAATAATATTACTGCTCGATCTTAAGAGGAATTTTGGTGGAAAGAACATATTATAATAAGCATTAATTATCTTTATTGGAACAGCTAATTACTTGTTTACTCTCTGAAAAATAATTTTAATCCAAGTAGGGAGTACATTATCAGAGCCCTACTTCTAACCTTGACATTGGATGTGAAATGACAGGGAAAATAATACAGCCTATTGTTTTTCCCATCTTTCCTCATCCCAGCCTAGATAGAACACTGCAAGAACCTCACTGAGGTTTCTTATGGAGCCCCTTTGAAGATAATCACATAGATTTGCCTTTCAAATTAATAGCAGAAATATTCAAAGGTACAACAAATGGAGTGCCTTTTCCTGTAACTTGTTTTTGAAGTTGCTGGCTTGTTCTTCAGCCCCACAACAAGTAGTTCTGCTATGCCCTTGCTACTCCACCCCAGGAACACCCCTCCCCGCTGGCTTCTGTGCTAGCCCCCAATACTAGTTACAGGACTCTGTAAAAAGTGAGGGATTGCAGCAGTAAATCACTCACTGGGATGTTTTCATGCCCACAATACTTACAAGCAAAACATTTATAAAGCGTGACCATGATATTATGGGCAGTTCAAGAAAACTTCACAAATCAGCATACCAGATTGTTTGTAACATCCAGCACCCTAATCTCGTTAGGTAGGATTATACAAGTGCTCTGTGAAACCATTTTTGTATAACAGAGATTTACTATATACTTTGTTAAGGTCTGTGCCCAATGGAACTCTGAAGAGGTGAATTGGATGCAAAATGTGTGAAAAGCATTGTAGCTGTCTGAATATCCCTTGCCTTAATGCGATGTATCAGTAGCGCCCGGTATGTTCCATAACCCCTTGCAGGCCAAGTAAATGATACAGTAGTGCTGCTTTCCACTTAAAGGGTAATGTTAGCAATGCTAAAGTAGAAGAGGATGAGCATGACATTTGCCTACTGTGGTAGGTCAGACATAGGAGATTGACACAACAACATGATTCAACCAACACCTTATAGGTAAACTTAAAGAAAAACCTTCTCTGGTCCCTATTACTAAGGTGGATTAGTTATCCTACAAAACAATGAACCGGTGCTTGTTGGGATGAGCAAAAACAAATGCAGTGTTCCATCCAAAGCTTAAGCTGACTGTGTGAATCACATGAATTTGTCCCTTCTCCGCAAGGGAAAGTGCCCTCTGTGAGGCTAGGGAGGGGAGCCCGCTCCACAATACCCTCTCTAGGGGTAGAGGCAAGCAGGACCTCACCAGGAGAGACTCCCCCTGTGGGCATAAGGAATCCCTGTCCTTTGAGGAACTCCCTAAAGTCTCTCAAAAATTACCTCTTCAACCATGTCCCACAAGAACTTATACCAAGAAGGAATCAGTATGTGTTACTGTAAAACTGAAAGGCTAACTATCCCTTTAAAGGAAGAACTTCATTATGCTGAGACAAAAATTATGAATAACAAACATAAAAACCAGAATTCGTGAAGCGTACACATACCGTCCTAACTATTGGAGAGGAAGCAAGGCAGTAAGTGGTGACATCAACACAGAAAGCCAGTGGTGGACCAGAGGTACATTCAAGCATGCCGATACTGGTACAGGGAGGAGACCGCAGAAACATACTGGCACTGAAGAAACAACAAGACTGAAAAGGGAAAGATGGAAGAGAAAGAGACTACGGATGAAGCAAATGTGAAAAGCGAACCCGAGAGGAACGGAAAACCAGTGACATCCCCAGAGAAAGCAGGTAACTGGGAGAGCGGGAGATCCGGGGAGTAGATCATAAATCCTTATGTGAACCTTCATACTCGTCCCTGTCAATGTAATGGGAATATACCATTGAGAAGAAGAGAAGTGAATAAAAGTAATTATAGGGACATTCAGAGTACTCCTACTCGTACCACTTGAGACAACCAGAATATAATGGTGGGAACAAGAGAAGGAAACGTGAACCATTATGAAACTAGTCTTAGTCTTTTCAGTAAAGATATTAAGAGTATATACCAGAAAAATAAAGAGTTGGAGGCAAAGCCCTCTGAGAGTAAACAGAACTGTTATAGTAAAGCAAAGAAAGCATCACCCTTCAAGGGAAACAACCTGGGAAAGGAAATCCTAAGAGTAAGGGTAAAGACATTTGTATCTTAAAGGATCTATATCCTGATGAAGTTTAAAGTCCTTGAAGTCAGAGGATGAAAAGGAACTCTCAAAAGAGAAGCGCAGAAAGGTTGCGTAACCCTAACCTGGGATAGGGGACGAAGAAATATTAAAAATGGAATCAAAGAAAGAAGTAATCAACAAATAATAGACACAGGCAGTATAAGAGATATCAATACCAAATCAAGAAAGCCCCCTATCGAGAAAGACAGGAAGAACAATAGTGTTAAGAGAACTGTATGAAGTAATAAAAGATGTCACAAGGAACTAGATGAACATTAGCTAGTGAACATAACTTAGCTAAGAGAAAGAAGCCCTTCTCCTGTACTTAGTTATCAATAGTGGTAGGGTTAGTTTGAACAGTGGAGAGACTCTCTTAAGACACTCACTGACAACTACCTTAGTTAGTTTTGTTAGGTAGGGAAAACCCCATAGAAACAGACAGAGATATGAGTTGACCATATTCTTGAATAAATACATTTAGAATGTCTAAAAAGAGTCTGAGTCCTTCTTCTGACCTGCCACATGACCGATCACTAATCTATTCTGAAAGAAACAAAACAATTGTAACCTTTTGCTTACATTAGGTTTACTCCACCCTGGGAACTTAGTGGAGGCTGATTTCTGACCCCCATCCAGTGGTGCATAATGTCTCGCAGGAGTGGTTTCTTCAGGAACAACAGAAGGTCTCTTGAAGTTCAAAAGAAAAGGAAACCGTTTTTCAAACACAAATATCTTTAAAGAAAATGTTTTTAATTACTTGTTTGGTTTTATTTTAAAAAACCTGTACAAGAAGAGAGAACAATAGAAATTTAATAACATGTAGAGATTTAAAGAGAAACCATATCACACAGAAGTTCTCTCAATAAGGTCTCTATTCAGTACCTGAGTCGTATCCTGTCTCCAGGAACTTAACTGGGGTTGCTCCTCCGTAAGTCCACTTCCAAGAATACTGGTCTCTGAGCACTCCTATACTCTCTGGTTCATCTCCCCTCACTATCCTCCAGCCGGCTTTACTCTTCATCTCATTTTACCCTGTCCTGGGCTATGGGCTTCTCCATTTGCCCTTCTCTGATCACGGGCGTCTTTAGCCCTGGAGGTTTCTACAGTTGTCCCTTGCCTGGTATGAGCTTCTCGAGCTCTTTAGTTTTTTTGGTTCGCCCCTCGTGAGCTATAGGCTCCTCCAACACTTGTGGTTTCTTGGTTTGTCCTTTGCAGAATATCAGTGTATTTGTTCTCTACAGTTCCTAGTTTGTTTGCTCATCAGCTGTAGGCTTCTTCAGCCCTAATGGTTTCTTGGTTTGTCCTTAGTGGGCTGTGGGCTTAGCTCGCCTGTGTGGTTTTTCGTTGAGCCCCTCATGGATTCGGGTATGTCTCACCCCTGTGGTTCATCCATACGCCCCTCTCGTGCTGCGGCTTCTTTTGGTGTCCCAGGGGGAAACAGTGGCATCAGTGTTTCCAGATGCTGGTTTTCTTCTCCTTCAGTAGTGGCGGTGCTCCCTGCCTCAGTGCCCCTGTAGTCATTATGGACACCACCTCGGTCAGAACTCCGGCCTGCTCCTCCCACCCTGAACACGACGGGACTCTTCCCTTGCGCAACGCTGCATGTCGGTTCTTCCCACCTTTCAACGGATGTTCTCCTCTCCTTCAGGTATCCTGCTGGTTCTAAGTTCTCCCCTGGGATGGAAAGAACAATCCGATTGGTCTGGCGCTCAGCGAAAAGCATCACCATATAGAGGTCAGAAACCCAGCCTCTTACCTTCAAAGGGACCTGATGGTCCTGCTCAGTTCCCATATAACCCACAAACATGTTGCAGTGTGCAGTGTGAGGGAAGGGGAAGATGAATGTTGTTGTAATTGGGGCTTTTCTCGTCGCCCCCAGTGGGATCCTGCCTGCCATGTCCCTTAGGGAGCGTATGGCATAGCGGGCATGCCTCCATAGTCTCAAAGAGGGTGGCTCCCCCTTGGGGAGAAGTGACAAACTCCCTGGATTTGTCACACTGCTCAAAATCCGTAGCGTGCAAATTGATATTTATCAATAGGGTATTTATTTAGCGTGGGCCTAGCTTCGGGAAGCAACAGAGCACTTTAAATCATCGGAGTAAGAACATAGTGAGGGAAGCTGAGAAAAATGGAGTGGGGCACTAACGTGGATGAGGGTGGGAAATTGGCAGCAAGGAATCTACAGAACCAGGTGGGCAGACAGTGGGGAGCAGATCACTGAGTCTCGGGTAGTGTGGGAGGGATGGTTGTGGGAACCTAGGTGTTAAGGGGAGGCCATTTCTTAGAGAGGAAGGTCTTGAGCTCTTGCCTGGCCTGTAGATGTGGTGGGGCAAGTCTGATATTGACGAGGAGACGGTTCCAGAGACTTGGAGTGTAGACAGAGAAGGCCTGTCTTCTGGTTCTTTCCTTTCTGCACCATTGGAAGTCTGCACATTTCGTTACATCTGGTAGATGGATGGCCTCTGGAGATGCTGGGTTTCTCAGTGAGGTAGCTTGAGGACTTCAGGGTGACAGCCTTGTAGATGGTGCAACAGGATATGAAGATGATATGGGCTTGCATCAGGAGCCAGTGAAGTTCAATGAGGGTTGTGGGGATGTGGTTGAATTTGCAGAGTCCTGTAATGAGTCTTGCTGCAGCATGCAGGGCACATCTCAGAGGTGTCAGGGTAGTCGCCTTCCAAGAGGGCATTGCCACCATCTAAGTGGAAGAGGACCAAGGCTTGGGCAGCGAGTTTTATATTGCATTAAGTGGGAGAGGACCAAGGCGGCTATTAATCAATTTAGCCAAAATGTTATATCCATCATCGAACTCCCTATATGTAGACTTGGGCTGAATGATTTTAGAGAGAAACCCACCCTCAGTGGTAAAATATTTTAATTCCATGTTAGATCTGCTAAAGGAAATTGGGCTTACCCCGGGTGATCTTGAATTTCGATTACCTTATGTAAAAAAACGCCTTTCTGAGAACGACTGGTGTAAAACTCTAAATTCAATCGTGTCATTGAAATTATACAGTGAAGCCACAAGGTTTTCGACAAATCGTATGCCCCGTAGGATGTACATTGTACATGTTCCTTGTAACAAACTGCGGGACGTATATTTATGTGTTAAGTTAAATCAGATGTCTATATTGGAACGAACTATGAACTGGGGCCCAAAATCTGGAGTCTATGCTAATATGGGGTGCCGATTCTGTAATGAGGTAAATGAGAAAGAGACGCTGAAACATCTGGTAGTATATTGTGATTTTGTTGCGCAGAGGCATACAACAACCTTAGGGCTTGACAAATTAGGCATGACATTGTTAGCCAGTGAATGGTTTTGGATGGCATGCATGTGGGGAACTTCAATAAAGCTAATACTGTCCTTATCAAAATTTCTTGTAATGATCAATGAGGAATTAGAAAAGAAATGTTGTCATAAATGTGAAGCATAGGATGCATCTTACGTAAATGCTGGAAGAGCTATTTAATGTTGCACTTTGATGTAACATAGACTAATGATTAGTTCACATTACTGGGGTTGGATGAAATTTGTATATTTTTTAGAAATAGTGGTATGTATATGCTGAGCATGCACCACTGATGTATGATTTAAAAGTACTTGTGGCTGAGAAACTGAAATAAGGATGAATATGTATAGGAATGAAATTTTGGAATGGGTTTATAAAGGGAATGTTTTTTCCTTCGACCTTTGTTACCACAGAAAAATTCCTTTCCTATTGTATCATGGAATATTGTGACAAGAACTTTTCTTTTTAATGATGCTTATTTTATCAAGTGCTGGTTTTTGTAATGTTAAAGTTGTAAATGTTTGTTGAACAAACTAATAAACAACTAATAAATAAAAAATAAATAAATAAAAAATGCATTAACTTTTAGGTGCCCGCTTCAAAGTACCTGTGAGTCCTATTTACAAAGAATAGGAAGCTTCGAAATACAGGCATTTACAGTCAGTATCCGGTATTTGAGCTGACACTTGGGGTGCGCAGTGTGGGGGGGGGGTGCTTTTGCTCAGTGTCACTGATGGCTTGAATAACTGCCAGAATCCAGAAGATTGTTCAGGATTTTTTATTTTCCAGTTGATAAAAATTAGTTTTTAATCTGGTCAGTGTGTGAACCAGGTGTACCAAGGGGCTTCTCCTTCAACCTCCCATGGACTCTCTACACCCTAAATCAGGCTTCCCTAAACTCCAGGTTTTCCAACTAGCAATCAGTAACTCCTACTGTCTAATGGTAGCTGTCGATGAGGACCTAAAGGCAAAAGCCTTATCTATCTGGCTCCCTGTTGGTATTTTCTAGGGTTTCCCTAACCTAACACTTGCCCAGGTTTTCACAAAGGAACTGAAGGTTCAACTGTGCCAATCTCAGACAATCTGGTTTACTCTCTCACTCGGTCTCTCCCTTTCTCCTCTTACTACTACTCCTATCCTACTCTCTTTCATTCTCCCATCTTGTCTCACTCCCTCCAGCCTTCTTCCAACTCTTTCCCTTCAATCCATCTGATGTTCGCACTCTCTCTCTGCTTTTCTTTTCTCACCCCTTTCCTCTCTACTCACCTCTTCTTCTTCTCTCTCTACTCGCCTATCCCCATGCTACACTCTTGTCCCCTCTCTACTCTCCTTACCACTGTGCTCTCCACAGCCATTTCCTCACCACTCGCGTACACACAATCCCCTATCTAGACATGTGCAGCCTTATCTTACCACACACTCTACCTATGTCCCCCCTCCATCCTGCTTCACTTTGGCATTACCACTACTGCCTTGCTATCTCTCTACACCCTCCGGCCAGACACTCTCTATCACTCTCTCTAATCCCTCCACTTTCTCTCCCCTAACTCTCATCCTATCGCTCACCTTTCTTTTGCTCATCTTTTACAGACACGTCTCACAGTACACTACATACAACTGGTACCACACTCTCTCACAACCATTACCTCACCTTTAGTCTTCTTCTGTATTCCAACAGCCTCTGTCACCTCCTTCTCCGTCTGGAACATCTTCCTTGCTGGGTCTACCTCTCCTGCTCTCAATCTGAACCGAATACCCACTTGGCCAATCTCTTACTAAGCTTCCATAGGGGCTGGGTTATACAGGTCCCTCTTAGCTTTGCCACCTTTCCAGTCTACATTTGCAGTGTACCTTCCAGGTACCCAGGCTGCTTCTGAGTTTTGCTTACAATTTGGTTTCTCCTGCAGACTCTTCTCACTCTCAGTTAATTTTTCTGTTGTCTTGACATTCACCTGAGGGCAGTCTGGGATTGGTAGGTCAGGTATTGAGTGTCTAATTTCTGTTTGGTGTGAAAACTACCAGTGCATTCCTTTTCTGTTATCGTGCCCATTCTCCTGGTTCTGGTCCGGCTGTTATTTGTTGTGCCCGGATGTATTGTGGTCCTGTTAAAGACAAAAGAGAATACTTGCCAGAGCAACTACTGGGCAGCATCCAGTGACTGAGGGTTGTTCGCACATTAACATTAAAGGCATGTGAGGGGCTTTCAGGGACGCACCCCTCTTCCCTGCTGATGGTCATGCACCTGACCCTAACCCTATCACATAAGGCACCATGAGTAATAGAAATTCTGGTACTTGAATGTTATTCATATTGCAACAAACAGAACAAGTGGAAATAGATACACGTCTGGTAACCATTCGCAGAGCCATGGTAGGCAGTTTCAAGGTTGCCTGGTAAATACCTCAATGTGGCCTGGAGTGAAGTTATAGAAGAAGATTCTCAAAATGTAGCTCAAAGGAAAGGAGTGCATATAATGCACTCCTTTCATCCGTGCTACTTTTAGAAATGTGCAGGTTACTCTATTCTCAAAGGTGACCTGCACATTTCAAGAGGGGCTGGACAGTAGTGCAAAGAGGAGAGTGCTCCTTTTGCATGCATTATTGTCCGGAGCATCCATGTGGTTGCTAGGAGCACATTTCACAGACCCAAGCCCTTAAGGGGCCTTAAATGCCTGTATTTCCATCCCCCGCTTTGGGTACAACTTGGGAATTGACTTCCGCAGCTGAATATTAATCTTTCATTGGCTTGATATTAATTTACTGATTGTCAAATACTTTTTAAAAAGAGAAGAAAAGTCAATCTAGCACCATTAACTTTATCATCAAACAAAGCACCCCGCCACTCAATCCCCACCCCAAGTTAATATCAGCACCCTGGTATTCCCACCAAATAAGTGTAATAAAAATAGCCCTACTTAAACTAGGAAGAACATGGAAGCGTCTAAAATCAGGAGTATTGGCTGATTTTAAAATCAATATGCATTAAATTAAAAAAAGCTATCTTTGTGGCAAATAGACTTTTAAACATAGAAATTAACGCAGAAAATACATTCAGAAAATATTGAAATGATTCCATATTTTTTAATCCTGCAAAAGACTCGAGTAGCAGTTCCTATATATCATAAGCAATGTTTGTCCTTAAATATGTTGTTCTGTGCAAAAATGGTAGTGCTTATACAAGAGAATATCTGTTCTCAGATTAGTTCCTGTTCAATTAAAGGGATCAATTATCTTGCCACTTTTGAAAAACCATCATTGAATCCTTCTAAGCAACTATGGCCCAGTTGCTGGACTCACTTGGCCATCCAAAATCTTGGGAAAATCAGTTCTCTCTGTGAAAAACCTGAAGGTGTCTCACCCGCTATTCCCTGGGGATCTGTCATCCATGTGGCCCATACATGGCCATCACTTTTGGATCCAGTTCCTGGGGTGGACCAGTGTGGGAGGATCACCTGGGTCAGAGGTCTTCGGGGAGTGGGACACCGAATTGCAAGACGCGGCATCCCCTTCCCAGGATCACCCTCCCTGTAACATCTTTACCCCATCCTACCAGGTAAGATATTTAGGAACTCAACCCTCCCACCCCACCGCTCTTCACAACACAAACAGTTTCTCAAAGGCAGCTCACTGTAAGAGAACACGGACTAACAGCCGAGCTGTATACCTGATATGTCCCAATACAATGGTCAGGCGGGGTCAGGCAATTACTGACCATCACACACACCTGACTCCCATTACACTTCCCCACACAGATAAAAGGCGGAGCATGAGAGCACACTCTGAGCAAGGCAAAGCACACAAGGAAACAGCAGTTCCAAGATGGCAGTTTAACATGAGGAGCAAGACGGCAAAACAGAAGGGGATAGCAAGGAGGGAAGTACCCTTGACCTTTTCTACGATGAACCGTAACTTTCACTAACCCTTGAGAATAGAAAGAGTAAGAGCAGGGAGCCATGCTGAAGAATCCTGCATTGTGTGTTGGAGGTACCCAGGGCCCTCCTGCGTCGAAAATCAAGGCAGGGAGAATCACTTGCCCCCATGATCATGTACTTGGGACCTACAACAAAGCAGAGCCAGTAAAATCAACACAGATGGTTAGTTGGGGAGACTGATAACAGACCGGTCTGTGTTGAAGCCAAGGTTGCAAGCGGCAACATTGTATGGTGAGCACGGAAGCGACCAGTGTATGAAACGCATGTGATAACCAATGCGAGTAAAAATTGAATAACAGATGAGTGATTGAACGTTGAAACCAAGATACAATGCCCTTGACAGAGTGGTCCGGCACCACGTGCATGCTTATTCGAAGGTCTCTGTAAGGTAACCAACAGAGAGTTGAGAAAGGTGAACAAGTGGCAAAAAACTGTACATCGAAGTGGTCCTGCAATGGGTCAAGCAAAATCCTGTGCACAGTCAAAAGTCTTCGATGTTGATACTGCCAAGCAAGTTAATGGCAAAATAGAGAAGGTTGGTACGAGCCCGAAAGAGGGAGATCAATTGAATAATTTGATGACAAAATAGAGAAAGTTGGCGCAAGCCCGAATGAGGGAGATCAATTGAAATCTTTTGCTAAAAAAGCAAGTTTATGATAAAGTGAATTAAAGTGTTTTGAGCCCGGCGGAGGGAGACTGATTGAATATTGTGTTAAAACGGATCTGGTGGCGCAAAATGATGGCTGCATGAGAGAGGAGCGCCGTGCTTGGCCTTGAACTGTAGTATTATTGAGGACCCGATGTGGCTGGGGGGGAAACCTGTAAGGTTCCCAGAGTGTCGAGGTGTTGATCCCCACCCCCGGAGCCCCGTCTGGTGAATGCAAGAAGAGGGACCCCAGGCCCACCCACGACCAACAGAAAAGCCTGCAGTGGCGATGCAGGAAGGATTGGAGCTGGGGGGAAAGCTGCAGACCCCCCCACCGCATGCATAGCGGAAAAAGAGCACCTGCACCATTGAGCACCCGACGGAGAGGGCGACGGGGAGAGGACCCAGTGGAGAAGGTGCTGCTGTCCCCAATACAAAGCTGCAGAAGGTTGGTGGTAAACCCATTCCACCTCGGGCCCGGCAGTGGCCCCGGCCCACAGTGGCAACTGTAGTAGGAGCTGGGAGTGTGGCCCGGACCACCTGGTGGGGGGCCCTGGCATCTGGCAATGCTGCACTGGGACGTGCGGATCCCGAGGAGCACACAGGCCCGGCAGAGGCCTGTGAGAGGTGAGACGGCGGCAGAGGCTCGGATGGGACCCGGGCCCAGGTGGAGGGGCGGGACCCAAGGCACTCCTTGGCAGAGGAGTGGGAGGAGTGGCCTGGTCCTACCGTTACATCCCCGGCCCCGCCAGCAAAATGGCAGTGAAGGCGGCCATGTCTTGGGGAAGCTTTGAGAGAACATACAGGCCTGTAGAGGATGTACAAGAGGTGAGGAGTGGCCCACCCAGGGAGGGGCCACAGAAAAGACTTGAAGTGGCCTTGCCCCCCAGAGAAGTGAGGACACCCTGCAAACCTGGCAAGGCAAAATAAGAGGGAGGCAAGGGCCTAAAGACAGACCCCACTGGAGAGGGCACCATGGCAGGGGCTGCTGGGGCAGGACATGAGATTGGGGCCCTGGGTGGCATACACCAAGATATCCATGTTATCCTCACAGAGCTACAAGCATTTCGGCCAGAGGTCCAGGGTTCAATGGGGGCCATCACAGAAAGAGTCGTAAAGGAGGTGGACGGGTGGAGGCACTGGTGCACACGCAGCAGTCACCGTGGACATTGAGATGAGACTAAAGGAGCGTGAACGCAGGGACAGAGAGGTCCGGTACAAGGTGGATGATGTTGAAAATAGGGAGAGGAGGAACAACCTGCACATTTGGGGGTTCCCCGGCAGAGACATGGAAACACCAAAAGATCTGGAAAAGCACTTGCAGCGAATGCTGTCCAAGCTACTGGGGGCCCCAGCAGAGAGAGACATTAAGTTTGATAGGGTCCACCGGGGTGCAGGATCTGGCGAGGGACCGCGCTCAGTGGTATCAAACTGCTACTATTACAGTGACAATGAAAAAATCTGGCAAAAGACGTGCAAGCTGGGCGCGATAGAATGAGAAGGAGCCCAGGTAAAAATCTATCCAGACATGTCGGTGTATACCCTGGACCAACGTCGAAAATGTAGAGCAATGACGAGATGGCTCCAAGAAATGGGGTTGAGATATTGATGGCGCTTGCCCTTTGCCCAGGCCTTTCAGCTTAAGGGGGAGAAATATGTCCTAGACCAGGGAGAAGCAGATAGCCTCCTTAGAGAATTGCAGAGTGAAAAAGCGCAGCCAGAAAGGGAGAGTCAATTCCAGCTGAGGGAGTGTTTCAAGAGTGTATTCGCCCAGCCTATGGAACACAGGAAGGAGGGGAGCTCAAGACGAACAAGGAAATCTAAAGTGCGGCAGTCACCGCCTCCGAGATGAAAGGGGACGATGAAAACATGACCCAATGTAGGGGCCATTAACAAGCCTGTTGTCTACCCGCCGACTAGTCGGGGTAAAGGAGGTGAGGCCCACTGCTACCCTCCACATACACTGATGACCAGGAGATATCCAGGTGTCTCTACCTATTTGGGATATATGCCCTGAATTTTCACGGTTTGAATGTGGGAGTTTTCTTATGGGATATGGAGGGTGGACAGGGTGGGGGGGCAGAAAAGGAAGGGGAGCGTGGGGTGGGGTCCAGCACGCACAGGGGGAGAGCAGCGGGTGCCCCAACCGGGGAGGAGGCCTCTGGTATAGAAGGATTTCCCAGAAAAGGAAATGGTTGAGCTAAAAGTGGCAACCCTTTATCTTAAGGGTCTTAACTCCACAAACAAATGGTGAGTGCCATATAATATGTTTCGGCGCCTCCAACTGTCCATATGGTTTCTATAGGAAACGCACTTTAGTCAATGGATGGAGCGTCCATTGAGGAGAGGGGCGGTGGGACAAATGTTTTGGGCATCTAATAAAGACCATAAAAAGGAAGAGGTAGTTTAAGAGGGGCTTTGGCGGGAGATTCTTCATCCTCAAGGGGCAGGTAGATGGAGTAATGTTCACCCTGGCCACAGTATTTGCACTGAATGTGGGCCAGATCCCCTTCTTAAGAAGTGTCCTGGTAGCGTTAGAAGAATAGGGGGAGGAACACATGCTAGTAGTGGGGGGATTTTAACCTAGTGGCTGACCTAAGGTTGGATTGGTGGTCAGCGAGAGGAGGTGTGACAAGCAAGTGGTAAAGAGAATAGGGCATTTGCTAGCCTCCTGGAAGATCACTTCTGGGTTGATGTTTGGTGGGCTTCCCACCCCCAGGCGGATGGCTATACTTTCTTCTCGCCCCCCACACGACGTATACTAGGATTGACCTCCTGCTCACCCGAAAGAACAGATGAGGGACATTGCCTCCCCTAAGATAGAAACAGTCACGTGGTCAGACCATGAGATGGTCAATGCTTCATGGCAGATCGACACAAAAAGAAGGACCCCCCCAGGAGGGTGCTGTAACAACATCCTGCTTAGAGACCCAGTTTTCAGGGAGTTTCTGGGGAAGGAGACCCGCTCATGCTTCGAGACCAATAATACAGGGGAAGTCCACCCCAATCTTGTGTGGGACTCTGTTAAGGCAACAATAAGGGGTCTTCTGATAGCACAGGGGGGGCAAGGAAAAAGCGGGAAAGGGGGCTCATTGAAAACAGACTCTGAGAGGAAATCTGGGGACTTGGGCCAAGATTGCCTGGGAGGTCCGGGCACAGGACTACCCTTTTGCAAGAAATTCGAGACAAGAGACAATCAGTGCATTCCGCATTAATGGAGGAGGTAGTCAAGAAAATGAGATATGCCAAACAGCAGTCCTATGAAAAACGGGACCGGGGTGGGTCAGAGTCGGGGTTGGGCAGGGACAAAGAAGGAGGGCTAGTGGGACCGCAGGAAGAGATCCCTGATGCTTTGCAGATTACTATGAGGCACTATACAGAAAAGCCCCAGAACCAGGGGAAGATGCGATTAGGTAATTCCTGGAAAGCCTGGCAATCCCGAAACTCTCTACGAAAGCTATTGCTGTTTTGGAAGCCAAGATTACGGCAGAGGAAGTAGTGTCAGCAATAGGGAAATTGAAGGCCGGGAAAGCCCCAGGGGAGGATAGATATACTGCAGATTTTTATAAGCAATTTCAAGAATTACTGGCAGGACAGCTGGCAAAGGTCTTCATTGCCATTAGTGATAGTGGGGAGGTTCCCCCCTCCTTTCTAGAAGCAGGAATAGTAGTAATACCGAAACCGGTAAGGACCCGACGTACTGTCAGGCATATAGGCCCATCTCGCTCCTCAATGTTGATGCCAAACTCTTCGCGCAGGTATTGGCAACAAGTTTGGAAAGATATCTCCCAAAGCTAATCCACCCCGATCAGATGGGTTTTTATCAGGAACAGGCAGGTGGCAGATAACCTCCGTAAAACTTTCCACGTGCTGCACTTGGCTGTTGTCAAGGAACAAGGAGCACTGATACTGTTGCTAGATGCCAAAAGGCCTTTGACTGTATTAGCTGGTCCTTCCTGCAGGAGGTTTTGATCTCGGTAGGAACGGGAGAGAAATGGGCAAACTGGGTCTCGACTCTATATTCAAGGCCCAGGCCCAAAGGGGTAGTAAATGGGGCACAATCACAACCGTTCGGGCTGGGAAGAGGCACTCGACAGGGATGCCAGTTGTCTCCTCTCCTCTACGCGCTAGTAATGGAACCTTGGGCGATAGATGCTAGGGCAGATAGCCAAGTCCATGGGGCACAGGTGGTTGGAAGGGAATATAAATTAATTCTCTTCATGGATGATGCCCTCCTGTACATAACACACCCCCAGGTGTCCCTCCCGAGACTATTAGACAAGCTGGAGGTCTATGGGCAACTATCCGGGTTCAAAGTGAATCTCAATAAATCAGTAGCCCACCCGGTGAAACCTGAGAGGGACCAGACTGGAGAGTACATGAAGGGGCCGGGGTTTAATGTTAGATATGATGGGTTTTGGTACCTATCGGTGGAAATCCCGAGGGACTTTGGCAATCTGTTCAGTAAAAATGTCCCTCCCCTGTGGGATAAAGTCAAGGCAGATCTCGACCGATGGTCCAGACTTAACCTGCCCTGGATGGCTAGACTTAATTGTATGAAGATGGTAGTCCTCCCGAAATGTCTCTTCCTGTTCCAAATGCCCCGTGATAATAGCCCCCCTGGCCTTTTTAGAGAAGGCCAAATGCAGTCCTTTGCAGTTCTTGTGGGCAGGGAAAAGGCCCAGGGTAGCATATAAGAGACTTACACTCACGAAGGACGAGGTAGGGGTAGGGCTTCCGGACTTAGAAGCCTACTATAAGGCGGCCCAGCTACAGATACTTATCCATCATTTAGAGGCGCAATCTGAGAAGCAATGGGTGGCCGTGGACAATTCGATGTTCAGCCCGGTCTCCCTGGGTGAATGGCTGTGGGTGCCCCAGAAAGAGATTCCGAATAGGGTGTTGCAGCATCCCCTGCTAGAGGTGATCTGGTCGATTTGGAAGGAGAGAGGTAGTATGAGGTGGATCATGACGTGGCCCTCCCCGCTGAGCTGCATTTGCACCCCCCCCCCACTAAGGAACATGATAGCAGAACCCTGCAATTTCAGAAATAGTACGAGGCGGACCTCAGTAGAGTGGGTCAGATTTGGCAGAAGGGGGAGTTCCTATCTATGGGGGCGCTGGAGAACTGTCTCCAGATAGGTCGATTCTCCCGATTTCGCTATTTACAGATGAAGGGTGCTCTTCACGACACGAGATGGGGGAACAATTTGCGGATGGACCTCACAACTTTTGCATTATTACTTTTGCAGGGCAGAGACACGAAGGTCGTATAGCTAGCCTCTACAAGGCATTGCTAAGGGCTGAACCCGATGGGCCAGAGATTTGCAGCGGGAGATACCTGATGAGTTATGGTACACTATGTGCAAAGGGTCACACACTCCACATCCTTCCTACAATATAGAATGCAGATGATCAAAATTCTTCATCAGTGGCACCACTCGCCCGCCCTCCTGACTAAAATGTACTCTGGTGCAGACTCACGGTGCTGGAGATGCCGACACCCTGGCGCACATTACTATCACATGTGGTAGGGCTGTTCCCATATACAGATCTATTGGGGGGGAGATCTATTGGGGGGGAGATCTATTGGGGGGAGGTCCTCTCATGGATTAAGGGAATTGATGGGATTGCACGACAGCTCTCCCCATGGGGGCTCTTGTTTGAGATATGGGATGAAAATGAAGGGGAAGACCAAGGAAATCATATGACCCGCACCATGATTGTGACAGCTAGGTGCTGTGTGGCACACAACTTGATTTTCCAAAAAGACACAGGCCGGAGCCAGGCTTAGGGGGATCCGGGGTGGATAGTTAATTACCCAAAAAATTGGACACATAAAAATCGTACGAAGTTTGTATTAAAGGGGATCCGAGGTGAATAGTGTATCACCTGAGAAATTGAGTATGTCTAAAATTCAGAGAGGAAAAAAACGTATTGCTTGTTCATTGCATCAGGCCCTCTGCAAGAAAGGTCTTTGGAAGGCAAAGAGACTTGGGCATGAAAGGCCCTGATGCTAATGTTTGAACTGCACCCTCATGCTAGAGAAGCCAAAGACTGTGCTAAGCTCGAGTGTACTGCCTTATCCCGTGCTGAAAACGTGGGGAAGGGAGACCAATGGCCTGAACATCCTGACATATCATTTCTTGATCACTTCTTTCTTTGACATAACACTGTTTTCCCACACTATTTGTATTTAGAGGTAAGGATTGGCAATAGGTTTATTAGTATAGGCCCTTTTATTTTGTCAAAACACCACTAGTACTACGTTATTATTATTTGATGGTCGTAGCTTGCTCCTAGTTGTAGATTTAGGATTAGATCAGCGTTTTTCAAACCCTTTTTGAAGTTCAAAAACCATCCTTGAACTGTAGTCACTTGTGTTTGTCTTACTGTTGTTACCATGCCTTCCTTACATCTCTCAGCTCAAACCTTTAATTGAACAACATTTACTGCTGGAAAACTATAACTCTGGGTTTCACTCAATCCTGGAACTGAAGCAACCTTACTCTCAATGTGGGACTATATTTTTGAGGCAGCTGACCAGAATTATCTAACCCTCTTAGTTATGTTGCATCTTTAGGCTTTCTTCAATATAGTCAACTATAGTATAATGCTTGCTCGACTATCAGACATTATTAACATGTTAATTCATGCCTTGATATGGTTCTGCTTGGCTTTACAAGACGATTCACATCAAGTCAAGCTCGGCATGTGTGTATCACCTAAGAAAATTGTGATATGTGGGATCTGTGAGGGTCAGAAATAAGAGGTGGACACAAAGTTGTAATTTTCTCATTATCAGCCATGTTTATCAAACAGAAATGGGTTGGATGAATACCTCTCTATCCTTATCCTAAAAATAGCTTCCCTACCTAGGAAACTAAAACTAAAGATCAGTCGGTGTCAAGTGATTAAACATATAAACTGTCCTTCTGTCCAACACATTCTAATCTGGCCCTCACTCCCACTAAGGGTGGAAGGAAATGTCTCTGACTTATAGTTGGCAAAAGATGTTCATGATCAAAAGTAAAGGAGCAAATCCAACAGAAAAGTATTTCCAAGCAGAAACCCTTGTATCCCGAGGGTGATTCCCTTTCCCTGTATTTGTAGGTAGAATAGCAGAGGTGTCTCTTTCAAACAACAGTCTCTTGATGTTCGGGTAGGATGGCAAAACATGTCTCTTTCAAACAACAGTCTCTTTGGTTCTTCAAATTAGATTCCGAAAGTGAATATATTCCATAGCCTTCAGCTATTCCTGGATTTCTTTGCATTGGATTTACAAAAGGGCCTTATATTATTCGGCTCCTCCTTAGTTTCTTTGTACACAAATTCCACACAAGGTTTTATTGAATGTTTATTGTACTTTGGCAGATTACCTGATGTGATTCTTCATCAGGAATCCTCTTGTGAGTTGTCCAAATTTCCTGGCGAACTCCCCGGCCAGGTATCTTGCCCTCAAAAGTATTTATTCAATTTCACAAATTCAAATGCTTGGTGCCTCCTTCATGTGCTTCCATGGTTTACTGATCTGCTAGGTATTTTGCAACATGGGTACATTTCCATTTTACAACTCAAGTGGACCTCCTGGTATACTCCCCTGCCAGGAATCCTTTGGTGGGCACTTCAGATCCCCTGGTGTACTCTCCTGCCAGGTATCTTCCCGCAAAGTTCTTATTTAGTTTCAAAGTGCCTGGTGTATTTGGCTGCCAGGGCTTCCTTTTTACATCTTTGGTGGATCTCTGGGCATACTCCCCCGTTCATGGGTTCTTCAGATCCCATGGTAAACTCCCCTGCCAAGTATTTTCCCACAACTTTAAAGGTTGTATTCAATTCCAAAATGCCTGGTATATTTGTTTGCCAGGTCTTTCTTTATGGACTTCTTAGATTCTCTGGTTTACTCCTCTGCCACAATGTCTTATAACTTTGTACATTTGACGTGGATTAAGTGGTATACTGTTGTGCAGGAATCCTCCTCTGGGGTCCTGCAGATCCCCCGGTGTACTTCTCTGCCAGGTTTCCTCCTCTCCACACAAATATCAACTGCCTGATGTACTCCTTTCACCAGGACGTCTTATCAGTTTCATTGTCCTTTAAACATACCACAGTTGTATTACTTCACAGTGTTTCTGTTTGCTTGCTCAAGATAATACTTGTTCTAACTTTCCCCACATTGACATCTCAGACATAGGGACTTGTTCAAGCTTTGTCATTACACTTCATCTGGTTGGTATTCAAATGTTCTTAATTAATTCCCTTGTTTACATGCCTGTCGGTATGCCCCGTAGTCCCCAATGGCTCTTGGCAGACTCATCGGTACTTTGCAGCATTCTTGCCCTATGGTATGTCTCTGCAAGGAAGCTTCCTCTGTGGGACGACCTCCTGTGCACTGCAGACTTTCCTCCAGAGTTCCTTTCAGCTCTGCGCTATCCCACCAGCTTCTCACTGTGACCTGGCTTGGAAAATGCTGCTTCTTGGCATGGCCGTATCTCCGGGAGCTCCTCTGCGGCTCCAAGTACTCCCGTGGTCCTCCAAAGGTGCCTGCTGCATCTCTCCATCCTTCTCGCCATGCAGGTATGTGATTCTCGCGTTTGCAAGCTGCCGCATGTTCTCTCGACTTCCTCCAGCATGGTCCTCTACCGTTCCGCTTGTACTTTGAGTGCGGATACCATTTTTAAAAGTCCCACTAACTTGTGATTTAACCAAACAACTAGTCTGCACATTCAACTTTGGGTTTCTTTCAATCTGCATCAACTCCTTCCTCTTATTCCTTGTCTCGGTACTTGTGGCTTTCTGGCAGTTAAAGTCCCTAGAGTTTATGGGATTTCTAAAATAATGTTGTTTCGGAGTTGTACTTAGAAAAACACCAGATACAGGAGATGTTATGTGTGTGTGGTGTACGTTGGAGTTATGAATGAGATTTTGACTAGAATAGCAGTATGCCATCAGAGGTTTGGGTGTCATTGGATTTTCTTAAAACGAAAGGGGGGAATACCAGAGCACTTCCAGTGGAGTCGCCACCTCCCCCAGCAGGTGTCTCCACCCACAGGATCATACCTCATATTACCACCCCTAGGTTCAGGATCAGGAAGCAGCTGCCGTCCCCTGGCCACATGGAAGGAGGTCTGTACCAGGGAATTAGTGAGGACTCCATCGGATTAATCACAGATCCCTCATGGCTGTCGCTTGTCCCCCCTATTTATCAATATCTATATTAGACCTCTGTTTAAAATGTTTGTCAAACACGATCTGAACTATTATTCTCAAGCATTTGACACCCATGTGTACTATATAAATACAAATATTCTTCCTACTGTTCTGATTAGCTGCCTAAATTAAGTTGGACCGTGGATGTTCGAGAATTACCTACTGTTGAACCCCAGTAAAACAGAGGTTATTCTGTCCTTGGTCCACTTCTCTTCACTCTCTAAACCTCAGCTCTTGGTGCCCTGTTCTCCTCTTACGGTTCCTCCTATCAACTCTTTTCTGATGACACTCAGATCTTCTCTTATCACTCCGTATCTGAAGAGCTGTTGTCAAAAATGTCAAACTGTCTCTCCACCATCAAATATTGGATAGCGTCTCACTCGCTCATGCTCAACTCCACTAAAGCTGAAGTTCTCTACTTCCCAGCCAAACAGGCTATCTCTTTCTCTCCCCCATCTTCTTCTCTTCTCTCCTGACTACCTTCATTGCATTGCGTACACTCATAAACTTGCTGTTATCTTCTACCTATCACACAACTTATCGCTCTTCGTCTCCTAATCTGACACTGCAGCCAGACTCAACCTCTTCATTATCAGAGCAATCTGTCATCTTCCTCCTTTCAAAACTGTTAAACAGCTAATCTCTTCCCTACTCCTTTCTAGATCTGATTATGGTGCCAGTCTCCTCTATGGCCTTCCCAACTATGCTTTTTCACTGCTCGACAAAGTCCTCACACATTTCAACCTTTCTCCCTTTACCTCTACCTCCTATGCCCTTTGCCAGATTGGCTGGCTATCTATAAAACAACGGGCTAAGTATAAACTTCTTCTCATCATCTTCAAAACTATCCATGGACTCCCCCCATCCTACCTTTCGGCTCATCTCACTTCCAACTCTCCTCCACGCTTGTTAAGATTATCCTCAGTCTACCACCACTTGATCCCCCTGTGCTCTCTCTCTCCTCGCTCCCCTACTCTGCAATGATCTTCCTTTCCCTCTCCGTACTACTCCAACTCTACCATTATTTAAATCCAACATCAATGCTCTCCTCCTTTCTGAAGAACCTGTTTCCTAGCACATTATGCTACTGCGTCACCTTGTTTTCCTCTCTCCCTACTCTTCATGGACAACCCAACAGCACTTTTTTTCCGTCACCTACCATGCTTAGTTCAGCACTTCCTCCACCCTCCATTCCTATGTCATTCAGTCCTGTACTTGTGCCCGGTTTGTGTTTCATCCGTCGCCTGCAACATCTGGTCTTCAAGTCACATTCTCTCACCCCATTGTAAAGGACCTCTGTCCTCTGCTCTTTTATCAATGGTGAATTATGCATGCGTTTCTGTAACAAAAATGCATTGGCTTCCCTGTGATTTTTATAAATAAATACATATTTGGCCCTGCAACCAAACTGTCAAACTCAGACACAGCATACCTCCTGCCTATATTTTTGGGCATTCCCATACAATATGCTGTGTGGTAGATCATAATCAAGAGACGGACAAGGTGGCATTATGGTCAAACTTTTATTTATTCAAGATGACAAAAAAAATACACTGTCCCTAACTCTAAGGTTCTTGACTCTACTCTAAGAAGAAACATAGAATACGGTGCTTGTCAGGATATCTGTTTCAAACCAAAAATTCCTCCGTCCAGAATCCTATGCTTACCTGAGTTCTGTCCCTACCACTTGTGGTGGGTCGGAAGAATGAGTCTGACACAATGTGGACATTTTGAGTGTCTTTTATTTAAATAAGAGAGAAAAGGACTGTCTCGTCCTATCGCTATATGGGAATTCCCTATCTAACTAAATTAAACTAAAGGTGTTTGTCATCAGGAAGTCAAAATCAAAAATACCCTAAAAAACCTAAATCTACCTGGCCCTAGCACTAATAAATAATAACTAAGCTGAGTCAGAAGAGTGTCTCTCTTCTGGCGGCCTCCCCTTTGTGTTTTATCTTGAGGCGGCCCTTCAGTGTTTTCCTATTCAGTACAACTCTGTAATGTGCAAATGTCTCTATTTGGAAAAAATATCCCCTTATGGTGATCTCTTCTGATAAGGGTTTAGGGTTTTTCTTACTAGCTTGTGTAGCTCTTCCCATCTGTTCATGTATCTTGCCTTCGAGACCATATGACCCATATCTTGGTTCTCCTTGAGATGGTTTCTCTAACATCTTCCTTTTGCTTTTTATTGTGCACTTTATCAGGTTTGCAAGTTCCCCGGCTCTGCGCTCTCCTTAATGAACTCTTTATCTCCTTGTTGTCTCACACTGTAGGCTCAACTCATAACACGTTCTATAACTTCTCGTTAAGTGGCTTCCCCACTCTTCAGCACTTATTTCTCTTTGAGTTATCTCCTGGGGTTATATGATAAGATATGTCATTTATAACGTGCCTATACACAAGTGTTCCATATCTATATTCTCTCTCCCACCGTGTCTTTGTCTCCACTTTCTTAATGCTTCACAGCTTCACAGTTATTCTTATTGTTTAGGGTTTTGAACAGTTCCTTAGTTATTTTGTGATGCTGGTTCTCTATTCCATTATTGCTGTTATGGCATCACAGTCTCTGCCCTTCATTACAGACTCTCCTGGTGGCCTCCTGTCACTCCAGTACACCCTGGTATCTGTGTTTGTTGTGGGTGACTTCATGTGGCTCGGCACTCACACGGGCAGGTTTGTCTACTTTTGTTTTTGTTTTATTTTATTGCATCAATTAGTTACCAAAGGAAACTTTAAATGCATTGTGGAGATAAAAAGAAAAGAAAAGAATTGAAAAAAAGGAAGAAAAGGAAGAAGAAAAAAAAAAACAAAAAAAACACACAGTTACATCAATTATATATATATATATAGGGGGGGGAACAGTATAACTCGAGAAAAATAACTAAATGTCCAAAATTGTAAAGGTTTCTCTCATAAAGTTCAACAGAGCCAGGGTCGTAGATACTTTTTCCCCCCTTCTCAAAATTAGCCACCTGTCCTGCAAGGTTAAAGTGCTTAAATTTGAAAGGTGCGTCCCCAACCATTTCTCTCTGAACTTAGTTAAGGTAACACAATTCATCACTAGATGCTGTAAGGTTTCAGCCTCTTGCCCACAGCCTCGACACAGCAGACTGGGTTTTTCCTCTTTTTTGGTTCTTCTCCCTAAGACTTCTCTTGTGTGGAAGAGGTTTAGTCTGAATTTTAAGAACCGCTGTCTTTCCGTATTTGAGGGAAATTTATCCAAGTAAGGGTGGACGGCGCCTCTGCAATAGTGCTCATCCATGCCTTGGGTGATTGATGGCAAAGCACTGAGCCTGTCCAGGGTGGCTATCCAGTCCCAGTCCAAGATTTTTCTCTTTACCATGAGCGGATTTAACATGAGATTGTCTGGTTTTAGTGCTATGGTATTCAGGATTTCTAAACAAATTAATTGCCACTTGGTTAGGACCGGAATCAATTGTCTTTTGATTGCTTCGTTAATTGCCACAAATCCACTTCTTTCCTGGGGGTGTAGACATTTGCAGAGGAGTGTCAGGGATTTCCAGACCGTAGATATGTAAAGGGACGATAGGCCTAGTTCCTTACGCACACTTTCCATTGGAGTTGATGTCGGTAAGCCCAATACTCTTTTCCAGAATAGGCCCTCCAACAGTTTCCAAACATCTGAATTGATGAAGAAATTCGCCACTGCTGCGTAAGTGAGAATTGGCACAACTTTCAGTTTGTAGAAATCTATCAGAGGACGAAGGGAAAAAGAACAGTATCGTCGCTTGATTAACAAGGCTTGCGAAGCTAAGTTCGTAACTTTACTTCTAAGCCTGCAGATACCTGGACCATCTTGGATGCTGTTGTTTAAAGTTACTCCAAGGTATATCATGGACGAAACCACTGGTACTTCTTCCCCGGAAAGGTACCACCTTAGATTTTTCATGCCGATGATAGGTCCTAGCCTCAAGATCTTTGATTTTTTTGGATTTATACGGAGGCCGTTTCCTTGTGTGTATGACTCGAGTGCCTTTAGTTGCCGCTGAAGTCCGATGGCCGTTTGGTCTAGCAACAGAAGATCGTCCGCAAATAACAGCCTTCCCACGACGGTCTCCGCGATTTTTGGGGGGAAACACCTCACTGCTTCGAAAGCTCCTGCATGTCGGATATAAAAAGGCAAAAAACAGCGGGAGCCAACCGACAGCCCTGTTTCAGACCGTGCATGGCCACCACATTGTTTTGAGAGGTTGCCCTGTCTGTCCAACCTTACTCTGAGGGTTGTCCCCGTGTGTAGTGCTTCGAGAGGTTCTCTCAGGTTGGTCGGACATCCCCATTTCCTTAATTTGTGCCATAGCATTCCGCGATCAACAGAATCGAATGCCTGTTCCAAGTCTATTGACGCGATATAGATGTTCTTATATTTCTTGGCCTTAACCATGCATTTGATTATGTTGATGAGTAGCACATATAAGGATGTTCCAATGCCCTTTCGAAAGCCTGATTGCCAAGGATCCAGATGGTCTGCCAGCCGACTCCAATCATGTTTCAAGATTAGTGCTGCAAATATTTTGCCGACGACATCCAAAAGGGCAATCGGTCTGTAGTTAGTGGGCACGGACCTATCTCCCTTCTTAAAGATCGGCACAATTATGGACGTCGTCCAAGATTTAGGTAACTTTTTTAGTCTTGTTATGTTGTTATACAAATCCAGCATGAACGAAGCCCATTTTTCCGGGTCCCTTTTGAGGATGTCGTTGGTGAGACCATCAGGTCCTGCAGCCCTTGAAGAATTGGACTGTTTAATAAGGTCTAGAATATCTTGTTTTCCAAATTTAAAGTCCCAGGGCTCATTCGATGGTAAGAATGGGGCAGGACCACAGATTTTCCCCATAGAGTAAAGGTTCCGAAAGTGAGTTTCCCAAACTTCTAAGGCTATTGGATTTACCATTTTTGAGTCGGAAGGGATGTTTATTTCATTGATCAACTTCCAAATACCAGTGATGTTTTTAGTAGATAGTAGGTGAAGCATCTTCTCACTGTCTTGTTGCATTATTTGATGTTTGTGTTGCTTAAGCCAGTTCCTATAGGTGTTTCTAGCTTTAGTATACAGGACTAAGTCAGCTGGTGCTCTAGTTTTAACATATAATCTCCTGGCTTTTTTAACCAGTTTTTTTTTTGTCACTACTTGGTGATCATAGTGGTGCCGCTTGCATTGGTGAATTTCCTTGGCGACTACTTTTGGGCGAAAGATCTTCAGTGTTTCAGCATATTCTATCAGGTTTGGACCTTGGTCCTTGATTAAGGAATCCAGCACCAGGGCCATCTCTTTTCTTCCCATGCGTAGTCTATTGCCACCAGGAGTTGACTCAAGAAACTGGTTTGGTAGATGTTTGCCTGGTACAGACGAGAGCTTGTTCCAGGCCTCAGATTTGAGTTCCAGGATGTTGTGATCACTCTGGATCGTGGGGATCACTTCCAACGATATTAATTTGCCAAAGAGATTTTCTGATGCAAACATATAGTCCAGTGTACTTGTTTGGGCACCCCGTTTCCATGTGCGGGCGGCTGGTTTGTCGCCCGCCAAGTTACCGTTTACCAAGTATATATTTCTGGCTAGTAGTTCCTTCTCCATGACCACGCCTCTCGTTATTTTTTTTGAGGCGTTCAAAGGCAGGAACTCTATTTTCCTCTGCTTCTTGTCGTAACATTCCATGTTCAAGTCACCACATAGCAGAATTTCAAGTAGTGGGCATTCAATCCTGGCGTCGTCTATGGCTTCCAGTAGGACTTCCATAAGTTTGTCCTCATCTCGGGCTGTCGGGCCCCAGTATACGTTGCATATAAGCAACTGCCAGTCTGAAGTAAGTGAAGCTGGTTCTGATGTGGATGAAATCCTAGTAAGTTGGATCCAAGGGTTTCTGTTTAGAGAAGAGAGCACTTTTATGCCACTGGTGCGCTTTACCCCCAACAGTAAACCCGAGCTCGGTCTGCCTTTTGAGCCCTTTGTTGCGGGGTTTAGATATAGCTCAAACCTGTCCAGAAGAGGTAGATCACACAACCAGGTTTCTTGCAAGCAAAATAGGTCGTAAGAGGACAGGTGTGTTGCTGAATTGCCAAGTAAATGCACATAACCCCTTGTGTTCCAACTCATGATCTTTATCCCTTTTGGTTTGGAGTTGGAGTGGGCACTCGTAGATGGGTGTTGGCGTTATGACTTAGCAGATAGGACCCCAGCCAGCCAACTCCAGTCGTCTTGACTATTCACCAAGTTTAGTTCTGCTTTTTCTGATTGAATATGCACTTGGTCTCCTCCACTATCAACCTCTCGGGTCCCTCTACCACTATTTCCTGCTTTCATCGGATGATCCTTATAGGGTTTGGTAGTGGTACTTCGGTGGTTGTGTAGTAGATGTTTCCGAGTAGCTACACGGTCGGATCTGTTTTCCTCCTCCAACTCCCTAAGCACGAATCCACATAAGTTAAGTTTTGGGCCCAACTCTAAGAGTAAATTTTTAGTGTTTTGATCACTTGTGTGAAGAATCACACTGTCGTGTCGCTGTTCATTATGAAATTCGATCCAATCTAAATCCCTCGATTTTAATTTCTCCAGAAGATCCAGGGATTGTAAGAGCCTCATAACGTTAGCCCGATTCATAATTAAGTTGTCTTCGTAGCCTAGAGTTCTTTCCAATAGTATTCTGTAGTGTTCCTTGGCATTTTTTGCCCCTGGTCCATTGTGGGCATTGTGATTGTTGGGCCCACATGTCGGTTTTCTCTCAATCGTTTCTGCCCATGACACTGTTCTTTTTGTTTCCTTTGACGCGTCAGGGCTGACTCCTTTATTACTGGTAGTTTCCAGGGATCTCTGGACAAGAAAGTTCCGTCTGTCTTCCAGTGTTGTGTAAACCAAGGCGTTAGATGGATGTATGTCTGCCCTCTCTTTTTCTGTGGGGCTGGCCGATATTTCTCTACCGGAGTGCACTCTAGTTTTCCACTTGAGTTTTTTATCGAAGACCGAGTTCGGAATCGATAACGTGGGCATTGAGGGCTTTTTGAAGGACACTAGCCGCACCGCCCTGTCTTTAATCGTCTGAGCCTTCGTCTCCCCTTTAAGGTCGACTTCTTTTATCTTGCTGTATATTTCTGGATCTTCTTCCTCAATACCACTTTCTGTTCCGGAGGTATTCGATCCTGACTCCCCCTCCCATGTGGTGTTTATGTCTGAATAAACAGATAAGTCCATGAGAGAGATGTCCATGTTGTCATTTGTCGACGTGATGTCCAGTGGGCGAGGGGACTCATCAGGAGTTACTTTTAGGCGGGCAGCAGGAGCAATTTCTGTTTTTTTTATTACTGGTCTCTCATGAGTTGGCAGTTTGCAGGGAAGTGCCAAGTTCCTTGGAAGGGATAGACCAGTTGCAATTTTAGATCTCAATGTGGGTTTTCTTGTAGGCAAAGGTCTCTGTCCTATAGGTTTGTCCGTTGGTATGACTATTTTCCCATAGTTTTTGTCGCCTTTCTTGTTTACTTTAAGTAGACCTTCCTTCATTGGGGATAAACCTGATTTTGGTTTCTTAAATAAGTCAAATAATTTGATGTTGCTAGTTGGCACTGGAGCCTCGAGCTGATCCCGTGTAACCAGGGGCAGAGTATTAGTTGCAATGGAAGATGCTGAACATCCTTCCTTCGGTGCTAGCCTACCCTCCTTCATTACTGGGCTAATTGCCCGCACAGCAGGGTCCGTGTTGGTAGAACTGTCCTTGTATTTAGTAGTGGAAAGTTCCTCAAAAGTACTCTTTGTAGACAGAACCACCTGCTGGTTATGAGTCTGTTCCAGGGAAGTCGGACCACTCTCCGGGCCACCTGCACTCCCTAACCTGAGACTTGTCCTTTCCGATCTTCTTATTTCTTTTTCTTTTATGATTGGCTCGATGATACTTTTCAAAATGTTTGTCGTATGTTCGTCATTTTTTTCGAGTTTCGACTGAATTGCCGAAACAAAGCCTTCTATAAAGATCATTTTAGAAAACATCATTGCGATTGTTGTCGTATGGTCCCGAAGCTGATCATTTTGCGACTCAATAAGTTTCATAAAGGGGGCCATTACAAGAGCAAAAGCTGTGATCATTCCAGGATCGATTTGGGGATCCTTTTTAGAAGGAGCATCTCCTTGAGTTGATTCCAAGACGGACAAGAGATCCTCGTCTGTGGGAGACGGTTGTCTTCTTTGCCGTTTACTTGGAAACGGCGCTTGCTGGGGGAATACTCCTTTATGGGATCTTTGTGGGGGTCCCTGAGGTAAAGTTTTGTTGACTGAGGCAAGAGACCCTCCCCATTTATTTGGTGATGACCCCTTACGCTCAGGGATAAATGTGTACGACCCTGGGGTGGTCATTTGTTGGGATCTAGACCGTGGCGTAGAGGGGTCCAGAAGACACTCTCGAATAGTCACCCTGTTTTGCTGGTTCGTACTTGAATAGTTTGTGTGTAAATCGGTGTTCAGTAAGGAAATCCCGAAGGGTTTCCAACCGTTGTCCGATTTTTTTGCTGGAGGCTGATCTCTTTTGTTCCCATTTAAGGAACCGAAGACAAAGGGGTTCACAACAGGAGGTGCGGTTGGCCTTAGAGAACCCGTCTCATCATCATAAGTTGCGCCCAAGTCCTTTGGGGAGGAGAGAGTAGAATTTAAGGGAATCGAATTGGGCGAAACCTCCCACACTGTGGCCTTGGGGGACAGTCCTGTTTGTGGTTTCGCGTTCTGGCCCCTATCGTCAATGACCACCGTGCTATTAAAAAGTCCCCTATTTTCAATTTCTATGGGGGGCACTGATGTATCCGGGGTCTTGGAAGACTGTTGGGGCTGTAGGTGAAGCTGTGTGTGGGAGCCTTCCCCTTCTCCTATACTTGATCCGTTCACCACCTCCTCAGCCGTTTCCACATTTGTTTGTAAAATATTTTCGAATGAGGCAGTGCTGCATGTAATGGCTACCTCGGGGTAGCAGCCCACCCCTGTCCTATATGGCGAGAGCTTTGAGACCGGTGAGTCCGCCATTCTGAACAGTTAGTCAGAAAGACCAGGCCGAATTACTAAGATTTCAGAAGTACCAGGTTGATATACAGGTCTTTTCAGAATAAATAGATCTTGCAGTTACCTTGCTGCCTTCTTGTCTCCCTGCCACAGTCTGCACATAGGCGCACTTCCCGAGTGAATCTGGCACCACCAGCGCTTAACAGCCGCACAACAGCTGATGGGCTTTTCCCCCGCCGGGCTTAACGCCGCGAGGGTGACTCACGGCTGAATAAAAGGTCCGGATAAGTCACGTGATCCGTCACGTGATGCAGCGTGGCTCCGCCTCCTCCAGGAAGCAGAAGGGGCCACAGCAAGAGCTATCTGCAGCTTGCAATGCTGTGAATAGCAGGGTAGAGTTCAAACTGCAAAACGAAGCTCCAAGGTAATGCAAACACACCGCTCAGCTGACTCACGGCTGAATAAAAGGTCCGGATAAGTCACGTGATCCGTCACGTGATGCAGCGTGGCTCCGCCTCCTCCAGGAAGCAGAAGGGGCCACAGCAAGAGCTATCTGCAGCTCGCAATGCTGTGAATAGCAGGGTAGAGTTCAAACTGCAAAACGAAGCTCCAAGGTAATGCAAACACACCGCTCAGCTGACTCACGGCTGAATAAAAGGTCCGGATAAGTCACGTGATCTGTCACATGATGCAGCGTGGCTCCGCCTCCACCAGGAAGCAGAAGGGGCCACAGCAAGAGCTATCTGCAGCTCGCAATGCTGTGAATAGCAGGGTAGAGTTCAAACTGCAAAACGAAGCTCCAACGTAATGCAAACACACCGCTCAGCTGACTCACGGTTGAATAAAAGGTCCGGATAAGTCACGTGATCCGTCACGTGATGCAGCGTGGCTCCGCCTCCTCCAGGAAGCAGAAGGAGCCACAGCAAGAGCTATCTGCAGCTCGCAATGCTGTGAATAGCAGGGTAGAGTTCAAACTGCAAAACGAAGCTCCAAGGTAATGCAAACACACCGCTCAGCTGACTCACGGCTGAATAAAAGGTCCGGATAAGTCACGTGATCTGTCACGTGATGCAGCGTGGCTCCGCCTCCTCCAGGAAGCAGAAGGGGCCACAGCAAGAGCTATCTGCAGCTCGCAATGCTGTGAATAGCAGGGTAGAGTTCAAACTGCAAAACGAAGCTCCAAGGTAATGCAAACACACCGCTCAGCTGACTCACGGCTGAATAAAAGGTCCGGATAAGTCACGTGACAGTCTTCTTTCTCACTTTGTCTTTTTAGGCTTCTCACTCGTTCTGATCTTGGCGCCTCTGCTTCTTGCCACGTTCTGCGAATAACGGCGGATGGGAGTTTTCCACTGTCCTGGTCTTCCAGGTTTCGGTGTTGTTATTGCGGATGCCAGACCCACCATGGCACATCTGTGGTCACGCCACCTTATTGGATGGTTCTTCGCTACTCGCCCTGTCAACAGCTTCCCCGCTGTCTGCTTTTCAAGGCCTCTGGCATCTCCAATTGACGTCCTCTGCTTCTCCACTGCATTGTGATGTAAGGGTGCTTCCCCTACCCAACGTACAGTTCTATCTCCTCTCCTCTCCTCAGGCTTGTTTGTTTGTTTGTTTGTTTATTTTATTTGTATAGCGCTCCAGACCCAGGGGTATATGGGCGCTCAAGAATATGGTTACAGGATACAGGTTTATACATTTAGGACAGTTGTGCAGAGTTATACAATTTACAAAATACAGTTGTTGCAGAGGAGTTATACATTGCTTCTTCATCCCATTGTCATACAAACATTTCTTAACGGGGTATTCCCTTTTTCGTGCAGATGGCTTGCTTGATTCAACATTGTCTATAGACAAACAGAAGAAGAACACTGTTTTGGATGAGAGGCAGTCCCATATAAGTGGATAAAGTGTTCTAGATAAGGAGTTCCCTTTCGGAATGGGATTCCTTGTTCCGTAAGGAGGAGTCACTCCCAGTGGGGTCCAACTAACAAAAACCCCTAAGGAGTGTCTTGCGGAGCGGGCTCACCTCCCTATCCACAAAAGGGGTGGCTCACGCGTGGGGGAGCAGGGACGAATACTCCCAAATTGTCACAAACTATAAAAGAAAGACATAAATTCAACAAAGATACCATTGGGCCTTGGCCCTCAGCAAGTGACTAGTGGTTGGCTTCTGACTGCCACCCTCATTCCTTTCTCAATAGCGACTCCCTGCCCACGTGTACAGTCTGAGCCAGTAGGCTGAATGAGTATCCGTGACCACCATCTCTTATCTGTACTATTCAATTCAGTCCAGTAAAGGTCATTTGTATTTGGTCTCAGGTGGGGACGTCTAGCTCATATTTCCCCACTTCGACTGGTCTCCTGGTACTCTTTCGCCAAAGCAGAACCTAGTGTTCTCTCCCGGGAGGCAGTTCTTGGTCTTTGTCCCACCTTGGGTTTCAATACCATTTACCCTGCCTTGGAGTTGGATTTATGTCGCCCCGCCTTGGGGCCCCTGATCTCTCACCCCGCCTTGTGGTTCAGTTTCACTCACCCTGTCTTGGGGTTTGGTTTCTCTCACCCCATCTTGGGGTCTCAGTTTGCTCACCCTGCATTGGGGTTTCTGTGGGCAAATCCACCCCTCTCTGGTTCCCTGGAGCCACTGCATACCTCTATTCCTTGGGCAGTGCCTTTCGTGAGCTGAAATCTTTTGAGAGAGATGGCAGACAACACCCTCCAGAAGGTGCAGCCGTCAAAGGCCATGGCTAAGTCCTTGGGGCTAGCCATGCAGCAGCCCCGTAAATCCTGCTAGAGGTAGGGGTTTTCGTCCCTTCCCTGCCCATACCACTAGAGGCTGTGATCAGGCAGCCCAAGGAAGGCTGCAAGGCAGACTTTTCCCCAGGGGCAGAGGTAGAGGTGCCCATAGAGGAGTTGCAGCTATGGCCACCGTCCTCTCCGCACCCCAGGGCGTAAAACCTCAGTGACGGGCTCTGTCACTCTACATGGGTGAGGGGTAGGCTCTCCCTGTTCAACTCGGATCGGATATGTTTGCAGGTAAGTTTCTAGTTCCCGGTTGCAGGGTGGTTCTGGTTGTTCTGTGCGTCACTAAGGGACCTTGCTATGCAGCGAGTTCTGCGCGCGGTCGACAACAGTGATTACCAGTTCTGATCCTGTTCTTTGTTTCTTCACAGGTGATTCTTGAAGGGATCTGCTGAAGAAGACGTGCGCAAGAACTCCGAACGCTACTTTAAGATCTCCAAGAAGATTCGGGTAAGTGATATTGCTAACAACGCGCGCGAGCTTGCTGAAGAAGTTGGATTTCAGCGTAGGCGTTACAGGTACTGCTTTTCTTATGCCATCTTTCTCTTCCAGATGCTGAGATCCAGGACATGCGTGCGGTTGAAGCCGAGGAAGGAACAAGTCGAGGATTGCGGTAAGCGTGTTGCTCTGAGCCACAGCTGCAACACGAAGCACGGGTCTGGCTTTGGGCATGGCTTATATAACCAACTACGCCCAAAGGCTAGAACGTGCCCTGCATTCATAGGATTCACAGGAAGTCTACCAAGCAAGCCCAACAACCCCTGCTAGGGGCTATTTGGGTGCAGTCCTGGCATCTATGGTGCCAGGCTCATATGGAGAGTCAGTCCTGGCGCCATAGGCTCATAGATTAAAACTTACCTGATGCAGACCATGCTGCAAACTTACATGATGCAGACCATGCTGCAAGAGCTCCAAGCCAAAAGAGGTTAGAACAAGAGCAATACCTTTGATCCTTACCTGAATTCCCGATCCACTGCGCCTTCGAGCTGGAAGAAAGAAGTTATTTTATGCGCGTCGCCTCGCCTGCTGCAGCGCCGCGCTGAACTCACCAGCCTTCGCAGCATCTTCACATTCCACCGCATCCTTCTGCATGTTCCCGCCGCACTCCGGCACCTAAGGGGAACACAAGAACAGCAAGGTGAGCCAAGGGAATAAACAGAGGCAATATTAGTTACCCCCCATAGACTTACCTGATTTTACCACCGGGGGTACTATTCCTCTTCACGGGTCGGCGCAGCTTCCACTGCATCCTCGGCCGACCCCGGCCCCTAAGGGGAAACAAAAGGACAGCAAGGTGAAACAAAGGGACAAACCTCCTCCCACTTGTGAAACACTTGTGTATAGGCGCGTTACAAATACCATATCATATCCCACAATAGACTTACCTGATTTTACCGCCGGAGGCTTTATTCCCCGAGACTTCATACTTTCTCTCAGTGCCTGAATAAGGGAGAAAGCAACAGGTTACATACAGACATTATTTTATCAAACTGTGTTGGATAATACAAATCCTTACCTGAATATTACCGGTTGCCACGAGGAACTCTTCGCTAGGGTCAAGCTGCAACCTGCAAGGAATCGGACAAGAGTGAAAGTCAGACATTTTAACTCTTACGAACTACATACTTACGGCGTCTTGCCGGAAATCTCAGAGTCAATATTGGTCTGGAACTCACCAATTCCTTTGGGCCAGTGAAGCAACTGGTTATCTACGCGCCCCTGCGCTCAATGCAGGATGGAGAGCTCATCTTTCCAAACCATCAGGTGAGACTATAAGAGGGGACATCAAAGGTGATCAGTGGGGAGAACAGCGGGAGTGGGGGGGGTTAACGCTCAACTCCACGGGTGGTTAATTCCCTTTCTCCATTTGCAGAAGAATATTCCTACGGGCCAAGCAAACGAAGCTAGGTGGGCCAGTCCAGTCCGTCATCTCGTCACTACACGTCACATTGGTGGAGACCGCAGCTGTCCAGTTCAGATCGACGCCCCTGTGGGAGCCAGGTGAGCGTAACACATACTCCTAAACTTCCATCACAGTACACACACGGGGAGGAGGGAGAAAGGGGGATTGGGGCCCATAGTCAGGCAAACTAAGCAGCTCACATCTCTCTCAACAGATACCTGTAGTACCACTCCACTACTCCTGGGAAAGGGGCGGGAAGACTTCATCGCTCCCGCAGAGACTCAGGTGAGTGTGACAGAACACAAAGCCATTTCGAAACACTCTGCCTGTGCGATGGAGACTTCCGAGGTTGACCAGTTGGCGCAATTGTTAGGGGAATTGCAGGCCGAAGTGCATGCGGCTCGTTCGGAGACCAACTCATTGCGACGAGAGTTGGTGGTGAATAGAGATAAGACTGAGGATTTGGCTAGGCAGTTATTGCAGACTAAGGCAGGTTTGTCCCCTCTTCCGGGTGGGGTTCCTCAAGGGACAAGCCCAATACCATCATCGGCAACACCTGTACAAGTAGTCATCCCGGGGAATGTACCCTGGGCCCCCCCAGAGAGGTTCATAGGGGATCCCAGGCGGTTTGGAGCTTTCATGAATCAGTGTCGTCTACACTTTTTGTGCAAGCCCAGACTTTTTCCTACGGATCAGTCAAAGGTAGCCTTTGTGCTCTCAGTAGAGACGACCCTTTATTACGGGACTATGCTGGTTTCCAATGAGAGTTGGAGAAACTCTTTGCCTGCCGCAGACAGGGTCAAGCACTTGATGAGGAATTATTGTCCCTCTGGCAGGGTAGCCAGGAACCTATTGCTTATGTTGACACTTTCAATCGCCTGATTGCTGAATCGAACTGGCCTGATGAAAAGCGTATCACGTTGTTTTACCGGGGTTTACGAGGAGAAATCAAAGACGTCCTTGCCCAAGTAGTTAATTCTCCAGATGACTGTGCTGAGTATATAGATTTGGCTATGCAACCAGACCACCGCCTACAGAACCGTAAGGCAGATCTGGCCTGTATGGAAAGTCAGACAATTTTATGTGCGGCCTAAAAAATACTCGACCTGGCAAACCACAGGGAATCACATTCCGAACCCATGCAACTGGGGGTTCTTCGCAGACCTCTTACTAAGGCTGAACGCGAACAAAGACGTCAGGAACAACTATGTTTGTATTGTGGCCAATCAGGTCACTTTCTTCGAAACTGTCCTGCAAAGCCTCCACGAAAGACAGTAGGTGCTATGGACAGTATCAAAGGGAAAGATGATGAGGCAGGAAACGCTGATGCCCGGCAGACTTAGAGGTCAGTTTGTCGAGCACAAGAAAGATCCATCTGACCTCCCATTTTGCAATTCCAGTGGTCTTGGCATCCCAGCAACAACCAAACAAGATGCATGCACTCGAAGCGTTTATTGACAGTGGCGCTATCGGGAATTACATGAACCTAGAGACTGCAGGCAGGATAGGGTTGCCCATTTGCGCAAAGAGGAACGCTGAGAATGTGACAGCAGTGGACGGAACTCAATTGCTTTCAGGCCCAGTAACTCAATACACCGCTGATATCACATTAATTTGCCAAGACAGTCATAGGGAAAGCATCTCATTTTATCTTATCGCTGCTCCCCAGTTCCAGTTGATACTCGGCATACCCTGGTTGGAACTGCATAATCCACTTATAGATTGGCGCGCCAGTACTTTAACCATCTCCAGGGAATGTAACCACTGTTATCACCAGGACCGGGAAGTGAGACGCCCACTGCCAGCATCCTTTAAGGAAATATCAGGCTTAGGTATGATTGGATCCTTACCTACAGAGTATCAAGAATTCTTAGATGTTTTCGCCAAGGAGCAAGCCAACACCCTACCTCCTCACAGGGTTTATGATTGCCAAATTGATCTGATACCTGGGGCACAGATACCCTGTAGCCGGATTTACGCCTTGACCGAAAAGGATAACGCTCATCTAAAGACCTATTTAGACCAATATCTGGTAATCGGTTTCATCAGGCCCTCTAAGTCCCCTGCAGCCTCGCCGCTTTTCTTTGTTCCCAAGAAAGAGGGCGATCTACGCACGTGCATCGACTATAGGGCTTTGAACCAAGTAACGATAAAGAACAGGTACCCATTACCATTGATCCCAGTACTGCTCGACCAGGTGCGACGAGCCAAGATTTTCCCGAAATTAGATCTTCGCAGCACCTACCATTTAGTACGCTTCAAAGAGGGCGATGAATGGAAGACAGCCTTCCGGACCAGATATGGTCTATTCGAATACCAAGTGATGCCCTTTGGGCTTTGCAACACTCCAGCAGCATTCCAACACTTCATAAACGATGTTCTCAGAGAACTGCTGGACGTTTGTGCAGTCGTATGCATCAACAACATCCTTATATATTCAACCTATGTGCAAGAAAACGTGAGGCACGTAAGAGCTGTACTTCAAAAGTTAAGGGAAAACCATCTCTATGTCAAACTCGAGAAATGTTCGTTTCATATCACCGAAGTAGAGTTCCTTGGTTTGGTATTATCACCAGGTGGAATTAAAATGGACAACCGAAAAGTGGAGGCAATCGTCACGTGGCCGTCACTGACATCAGTAAAGGGAGTGCAAAGCTTTCTCGGTTTTGCAAATTTTTACTGATGGTTTACACCTGAATTTTTGCATCTTATTAATCCAATCACCTCCCTGCTACGCAAAAAACGAAAATTTGAGTGGACACTAGAAGCAGAAGAAGCTTTCCGAGCCTTGAAGGGCAAGTTTATCTCGGCACTGGTGCTTCAACGCCCACAACCAGACCTTCCCTACATCGTGGAAACAGACGCCTCCAGTGTGGCTATGGGGGCAGTGCTATCCCAACAAAGTCCGAAAACGGGGTGCTTCCATCCCGTAGCTTTCTGGTCCAGGAAGTTTACTCCAGCAGAACTTAATTACGCAGTTACCGACAAAGAACTACTGGCCATTAAAGACGCCCTGTCTGAATGGAGACACTACTTACTTGGGGCCATGAACACCATCACCATCATAACGGATCTCCGAAACCTACAGTATTTACGCTTAGCAAAAGCATAGTCAGCCCGGCAGCTCCGATGGGCCCTATTCCTGCCCGATTAGGACTTTGTGATTACATATCTACCCGGAGTTAAGAACGGCAAGGCTGATGTCCTCTCTCGCATAGGCAAGGGCGAAGACGCTTACATCACACCCGATCCGGTGGATATCATTCCCGGTCATAAAATTCTGGGGCTTTGTGGGGGATCTCCCACGTCGTTAGAACTTCTCCAACAAACCGTTAGAGATACCTTTCCAGAAGACGAAAAGAAGGCCTGGGACAAAAGAGGAGAACAGTTCACTATACGCAATGGTCTACCTTACTACCAAGGTCTTTTCCTGCCAACCTGTACTCTTCGAGAGGAAATTATAACCATCTACCATAACTCACCTCTGGAAGCCCATCCAGGGATTACAAAGACCCTTAAGAAGGTCAAGAAACATTAATGGTGGCCGACATGGCGGGAAGATGTGACTAAGTTTGTAAACTCTTGTGAGATCTGCGCTCAATACAAAACATCCAGACAGAAACCAGCTGGTCTGTTACAACCCATGGCAATACCACCGGCACCTTGGCATACCATCTCAATGGACTTCATTACGGATCTACCTTCGAGCTCTGGATATATACTATATTAGTAGTTGTCGATCTCTTCTGCAAGATGGCCCATTTCCTAGCGTTAAAAGGAATCCCTTCAGCATCAACCTTAGCACAGGTTTTCCTTGAGAACATCATAAGGGCACATGGATTCCCCTGTGTGATTATTTCGGATAGGGGAAGTCAATCCATGCTTCTGGAAAAAATGCTGCGCTGTAGCAGGGACCGAAATCTGATTGTCAACCAGCCACCATCCCCAAACCGATGGCCAGACTGAACGCACTAACCAGATCCTCAAACAGTATTTTAGCTGCCTCTTACATCAGACCGATCAAGCTCTGACCGAACTCCTATGGATGGCTGAATATGCCTATAACAACTCCATGCTTCGACACAGCAGAAATCCACGAACCTCCGTGTACGACCCACCGGAAACGATCGAAATGCCCGTGGTAAAAAATGTACATGAGCGAATAACTCAAGCAGCACAAGAAGCAACCAGACATTTACTGGCAGCCAAGACCACACAGAAGAGATGTGCAGACCAACATCGGAGGAAAGCTCAGCTCCAGATTACCAAGCAGGGGATTCTGTGTGGTTGGCGACTAAATATATGGTCCTGAAAAGTTTTCTCCACAGGCATTCTCTGTTGATGGTATCAAACGCCTGCGATAGGTCAACCCAGGCTCCATACCGAATGGACCCCTCATTTGTCCAAATACGCCATTTACTGAAGTGCTCATTCCCTTTCGGAAGCCTAATTGATGTTTAGATAGGATTCCATTGCTTTCTACCCAGGTTTCCAGGTCCCTCAATATAAGTCCTGCAAAGATCTTACTATCGACATCTAGCAGGGCGATCAGGCGTTAGTTGTTGGGATCCGCCCGGTTGCCCCTCTTGTATAGGGCGATCAGGCGTTAGTTGTTGGGATCCGCCCGGTCGCCCCTCTTGTATATTGGATTGACGACTGCTCACCTCCATGGTTCAGGAGTGTTTTTCTGTGTGAGGATTTCCTTATATAATCTTTCTTAAATTGAGGCCCCTAGGTCTGTATGAGATTTTAGAATCTGGTTAGTGAGACCATTGGGACTGGCTGCTCGGGAGGATGAGGATTTTGTAATCAAGTCTAATATTCCTTCTTTTGTGATGGTTATATGCTAGGGACAGTATTCATTCACTTTGAAAACCTCTTCTGAGATTTTCTTATATAGATTGCCAAAAAAGCAACGCTATGTTGACTCTGAGATTACATTGTCCTGTGTCAGCCCTTACGGAACATACACATTTTTGACTAGGGTCCAAAAGTTTCTCAAGTCATTTTGTTGCAGCGATCTAAGCATTAGCTCTCCATCATTTTTAAGTCGTAGCTCCCTTTGGCTTCTTGACCAATTTCTGTGACAATTTTTTAGAGACTTTAGCTTAGTTGTGTATTCCAGATGGTCATTGCTTTCCCACTTACGGGACTGACTGGATTTTTTTAAGGCCCTTTTTCTTCGTGCAGTCTCGCTGTCGTACACATGGCTATGCTTACAGTATCTCTTTGTTCTCCCTGATTTAGGCAGGTCTAGCTCAGAGAGGGAGTCTGCAAATGACTTTGGTGAGCATAGCTTTTGAATTTCTGAGTCTATTGCAGTGTCCCAGTGATGTTTGATGTGTTGGTTCAGAGGGAAACCATTCCTTCTGAACTTTCTAAACTGTTTTTTTCCTGCTTTGACAGCTATTTCCCCATGGTATATATTTATTTTTGTATCATGAGGAAAGGCAAACGTGGCTGTCAACATGTTATGATCACTGGCTGCATGCGGCAAAATTTGAAAGCCAGTGCACTTAGAGAATAGCAGGTTGGATAGATCCATGTAGTCAATAATAGAGCCCTTTTGCCCTTGCTTCCAGGTGAGTCTCCAGGGATGTCACCTTCAATGTTGCCATTCGCCATTGTTAGTGCCCAATCATACATGAAGGTGGACCACTGTTTACCTTTGCTGGTGAATTGACTTGCTTTAGGCTTGGGACCTTGTGTATTGGTGAAAACACATTGTGAGTTAAAGTCACCAACAATTAGTAGTGTAAAATCTTCATGTATGTGCTCAATAGACAGGAGAACTGACATTATAGACTCTAGGACAGCTGCCTGATTTTTTGTCTCAGGATTCCCATATATGCAAATGAAAGCTATCTTCATGGGGAAATAGCATCTTTGGTTATCATGCTAATTGCCAAGATTCCCTGAAATTCACCACTGATGGAAGATGATTTGGGTATAGTGGGGTTTCGGATGGCAGTTAACAGTCCACCTGATGGACGACCACCCCTTTCATTTAGTGCCAATTGGCTAAAGGTTGAGAAATCATCTCCTCCCAATCGTCTCATCAACCATGTTTCCTGTAACAAAACTAGATCAATGTTTCCAAAGACTAAGCCCCATACATTTGGATCTTTAAATGAGCTGGAGCTTTGTGCGTTCCAACATAACACACTCATCTCCTCTTTGGCTAGTGAGATTCATTCGCTAGCCCCAGCTTCACTAAGACCTGGGTATTTATTTCCTGTAATAGGGGGCAAATACTTGTTTTTAGGACATAGTTTCCCACTAGTTTCTCCCCTCTTTGCTGCTGGATAGGAGAGCATTGCTTTTAGTTTGCTTGTTTTCCCCCCAACCCAACTCCTTGCCTCATTTGATTCTATCTCTCGTGTATCCCTGTGAAACCATTCAGGGAGGGATTCTGTTACTGTGATTACCTACCTTGCTTAGGTCAGGGCTAGCATCCATCAGTGCTCTCACACCCACCCAGGATTTGAAGCCTAGTTCTACAATGTGTGCATGTTTTATGTATGGAAAACACACGTAGTCTAGATCTTGTGTTGAAAAGAAGTACAATGTTGGGATTCTTTTCAAAATGGATATGAGAGTTCTTCTGTTAAAGGCTTTATGGGCCCTTATACTCATTGGACTTTCCATCCATAATCTTGTAATGGCACACTGATTGTTTTTATTTGTGTTGATTGTGGGTTTTCATTCGCACTCTCTATTCTTTGACAAAGATTCACATGATTGATCTGGAGCACCGGTTTCTAAGGCCTTGTCTTCATTCCATTGTTCAACCATCTTTTGACCACTGGTCTAAATGTTCCATTCTCTGTCATCTGTCGTCTGTTTTGATGAAATTGAAGAATCAGTTTCTCTGTAATTGACTTCCTGCTGCAGCGCCTTTTCTTTCTTGAGGAAGATCGGAGCCAGCTTCAGCGTTAGCGGTTACCCCATTTTACCATTTTTGTCTGTGGGATCATTCTGTTCGGTTGCCTTTACTGATGCCTGATTACCATTGTCAGGCACAATTTGAATGTGTTCTGTTTGTACTGCTTGGTCACATTACGTGGTTGTTGTCCAGAGTTCCCTTTTTTTTCTGAACATTTTTTGTGCCAATTTCTGTCTCTTCTTTATGAGGTAGCAATATTTTGCTAAAGAAGCAAGTGTTTTTGCTCTTCCTTGGCTGTTTTACATTGTCTATTTTAGCCAAAGGGTAGATGATGAGGTTTTTGTTTTAGATGACTCGTTTGTAATTGGCATCGCATTATTAGAAGAACCATTACTCTTTTTTTGTTGAGATTTTGTCTGCTCCTGTGTAGGTGTGAATGGTGTTTGCAGGAGAGCCGCTTCTTTTGTTATATTTTATGGTGGGGGAATGGAGTTCATCTGATTGTCTGTTGCTACACCTGGCTCGTCCCCTATTTGGGTGAGCCTCATGAACTCTTCTAGCACAGATTCCGACAGCGGTATGGCATCCAGATCGCAATACATGACTGCCTTCATGACAGGTTCTGGACTGTCCCCTTTTGTTAGCTGTGAGATGAGCTTTTCTTCCAACAATGTTATTTTCCCTTCTAATAGTTCCATATTCTTGCTCATTAATTTGATGGTTATGTGTACTTCTCCGATACTCATTGTTTCTTTGATTGCTTCTATTTTTAGATCTTTTAGGGCATCTACTATTTTAGATCTCAGAACTGTCAGAATATTGACCACAGCTGATTTGCACTTTTCCATTTCTATGGTCATCTCTGTCAATGTGCTCAAGTGGGTCTGGACTTCGTCTTTCATTAGCTCAAACACATTTACAAGCGAGTTCAAGACAAAACTTAGAGCCGACAGTATGTTGCTGTTTAGTATCTCTGCCTCTAATTTCCTGGTTCTTTGATTGTGTTTGATACTTCGTGTTGTCTATGGACTGTCCATTGTTCAAATCTCCATTCGTATTCGTCCTCTCTGTTTCCGCTCGTTTGTTTTTATTTTTCCAGACTCAATCCTTATAGGAGGAGTGGATAAGCTGAGGACTGCATCAATGTCAACTGTCCTCTCTCTCCTGCTGCCCTCTGGATTTATGAGGCTATTGTTGTCTGTCTTGTGATTTGACATCAAATCTTTGTTGAGACCTGTTCGACTCATGTCTCCCAGACTGAGACTTTTGCATATTGGAAAATAGTCGTTGATTTTGGCTTTCATTGTGGCCGCTATGAAGGTGGATTCCATTTTATGAGCGGATGTAGGATCAACGTCCATTCTGACATTGGGGCTCATTCTGAGTCTGCCGGTACGCAAACAACGGTGCTGGTAAGCTTACAGGCACTGTTGTTTCTGGACCGGCATATTACAGGTCAGACCCTGCCGGGCACAGCGGCCATGGTATGCAGACCGTCACGGAAGCACCAAGCACTGTTATTAACGGTGCCCGTGCTTCCGTGTTCCCCATTCCCATAGAGTCGTATGGGACTCTATGGGAAAGGGGATTAACAGTATACTGGCGTCTGACACTCTGGACCGCTGGGGTTGTAATCCCCAGGTGTTACCGGGAAGTCAGGCACTGGTAAATATTTACAGGTCCGGCGCGGTTAGCGACGGACCCGTAATGAGGCCCATTGTATGCTTGGATGATCACTTCTTGCATTTCAGGATTATGTTTGTTTGCTCAGTTCTTGTCTGCGTTTTCCCATTTGACCATTGCCGATGTTTTTCTTGGTGGTCCCGAGTTTCTCTGATGTTAGAGATTTCATTGGGGTCTGATCCCAACTTCTCTCAAGAGAGTGGTATTCTGTTTCTGGAGCCCTTAGGTCATCTTGGCACAGTCCGCTACGAAGATTGTATGAGCGAGACATGTTCAAATGGTATGTGGGCCTCAAGGTTTGTTTTGTTTTGATGACGTTTTGGTTTCGCAATCTGGGTCGGCTCAAAGGCACAGATAGCCCGCAGTCACCAGCCCAGAATCAGAAGAAGTAGGTGCTGGTGCTACACAAACAAGAACTCAAGGGAGAGCTGTTTGTGTTGAAGAGGTAGTGTATTGATTCACTGCCTGGATGTCTCGAGATGGAAATTGAACACTGTTGCAACTCGATGGGGGGATATGACAAACCCAATTTTCGAAATGTAGGTCAATTAATACATACATTTGGTGGGGGCATTACCACTAATACTTCCACCCCGGATTGGCTCAACGGTACTGGGCCCGCAGTTGCCGCTCATGAGGGTAACAGTCGTGTATTTGCAATCCCAGTTTGTTAGATTGAGGAGGTTTCTTTGAGTATTTTGGGTCTTCTTAAACATACAGCCCAATCTTGAAAGGTTGAGCGTAGACAAAAGAAATGGGAATTACTTTTTGTTTGGGTAATTCAAATATTTCGAACATTCAGGGGAAAAAAAAGCACAGTCTGTAAGTCTACAGCGCGGCAAAAGATACAGCCATAAGGTGAGGGATGACGGAATGAGCTGCACACGTACTTGTTACTTGCCTCTTTTCTTTTTCACTTAGAATGGATTGTTTCCTGTTTGTATCTCTGAGGGTTAGTTGTCTTTCAGACATGTGGCAGTCCCTGCAGACATGGACTGCACAGACTGCCAACTCGACCAACTCCACTCTGCTGTCCGGAGAGATTTTGTTGGATTAACTCCTCCTCTGCCTCACATACCAAATGCAAAGGAAAAAATACTGTGCAGACTGCATAGACTGCCAACTCAACCAACTCCACTCCACGGTCCGGCAAATTTCTATTGGATTAACTCCTCCTCTGCCTCACATACCAAATGCAAAGGAAAAAATACTGTGCAGACTGCCAACTCGGCCATCTCCGTTCTGCGGTCCGGCGAGATTTGGTTGGATTAACTCCTCCTCTACCTCACATACCAAATGCAATGGAAAAAATAATGTGCAGACTGCCAACTCAACCAATTTTGCGCTGCGGTCTGGCGAGATTTTGTTGGATTAACTCCTCTGCCTCATACACCAAATGCAATGGAAAAAATACCATGCAGACTGCACATACTGCCAACTCAATCAACTCTGCTCCCCAGTCCGGCGAGATTTTGTTGGATTAATTCCTCCTCTGCCTCACACACCAAATGCAATGGAAAAATACTGTGCAGACTGCCGACTCGACCAACTCCTCTATCTAATTTTTACTTTGGCATTTAGTAACTGTTTTTCATGGCTCTGCCTTCTCAGCCCATGGACCAATGGATGGTTTATTTTCCTCATGGTGCCCCTAGCACACCACTTCTTCATTGATGCCAAAACTGCCGCAATTCTTATAATAGCTATGTGCAGACAGTGTACCTAACATGGTATGGAAGCTCGCGGCCATGCACCTGTGACTTATTGGATGGGGCCCACTGTGCATTTTTTGCACACATACCTTGTGAGGCATCTGATTTTGAAACACATCTAGGACCATTTGTGGAGCATTCCTGGTGAGCCCACGCTCCGGCTTCTCATTAGTCTTATTGACTAGGTGGTGGCATCTTTTCTCTTCTGGGTATAGCCTTTGGAGATTGATTAGTTTTACCTCTTGAGTTGATAACTACACTACTGGTGTTTTTGGGAACGTTGGGTGAATGGGTTCAGTGCACACTTTTTGATTCAGTGTGTACACGTTTAGGTGAACTTGCTTGGTATGCCAACATTTGCCAACTTGCGACTAATGCCCTTTTTTCTTTTGGGCTTCCTTTATTTTATTACATACTTTTTAACCTACAGGGTCGTGTTTTCCTCAGTCCTGACGAATGCAGAAAGTTACTAAGACTGCCAAAACGTTTGGAATGTGCCCCATGTATGATTACTGTTAAATAATGCCTGCACTTGACACCTGATGTCTGCACTCACCCTTGCACTTGCCACCAGCTGGCCTCACCTTTTACTTATGGCTTCTATTTATTCCACTGTGGCTCTCATGTACTGCACTGACCCCTCCCCCCAGCACTGTTCCCCTTTTCCCCTCCCCCTGCACTTGCCCGATCCCAATGTCACTTGGCCTAGTAAGATCGTTGTCTCTGTCTTCCCTCTGTTCCCCCACCCTTGCCTTGTTCCGCCTTGAAACACTTGTGTATAGGCGCGTTATAAATGCCACATCATACCAAACTGCATAAGTATGACTGTATTATCTGTGTATGAAGAATAATAAATATACATCACAGTAGCTGAATATGCTAACATGGGCAAAATGCTCAATGTAGACCATTGGAACGTACCCCTTCCTCCCCTAGAATAGCTGTATCATAGGATGCAATTGCCCTTTTCTCTTTGAGTTGAAGGGTTGAATTGGTTGCAAATAGGAACATTTGAAGTCCATTGTGGCTCCCCGACATTCTCTACAGGCTGCACGGATCATGCATTTGGCATCTTTAGTCTGTTGTCCTTTTGGACTGATTTACATATTTTATGTTTTGTGTATACTTTTTGTTTTCCAATTGTGTTTATGTACATGTGCTACATCAATTCCGTTGGCAGACAGTACAGTTTTAAAGTATCATTTGAGTATATGTATAAATAAACTTTACACTTTTTGATTTCTCAAAGTAACTTTATTATCATTATGCATATGAAGATGTATTAAGTGTTTCTTCCAGGAAGAGTTATCGAATCTGAGGCATAAACCCAGTCCAGTGAATAAGCCAAATTGGCCTCAAAATAATACCTCTGTTATACGGGCCCCTTCATGGGCCAGTTGGGTTTTAATCGAGGCCACAGTAGCATTGATATCATCTAGCTTCTCGTGGACCGCGGCAAACCCCTTCGCCATTGCCTACATGATGCCCGACAGGTCAGGAAGCGCAGGGGGTCCCTCTCCGCTCGCAACATGACCCTGGGAGGGTGGGTCTTGTTCGATTGCATCACTGCATGGGGTTGATTTCGTAAATGTGTCCATTGCCCAGTTTTCTTGCCCCCGCCGGAGCCTTTTGTCATAGTTTTCAGGGAGGCGCAATTGAGGGGAAAAGTTGCGGCCTCTCGCGCCAGAGCGTGCCCCAGATATCCAATTGTATGTAGGGCCTATTGACTGAAATGGCTGAGTCATAGCCTGCTCTAGTCGGAAAGGAGGCGGCATTAGCTATATCCTGGAGGATCCGGTCAACTTCAATGACGGCCCAAGGCACAGGGATTGTTATTCCGCGTGGTTATTGTCACAGGTTGTTCACTAGCACTTGCCTAGTCTGATATCTTGTGGTATCTATACCTAGCCTTTTGCTGGGAGCACCTGCTTTTAATATTCCGTTACGCAGAGTATGATTAGCACCGCTGGAGTTCCCAAGCATGGCAGGAATTGGGGTCGTGGAATGTATTCCCCGGCGTCCCACCACTCGGAGGGGGGTGTTGCTGTATGTACCCAGCAAAGGTGGCGGGTCTGTTCAATGAGGGTTGAGACTGGCCTCTGGCGTAGCACAGTATCTAATCATCCCAGTCCACCCCCACCTCAGCAGGTGCGTGAGCTTCAGATGGGTGGGTGCTGGTCAACGTACGCTGTTGTAACGAGACAGCGCACCGTGGCACCGATAGGGTCCGTATCGCGACTTGGCAATGCCTTCGTAGTTCAGAATCCTTAGTCAAGGAGTTTAGTGATATAGGTAATGTTCTATCCGGCTATGTTTATATAGTCTTTGTGCTAGGAAGGCGGGTTATGGGCCAGTTTTGGAGGGACAGTATGTGGATTGACTGAGGTCTTTATCACTGCCAATACCTGGTTTGCTCCCCGAGGGTGCTGGTGGCTTAGGGTACAAGGTGTGGGGCCTGGTCTGATCACAGGTTGTGGACCGCCACCTGTCCCCACAATTTTCGGTGTCAATATTGTCCCTGCGCCAGCGGCGTTCGCTATTATGCAGCAGGCTGTAGCTGGGGCTGGCTCCAACGTGTTGGCTACGCTCATGGGGCCCCAGGAGGTCCAGGTAGGACCAGTGTGCCACGTTCATCTGTTTGGGTGGGCCCAAGTCTGGTGCCAGCCGCAGGGGAGCAGGGGCAGGTCGGGGCTTGTGCTCACCTTACTGCCTCTGGGCCACCAGCTAGATCCGTTACAGTTTACGTAGGGGGCCGCCTCACGCTACACGCAACAGCCGCCTCGTTCTGATCCGCAGCTCCGTATCATCATGTACGGCCACGTGAAGATATCACAGGTGTTGGGGGTGTCAGGTCCACTGCCCCGCGTCACTATCAGCCGCTAGTACCAGTCCAGACACCTTCTCGTTTATCTCGGCAGCCACCAGCGAGCTGCCCGCCCCCGTAGATGGGCGGCTAAGGCGTTCAATGGGAGGGAGCCTCCTGACTCTCTCGATCAGCGGCGGCCATACTTGCCAACCCTACAGATTTAGGCAGTAGGCTACTGCTTTTTAAGCAGTCCTACCGCCTACCGATTTGGGTGACAGATCTTACGGCTTTTTACAGGGGAAGGTAATTTATGTGACTCTTAAGGCAGGCTGCAGGACAAAGCATGCAACACATTAATTAGTCTGCCTATACAGTGGACTGGTAGGTGATTACTTTGATTGGGCTCAGACCAATCCACTGATCTGACAGCTACGTGACTCTGTCCTGCACTCTGGCCAGGACAGGCCTTAGGTGAACCACCAGTGAAGGCAAGTGGCAGAGCGTACCCCCATCACACAGCACCTGCCTATCAGACTGTCATTCGGTGTTCAACTTGCACTGCAGGAATATGTATTGCCCAGGCTGCAAACGTTGCCTACCACCTCTGCGTGATTACATTCTGTGAAGTTAGGCAATTGAATTTGGTGTTAACTTACTATTCAGAATTATACATTGAACATCTTTTAATGTTGTGCTGTTTGACGGTTTGTGTATTTTAGAATGCTTCAATGGTGCCAACAATGTATGATTTGCATGTTCCTGTGAGGTCATTCTTATGCAAATTATTATTTAAAACTTGACAAATCCTACATCTTTTTGGTCACAGAATGTTGGCAAGTATGGGCGGCTATGCACCCGATTGTCGGTACGGCCGCACTACAGCCTCCAGGCAGCTACTCGATGGTGACAGGAGCACAGCCCGGCAGCTGAGCCAAGCGTCCTCCAGTCAGAGTTCTCCAGGCCTCAGGTCATCAGACTCTCGTCTGCCGATGCCAGCCGTTTCGCGCCATATTTTCTTCCGGAGCAGCTAGGCGGGATCAGGCACAGCACCTAGTCACAGCAGGGCAGATTATCTCGGTATTTAGTTCGCCGCAGGTCGCAGAGGTTGGACACCGCCTGCCCGCAAGTGTCTAGTGTATTTTCCAGTATTTGTGGCTTACTGCAGTGTACGGCGCTGCCACCAGCTGCCTTAATCATCGGCCGTATCACGGAGCTCTGCGCTAAGTGGCCATTTTGGATGGCTCCCCAACAGCGCCCCTGCCTTAAAATAATACCTGCTGGGAACAACCCCCCTAGGCCATACAGCTCGTTGTAGTCACGGGAGCATCACACATTCTCCATTGAAAGGTTAAGTTTGTAACATGTTAGGTGCACATCCTAAAAGGCACATAATGAAGCATTACATTTTTTCATGTAAAAAAAACAAAAAGCTCAGTTAAGTAATGACTTTGACAGTTTGCCACTATGATGCGACCGAGTGGAAGTATTTCTCCATAGTACGGAAAAGAAATGTCCACTCCATGCAGTCAAAGGCTTTCTCAGCGTCTAAAGCCAGGACCGCTGCTGGGATGTCCATCAGAGTAGCTTTCTCTATAAGATTACATACACTGCACATGTTGTCGGAGGCCTGTCTATTCTTGATGAATCCCGATTGGTCCAACCCGATCAATTTTCGGAGCAACCTTTCTAGTCAGGTCGCCAATATCTTGGTATACAGTTTTGCATCCAAGTTGATCAGGGAAATGGGGCGGTACGACTGGCTTTGCTCTGGGTCTTTCTTAGGCTTCAGAAGCAATACCACTTTAGCCTCCTCCATGGATCTGGCAATTCTCCCTGTCTTCCCAAAAGAGTTGAACAAGGGCAGCAGAATCAGTATCAGGACTTCAATAAATGTTTTATAGAAATCGGCCAAATAGCCATCCTGTCCCAGGGCTTTCCCCTTTGGTAGTGACTGAATTACAGCCCTCACCTCTTTTGGTGTGATTATTCCCTCCAACTCTTCCCTTTCCTCCCAGGAAACCTTTTGCAATGAGGACCTCTCCAGATACTCTCTTTGTGATCCCTCTTCTGGTGAGTCTGTTGTGTGTAGGCTCGAATAGAACTCCCGGAATGCATACAAGATATCCTCATTCGAGGTGCATTCCCCCTTCCGCCCGGACTTGATTCTTGTTATAATCCAAGAACCTTCTTTTTTTCTTAGCTGTCTAGCCAATAATCTATCCACCTTTGATATAGAATTTCTGTTGGAGATATAGGAGTGATAACTCTGCCCTCTAAGCTTGGAGGACATCAAGTTGGCCCGTGATCAAACTGTATTCCTTCCATCTATCTCCATTCTGGACATTACCCCCTTTAACTGATCCTCAAGATCCTTTTGCAACTGGTTTCTCTGACTGTCTCTCTGCACCTTCCTAGCTATCAACTCCCCGCTCATAGTGGCTTTAAACACATCCCACATAATGTGTGCCACCATCCCCTGCAATCCGTTTATTGCAAAGAAGTCCTTGATCCATTCCCTAAATTCCTCGTAAATCACAGGGTCATTAAGGAGGTGCTCTGGGAGCTTCCATCTCCATAGTTCCAGACCCCCTCCTCTCCTTCTCAGTGAGAGGCCGATACAAGCATGGTCGGAGAGTGCTTTGCCCCCAGCTCTCCCGCACCTGCCACAGGATGATACGGGCCAGCCATACATAATCTGTTCTTGAAAAGGACCTATGGATGTGGGAATAAAACATGTAACTGCTGCCCCTCCCCCCGCCCCTCGTTTAGTTCCCACCATGTGTCTACCAGGCCCAGCCACTCCATTCCCTCTTTCGTTATCCTGGTTGGGGTCCTCTGACTGTGATATATCCGTGCACTTCTGTCTGTGTCAGGGTCCCACGCCAAGTTAAAGTCTCCCCTGAACACTATCCTCCCCATCGCAAACTCCTCAAGTACACTCAGTACCGTCAGCAGGAACCCGTCTTGCCCCGTATTGAGGCCGTATAGTATCGCCAGGGTATACCCCTCCCCATCCCATGTGATATTGGCCATAACTTAGGTGCCTTCCGGATCTCCCCTCGTCTCTGTAAGCTGCATCTCCGGCTGTGCTACGAAGGCCAAGAGCACTCCCCCTCGTTTCCCCTTGTCATTGGCTTGAATCACCTGAACGTGATCTCTCAACCTAAGCTTATGTCTGTCCACCTTCGAATGAAGAGTTAAAGAGCTTTACTTTAAGCCTCTCGTTGGACAGCCAGCTCTTGATCAACAGCCGATATTAACTCTACTCTTAACCCAGGTTAGGCTTTTAGATTAGACCACACCATGCAGGGATCAAATACAGCAGTTCCTGGCAAGGCTTTATAAAAAGAAATGTACCCCAGTATAAAACTGATTGAGTTAAGAGGTAGCACTGCCATGCATGTTTTTGGTGCAATTTTTAGCATGGTAACAGGAGGGAGTATAACTCTCTGTGGGGTTCTGTGTTTACATGCACAAGGGCACTAGGTCTTGCAGAGAGAGAGTTGCTTTCTTTATCAGTCATTGAAAAGGTGGAATGTGCTAAGTAAACGAGGCTGGGCTGGACGATTGGTTAACTTCTGCCAGGTAGAGAGACTACCTAGAAGTGTTTGAAGCTACATGGACAGCACCCCCCTGCTGCTCTGATTGGCCACACTACCCCTTATCCCAACCAATCAGGGAGCCTGCAGGTGAACGCTGGACCCCACCAAAGGCTCGAGCTCAAGGCCCCTGTCCCGAGCCTGTCACGACCGAGATAAACGTTCAAAACGTGCAAAACTCTAATGGTAAACTCTCAAACTGCCTAGCCCACATCTATTTTGTTGCTAACCTCACACGCGCCTCTCCTCATCTCCATAGCATAACTGAGACTATGTTACACCACTTATCACTCACGCTTTGAGTGCATCACTATCTTCCTCCCCCACATGGAAAGTGCAGAGTATTTAAGATACTAATACCCTGCCATCTCCACATTGCTCCCTAAACATATGCCTCTGAGTCGAATTCGAGTACTCAGACTTACCGACCAAACAAAACTTTGTAATGCAAATGTTTAGAATGCCATATTATATGCCGTTTGCCAAAGTTGTATCTAGTCCACTGTGCATGCTAAATGTGGTCTTGTGGTGTTTAGATCACTGCCCGTGTGCCATATCCTGTAATTGAAAAACTGTCTAGGCTCTATTTGGCTACTAACTAAAAGTCGCTTGCCAATGCTGAATCCAGCCACTTCTGTATACTAATGCATCCCTGAGGCGCCTAGATTATCACCCTTGTGCCATATCTTATCTGTGATTGAAACACTGCCTAGGCTATATTTGTTCTTGAACGAAGGCTTTGGGGTGATGCTGCGTTTAAATCTCTGCTTATGCGGCCTACAGATATTTAGAACACTGCAAGAAAACACTTCCCCTCATGACGCCAGGCTACAAAAGCACCCCACACTAAGAAGCATGTCAGCCAAACTAGCTAATATGTCTGCTTCCTTAGTTAAACACCACAATCATCCAAAAAACATTCCGCCGACATTCCTACAGGTCATGATTAAGGTGATACCAAAGCCTGGTAAGGAGCTGGCAGAGTGTGGTTCTTACAGACCCATTTCGCTTTTGAACGTTGATGCAAAGATCTTTGCCAGAATCCTAGCGACGCGCCTTGAGCAGTGTCTCCCCCGACTGGTCCACCCCGACCAGGTAGGTTTTGTGCTGAACAGGCAGGGCGTTGATAGCATGCGCAAGACCATTCACATACTAAGTTCAAGGGAACTCAGAACAGAGGGTGCCCTTCTCCTGTCCCTGGACGCAGATAAGGCGTTCGACAGGGTGGGTTGATCCTTCATGGAGGGGGTTTTCTAATCCCTGGGATGGGGCCAAAGTGGCGTGGGTGGATCTCTGCCCTCTATTCGGACCCCTCTGCAGGGGTGGTGGTCAACGGGGGTGAATCAGCAATGTTTCCTTTGGGGAGGGGCACGAGACAGGGGTGTCCTCTATCCCCCCTCATATATGCATTAGTGATGGAACCCTGGGCCATAGCGATCAGGGGAAACGAAAAAATTAAAGGGGTCAAGATTGAGGAAACAAACTGTAAAATAAGCCTATTTGCAGATGATGTGCTGCTCTATCTTACCAACCCATCTCAGTCGGTCCCGGAGGTACTGAATAGCTTGGAACGATATGGGGCTCTTGCGGGCTATAAGGTAAACTCGGGAAAGTCTGTTGCTTTCATGGCAGGGCAGCTCAGTGCGACAGAGAGGCAATATGTGGAGGACCTCCCGTTCTGCAAACAGAAAGAGGGACTCTGTCATCTGGGGATCCACCTACCGCTGAACCTGGCTGATCTTTTTGCTGCCAACTATCCACCCTTGTGGTCGGCGATTAAATGCGATATTGAACGATGGGCAAAATCCGACCTGTCATGGATGGCACGCCTTAACTCAGTTAAAATGGTGAGCCTCCCTAAATTCTTGTACTCATTTTAAATGCTGCTGACCCAAATGCCTAAGTCCTTCCTTCCTGAAGTCAGACGGGCCCTCCTACGCTACCTCTAGGCAGGAAAGTCCCATAGAATTGCTTACGATGTATTGACAAGACCCAAAAACGAGGGTGGAGTGAGTTTCCCGGACCTAGAGACATATTATAAGGCGTCCTAATTACGAATCCTGGTTGACCATTTTGTGACGGGCCCAAAGAAACAGTGGGTAGTAATGGACAATGAACTCTTTGCCCCGGTTACGCTGGACGAATGGCTGTGGGTCCCTAAAGCACGTATCCCGAAGAGGATCTTGAATCACCCAGTCATGGGGGTACTGTGGCCCATATGGAAAGAGGGGGGTTATTTCAGGTGGGTCACGACGTGGCCCTCACCCCTGAGCTGTATCTGGGCCCCACCACTTATGGATGGAATTGATGAGCCTTTAGCCTTCCAACAGTGGTATGAGGCGGGCCTGGCCAGGGCGGGGCAGCTTTGGAGAGAGGGAACATTTATTTCTCTAGGAGATTCAAAGGAGGCTCTGGGTTTGAACGACCTCTCCCCCTTCCGATATCTCCAACTGAAAGGGGTCCTTACTGAAAACAAATGGGGGACATCCTTAGGAGGGACCTCACAGACTTTGAAAAATTCCTGATCACATATAAGGGAACCGAAGGCGTGATTTCCAGGCTCTATGGCCTTTTGTTGTTGTCCACCCCACGAGACACCCCTCCAGCCCAGGTGCACTGGGGTAAATATCTAGGCCAGGGTTGTCCAACATGCGGCCCTCCAAGCCATTTTATATGGCCCGCGAAGCCCAAGAGCACAGACAAAGCATTAGGGTTACTTTTGTATGTTTTGTATTTATTTTATACGAAGCAAGCGTCGTGGCTGCAGTTTCAGGGTAGGAATTGTAGTCCACACACATTACGATTTCCATTGGCTGAGAAACAGCCAATGGAAATACTGTTACCATGCAAGGCACATTGTAGTAGTGGAAATAAATAAATAACTGCCTTGCATGGTAACAGTATTTCCATTGGCTGTTTTTCAACCAATGGAAATCATATTCACGTAATGTGTGTGGGTGGAGTGACGGGCACACAGCGCCACTTTCACACATCTGCTTTGCCGAGCCCAGGGCAGTGCCTGCGTGAGCCAGCAGCTCAGCCCAGCCCAGGTTCACAGTGCTACATGCGGTGCATACCGAGGCCTAGTTCTCCTTGCCTCTAGCAGTGGGAAGTACTGCCTGCCATATTTTCCGACAGATGTTTGCGGCATGCAGTGCTTTTGAGCCTCCAAGATACTGCTGGCCAGATACACCGAAACACAAGTATCTGGCCAGCAGTATCTCAGAGACTCAAAAGCAGCGTGGGCTGCCTTAATTTTTGAACATCCTGCCTCAGGAGGGAGGGTACAATTTGCATCACTTTTTGAAAAAAACCTCCCCCTTGGGTACTGTTCAAATTGCATCACAAAAGGAATGAATTCCCACATGATTTTACCGCACGTGGGAATTAAGTCCTTGCCAAAATGGTTAGGCAACACAATCACGCCATCCACACCCGGAAAAGCAGCACAGCAGGTAAAATGCCTGGGGCTCTATCCAGTTTTTGTTTTTGCAACTGACAAGTGCTAACCTGGACGAGGCAAAACAGTCCTTGGGAGGTGTCTGTGCCCCTGTCGGAGGAAGGCGGGAGTGAATTTTCAGAGAGCATAACACCGTGGTCCACCAAATCTAATGCACTGTGGGCTTTATAGCAGACACCATGAGGTCAATTCCCTCCCCGGTTCCTACAACAGGGCCCTCAGCTCAGCTGGAGTGATCCGAGTACCGGCGCACCGGCCATCCCTGGGCGCTGGGAGAGGAGGGCCCCCGGCTACGTCTATTTCTTCATACTTTGAGATTGTGCTCACATTGCGTTTGTTCAATTAGGTTCGCTTTTACCCATTTTATCTGTTGAATTGGATTATGCTTCTTTCATTAGCACAGAAGTAATGAATGTGTATTACAGAGATAAGCTGCCATCTGTATTGGGCACACTGCACAGGCAGCATCAATCATTAACACAGAAGTAATGAACGTGTATTACAGAAATAAGCTGCCATATTTATTGGGCACACTGCGCAGGCAGCATTAACCATTAACACAGAAGTAATGAATGTGTATTAGAGAGATAAGCTGCCATACGTATTGGGCACACTGCACAGGCAGCATCACTCATTACCACAGAAGTAATGAATGTGTATTACAGAGATAAGCTGCCATCTGTATTGGGCACACTGCACAGGCAGCATCAATCATTAACACAGAAGTAATGAACGTGTATTACAGAAATAAGCTGCCATATTTATTGGGCACACTGCGCAGGCAGCATTAACCATTAACACAGAAGTAATGAATGTGTATTAGAGAGATAAGCTGCCATACGTATTGGGCACACTGCACAGGCAGCATCACTCATTACCACAGAAGTAATGAATGTGTATTACAGAGATAAGCTGCCATGTGCATTGGGCACACTGCACAGGCAGCATCAATCATTACCACAGAAGTAATGAATGTGTATTACAGAGATAAACTGGAATATGTATTGGGCACACTGCACAGGCAGCATCACTCGTTTACACAGAAGTATTGAATGTGTATTACAGAGGTAAACTGCATATGTATTGGGCACAACACTGCACAGGCAGCATCAATCATTAATACAGAAGTCATGAATGTGTATTACAGAGGTGAGATGGCATATGTATTGGGCACACTGCACATGCTCAGGCAGCATCAATCATGCTTTGTAAAGGACATGTTGGCCTAAATTGGGAACAGCCAGGATAGACATGTTGCTACAGAGGCATATTTTATGCACAACCAGCATGACAATGTGTTACATGAGTGACAGTGATGTCTTACAATGTGGACACATAGATAATTAAAATGTGTTGCATTGTAAAATGTTCTTGTCTGCTGTTGGTGACATGGAATTTTCATGTTCCCCTTTAGAACTGATTATAAACTTATGGCTTTTTGGTCAGTTTTTCTGTTGTAAAATGCACCATTTCAACCCCATATTTGAAAAGAAATTCTTGGAGGGGGAACCCACCCAAACCCTCCCTAGATTCTTATAGCTCCCTCGCTACGCTCAGTCGCCCCCACTATTACAGGAAAATATTAACACATAAACACTGAAAGAAATCACAAGCAACTGACCTCGGATCATTTGATGGAGGGCCTCCCTTAGATACTCACTGTCCCTGACACCAAAAACTATCTTTGGGACTGCATGGCACATCACTGCCTGTGATGCTATTGTGTCAAAGAACACATAATATCGCTTTTTAATATACTGCTTTGGGTGAGGTTGTTGACTTTTGGCTCGCCGGCCCACAGGGTAACAAAAAGTGAATGCTTCGGCCCCACATTCAAAAAGATTGGATAAGCCTGATCTAGGCGCTCCCATCACCGACAGGAGATGGACAAAAATGTGCAGTCAGGCCCATCGCTCAACAGCTGCCCCCCAGTACCGCCATCAGGCTCTGAAGCTGATTCATAGATGGCATTACCCCCCTACAAAGCATTGCTAGGAATGAGGAAGGGATATGACCCACACTGCTGGAAATGCCACACTGAAAGGGGGGACTATGTACATATGTGGTGGAAATGTCAGGTGGTGCAGACTTACTGGAGCTAGGTCCTGTCTTGGATAAAGGAGGTGGACGGTATCGAATGAACCCTATCCCCATGGTTAGTGTTGTTTGGTATTGAAGTAGAGGGAGGCCCGAAAGTGACCCATGAACACATGTTGCAAGTCATGCTAGTGGCCGCCACAAGTTGTTGGGCTCAAAAATGGAAGGCCACCTGACCTCTGGGGGAAAGGGAATGGGTTACCAAACTGCGTGCTATATATGACATGGAATTCCACACCCATCTAATCGATGAATCAAAAACTAATATTGAGGGCTTATGGCTCCCCTTCTTCGACAAATATGGGAAAGCTGATTGAGGCCTACGAGACACTTAGATTAGCCCTCTGGACCTGAAAGCCTACTTCCGGGGACCCCACCCAGAGGACTTGCAGAGCTCGATGACACAGTGGACTTTTTTCGAGAGCGATGGGCCCTGCGCTCTGAGCACCTGCTTGATGTCTACCCTTTGTTTGCAATGTATTATAACACACTGTGTTGGACCCCTATCACATTTGTTTTTATCAAGATCCATGATGGGAAGAGGAAGGGAAGAGGAGGGGGGTAAGGGGGTAAGGTTGTGATGGTTTTCAAGATTATCATTGTGGTTGTATTGTTGTTTGACTAATGTCATTACTTGAAACTTAAATAAAACTAAATTTTCAACAAAAAAAACACCACAATCATGCAAGTTAAATAGTTACTAGGACTAGATTAGCACGCTCCTAATCCACACCTCTCCACCTTCCTGACTCTAATCTATCCTGCCTACTCGATTCCTCCCTTCAGCTCATAACCACTATCTCAAGTCACCTCAATCCAGTAATAGTATGATCAACCATCTTGACAAATACAGAACAGAAGCCTTGGTAACTACCCTTAGCTACAGTCGCCCTTGTCTACTCACCCTTAGAAACAGTAAGCTAGCATCTAGAACTCAGCTCATAAGAGACAGTATCATCACCACTGCCCCAGCCATCCTAAGAAGGAACTCTCTCCTTTAGGACAGCCTGTACCCGAATAACCACAACAAATCACCACATTACCAACACCAAAGACAAAGCTGATCTGCCGACTAGAAACTTCAGCCCTACCACTAAACTAAACACCTCCACCCGCCCAATTGCTCTAAGCCCTAGCGCAACACCTCCTGCCACCATTCCCATCAGGTATAACATAAACGAACCATAACATCCAGGGGGCCCTCATCAGCACCAGATCCTTACCGGCCCATGCCCTAGACATCATCACTACACACAGTCTTGACTTCCTAGCCATCACTGAATCTTGGCTTCATGCGGCAGCAGGCACGGCTCTTGCCCTGCCAGGCAACTGCACAATCTGCAGTATGGACAGACCTTTGGCCAAAGGCGGAGGTGTAGCCATCATAGCAAAAAACACCCTTAACATGATAGAAACACCAAATACTCCCATCCTATCGGGAGAATTACTCCCCCGGGGCTTGTACCCCCGGGGCCTGTACTCACTTTTGAAAATGATGTAACACAAGTCCTCTCCACCAACTCCAAACCTAAATCCCAAACCATTATTTTGGGTGACTTCAATTTAGGCTTTAATGACCCACTAGACAAAAATGCACTTAATCTTGCAAATACTATTTCAGCACTTGGCTTCTGGCACCGTATCCAGAACTCTACACATGCGAAAGGCTGCCCTCTCAACTGGCTCACTGATCTCAAATGCAAGTCTGCCATCATCTCAAACTCTGCCTGTCCATGGTCCGACCACCATCTCATAACATTCAGCATCGATACTAAGTTAGGCCATACTAACCTTCCACAGCTGGCTCTGTCAAGAAACAAACAAAATATCACTGCTAATAATCTACTCCCACTTATGCTACCGTTTTTAGCACCCAAAAACACTGGAAAGAATGACCCTACTAAAATGACTAAACAGTATAATGAAACTGTACTTGCAGCCATAGACAAACTAGCGCCTCTCTCCATACGCAAAGCCAAACAACCAGCAAACCTAAATGGGTGGTTGACCCCTGCCCTAAAAGCATTAAGAAATGCCAAGAGAAAAGCTGAATCTCACTGGAAAAAATATCCCAACAAACCTAATAAACTAGAATTCTCCAGAGCTGCCCTTTAATACAAACAAGAGGTCCTCACAACAAACAGTACTTTGTGTATTGAAAGTCCCATACTAAGTACCGCTTAGCCGCTGGACTGATCCTGCGCCTGGTGCTGTATTGGAGTGCCTTTGGAATGTCATCTGCAAGACTCTGCTGGACATTGTTAGACTGGTCTGCCATATACAAAGCAGTGAACTGTTGCTTTAACAAGCAGCCACCTCCCCTGTTTGGTGATTGGTTGCATTACTACAAAAAGAGCATGTATGCGCACCCGTAGCAAGTCCCGTACTAAGTGCCGCTTAGCCGATGGACTGATCCTGCTCCTGATCGCTGTATTGGAGTGCCTTTAGAACGTCATCTGCAAGACTCTGCTGGACATTGTTAGACTAGTCTGCCGTATCCAAGGCAGTGAACTGTTGCTTTAACAAGCAGGTGAATGTTTCGTTTCACTCTGGTGCTTGCTTTTGTCTACAATGTTGAGTTTCAATTGACCAATAATGAAAGAATTACTAAGGCCAATTCAAAAACAAAGGAACTCTTCTCCATTCTAAGAGAATTAGATTCTCTGGTTCCCCCCAGTAGTAAAAAAAAAAACCTTAGTCCGACCTACCGTTCCTGCCAGCAAGTACCCTAACGCCTTAGCTAACGGTGAAGTGCCACAATTTGAATTTAAAAAGGTCACCAATTCAGAAGTCTTCCAAATTATCTCAAGTCTAAAACCCTCAAGGTGCCAAAGCGATCCATGCCTGGCAACAGTCATCAAAAACTGCGCCCCTCAACTCACCCCTTTCATCACGAATCTCATCAATGCCTCGTTTAAAAATAACCCTGTCCCAACCGACCTCAAAAACGCATGGGTGCTACCTCTACTAAAAAAAAACGCTTGACCCAAACATACCCACCAACTGCCGCCCAATCACAACAGTGCCCTTTCTAATGAAAATACTAGACAGGGTAGCTTACCTTCAAATACAGAACTACTTGGAAGATAATAACCTCCTTGGGTTACAACAGTCTGGATTCCACCCAAGGCATGGGACCGAAACAGCCCTCCTGGACCTAAAAATCCAAATGGATGAACTAAAAGATAGAGGGAAATTAGCCTTACTTCTCCTCCTCAGCCTCTCCACCACATTCGATCTTGTTGACCACAATATCCTTTGAAAACATCTGGCCTCAGAAGCACATTTCTCCCTGAATGCCACTCAATGGATAAAATCATTCCTAGCAGACAGAACAATGAGAGTCTTCTACCCTAAGGCCGAAGCACCGCCCACCACTGTCTAATGTGGAATACCTCAAGGCGCGTGCGTCTCCCCAACATTATATAATATCGTCACTAAGCCCCTATTTGATTGCCTTGATGATTGGGTGTCACCTACACTAATTATGCAAACGACACCCAAATCTTCATCCCCATTACTGGAGACCATGCCACTGACACTGCCACACTCATTGCCATCTATCTAACTATCCACGCATGGATGGCTCATCACGGTCTGTGCTTGAACGCCGAAAAGATTGAGTTGCTCCTTATAGGATCACAACTCCGGCTATCCAAACTAAATGACGCCTTCAAATCCTTTAACATTGATGGTAACACCATAAATTTTCCAAAGAGGTAAAACACCTGGTATTTACCTGGACTCATTGCTCCCACTATCAAAACAAGCAAATGCCACCGCATCAGCTACAGCCTACACCTGCAAACTCATCAATAACTACAGACCATTCTTATCACCCGACAGCTGCATTACTCTGGCCAGAGCCCTCATCCTGACTCGACTGGACTATTTCAATGCCCTCTATGCCGGCACTAAGATCCACAACATTCTAAATCTCCAGGTAGTGCAAAGCAATTAACATCCTTAGAACCACACACATTTCTTCAACCAGACAGAATGTCCATTGGCTACCGGTACAAGAACGGGAATGTTCAAAACACTCACCTTGACACATAAATGTCTTAACCGGTCGGCCCGTCCATACCTGTCTGACAAAATTTCAAAACCCCATCTCGAAAAGGCCCACCAGAGCAACCTACATGCACTTTCTCACCATGCCGAGATTCAAACTTCAGAAAGCGGGTGGCAGCAGTTTTCCTACGATTGCCAGTAAACAGTGGAACACCCTGCAAGTCAAACCTAGGTCCCAAGATTCCTTCTGGATCTACTGCAATCAATTGGAAACCCATGTCTTTACACAAAGTATGGGTGACTAACCGATCCTCATATGTCTCTGTATATAATGCACTGTCACAAGTACCTAGGCGACGCCTATATGCAACCTTGTAAATAATGTACTACCTTTCAATCAACTGTGACATTAAGTGTTCATGAGTTTTCACATACGTACCATGTAAACAATTGTAACATTACCTGTAAGAAAAGCACCCAGATGCCCTTGGGTTAGGCGTGCTATCTAAATAAATACAATAAATAAATAAATAAATAAATAATACACCAGGGGGAACAAAGCCCTCCATGATACTCTTCTTATGATTGATAACAGGCTTTAGTAGGCTGTTATTAGGCTAATCGGGTTTGCAGGAGTATGTTGGTTGAGAACCTATAAAGGGAAACGTTCTGGTGTTAGCTGGGCAAACCACACAAAGTATCTGTTTGGAATGTAAGGTCATCAATACGGATGCGTGCATTGTGGGGAAAGTTATGGGAATGTAAGGAATGGGCAGGCGCAATCTACAATAACTTCTCACGAAGGTCCATGATGTAGTAGCTTAGCGATTAAATTCTGGCCTTAATAAGCTCAAAATGGAAGATAAAGCCCTGCATTGAACTGAAAAATCCCCAACTGAGAAGGTGGAGATGCCTATGGTGAATAAACAAGTCTGGGTCAATTTAATTTTTTTTTAAAAAAGCAGGAATGGAGATGAATGGTTTGTCAAACGTGAAGACAAAACTTGGGACAGTCTTATGTAACAAGGACAGCAAAAGGATTACATTTTAAATGGGAAAGCGAATCCAACAAGTCAGAAATTCTGTGATCAGGCAATGGTGAACTAGATGGGAAAACCTTGTGAATACATTAAAGGTGCAGCTGACAGAGGAAGTACCCCCAGAGGTGGTGATAATGCAGAATTAACCTCCCAGGCGATGATGAACTGGGGGCCCTCTTCCCATCCCATCAAGCATCTGACATCTATGAACACTCCTCATTGATCAGACAGATGCACAAAAAATCCCACGCCTGGGAGTTTCTCAGCAGTCTTTATTGGCTGTGGTTGAAAGACACGCTCTGGGCACACTCAGACATTTTGGCCTTTCCCCTTTTTTTTATAGCACCAAGCCCTTATTAGCATATGTACAGATAGGTCCTGGTTACCTTGCAGTTAGACATGATATATTAGACCCTTGTAAATAATGAGGATCTCATGTAGGTTGCTGTGTCTTCGTATGTGATTTTATTGTCCATGATGTGGACACATTGCTAGAAAGTGGGTGGTCAGCAGACACGTGTTTCAACCCTGAAGGGTCTTTATCAAGGCAATTGTAGTATGTCTAGGGAAAAATAATCCCATCTCATTTAGTAAGCCGGCTGGCAAGTTTCTGTCAGTCTTTGAAGAATCCCTAAGGCTGTTGCCTTGTGGTGCGGGTCGCTTGTCTGCATAGCTGGCATCCACAATTTTCTCTGATGCACAAAACTGATAAGCTTATTTTAGACTTGGCTGGACACAACTATGACAGTGCAGTGATTAACTTCTGCCAAGAACATTTCCATACAACGATATCTAATCTTTATCTGATTGCTGAAGTCCTGCCAAGTTAGTTAATGCCTTATACTGTTGGAGAAATATATATATCCTCTATTATATGGTGTCAAAATAATACAGCTCGTCTCTCAGAATGGTCTGCATGACACACATTGTGTCCTATTCATTAAGAACATAAATAAATGTATCTAAGCTTCCATTGCTTTATCTGGCGTCATCATAATCTTTTCTGCTTTTCCTGCCAAATTCCAATTTTAACCACGCAAACCTAATTACCTCACTGCAAGATGCTGCCAAAGACTATCTCCAATGTATCAGCCTCTGCGACTTGTGTTAAAACTCTTGGCATGAGTCATGGGTCCTTATTACGGGTGTGGCGATAACCGTACTGGTATTACCGGCGGGTTGCCTCCGCATCCGTAAATATTTACCGGCACCTGACTTGTCGGTAACACCGGGGTATTACAACCTCGGCGGTCCGGAAAGTCAGGCGCCGGTAAATAGTAATTTCCCATTCCCATAGAGTCGCATAGGACTCTATGGGAATGGTGAACACAGAAGCACCGGCACTGTTATTAACAGTGCCGATTCTACTGTGACGGTCTGCCTACCGTGGCTGGTGTGCCCAATAAAGAGGTGGATTACCTTTCGAAGGTGGGAAAGGCCCACCCATCACCTGATATAGAGGACGCCCTAATATGCCCCTTGGGGAGCATGACACAGTGAGAGGTGGAGAGGAAATTACCATTAACGCTTACCCCCTTCGAAATCCTGGCATGGCAGGGGTGGAGGATTACCCCCTTCAAAATCCTGGCATGGCAGGGGCGGAAAGATCTGTAAAGAGGGCATCCCCGTTTTCAGCTTCCAGCCCCAGCTGGTGAAATGAAGTGAAGAGGAAAGGTCAGAATTCGCCTCCTGTCCTGGAAGACCCTCGAACAGGAAGAAGCACCAAAGACAATTTGGCTGCCGATCATACAAGCTCACACCAATCCCCACTGCTCACCCAATGAACAACTACCACGAGAGATACCCTCTCAGCAGCCCCTACAACCCAGGAGCCACATGAACACTACACAGAGTTGGCAAAGATGCACCAGAGGGAGCCGGAGACAGCCACATGGACAGAATCGACCAAGGCACTGAGAAGCCATGCCTCAAGTCATTAAGACACCACGGTGACATAGCCACGTCAGGCATGAAGCACATGTGCCATCCGCAAATTTGGGACACTCGCACACCCAACTAAATGAAGAACACATGCATACAGTTCTATGAGTTAGAGGACAGTGACATGTACATACTGTCTGCATGTTTATTATTTTGCCATTAGCTTACGCAGCAACACAGGAACGAAAGAAGCAAGAAGGGCACGTGTAAATGCTTGCAGATGCTTAAATGCAAATAACCCTATGAAATGGCAGGAGCACTCAAGGGACCAGCAAGCCATAACACACTAATCTATGGACACCATGGAAGGCGCATACACTAGAAGCCAGACCATGGTTTAGGAAATCGTTGTAGACCATGAAAGCGAACCCCAATTTACAGGGGCACCCTCAAATCAGAGCAAATGCACCCCTCTAGGGAATTAAAAGCCATGAGTCTATCTTGCAGGTAATAACAAGACTTTTTATTCTTTACAGATCATGAGGATTGGGGAAATGACAGAGGACTCGGCCATTTCAGACCAGCATTCTGTCGTCCTTTTCTGGTTCCCAGGTCCTGAACACTGATGTTGGACCTGGGGCTTAAATACTCTTGACTTGGTTGCTGGATACCAGTAGAGCTCCTCCAAAATTGTCTTTATTTATTTATTTTATTTATTTGTTTATATAGCGCTGCAGCCCGCAGGAATCGGAGCGCATTCCATGTAGACATAGATAGACAAAGGTGACAGGACAACATATATGCCTTTGTTTTAGTGATCTAATATTTGCATTATGAATGTATTTGAAGAGCAAGGTCTTCAATTTCTTTTTAAATGGTCTTGCCATGCAAGGGATGCTGCAGAGTCTCCAGTGCGCATGGCCAGGTTCTGTTTAGGACAAGCTACATAACATTATGCTGCGGTGGTCAGTCAAAATCTCGAAAGAATTATCTTGAATAACAATTCAATTTTTTTTTTTAAATTATATATTTATTTTGGGGTCCGGGATTAAAAAAAATGGTAAAAAAAAAAAAATTTCGAATAAAAAACGTCATAAAAAAAATTCGACCTTTTTTTTTTTCGGCCTTTTTTTTTCGAGATTTCTTTTTTTGAGATTTGTAAATTCGGTATTATGACCATAAACCTTATGCTGCATATGCAGGAATACTTTGTTGCTTTTGTTTAGCATAATTTACTATGTTATAAACATTCATACATAAACACATCTCCCCGCCATTATCTCAACAATTACTCAACATAATTATATTTGATGTGGTCCAGTAATTCCTACAAAAAAACTGTTTTCCCATAGTATTCTGTCGTGCCTTGAATCTTTTTTAGTCTCCATTAGCTTGTGATTGACAGGAACAGCTGCCGATTTACCTCATGCTCGCTGCCAGCCTGCGCGTAATCCATATTTAGCACAGCCTGACTTTACTGTGTGCTTTGAGCAAAGCTAACTTACAATGTAACAGTTTTCCATATATATATCCATCTGAATAGTTGCTTGCACTTATGTTTCAATCCCAACTATCTTTATTTAGTGACCCTCCTCCCCCCTGGACTCTTGTAGTACTTGGAAAACAGTTAACAGAAATCTTGCCTAGTTCTAAAGCACTTGGAAAGTTTAGAAATGAATGAAAGCACTAGGCTCCTTCCCAACAGCCATCACCGTTTTAGGAAAACCTGAAGCCACACAGGATGCTGTGCAAGCAGAACTACTGCGGCGAGAGCAAAGCCACTGCCAAGGCTGTAATGTTGAAAGTGACATTCCTCAGCCTGAACCGAATTAACACGAGCTGCAAGCGAGCCCATTCCCTGTAAAATACAGAATAATTCAGAGCTCCTGAGCTCACAAACGTGGTCTCCAAGCACGTGATCCGGCCGAGTTGATGAGGAGCCAAGATTTGGTGGCTGGGAAGAGCAAACCGTCTCACGAACCAAACAATGGTCACAACAAATTTGTTACAATCAAGCTACAGTTCTGCGTTAGGAACGGCGCATGCTCACAGCAATGATGGTCCACACATGGTTATGACACTGACACATAGTTGCATCTCACTGACACATAGTAGCACATGCACTGTGAACAGGTGCCATGCAGGCTGCGAACTGAGTTTGTCCCAGACATGGGTACCCGTGGGTCCATCAAACAAATTCAATGGCCCTACGGGTGGGTAGCGACCATAGAAGTATGTACATTAGTTATCCCTCTAAATTGGGCATTTTAGCTTGAAGCATATATGTCGGTATCCTTCTAAGGGTTAGCTGGAGCTATCCTAGATTTTGTAAGGTGCACTATCTGGTTAAGTCTCCTGGAGAGAGGCGTTTCACACGTTAGGCAATGCAACGGGCGCATGTAGTCACAAGAGTTAAAAGTATGCTCTGTCCTGGAGACGCAGGAAGACAGCTGTGAGGGTTTGTCGGAATGTTGTGGGGTTTTGCGGGACTGAAGAAACAGGTTGTTGTTCTGTGTGTACAGAAATTATTTTCCTACCTGTACGAGCGCTTAGCTTGGTGATGTCACCCATAGGTCGGTGCATAGGACGGTGTGTTGTGATGGTGAGGAGCTAGCATGGTGGAATTGGGATTGGCAGAAAGGTGAACCAGTGGCATTGCGCGGAAGGCGCATGCACAGGAATAAGGTGGTGTGCCGGAGAACAACAGTGCTGGTGAAGGAGGGGCTCTACATGGAGTATGGCGTGTAAGGTGCACAGCCGCTGGGGCTCATAGCAATTGACGGTGATAACCACTGCGTTATAATTTCCTCCATTTGACAGCGGATTATCAAAATCCTCTACTAGAGGTCAGGTAAAACACAGAATTCATGATGTATCCTATGTATAGCAGGGCAGTAACCCCCCATACAACATATGTGTAAGGCCCTGCCTCCCTATAAAGATAAGATAGTAAAGTATAGCATACAGTGGTCCAAAGGTACGGAAGGCAAAACAACAAGACCGTGGCTGCCTGCAATCACTGCTGACACACTTACAGAGCACATACAAGGGGAAGAAACTAGCCAAACGCATGTCAATATTTGAGCTTTGGCGCACGTTCCAGGAGGACCGGCCGTGGATGATGAGCCAGCAGGAGGTAAAGGAGGCAGGATCAGACCCTTCCGCTCCACCTCCAGCACCACCTAGTGTAATATCCGATGATGCAGATAAGGAGCAGGGCATATACCCATTAAGAAAAGCAGCAGAGGGATATTCAAGCCCTACATATAAACCACCCCCAAAGACGAACAGCAGCGAGGTACAGGGCAGGCGGCCAGCAGCTCTGAACTTGACGAGGAGGGGCTGCGGCACGCGAAAACAGAGTTTGCGGAGATAGGGGCGGAGCAAAGGATAGCTGCACAGATACTTCTAAAATTAAAGGGGATGACAACAGGTGTGGCTGAAGGGGCAACAAAGGCAATAGAGAGCTTGGAACTGGGTCATGGGTGCCATGGAAACGCAATGCAGGTGGAGGAGGAAGAGCAACAACGAAGGGGCGAGGAAGCAAAGCTCGAACGTGAGGATAGGGAGCGGAGAAACGAAATAGAAAAGGAAGTGGAACTGCGGGAGCAGGGACAGAGGGAGCACTTGTCAATGTTAGAGAGGGAGCAAAGGTCATAGGGGAACAGGACAAGAAGGAGATCAGACAAAAGGAAGAGTGGGAAGAAAGGGGAGAAGAGAAGGAGGTAGAGATGGCACTATGGAGGAAGAAAATATTACTGCAGGAATCACGTAAGTATGAAGTGAAACGGCTAAAACAGTTAAGATTGGAAAGAATGATGAGGGAGTGCGACAGAGAGGATGAGGATGCGCGGGCTCTTTGACAGGTAAGCAAACAGATTGCACTAGAATTGGAAAGAAAAAGGTGTGATGAGGCGATGCAAAGAGAATGGGAGGGCACAGGTGTACCAAAGAGAGGCTCAGCAGGAAATGGCGGTGTACGCCTGGGGGTGCAAGAGGGGGAGGACACATGTAAATAACAGACATCGACTTTAATTCACAGCATAGCCCCAACCAAATAACATGTATGAAGAGTCTGACCACAATGACACCCACAGTGATGATGAGAGGGAGGGGCCCAGCAAACTCTACCTTGCAAGGGCAGGTGAAGGGACATCATGGGAGTGCAGATTGCAAGAACAGAGGGGAGGAGGACACAACGTAGATCAACCAACACTAGACATAGCAGACGGGCCAACCCCACAAACTCTATATAGTAACAGACTACAAGACATCCCAGGGTGCAGGAGGGATAAGGTGATGGTTGCACAATCCAGGGGACACTCCTGTTCCAGGGGGCGACTGCCTAAGGTACATGACCAACTACAACAGACACCTGCAGTAGAACCAATAGAATGGTGTGCAGACGTTGAGGACGAAAGAGGGCCTGACCAAGTGTGGTGGTCGAGCTAAAAAACATGGCGCTGGTGCGCAGTGCATTTTGGGGGAACTCAGAGCCATAATGGATATTTATCCATGCCTCAGTGGAAAGCTGCAATTGCTTTGCAAAACAACATGTTTTCAACGTTATTCGCTGATGGGTTTGGAATGCAGGCCTTCTCAGCCAAGGACACGGCGCTGGGAAAGCTAAGATCCGCAGGTGCCGGCTGGTACCTGATAACGAAGTTTGTTTTGGTTTGCTATGCTTGCGCCAAGGTTTTGAGATGAGTTATGGAATTGTTTTCCGGGGCGCTTAGGAGAGGGAAGCGCTCTGCTCCTTGAGGTTACTGTCGGTTGACCCAGCTGGCAACCAACGGTCACCCATCAATGCGCAAGCGCATTTGCCAGAAGGTTCGAGAAGTTGCCACCCCTTGTTGAGGAGGGCATATATGCGGAAACCCTCAACGGTCAGACGGGATATGCACAAAGACCTCAGTCGGAGGGGGGACGCCCTGGTCCGATATACCTGTGGGCTGTTGTGCTCTTGGCCTGGCTGTTATCGGGGTCTTCAGCCGCTTCTGGCAAGATGAGGCTTCGTCAAGTTACGCCCATGGTGATGTATTCCTGCTAATTTCCTATGATTTATCTGATTTATGCTTGTATTGTATATATGCCTAACTACGAATAAATAGCCGTATAAGTGCCACTTACTCTCTAAGCATGCGTGTGGTTGTAAATCATTGCGTTGTCTACCTGCGTTCAAAGTATTGGCTCTGCGGCTGCGCTGGTGATAACTTACTGTCCGTGCACTATTGGCGAGCAATACATGTTTTGGCTCTGCGGCTGTACTGGTGATAAATTACTGTCCGTGCATTTGGAGAGCAATACATCTTTGGCGACGAGGATGGGATGGTTTGTGATGAATTGTTCCAACCATTAAAGAATCCGGTTGAACGCAGATAGGTTTTGCTTACATTGCGAGCGAAAGGTTGTTTTCACTTGGCAGAGAGTGCTGGACGGTGTTAATCTGTTCTGTGTGTGTGTGTGCGTGTCTGCGCAAGTGACTGCGGTGTGGAAAGAAATATTTATATATATATATAGAGGCTTTGTACATTACTGCAGTGATGAATAGTTTGTTCAAGAAAAAGGGAGTTCTCGCTGGCGGTGAATGTCCCGATGTGATGATTCCAGGGTGGGCGAAAAGCCCATATGATAAGTTAGCTCAGTTATGGGCATGCGGTGCAGGGCTGTGTGAAACATGGGATGGTGAAGTGGGAGACGCTGATCCGTCAGAAGTAATGTCTTGTTTACAACAGATTTCAGTAGAGAGGGGAAAGGAATGCGCCGCGCTAGGCAGGCGGGGTTGGGTTCTCCTGCATGCCTACCGAAAGATGCATCAGAAAAATGTGGAAATGAAGGATAATATTTTGCGATTGGAAAAAGAGTTAGCTGCTGAGAAACAGATTGCGTTAATGCAGCAGATTCAGATGAAACTTTTCAAAGACAAAGCTGACAAATATCAGGCTGTGGCTGAAAGGGCAGCAGTCAGAGTAGCCCGATATAAGTATAGAAAAAGACGGGGAGGGGTCAACCAAAGAAAAGTGGCAGCGGTAATCGCTACCGCAGATGTAAATTGGGATCCCGATAAATGGGATGGAGACATCTTTGACTCAACAAGCCCAGAGAGTAGCTCGGCAAATGAGTCAGATTCCAAAGCAGAAATTAATCAAAAGGCAGTGGCAGCCAAGCTGGTTAGAAGACGCCGTGCTGGGCCCCACCCGCAGGACCCTGTAGGCAGGGTTGTGGATTTAACCACGCTGGAAGATTACACTCAGCAGGAGGTTGGAGAAATCATTACTCGTTTGAGGCAAAAGTCAGGGGAACCTTTATTGACATGGATGGTGAGACTGCTAGACGGGGGAGCTGCAGGGTTGTTCGTAGATGCTGCAGACTCACCGCGCTTTTTGCCTTTGTCCAATGACACTAATGTACAGGAGGTCTTAAGGGCAGGGCCGCCCCCTGATGAGAATGGCCAACTCTCACAAATGTCTTTGTTGAACTTAGCAGCCCAAGCATGTAACCGCAAGTACCCCATTACCACAGATTGGCCTAGTGAGGAAACAAAGTGGTATACTTTGAAAGAGGCGATTCAAAAGGTCAGAGAGCATGCTATGAAAGAGGCAATTCATATAGATGCTCCAGGACACATGGGGGCCGTGTCACTCTCAGTTTCAACTAGAAACATGGTGATCAGAACTGCACCGCCCGCATACAAAAGTGTCATTATGACTTTGCTCGTAGGTATGACGGGCAAACCCACAGATGAAGTAGTGGATGCCATTCAGCAACTGGCAGATTTAGGGGAGTGGGATAAGAGTGACACCAGGCCACGGGAGAGAGAGGGGCGTAGTGAGAGAAGAACTGACGGCAGGAGGCAAGATAGTAGAGACTCCCGAGTGTCCAGAAAAGACATGTTTTTGGCCCTGTTAAAAGATGGTGTGCCACGGGAAGAAATTGATGGCATTGAAACCAGGGTCATGTACGAACTATACAGAAAGAGAGGGCTTGCAGCCAAGGAGCGCTACAAACAGGTTAAGAAACAGGTAGTGACTAAACCACAGGGGGACACCACCCCTTCTGCCCCTCCTGAGGAAGAACAGGAGGAGGGGTCTATGGGGACACCTTCCCCGTACCAACCGACATATGCTGATTTGAGGAAGGTGGTGAGTGCGATGCTAAAGGCAGAGTCAGGTTACACTCATTCAAAATTTGACTAGGGTTATGGCCAAGCTCCGGCAGCGTCTGCTCGTATAAAGGTGGATAGGCGGCCCCATGTTAATGTTAAGATTTTTGGGGACCAGGAAATACGCAAGGGGTGCGAGCATTGATAGACACCGGGGCGGAGGCCTCTCTGATTCACGGAAATCCGACACGATTCAAAGGCAGACACTTTACTATTACAGGTCTAGGGGGGAAGGAGACCCCCGCAGTACAAACTGAAGTGAAGATGAAAATAGGCAGTTTGGCTAGGCAGAAATACCAAGTGTTGATTGTCCCGATACCTGAGTACATAATTGGCTTTGACATTCTGGAAGGGTTGACTTTGGGACTTGGAGGTAAAACATACCAGTTTGGGGTGAGTGCATTAATTTGTACACCCATTACAGTAGGCAAATTGAAGATGCCCCCAGTACATGTGCCTGTGGCGACCAAGCGGGTAGCAATGAAGCAATACCGCATTCCTGGGGGGCAAAAGGAAATTTCAGACACCATCAAAGAGTATGTAGAGGCGGGTGTGTTACGACCTATCACTACCGCCTGGAATAACCCCCTCTGGCCCGTCAAAAAAGGGGATGGGTCTTGGAGGATGACGGTGGATTACCGCGAGTTAAATAAACACACTCCTCCCTTGGTGCCCGCAGTCCCAGATGCCATTACCTTGATTGAAAATGTCCAAAAGTTTGAGGGGACTTGGTATGCAGTGGTAGATTTAGCCAATGCATTTTTCTCTGTGCCAATTGCTGAAGAGTGTCAAGAGCAGTTTGCATTTTCTTGGAGCGGGCGTCAGTACACCTTCACAAGGTTACCTATGGGGTACATACATAGCCCGACTATCTGTCACCGGCTGGTGGCAGAGCACTTAGACAAGATACCGTGTAAACCTGACATACAAATCTCTCACTACATTGATGATATTTTGATTCAGGGCAAGGATGAGTGCAGTGTGCAAAACCAGTTAGAAGTCATTATGGAGGGATTGAAGAAGGAAGGGTGGGAGATTAACCCGAACAAGATTCAAGGCCCAGCTGAGACAGTGATATTCCTAGGGATTCAGTGGCATAATGGGCATCGCGAAATGGTGCCGAAGGCCCGACAGAAAATACTTGAGTTTACCACTCCAATGAACAAAAAGCAAGCTCAGCAGTTCATAGGGCTGTTTGGGTTCTGGAGACAGCACATTCCCCATTTAGGGCAGATACTGGCCCCCCTTTACAAAGTGACACGAAAGAAATATGAGTTTCAGTGGGGGGAAGAGCAGCAGAAAGCATTTGAGTTGGCAAAAGACACCGTGCAGCAGGTGCTCGATCTATGGCCATTGAAGGAAGGCAAAGTGGAATTGAATGTGTCTGTACAAGATAATTATGCTAACTGGAGTGTGTGGCAGAAACAGGACAGGAAACGTGTGCCATTGGGGTTTTGGAGTCGTAAGTTGCCCGATGCTGGTAACTCATACACTCCATTTGAAAAGCAGTTGCTAGCATGTTACTGGGCTCTGGTTGATACTGAGCAAATGACGGTGGGCCATGATGTATTGATGAGGCCAGAAATACCGATTATGCAATGGGTGTTGAGTTCTCCTAAAACACACAGAATAGGACATGCCCAGGAAGCCAGCATAATTAAATGGAAATGGTACATTCAAGACAGAACCAAATCAGGAAAGGGTGGGGTTGCAAAGTTACATGAGCAAGTAGCCAACATACCGCCCTCGGATTACAAACCACCAGAAGTGTCTGAGAAACGCGAGTCTCCCGTGAAATGGGGAGTACCATATGGCGATTTGACCGTAGAGCAGACAGAGCATGCCTGGTTTACTGATGGCTCAGCCCGATATGTGGGAACAGAGCGATACTGGAAAGCAGTGTCATATAATCCCAAGACAAAAAAGATTTTGACAACGTCAGGGAAAGGGAAGAGCAGTCAGTTTGCAGAGCTTTACGCAGTTTACCAAGCATTGAAACAAGAGACCCCTGGTCGATGTCATTTGTACACAGATTCATGGTCAGTGGCGAATGGGTTGGCGGTGTGGCTGCCAACCTGGCAAAAGAATGGGTGGAAGATTCATTCGAAAGAGTTGTGGGGAAAAGAATTGTGGCAAGATATTGCAGAAATGTTATCACAAAGTGAAGTTACGGTGTATCATGTGGATGCGCATTGTGCGACAGATTCATTGGAACGTTGGTTTAATTCTGTTGCAGATGAACACACCAAGATTTCATCTGTGGATGCGGAGGCTCAGGAAGACGATTTGGAGGGTTTGGCCAAGTGGGCTCACCAGAAATGTGGGCACCTTGGAGAAAAGGCTACTATCAGGTGGGCACAAGCTCGAGGAATTAGTATTCCTTTAGAGGTAGTGAAAACAGTCATCTTGCAATGTCCGGTGTGCCAACACCAACATCATAGGCCTATCCCTCAAATTGTTCATGGCACGTTGCGAAGAGGAAAGTTACCTGGTCAAATTTGGCAGATCGATTATATCGGTCCTCTGCCAATCAGCAAAGGTTGTCAGTATGCATGCACTATTGTGGATACTTACTCTGGATACATGATGGTTTTGCCATGCAAGCGTGCCACGCAACTGAATACCATTAAGTTGCTAGATCAGATCACGCTGCATTACGGGGTGCCTCTGCAAATTCAAAGTGACAACGGGTCACACTTCAAAGGCAAATTAATTCAGGACTATTGCCAGGAGAAGAGTATAGAGTGGATTTACCACGTGCCCTATCACCCGGAAGCGTCAGGGTTAATTGAAAGAATGAATGGGTTGTTGAAGGAACAGCTACGTAAGTCTGGAGATGGCAGTTTGGCAGGTTGGCGTGATCGCGTGTTTGATGCGGTGCAAGTGTTGAATAATAGACCAGTGAACAATCATGAGACTCCATTGTTGCGACTAATGACTCCTGCTTTACAGATTCAACCCAACCTAGTTAGAGAGACTCTATTGTACTGGGAGATTACCCCGGGCTCTTTAGCTCCCTATCGGGCGACTCCCGAGTCAGCAGGGGTAGACTTGCATTCTCATGAAGAAATCAGATTAGACCCGAGAGGGATTGTTGTGATTGAAACAGGGATTGGGGTACAAATTCCTCCAGAGCATATGGGATGGATTGCCCCTAGATCTGGACTAGCATTGAAGGGAGTTCAAGTGCTGGGAGGGGTCATTGATGCTGATTACCAAGGTGAGATCAAAGTCATCTTAATGAATAGTGGGGACCAAGTGTTACCGATTCATAAGGGTGATAGAGTGGCTCAGCTAATTATCATCCCTGTTAAGTTGTCCATGATTAAAAAAGGGGAGCCTCCCACAGTGTTAACTACCCGTGGGGATCGTGGTTTTGGCTCTTCAGACAGCATGATACCGGGTGCAAAGGTGTGGGTCGAAAGGCCAAGTGGTCCACCCGTGCCCGCAGATGTTATTGCATCAGGCAAAGACCAGATAGTCTTAGTAATGGAACCTGGTAAAGACAAATGGCAGTATGTGCCCGCAGACAAATGTTACCTAAGGGAGTGATTTTCAACACTGATATCTCTTTTCTGGGTTTGCCTTGTAGATCCTGTGTCTGGCTGGTGTGATTGTGGAACTAAATGGACTCCATTTGGGAGAGTCAAACGGCATGATGCTCCAGATAAAAAATGTTATATCTGTGCCAACGATCCATGGGAGACCGATGATGAAGAGCAATGATATCCGAAATCAGCTCCATACCGATGCCGAAAAGCCAGCCAGACCAACGACATGGATTCATGGAAGGCGACGGACACGTCAGGTGCAAGTGCAAACATCGATGCCAGCTATGCAAGAGGCGTCTTTAGGACGGCGAAAATATTCCCCGATGATTACCCAAACGGAGAATATGTGGAAATACCTGGCACAACAAGTACTCAACATTACGCACTTTTGCTTAACCGATGTGCCCAATGCTGAAGCTTTACTAACTACGTGTTTAGTTGCAGTGCCGACGCCAGTTCCGGTTCTAAAGCACATTTTTGGCGTCACACACAATGATTCGTTAGTTCAAGATTCCGATATCAGACAATCTTTTTCCGTCTATGAGTACTGCAGGTTTTGCAAGGAAACGGATTGCAAATGGAGAAATTTGACACGTATTATAACCTACAATATAACTCAAGGCGATGTGTGCTACTTTATGACCTGCGATGCTAAAGAAATTGGCAAATGCCAACAGCTAAATTTAACCAAACAGAAAAATCAAACTGTGTTCGAGAAGCGGTTGTGTTCACGAGTTCCAAACACATGTATCAGTGTGAATAATACTATGTCTTGCAATCATACCGTAATAGCTGCCAGTCATCTAAATCATGTGAAACTTCCAACAGGATGGCTCTTTTCATGTGGTAACATCACATACACTTACATTCCAGCTAACATTTCTGGAGGTCCATGTGCCTTAACTCGATTAGGACTAATGATGTTTCCTTTACACCCAGCAATATCTCGAAGCAAAAGATCAACTTTTGAATCTGTGGGTCTATCCCCCGATTGTGATTCACATGTGCATTTGCTATCAGAAGCTGAAGTTCTAGCATTAACCCTTTCATTAGTAGGAGTTTGGGGTTTATCTGCTGGGGGGTACAAGTCTTTGATCAAATTAGCATGTTTAGTAGTAAAAGGACTCAATCATACTTCTCAAGCTTTAGAAGAGTTACTCCTTGACAGCAAAGTTATTAGAAAAGCTACTTTGAAAAACAGAGCTGCAGTTGATTACTTATTGCTGAAGCACAATTTAGGCTGTAACGCAGTTGAAGGTATGTGTTGTTTCAATTTAAGTGACCATTCCCGATCCATTGAAAGTCATATTCGAGGTTTAAGGGATCTCATTTCTCAAGTGTCCCAAGAGCATACTGGGAATTGGTGGGATTGGTTATTTTCATGGATTCCTGATATTGGAGGTACACTGCGTTATGCTTTTGCTTGCATTTGTATTATATTAGCTATCATAATAGCTTGTTGTTGTTGTATTCAATGTATTCCCAACTTGGTTTTAATATTTCGGCGGTTTCAAAGACCGCCTCCTTTGCCACTGGGCTATGGAAGGTAAATATCCAAGGGTGGATTGTGGTGTTCGAGCTAAAAAACATGGCGCTGGTGCGCAGTGCATTCTGGGGGAACTCAGAGCCATAATGGATATTTATCCATGCCTCAGTGGAAAGCTGCACTTGCTTTGCGAAACAACATGTTTTCAACGTTATTCGCTGATGGGTTTGGAATGCAGGCCTTCTCAGCCAAGGACACAGCGCTGGGAAAGCTAAGATCCGCAGGTGCCGGCTGGTACCTGATAACGAAGTTTGTTTTGGTTTGCTATGCTTGCGCCAAGGTTTTGAGATGAGTTATGGAATTGTTTTCCGGGGCGCTTAGGAGAGGGAAGCGCTCTGCTCCTTGAGGTTACTGTCGGTTGACCCAGCTGGCAACCAACGGTCACCCATCAATGCGCAAGCGCATTTGCCAGAAGGTTCGAGAAGTTGCCACCCCTTGTTGAGGAGGGCATATATGCGGAAACCCTCAACGGTCAGACGGGATATGCACAAAGACCTCAGTCGGAGGGGGGACGCCCTGGTCCGATATACCTGTGGGCTGTTGTGCTCTTGGCCTGGCTGTTATCGGGGTCTTCAGCCGCTTCTGGCAAGATGAGGCTTCGTCAAGTTACGCCCATGGTGATGTATTCCTGCTAATTTCCTATGATTTATCTGATTTATGCCTGTATTGTATATATGCCTAACTACGAATAAATAGCCGTATAAGTGCCACTTACTCTCTAAGCGTGCGTGTGGTTGTAAGTCATTGCGTTGTCTACCTGCGTTCAAAGTATTGGCTCTGCGGCTGCGCTGGTGATAACTTACTGTCCGTGCACTATTGGCGAGCAATACATATTTTGGCTCTGCGGCTGTACTGGTGATAAATTACTGTCCGTGCATTTGGAGAGCAATACACCAAGTCAGGCAGTACAGACGGACACCGGAGGAAAGAGCAGCATACTCACAGATGCCCTTACTAGAGTGGGGAGGGGCAAGACCACAATACGTGGCCGGAGGCACACAAACAAGGACAATGTCAAGTACCGATTACCCTCATTAAGTGCCGGGGCGGGGAAGTGGATCTATGAAATGGAGAAACTGACTGCAGGGCACAGACTGGCAGTGGGTGACATCAAGGGCTTGCTGATTTCAATATTGGGTGACTCAGCTGATGACATTTGGAAGAGGGCGGGGTTCCCAGGGATGACCATCCACAACACAGCACATAACGTGGTACCATTTGCAAATTGCAGGGCCGCAGTGTGGCAGGCACTGCAGACTCAACACAATATCCCGACACGTCAGACATAGAAGCTATTACATCATGCAAGATGCGTGACAACGAGGATCTTGTTAATTATATTCAGGAGATTCAAGAGCTTTGGCACCTTGAAACTCGAGAACCGTGGGACAAAACAATAGCAATCTTTTATCACATCTTGATGCAAGGATTACCAGAACCAGTACAGAAAAGTTTTTAAAAATGTGTGGGGATGGAGGCAGGGGGTTTGCCAGAAATACAACTCACCATAGTGCAACATTGCATTCTATGGCAGGAGAACGCAAAACAAAAGGCAGAAGAGAGAAAAGCAGATGAAGCCAAATTAAGTCAGAGGAAGTTATCAAAATTTGCACTGGAAGGGGCATTAATAACAAGCCCTAACCCACAGACACAAGCAACGACAACTTCACATCCACCTCAATACCAACAACAGATGCCATCCAATCCCATGCAGCAATATGCACCGCCCATGGGAGGAGGGTACATGGGGAGGGGTGGATACGCACAGAGGGAAGGGAGGTTTCCAAAGGGGGTGAGGTTTTGGACCCCAATCACACCAACCCACGGGGGGTTTAGGGGATACGTACAACAAATGTCACAGGGAACAGGGGAAGACAAGCAAGAGAACCACCCTAGTGCTGGACCTGTTGCCAGCTAGGACACATTTCCCGTGCATGCAGGAGCTGAGGGGTACCACAGGGGTGGGGAGAGCAGGGGCAACAGGGCTACCAATGGATGCAGGATGGCTAGTACTCCCAAGACATACAGCAACAAGGGCAGTCACAAAACATACAACAAGCCACATATCCAGTACAGACACAGCCTCTGGCTGCACCAAAAGCACCACCCATGATAACACCCCAACCAACAGCACCACTACCCCAGTATTCGCCAGCAGCACAACAGCTAACACAGATACAGGACCGTCACTCCCCCAAACCCATGGACACGATGGCAACGGTACCTGTCAGGCAGATGTGAGGACTTATCATGGTAGGGAATAACCCTTACACAGGGAGCGGATTGTCATTGTACCCACAATAGGACAGCCCACAGAAGAACTTGTTGTGTCCCATCCTGTCGATCACACCCAATCCTGCAGAGGAACCTCGCATGAGGGTGGCGATAGGTGACAAAACCTTTTCCTTTCTTGTTCACACGGGGGAGACCAGGGGAGTGCCTATTCAGACCAGAGACACCACAAGATGAGAACGCAGGAACCATTGTATCTATAGACATAGAGGGAGTTGTGGCAAGAGAGAATTGGGTTGCAGTACATGCAATTGATGACCAGGGGAAGGCATGGAGGAGAATAATTGCAGTAGCAGAAGAATGCACACTGACACATGTAACAGATGAGGAGCTGTTTGAAGACGACGGAGGGGAGACAGAGATGATGCTGGAAATTAATGTGCGGTTCTGGCTACGTATCACATACAGAGAGGTTGCACAGAGGATGGCAATGGCACTAGAGGCGCCACCACCATTCTGGGAGGAAGATCTGGCCAAGGTACCCGACCCACTATGTACCACAAGTCCCTATGATGTGGGGTGCATAAAGAGTATAGTAGGAGTGAATATAAAATTGAAACCTGGATCAATCCTGCCACGGGTAACGCAATACCCTCTGACCAAAGAAGCAGATGAGGGCATTTATGAGGGCATTGAGAGAAGCATTTTGGTACCACCAGAATCTCCATGCAACACCGCAGTATACCCTGTGCGCAAGGCCAATGGGGGTCATGGTGTTTCATACAAGATGTATGCCCCCTTAACCACATTGTAGATGCAGGGTACCCTGTGGCATCAAAGCCTGCAACAATCTTATGTGGCATCCCAGCAGAAGCCACCTGCTTCACTGTTATTGACCTTAAAAATGCCTTTTTCTCAGTACCATTACACCCAGATTCACAAGAATTGACCAGCTTTATATACCACAACCAGAAATGGAAACACACTAGATTACCACAAGGGTACTGTGAGTCACCATCTATCTTTAATAGAGTAATGCAGATGTATTTAGGCAACGTCCAGACAGAAAGCACAGTCTTGCAGTGTGTAGATGATACCCTCATCTGTAGCCGAACAGAGGAAGAATGCAGAACTGACTCAATACACATGCTCACAGTGGTAGCAGAAAAAGAATACAAGGTAGACAAAACAAAACTCCAGTATTGATAAAAGGAAGTGCTGTATATTGGACAGTTGATATCCAAAAACAGTAGGCACATTGCCCCAAAGAGAGCTCAAACAATCCACAACACTGCACAACCGAAAACAGTGAGAGAGTTGCAGCGGTTCCTCGGCTCATGCAACTATTGTAGAGCATGAGTTTTTGACTATAGTTCCTACACATGTCCACTTTTAACCGCCCTCATCGAAGCCCAGAGAGTAGCAAAACCACTTGGTTGGACAAGAGAAATGATTGAAGCCTTCAATGAGCTGATAGAAGCAATATGCGCAGCTCCAGTGTTAGGGACCCCAGATTACAAAAAATAATCATTCTTGTTTTCACACGGCGATGGTGTGATTATGAAGGCAGTACTGACCCAAAAGATAAGCAGGGCCATAAGCCAATTGCATACTACAGTGAACAACTTGACCCAATAATGAGAGGACATTATCCATGCGAACAATCATTGGCTGCTGCAGCATTCGGAGTGGAACGGGCCTCTACAATAACAATGGGGTGCACAACCACCCTTTATGTAGAGCAAGCCCTCTTTGCGATACTGCACAAGCCAAAAAGCACAATAACAATACAAAGAGCATCAGGTTATGAGATAATACTATCAAACCAGAATTGAAGATAGTAATATGCAAAAATGTAAATCCCGCACTATTCTTGGTAGATGTCTACCAACCAGGGAAGTGGACCCATGGTTGCACCAAAACCATAGAGCAATACACTGAGCCATGCAAGGTGGAGGAAAATGAACTTTTGGGTGGAGAGGTACTGTACATTGATGATTCCTAAACTATTGACCAAAGTGATGGCATCAGGAGAACTGGGGCTTCAGTAGTGAGATTGAAGGAAGACTGGACAAGCGAGGTAATTGTGAGTGTTCGGTTGCCTCCTCATTATTCAGCACAAGTAGCGGAATTGGTGGCATTAAATTGGCTCAGCAACACAGTGTAGGAAAGAGTGTGACACTTTGCTAAACCAGCGCCTATGTCACCTTGACAGTACATTCAGGATTAGCCATATGGCTCAGGAGAGCATTCAGGAGAGCTGATGGAACTCCTTTACAGCATGCCCTGTTGTTAGGAGAACCAATAGAAGTAATAACATACCCACAGGAAGTAGAATTTTTTAAAATTTGTTCATGGTTCTAACCAATCTTTACAAAAATAGATATATATACATATATCAAATAGAGTAAATATGCAAGAATATAAAATACATAATATACAAAACATACCATTCAATAATCAATCTACAATCATAAAAAATTATTAAAGTGCGGAAATCTCATTTTCAATTATTTAAAAAAATGCAACTAAGGCAAAGATTAAGGCTCTGTCTTGCCCTTGCATCAACTGGTTCCATAGTGACTCCATACAATCATCATAATTAACGTTTACAAATCTCTTCAGGAGTTTAGTTGTAATATCTCTAAAATGTGAACTTTCTAAAATCGGATGTTTTAAGGTTTCATTAGACTACACAGTTTGGAAATCAGCATTTTGGCACAGCTTATTGTCTCGAGAATTTCTCCAATACTTAGTTCTTTCAATGGTATGGAACTGATTCTATCTAAATCTGAGCTAATACATTCTTGCGTTATTACACAGAAATATTGCAGGGTACACACAGCAGCCGTCTCTTTAATGTGGAAATTTAGCATACTCTTTTAAGTTCTCAATGCACTTATTTCCGCTATGGTTTTACACCAATCCAATTCAAAGAGTTTACGTTTCACATAACCCAGACGAATATACAGATCGTCTTGATCCACTCCCAAATCACCCAAAGTTTTAAGCATTCTCAGATCATAAAATGTAAAGGAACTAGAGGTTCAACCTTTCGTAAATTCAAATAAGTCTTGTTATAATGAATTACCAGGTGAATTTAATATTTTGCTGTAATTTGAGAGTGCGTGCCATATCTGTCTAGTTGATAAGGAAATCAAACCCATCTCATGCCAAAAAATACAATTGGGGATTGCAGAAGAAATATGTACGGCGCTTTCATCAGTCTACCCTGCATTGTGTCAAGTTGTTTTTGCAAATTACACACACAAATATCCAAGGCATATAAAAGTACCGGTTCCATCTTTAAGGTAAGAAATTCTAAAAGTGGCATCTCAGAAAATGTACAATATTTTGCAAAGATAAATTTCATTTGGCTTCTTAAAGGTCTTGCTTTCAGTTGCAAACACTCAACACACAATTTTATTGTTGTCATATTACTAAAACGATATCCAAGATATATAATTTCTTGCAATTGATGTACAGTATCACCATCAATATTCCAGGCAAATTTGTTAAGTTTTTTGCCAGCTTTGAATATCATAATGTTTGTTTTTGAAGGATTCGGTTCAAGATTATGCCGATAGGCAAATCCAGAAAACAGATTTAGTTTTGATTGTAAGCCAAATGGTGTCAAGTCAGAAAAAATGATATCGTCGGCAAAGGCTAGCCAATGCAACCTTGATGAACATAGCCTCGCCGCGAAAGTTTGAGATGCTTTCCAAATTTCATCCATATCAGATGGATAGATATTAAACAATAATGCTGCAAAGTTGCCCCCTGGCTTTAGCCCTAACAATGATTGAACAGACTCTGTGATTGCCTCACCTTGGGTGATATGAATTTTGTAGGATGTATTTGAGTGGAATTTTATGATCCAATAGATAAGATGTTCAGGGATACCTAGCTTGTGCATCTTTGCCCATACAACATTACAGACCACTGTGTTGAAAGCTGAGGACATGTCAATTGACGCAATATATAATGTACTAAGTTCTTTCTTTTTTATGCCATCTAATAAATGCGCCATAATAGTCACATTTAAAGTAGTACTCATCCTCCGTCTAAAACCAAATTGAGATTTAGAATAGATTTTATAAGTGTCCAGATGGTTATCTAGCTCTGCAATAACTAGAATTGAGAAAACTTTAGCTGAGGCCTCTGTCAAGGAAATTGGTCTGTAGTTCTCGGGCATACTAGGATCTCTCTTTTTATAAATTGGGATCAGAATAGAGATGATATCAAACTTGATTTTTAGTATCATTCCCCAAAATATAGAATCGGCCTTATAGACACAAGATGGAATACCATCTGGTCTTGCTGCATGAGAATTTGATAATTTATTAATAGCCCACATGATATCAGAAATGGCCCAAACAAATTGCCTTGACAGAGGATACTGTGCTTCAAAGTCTTCTATTTGAGCAAAACGTATGGGTAATGCATATTTACACTTAATATAAGATATCCGTATTTCCGCCTGAATCATATTCTTAGTTTGTTGTTCAAGTAGTTTGCCATTCTTGATTGCAGTCCAACTAGCATGAGTAATATAACTGCAGATTGATTTGATCATTTCGCAGTTTTGTTTGCTATATTGCTCAATGTGTACGCCTTTAATTTTGTACTTATAAGATTGAATTATTTGTTTTTTAGGTACATTTATTGAGAAATATTTAGATGCTCTATGACAAGCTTTCTTAAGTCTCTATGTTTTTGTTGTTTAATATGTTTGATTTTAAAATCAAAGGCATGCTTATAATCAGTAATCAATGGTTTTTGCTTAGACCGGAAATAGTCAAGAGCATCGGTAGTTAGAACAGTGACAATCCGATCAAGATAGTACACCAGATATAGTTCTGGGGTACTAAGATTTGCAGATACTCTTTCAGCTAGTCGCTTGCAAAGCAGTGGGTTCCATTTTAAGGATATATTATTCCTTTTATTCTCAATTTCATAGATACAATGCTCTATATTCAATGTATTTAAATTGATAAACATCAAAATATGGATGAGTGCATGATCGCTACACATTAGTTCCCCAATCTTAGCAATCTCTATGACCGGTAGCAATGAGTTGGAAATACATAAAAAGTCAATCATAGATCTAGCATTACCTCTGTTCTAAGTATGAGTTGGGGATAGGTTGCTAAATTTTACAAAAGACATCTCCCAGTCATTAAAATAAGCACGCAGTTCCGCACCCCTCTTGGTACTAGTCCTTCTAGCGTTCTTAAAGAAGTTAGGGCAAGCATAACTTTCCAGGCATAGTGAATTAAAATCCCGACCCACTATGACTTCAGTGTAGGGATTAACAATAAAAACATGGTCCAAGCATAAATCAATGTCATCAAATAACTCAGAAATTTGGTATTTCAAGGGATTCCATACAAGCTAATAACTAAAATAGGTTTCGCACCTCTCTTATTCATAGTCACAAGAACAGCCAACACATGAACAGATGAGTGCACCAGCATTATATTGCAATCCACAACGTTATTAATAGAAATTGCAAGCCCTCCATATGGCCTTCCCTCAGCACCTTTAGTAGAGATTGAGGAATAGGTACAAAAGTCAGGAATAATCAATGGATTTAATTTGATCGTTTTCTGGAAGAGAATAATGGGTGGACGGTCAGTCACATCTAAAGTTGCTAATCATATTGGAATAGTACAAAACACACATGAATTCCATGAGTATATAGTAAGTATGGACTTCACATTGATTTATGAGGTGGATAAGTTAGGGCTCGCCGCAAAAATTGTTTTCAGTAATGGTTCAATCCATGCCATTTCATTGTTGTTACGTGCAATTGACAAATAATTGGGAAATACATCATTTTTCATATTTTACATTAACAGTTGCTCCCTCCTTATCGACATTCCCTGGGAATTGAGTAGTCTGATTAGAATATGGAAACTCCTCAGCTATATTTGCGTCATTAAAGGTAAATAATGAAAATCCCATGTCAGCTATTCCCTTACGATAAGACCATATTAGCTACAATACTTGTTCAGAAAATAAATGGCATGTAATGTGATAATTATTCATTGGAGCAAGTGAAATCTTATCAAAGTCCTTAGTAGACAGCATTCTTAAAGGAGGAATTGAATACAGGAGATCAACTAAGTACCTGCGATTAATTCTCGAGTTTCCTAAAATTTCCCTTTGACCCTCCAAACCCGTCATATTAATAGCTTTCTTATGAGTTTTATTTACATGGTCGTATTGGGCGCTATCAATATTATTAGTTTCCTACATCCTTCTGGTGCCTTGAAAATGCATTGCTGAATTATTGGTGCTAGTAGTTATCTCATCCAGATTTAAAATGTTCTTCAAATTGGCTAGCGCCTTGTTGTGGCATTTAACTAGAGGTTGTGCAGCTCTTTGCTGCTCAGATATCACAGTCCCTATTGTTACTGGATTTAATAGCTGGTTAAGAACTTCTAGTGATAGAATACCATCTTTTAGAGCCTTCTCTAGAGACTCTCGATCGTAACTCTTTGATTGCATCACATTATGTTCTATATTTGGAAATGGTAACTCAGTCCTATGCTCACCTACTTCATATGTTACGTGTTGTGTAACATAATTTGGGTTCTGCATTCCCAATTTCCCTGGGATTTGAGCAGATGGAGCCGGACCATTAGCCTCCGATCTTAGGAGGGGAATCTGAGCTACGTTTTGCATCTCATGGGCCAGTTGTTTACATTTCCCACCAGCTGTCACCACAATAGAATCGTTAGCAATTTTCTCATGTATTTTTGAATCAGTTCTTATTGAGAGTCTGCAAGTTTCAGCGTATAGTAATGGTAAGCCCTTTTTGGTGTTAATCAAAACAGAACAAGGATCACCTAACTTGATTGTATCAGCCATTGAATTAGAAGTCAGTAAGGACCTGTTAGAGGTACATTTCCTCCCATCACTCTGGAAATAATTTGGTAGGATTTTTTTGATTTTCGCTACACCCCCTTCCGATTCATTTGGAGTAATGGGAGCCTTTTAAGTTCGCACTTAGCTTGTGTGTTGATACACGCCACATGTATCTCCCCCATAGATACATAATCATCACTGCAATTTATTAGCTTTAGTTTCCTATCCTTTGAATCTGGCCTCCCATTGCCTTCTGTTCCAAGATGCACCTGACTTTCCTGAGAGAGTTGGGCAACGCCAATCACATCCTCCCCACCACTGTCAGAAGCAGCCAAAATCTCTTTCTTTGATTTTTTCTTTTCTTCTTTGGCAGATCTCCTTTTTTTCTGCACGTTTTATGGCACGTTGTTGTTTTTGTTTATATCGTTTTGAGGTATATCCTGAATAGTTCATGACATAATCCTCAGACAGTTCCCTATTCACTTGTTGTTTAAAAATGTTAGTTAGTACTGTAGGGCTATCTGCAAGAACCTCCCTCTTTGTGGTCAACCCATTTGCGGTGGAATGGCATAGGTCTTTCCTAAGATCGGATAGAGTAGAGTAGAGTTGATCGTGCCAATCTCATTTAGAAAAGTATTCATCACTTTCCATGATGAAGTCCCATGTTCGCACAGATCATTGATATATACCTCATTCGATTGGGTAGCTTGCTCATGAGTAATTTTTGATTTTGCAACTTCCGTGATATTTAACCCATACTGTGCCCCTTCACGTGCAATTATAGAGCCTTCTGATCTATTTAGCTTAGACATAATATCAGTCATGGTATGCTTTATGTCACGTAATTCAAGATGGGTAATATCATGTCCTTTATCAAGTAAATCCAAAATCCTAACTATTACAGGAAAGGTATATAGTTCCTGATCTTTTGGTGTAGATGGCGATAATACATTCCTGCTGTTGGCCTGTGGGGAAAGCGATCCTGCCTCTAAGTCATGTGAAAAGCAATTAACAGGTTCAGCACTCTTCAATGTTTTATTTATATCAAATTGGGCTGTGTTGCATTGGGCGGGTTAAAAAAACCTTTCCCATAATCAGATTCACTAATGTCCCTTACCGTAGGTATCAGTGGGGTTCGTAAACCAATAGACAGTCTAATATGAGAATCAAGGTCAGCCATAGCATCAATATCAAAATAAACAATTGAATAAGGAGATTCATTTGATACAGGCGAGGACTAATTTTTTAAAATCAAAATCCATACCTGCATTAGCCATGGTACCAAGCGTATCCTGATTCATTGCTGGGCCATTATCGGGTTGTAGTATTTGAATAACGGACTCTACATCTGTTATGCCGTTATCTACATTCGTTAGCAAATCTTCAGAATCACAAATAGGGCTACCGGTAACATTATCAGACACACACTGGGAGGTCGCCAGACTAGTGCACTTTTTGCTTCTTAGGCCACTTGCCATAGCAACAGGGTAAGTTTTTACACTGTTTGTTTCTCTCCAATAGGACAGTGCCGTTCGCACCGCAAAGAGGTAATCACCTACAGCAATCACACACACCATTAATCAGCACTGAGATTGCAGTACATTTTGGGAAAGCAGTAGGCGTAATAGAATGTTGCAGTTTATCAAGATCAAAAAAGAAAAGATGACGCCGTCGCTATCGATACTAGCAGTCAATGTTTAGCTAGACATTTGTAGAGACAGCCTACTATTCATTTCAAAACCAACCTAAAACATTAAAGCTTTGTTAAAGCATAAAACTATCAAGTCGCCACACCGCTATAGAGCCAACCCACTAAATCAAAGGCTAGATGCATAGGGTAAATGATGAGCTATATTAGTGCAAGGTTATTGTTCTTACCTTCGTATTGTGTACCAATTTCCCAGTAATCTTACGGCAAATATGTTAAATTAAGCCGAGGTCCTTTGAATGCGTTCTCCCACTCTCCCGCCCTCCCACTCTAACAGCCACTTGCTGTCACTTCCTGGGTGTGTGCGCGGGTGTGAAGGCTTGGTTCCATTATCCAAGCCTTCAAAAGGGCAAATGAACATTTACTGCAAGCCTAAGAAAGACAAAATAATTCTCGGACCAGCATCGAAAGAAAGCTCCCGATTACCAAGTTGGAGACGAAGTCTGGTTGGCATCAAAACATGTGCCCATAAAAGGTACCCGAACCTTTCGTCCAAGATATCTAGGACCCTCTACCATCAAATCAGTGATAAATCCAGTGCCCATCAAGTTAGCCTTACTACCAAGCATGCAAATTCATCCGGTGTTCCATGTGTCACTTGTAAAACCTGTAGAACCAGGAACCAGAGTCTTAACACCACCTAAACCTGTGCTAGTTGCTGGAGAGCCTGAATTTGAAGTTAAAAACATCCTGGATTCGAAACGTACCAGATCTAAGCTATACTAGTTAGTGGACTGGAAAGGGTACGGGCCTTAAGACAGAATTTGGGAACCAAGTGAACATATTCACGCAACACGTCTGATTAAGAGGTTTCACCTGGATAACCCCACCAAACCCAGACCTGACAGGAAGAATACCATGAGAGGGGCCTTGGGGGGGGGAGTGCTGTCATGACCATTGTGAGGGGGCACAAGTTGTGCCACAAGCAGGCTCCCACCAGAACCCTGAGGGCCTTAAACCACTGCAAAAGGGCTCCAGTCCTGGCGCCTTTGGCATCAGGCTCATATGTAGGAAGGAAGGGCTGTTCAAACTAGGTCCCATTTATGTACATGGGCCTTTAAATCCAACATGGAAGCACCCGCACAGTCAGTTCTAAGAACCAAGCCATGCGGTCTAGTGTTTTGGGTGTGGCAGGCCTGGAACTACTTTCCCTGGGCTATATAAACCACACCCTGACTGCAGAACACGCTTCGTGTCATTCTGCAACCAGCAGCGTGACGCTCACCGTGTCCAGCTCCTGGTCTTCAGCATCTTCCTGTAATCATGCAAGAACAAGATTATTCTGTCTTACCTGAGAAAATACCATCCAGCACTCAGCATCTCAACTGGGCTGCAATCTGTGGAAACTGAGAGTAGAAGAAACATCACTCACCTGTGAGTACTAGCTTAAGGACTTCCGGCGAACCGCTACCACAGCTGCTGTTCGAACATTGTGACCTGCAATAACGAGAAAGCGAAAAAGAATATTAGCATGCGCGCTTCCAAAACATTGAGTTCCATCAGTCTTACCTCAATTCCATCGCGCTATGCCACGCTTCTATCCGGAGCACCACAGCAACATCTGCAAAGGAAAAGAGACATATTCAGGTTCGTTTTCAATATTAAACAACCATGCCGCGCTGTACTTACCTTAACAGATTTCGGGGGCCTGTTTTCCATCGCACTCTCATCCACTCGCAGCACCACAGCGGCCTGTGCGGAGAAGAAGAAGAAAACACAAGTTAGCTTTAAAAGACAATAAAGGTGCGGTGCTTCGCGCTTTCTCTTAACTAGAAACGTGCCTCTCTATCCGGCATGCCAGCATCAAGACCTTCGCACCTGAAAAGAAAGAGATAAAGACATTAACAAATTCCCACCATAAACAGAACAAAGACTTACAATTAACAAACTTACCTGCCTACCAGCAGATTTGGGGTCACAGCAGGCTTGGGCCCAAGGAAGGCGTACTGCACCAGTGAAGCAACTCGGGCAGCTCGCCAACAAACGTCAAGAAACGCAGGACAGATAGCTCACCCTACAAATAACTAAGATTAATTATTCAGAACTGGGCAACTACGCATCCAGGGTTCCAGATCTCAGAGCCTTCCAGACGCCCCCGGGGATATCAGGTGAGCGTAACAATTACCTTCCAGAAACTCAAATAATGGAACTGCAAGGAGCTGCACCCAGTGATGAAAAGGAACTCTGGGTAAGGAGAGGGTGTTCAATGTCCCCTAGAGACACCCTATGGTGACTAAACAACACAGTGAAGGTGGTCATGCCACTTGCGCTACTGAAAACAGCATTAATACAATTGCATCACCCTACACACACAGGAAAATAAGTCATTGCTGCGCGCATTGGAGAATCATGGTTCTGTCCCAATCGAAATGAACAAGTGGCAAACTTTATCACTAATTGTTTGACGTGCCAACAGTTCACAGCTGTGCACACCCTGAGGGTTGTGAGAGGACCCATACCCAAAGGCCCATTTCTGCACCTCCATGTTGACTATGTGGACATGATCCAAGTATGTCAAGGATACCGCTACATGATATTGGTTGCCTGCCTCTTCTCAAGATGGGTGGAGGCTGGACCCTGTTCCCATGCCGACGCTCTCCGAGCTGCAAACATTCTGGTCTGGGAAGTATTCCCAAGATGGAGCATTTGTGAGTTCCTGCGGTCTGACAATGGCCCTCACGTCACCAATGAAATGTTCCAACACATCACCACCCTCCTAGGAATAAAACACAAATTTGCATGTGCATACCACCTGCAAGCAAATGGAGTGTGTGAACGCCTCAATGGACTCCTGAAGGAACAAATTGCAAAAACTCAGCAAAGCACCAAGAAAAACTGGTTGCGTTGTTTGCCATTGGCACTATTCGAACTGCGCAACAAACCAGGGTATGACCACCATTTAACGCCCCACGAGGTGCTAACAGGATGGCTCATGCCCCTCCCATTGGCTCCTCCCACTGGGACAGTGAAGGACTGCGAAAATGTGGCTGATATACTGGGACAGGAAATGTATGAATATATAACTTCACTGGTTTGTAGGCCTTCTTTTATCTCTCGCCATTTACAGCGAACCCAGGGCAGGCTTGAAGACAACGTACAAGAAGATACTAACGCCCAGGAACAGGAAACACACCAGGAGCAACCTGTGCAAGTAGGTGATCTAGTCCTTCTTAAGAATTGTGTGTGATGCTGGAATGCGCCCCGCTTTATTGGTCCACTCATCGTTGAGGCAATAACCAACAGAGCAGTGAGATTGCAAGGGAAGTCAGTCTGCAATCACATCCAGCCCTACAAAGCATCAGCCTTGCCCCAAGGCACAACTGCAGAGATCGACTGGGCCAACGCTGCAACTATTGATGATCCACACGAAAACACAAATGTCCCAAACACCCCTGAACTAGAGACTACTGGCCACCCAATGGTCAGGCGCTCCCAAATAATGATAATACCCACAGCAACATTGGTGCAAATAGACCAATGAGCCACACCATCCCTTCCCAACAAAGGCCATTTAACCCCTGAAATGACATTATCCATTCCCTTGTCCAAACATACCCCCTTTAGAAGAATCAACGAGACACAAGTGCACATTGACAACAGTAACACGATTTCACATTCTCTTTTTCCGCACATGCATGGCAAGTATTGCAGGAACTGACTACAGCAGTAATGTTGTCTTAATATTTCTCTTTTCTTGCACATGCAGGGTGCTGTGACTGTGATATAATTGTTATAGAGGACTGTCTGATGTTACCTCCTATTGACCGCCCGAAGCATTCTCCAACCAATTCGTCCATACTATAAGAATACCCTGCCGTTTTAGAACACGTTCCCCTGAAATGTACTTCCTAGTATTCATAGAGTATTTGGCCCAAGCATACCCACAACTTGAACACAATGCATACCCTGTCCTTCTAAAGTTACAAAACTCCTCTATACAGAAAATTTGGGAAGAGATCTTTGCAATTTAGATGTGATTATTTAGTACGCGGAGCTTAAATACTACTCACAAATACTAATACAATAACGTCTTCTCTCTTGATTGTCAGGTGGGCAACTTTATCATCTCATCAGCTGCTCAATAGCAGCATAAGTAATTATGGTACAAACAATAAAGATTGTCATGATTATTGTGTGGTTCCTACTATCCACTGCGCTCCTAGGTACTGCCTTTTGGCAGCTGTACTTTGCTTTGCATGTCACTGCTGTCTCCCACACTAGCACTTCCCCAACCCAAGCAGCATGGACTACCGTGTCAGGTAGAAGTGACGACACTGCCGATAAGGTAAAATGGGGTAAGCGCAGTGTTGACCCAGAGCTAAAGGAAGATAAAACATATCTCACAGACACAGCACATGTAACAAAAAACATGTGGTACAAGCACATGTCCAAAATTGGTAGGGATACCACCGGGGAGAGCTGTTATGTCTGCTCATTAATCCCCTATGCCATGAGTGCTTCCCGAACCTTCGCGGCAACAGAAATACCTGCAGCAACAGCACAATGTCTGATGTATCTAGCAATGTTCCAACCGCGAGGAAGATTCCAAGGGAGAACACCCACATTAATGTGGATGTCCAAGGCAACTTTTCCATACCAAGACAATCATATTAAGACGTTACCTATGAAGAACAATTACTGGCAACTCAGCGAGGGGTTGCAGTACATAACAGAAGGACCTGAGAAAGGAGAAACAAAGACAATCACACTGCAATACTTGCCATGCAAATGGAAAAGCAAGGGAAGTAGGAGGAGAGCCAGGGTGCTAGGAAAGGCCACAGCTACTGATGTATGGACAAGTATACACAGACGAAGGCTGGGAAAACTGAGTAGTTGGAAGTAAGCACTAACCTTAGCAAAAGCAGCAGTACATAAAGTACAAGAAGAAAATGACAGGTGCCTCAAAGAGTGGGATAGAAGCGCAAAATTGGTGACATGGGTAGACAATGAAAATGGACCCATCCCAATAATTCCCCTTACTACACCAACACTGTGTTATTAGCACAATGGAGAAGAAGAAGTAGGAGAAAACGTTGGATGCAAGAGAATAGAAACAATACCAGAAATGGGAGCAGGAACAGCAGTACTAATGGACCACTATTGGGCTTGCAGAGCAAAGGCATATGACAAGCTGCCACCAAACTGGGGAGGGTTATGCTCCCTAGCACACGTCAACATGCCCTCTTTAGTGGTACTGAGGAAGGACGTTCAGCTTGATGAGTTCCCGAAAAATGCAAACTAACGAGAGGAAGAAAAAATTGCTGAATACTGCAGCAACTGTCCAACCGAACAAGGCCAACCAACACAAACCACAAAGCAGGGTGAAAAGAGAGGGAAATTACTTATGTGGAAGATCGGAAGCAGCACTGGATCTCACAGATTATTCAGCAGAACACAAATGTTCTTTGCATCACTATTACCCGGAGTGCAGGCATATGCAAACGCCAAATGGTTGCAGATCACCCACTGGGAGTTGATGGTAACCATACACTCAACGGGAATGGGTTCAACACAATCAAAGAAGAGCTCAGGGCGATAAGGATGGTGGCATTCCAGAATAGATATGTTCTGGATCTCCTCACAGCTATGGAAGGAGGAGTTTGCGCAAAGATAGGGAGTTCCTGTTGCACATTTACACCTGCCAATGATGAAGACAACAGAACACTCTCAAGACAAGAGAACACTCTCAGATGCAGTGAGTCATTTTGCCCAGATGCATGCAAAAATGGAAGAAGAGGCGAAGGGAACAAGAAAGGACAAGAGCTGGTTTACCTATCTCTGGTAATGGATGCCTTCCTGGCTGGCTGAGGGACTGAAGGTGGTAGTTGGAGGACTAGTACTGGGAGCAGCATCTCTGTGTGGGATGAAGATCTGTTTTGGAAGGTGCCAGAAAACGGTGGAAGAGATAGTTGCGATGCAAGTACTAATGGAGCTGGAGAATGGAGAAGCAATGGGTGGCATTGTGAAAGAAAGAGAGAGACTAAGACAGAAAATAGCAGAATCTCACATATTCCAACCTGGAATCAAGGTGGAAAATCCATGCAACCCAAAGAAGTACATAGGAAAGTGGGTATGGTGTAAACCCGAGGGTGGATGCGTCTACATGTACTGGTCATTTGAAGATCACGTCAACTCCTATGGACACCTGGCAGGGATAACGAAGATATGGGGTTTGATAGGCGACAAAAGAGATTGTGGTGGTGTGGTCGACAAGTTGACCAGAGGGGGGACTGAAGAGGAAGGTCAGAATATGCCTCCCATCCCGGAAGACCCTCAAATAGGAAGAAGCACCAAAGACAATATGGCTGCTGATCATACAAGCTCACACCAAACCCCACTGCTCCCCCAATGGATAACTACCACGAGAGATACCCTCTCACCAGACCCTACATCCCGGGAGCCATGCAAACACTTCCCAGAGTGGACGAAGACGCACCAGAGCGAGCCGGACACAGCTACATGGACAGAATCGACTAAGGCGCTGAGAAGCCATGCTGCAAGTCGTTAGAGACATCACGACAACATGGCTACGTCAGACATGAAGCACACGTGCCATCTGCACATTCGGGACACTCACACACCCAACTACATGAAGAACAAATGCGTACTGTTCTATGAGCTAGAGGACAGTGACATGTACATACTGTCTGTACGTTTATTATTTTTGCCATTAGCTTGCCGCAGGAACGCAAGAAGGGCATGTGTGAATGCTTGCAGATGCTGACATGCAAATAACCTTAGGGAATGGCAGGAGCACTCGAGGGACCTGACAGCCATAACTCACTAATCTATGGACACTATGGAAGGTGCATACAGTAGAAACCAGACCATGGTTTAAGAAATCATAGTAGGCCATGCTGTTTTACGAAAAACCTGAAGCCTCACAGGATGCTGTGCAAGCAGAACTACCGCGGTGAGAGCAAAGCCGCTGCCAAGGCCGTAATGTTGCAAGTGACATTCCTCACACTGAACCGAAGTAACATGAGCTGCAAGGGAGCCCATTCCCTGTAAAATACAGAATAATTCAGAGCTCCTGAGCTCACAAACGTGGTCTCCAAGCACGTGATCCGGCCGAGCTGATGAGGAGCCAAGATTTGGTGGCTGGGAAGAGCAAATCGTCTCACTGACCAGACAATGGTTGCAACACATTTGTTACACTCAAGCTACAGTTCTGCGTTGGGAACGGAGCATGCAACAGCAATGATGGTCCACACACGGTTATGATGCTGACACATAGTTGAACATGTACCGTGAACAGGTGTTTTGAGGGCTGGGAACTGAGTTTGTCCCTGGCTTGGGGGACCGCGGGTCCACCAATCAAAATCCATGGCTCTAGGGGTGGGTCGGGGGGATCACTGACCAATCACGGGGTCCGCACACTGTAACAATTAGTAAGTAGCAATTCTCTGGGATGGTCCAAGCCTGACACCTGACGTGGCCTGGTCCAAAGAACTAACCTCTATACGGGCTCCTATAGTGGAACTACCACTCAACGGTACGACGTTCTTTCATCGTGGGATTTTTTTTGTGGGGGTTTTTAGCGTGATTTTTTTTTAAAAAAACCCATCGAATTTTTTAGAAAAATGGGGGGTTGGGTGTATACCCCCCAAAAAATGTGGTGGGTTTTTTTGAAGAAAAAAAATCAGGGTAAAAAACCATGCGAAAAAACATCCCGCGATGAAATGACATGGAACCCACTCAACAGCCTATCTATAATGGAGTTAGGGTTTTGGAGAGGGGCCTGGAATGTGACGTAAGTTGTGACGCCATTTGCTACCAACACTGGCTTACGAGCCAGGATTCGCTGAGAGGTGCCCGTAATCGCGCTGTGCATGTGATCCTTGTGGTTTGGTGGCTGTCATAAACCTCAGTTATACCTTGCTACTTGTATGGACCTTATGTTCCTTTGGCCTGGGAAGGAGTTAGGCCTTCCATGAGTTCTGCTCCCGCTGACTCCTAGCAAAGGCTCTGCCTGCTTGGGAGTTCACCCTAACAGAAGGAAATAACAGTGGTCCCCACAGCTAATTCGTCCTGAGCGGGAGGCTCAGGAAGGTTAGGGGAGTGAGACCTGGATTGGGGTCAATGCAATGAGGTGAATTGAGGAACTAAAGCTGAAGGATTGATTAGCAGTTGAGTGGTGCAGGAAAGTAAGAAATGTGGAAGGGAAACTGAAGATGCTTAAGAGAGCGAAGTTGTGAATAGAAGGAAAATTGTAACACTTATGGTGGCGGCAAAGGGGCGAAAACCTTGTTTTGCTGTGGCGGTTACTCAGGCTATCGAGCAGTGCCAAAACGAACCTCCTTGTGGAGGCAAGGAACCAGGAGTAAATAGCCCCTGTTTGCCTAGCAGTGCGGGTGCGAAAAGGTTGGATAAAGAGGTGCACCCCCTAGTTGGTCGGTAGCTTCCAGCCTTGGCTGGTGGAAAGGAAAGCATGACGGGCTCCCTGCAGCCCAATAGTGGCGGCTGCCAATGTGTTTCGCCCTGAGCGAGAGGATCAGGGAGGTTCGCGGAGTGAGACCCTAAGAACCTTGGTAAAGAGTTGATAAGAAAACAAAGAGAGGTGACTGGAGATGAATAAAATGATAAAAAGGAAAATTTCTGTGGGGGGGGGGGGCTGTTGTGGAATGGTGAGGGGGCGGGGTCGGCGATCATTACCAGACTGCCTTCCTCGTGTGTCTGCCGTCTTCCCTTGTTGTTTCAAGTGCTTTTTTATTTTTTTACAAACGTTCTCAAACGCCCTTCCCTCTCTTGCCAGATCCCTGCAGAAATAATTGAAAACAAGTCGGAATTTGGAGTTGGGAAGTGCAGGCAGATGCGTGTTCCGCTGCTGGGAACGCTTCGTCCACTCGTGTAGTGGAGGAGACAGCTGGCCCCTGGGTCCCTGTGCACACATATCCTCATTTCGGCTTCATGGAGCGCTGCCCACCAAAGAGGTTTTCTAAGCTCTCGGAAAACAAAAAAGCAAACCCGCGAGCAGAAACTATTGGAGATCGCCTGCTCTGAAAGGCTTTCCTGATTTATGAATTTTTAATGCAGAGATTATGTTCGTACAATTTCTGGAATTTCACCTTCTGTATTTAGAGTTGATATTAAACACAACTACTACAATGCAATCGAACACGGATGGCTGTTATCAGTGGGTTGGGTTTCTGTTTTAGTTGTACTGAGTTTGCCAATGTATACATCACCCCCATGGTAACAGCCTTTCGGAGTACATGGAAACCTAAAAGAAGGCTCTGGGACTTAAGTTTTACACAACGTTGTACTCATTTGTGAGTTCCGCTGAATAGATGAATCAAAAGAGACATTTCTGGCAGGGAAAGAGAGGGGAGGAGGAAGGCAGTTTACCAAAGTAGCATTAGAAAGTGCATTATACAGAGAAAGCGAGTCGATGGGGGGCGGGGTGGGGGGGTGGGGGGGGTTCAGGCAGAAGTTGTATGATTGCCATAATGTCACTGTCCAAAAAAACCGCCGTTATTTGAAAGTTATGGGTCGGGATGTGTACGTAAGGGTTTGGACGAACAAGCACATTAAATCGTTTTGTTTCGTCTTGGGCGCCGTATTGAAAACACTATTAATTGGCCAATAATCGCAGCGCCCTGACCCAGGGCAATCCGATTCCTGACTGGAGCGGATCCGAGGCCGTGGCTCGGGACCAAAGCTGCTCCGAGGGGACGAACCAAAAAAAGGCAAACAAGGGTGGGGGGAGGGGTTACGCAAGGAGGACTTTGGCATGTTTTACCCCAAAAGAAGTGCGCGCTGTACAATGAGTTACGTGTCTGACACGGGCAGAGCACAGAGCTGCTGAGAGAAGGGAGAGGAAGGCAGCGACCAGCAGAGCAGCTCTGCTTCATACAGGAGACTGGGCATTGGGAGTCCAGCTACGCCAGGGAGTAGGTGTGCCTGCTGTCTCTCGTTGTATTGCCTTTTCCGGACTTTATGGTGAGAATTTGCTACCCGACTCACTGAATATCAGCAGCTGCCTCTGTAGCATAGTGGCGTAATTGCATGCTGTGGAAATGGAACCAAGAAACCCAGCGTATCATTTGTCCTCATTGTGTGAGCGTGCGCGCATACTTCAGCTAGCCTGTACTTCCTTCTGACCAAAGCCACTACCCGAACCAGTCGTATCACTTGTGCTCACTGTGCGTTTGCTAGCCTGTCCTTCTGACCAGAGCCAGTAGCCCAACCAAAAAACTCGATGCACAAATAAACTGAATGTCAAATGACCAGTTTAGGACGTTTGCTGCAGACGTGGTTATGGGTCTTACTCGGGTACCAGCAGCTCTGGGTTCTTATCCGTTGTCCCCCTCTGGGTCTCGTTGTGTAAACACTGTATCACCATCTGGCACGTAAAGACCGGGCCTTAAGTGGGCCAGGGCGCAGGCCCCAGAGGGTCTAAAAAATCCCTCTTCTGAAAAAATTCCGTGACAGTACTGCTCTTCCCCATTAAACATCCATCCAACACATTTTTTTGTGTTGTTGTTTGTTTTATTCGAATTTATATAGCGCACAACAGCCCGAGGACATCATGGCACTTGTTACAGTACAAAGCTTAGTTACATGGTCATTAGCAAAATATATACAGGTTGCAATATAGTTACATAGTCATTAGCAGTATATATACAGGTTACAATATAGTTATATTACATTTGTGTTATATTACAATATACATGGCAGAAGTGGAGGAGGCAGTCCTCCACTTGCTAGTTCAGGAGAGTGGCCTTGAGGTTGTTGCGGAAGACAGAGATGGAAGTTTCAGCTCTAAGGGTGGCAGGGAGTGAGTTTGGAATGTCATCGCCAGTTTTAGGCATTTGGAAATCTATTTTCTTCGTTTGTAACACCCTGAGCTTAAATATAGTGAATGTATTGATTCTTGCAACAATATATGTTGCAGTTTTGTCTTTATAACAATGTATAACAATTAATATATACGAATTATGGATTTCATTAAACAGAACCCAGGGACTGGAACCTGCAGTCACCTATTTTGATTTTATTTCGTTTTTACATTTGAATATGTTCACTTTCGTCTAAACTTGATTTATGGTTCATTCTATCTAACCCACTTTTTAAAACAGATTTTATTTCCTTTCATACCATAGTCAAAATTATGAAAACGTCTATTACGCCATTCCTATAGCTACATAGAGTGCACTTTTTTTTAAGGGTCCCTAGGTGCTTGCAATTCTTAGTCCAAGCCAGGCACTTCTTAGGCTTGCCCCAAATACTGTTTGCAGATTCTGTAGGCCCAACATTGCCTAGGTTCCTTAGGTGCTTGCAATCCTTAGTCAGAGCCAGGCACTTTGGCCAACATTGCCTAGGTTCCCTAGGTGCTTGCAATCCTTAGTCAGAGCCAGGCACTTTGGCCAACATTGCCTAGGTTCCCTAGGTGCTTGCAATCCTTAGTCAGAGCCAGGCACTTTGGCCAACATTGCCTAGGTTCCCTAGGTGCTTGCAATCCTTAGTCAGAGCCAGGCACTTATTGGGCTTGCCCCAAATACTGCTTTCCGATTCTGTAGGCCCAACATTGCCTATGTTCCTTAGGTGCTTGCAATTCTTAGTCGGAGCCAGACACTTCGTAGGCTTGCCCCAAATACTGTTTGCAGATTCTGTAGGCCCAACATTGCCTAGGTTCCTTAGGTGCTTGCAATTCTTAGTCTGAGCCAGGCACTTCTTGGGCTCGCCCCTAATACTTTTTCACGATTCTGTAGGCGCAACATTGCCTAGGTCCCTTAGGTGATTGCAATTCCTAGTCAGAGCCAGGCACTTTGGCCAACATTGCCTAGGTCCCTTAGGTGCTTTTAATTCTTAGTCAGAGCCAGGCACTTTGGCCAACATTGCCTAGGTTCCTTAGGTGCTTGCAATTCTTAGTCAGAGCCAGGAACTTCTTAGGCTCGCCCCTAATACTGTTTCACCATTCTGTAGCCCTACCGCCTCTTGATTTACCGTCACATTCCGAGAACTGGGCAACGCCAAGATTGTGCACGATGCAAGCAACTAGGCAATGTTGTTTACACATCCAAGATAGGAGAGAAACGGACATGTGCACTGGGAGCAGAAGGGAACTGGCCACCATCCAAGCTGATGGAACTCTGTGCTTACAACCTGAGCAAATGACTGGCTCCAGATAGGCCATCACGTTTCCAAGGTAAATTGCTGCCAAGTTCCCTATACCAATATACTGGGTTTTACACCAAAGGATGGGGACCTACGGATATAAAGCAGTTTTAGGAAACAGCCTTAAAAAGCACAGTTGTGAATGCATCTATGAATCTATAAAAACATGGCGCTCGCTTCAGGGCGTGCAGGATGTGAATGAAATGTAGAACTAAAAGATGAATGCGGAGTAAATTATGCCAATTTACAGGAAATTGTGCTTGCAGCTCCGGTGAACCTTTGGGACACGTAAAGTCGGAGTAGACCTGAAAAACAGGTGTCATCAGGGACGTGACTGAGAATTTTGAGAAATATAAATAGTCTCACACTAATAAAAGTCTAACTTAATGTGTAGTTACAAAAGTCCAGAATTGTCTTCGAAATATTTGCGAAGTCAGATAAAAAAAGAATATATTTTTGTATGAAACTAGCCGAAGAGCTCGAGGCGCTTTACAGCGCATGGAAGGCAGCGCTGGGCGTGAAAGGCGGGAAACGTGGATTTAGTAGTGTGGGTGGCATTGCTGCAAGAGCCACAATGTTAGTATTTTGAGGAACTGGAGGATTGTGCAGGCGTTCCAAACCTGTAGTGGGATAGAGTTGCAGAGGGACGAGGCATGGTAGGAGAAGTATATTTTTTCTGTGGCATCTGTGTGTTGGTGGACATGGTGTTTATTCATGAATTTAACATATAGGTTCAAGTGGAGTGGACCGAACATGGAAAATTACTCCGAGCCCTCCTCCTTTCTTTGCATAATGATTGCATCACTCTATGCTTTCAAGCATTTTTGTCTCATGAGAACTGGGTGCTCAACTTCGGTCTCAACATGCTACACTCCGCTGACGCGCTCTAATGTGAACACAACATGTGTCTGGAGTTGCTTTTAGATGTGCCAGGCTGGCTTGGGCGATACCTGCTAATTCAAAAGCTGTAATACTTGATCTGGAATGTTAGGTATGTGTGCTGGCAAAATGGGATGACGTTGGTGTGCTTGGTGTGTCTCGCTTGGGATGCCCTCACCCAAATGGCACATGCTTTCACGCTTTTGTTTAAGATAGATGTATGTTTTCCATCATTATTCAAACATCCAGTCTAAATGAACAATTTCCCAAATAACAAAGCGCCTCCAACTAGAACTGAAACTTTACCTCCCACTTCCATACAACTTCACCACACAAGAGTTTGTATGTGTTTATGTATTTTCCCCATGTTGTGCACATGCCCAAACTGATCGTCGGCTGTAATGGCACACTATGCTATTGTTATCATGTGATATGACATTTTAGTTATAGCGCGCCTACACTCAAGTGTTTCAAGGCGCGACGAGGCAATGGAGGTGTACAAGGGAGGACAAGACAACAATCTTACTAGGCCCAGTGACATGAGATCGCGCAAGTGCAGGGTAGAGGCAAGGGAGAGAGTGCAAGGGGCAGGGGAGGAGTGGAAAGTGCTGAACACGGGATCAAGACAAGTAGTGCGGCCAGCAGGTGGCAAGTGCAAGAGATCAGCACAGACAACAGGTGTCTAATAAGTGCAGGTAAGGAGACTGTAGGGTTGCAGATACAGACCCAAGGGTAAGGGTTGCAAGGAGGCAGTGCGGATATGCAGCTGGGTGGGCAGGGTCCTGGGCCCGATTTCAGAGGGTAACGAGGTGCCCGTTCCAATAGCATGCGCATGCTCGTTACACTTTCCACTTCCCTGTCCATATTTCTTTGTTTACCACGTATTGTGGACGTGCCCAAATAAGACAGACAATGGTTTCCGTGCATATCTGTGGATTTCCTGCGGGTTGTTTGCATACCAACATACAAGTCGTACACCCATCAGTGTTCATACATGCACACCGTTAAAAACGAAAATATGTTTATTTGAAAAATCTGAGAAATATGAATTATTGTATTCACCATTTGTGGTTGTCATGTTAGAATATGAAGCCCGTTAGCCTCATTGTGTGGAAGGGACCTAGTTAGAGTGTGAGGTGCAGAAGGGAAGTGACTGGGTCTGATGGGAAGTAGTTAAGTCTGATTAAATAAAGTGGCCTGAACAGTTGTTTGGATTCTGGCTTCTCATTCCCTGAAGGCCTGACCCTTAACGCGGGCGGTGGGCCGCACAGTGTGAGAGAGGGTGCCATGCAAGGTTGCGTGGCACCGCTAGAGTAGACATTTACAGTGGTATGTGCAAAAACTGGGTTCGCAGATAGTTGTTTGTCCTTCATTTGTTAGACCAAACTTTTAGGTAGCCCTGTATACAAACGCCTTTCCCCCAACCTGTGAGGCGAATTTGAGGTGCATTCAAATACTCAATCAAACATTTCTTATAAGACAATGATTTGTTTAAACTGGCTCCCTCCCTCCCTCATATGCACATGCATTTACATTCAGTAGTTTGAGTACATCTTTACAGTTGCGTGTTCAAACCCTATTGTCAATTATGGTGTAGTCTGTCCCGGAACGGAATTTTCGAAGAATATCAAGGGGATCTACAAAAAACAAAACTGCAGACATTTAAAAGAGACACTTTAGATTATCAATTCGAGAGAGTATACACCTGGCTGGAGGACAGGCCAATGAGTTTAAAAAATCGGTTTTTGAACAAATAGAAAGTAAAATCTGGCACTGATTCCTCTAACCCATCTAGCTCTTGCACAGAGTTAGATGAAGCACTCATGTCTGAGAGTCAACCAACAACCAGTTCAAGATCTGCGGTCTCTTGTTTAGAAAAAAACACCATTAGGAGAGAAAACAAGTTTTATGTCCTAAGAAAACTTAGTGATCAACTTGTCAAATCAACAGATATCGTATACAGCTAAACAAATCCTGCAAAAAGGACTGAGCTTTGCTCCGACTTCAAATAATTACAAGTTTTGATACCTTTGTCAAATTTGAAAAAAATAGCTCTGAAATTCCAATTCCATGTACAACCGACTGAATCATCGGAGATTCACCCATATAAAGAACACTAAGGAAAAAGCATATACAAACGGATGGTTCAATCTCATGTTCTTAACATCTTTAAGACACACATTCATAATGATTTAAGGCATTTTCAACCACAAGTTGAAGAGGCCCAATCTGACCAAACTTGAGATGGACATTTGAAGATATTAAGCAATCATCAAGAATTGACGATAAAACCTGCGGATAAGGGCAGCACTATCTTATTATGAATACATCAACATATACCAATGAATGTGAGCAACAACTACATGACTTAATAAGATATAAACCATTGAGCCAAGTTCCTACTCTTACCATACAAGTCTCGGTTAAAACTTTACTAACTGAGGCAGAAGAACACAGATGGATCAGCAATTTAACACACCGGGCACTGTTAAAACACATCTGACAGTAACTGTATATTACTGTCTACAGAAAATACAGAAGAACCCTAAAATCCACCTGGATGTCCGATCGTAGCTCAAAATGAATCTGTTTTTGAAGAGATTTTCATTTACATTGATAATACAATGCAACCATTGGTGTTCAACAATATTCACCATCTTAAAGATACAACACATTTTATTACATTATTACAGAGGCCAGATATCACAGATAAAAAACATTTTCTAGTAACTATGGCTGTGTCGAGTCCATATACGAATATTCAAAATGAATAAGGCATTGAATCTGTGATGCATTACAAAGTCATCAAGTACAAGGTGTTAATATATTTTTATGTGAGTTATTAAGATTTGTGTTGTAAAACAGCTACTTCAAATTTGGCAGTCGATTTTACCAACAACTGAAAGGAACTTCGAAGGGGTGAAGATTTGTGCCAGCACACACATTTGTTTATGCAGAAGTTTAAAAGTGACAAAATCCTTGAGTCAGAACTTTGGAAAAAAGGTGGCAAATTATGGCTGAGATACATATATTATGTTTTGTTCTTATGGCAAGGATCTGATTTGGACATTATTGACTTTTTGACATATGTGAAAAAATGTCCATGACACAATAAAATTCACTTCAAATGTATCAGCGAGAACAATTAATTTTCTAGACACCAAAGTTACATGGTCTATGGATAACTGGATTAAATTCACTGTATTTCATAAGACCACAGACAAGAATTCACTGTTACATTAGGATTCATACCACCCAAGGAATCTAGTACACAATTTGTCATAATCTCAGTTTTTGGGATTAAGACGAATAAGCACTCAATATCAAGATTTTGAGAACAAGGCAAAAATTCGACATGCAAAATTGGTTGATCATGGTTACCCTAAGAAGGTGATCATAAAAACATAGAGACAGACTCAAACAAATGACAGAGAGGAACTATTGAGGTATAAACAACGTACCAATAAGGAATCGCCACAAGTGATCTTTCCCCTAATGTTTGAACCAACCACTTCAAGAGTAATTAAATCAATGAAGTATCATTGGGCAATTTTACAAGTAGACCCAACTCTCGGCACTATTTGTAAAGAATGTCCTAAAATTGCGTACAAACCTCAGAAAAACCTAAGAGATATGTTAATTCGAGCAGACATCAGTGCCACCATATATAAACAAACACCAAAAATGGGGACGTATCCCTGCTTGAACTGCATGTATTTCAATAAAATCACTGCAGGAAACATTTTACATCATCCTTACACTGGGGAAAATAATTTTTGTGATACTATTCCACTTGTCCATCAAAATATACGTTATATGACCATGTGGTAAAATGTACATCGCTGAAACTACTCAAGCGACCAAGGAATGTATTGGAAAACATAAGTGTGTCAACAGAAGCGTAATTTAAAATCACTAGTTACAAGACATTTTGTAGAAATTAGTCACCAAGTAACCCAGCTCAAATGTCAAGTCACAGACGTTTTACCAAGATATCCACGAAAAAAGACTTTGGCAGAGGGAAACATTTTGGATTTATAAACTGGAAACGATGTTTCCAGTAGGGATGAATGAAGAGTGCTCACTTGGCTGCTTTTTATGAAAGGATACATTACGTTATAGACCATTCTGGAAATATTTGGTGAGTTCTTTTGATTGATCCAACTAGCACCTTCTTTAGTACAATGGGATTAAGGATAAACATTACGTCAGGATATAGTACCATTGGAAAAACAGCTTAACGATGAACATGGCCTTCAAGCAAATGCACTTACACTTTGTAATATTGAAATTAAATTTAATGGAATTAGTACGGGTAGTGGGACTTGGTGTGTTTACAAAATTACATTAATAGTCTAAGATGGCTGGCACATTGACAAACATCGAAACATGGTACACGCAAGAATAGCTTTTTTCATTTTAACTATCACGAGGGATTAGGATAAATATGACATGAGGGTACCGTAACATCGTAAAACAGCCTTACATATTAACATGGCTTTCAAGTAAATGAAATAATAACTTGATATTTGCACTTCGACATTGTACTTTTTACATGAATATTAAGGATGGGTGGTTTGATATAGTGAGTGTACATATTGACATTAATATTCCAAGGCCGGGAGGATAGCTCAGGGGCAACGCATAGCAACACAGGTTCAAATCCCTGGCTCATGCTTAAAACCGTCACCTTATAAAAGAACAATTATAAACATTGACCAACATCGGAACGTGGTACACTCAAGAATAGTCCTTTGCCCATGTTGACTATCACAAGGTGAATTATATAGAACAAACGTGTGGTAGCTAATGATTTGAACATCTAAAGATGTAACATCTGAGGTTTTCAGCTTTGAACCGTACAATGAGCAGGAGACACGGTATAGGCATATATATTAAAACAGAGACATTAGTACAAATCAGATAAACAGTAACGCACGGTCACTCCACGGAGTTAAGGTGTTGCTATTTTTCAAACAGAGATTGTACTTAACAATGAATGCATCATTGTATACATGAAGCACATTTAATAATGGAGTTTGTTTGACCCACGCTTAGTTAGACTTAAGCACCTGATGCATACAATGTAAATTTGGTTTTGGCTACAATCAGTTTGATGTGGAATGAGAAATAGGACAAGTACGCACTTTATATTTTGGCAATTATAGGAAATTGGTTGATAGCAGTTACTGGTGTGAAAATTTGACATTTTGAGAGTACGCGTTACTGACATTTGACCCTGATTGTGAGATTTATTAATTTATTTTAGACACCTGAAGGCAATCCATTTGAATCGCAAAATGTACATGTCATGGCTGACATTTTTTAACTAACACTGCCATTAGTAAAAGTTATTAAATGAAAAAAGAAATGAAAGAAAACCCTTACCCAAAAAAATATGAATGTTTGGAATTTCAAAACAAGTAAGTTGGTCACACCACACAAGAAGAGAAAATAGTCTCATTGGACAGCAGGCAACATGCTGTTCTTCTAGATACATTGATTAAGTTCTTGACCAGGACAAACGATTGAGACTTCCAAGTAATTCAAGAAAAAGTAGTGCTTATGCTACATTTCTATTATAGACTGATCCTGAGTCAATGAGCATCGATACCTCAATTCCATTAACACTCACAACAGAAGATGCTTCTCTCCTTTCCTTGGTCGAGATGCCTACATGAATAACAGACCAACTAATTCCTTCCACCTCCTCCTTAAATGGCTCGCAATCCTCCTCCTCATCAGGATGTGTATTGATTTGAGGTTTTCTCACTTCTCTACAATCGCCAATCGCAGCAAACACCTTCTCTGCCCCTTGAGTGCCTTACTTGTCCAGTTCCTTAACACACACACACCAACATGTGTTCCATTTTCTTGGCTATGTCTAAGACCTCAGCCAGAGCGGGATCTCCCTTTGCCCAGATTTTCTCGCACACCTTGTTCTCCCGAAGCTTTACAATGAACTGGCCTCTTAGGTGTTAATTGAAGGATTGTCTAAAGTTACACCTATTTGCCAGTTCTCTTAGTCCTGTGATGAAGTTCTCAAAAGTCTCACTCTTCCCTTGTTCCCTGGTTCCTAAATAGTATCTCTAATATGATGCTTAATTTTTTCTCAAAGTCCATTTTCTTTGGTTGATGCGGTCATAGGCGGTGAGCGTTTCACCCCCTATGCATTTAATAACCCCTTCAGCACAAGAGGAAGTTTGTAACTTTGGTAATCATTTCAAGATGCTTCTCCCTTCAAACCCCAAGCTGTGCATGAGAAGGACCTGTCATCTCTGTGTGCTATGTGATGGACCATGTATAGCAGCGCGCCCGCCATTTTGGGGCTGCCTTGTGGATGCCGTAGGCTGACACCTCTGCTGCGTTTTCGGCGATCCCCTATGTGTTGTGAGCCCGGATTGCAGGCATTAAATCTTCCAGCATTCCACTACCTAGATCAAACGTTCAGGAGGCTGGGCCATAGCGGGAACTGGTGGTGTTAAGAGAATAATGCGGGTCCTATGCGGAGGAGCAGCCACATCGCAGGCACTCCAGGCCATGCCCAGCCTTTTCCCATTTTTAACACCTACGAAAGGAACACTCAGAGGTTTCACATGACATGGACAATAACTTCCTAACACAAGTCACATCTGACCCATTCAATGTATGATTTCTGCAGTGGCCCACACACACTGTGCATTTGAGAATTCAAAAAAACGAGGCATATTCGCCACAGCTGTCGCAGGAATGGCAATTGAAATAAGACACTGTTTCGGGATACCCTCACCAGTAAGAGTAAAACCATCCAGTAGGCACTTTTTTGAGTATCCGTTTTACACAGAAAAGAATGTAGTGTGCTCTGTATTTTTAGAACCAAATGGCAAAACCGTAGCAGAAAAATGCCTCGATCTCGAGTGTTAAGAACTGCAGAAATGTGTATTTTATGATGGTTCATAAACAGCACAGAAAACTGCATAAGTATTATGGAGGCTGAAGTGTAGGTAAGTGCACAGATGCTTTAGTGGCTATAGCACAAAGATATCGTGCGTAGGTAGTGAGGACCCCAGTTGGGACACTCCTCTGCTACCAACCACCAGCTTCCAAGTGAACAATCCACAAATAAACAACTCATGTACATTCTTGCTGCCCCAAATGTTCCAGATCAGAACCTTGGCAACGTTTAACTATATATTTATCATAATGTAATTTCAAAGGTTCTGTGGATTCCAACGAATTCACGCTCTACGCGTTTCAGGGCCAACGTCCCTTCCTCAGGAGCTCAAATAAACAATTTGTAATGTTCATCAACCTTTGCGGAACTCAAGAGTCTCTGAAAAAAAGAAAGAGTACAACTGGTTTAGTATATAGCATTCATATCTTGATGTAGACTAACAATATCACAGGGTTATATCTATCATGGTTCATCATTCATCATTCACCTGGGGTGGATCCAGAGGGTAGAGTCCAAGTGGCTATCCTCAATTCCCAATTGTAAACTGAAGTCTCTGCCTGCAAACAGATCATCTGAGTGTTGGACATGGCTACAGGCGTTGGTGTGGAGGAAGGTCACCGGCACTGCTCTCACCGGAGATGAAACGGTGTCCCTTCCTGCATTTCGGAGGGAGCATCGCCCGAGCAGTGTGTTGAAGTCGATCCGAGGAAGGCATCTTGGAAGGTCAAATTCATGAGGTAACAAACCCCTCATGCCAGGCGCTCAGGAGTGCAGTGGCATCGCATGTCAGTGCTCATCTGACGATCACATGACAAAAAAAACACATACTCCCTACAGGAGGAGGAGGATCCCGGCACAACGCTCCATATTGGGAACATTTCAGGCAAATCTCCCTATCTCCATGCAAGGGTTAAGACTGCTGTTCTTATAGTGGCAGAGAGCACTGGAATGGGTATCTGCTGTGTGTGATACCTCCCCAAAGTTCAGACTATAATTAGGTGGTTGGTACCACATTTCATTTGTACCATGAGTAGCCTACCACCATAGTGCTTACCCAACCCAAGAGAAGCCATTGTTAAGTGGCCACTGTTAAGCGGGAAACATGGAACAAAGACTTCCAGGACTGCCCATATTGAACCCAGGACTGCTCCTGCCTGCTGGAGTCCTTCCAAGCTCGCCCGTGGTGCCTGACAGCGCCGTCCCAACAAGTGGTGCCTTGTCTGCAAACGCGTACCAGATTGAGGCCCGGCTGGGAGCCCGACTGGGACCTGGCTCTCACCTGGCTCTCATGGAGCACACCCTACTGGAGCGGCAGCCCCAACGCCTCCAACTTCCCTCAGCCGCACCAGCGCCCCTCGACTCATCTGCCAATTCCGCCAGGGGTATCCTGCCCCTCTGGAGATGGATCCATAGCCCACGGAGTACCCCGTTGTCTGCCTGCCACCGCCCTGGAGCATCGCACCCAGAGCCAGCTTTCTCCAACGGCACTACGCGGTCTCTGCCAGCAGGGGGCCGTCTCCCTGGGAGGCGTGAGGAGGGGGAAAAATGCAACAGAGCAGCGTGGCTCCTGGTGAGGAGCCCACCCACCTATCACCTGAAGCAGCCCCGGAAAGGAGGCCTCTGCGGACAGCGGTGCCCTATTGCTGCGGCTTCTCCCCCAGCGTGTTGGGAGCCGCCTGAGGCTCTGGATTGCTTCCGTTGTGCTGCTGTGGGCCCGGACGGCGCTCAACTCTCGGGACTCCACATTATGCATTCCTATTAGTCTCACGGAGCCCCAGCACTGGGTACGAGGCTGTGGCCCCCCCATGCAAGGTGAAAACCAACTGGGTCCTCCCTCCCTACCACCAACCCAGGTGCAGGACTATTTTACCAGCCGCTGCCCCTCCTGCCTACCCTGCAGCTTTCATCTGCACCTTCCAGGCGGCGAACTTACCCCAATCACCAAGTGTGGTGAAGCGATCCATGAGGGGCCCAACACATGCTTAAGAAGCCTGACCCCTTGGCCTGGATCCCCCCAGACCCTTCCAGGAGCCGCTCAGCTGCGACCCAGACCCTCCCCCCCCGGGGACCTCGCCACTGAAGGACGTGAACTGGGCTGCCAAGGACCACTGGGCCTGCCTCCCTCTCCCCCCAGAGCCTAAGCTGCTCCTTCCTCAGGTTCTTGGACCCCCAGAACTTCCCCAGCCCTGGCTGGCAACGACACCTCTCTCAGCTTCCTGCGGCGCCCCTGCCCACCCCTATCACTAACTGATCGGAGTGGCCTAACTACCTTGCTGGCTCCCCGGGAGGTCTCAGCAATTGGCGAGCAGAGCACTAACGGGCATCATAAGCTTGGGAGTCCTCCTTTCTCCCTTTCCCGCTTGCTATCCTCTTCTCTACCATAGCAAAGGACCCGACAATTTCATCCCACCAGCCCCCTTCCTGGAGCGCTCAGGCTCATCACACTCCCCCACTACCACCAAAACAAGACAGCGTGGTTCCCCAACTGGCACCTTGGGACCCTCCATGGATCAACTAGCACCTCACCTCACCTGCCAGCCGACAACCGTCACTCCGCTTAATCTTCGCTGGAGTCGCCCCCTACCACGGAACCTCTGAAACGTTCTCAATCAGCGGATATTTCCACCATGCTCCTGCCAGCGGAAAAGGGGAAGAAAGCGGACCCGCCAAAACTCACGCCCCAAAAATGCCAGAAGAGAGAGGATCTCTTGCAACCAAAGAGAACCTCCAAGCCTTCATGTCCGATATCAAAGCAGAGTTTAGATCCTGCCTGTCGGAACTTACTGCAAAGCTAGAACAAATGGAGCAACGGGTCAGTGATATTGAACACAGGATGGGGGAATCAGAAGACCTAGCACAAGAACACTTCAACTCGCTAGCGGAAGTGCAACGCACAATCCGGTCCTTAATGGACAGAACCGAGATCCTCGAGCATTAGCAGGAAGATCTGGAAAATCGCTCCCGCCTCAATAACCTGCGCATCCGAGGTGTGCCTTCCTCAATCCCCCACAAGGAGCTACCCGAGTACGTGGGCAATTTCTTCCAGTCATTGCTGCCGAACTTGGCTGAAACTCAACTTCTACTTGATCGCACCGGCAGACTGCGCCCACATCGAGGAACCGACCCAGACTCCTCCCCTGATATAATCACAAGAGTCCATTTTTATACTACCAAAGAAGCCATCTCAGCGATAGGTCACACACGCGATGAACTATCATTCCAGGGCTCTCCTCTCCAAATTGACCGGGACCTCTCCCCCCTGACCCTGCAGAAGCGCAGAGTGCTGCACCCACTCACGCTCTTCCTCCGAGACCAGCAGACAATTCTCGCACAATGGCACCCCGAGAACCATCAGCCACCTCGACGATGCAGCATCAATCCTATGCCCCGGCTCCCTGGGGGGCACAGGGTCCTCCTCCCCCGGCTGAAAGAGTCCCGAACCAGGCACAGCTTCCCCTAGCCTGGGCACGCCCCCTGGACAAGGGTGCAGAGAAGCTGTAAACCGTAATAAAGATCAGCGGAATGCCTGATGAACACATAGCACTGGAACCCTGATTGTCTAAGCTTACTGCGGGCCCCATGCGGTCCATACCCTCCTCCAAGGTGGATCTCATTGTTTTACCCTTGGAGTGAAATTCAACTACGTTGGCTAATGACAGCGTGGGTGGCTAGGGGATGAACCGATAATTCAAAACTGGTCCCCCTGGTCACTGTTCTGGACCCCCCCCGTTGGAGGCTATTTGAAAAACCGCAGCCTCAGGAGAACCCAAAGCAGCTTTCCTCTCACGACTATGGCTGACTTGACTCTCCCCAAACCCCCCTCCTGCGGCAGGAGAGCTCGGAGAGCCAGCCCCACATTTAAAACTGAAGTTCACCACCCTAAATGTCAGGGGCCTAAATTCCCCTCAGAAAAGGAAATCCATCCTGCAAAGGCTACAGGACGACGGAACCTCAGTAGCTTTCCTGCAAGAAACTCACCTGATCCTGGTGGACTTCTCCCGCTTGCGCAGCAGACTTTTGCCTCTACAATTCCTGGCTTCCAACTGCACCAAGAAGGGAGGCACCGCCATTCTTTTCGCAAAAGAGCTGAATCCAAGGTTCTAGACACGCTACGATGCTGGGAGGGTCGCTTCATCGCAATCAAATGCATCATCCTTGGCCAACTCTATACCCTCATCTCAGCATACGCTCCGAATGAGCATCAGGAAGGGTTCTATTGAGACTTAGAGGAGTCCCTCCTCCCATTCATTGAGGGGCAAGTCGTCATTGGAGGAGACTTTAACGGAGCCCCAGACCCTCTCAAGAACAGGTCGCACCCCTCATCATCCAGGGACCTGAAATTGGCAAAAGACTTGCTCCACCTTTTCCGAACGCTAAATGTTGTTGACACCTGGAGAGTTTTATTTCCGGAAGAGAAAAACTTTACCTTCTATTCATATGTGCACCGCACCTTCTCTAGAATTGACTTACTGCTGGCCTCCCCCCAGATCCTGGCATTCACGGACGACGTTACCATTGGCCCCCAGATCCTCTCAGACCACGCCGCAGTCTCACTGATCCTGCGAGCTCACAACCCAGACCCCCCCCCTCGCCGCCGATAGAACTTAAATGACCCTATCTTGGGTGTCATGGCAGTGAGGGACACCGTCGGCAGAACAATAAAAAACATTTTCATGGAAAACCGCGATGAGGACACCTCCCCAGCCAACACCTGGGACGCCATGAAGGCGGTGCTCAGAGGGGAACTGACCCGCGGCATCCTGGAAGCTGAAGTCCGTGAAGCGGAAGCCACTCACAAGCAGGAGGGCTGGTCCCCGAAATCTTATAGGGCTCTACAGGTGTCAAGAAAGAGACTGGAGGCGCACTATGCCGACGCCACGGCGAATCTACTAACCAGAACAAAACACTGGTTCTATGTCAATAACAACAAAGCTAACAAGCTGCTGGTAAACAAGTTGGCCAAAGTGAAGAAAAGAAATACCATCCTGGGCCTCCGCGACCCACAGTGGGTGGTCCAATTTTGCGTAACGCGAGAAGCTACACCTGGCGGTAGCCCACCAATCGGAGATAATGACGGTAGTTCCGAGGAACCTAAACGAACAGCAGTCCTACATCCAAGAGGCAGCTCTCCCACTCCTGACGCCCGCGGCGAGAGAAGGACTCGAAGTGCCCACCACAAGCGAGGAAGTCGAGGAAGCCATAAAAAGCCTGAAACCCAGAGCCCCAAGTCCAGACGGGTTCTCCACCTGATTCTACAAACTCTTCCATCCTCAACTGGTGGCCCCTCTAACTCGTCTCTTCACCTCATTTGCTGCCACTGGGAATGTCACTCCAACTATGCAGGAGTCCATCACAGTCCTCATCCTCAAGTCCGGAAAAGATCCCAAGGACAATAGTTTGTACAGACCCATCTCTCTATTAAACCTGGATGCCAACATATACTCCAAGATTCGGGCCAACCCCAGACCCGAGTGGCAGCAACACGAGCCCCCGCCCCACTAGAGCTTACAGTAAATGACCTGCCAGCCCGAGGGAAGATCTCGGCCCTCTATAAACTACTGCAGAAGGACCCCTTCCGCACTAAGCCCTCCTATATGACCCAAAGGGAGGCGGACCCGGGTCACGTTATAGAGGGCCATACATGGATGGACATCTGGTCGAGAACGCGCACGGCCTCCCCCTGCATCACTAATCGGGAATGCAGCGACAAATTGCTCCTGCGCTGGTACTCCCCCCACCCCCTCTGCCTTCACCACTTTCAGCAGGTATTGGACCCACACTGCTGGCACCTCTGCGGCCTCCCAGGATCCTATCTCCACATGTGGTGGACATCCCCTAAGGTAAGGGAGTTCTGGTCCCAATGCCTCGCCTCAATAAAGGATATTACCCAAGTGACAATACCGCTGGCCCCCAAGCACGTCCTCCTGGGCATCCCGATCCCAGACTCTTACCCGAGAACAGGAAGGAAGGCAGCGTTAATAACCCAACTCCTGCTGGTGGCCAAAATCACGGTGGCACACACCTGGAAATACGCGGAAGGCCCCCTGATGATCCTCTGGTGGGTTAAAATTTGGGACATACTAATAGCCGGAAAGGTCACGGCAGCCAAAGCAGGCCTGCTCCATCGTTTTACACACATTTGGGCACCGCTGTTAGACTATGACCAGAACTACCCGGCACTGACCTATAAGCCACGCTTAATTGCGAGAGCCCTCCACGTAACCAGCGAACATTCACCGCCTGGCCCGGCCCAGTGAGACTGGGTGACAAGACCCATTTGGGGATAACGAAGGTGGGACAAAGGAAATGTCAATTCACATGCATATCGAGTGGTTACAAGCAAATGTTAATGTATATGTTCACCTTTGTGATGATTTATAAATAAACAAATGTCATCAATACAATGTTACATTTTGTCTGCTAAGACATTTTAGCCGATTCAATTCAGCAAGACACTTTTTCAAGGAGTGAAATATCCCTGGAGTAAATTATACCAATGTCTGGTTGTAACCTTCCCCTGAAAATAGGATTCACAAAGGTTGGGCGTCAGTATAAGGGCAACTTTAACCAGGTGCAACACAAGTACTTATTGTGGATTGTTGTCAATATTAAGCTCAGGGGTATAGGTAGAATATCACTACAGGACCGGCCTGCACCCTTTACATGTGGGTCTAGGTGATTTTGAGCGTGTCAACAACCGAGCTGAAGTTTGAGCTCTTATCTTCATTACGATATAAATAACAGATTTTACTCTTATTCAACACACTGGTACTCATTTGTATCGACTTTGTAAGGATAGAAAGCCAAAAGGACACTGCCAGAATTCGTACATATGCATGCAGGTTCCACAAAGCAATCTGGATCTCTACATGCATATACATATGACCATTACCCCATGGGATGAATCTGCTTAAATGGCCTCGCCTTCCTGGCTGGATTTGCTGTTCTCTCTCTGTGTTCTTCCCATTTCTGTGTTCCGTGCTACATTGCTTATTAGGTAGGGTCGTGCCTCAAGAATCCCATATATACAAACATGCACTAAAGGGAAAATGTTTTTTCTACTACAGCACAACAATAGCCCACGTGCAAAGAAAAGCTGAGTGTAAAATTCTAAATCTATACCTCTTTATAAATTAAGCAGAAATTCTGTTAGTTGGCTCCTTATACAATTTTCCACCTTTCCACCAATCTGCACCACATTTTGCACAGTTACCTGTTAGTCGCTCCAGACATTACTGGCTATATGACATTTGGAGACCTCCCCCCTTTCCTTGGATTTCAGCCCCTTCACACATGAGACGGTTGCCTGAAATCGAAGAAAATTCAATGTGGTCGTAGAACGACAGGACAGCGCTCATTTGAAGTATCTTGATGCAAGGAACAAAACTTGAAGACTCGAAAACCACATTTCAAGGCCCTTGGACGCACCACTGCACAGCAATGCACTGCACCACACCATGCCAGAATAAAGCAACAGGTGGAGAGAGTGCACAGAAGGTCCAAGTATGCTGCAGTGCAGCAACTCTTGCCTCCCCTCCATGTCTGCTCCAGGGTATGTCAGCCAGTCACACGCGCCCATTCTCAGTTCAGTTTACTTCAGAGTGCAAAGCACATCAAGCGATAAACGTATCGCAACAGCGACCTAAATGATCATCGGTTTTCGCCAAATGATGAGTGTTATAATGTCTGTCTACAGGACCCGTGCAGAGTATGGATACTTTTTTACAGTCTAGTAATACAGACAAACCACTGCCTGTTTTTCACACTCAACGTATTGAATCACACTAACGTTTCATAAAAAGAAATATGAAGCCAATCCCTCAAACCATGATCTGAGTCTTAGCGTTGTTGGCACATGTTCTTTTGCATATGTTGTTTTCCATTCCTGTATAACCTAAATACATGGTTCAAACTATCAAAATGTATGAGACTAAAAACATAGATGGGTGGAAAATGGCAAACCTTGTATGAACACTACCTTTAAAGAAATATTAAAAGGATAATAAGCACTAGAGGTTATATTGATTAGGATTTGGGCATGCCGGTACAAATCCAGTACATTCGGTTTCCAGTGATAATTTCACCATGAAAAGGGCCGCCGAATGGGGAAATTTTCCTAAGAATGCACCCTCCAGAAAATCAAACACTTTCCCCAAATATTCTAGGATTAGAGGTCATAATATATATTAACCCCTCCTAGAATATTTAGGAAAGGAATTTTAGGGCTGAAGAAAAAAAGTTTGCCTACCTGGTGACTTTATCATGGCGACCTTATCACATGGAAACGTACATAGGAAATTCCACCGAGATGGCTTTTACAGCACAGGCAGGTCTGACTCCACCAACTTAGATTCCAAATCCTCCGTGATTCTTCTACATGTGAGATCTATAGGCCACAAGACTGTACCATCTGTGTAAATAATGGTGAAATTGTTTTGTTGAAATAATTGAAACATTTGTTTTTACTTTTTTCAAGTAATTTCAAAGTTGCCTTACATCGGAAACCCAAAACATATATTTACAGGAAAATCAATAACTCAATTGGACATTTTTTTGTGGTGGCTTATACTTGTGAACGAGACTTTTGGGGACTCAGCAAAAAACAAGATTGATTTGTTTTCTATAACATAAGTTTTATATTTGTGAATATAAATATAGTGAACTAATGGGATCACAATAGCATTGTAAACCTATATAAAATGCAATAGTGGAAACTTGATGCAGTTAAAAGGCACTGACACACTACTCATTGCTAGGAACACAAGGTTTGTGCATCAGCACCAACATCATTCTCGACACAGAACATTTAAGGCAGGCTGACCTGAATTTTTGTTGCTAGGTAACTTCGAATGTGGAGGTTCATCTTCGGATATGTAGGGCAAGCATGTTGAGTTTCACGGTAGCAATCATTTTTAATTAAGGTTGGCATCAATTGACATCTAAGGCATGTACACCAAGTGGAAACGTCTTCCATTCGACGAGGTTCCAATATTGTGAATGATCGTCGCCGCTTTCAGTTGTTTAAACATTTTGTTGCTGGCTTTCCCTCTCAAGCATTTCCTCATCTGTGTATTCCGGTTCATACATCATCCACGAATTCCAGCCATAATGTTTGAGGATTGTAATTGTTTAACAATATCTATGCTGGAAAAACATATATTAGATTTTTAAATACATATAAAGATGGATGGTTCTTTTTAAAATCATATTTACACAAAAAGTGAGAAGAGACAAAAAAGTGTGTAGTCAATTGTGTAGAAGAAAGTATGTTGATTTGAAATAAAAAAAAAAAACACAATGCAAACAAAATAGCATTAGGCACAAAGAGGAACAGCAATCATTTGCACATAAAACAACGTATTTAGCAAAGTTTAACTTGTCTTATACTAGCAGGTGTACCGTGCTTTGCACAGTAATTCCTACTTCAGTCCTAGTTTGAATTTTATTTGAAGAACTAAAACAATGCTTCTTTGTGGGCAATATTGCTAGTCTTCCCTAAAGGAGCTTGTGTGAACAAATAGCCTTAGTTCCTAACTCTGGAGAAAGCCACATAAAGCTGACCATGAGAAAAGCATAAATCCCGTAAATCGATTTCAGCTACTTTGATTTGGAGCATTGAGAGTGCGCAGCAACATTACTGGTGTCCCGATCTACAGCCGAGGCAGCAGCGACCTCAACATAAGTGCTGTACATGTAGGACTGAGGCGTGTAAGCTTGGTGCTGTACCCGTACGTGTGTAGCTGAAACATGTAAGCTTTGTACTGTTGAGATGGCATACATTCATCAACTTCTGTGGGAAATTAAGTTTCTGTAATTATCATGAGAGATTTGCTACGATATCATGGACAGCGTCATTGCGGACACTATAGAAGAGACATTCACCGTTTCCTGTCACCCGAATTACTACAAAAGCAATGTTTTGGGTCACCCACATGACTTCAAAAGTGATTGCTGCTAATGTCAGTTAGAATGCTGATAGTGTGGAAAGTTTAGGAACAATGAACTGCTGAAGGTTTCATGAACTGCTGAACTTTAGGAACGTAGAACTACGGCAGAACTACGGCGCGAACAGCCATATGGCAGGGGTAAGTATTGCAGACCACTTAAAAAAACAACTTCAGGAAAAGGTATATGTTATGCTTTTTACATTATCCACATCATGGAACCTACCCACATGCCAAATTTCAGGTTTGTAGCATGTTGTAAAGTATGCTAAACATTTCAAACAGACACACACACACATATTCAAGCATTGCAGACTGCTTAAATGCTTAATAAAATCGAAAATTAGAAACATTTATATTTTATACTTTCTACATTGTCCACACCATGGAACCTACCCACATGCCAAATTTCAGGTTTGTAGCATGTTGGGAAGTATGTTGAACATTTCGAACGGATACACACACATAGCCACAAATTTAGCTTTTTATAAATATAGAGATATATATCTGTATTCAGCAAGCACATTTGTCTGTTATGTAGTTATTGAAATATGAAGCACATGTACAGAAAAGCCATTGAAGTAGTGGAAGTACCTTTTTGTGTTGTATGTGGGAGGATTTCGACCATCCACACAGAGTGTGAGCTCGCCTGGGCTTTTTTTGAATTTTGGAAATTAAAGTGAATGATGGGAGATCAACCTCCGAAAATGTGTGGGGCCATTCGGCACACATTTTCCCTGTTCTCCGCACAACAAATGCATAGTCGAGTGTACTCCGGGAGGAAACAGCCTACAGGCACTACCCTCCCCCCCCCTCCATCATGTTCAGCTGGAATGTGACTGCCACAGGTTCATCAAAAGCATCTGAGGTGGAAGGGGACACCTTCCTCCAGCCATGGCCAGCCTAATTAAAATATCAAAGGCTCCATGGATCTGCCTCTCTATTGTCTAAATCTGCTGGTGGCAGCGCATACTGATAAGAGTTCATTGAAACAGGCCTGCAACAGACAAAAGGAAGGCAGGACTAACACCTCTTGGATATGCAATGTGTCAACTTGATGTTAGCTCCCACTCCTCTGTATGAAGGGCAGTGAATGGCATGTCTGGGACAACTATTTACACTAGGCAACCCCTACTGGGGGACCCCCTTTCAGAGGGACGAAGTAAGTGATTTGAGAGAGACAGAAGTCTGTTCTCGCCACAAACTTCAAAGGAGACCTGCGCTTTGATCAAGAATCACAGAGAGCTCAATTAACCAGAGAGACTCTTTGATCCACAACAGATAGGAAGATGGGTGGGACTTAGTAGTACATGTTGTCACCCCTTACCTTTCCTGTTGAAAAGCATTATGGTTATAATCTCACGCATAACAGAAGATTGTTTGCGGGGACCCAGGATTGGTTCCTTAAGGTAGGCTTAGCCTGCACCAATCACTGGGTCCATTTGGCTTTAAAAGAGGGCTGAACCCCTCACTTAGGAGATCATCCGACGACTTTGAAAGGAGTAAGAAGAAGGACTCATTTGGAACCTGGCTGAAGGTACAGTCTGCCTTACAGCTTCTGCCAGTGAAAGAAGGCCAGGATTTCCAAGAGGGAAGCGAAACTCCTCCCCCAAACATCTCCCAGGGAACAGAGGGAGATACCGGACTTACAGGACCCGTTCATCAGCTCCAGAACTGGTACCCAGCCAGCACATAGCGTGCCCTGCTAGGTTCTGCCAGCAAGCTTCCTAGGTGGGATGTGCCAGAGAGTCCCTGAACAAAGGACAAGGCCATTGCCGGCAAACACTCTCCTCAGCTTTGGGCCGCCAGTCTTAAAAGACAACAGAGGCCCTGTGAAAAGGCTAGGAGTGCCACAACAAGCATCAGCCAGCGTCCATCTTTTAAGGACATTTTCAAGGCAGTTGAGCCTTCGAACCGTGACCCGCTGCACCACTGACTGTTGTTACGCTGTAGTCACTAAAGCCGTCTGAGACATCTCGACCAGTGTTCCAGATCCGCCAACCAGCACAGAGACAACGATTCTTGACCCTGAGCTGCCGTGTAGGCCAGCCTGTAGCCGTTCATCCAGCCTCGCTTGCCGAACTGCCTGCCGCCTGATACTCGCAGCTGTCTCCCATCTTGAGCTCTGTCGCAGGAGCTGCAAAGCATCTTGGGACCGACCCGATGCTGTCAAGCATCGCAATCATCTCGAGCACCAGGTACATTGTGGTTCTGTCCCCCTAGTCCTTCTGCGAAGGCCCTTAGTGACATTTACGACCCCTTGCTCCCCTGGTGCTGAAACCAAATAACCTTGAACAGTTAAGACTGATTGCTTTACCAACTACCTTCCTGTCAGTATTGTGAGAAACCTGAGGGTATTCTCCCAAGTAGATATCGAGAATCCCTTATTCAGGTGGTTAGGGTAGGGTTGGCGCTCTCAGATCCCAACCCTGGGGGAGAACGAGTGGGGGAGGATCACCTGGGTAGGGGAGCCTGGGGTTGTGCTTGGGGAAATACCCCAGGTGAGACGCATTATTATACCGAAGAAGAAGGTGAGGAGGACAGAGTCACTGAGGCTTTTGTAGGCTGTACCACATCTGCCTCCCTTATTCTCATTGAATCTCTCTTGCCCAAATCCAACTACTCCTCTGGATATAACAAATCCTCTAGGATCCCAAACCTCGTTGCATTCAGAAACTACATCTCCCAGAATCCCTGTTTTCCTGTGTCCTACCCGAAAACTCCCAGTCATTCTCCTTCCCGTCCCTCTGATTATCATTTCCCGAACTCCAAATCTGCTCTGACAAATAATCATCGTCCCCCCTACTCATTTCACAAACCCTACCAAACTCACCCTTCCGAATTCATCTACCCCCTAGGACGAAGAATATAATTCCTCATGACACCTTTTTGCCATCCTACTCAGTAGGGTACTTAGAAACTCTAACCCCTGCCCCCTTTTATGACACAAACACTTTTTTACACCGTAGAAAACAATGGACTGACACTAGAGTCGTTTACCTGACATGTCCCGACACCAGGGCAAACAGGGTCAGGCAATTGACAGGAATCGCGCACACCCGATAGCCCTTTCTCTTCCCCACGGGGATAAGAAGGTGGAGCACGAGAGCACACTATGAGCAAGCCAGACTGCTTGATGAGATAGCTATCCCAGGGCGGCAATTCAAGAGGAGGAGAAAGGTGGCGAGAACCGAAGGGGCGACAAGGAGAGAAGCGACCTTGCTCTTTCTGACCCAGAACCGCGAAGGCTCCCAGAAAGGAATCATAAGACCAAAAATAATAGCCGGCATGTGTTTCAGCAGATGTCAACGGTACACGAAGCACGCCTACACTGATAATGAGGACAGGGAGAGACGGTTACTACCATGGTACCGGCCTTGACTCCAGACACAAAAAAAGCCAAGCAGTTCATCACAGCCGGTAAGAGAACCGATAAGAAACTGAATTGTGTTTAACAAAAGTTACAAAAGGCAAATCGAGAGACTCTGGTTAATCCCCCATTTGATGAATCTACTGACACCAGAAGGCTTTAGGTGAGCCGCAAGGACAAGGTCAAAGTGGTCACACAGTGGTCTAGCAAAATCCCCAGTACAGTCGAAAGTCTTTGACCCACAAATCATGGAAAAACTAAGGGAGATGAATCCTGCATAGTGAGACAAGAGAAAGAACTGTGAGACTGGCAAGAATTGGCAAGAGTGAACCCGGCGCAGGGATGCTGATAGAACAGGGCTTGAAGTCCCAATGAACAGTTTGCTGACAAGAGTGAACCTGACAGAGGGATGTCCACAGTGAACTGTTTAAAAAGACATTAAGACTTGTGAATGCAAAAGGTGAAATTTGAGGGAGGCTAACATTCAAGAAGGGTCTGAGCACAGAAGAGGGGGACCCAAGGGTGAAATGATGTCACCCAAAGATTTATGACTACAAAAGGAGAAAGCATGTGAATGAGAGCCATAGTGAACCTGACAGAGGGAGGCTGCTATTCGAGAAGGGTCTGAGCCTGGAAGATGGGGATCCAGGGGTGAAAAGCTAACACCCACCAACCCATGAAGTTAAGAGACCAAGTTGTTTCAATAAAAGCCATAGTGAACCCAACGTAGGGAGGCTGAGATTCGAGAGGGGTCTGAGCCCAGAAGAGGGGGACCCAAGGGTGCAAAATGATCACCCGAGTACAATCAGAAAATAACTTTTGTTTATTATTTTAAACATACTAGGCCCTCGGAAGCAAGATACTTAACCACCGAAGGCCCTGATATTACTAGAAGCTTTTTGTGGATCTGACCCCGTAAGAGGGGGATGCAGGGGTGAAAAGTCATCACCCAACTTTCATACGCAAATTAACTCTTTGTTTATTATTTTGAATACATCAGGTCCTCGGAGGCAAGAGACTTTTTGTAGAAAAAAAGACTTAAACCAGAGGAGGTCCTGATACCTGAGAACGGAACTGTAGTCTTGTGCTGGGAAAGCTTGAGCGTGTGCTGTGCTCCAGAGTCCCGCCTTGTATAGCCTCAGGGTACCTGGTGGCATGATCGACCAAGACCAGGATGAACCAATGTCCTCCTAAAGTGGGAGGGTCAAGGGGACCGACTATGTTGATGCCCACCCTCTCATGGTTTGCCAACCACTGGCAACGGCTGCAGTGGGGCAATGACACTGCCTCCAGTCTTGCCAGACAACTGGCAAGTTGGGCAGGTCCTGCAGTGGGACTCCACTTCTACTCCAATGCAGGGCCAGTAGAAATGGGCAGAGAGCCTCTGCTTAGTCTTCTTGGTACCAAGATGACCAGCCAGGGGCACCTCATGTGCCAACTGCAGCAGGAAGGGCCTGTAAACCTGGGGTACCACCAACCTCTTGAGGGCACAGGTTCAGGCTTAGTGGGCTCACTTACAAGGAGCTCACACTCCCAACAGATCCGGAATGTCCTAGGCACTTCTCCCTGTGCCTGGGACAGGGCCTGTTTCCTCAGACCCTCGAGAGAGTGGCACTCTCTCTGTCCCCTACAGAAGTCTGCCCGGGAGATTCCCCCTTCAGCCAACAGGCATTGAAGGTCGGGGTGGTCCTCCGGGTTGAGCACTTCTGCCTCGGGAGTTGAGTTTGGGTTTACCACTGGATTCAGCCCGTCCATAGCATGAATCCCAATGGGTGCTGCAGGAGCAGCAGGAAGAGAAGGGGTCCCTTTCGCAGAGGTGGCCTTCATGCTCTTCCTTCTTCGTGCCTTGGGTTTCCCCGTTGGCGAGGGTACCGGACTCGCAGCCAGACCTGGTGTGACCTGTGATCGTGTGGCCGCAGCAGCAGCCATGGGTAGACCATTCGAGATCATCCCCATTTCCACCAAATCATTTCCTAACAAAATATTAGCAGGCACATTGTCCTGTACCAGGACAGGAAGCTTTGCTGTCTTGTCTCCAATCGTATTTTTGGCGAAAGCTACAGGCGATAATTTGGGAGGCCCACCAGCTAACCTGGTGGTTCTCAGAGGAGCACCTACATAGTCCTCTGGCTTGAGCCGGGTCCTGTCCACCACTGTCATGCTTGCCCCAGTGTGTCTCAAGACAGTAGAAGGCTGGCCATTCAAGAGGACACTTCTCAAAACCCTACAGGTGTTCTGTGGGATTATCGCCAGTACGTCTGCGTACTGGTCTCAGGCCCCAAGGGACACTAGGGAAATCTCTACAGGAGCACCGAATGTGATTCCTGTAGAGGAGGGGAGGACAGTGGCCTCCACCTCAGGCATGGGGTAAGGGTCGCTCAGGCTGACAGCCTGGACTCCAAGTGCCTTACTTTTACACTTGGGGTCACCCTTGTTATGGTCCAGAGCCCCACAGACCCAACAAGTGCAAGGAATGCGGGGTACGGTACCACAACCACTGGGAGCTTGCTTTGCAGCAGGTGGACCACTACTCGTACTCCCACTCACATAGGACTTATCCCCACTAGATATTTGGGTCTTAGGAGAGGAAGGTTTTGGTTTACTCGACTGTGATTGCTTCTGGTACTCCTCAGCCTTCTGAGAGGTCCCCTTTTCTTTGTCCTTGTCCTTCCCACTGCAGCCCTTAGGGGACACCCAGTTTGAGACCCACTTGTCAACCGGCCTGGCTTGCTTAAAGGGTTCTAAAATGTTCTGGTCCGCAACATACTGACGCAGCTCCGGTGAACAGGCTTCCAAAAAATGCTCAAAAAACATAAGGTAGGACAATTCAACAAAGGTTTTCACTTTGTAACCATCAATCCACCCCATCATGTTCATGTGCACAGCACTCACCCAGGCAGCCCAAGACACATTCTCTCTTTTCTTAAATTCCCTGAACCTTTTAAGGTATTAGGTAGGTGTCTTGCCAAACTTGGCAATCAAAGCAGACTTCATGCCCTCACACTGACCCCTTTCTTCCACTCTCAATTTCAGATACAGTCATATCCAGTCTGAGGCACTCTGCATAACAAACACTTAGCCCAATCTCTTTTATCAACATCATGGATTCTACAAGCCATCTCAAACGCTTCAATTCATTGGAGGATATCAGAACTCTCCGCATACACACCAACCAAATCTTTCATATACTTGGTGGCTGGGGACCTGACACTCTCAACTGGTTTTGCTGAATTCTCTACTCTAGCTTTCTCTAGCTGGATTTGCTAACATTCAGTGTCCTTGTCTTTGAGTTCAAGATCCCTATTCTTGAGTTCCAATTGCTGTGCCAACTCCTCTTTCTTAAGTTCAGCTTCTATTTCCAACTTTCGGTATTCAAAGGCTAATTTCATCCTTAATAATTCAAGTTCCAAGTTATCCCCTGAAGAAAAATTGCTGGAGGTCGGAACAGAGGCAGCAGGAATGGTGGCGTTCCCAGAATCAGATTCAACAACACCCCCAGGGGTAGGGCCCTCATTGGTTATATCCCCTCCTTCAAGAGCTTCACAATCAGTGTGGTAGTCCAACAGGGCAGCTATCAGCTTAGCCCTAGACTTATCCTCAAAGTCTAATTCCCTGGCTTCACAAGCACTCTTGAGAGCCTCATCCGAGTCAATTTACCATTCGCAATAGATTCCATTGCTTGTAATGTAGTTATCTTGTATACAACGAAACCTCAATTTAACAAAGTGTAGATATTTTATAAGTGGCAAGGTTACACACTGATTCTTAAAACCATAAGCATCCCACCACTGACACCAGTGTAAAGACCGGAGGGGGAGTCTGTACTCCTGCTCTCTATATGGTGGAGGAGAAGCACAGAGGACCCCAGCCAAGATTCTCTATATTGATAAGCGTGGTGAGCAATCAAGGCCTAGCTTCTCAGGAGGTGATGTGGGCTGGTTCTTAAGTACAGTGTTGTCCCCAAGCACCCACTAAGGAATGTCCACACACTGTATTAGTTAAAACACAGTCTTTATATAAATAAGGTTCAAGGTTATATTCACAATTATAATAGTACACTTTGTGCTCCAACAATTCTAAAAAGGTAAATATATACAGTTCTAGGTGGTACCATGATTACTCTGATTCCATTAAAATGCATCAAATGTACTCAGTTCAAATAGCATACGAATCAACACAGCAAAAAGATATCAACCATAGATTTAGGAGGAAAACAAGTTGGTTAGACAATTGGCAGATTACTGGCCCCTACCACTAGTCACAGGTCTGTATGAGGATCCCCCGACCTGGCCAACCTGTAAATAAAGATGCACTACAAGCCCAGTCCATGTATTGTCTATGAAAGTCTTATTTCCTTCTACAAAAGTCTACTGCCCCAAAGTACCTGGTTTTGTAGAGTTCTTCAGTGAGTCGTCGACAAGTCCTTCTTGAGCGCACTCCCTTTCGGGCAGGAGCCGCGGGTCGTCGAGATTCGGTGAAGAAAGAGGCAAATGTTGTCATAGGGGGAGCAGCTTCGATCTTTTCGGTGCTCGTTGACGAAAGCTTGTGAACGTCCTGTGAAGAAAAGGTGTTCTGTGCACTTCAACGACGAGTGTTCGTTGCTGCAAAGAGTTAATGAAGAACTTTGGCCCAGCAAGGTCGTCGAGTCGTCTGCATTGGCGTCGGCGAACGGGACGTGACCACGGCTGGTTTCAGTAGCTTTGTCGGCGTCTCTGAGGTCTTTGGGTGGCAGGAAACCCACCAGCGGATTCTCCTCGGTCGTCGGTGACCTTGACTTTCTCCGGCAGGACGAAAGCGGCCGACGAGGATGAATAAGGGAGTCTTGGATCAAATGTCTTAGGCAAAGGAGCACTGCGGCTCCAGTTGGCGACGGCGACGGTGGACGGCTGTCCGGTGCTTCACTCCGTTCTGCTCGGCGGTCCCCTTCTCCGGTCGGCAGCCTTTCGTAGGTCTATGTGCCACGGAGCTTTGGCAAAGATCAGCTGGTGCACGATGGTCCCTTGTAGCTCGGGAAGAGTTCTCCTAGCCAGGTCCTCTCTTGGATCATTTCCTTGAAAGCACAGCAGCTTCCAGATTAGCAAAGGACAGCAGCAGCAGTCCTTCTTCCAGTGGGCTTCAAAGTTAAGCATCAGTTTCCACTTCAGCTTCTGAACGAAGTTAGTTTCGATGTCAGTTTCTACTTCAGCTTCTGAATGGTTTCTAGCAGTGAGAGGCCCCCAGATATACTGTTGATCTCCCATTCACTCTGCTGGGTCAAACTCAAGCAACCAATCCTTCAGAAGGGCATTCAGGCAGTCAGGCAGCCAATCAGGCGCAGGTTGCATTCATACCATTCTTCTACATCCAGACGCTCTCGACACAGAATGTGGATTCGGCAAGCACTCTGCTATTCAGCACTACACACTGCATTCATACCAGTTTCGGGCAGGGCTGTCTCAGTCATTTTGTCAAACACCAGATACTAGACACCCACAACACAGAATGCGTATTCGTCACACACTCCATTCACCCAGGTTCCACCCCACGGGCATACCCTCAACATACAGTCATTGGGAAAGCTCCAGCCAGTCTTGCCTGGATTTCCCCACAGCACCATATGGAACTTCCACCCAACAGACAGTCAGGGGGAAGGGACAGAGTCAGGGCTTCCCGGGACTTCGTGAAAAGTAAGGTAACAGGCTATAGAAAGTAAGAGGCCGCAGAGGCCATCTTGTTTCGTTATCAGGAATCCACTGATTTCAATGACAGGGCCTGGGCATCCCAAAATAGAGGACGCGCAGGGCACCTGTCAATTTAGCACAGAGCTGCCACCAGCCTGTACCCTGCTCTCTGGGCCACACACAGGTGCCCAAAAAGATACACTAGAAGTACAGGGACATACTCCCACCCATGGGTGCCATAAGGGTATCCCAAGGGTCTGTTCACCAAACCAAATACAGGAAGAGCCGCAACGACAGGATTCCCACATGCACTCCTGCGCGGAAAACAAGACAGAACACATGATAAAAAGCAATAAAGGACAATGATACGGAGGCCCTGTCCCTCCGATGCATTTCCAGCATCACAGTCCCCAACACTTCAATCTTCACATTACCATAAGCATATGGTTATATTTCATGTCTTAGTAGCTCTTCTACGTTTCCATCCACACATTCCTCATATGTCTTTTTCAACATTATAGTCCAAGGTGAACAACGATCTACTTTCATTGTCACTACCTTGTCGTATATTAGAAATACATCAGTAGTCCCTCTTCCTTTGCCAGACATGTTGCTCACTTCCAGCACGTGTTTTGCTTGAGTCATGGATACATTTACTGGACTTTCCTATTGCTCTGGTCTTCTCCACCACATTTCCATTGATTCAACCATAGACAACTCGCGACAGACCTTGGCAAAATGGCCTTTCCTCTTACATTTCAGGCAATTTACATTCTTCACTGGACAAAAGATGTTGAATGAAATGTGCCGATTACTGCCACATCTGTAGAATTTCACTTCCTTTCCTTCGCTCCATTTTCTGTTACTTTTCAATGCCTCAACCTCACTTCCTTGTTTTTCACTTTTCATGCTTTTTATGTATTTGGTAGTCTGTTCCATGCCCCTGGCAACCTCTACTGCCTGTTCTAAGGGCAAGTCCTTTGATGATAATTTCTCTTGGACTATGCTACTATTAGTACATTGTACAAGTGGATCTCTTATCAACAAGTTGGTTAATATTCCAAAGTCACATGTCCTCAAAGCAGCCACAAAACATTCCTCCGGTTCTTGTGGTTCTTGCACTCTCTCAAAGAATTTGTGGCGTTCAAAGGTAATATTCTTTTTGGGCTCAAAATGGTCCTGTAATTTTCTTTCTGCAATTGTGTACTCCTCTGTATCACCCTGGCCTGCCTCTTCTGTTTCCGGTAAACCATCATATACATTCCTGCATTCTGCACCAAGGTTGTGCAGAAGAATAGCCTGTTTCCTGCTAGGAGTGAACTTATCCCCTCCTATTGCCAGTAAATATGTATCAAAAAGTCTCTTCCACCTGTCCCACCTGATAATTGGTGTTCAGGTGTACAAAACGTGGGGGTGGGGACATACTTGCAGCTGCCATGTTTATACAGGTGTAAAATGTTTATTGATTTTTATTTTTTATTTTTTTATTATTTATTTAGTTTGCTGTGCTTTCCGCTTTGCCGTTCCTCTGTTATTGCAGTTGCTATGGCAACCTGCAGCCTTTTGTCAGTTCCGTATTCATGCTTGCGGGTGTTTTCCTTCAGCCTGCGAGCGTAATGACGTCTTTCTAGCCAAATTAATGAGGCTTCTCACTTGCCTCTTGTCCTCCAGACCCCTGCTCCTCTCACCTGCTGGAGTCGCAATGGTGCTCTGCACCTGGCCCCGTGTATTCGGGTTGGGACACGCCGCCGTGAGCTTCCGTGCGATCCCGCTTCACGACGCCGGAAGCTAACGTGGAATCCCCCAAAGGCCTGCCTCACCTTCCCATCCTCGTCGCAATTGAAAGGATGAAGCGACATGGTAAGAGGGTTGACTCTTTTTATTGAAGCAGGTCTGAGGAGAGCAACAGAGCCATTACAGCTCACACCACCCGTCACCTGCGCCTCCTTGAATGCTGTTTCCCGAGCCTTCCATGTTCCAGATTGAGAAGCCTCGGGAGACAAATCACTACAAAGTCCTTCATAACGTTTAGCTTTCCCACCTTTTTGATAACCCGCTTCCCGTCTCCGTCCCTCAGAGCCCCGACATAATTGCAGGTGGCCGCCTTCTTTAATTAAGCTGCCAGCAACTTTTTGGTCTTATTGCCTCTGGAATAGAAGAGTTGTTTAGTGCAGAGTATTGCTTGTGCAGATTTCCCTGTCAGGAGTGTCTCTAGTGCCTGTCGAGCTATACGGAGATCCCTAAGGGATCGCTGATTCACTTTTGCTGTGTGCCCTTTTTGCTTCTCGTGAACTATTCCTTCTAATGTGGCTTGTTACTGTTTTTGGGCCCTCCCCCAAGCTGCAGCTTGACCTATGATAACCCCTCAAATCACTGCCTTCCTGGCATCCCACAATGTTTGAGAGTCCAATTCCCCATTGTCGTTTTCCTGGAAATAATTTGTTACTGCCTCCTCTATATATGGGCTCTCAAGGCAACATCGACCAGCATAGCATCATTGAGCCTCCAGGGAGGCCTGTATTGGGGGGCAGGCTGCATCAGCTCCAGTGCAAGCCTAAGAGGGGAGTGATCAGATAGCACTTTTTGCAAAATGTCTATCCCCTTAACCGACAGGATGAGAGTATTTGAGACCAAAAACATATCTAACCTTGAGAAGCCTTTATGCACAGCTGATTAAAAGGTATAGTCTTTCTCCCTAGGATGTAAGAAACGCCATCCCTCTATGAGCAAATGTTCCCTTAGAAATGTTGTAGTATAGTATATGTTTTGCTTGTCATTGGTGGTAGCAGACAGTGACTTGTCCATAACAGGATCTATGGCACAATTGAATCCCCACTCCCAAGATAATTTCCCCTTCAGCATATTCAGCTAAAACATCAGAGAATTTTGCAAGGAACTTGATTATCATTAGTGTCATATTTATTTATTTATTCGTATTTATATAGCGCGCAGAAGCCCTGAGGCATCGTGTCGCTATAAAAACTACTATACCGATTTTAAGATCCTCTATACAGGATATGAGGAATAGATACCCCCTTCCTTGTCCCGCAATACCCTCAACACCCTCAGAGGCAGCCCTCTGCGAATCATGATGGCAACTCCCTGCTTCATGTGGGTTGCTTGCCCATAGTCAACTAGGTACTATAACTATAGTTCCTTCAAAGAACTAATCAGCTAGCTTGTAGTGGGCCAAAGTGTCAGGTGGGGGCTCTCTGGGCAAGCCCCACCCTCGCCTCTGAAGGTGATTTAGCTGAGTTTCTCCTCCTTCTAGGCTTCCTGGTGCTGCTTCTGAGGCCCGAGCATGATCGGACCCCATCCCAGTATCATCTCAATAAGAGGCTAGGCAGCATCTATTGATTCCGCTGCCTCCTCTTCCGAGCCAATAGCGAATCGTTGATCTTGATAGACAAAGAGTAGCTTATAAGGTAACCCCCAAAGGGGTTTGGTGTTTAATGATTGTAACCAAGCCGTGACTATGTTCAGCTTCTGCCTATTTGCCAGAGTCCTGGGCGAGAGGTTCTGATATAATGAGAGCTTTGCCCCCTGGAAATCAATTAGCTCTTTCTTTGGGCTGCCATCATTATCCTCTCGTTCATCTGAAAATATTGGACTCTTAACAGAATATCAGGCACCAGGTTGTGCCGTTGCTGGATTGAGGAGTACACACAATGCTTTCTGTCTAGCTCCAGGGCAGTGGTGTCTGGGAGGTCCTGTAAAGACCGGAACAGGTCCCGAACATAGTTCGCCAGTTCCTGATCTTGAATGTGCCGAGGAATGATGCATATCCAGATATTGTTTCTCCGCTATCTGTTCTCCAAATACTCATGTTTAGCCCAAATTGCTTCAAGTTGCTCCTCAATGCCCATCACCCTGTTTGCTAACTTTGCTTGGTCATGTGCCTGATTGACTTGGCGTGTTTTCGACCTCATTCACACGCGACTCCAGCCCTAAAATATATGAGTTGAGGTCTACAACAATCTTGACTAATGCCTCTTTGTTTTTTTTTGTTTTTTTAAAACAATTTTTATTGATTTGATTTCAACAACCAACACAAACCAAACTTACAGTGCATATAATAATATTTGAATATACATCACTTTATCCTTGTCCACTGTTTCACCCATTCCCACCCAACCTCCTGAGCCTACTCTCCCTCCTGTTCTGTTTCTCCATCTTGCAGTAGGGATTCCTTTTCAATATTTTCAGTTGGATCCCGGTCACTTGCTCCATCATGCGTGGGCCCAAATACTTCAGCTATTAGTTGTTTCCAAGCTATCAAGGTTCCAGCCTCTTCATCCCCCCCAACATTTCTTGCTTCCTGCCATACTGCAGTTTCTGCCTCTGCCCATTTCTGTAGATCTTTCCACCATACTTCTATTCTTGGTCTATGACATGCTTTCCACCCCATAGCGATTCTTCTCTTTGCTAGTACATACGCCAGGTCTTTCAATTTACTCACATGCTTGAGTTTACGCGGTCTAGGAAACCCTCCTATCTGGCAAGCCCACGCTGTGTCCATCACCATTTTGATCCCTTTTTCTTCTATCCTATGTGCTATTTCTTCCCAGAATCTCTCTATTATTGGGCATGACCAGAACATATGTACCATTCCAGCGTTTTCTTCATCACATTTGGGGCATGACTGTCGTCCTGCGTTTTTGAATTTGGCTATCATTTGGGGTGTCATATACGCCCTGTGAGTTATATATAATTGTATCTGTGGTAATCTAGCATTTCTTGACACATTTTTGTGATATCCTTGTGCATGCTCCCACATCCCAGCACTCATTGGGGCGCCCACTTCCTCCTCCCAGTCCTTTCTAAGTTTTACCACCTCCTTCCCCGCTTTGGTCATCATCAGCTCATATATTCTAGATATTTCATGTCCCCCCTCTGCTATGTCATATATTATGTCTATAGTGGCATCCGGTTCATCTGCTAGTACTACTTCGGACCATGTCTCCTTAATTCGCTGCACCACCCTATGGTATGTGATATACTGCCCCGTATGTGATATGATATGATATGGCATTTGTAACACGCTTATACACAAGTGTTTCAAGGCGCGACAAGGCAGGGAGGGGGGAACAAGGGGAAGACAGACAACAATCCTACTAGGCCAGGTGTCATTCAGACCGCGCAAGTGCAGGGGTAGGGGGAAGGGAAAAAGTGCAAGGGGAAAGGGGAGGGGGGGAGTGCAGTACAAATAAGTAGAATAGAGATAAAATAATACATAAATAGGGCCAGCTGGTGGCAAGTTCAAGGTAAGTGCAGACAAGTGCTGGGAGGGGGGGGGACTGTAGGGATACAGAGACAGTACCGCAGTGCAGGGGTTGCCAGGGAGGCACTGCAAGTGAAGAGTAACTGGGCCCAGGACCGAGGTCGGTGAGAGTGGCCCAGTTGCAGAATCAGTGTAGTTTAGGTGAAGAATTTAGCAGAGGAGAGGGAGAGAGAAAGCAGAAGTGAAGAGGAAGGTTTTGAGGTGCTTCCGGAACCCCGTTTCCTCCACCAGCCCCTCAAAGTCCTTTATACTCCCCTCTTGCCACATGTTGCCCATTGTTGCTTCCCCACCGGTTCCCAGTGCTTCCTAATCATTAGTCTTAGTTGCTTTTCTTTTCCCACCAGAGCGACTAATGCGACCTGCGGGGAACACGGGGTTGGATTCTCCGTTATCTGACAGATTCTCCGCCATATCTCCTACCCAAGTGTCATCATCCTTGGGCGTCCTTCCATATCTGATCTGGGCAACCACATCATTTCTTTTTAGGAAGAATGGGGCGCAGTCCAAGCAGAACAGCCTGGATTCCGAGGTCGGCTCCTCAGAGAGCCATTTAGCTACATAGTGTAGTTGGCTTGCTATATAATAAATCTCATAGTTCATTAATTTTATACCCCCTTTCTCGTGTGAATTTTGTAACTTCCAAAGGGCCACTCTGTTCCTTGTCCCATGCCAGAGGAATTCCCTGCATATGCTGTTTATTCTTATTGAGGTCGGCTCCTCAGGGAGCCATTTAGCTACATAGTGTAGTTAGCTTGCTATATAATAAATCTCATAGTTCAGTAATTTAATACCCCCTTTATCGTGTGAATTTTGTAACTTCCAAAGGGCCACTCTGTTACTTGTCCCATGCCAGAGGAATTCCCTGCATATGCTGTTTATTCTTATTGAGGTCGGCTCCTCAGAGAGCCATTTAGCTACATAGTGTAGTTGGCTTGCTATATAATAAATCTCATAGTTCAGTAATTTTATACCCCCTTTCTCGTGTGAATTTTGTAACTTCCAAAGGGCCACTCTGTTCCTTGTCCCATGCCAGAGGAATTCCCTGCATATGCTTTTTATTCTGACAAAGAATCGCCTAGGTATCAAATATGGGATGTTCCCAAAATAGTGCAACAGTCTTGGCAGGAGCACCATTTTAAGCATTGCCCCTCTTCCCATCATCGCCAAGGGGAGCTTCACCCAGAACTTCATACTGTTTTCAATGTTCTTAATAGCTTTCTCAGTGTTGTGTTGATGCTCTGCTTCCACCGTATGATATATGTCTATCCCAAGATATCGGAACATGCTGACCTCCCATGGTATCTGCACGATCGGTAACTGCTCTAACGGGATCCCTTTATACCTGCCCAGTGGAAATACACAATATTTTTTGGGGTTCACAGCTATGCCCGAAAGTCTTGCAAATCGCTCCATCACTTCCAGGACATACTGGAGGTTTTCTTCAGGGTAGCCTATATATAACAACATATCATCAGCGTACAAGGAAATCAAATGAGGTTCCCCCTTAATGGTGATGCCTATTATGTCGTACTGCTGCCTCAAGTATATTGCATGGGGCTCTAAGGCCAGAATGTACAGCATAGGGGACCATGGGCATCCCTGCCTAGTACCTCTGCCGAGTTGCCACCTCTCTGATATTACCGCTCCTGTCTTAACCCATGCCAGCGGCTGGCTATATAATAGTTTGGCCCATCTGAGATACCCCGGTCCTATTCCATAATTGGTCAGGACCTCAATCAGCCATGGCCATTTGACCGAGTCAACGGCCTTTATTGCGTCCAACAAAACTATTGCTATCTCACCCGCATCCCCGTTTGCATGTTCAATGACTTGGTGGAGTCGCTTAAGATTGTTGGATATGTTCCTCTTGGGGACATAGCCTGTCTGGTCGGGGTGTATTAATTTGTTAATGACTCTCCTCATTCTGTTTGCCAGGACCGCAGTCAATATTTTACTGTCCTGGTTCAACATAGACAGGGGTCTGTAGGAGCCGCACTCACAACCAGGCTTATTGGGATTCGGGAGTGGTTTGATGATCGCCTCTCTTAGGGACTCTGGTAGTGTTCTGACTTCATATGCTTCATTTAGCATCTCTAAGAGTGGGGGCAGTACCTCATTTTTATACATTTTATAAAATTTGCTGGGGAGTCTGTCCGACCCTGGGGTCTTACTAGTGGGTAGTTGCCTCACTACTTCTTCCAATTCCTCTAGAGTGATCGGTGCGTCTAGCTCATCTCGCTCTTCTACGCTAATCTGCGGCAGTCTAATATCCTCCAGTATTTCCCTTATTTCATTGCTATCGCTGTCCTCCGCATCTCTGTACAGGATACGGTAATAATCTACAAATTCCTGGTTAACTCCCTCTTAAGTGTCTACTATACGCCCATCATCTTTCGCTATCGTTCTGATTATAGGTCTGGGAGTCCCCCTTTTGCATAACCATGCCAGGACTCTCCCTCGTTTGTCCCCCCCTGCATGCTACCTCTCTATGTATTTTTTATAGTTGAGGTTGCACAACCTTTCCCAGTATCCCGCGCATTTCTGTTGCAGCCTAAGTATCGCTTCATTATCTTCCTTAGTGTAACCTCCCCTTTTCAGTGCTGTTTCTAGCTCAGTTTCCGCTTCTTGTAGTTCAACCAGAATCCCTCCTTGTAGCCCCTTGGACTTGGCTAGGGCTATCCCTCTCACTACTAGTTTAAAAGCGTCCCAGAGCATACCCGCTGTCTCCGCGCTGCCAGTATTGATCTCGAAATAGCTAATTATTTCCTCTCTCATGTCCTCCCTAAAAATATTATCTTTCAACGCTTTTGCCCGGAGGCGCCATGTCGGTATCTTCCCTCTCGGGGGTCGATATTGCCATACTAGTATCAACGGCGAATGGTTCAAGAGGACCCTCTCATTGTATTCTGCCTGCGCTATTTCTGTCATTAATTCATGTGTGACGAACACATAGTCCAGTCTAGTGTGTAGCTTCTGGGGGGCTGAATAATGTGAATATTGTCTATCCTGTGGATGGCGTGACCTCCATGCATCCTCTAACCCAAAATCCTTTAACAGAGACTGCAACGTCCTGGCAGCTGGGGTAGGTCTATCTATTTTGGAATCTGATCTATCTATTTTCGGGTTTAGTACACAATTAAAGTCTCCTTCCCAGATCACCACCCCCCCCAAGGCTCACACTGAGTTTGCTATATAGAGTTCTGAAGTATGCCGCCGTATGCTGATTCGGGGCATATGTATTTATGGTACATATTTCCTTGTTTTCCACCAACCCCTTTATTATTACCATCCTCCCTGGCTCAACCGCAGAGTGCAGTAACTGAAATGGAACATGGGTTGTAACCCAGGTAATCACCCCTCTAGCATAGGCTGAATATGCTGCGCCCACAACAGTCCCCCTCCACTTCTTTCGGACCACCTCCAGCTTTTCTTGAGCTAGGTGAGTCTCTTGCAGAAAGGCTATGCCTATCTTCTGCCTGCGCAGGTACATCATAACCTTATTTCTTTTCAAATAGCTATTGAGCACCCTAACATTCCAGGTAACTACTTTCAGGTCTCCCATAACATATTAGGTTCCTGCTCGTCCCTCCACAAGTACAGTTCAAGTCTTGTCTTTTCAGGGTGTAGGCTCGTACCCCAACTTAAACTTCCCCCAACAATTCCAACTACTCCCCCTGCCTCCTCCCCCATACCCAAACTTCACACTCAAATCCCTTATGTCCCTCCCCCTTCCCAACTGTTGCCCAGCTCCATCCCTGGATCTCAGGCACCCCCGCTCTAGCCCTTTTCTTGGCACTTGCCCGTACTCAGAGCCCTGCAGGGAGATGTCGCCCTAGTGGCGCCTCTACTATTCTAACTACTGGGGATAGGATGTCTCCTTCTTGTGTCTCCAATATTAATCATCAAGCGCAGTGCACCTTCCGCTCATATTACAATCTATATTCCAGTCCAACATGTCCAAATGCCCTTAATTGCTTAATCATCGCAGTCTCCTGTGTCCATTACTTCCCCATTCACTATCTGCGCCTACAATGTCATCTCACCCAGCAATCCCTTGCGTAGCCCTGCCTCACTTATCTTGTCCGTTCTGCTCTTGATCATCGTCTTGTTCTGGGCAACCGTGGGTGTCCAACCAGTCTGCCGCCTCTTCCGGAGTGTCGAAAAAATGGGCCTTGCCTTTGTGTAGGACCTTCAACCGCGCTGGGTAGAGAAGCATGTATTTGTACCCAGCTGTGCGCAACCTTCTTTTTATCGCCACATAGTCATACCGCAGCCTTTGCACTCCCATGGTGTAGTCCGGGTATGCAGTGATAGTTGCTGACGCCCTTGTTATTGTTCCTCCCCACCGGAAAAATTCCAAAATCTTTCTCTGTAGTTCAGGATCTTGGCTACAATTGCGCGGGATGGGGCTCCAGGTTGTGGTCTTCTCGTCAGGGCCCTATGTGCTCTTTCGATCGCGAACCCCTGGGAGAGCTTGCTCGCTCCTATTTCCTGGATGATCATACTCTCCACATAGTTCGTAGGGTCTTGCCCCTCCTCCCCTTCGGGTAGGCCGACCACGCGTATGTTATTGCATCTCGCTCGTCCTTCGGCCTCCTCCGCCGGTTTTCCAGGTTAGACACTTGCTGTTTCTTTTTTTTTAATTCAATTTCTATTGTTTTTTAAAGGCAACAGAGAGCCTATTCAGAACATGAACTTTGGGCTCATGCCCACAACAAATCCAAAAGAAAGCCATAATTCCCTTATGTATTCACCCACCCTTCCCCCTCCCCCCAAACCCATTGTCTCGGGACAGACGATCCGCTTATCCATGCTAAACCTCTTTGGTCATCTCCGACCGGGCTAAAGACAGTCAGTGGTTAACAGACTCCCCTAAGTCAGGAGCAATGTGTTCTATACCAAGGCGGGTTTCGGGCCGAGTCGAGGGCCCATGTAACCCACCGGGCGTGTCCTCCGTGTTGACAAACACCTCCATGAACTGCAACCAGTCGGTCTCTATCTGTGCATTTGAGCCCTGTAACAATGCCGTTAAGTCTTTCCATAAAGTAGATGGCCTTGGGCACTGCCACCCATTCTCTCCTCGTTGGAAGGGCGGGCGGCTTTGGCTGCCAACAGTAGGGAGTGTGTCAGGTCTGGTAATTTTTCCCAGTGTTCATCCCTCTGCTGCAGTCCAAATATTATCAGGATTGGGTCTTGTGGGTAAACCCCCTCTCCCGCCTCCTTAAGCCAGCTGAGCACTTCCGACCAGTAAGCTTGGACTTTTTTGCATGACCACCACATGTGCCAATAATTGGCTTTTCCCCCACATCCGTGCCAACAGACAGAGACGACATCCGGGAACATCCTAGAGAGAGTGATCGGGTCGTACTGCCACCTGTGCAGGAGTTTGATGGCATGCGTCTTGTATTGGCATGAGATCGATGTCTTGAATTACCTGCTGCAGAGTCGCCCCCAGAGACCGTCCCCGATTCCACAGCCCAGGTCCCTCTCCCATTTCCTTCTAAGGCTTTTAGTTGTTCACTCACGGGGGGTCATAATTGCTCCATAGAGGAGGGAGGTGAGTCCTTTCATTTCTATATGGGAGTCTAGGATTTTTTCGACCGGGGTGAGCTTTCTTTGTATGCATGGCTTTAGTTTTGACTTCATTAGGACTCCCTTGAGTCGTAGATATAGGAGCGGGAGAGTCTGCCAATTCCCAGTGCCTCCTCGAGCTCCTGGATACTTATGAAGGTGTCCTCCCTCACCAGCTGGCCGTCCCTACAGAGACCAGCGTCGAACCAGGACTGGTAGTGTTCATGGCCTGGGATTTCCTCTAACACTGGCGTGGACCAAATGTGGCTCAGTGGCGAGGGCCATGTGGTCACCTTCTCTCTATTACCCTTCCCTGCTAATGCTTTCCACATTGTTCCTAGTATTGGGTGGTCCCTGATTCTTTTTGGGAGCTTTTTGAATGGGACCCATAACCACTCGCCTACAGTAACTGGGTGCAGGAGAACGTTTTCGAGGTAGACCCATTGTTTGTTGGGGTCCTCTCTAAGATGGGGGGCTAGAGCCCTAGGTTGGGCCGCTCTGTGGTAGGTCCGCAGATCTGGGAGGGCTACTCCCCCTCTTTCTTTGGGGAGGGTGAGGGTCTCGTATCCGATTCTAGGTCTCTGGCCCTGCCATATGAATTTCATTATGCACTTTTTGGCTTCTCTGAGGTAGGTTTCTGGGGCCTCCAGTGGGAGCTTCTGGGAGACATATAGCACCCTGGGGAGAAGATTCATCTTTATGGCATTTATTCTTCCCATCCACAAGATTTGTCCCTTCCCCAGCCCTCCATGTCCCTGAATAATTTATCGAACAGTGGGGGGTAGTTCGCCTGGCTCAAATCCTCATTGGGTCTAACAATGTTGATCCCCAGGTATTTTATCCCCTCAGTGCAAATTTGGAGGCCCAGGGGAGTCAATTTAACCAAGTTTCTATCCGTATCTGGTGCAAAGGGGAAGATCATAGACTTGCCTATGTTTACCCTTAAACCTGAGAAACGACCAAACAGTTCAATAACCTGCAATTCGGCTGGGAATGACCTAGAGGGCTCCCTTAGGTGTAGCAGAATATCATCCGCATGAAGGCCGAGTTTGAAGGTACGGTCTCCCACGTCAATACCGCGTACCATCGGAGAACCTCTGAGGTATTCTGCGAGTATCTCCATGGTCATGGCGAACAGGAGCAGGGAGAGGGGGCAGCCCTGCCTCGTCCCTCTTTGGAGGCAAAAAATGCGTAACAGGTGCCTGTTAACCGTGACTCTAGCTGATGGGTCTGCGTATAGACACTTGCTGTTTCAATATGTGTACCTCCTTGGCATTGCCCATGCTGGTGTCCGTATTGATTTTCACTGCACTTTCCAGGCCACTCGTACGTTCTGCCAGTTTTCTCAAGTCCGGTCGCAGTAGGTTGACCTCTATCCCCACTGCATCAATTTTGGTCTCCAGCACCTCCTTCAATTCTGCCATCGCCACACCCCATGAGGACTTTAGTTCCGTGATGGCCTCTAGGATCCTGTAGTCGTCTCTCGGCATAGTGGCCTGCCCAAGGGGTCTTATCTTCCCTTGCGGCATTAATAGCCCCCGGCGTCATGCACTGATGCTTCCCTTCTGTGCGCTCTGTATGGGTCAGTTTGCGGTCGTGCACTTCCTTGCCAGGGGGAGGGACACCTCATTGCTTCAATATCTCCCCATGCTTTGGTCACTTCCCCATCCCAGGCAGGGGTATGTTAGTGGCGGCGCTGTCCCCCTTTTTCTTTTTGGGAAAGTTATGTTAATTTCCACTGGCTCGCCCTTCTTCAGTGGATCACTTCCTTGCAGTGGGTGTGGGCGCCCCCACAACGCTTCACGGCGCCTCTTCTTAGTTCGGGTCGCATCCGTGTTGTGCAATGCACCCTGGGCCTCTTCAGCAGTTAGGATGATAGCCGTGTCTCCTCTCTGCGGTGCGCGGTTGGCTTCACTTTCACTTTGTGGCTGCCACAGGGGCTGCGTCACTCATGCACACGGCCCACTTCACTTCCCGCTGCGCGAGTCCCACACTCATGCCCTACTCCCAACGTACCGACTCCGCCAATGTCCTCGGGGCCCCATCCGTTGTCTGTACCGTGCCCCTGCGCACCACAACAAGCGGGTGCACGGGCACCCTCAAGTGTGCATTGTGCCGGTCCAATCGCCTGATGCACCGGTCCCCTCGATGGGCTGCAGCTCTTATGTGCCCAGGGTGTCTAATCCGTTGGCTGCGTCGGAACTCATTACATCCACCAAGTTGCGTTTCAGCGGTTCCTTTGTCTCGCGGCCGCCATTTTGTATCCAGTCTGGAAATCCTTTACGGCTTGCAACAATGTTTCGTGACTTCTCCAGTTTCCATACAATCTTTATTCTGCTGCGTGCTGCAGAGGCTCCAAATATTCATACTGCTTTCCTATTAGTTTCATGTTGGGTTTCTCGCCAGAAATACGTGCGCTGCTTCAAATCACTGGACGGATCCTCGGAGCTCTTCAGAGAGAGCTGCCTAGTCCATGGCTGCCTAGCCATGCCCCCCTAATGCCTCTTTCGTTGACTGGATTTCAGCGGTGAGATCCTGCTTCATGGTGGAGAGCATCTCCATAAAATCCTCCTTAGTAAATGAGGAATTTGAATGGGCCATTCTGGGTGGAGGCGAATTAACCTCAGCATTGACCTCTCGAGCTGACTTGTCCTTTTTGTGCATGCTTAGTAATGGCTTGATGTCACTCGCCTTGAATTTAGCGCCAGCCATTTCTCCCGACTATCAATCCCAAATCAGAAGGGCTCCCTCCGCCTAGTTGATTTAACAATTTCGCCCAATCCTAGCACCATGCACCAAGCTTTTAACGGAATATGTTTAGTCATCATTACCTAGTGAAAATCACAAAGAACGGGCATAAAATGCTCAGAGCACTTTATCCTGGTGAAAAACCGAGATTCTGCATTTTATTCTGTGCTACCTATAAACAGATCAAAAGGTAAGGACAGCCAAGATATAGGAAATCACAGCAGTCGAGTATGCTAGCTACTGTGAATGTGACAACCATTCTTTAAATGCAAGATATTTTTTATAAAACCTTTAGATGGAAACATTCTGTACTGACTAGGGAGTTTTTTGCTGCAGGGTCAGTGACAGAGTCTTAGTGCAGAGGCTGCTGCATACTGTCTTTTCTTTCCACTTGATTTTTATTGAAACTTTACTGATTAATAAATCAAGTCAAAACAATAGAACAATAATTGCATTTTCAACACTTCAATTAGAACCCCATACCCTCTTCCACCCCCGCTCAGGAATCAACTGAATTCAACATGTTAATGGAGTCTCATATGAGAGCTTCTCGTGTGTGAATATCGTCTAAAGCTTGGCTAACCATTCTGACGCCAAAAAGGAAATCAAGAGGGAGAAGTGGCGGAGGGACTCCCATTATCTCATTAATCCAGCTCTGGAGTTCCGACCAATAAGACTGTACAGACGGACACTCCCAACATAAGTGGTACCACGTACCTCGTTGACCACATCCCCTCGGACAGAGTGGTACCACTCCTGGGTACATTTTAGCAAGCCGCACTGGCGCAAGGTGCCATGCGTGAAGAACCTTAAAATTGTGCTCCACAGCTGCTGTATATAAACTCCCCGAGAAAAGAGATTTGAAAATGGCAGCCCAAGTTGCTTCCTCCACCATCTCTCCCAACCTAGACTCCCACTGCTTCTTGAACCCCTGTTTGCTCTCCACCTCTGCTGTAATTAGAACCTTATAAAATTTAGACAATGACCCTCTCCTTGAAGGAGATTCCACTATGATTTCCTCAAGAGGCGACAGAGGACGGGCCAGCTTTTAAACCCACTGACTTTCAGTTAGAATCCCTTTCAGACGGATATAGTTAAAGACGGACATCGGGGGTTTACCCCTGGCCTCTCTTAAGCTAGGATAATCAATGAACTCACCCTGCTGGAAGAGTTGAGCTGCGCGTTCAAGACCCGCATCCGACCCAGCCTGCGTCCCATGCAGATTTCTACTACCCAGGTCAATCGGGGGACCCCACAGAGAGGACGAAGGAGAGGGCCAGGAAGAGAGCATTCCATTTTCTCTATCGCCGTTCCACAGTTCCCATAAAACCGATAAGGTAGGGTGACTCCAGATTTTATATGGGAGGTCCTTGACAGGGGACCACAAGAAATCTCTCAACTTCTTGGGATAAACCTGGGCATCTTCCATGTAGGACCAGTAGGTCCTCAAATCGTCTCTTGAGTGTTCCAACATCACTCTTAATAGTGCGGCCATATGGTAGAGCCTAAAGTCCGGTAGACCAAACCCACCATGTGATTTCGGGAGCGTCAAGGTTCCAAATTTGACCCTTGCTTTCTTCCCCTTCCAAATAAAATGCTGGACCACCAGATGGAGGGACCTAAAAAAGGACCTTGAGACAGCAATCGGGAGGGCGGAGAATAGGTACAGAAGTCTGGGTAAGATATTCATCTTGACAGAGACCATTCGCCCAAACCACGAAAGGGTCAGGGGGGCCCAGCGGAATAAGTCAGCCTTAATCTTAGCTAAGATAGGCAGATAGTCCAACTCGAATAAGTTGGACAAGTCTCTTGCAAGGAGAACACCCAGGTAAGATGTAGCCTCACGGTCGACCCTCACACCCCTCCATAACTCTCTCCCCGCTATCTCTGTTTCGGCTCTGCCCATTGGCATTAAGGAAGACTTCCCTAGATTGATCTTCAGCCCCGAAAAACTCCCGAACTCTCGGATTAAGTCAAGGAGATTCAGAAGTGAAGACCGGAGATTGGTTAAATACGCCAGGACATTGCCCGCAAATAGGGAGAGCTTAAACTCAACATCACCACAACGGACACCCGTAATTCCCTGGTGCTCCCTTATGGCTATCGCCAGGGGCTCCATCGCTAGTGCATAAAGGAGGGGCGAAATCGGGCATCCATGGCGAGTCCCCCTAGACGGCGAGAAAGCAGCTGAAACTGTATAATTTACTGCCACTCTAGCTGTTGGTCCATTATAAAGAACCGATATCCAGCCATAAAACATTTCCCCAGACCCAGTTTCTGAAGAACCTTTCCCATGTATGCCCACTCGACACGGTCAAAGGCCTTCTCCGAGTCCAAGGACAACAGATAGGCCTCCTCACCTGAAACTGCTACTTTGTGCATTAAGTCCAGAGACTTCCAAATATTGTCCCCTCCTGCCTCCCGGGAAGGAAATCCTACCTGATCCCCGTGCACCAAAGATGGGAGGAGCGGAGCCAACCTATTAGCCAGGAGTTTAGCCAAAACGTTCACGTCCGTGTTAAGCAACGAAATGGGACGATAGGATTGACACTGCCTTGGATCTTTCCCTTCCTTTGGAATTACGACAATACGGGCTGAGAGTGTTTTTGGGGTTTATTAGACATGATTTGAGATATCCTTTTGACTTTGTATGTGTTTTATGGACTATGGGGTCTTTTACTCCATAGGGCTTCATGTGTTCATTTGTTTTTGGTATGTGTGTTACACAGCACCCTCAGTGCAGTAACACAGGGGTGTCATAGTGACCCCCAAACATAGACTCCATACCCTGGGACCGACTACTGTCTCCCAGGGAATGTAAAGTCACCATGGCTTTACTAGTCTCAAATTGTGAACAGAACCAGTACAAACCATCATATTGTGGAAGTACTGGTAGGGGTAATTCGATTGCCCCCGGGTCTGTTTTCCAAGGGGGCACTGTGCAGTCCCCCCTTGTCGAGTTTCTGGCTGGTGGCAGTGGTTACCACACAAATTATTCCACCGGAATATTTCTTATGGGATTTTCCCATTGATTTTAAACGCACCGCTTTTTGGTGCAATGTTAAAGATATCGCAGCATTATTTATTTAATATTAAATTCACTGTTGGGTCTTTTTGCCAGAACTCGGTTTTAAAATGGCGTTTGTGTTCGCCTCTGAAACTCTAACCCAAGTCGAGCCCTTTGTTCCACTTTTTGGCGGGCTTCTGCACAGAAGCCCTCCAAATGGTGCCACTCTATCTGGGGTCTACAGGATGTGTGGGAGGGGGATTAGGCACCCTGTACTGAGTTGCATTGGCAACTCAAGTCGCACTCTTGTGTGATTGGCCCAGTGGTGAGCCGCCCGGCTCACCACTTAGCAGGTTTGAGTGACAGCTAGGCTGTTGAATGGGGGTTTTTCTGCATAAAAGCAGGGCTTTGGGGACTGGAACTTCAGAAGTAGCCACAGGACCTAAAGAATCCGAAGAGGGGAGAAGGTGAGCCATCTACAACGACGACACCACCGGTGGAGCCCTGCTGTACGAACTCACCACTTCCCCGCCGACAGAGGAGATCTTCTTCCAGGAGAGTCTTCTTCCCTTTGAGCTGGTGGGACCAACCAGTTCGCCTTTTTCGCCTTCCAGGATGTCTCGTGGTCAAATCGCCCATGCCAAGCACCCCGTCGGCCGGATAGCCACGCTTCACCACTGACCGTGAATAAAAGGGTTGTACCTTTTAATAGGGAACTCTGTGGCTGGTTTCTTCCCTGGCAGTGCAACGACTTCCAGCCTTCCTCCAAGTCGAGATCACCTCTTCTTCTGGCCGAAGCCACAACTTGCACCTGCTGCCAGGAACAACTCCCACCACTGGAGATTTCTCACCATTTTAGGTCCTGTGTCCCGCCCGGCCTCCCTTTCAACGGTTAGTACAAGGTGTCCCGTAAATCCTTGCCTTTCCATCTGGGTTGGCCTGCAGACCTTCTAACTTGCCTTTTTGAACTGATCCAACCTCTTTTGAACTTTGTAGAAAAGACTTTTAAGTGCATTTCCACTGTGTGATCTTGGGCACATTCCCTTGCTCTCTCTAAGAGTGGGCCTGGCCTATGAACTTTTGTCTCTACAGTAGACCCTGCCTTTTCTGACTTGTTGTGGTTTCTTAAACGTGTTGGTATTGTGATAGTTTCTTGTTCTGCCTTTTCTCTCCCTTTTTAAACAAATTATTGGAGTGCCATCTACGGTTACGCGCTCACCTCTGTTTTGCTAAATAAGTGGTGTCTTAACCTAGACTTGTCGAATAATTAACTAGGAAGGTGTATATATTTATAGTGACTGTGTTTGAACTTGCTTGATATGTTAGTGCCAGTGTATTTCTATAAAGTGTGTTTTAAATAAATAACTCTATACTTTTAATACCAAAGCTCTGGTCAGTGTTTGCTTGTGCTACTGTATTTTCTTGCCCTATTGTGTATACACTATATACTGCCTAACTCTTCTTGAGAGAAGTCTGACTGCTCAGCCACAGCTACCAGGTAAATCTGGGTGGTGCGGACTGCTACCAATTGGGTTTACTGCTTACTCCTGTAGTCTTAAACATTTTGCAGTGGTCCCTAAGGGAACTGCACAGGTTTCTGCCTAACACTGGTGTACAGCGGTGGGATTTGTATTGAGTATACATTTTAGTGTGCTTGTAAGTACCTTAGTGCAACTAACCACAAAGCTTAGCACTAAAAAGTTTATTTTCTAAACTATCAACTATGAAAAGTTATAGTCAAGAGTCCCTTGCCACAAAAACTGCTGATTGTTTAAGAGTTCTCTGTAAGCATAAGAATCTCCTGACTAAAGGCAAGAAAATGGAGATAATAGAAAGGTTGTTAGCAAACCAAAGCCTGGGTAGTGGTTCAGAGGAGCATACCTCCCCAGCAAATGTAGATAACAGTGATGATGTTAATATGGATCATGATGTTGAAAGTATTAATAATCTTGAGGAAGAGTCAGAAGAGGAAGGTGAGGCTGTTGTAGCTGTCCCCCTAGAACTCTGTCTGCTCTATCAGCTGTACCTACTGGACCTTTGCCAGGTCCCACATTTAATCCTCAATATCTTGAACTAGAAAAAATGAAGCTTGAATTAGAATTTAAGAGGCTTAATGCTCAAGCAGAACAAAGGCACCAAGAATTAAACCAAGAACTAAGGCTCAGAGAAATGGAGCTCAAGCATGAGCTAGAGATGAAGAAATTGTCTCCGGATCCTCTAGGAGTTCCAGTCCCAAAAGACCCTGGATGCCTAAAGAGATTGTGGGTATGTATGAGCCTAAGTTGGATGTGTTGGATTGGTTGGCTATGTTTGAGTATAATCATGGGCTCCAGGACATCACATGGGATCAGTTGCTCCCTTGGTTGTTCTCTAGGCTCCCCCCTGTTGCATCTGATGTGGTAATGGAATTGGGGGAGGTGGATAGAAGGGACTATGAATGTGTGAAGCTAGCTTTAATAGCTAGATTTAGGAAGACCCATTCCCAGTACCTTAAGAGGTTTAGGACCCTCAAAAAGAATGATGGTACCCCTTGGGCTACCTGGGTGAATGAAAGTTTGAAGAACTTAGAGGGATGGATTAAGGGTTACAAGGTGAACACTTATGAGGGAATGAGAAATCTTGTTATGTTGGAGTCAATTTATGATGCCTGCCCTCCTGAGCTCAGACAGCACTTGGCTGACTCAAAGGAATTAGATTCCAGAAAGCTAGCTAAGGCTGCTGACTTGTGGGTTGCCAACAGGGCTACTCACAAGGATTCAGGGGCCACTCAGAAAATGGATGAGGGAAAGCAGCCACCAAAAGGGAATCCAGAGAATTCTAATACCTCCCATACCAAAGAGGGCCCCAAACAACAAAATAACCAGGGTAAGCCACCAGGGAAACCCCATCAGGTTAGTGTACCCTCTGGTCACAAACCAGAAGGAGGTCAGAACAAGTCACCATTCCAGCGAGCATTTCGAACATGCTATCTCTGTGGGGCTACTGACCATATCAAAGGAGATCCAAAATGTAAGGGTAAACCTACAGGGATCAGCACAGTCTCCTTAGCCTTCACTCCTGAGGAGGAAGTGTAAATGGCTAGTGCTCACTTTGAAGTCTTTGCTGAAGAACCTTTGGGTCTTCAAGCAAGTGGAACAGTAGAGTCCATTGTCTGGTTAGCAATCAGAATAGGAGTGTGTATGACTCCATACCAGAAAACTCTAAAGGTTCTTATGCGGACAGTGTTCATGTCAATGGCCAGGATACCGCTGCCAGGCGAGACTCTGGGGCTAGTAGAACAGTACTAGATGAAAGCTTTTTCAGGCCTGAGGATGTTGCTAAGGCACCCAAAGGTCCCACTAAGATGTCTGGAGGCCCTGTCCAAATGGTTCCAATTCTACCAGCCCTCATTCAGTGTAATGACATGACAGTGTTGATACCTGTCAGTGTTCAGACTGAGGTGCCTGGGAGAGTACTGTTGGGGAATGATCTAAGATCTCTAGGAGTAGTATCCAGTACCCCCAGGCCTCCCAGTATGGAGACCCAGAACCTAACCAAATTGGCTAGAGAGGCCACCTTAAGGAACCACACTAAGCCTGTGGGATCCTCTACAGAGAACCCCACTACAAGCCCGGGTGTTGGTAAATTGACCTATGACCTAGGCAAATTTCAGGCTGAAATGTTAGGGAAATGGGAGCCCCAACCAAGCTCCATCATTGTTCCCCCAGTTTTAGAGTCTTTGACTCCCCCTGCTTCTGAGGAAGAGGTGGATAGACCTACTGGACCCCTACCTAGTCCTAAGAGAACTGGTAATTCTCAGTGCTGGTGGAAAACCAGAAAAGAAAAGTCTTAGGCCAAAAACCTTCAGACTGTTGGACAGTCCACACAAGACTCCAACTCAATTCCTAGTCTTAGGGGCGAAACTCCTAAAATAGGTAAGGGTAGATCTAAGAGGAAGGAGAAGCATGTACCTTGCTTATCTCCATCCCCTCCAACCAAGAGGCCTAAGACCCAACCTTCTCCCAACAGAGAGGTGGTGAGGACCTCTGGAGGCCCCTCTAGATCTAAGGGAATCCTTTATAAGGACCCCTTGAAAAAGCCTAACACAGGTTCAGAAGTTGTACCAACCTCTGAGGGACTGGTCAACCAGATCCCCTATAGGTTTAAAAAGACTGAGGTTCCTCAAAGGGTTTGTAGGTCATATAGCTTACAAAGGAAAACCTTTGATTTGACCATAGAACACAGGTCAGGGTGTCACCACCAAAATGCTGATGGTCTCTCTAGTATGTATGTCATCAACTAGAGGTCTGAGATTCATCCAGGAGTGGATTAAATCCTCCTGTCGCTTAGTCTGGGGGGGGCGAATGTTAGGGAGAATTCTCTGTTAAGGCTAATTTCCCAAACCTAGTGAGTCCCCCAGCAGCTTTGCTGGATTTTTGGGGTTTATTTTTTTCTCCTGCTAAGAGTGAGACTCTCTTTCTCCCACTCTTAGACATGATTTGAGATATCCTTTTGACTTTGTATGTGTTTTATGGGCTATGTGGTCTTTTACTCCATAGGGCTTCATGTGTTTTTGGTATGTGTGTTACACAGCACCCTTAGTGCAGTAACACAGGGGTGTCATAGTGACCCCCAAACATAGACTCCATACTCTGGGACTGACTACTGTCTCCCAGGGCATGTAAAGTCACCATTGGCTTTACTAGTCTCAAATTGTGAACAGAACCAGTACAAACCATCATATTGTGGAAGTACTGGCAGGGGTAATTCGATTGCCCCTGGGTCTGTTTTCCAAGGGGGCACTGTGCAGTCCCCCCTTGTCGAGTTTCTGGCTGGTGGCAGTGGTTACCACCCAAAATATTCCACCGGAATATTTCTTATGGGATTTTCCCATTGATTTTAAACGCACCACTTTTTGGTGCAATGTTAAAGATACCGCCGCTTTATTTATTTAATATTAAATTCACGGTTGGGTCTTTTTGCCAGAACTCGGTTTTAAAATGGCGCTTGTGTTCACCTCTGAAACTCTAACCCAAGTCGAGCCCTTTGTTCCACTTTTTGGCGGGCTTCTACACAGGAGACAAAGCAACGCACTCCTTCACTCAGAATACAAGATCCCCTAAGGCGCCTCCCACTATTAGTGTGTCTTTGGTTCCCCCTTAAATATTTACCGCGCCAGGAAGCCGAGACTCCAACCGGTTGATAGCTATGAACTTCCCCATACAGAAGAAGACCCCCCATGTTCCCCCCCACTTCCCGAGCGCCTTTACTACTCGCGAAATTGCACCTGCCGCCTCACCAGGGTACCAGGAGTCACCTCCACCAGGGCAACATACAACAATAGAAACCTATAACATTCTGAGCCCCCCTACCCCATAAACCAATCGATCTGCTTAATGGTCTTCCCATTCCCCACCCCCAGCGAACCACACATGACCAGGGGAGAAAGAGACCCCCCATCAAAGCCCACCCCCCCCCTCAAAATGAGTTGAAACACAGTAAACATTGGGAACAGTCACGTAGACGAGTGTCAGGGAGAGGGGGCGCCATCCTCTTGAATTTTCTGTGGCCCCGAACCTGGCTCCTTTCCGCAAATTTCTTGGCAATAGGCGGTTCTGTCTAGGCCCCGTCTCCGTTTGGCTCTCTATCTCCTGCAGTTTGATCACCTAGAAGCTCCTGAGACACCTTTTGTATGTCGACTTCAGATACCAGGGAGTACTTGTAACCTTCCACCTCAAACGAGAGGGAGAACAGGTGGCCCCATCTGTATCGCACCCCCCCTGGACTGGAGCCACTTCGTTAGGGGACCGCATAGGCGCCTGTGCAACAAAGTGAGGGCCAACAGATCTTGGTAAATAGAGACTTTGAAGCCTTCCAACTCAATGGCCCCCTCTTCCGAGCTAGCTCCAAAATCTTCGCCTTCTCAGAGTAGTAGTGAAACTTCAATAAAATCGGTCAAGGGCCTCTCGCTGGGGCCCCCGCTCTGTGGGCCCTCTCGATTGTTGGCTCACTAGTATTCCCTTCATCAAAAAGCTTGTTCACAACCGCCTTCACTATTTTAACAATGTCTGCTGGCGTCTCTCCATCACAATCCGGAACGCCTAGAAATCTTAGATTACAACGTCTTTCTCTGTTCTCTTAGTCATCCAACTTAAGGACGATCTTCTCCTCTCTTCTCTCCAGATCTGACAAACGAGCATCAATTTGAGACTCGAGAATGTCAATCGAGGATTGATTAGCTTCCAGTGCTTGGATGCGATCATCCACCAAGTCTACCTTCTTGTCTAACGTATCCAGTCTCTTACTGATGTCAATCCTGAAGCCTTGGATCTCCTCCAACAGAGCCACCATCGTTCCACTCACTGTTTGGGCTTCCATATCTTCTACTTGACCAATGTTAGATGTGGTACAGTCCTCTTGAGCCATCACTGGGGAGTGGTGGAACTTCTGCAAGGCTTTCGCCCAGTCCATTGAAAGCGGGGAGAAGAGCGCTGCCGCTCCGGCGTGGCTCCGGGGAAGACCACAGCAGGAACCTAAGGGTACACCGGGCCAGCAGAGGCGAAGAAGCTCACCGCTAACCTACACTTCAGTCGGCGTTACAATCAAGAGGGGTGATGCTATGCTTCCCCCACGCCTCAGGACTCCGTGCAGGGCCAACGGGACCGTAGCCGCCGGAGCATGGAGAGACAGCCACGTCTGTAGGTGAAGCCCCAGGATCAGCCTGGGGTATGTGAATAATATGCTCGGGAAGAGAATCCAGGAGTGAGCCACCCCAACGGTTGCAGGGGACCTATATATAAGAGGGGCCCACTGTCCCCTGCCGCAGGAACAGGTCTCACCTCGCTTAGGCTCCCAACTGCTTACGGGCTACTCCCAGAGCTGAAGGGGTATCGGACTCCACTAAGACCAAAACTCTGAGTTACTTGCCATCTGTCACCAAGAAGGCCTCAGGACTTCCTCATTCAGGCTCGTATGAAGCACTAATAGGTAGGGGCTCAGGAGATTAAGTCTCGCGGTGGGGGGGGCCCGCCAACACCAATCCTGAAAGGTCAAGCCGCAGCTTAGGGAGTTCCGGAATGAGGTGCCGGCGATCACTCGTCGGGAAAAGGAGGCACAGTTCCACTTACATTTATAAGTCAAGATACTGGAGGTCTCAGTGATAGCATGTACTGCTGGGCGCCACTCTCACCCAGGCCTCTGAGCCACGCAATGCTGTTGCCTTAATTGGCCAGCCACCTCTTTCATAGGCTAGGCGAACTCCATCTCGGCAGTCACAGGTATGGTGCTCTCATTCTCATCCCCGCCGACGCCGTCAGGATGGTCAAGTGCAGCGGGCTGGGCAGGAGGAGATCCCTGCCGGCCCGTGCCCCTCAAAAGACACCCAAGAAGGGAGGGCTGATCGCTCCACCGCTGCACGGGGCCTCTCAAACACCAAGACGCCTCATGGACCCCCGCGCGATTTCAGAAAGCAGGGTGGAAGCAGCAGCTTTCAGGGCGCGGGGTGAATTGATCTAATCAAACGGCCTCGCCTCCTATCCAGGGCAGGAGGCCTCCTGTCCTGCCGCTCTCCGGATCCTCGGCCGATCTCCCTGCCGGGCGCAAGACGCTTCTCACTGCTGGTCTGGCGCTCCCAGGATCTCGTTTTTTGGAATCCACTTTTTTTCAGTGTGGAGGCTGATTCTTATTCTGGTACCAATTAATGGGTGACCTCAAAGAGCAGTTTTCACAGAAGATTCCTCATAATATGTGGGGATTTCTGTCCTTAGGCGTGGGGTGTGTTAGACTGCTCATTTTAGGAGTCAGCGGTTTTGTTTCAAAAGAACTTGGGGCCACATTTCAGAGAGGAGCTATTTCTGATTTTATTGACCTTCATAATAAGTGTGTGGTCCCCGAGTTATGGGTCACTCAGTGATTTTTCGAAGAAATTAACAGAGTGTTCGTAGAAAATTAAAAACAAGGAAATTCATCCATAGAGCAATGTTATATGGTCTAGTTCATGGGGTATCCCTGGTTGGTTTCTGTGATATCCCTGGTTAAAAGGTGGTCGACCGGTTTCAATGATTACTATTTCTCATCTTCTTCAGGACCGTGATTCTTTAACTTGTCTCAAAAGAGAGCAAGGTTTAGGAGGGGCATTGGGGTCAACATCCCCTCTGCCTAACAGAAAGAAAACCAAAATGGGTTTTAAGTCTTGAGGTTTCTATAATTCCTTTTCTTTAGTCTTAATCACAAATACTTTCTAGTTATTTAGACAATCAATAAACATTTGAGAGAATTTAGAGATGTCTGAACAGTCATAACGGCTATTTTGGCTATATTAGACTTTTTTGTACAAGTTGCTGATGGTTACCTTATGAGAAACTCTGGCAGATGCAAAACGGTTGGCCGATTGGCTTAATGTGCAGCTTTTGCAATGCGTCTCATAAGTTCTGTAAAACAGTAAAAAGGGAGGCAATTTTTAGGGTGAGCCCATAAAGAGCCCGCTCAAAAAGTTTAGTTGTAATCTATGCGCGTGCCAGGGTAAGCTGGCACAGTCTTGTATGGTGCTGGGTAGCCGGCAGCACGAACGCTAGTGTGCACCTGATTGCCCGTCCCCTAACTGATTAGCATGGCTCTTCTTTTGAAGCGCGGCTGCCAGTGTGGCATGTTGCAGCTTGCGATCGAGAGAGATGCGGCTCTGTGAGATGAGCCCTGTCAGAGCCTGTTTGCGTATGTGGTTGCCAGAAAGGCATGCCGTAGTTCGCGATCGAGCGCGTGAATGCTTCGTTTGCTCGAAGATCTTGGTTCTTTCTGAGAAGCGCATATACCTCATGTATAGTCATGAACGCATCGTGGCATATCGCTGCTGGGGGGGGACTCGTGGAGAAATTACGAGAGGCCACTCACCGTGTGACTTCAGCCTGCTTGTGTCTAGCCGTGAGGTGCCGTAATTCGTACTTTGTTTTAGCAATGGTTGCCCAGCGACAGGGACCCTTATAAATGGTCCGTTGTTGCTGTCAGTGGATCTCTTTTCTGTCGGCCATTTTGGAGTGACATGAGTCCCATTATAAGATATATGGAGATATCATTAAATAGTCATGTTATTAACTTGTGAGGCTTGGGGGGACAATGTCATTCTGTCCATTGCGTTTAAACAATTATGGTCACGGCCATTGCATACAATTCGATATTCTTTTTTCTTGTATATACTTTGCACACCGGCCTCGTTATCTTACTGTGGATTCCTATAACTCTCTGAATTGTAGTTTCTGGACTAGTTTTTGGACTAGTGGAAGTTAAAATTCTTGAATTTTAACTTCCTCTAGTCCAAAAACTACTACCACTGCTCAATGAGCGTTAAAAAACCTTCGGCACAGCACCACTGACGAAGGAAGGAGGCGTATATATGTGTAAAAAGCACAATTCAGGGAGTTATAGGAATCCACAGTAAAATAAGGAGGCTGGTGTGCAAAGTATATACAAGAAAAAAGAATACCGATATGCCGCGATGTGTTCATGACTACACATGAAGCATATGCACTTCTCAGAAATAACAAAGCTCTTCGAGCGAACGAAGCATTCACGTGCTCGATTGCGAACTACGGCATGCCTTTCTGGCGGCCGCGTACGCAAACGGGCTCTGACAGGGCTCATCTTTCTCGATCGCAAGCTGCAGCATGCCACACCGGCAGCCGCGCTCACGATCGGGATGTCAACAAGGCTCAAAAGAAAAGCCATGCTAATCAGTTAGGGGACGGGCAATCGGGCGCACACTAGCGTTCGTGCTGCCGGCTAACCAGCACCATACAAGACTGTGCCAGCTTACCCTGGCACGCGCATAGATTACAACTAAACTCTTTGAGCAGGCTCTTTATGGGCTCACCCTAAAAATTGCCTCCCTTTTTACTGTTTTACAGAACTTATGAGACGCATTGCAAAAGCTGCACATTAAGCCACTCGGCCAACCGTTTTGCATCTGCCAGAGTTTCCCATAAGGTAACCATCAGCAACTTGTACAAAAAAGTCTAATATAGCCAAAATAGCCGTTATGACTGTTTAGACATCTCTAAATTCTCTCAAATTTTTATTGATTGTCTAAATAACTAGAAAGTATTTGTGATTAAGACTACAGAAAAGGAATTATAGAAACCTCAAGACTTAAAACCCATTTTGGTTTTCTTTCTCTTAGGCAGATGGGATGTTGACCCCAGTGACCCCCCTAAAACCTTGATCTCTTTTGAGACAAGTTAAAGAATCATGGTCCTGAAGAGGATGAGAAATTGTAATCATCGAAACCGGTCGACCACCTTTTAACCAGGGATATCACAGAAACCAACCAGGGATACCCTGTGAACTAGACCATATAACATTGCTCTATGGATGAAGTTCCTTGTTTTTAATTTTCTACGAACACTCTGTTCATTTCTTTGAAAAATCACAGAGTGACCCATAACTCGGGGACCACATACTTCGTATGAAGGTAAATAAAATCAGAAATAGCTCCTCTCTGAAATGTGGCCCCAAGTTCTTTTGAAACAAAACCGCTGACTCCTAAAATGAGCAGTCTAACACACCCCACGCCTAAGGACAGAAATCCCCATATATTATGAGGAATCTTCTGTGAGAACTGCTCTTTGAGGTCACCCATTAATTGGTACCAGAATAAGAATCAGCCTCCATACTGAAAAAAAGTGGATTCCAAAAAGTGTTCATGTGTGTTAAAAACATTGTCCTAAGTAACACTTTGGATAAAACTTTGAAGTATAATTCATCATCTCCCTGAATGTGATCAAGCTCCCAGGATCTCAGCAGGCAGTCAGTTAACTTCAGTCGGCGAGGCGGTCTCCCCCTCCACCTCAAGCCCCAACTTATGACAGCGCAGTAAACGGGGAGCCTCGCCCCCTCCCAGCAGCAGCTCACCCGTCGGTGGTGAATGGGAGGGGCCCCCCTGTCCAGTCTTTTCACCGCCTAACGCCATCAGCCGGGGGTTCACACTGGTGCTGGACCTCAGGGTAGTGAACTCGGGGCAGCGGACACCGGGCTTTGCAGGAACTCCGAGAAATCGGGTTTTCTCCCTACCGGCTCTATCTATCTACTGGATCAGATTGTTCTTAGGGGGGGAGAATCTCGTTCCAGGTTTTTTTTTGGGGGGGCTCAGACCCTTAAATTAGCTCTCGTGGAGGAGATCAACTTAGAGACGCCTGAACATCTCTGCGCCCCCTGGTGGCTCCTGCACACTGTCTTTTGCACTTTGAGACTGTCTTTGAAAGACACTGTATGAAGGAAGAACAGTAGCTTTGTATGTACCGCCTACTAGAGGTGAGGGGAATTCCGGCCCCCAAAGTGAAAAGTGCAGCATTCACACTGGAATCCACTTCCACTGGTTCTTCGAAATCAGCATTACGGTTCCACTGCCACTGCCATTTTTCCTGGTATTTTGGAGTTTCACACAGAGAGTGGTGTTTCTTTTCCATGTTGGTTTCATGTAGTGCAGCGAGAAACTTTGCACAGGTCTTTTTCCGATCTGTGCTATTATTTTCATGCAGCAACAAGTGAAACTTTGTGCATGTCTTTTTTTTGATCCGTGGTAGTTTCATGCAGCGTCACAAGAAACTTTGTGCAGGATTGTTGATAATCACACTTTGTGTGATTTTCAACCAATCCATGCTAGTTTCACACATTGACATGAGAAACTTTGGGCCCGATTCATGGAATTAAATTGCGCGGAAAAAGACGCGCTTGCGTGCAAACCACCAGTAGTGTGCAGGATCATTGTGGCAGCATGTGTCCTGCACATCATTGCAACACGGCGTGGCGTACCGGTGGACATGGTGGTGCCCTCACATCCCGAACCACATGCACGATGGCTGCGCATGGGAGGGGAAAGAGCATGTGGTGAGGCTGCCGTACCCAGCTTGTGGCACAATATTTCACCTAAAATCCAACCCCTGCGGAGTGACACAGCCCTGACACATTCCAGATGACAATCGATGATGACAAAGGGACAATCATCTGTCCCAACCTTAACACCAGAGAATGTGTCCTTGGAAGTGCTACGTTGTGTGCATCCCTTAGTACTAAAAGTATCTCAATCTAGTGTGCACAAAAGGAACACATGGAAGATGGAGTATTCCACTAACGCCATGCCAAAGTACACATCTAAATGCCAGCATGTCACCTAAACCGTCCCACACTTCATGTCACCTGGTTGCAACACCATGCTTTGGCACGCAATGTCCAACCTGAGAAATAAATGGCCAATGCATAACACTACTGTCACAAAGCGCTCAACGATCAACGGAACAAGTCCAGAAATAACTCACTCTCACTTATCAGTATAATAATGTACACAGGAACATCAATTGACGAGTACAACATACCAGAAACACAGGACCCAAGAGTGAATCTGACAGTGATCATCCGTAATTGCACATGTGCCTCAATGTGTCGTGACTTGCACATGGCACCCTTGTATATTCGTGTGGCACTACTAACCATGGGGGGCAGGGAAGCGCATACAAAAGTAAGGCTAACAATAATGGAGATAGTCAAGCCAATACATGAAGATGGAACATGAACAAAGGATGAATCTCAATGTCCAAACAAAAAGGGATGCTAACGATGCACTGGACAAACAATCATGAATCCCACTAGGGGTGTCTACACAGGTCCAACTTGAGACTGCCCACAGATATAATAGAAGCCCAATGCCTCTATGTAAGTTACTTTTACACGCTGCACTCCTTGCAAGCCCATGGAAAGGGGAAGCAGGAGTGACATATGTGTCTGGTCCCTAAGGCACAAACAAGGAGTGTACCAACACGAGACAAGCCTGCATGGGTCCAGCTGGAATCTACAGTGGATGCCCTTGGCTGCCACACAACGCAACACACTGTTACATAAATGCACAACAGACAAAAAACAAGTAAAAAAAAAAAAAGAGAAATGCCCATGAGGTGGCGTGGGGGGCACCCAGGAGGGAGGAGGTGCAGGGTGCACGTCAACACCCACATGTGATGATGTTGAGAAGAAAAAAAAACCTCCATGGGTTAATGGGCCAAACGGCTAGCACGGGCCGGGAGACCTGTCGCTGCTGTCGCCACCCTCTGGTGTAGCATCAGAATGTGGTAGTGGTAAGGGAGGATCACCACATATAGCCCTGGTCTAGTCCTCCATAGCAGTGGCCATGCGGGACTGAGATCATTGCATCTGCAACATGATAGCTCAGAGGTCCCCATGCAATACCTCACAGGATGCATGCAGTTCCTCCGTGATGGTATGAGTCAACTGTTGCTTCTGCTGTTCGGACCGTCTACTGCTGGCTGCCTTGAGTGCAGCCAGTGTAGTTCTGAGGGACCTATACTCTAACCTCAGGGTTTCCCTGTGGGCACGACCCTCTGCAGCCATAGATGCGCACAGAGCCCTCAGTTCTGCCCGCCGGCTCCTGTTGCTGGCCTCCATGTTCAGCCTGTGTGAGCGGCATGTGGACCGTAATGCCTGCTACTGGTGCTCCACCTGTCTTACTGGGGCAATCATGGAATTGGCCCCTCTATCCATGCCCTGAGCCAACATTTCATATGAAGCAGCCTGCTGTTGTACAACAGCATACATGGACCACTTCCACACAGTATCGCCAGCTAACACACGGCCACCGGGTTGGCGGGTGTCATGATGCCTACTCCCGGGCATCCGGACCAAGCCCATCAGCCCCTGGAACAGGCATCCAGATATTTATTAAAACCCCAGCAGCCCAGGCTCATAATAGAAATCAGTCCTGACGCCATAGGCGCCAGGCTCATAGACATTACTTACCTCATGCAGACTATGCTGAAACTGAATCCAAGCCAACGTGAGGCTTGGATGGGACTATTTTGTTACAGGGACTATTTTTTACTTGGGTGTGGTTCTGGGGAACTTCTTACCTGGATCTACTTTGGAGGCTATTTAAACCACGCCCGATCAGCAACACACGCTTCGCGTTATTCTGCATCCAGCATCGTAATGCTCACTGTGCCTGCAGTCTCGAATCCAGAGCTCCTAGCAAAAGAGAAAAAGAAGAAGGAAAGGTTAGAACACCAACATTATTCAATCCTTACCTGATTCCGGATCCATCACGTCTTCGAACTTAAAAAGGACATTATTTCTGCACGCGTCGCATACTCACTAGTCCTCACAGCATTTTTCAATCCGGCGCTGCCTCCATCATTTTCTTCGCCGAACTCCAGCACCTGGGGGGAAAACACAAGAAACAACAAGGTGAGCCAAGAGAGCCGACAAATACAATATCCTACCACCATAGGCTTACCTGATTTACCACCGGAGGCATTACCCTTTTATATGCCTCATCTTCATTTGCCGCACCTATAAAGGGATAAAACAACAAGTTAAAGTCATGCAACTTTTACGGACAGTGTTGGGTAATACAAACTCTTACCTGAACGCCATCAGCAGCCTCCAGGCAATATTCTTTTGAAACAGTTGCAATTCAACAAGGGAATGGAATAAGAGTGAACATCGGACATGTATTGAACTCTTTGAACTTTATAAACCCTGGAGTCAATATTCCTCCGGAACTCCTCCAGCACCTTCAAACCAGTGAAGTAACTGGTATCTACGCGCCCCTGCATGCCATGCAGGATGGAGAGCTCATCATTTAAAAGCATAAGGTGAGGTTACTAAAAGGGGGTGTCGGAGGTGACAAGAGGGGAGAACGAGAACAGTGGGAGGGGGCCATCACTAAAATCCACGGGTGGCTAAATCCCTTTATCCACTTGCAGGAGAATACTTCTACGGATCAAGCAGACGAGATTAGGCGGGCCAGTCCAGACAGTCATCTCGGCACTACGCATCACGTTAGTGGAGACCGCAGCTGTCCGGGTACGATCAACGCCCCTGTGGGAACCAGGTGAGCGTAACAGAACGTAAAGCCTATCTACAAATCCCCACCTGGGCGTAATGGAAACCTCAGAAACCGACCAACCAGCCATATTGTTAGGGGAACTTAGGGCAGAAGTGCACTCCGCGTGCCAAGAAACTAATGCCCTCAGGAGAGAACTGATTGTGTCAAAGGAGCGCACTGATGATCTTGCTAGACAATTGCTGCAAAACCAAGCTGGGCAAACACCATTACCTGGACTCGGGCGGAATCCAACTCCTGTTTCATCAAGCAATCCTGTGCAAGTGGTTCTACCAGGGAGCATTCCTTTAGCTCCACCCGAACGTTTTGCTGGGGACCCAAAAAGGTTTGCTGTGTTTATGAACCAATGCTGCTTGCACTTTTTATGCAGACCTGGAGCTTTTCCAAACGACCAAGCCAAAGTAGCCTTTGTACTATCATACCTTAGTGGCAGCGCAGCGGATTGATCAATTCCGCTAGTCAACCAGGATGACCCTGTTCTTTGGGATTTTCAAGGTTTTCAATTGAGCATGGAAAGACTATTTGCCAGACATTCACAGGGACAGGTCCTGGATAGCAAACTTTTATCCTTACGACAAGGTAACCAGGATCTACTAACCTATATTGCAACCTTCAATAGGTTGGTGGTGGAAACCGGATGGCCAGAGGTAAAACGAATTACATTCGTTTATCGTGGACTTCGGGGTGAACTCAAAGATGTTTTGGCCCAAGTTCTGAACCCACCTCAGGATTGCGCAGAATATATAGACTTAGTGGTCCAGTTAGACCACCGACTTCAGAATAGAAAGGCTGATCGAGCTAAATCCAAGAACCGGGTATTGGTTAAACCCAATGTTACCCCCAAAGGAAAAGATGCATCAGAACCGATGCAGATCGGGGGGGTTAAGGGATCCTTAACTCAAAAGGAAAGAGAAAGGAGACGGCAGATGCAATTGTGTCTGTACTGTGGGGACTCGGGACATTTTCTACGGGAATGCCCTATAAAACCATCCAAGAAAGTAGTCGGAGTTGCTGATAGAAATCAAACAGAGCCTGATTCGGGAAACAACCACTCGCCACAAGCATAGAGGTCCGCTTGCCGAGCTTGAAGAAGGATACTCAGACCTCGCACCTCATCATACCAATGGTCCTTATTGATCCAAGGCAGCCATCACGTATGCACGCAGTAAGGGCATACATTGATAGCGGGGCCGTAGGAAACTATATGGATCACGAATTGGCTACTAGGATGAATCTACCTCTCTGCAAAAAGACCACTTCAGATGTCATCACCACAGTCGATGGAACTGAAATTGCCTCTGGGCCTGTAACTCATTCCACCGCAGAGATGACACTGTTGGGTCAGGATGGGCATCGAGAGACTATTGTGTTTGATTTAATGAAAGCCCCACAGTTCCAAATAATACTGGGGATACCTTGGTTGGAAACACATAATCCTTGTATTGATTGGTGAGAGAAGAGAGTAACCTTCCCGGATTGTGCACACACCTGTTCCTCGAAAAAACCCTTGAACAAAGGCCTGGCCACAGTCGCTACTCCAGTCGTGCAGTTACCTCAGGAATATCAAGAATTCCAGGACGTTTTCCAAAAAGAACAGGCAAACACCTTACCACCTCACAGATCATACGATTGTCAAATCGACCTCATATCCGGTGCACAACCTCCATGTAGTAGGATCTACACCATTACGGAACCCGAAAACCTTCACCTACGACAATACTTGGACCAATACCTTGCTAATGGCTTCATTCGTCCATCCAAGTCCCCGGCATCCTCAGCTTTGTTCTTCATGCCTAAAAAGGAAGGTGACCTCAGAACGTGCATAGACTACTGCGCATTAAATCAGATCACGGTTAAGAAGCGATACCCATTGCCTCTGATCTCCGAATTACTAGACCAAGTAAAGGACCCTTCCATCTACACTAAATTAGATCTCCGAGGGGCATATCATCTGGTACGTGTAAAGAAAGGTGACGAATGTAAGACTGCCTTTCGCGCCAAGTACAGGTTATTTGAATACCAGGTGATGCCCTTCGGGTTGTGCAATGCACCAGCAGCCTTCCAGTATTTTATGAACAATGTCCTTTGTGAACTCATTGACGTCTGTGTTGTCGTATACATAGACGATATTCTAGTGTACTCCTCCTCAGAATCAGATCATGTGAAGCACGTTCGTGCAGTCCTTGAGAAACCACGCCAGCACAAGTTATACGCAAAATTGGAGAAATGTGTTTTTCATTCTACAGAACTTGAATTCCTTGGATTTATCCTGACTCCAAAAGGAGTTCGAATGGACTCTCGAAAGGTGGACGCAATCCTCAAGTGGCCATCACCCAGTTCAGTTAAAGAGGTACAAAGCATGCTTGGATTTGCTAATTTCTATCGCAGATTTATTCCTGAGTTCTCACATATTGTACACCCCATCACAGCACTTTTGTGAAAAAACAAACGTTTTTTGTGGACTGAAGAGGCTGAAAGAGCCTTCCAAGAGCTAAAATCGAAATTCACGTCTGCACTTGTTTTAAAGCTTCCACGCCCTGAGCTTCCATACATAGTTGAAACTGATGCATCCAGTTTAGCCATGGGAGCTGTCCTGTCCCAGAAGGATCCTGAAACCGGTCAACTTCATCCAGTAGCTTTCTGGTCAAGAAAGTTCTCAGCACCCAAGTTAAACTATGCGGTTACTGACAAGGAGTTATTAGCCATCAAGCTGGCTTTCAAGGCTTGGCGGCATTATCTTCTCGGTACTAGGCATACAATCACTGTAATCACCGATCACAGGAATCTGCAGTATTAGAAAACAGCCATGGCCCAATCATTGCGTCAACTTCGATGGGCATTATTCTTTGCCGAATTCGATTTCGTGATCACTTATCAACCAGGTTGTAAAAACGGCAAGGCAGATGCCTTATCCCGAATAGGGATGGGAGAAGCATATTCGAACCCGGAACCGGTGCCTATAATTTCAGAACAAAGAATTCTTGGCATAACTACTCTACAGACTTTAGAAGATATTCATTTAAAAATCCAACAACTTTTCGATCCTGCAGCCCTGCAGGACTGGGTAAAGAAAGGCAAAGATTATTCAGTCAGCAAATACCTACCTTACTATCAAGGGCGTCTATTTCTACCACACAAGGAACTACAAGAACTAGTTATCTCCAATTATCATGATGCTCTGATGGAAGGACATCCAGGTATCGCAAAAACTGAAGCTAAAATTAAAAGACAATTCTGGTGGCCCACCTGGCGAAAAGACGTAAAGTCATTTGTACTGTCTTGTGGGACCTGCACCCAAAACAAAAGTCAAAAGAAAAAAACAGCTGGTCTTTTACAACCTTTGGATATTCCTCCTACACCTTGGCATACTTTGTCTTTAGACTTTATTACTGATCTACCTCCATGTAATGGATTTAACACCATTCTAGTTATTGTGGATCTTTTTTCCAAGATGGCCCACTTCATTCCTTTAAAGGGGTTACCTTCCGCTTCAATTTTGGCCAAGGAATATCTCGAAAACATTGTTCGAATACATGGATTTCCTTCTGTATTGGTCTCTGACCGAGGTAGCCAATTCATTTCTCAATTTTGGAAAAGATGTTGTCAATTAGCGCAAATCGACGTGAGGTTATCAACCAGTCACCACCCCCAGACCGATGGTCAGACGGAGAGGACCAACCAGACTCTTGAGCAGTACCTACGTTGCATGCTACACCAAACCGAAAGCAATTGGAAGGATATTTTATGGATTTCCGAATACGCATACAATAACTCTGTACATTCTGGAACCGGACAAAGCCCCTTTTATACCATATATGGAAATCATCCTCGAACATCAGAACTCGATTCGCCTCAACACTTAGAAATGCCTGCAGTGAATCATCTGCACTCTACTATTATACAAGCCTTTAAGGAAGCAACAGAACATTTGAAACAAGCGAAAGAGAAATACAAGAAAAATGATGATCAACATAGAAGTGATACCCCACAATACCAGATTGGAGATCAAGTTTGGCTGGCTACAAAACACATACCTCTAAAAGGGACTCAGACTTTTAATCTTACATATTTGGGACCTTACACTATTAAGGCCATTATCAACCCGGTGGCCGTCAAATTGGAATTACCCTCTAATATGCGGATCCATCCTGTCTTTTATGTTTCACTCCTGAAACCAGTTCAACCCGGGACAAGACTAGCCAAACCACCCAACCCCATCCTAATAGATGGGGAACCCGAATTCAAAGTTAAAAATATCCTGGACTCTAAAATGGTTAAATCAAGACTTTTTTATTTAATCGACAGGAAGGGTTACGGACCACAGGAAAGGTCATGGGAGCCTAGTGACCACGTTCATGCACCTCCGTTGGTGAAAAAATTCCATCAGAACTTCCCAGACAAACCAGGACCGAGGGGAAGAACACCTTTCGAAGGGGCCTTGGGGGGGAGTGCTGTCATGATTCCTACCCCCGGGCATCCGGACCAAGCCCATCAGCCCCGGGAGCAGGCATCCAGATATTTATTAAAACCCTAGCAGCCCCGGCTAGGGGCTGTCTGGGTTCAGTCCTGGCGCCTTAGGCACCAGGCTCATAATAGAAATCAGTCCTGGCGCCATAGGCGCCAGGCTCATAGAAATTACTTACCTCATGCAGACCATGCTGCAACTGAATCCAAGCCAACGTGCGGCTTGGATGGGACTATTTTGTTACGGGGACTATTTTTTACTCGGGTGTGGTTCTGGGGAACTTCTTACCTGGAACTACTTTGGAGGCTATTTAAACCACACCCGATCAGCAACACACGCTTTGCGTTATTCTGCATCCAGCAGCGTAATGCTCACCGTGCCTGCAGTCAGAATCCAGAGCTCCTAGCAAAAGAGGAAAGAAGAAGGAAAGGTTAGAACACTGACATTATTCAATCCTTACCTGATTCCGGATCCATCACGTCTTCGAACTTGAAAAGGACATTATTTCTGCACGTTTCGCAATGCCAGCTGCAGCACCGCGCCATACTCACCGGTCCTCACAGCATTTTTCGATCCGGCTCTGTCTCCATCATTTTCTTCGCCGAACTCCAGCACCTGGGGGGAAAACAAAAGAAACAACAAGGTGAGCCAAGAGAGCCGATAAATGCAATATCTTACCACCATAGGCTTACCTGATTTACCACCGGAAGCATTACCCTTTTATACGCCTCATCTTCATTTGCTGCACCTATAAAGGGATAAAATAACAAGTTAAAGTCATGCAACTTTTACCGGACAGTGTTGGGTTATACAAACTCTTACCTGAACGCCATCAGCAGCCTCCAGGCAATATTCTTTTGAACCAGTTGCAATTCAACAAGGGAATGGAATAAGAGTGAACATCAGACATATTGAACTATTTGAACTTAATAAACCCCAGAGTCAATATTTCTCCGGAACTCCTCCAGCACCTTCAAACCAGTGAAGTAACTGGTATCTATGCGCCCCTGCATGCCATGCAGGATGGAGAGCTCATTATTTAAAAGCATAAGGTGAGGTTACTAAAAGGGGGTGTCGGAGGTGACAAGAGGGGAGAACGAGAACAGTGGGAGGGGGCCATCCCTAAAATCCACGGGTGGCTAAATCCCTTTCTCCGCTTGCAGGAGAATACTTCTACGGATCAAGCAGACGCGATTATTCGGGCCAGTCCAGATAGTCATATCGGCACTACGCATCGCGTTAGTGGAGACTGCAGCTGTCCGGGTAAGATCGACGTCCCTGTGGGAACCAGGTGAGCGTAACAGTGGGCCCCATGCCTGCCTGGGCCAAGGGAACCTGGCCCTTGATGTGATGGTGCTATGTGTGGCTGCAGGACTGCATCCCTCCCTTGATCAGCTGGCCTAGGACCAGGAGTCAATACTGTGGAGCGTGACCCTGCAGCCGTAAACCGCCACAGACGGACGTACCAATACTGACTGGCCCTGTGAGGGGTCGTCCCCCCTTCAGGCATTTGGGATACAACAACACCCACAGTCGATGCACTTACCTGCAACAGCACAGAGGAATCCATATCCGTTTCACCACCAGAGCCAAAGGTTTCCTCAGAGGCGGACTCAGATTGAGTCAGGGCCAGGATGGCCTGTAGCATCTGTGGATCTTCATGAGCTACTACACCACGTTCTCCACTGGTGGTCGGTCGCGGCTCAGTTTCCTGTTAAGTATCCTGTTCCTCCTCCATCTCCTTCTTTGCATCCAGTGCCTCATCACCTGCACATGAACATAAAACTACATAAAGAGCCATGCAAATAGCATAGCCCACACACATAGGCATCACAATGTCGTCATGCAATATATTAACCTGCCATGTCACAAACACCCCCACATACGAAGTGTGAATGGAAGTGAAGGGTAGCATGAAAGCAGCCATGGACATGTGTGGAAGGGCTAAATACCACATGTAGTGCATGGTGCATGGCACCTGCTTCACACACGAGCACCTGACTGGCATAATTCAGTCATCAACATCACTGATGCAAATACACAGATGCCACGTAGCATAGCCATGCCTGATCTGTCAAACTGCATGAGATGGAACTTGCTGACTACTGTCCCAGAGACGTGTACAATGGATGTGACATGACATGACAGAAGTGTCACAAGGTGCTACGATGCAAGGGTGGTGGAATAGAGTGAAGCCAGTCACACCCATCGCATGAGGCCAGGTCACATTGACATCACACAAGTGAATAGGCATGGTGAAGGTGAGACCTGGGGTTGGAAGTGGGAGTGGGCAGTGCAGTACATGGGAATGGCATACAAATAAAATACAACTACCTAATCAGGAAAGAAAATGCGGCGGGCTGGTGGCAGTGGAAGTGTTCGTGCAGACATCAAGTGTCAATTGCTGCTAGAGGGTTGTAGGGAGACAGAAAACAGCCACCGGGTGCGGGGGTTGGCAAGGAGGCAGCGCATGGGTTCAACCGGTGGCTCAGAGGGCCGTGTCGGAGATCAGAGTGTGGGCAGGTGACTAGTGCATTCTCTCAGTCATACAGGACTACAGCAGGGGAAAGGAGGAGAGAAAGCACAACACATGAGTAAGCATCAGATGTGCCTCCAGACCCGGAGAAGATTCACCTCCAGTTCCATTGAGGCAGGGAGGCTGTACCAGAGGGAGGCCCCAGTCAAAGTTTAAAAAAAAATATATTTTATTAATTTTATTCAACCAAAAAAACAACCCAACCAAACACGCAGTGTACATATCAACAGTTCAATTATACATTTCTTAATTTTAACCACTGCTCCCCCTATCTCACCCCCCTTTATGAGCCTGTTTATTCCACACAGTCTGTATCTGCCGCCCGTTGTGGAGTCTCACTTTCCGTGGATTCCGTCAGGTCTGGTATTGTTCCGAACAATTCCGCTATCAACGATTTCCATGCCAACAGGGTTCCAGCTTCCTCCTCTCCCCCTACAGTGCTTGCCTCTTGTCATACCATGGTTTCCGCCTCTGCCCTTTTCTGCAACTCCTTCCACCACACCTCCACCCGTGGCCTATGGCATGTTTTCCATCCCATGGTAATTCCTCTTTTTGCAAGCACATATGCTAGTTCTTTAAGTTTACCAACATGCTTAAGTTTCTGCGATCTGGGGAATCCCCCCAGCAAGCAGGCACAGGCTGTATCTATGATGATCTGGACCCCCTTTTCTGCTAGTTTCTGCGCCACCTCCCCCCAGAAACATTCAATTACTGGGCATGACCAAAACATGTGTACCATGTCAGCCTTTTCTTCGTTACATTTGGGACATGGTTGTTGTCCAGCGTTTCCAAACCTAGATATCCTTCGAAGTGTCATGTACGCCCTGTGCGTAATATACAGTTGTATCTGTTGCAGTCTCACATTTCTTGACACCTTCTTGTGGTATCCCAGTGCACGCTCCCACATCCCATCCTCTAATGGGGCTCCTACTTCCACTTCCCAGTCTAGTCTCAATTGCGATAAATCCTTCCCAACCTTAGACATCACCATCTCATACAGTCTAGAGATCTCATGTCCCCCCTCTGATATATCATATATTACATCTATGGTGGCATCTGGTTCTCCTTCTAGTACTGTTTCGGGCCATGTCTTCCTAATTCTCTGCACCAATCTGTAGTATGCGATATATTGGCCCGTGTGCAGCCCCGTTTCTCCTCCCAGCTCTCCAAACTCTATAATAGTCCCCTCTCGCCAGACATCTAACCCCACCGATTTCCAGTGAGTCCTGATCGTCATACTCAACTGCTCATCACCCCTTGCCAGTGTCGCAAGCGGCCCCTGCGGGGAGCATGGGAATGGGTTCTCCATCATCTGGCATGCCCGGTGCCACATATTCCATCCAAGCATCATCATCTTAGGGCGCTCTTTCATCTCTGTCTTGGGCAGCCAGATCATCTTTTTTAAATAAAATGGGGCACAATCCTGTCCAAACAACCTAGATTCAGGGGTCACTTCATCCGAGAGCCATTTGGCGACATATTGCAGCTGGCTTTCTACATAATAAACCTCATAATTAGGTAATTTTATCCCCCCTTTTTCATAAAAGTTCTGCAATTTCCATAGCGTCACTCTATTCCGGGTACCATGCCACAGGAAATCCCTACACATGCTGTTTAGTTTAGCAAAGAACTTCTTAGGTATCATGTATGGAATATTCCCAAAGTAATATAGGAGCCTAGGCAGGACCACCATCTTCAGCATTGCGCCTCGTCCCATCATTGCTAGGGGCAACTTCACCCAGAATTTCATGCACTTCTCAGTTTTTGCAATAGCTACCTCGGTATTATGCTTTTGTTCCTCTTCGACAGTATGGTATACGTCTATCCCAAGGTACCGGAAAGTACGAACCGCCCAAGGTATTTGCAACACTGGTAGCCGTTCTACAGGGGTTCCCACATAACTGCCCAGCGGGAAAATACTGGATTTGTGTGGGTTCACTGCTATCCCCGACAGACCCGCATATCTCTCCATCACCACCAAGATATACTGGAGATTTTCCTCCAGGTATTTCAGGTACAGCAACAAATCATCTGCATATAAGGAGATCAGGTGTCGCTCCCCTCCCACCGCAATACCTATGGTATTGTATTGTTGTCTAAGGTATATTGCTGGCCCCAGTCAAAGTTAGACATTAACCACCAACTAATTGCTATGAGAAGTTACTGACCCTAAATGAGTAGGAAAGGGATGATCAAAGACCATGAGAAGGAAGCAAATTTGGAAGATGGAGTTGAAGGAACTGCAGCCCCAGGACCCATAAGGCCTTGTGGACAATGCACAGGGATTGGAAATGAACAGTCATGGCCACTGGGCGCCAGTGCCATCATCACAGTCCTAGGGAGATACAGTACCTGGCCCCAAAACAAAAGGACAATTCCCACAGTCTAGTTCTGGATGAGTTGCAGAGGGAAATGAGTAGAAGCACAGAAATCTTGGTAGAGGCCGTTGCAGTACCCACCATAGGAATGACCAATCCTCTGGAGACAGTGAGCTGCTGGGGGATGGAGAGGAAAGGAAGAATACCCCTGAGGAGGTGAAGCTGGCAGGGTGACCTCTCAGAGACGTCAGAGATATGCGGAGAGAAGGTGAGTGTGGAGTGGAAGATTGTCACAGGCTATCCACCATCACAGGTTGAAGCAGGAAGTGGGCCAAGAGAGGCTGGTCAGAGAGTGACATGGAAGAAGTGCGCAGGTATGGTGATGGGGTTTGTCACAGCAGGACAACAAGCAAGTGTCAGTCCACCATGTCATGGTTCACCCATGGGAGTCATGTAAATGCAGGCAGAACTGCCAGACAATCATTACATTCATCCAAGCAACATACACATGTCCTGGACACACACGCATCACCACTCACCAGACATTCCCTCATAAATTGGCAGGTCTCCCATGCCTTGGATCTGCTCCACATCAATCATATCACTTATGATCTCCTCATGTGGAGTGAATTCTTCGTCCTCTAGTGGTGACCCACCTCCAGTCACCAGAGTAGAGTCATAGTTGGCACCCAGTTTATCTTTGGCTCAGCGCCGGAGGTCATTCCAATGCTTCACTGCCTCAGAAGCTGTGCGCCTCTCATTGCCCAAGGCATTCATACGTTCGGCGACGCACTGCCAGTGGGCCATATGCTGGGCAGGCGTATGTGTGCTCCCTGCCCGCACAAGTATGTCATGTTCGTGTTCCTGCACATAGTCCACGGGGATCTGGAGTTCCTCATCGCTAAAGCTCCTCTTCCTCGACATGTGGGTCTCCTGTGCCGTGCCTTGGGACGGAGCCTGTTTGCCTACTGCACGCTTTGCCTTCTTGCAAGGTCGTGCAGACCCTGAGTGGCTGGGACCACTTGGGTCAGTAGGGGCTGGAGCACTGGTGGACTGGGCTGTGGCATCACCCACTGATGCTGTGACTGTAGGTAGCCTTGCAGGCACCTGTACCTGGGTCCTGGTGCTTGGACCTTTGTCCACACGTCTTTTGCCCTTGGAGACACGGACATAAACCCTTGGGTCTCTGCGGGTGTGGGCCAGGACCACTACAGGCCTGGCTGGGTGACCCTGAGCCTGGGTATTGGTTGCTGCAGCTGCCCCTGCAGCTTACTTACCCTGACTGGTGTGGACAGCAGATGGCAATGCTGCCCCAGGACCCCGGGTGCTGGGGACGTCAGCATCAGCTGCATCTCCCTGACCCTTTGGGTGGAGAGCCTGGCTCTCCCTGCATGGCCCCGGGCACCTTGGCCACCTGGGCCACCTCGCCCACCTTGGCCACCTTGTCCACCTTTGCCTCCCTTCCCACGTATTGCCCTCCCAGTCATGGCACTGATGGATTAGTGCAATGGGAGGTGCAGTTATCAATTGTCCTGGGCAATTTGAGTAAGGGGGCAGTGTACGTGATGTTAAACGTACCAGTGTGCCCCAGCAAGGTTCAATGTAACCCCAGGGGAAAAGAAACGGGCTGCTTAACGCCCAAGCACCCCAAAATTGAAAAATAAGTGTACGCAACCCCTCGGTAGCCCACGTGTAAAGGAAAAATGTAACGCAGTACGCTGTGGTACCCAGCAACACAAAAACGTATGCGAAAGGACATGTAAGCTACTGTGATGTTAAATAAGGGGTTACGCGACACACAGGGCACCCACAGAATGGAAATAGCATACGCAACTCACTGTCAGCCTCAAAAGTACATGCGCATGTGCGCAGAGGCAATCGCCCACCAAAACAAGAGGCTTGCACGGTTGCAGTATTGAAGAGATCGCATGGAAACAAAGTCCACACGTCTGTCTGCTTTAACTCGCGCAAAAGTGTGATGGTCTCCTATGCACTACTTTATCCTGATCCAGAAAGCCACTCCCAAGTTCAGCGTGTGTCACATAACTTACGCGCTTATGCCCTTTCCTCTGATTTCACACTGGCGCGTGCTTTCCGCACGTGCTGAGTCACTCTGTTTCCGGCTGCCCACGTGAGTATCACAGAAGACCCACGCTCCTGCCTACCAGCCAATTTACCTGCCTTGAAGTGCCTCCAAGTGCCCCGAGCTGCCTCCTACGAGCAATCTGCCGCTGCCTGCCCATTGTGTGTAGCTGCTGCCCACGTGGCCTGCAATTTTGGTGCCTGCTGTACAGCCATTGCCAGTGCTCCTGTCATCGGACCTGTGACCACCTCTGCTGATCCAGAAGACTCCCGACGTGCCAGACCACCGCTCCACAGCCCAGCCGCAGGACCACCTTGCCCACCCACACCTGCCTCGGGGGTTGCCATGTCTGAACCAACATCATCTGAGGCAAGTGGCAACCTCCGGCAGCGAGGCAGAGGGCTGTAAGCTTCACCGAGGTTGACATCCTGGTGGAGCAAGTCTTGCGAATTATGATGCCCTCTTCCACAGACCAACGCAAGTCGGCAAGGAAGGACGGAAGATGATCTGGGCCGACATTGTGGGTGCCATCAACACGGAGGGGGTGGCACCCCAGGACTTCCGCCTTGTCCACAAGCGCTGGGAGGACTTCAAAGCCAGGACCCACAACAAGGCCGGTTGAACACCGACAACACTCGGGTCCTGGAGAAATTCTACCCAGCACTGCAAGCCCAGGTCATGGATTTGCAGCTCCATCTGGAGTCGACTGCTAAGTGTCCATGTGTTGTTGTCTTCCACAGTGCATGTGCATGTTGATGTGTGTTTGGAGTGTGCACCTTGACCTTATGTCAGGCATGCCTCTTGTACTGATGTCTGTGTGCATGTGTTACGCTCACCTGTACTGGCGTTGACTGTGCAGGTGTAGCAGAAGGGGTTAATCCTGGTAGTGGGGTTTGGCCAGCTTGTGCTTAAAGCATGTGTCTTGCTAGTTGATCAGTTGGTTCACGATTCACTATGAGATCCCTTCTTAGGGCATTGGTTTCCTGTCTTGAGGCTTGAACCTCAGCCCGTAATTCACCCAGTAATTGGGCCAACTGGTCCGTCTCTGAAGTTTGCATTAAGCCCAGGCAGAGATTTGCAGAGGCTTCGCGTTCTGTTACGCTCACCTGGTCTCTGCAGGGGTGTTTGGGCACGGTTGCAGCCCTCCCAGGGATTAGTTTGCCCTCATCTGGCTTCTCCCTCTGCGCTTGTACAGTTATTGCAGTAGTGCTGCTCAAGACTGCTCCTATGTAAATGTAAAGGAGGCGTAAGTATGCCAGTTTGTGACCAGAGTTCCCTTCCAGACCCATTCCACCCAGGGTGAAGGTCCCGTAGGTTGCGCTGCCCATAGAAGGCTCACCTGATTATCTTAAATGATGAGCTCTCCGTCCTGCTACTTCCAGCAGGGGCGCTTGCTTAACTAGGACCGAGTTCCTTCACTGGTCCCTCTGTGTGGCTGTCCAGTCCAGTTGCGACTAATCCAATTCTCTCCAGGTGAGTGTTTTTGTTTGTATAGTCCGTTTTTGCTTTCAACCTGCTTTACAGTGTTTGTTTCGTATTCTTTCCTTAATGTCTCTCTATAACTCTTTTCCGTGTAGGTGATGTCAAGACCCGGCAACTGCAACGATGAGGATGGCAGCCGGATCGAACAGGGAACAAGTTCACGATGTCCCGGCAACAGGTGAGTGACTTCTGAGGATATGCGCATGGTCCCAATGCGGCGCGACCCCCAGCTGCTGGGTTTCAATTGTCTAACCATGTCTTTCTGCTTCTTTACAGGACCTGGACGATGGGCGCAGCGTGGGATGATGAGCACGGTGCCAGAATCAGGGTCACTGGTTTCCTGAAGGTGAGTATGTTAATGCGATGAAATGATGAACGCTGGCTTTCAGGAGGTGAGTATGCAGATGCGATGAGATGGTGATCGCTGGCTTCCAGAAGGCGAGTATGCAGATGCGATGAGATGGTGATCGCTGGGTTCCAGAAGGTGAGTATGCAGATGTGGTGAGACGGTGAACGCTGGCTTCCAGAAGATAAGTAAGCTGGTCCAAGCGGTGGTGAGCGTCATGTTGTATGACGATGCAAAGTAACGCGAAGCATGGATCAGTGTGAGGGTGGGACTTATATAGCCCTGGGCTGTTTAGCCAGGCCCTCAAGCAGCCTGGCTGGGCACGCCCTGCCACACCTAATACTAGATGCACGTGCGGAGTGGGCCTGGATCGTTCCCAATGATCTGGTCATCTTCATGTGCCTGGCGCCCCAGAGGCACCAGGACAAAACCCACCTGGCTCCATGTTGTGCTCCATAAGCGGCGCTGGAGTGCCCCATATGAGGGCGGATGTGCAACAACTGTGTCCCTGCCCGAGTGGCCAGGACAGCATGTCCCATTCAGTGTTGCATGTGTGTCCATTCAAGCATGTTTGACATCAATGGTGTTTCAGTTGCAATGTGTGATGCGCTGCAGCATGTAACAACGTGCAAATGGTTGCATACATGTGTATGGACGTGGCCGTGTGTGAGGTGTGACAGATGGGTGCTATTGGCAACATCATGGACATGCATAGTGTACATGTGCATGTGTCTGAGAAGTGAGTGTGTGACTGGCCAACACTCCTGGATGGATGTTACTGGAGCATTTGCATGTGTGCGTGACTCTTGCTGACAAATTGACATTGAGTGGACTCTGATGTGATGGCTCCATGCCCTGCCTCAGGACTGTCAGGTGATGTGTGTTGATGACATGTGTATGTCCCATTATGCATGTGAGGGGCATGCACAATTTGTAGGTGCTGACAGTGCCTTGTCCAAGGATGTGATTGACTGTTGTGAAGGACAGTCATGTATGTGCTTGTGTGCTAATTGCGCGTACCACTGTGTTGTGGAGGTTGATGATGTTGTGGCTTTTAGTGCAATTCATGTGCATATGTTTTGTGCCATACACACAAATGTACAGTACCCTGATGTATTTTTTTCTATGTCTCCCTATCGACAGCGACGTTGGAAGAAGACGGGCGGAGAAGGTGCTGTGGAGCAAGGCAGAGGGGATGCCTCCACCAGGCACAGACGCAAGGCCCAGTCGCGCTCCCAGGTTATTCCATCTTCGGGGAGTGAGGAGACTGGGCCGCGTCCGAGACATCAGCCGCAGCTGCAGAGGGGAGGTCCAAGAGGGCGAAGGTGGTCGTGGACTCCTCGGCAGTGGGAGAGACAGGTGAGGTCACACAGGGGCAATCCAATGCGGAAGACGGTGGGGAGGCATCCGGGTTGGCGGAGGAGGAGGCGGCCGCATCAGCCCAGTCCATGGGGCCCGGCGGCGGTGATGAGGTGGGTGTAACTGGTGCAATACAGACTCTGGGGCAGGGGGCACTGCAGGTCGCTCTGGAGGTGCCTGTGCCTATTCCTGCCCCTGGGACTGTGACTGCACCAGTATGCAACTGCGGGCATGCCCCAGGCCGGACCCATCCGCAGGTGGCAGATGTTTCCACACAAACGGAAATACCAATACCTGCGGATGTCGCCTTTCGGGACAGGGTGGAACCATTGCTAGCCGGTATCATAAGGCGTACAGGCACCATTCATGATGATGTGCAGGCTTCCAATCGGGGGCTTGCAGATCATCATGAATAGGTCTTGCATCTCGTGAACTGGCTAGCACATTTCCTGGTCTCGAATTGGGTGCGTGGGCTGGCCACTTCTGCAACTCCCTTCTCGTCTTCCTCCTCTGTGCGCCAGTTGTCCTCACTGCCACCTTCCGGCCCAGATACCACCACGGCCCCCTGTGTACCTGTCCCAACCCCGGCGGCCAGTCTGGTGGAGATCACATCCCTGCCAGAGTCGGGAGTCGAAGTTGGATCATCCGAGGTGGTCACCACGCAGATCCAGCCATTGACAGGAGCTGTGACAATGGAGGGAGAGCAGGCACCAAGGATCAGGACACGTGCATGGCAGCCCCGGGGTTGTCATAATCCCGGAGGCTGGCCTTAAGGAGCAGGCACCGGGTTATTCGACAGCAGCAGGCTCAGAGTAGCAGGCGGCAAGGACCTTACCCAAAGGATGTCTTCCATGTTGGGGCGGTTGGGGCAGCAGATCGGGGCAGAGCAGCAGCGGACATGGGAGGCTAGACTCACCATGGCCAGGGTGGAGATTTTACTGCGTCAAGCAGAGAGGCGGGCTAAGATCCTTAGGGAGACTTACAGTGAGTGGGAGACGGGCATGTTGGAGTCCCTGCAAGCCCTCGAGGTGAGAGCGGAGGCCCGTCTAGGGCAATTGGACGCAGTGTTTGATGATGCCCTGACTGAGACATTGAGGGAGCATGGTGAGGAAAAGCACTAGCCCGCTGCCATTGTACATAGTTCTTTAGGTATAGGTTTCCTTTTCATTTTATACTTTTTTGTTGGAGTATTTGGAATGTGTTCCGCTTTTTGTACATAGTTAATTTTGTGTGTCATTTTATGGATTTTTATTTCCTGGTTTGGTGTGCATTTGGGACATTGGACCTCTTTCATTTGTACATAGTTTTCCCTACTTTTGTGTTCACCATGGTGGAATGTTTTTTTTTTCATTTGGATTTGCTTTCTGGAAATCATTTATGGACCTGTGACTTTTCCATCTAGTGTGCGTAAAAAAAAGATTTTCATTTGCACAGTCTTACATGTGATTTCTTTGTTCATGCACCTTTTTATTTGTCCGTAACCTGTACGCACCCCAGCCAAATCGCGTGGAAACTCAGCGCATACCCCTTTCGCACCCCAGCCAAATCGTGTGGAAACTCACTGTGTACCCCGTCCGCATCCCAGAAAATTGCATGGAAACTCAGCGCGTACCCCGTCTGCACCGAGTTTTCACACGGTTTGGCTAGGGGGGGCTTGCAAGCTGGTACAGGGATGGCATGGGGGCCTGAGCCGTCGTGTTTGGCATTTTACTTGCTTTTTACTGCACGTGGGGGCATGTTGGGGGCGTTACTGGTGCTGCTTGATGTTCTGTGCCCCACGGCTAGTGATGCCTTGGGAAATCCATGAATACGCGTGCCGGGCAATTGTTTCTTTGCGCACCGGCTGGTACACGTGTGGCGCATGCTCCTTCTCAATGCGCGGCGCAAGTGCCTTTTCTGCTCTGGATTCTATGAATCACCCCCTTTGTGTGGGCTCCTTTTTGATGCATACTAGAAACTTTACACCTTTTATGTTAACTGACACCTTTTATGTTAACTGCGCTAAGTTCACGCAGCGGTACAAGACACTTTGTGCAGTTTTTGTTCGATTTGTACTAGGTTTGCGCAGCGGCACGAGAAACGTAATGCTGCCATTTTCTATTCGTGCTAGGTCTGCGCAGCAGCATGAGAAACTTTGTACCTCTATTTTCGATCCGTGTTAAGTTCATGCAGCGGCACGAGAAACTTTGCACGGCTCGTTTCGATTTGTGCTGGGTTCGCACAACAGCATGAGAAACTCTGCTTTGCTCTTTTCGATACGTGAGGATGGCAGAGCTCCAGATTCTTAACAGACCTTAATTAAACAATTTTGCCCAGCCCTAGCTATGATGGTCACATTTACAGTTAAAAAACGTGACCATCAGCTCACAAAGACAAACCATTAGCATTGGAATAAAGCTGTGGATCGCAGCATTAACAGCTCATTAAGCAATTCCTTAAATAACAATTGGGGACAGGCCAAAGGTGAATGATGACGAAATGTCTTCACCACTGTGCGTGGAAGTATCCCGCAAGATGATTTTACGAAGTTGTCCACCCTAGCTGAAGCCATTCCGGCCGTCACTTCCTCGGGGTATACAGAGAGCTATCACCTCATTCCATTTGAACACTGGATCCTCCACATTAGCCCCTTGCTCCCAAAAACGGATTTACAATTTTTCAGTGGGCATTTAGTGTTCCAGCTTCCAGCTGGTTGGTCTTCTCATGATAATCGGTAGCTATTAACCCCCTACTGTATTTCTTTGTCTCCATTATAATGTATGCAGCCACGAGGGCCAATGACTGTTTTCCGCTCTAAGCAAAGTGAGCTCCCAACCATCATGTTGAAATGGGATAGACAGTACACATCTTCAACTGGGCCTGCTCGTCACTGCTTAACATACCCTGTGTCATACGCGACTACAGGACATAACAGTAATGATACTTAACTACATGCAGTACAGAGTTTAACAGTGGGCACCTCTGAAACTATGTCATGTTTGATGAACAAAGCAACACACTGGATTAACTCAAATCTAATGCCCCTAGTATAAACCTGAAATCTGTACTGATGGCTAGAAGAGTGGGATGGGTGGGCCCTAATAGAAAGTCTGTTACGGGAGATTGCATAGTGGTTTCATTTTCCAACCACACATTAGTGAACCACCTCCTTAGTTCTAACCTGACTAGAGGGTTGAGGGCACATGGCTCTAGACTAGAGAGCAGACTGGGGGGATTAGATTTGTTTTTTATCCACAACGGAGGGTGCTGGAAGCTGTACCGGTTGGACGAGGACAAAGACCCCCACCCAGGGTTTTATCTCAAAGCAATGCTGTCCCCTTCGGTGATCCTGGTAGGGCTCATGCCTCCTCCTGTACTATGGTGGGAAGGAGAGGCACTAATCACCAGGGGAGGGCTGTTGTAGTCGGGAACTGTGCAGTATCAAACCGTTTTGAGCCTTTGGTGTCAATGGATGATCAAGATTGATAGGGGGTGTATCCGGATTCAACTCTGCTGATTGTTATGCCTGTCCAAGAGGTAGTTAGTGGCACTACCCAGTCGGGAGTATCTTTTATTATCCCCGGCTCTGTATCCTGTGGTAGAGAGAAGCACATTAAATTAGTCTCCTGGAATATAGCGAGCTCAAGGAATAAGTTGCAGTTGGTCGAGAACATGGAGTTCATTAAGCTTCATGAGATCGTCCTCCTGCAAGAAACTTGGGACCTGGTACTGCCCCGTTTGGATGGTTATGTGACACAGGGTATCCCTGCTAAAAAGAACAGAAGAGGGCGCAACTCAAGGGGTTTGGCAGTGTTGGTCACAGCTTCCCTTGACTGTGGGATCCAGGTGCTAGAGACTGGGCTTGAATTCATACAATTGTTGAGGTTTAAGTTCCCAGAAGCCGAGGGGTTTGATCTTTTGAATTTGTATAATAGTCCAAATGGCGCAGTTGGGAAAGTTTGGTGCAAAATTAAGGAATTTGTAGACCTGTTTTTCGATGATCCCGTGAATTCGCAGAAAAGGTTAATTTGGTGAGAGGATTTTAACCTCAAAATGGGCGGTGGCCTTTCCATGGACCTGTATGAGCCCATGGAGGAACAATTGTTCGGGGGCCACTGATTCAGTAATGGCCGATAAGAAGGTTCTTCTAGGGGTCTCCAGATGAGCACTTTGCTTATCGAGTGGGGTATGCGCTCTATTAATGGACGATTTAATCCAGATATCCCCGGCAAACTTACCTTCAGCAATCATTTGGGGTCCTCCACGGCTTGTTTTGCCTCACGCTATAACTATGGAAACACATTGAAAGTTTTGACCTGGCAATGGTGGGGAACAGTGACCATTACCCATTGGTCCTAACCGTGAAAGGTTTAACATTTGTGGACCCTAGTGTGTCTAGTGTCTTACGTCATCTAGAAGCAGATGCTGTGTCCCACAAGAGAAGTAAGTGGGGGAAGATCTTGGACCGTGGCCTGCACTGGAAAATCCTGGCCAGGCAACGGTCCTCCTTGTTGTGGATCCTAGATGAATCTAACAAACATGGGGTAGTGGTGGGCCTTTTTGTGGGAATTTTGGAAGCCTTATCGGAGGGTTTCTTGATGGTCCCGAGACCGACAGGTATAATACGTAAACAGGGTTGGTTTGAGGAGAAATGTAATCTAGCAAAATTGGCACATTTGTCTGCGCTAAGGTGTTCTGCAGTCAACAGACGTTGCACTTCACAGGCATGCACTGCTTACCGCAGGACACTTGAGCATAGGAAATAGGAGCTGGAGACAATAGCCTGGGAAAAATTCCTGGAGGCTATAAGGGCAAATGACTCAAAGGGTTTTTGGGAATTTGTGTCAAGGGAGCCTCGAGATGTGGGTGCCTCCAAATGGGTGACTTATTTCGGTACCCTATATGACGATGGTAGAGCCAGGGAAGAGACTATGAGTGGGGGAGTAGAATTACATTTCTCGCTGGAGGAAGTAACCAAGGCTATCGGGGCACAATTCTGTAACCAATTCTGTAACCGGGCCGGATGCCATACCTGCAGATCTTTGTATGAGCCAGCTCGATTTTTGGGCTGCGTTGTTGACGAGTGCATTTAATGCCTGTCTAAGTTTGGGCCAATATCCCTTGTCGTGGAAGACAGCTACAATTTTCCCTATTTTTAAAAAAGGGTACATCACCAAACCCTCTTCTTCCAATCTCTCTCCTGGATGCAACATAAACATTTCGGACAGGTTTTACTGGGGCACTTGGAGGGCTGGCTAACTGAGAGTAATGTCCTCACGGATATTCAATTCAGTTTTCATCCAGGTTTGGGGACCATGGAGGAGGCACTTAGCCTGTATCTACTGATATCAAATGTTTTTTGCCGGATAGAAACGGTTAATCTCGCCTTCATGGACTTAAGCACAGCTTTTGATATGGTCGACCGCACTAAGTTGTGGGCCGTGCCTGAGTCCATTGGCTGTCTGGCTGATTTTGTGACAGTTTTGCAGAAGATTCATGCGAACACCAAGGCCAATGTCTGGTTTGGTCCGGGGAGGGAGGTGCACAGAGGACAATGTCTGGTTTGGTCTGGGGGGAGGTGCACAGAGTGGTTTGAAGTTATATCATGGCCAGAACACCTAAGGCATTGCAGGCACTGGTCGACACGTACACCTTATTCATGACAAGCTTAGGTCTAAAATTAAATTCAGTCAAATCAGCGGTCATGAGCTACAGTGCCAGTAAAAAGTTGATTAAGATGCGCCCCATTGTTTGTGTAGGGGACATAATCCAGAGGGTACACAAGTATGATTACTTGGGTGTGTAGTTCTCAAAGTGTTTCTCGAGTAAGGCACATGTCATAAAACAATCCTTGAAAATGTGCCAATACATGGGCGGCCTTCATCATTTTTCCTCTAGGTGTAAGGCTCAACACCTTTAATCTGCACTCAAAGTCTACTCTTTGCAGGTCAAGGGAGCCTCCCTGTATGGGGCGGCCATTTGGGGGTTCCGACAGCTTGGTGATATGCAGGTGAGGGAAAACCGTTATTTTAAAAGGCTTCTGGGACTCTCAGGATCATCATCCTGCGCATCTGTACACAGAGAATTGGGAATGCCATTTTTGGAGAATGAGTGGGAGGTAGCACCTGGCCTATTGTGGCTTAGAATCCAGGAAATCCGAAGGCTGAGTTGTGTCATCTTATAATTAAAGCAACCATGAGCATGCAGGGCTGTCACAAGATGTGGTGAGGCACGGGGAAAACATTTGGTGAGGCCCCCTTACAATATTTTGCACTGGACCAACGGCGGCACCTACGCAAACAGGAGACTCGAGAAATCTCTCCTTGAGTTTGAGTGCAGATTCCCAAATATGGTTTATTACTACAACTGTAAATCAACTACATCAAAGTTAGATTTCTCTAATGAAGAAAGATTTATGGCAGACTAACTTTTGTATCATATGCATAAATATATATAGGATGACATGAGCTCTCCGCTCTGCCACCTCCAACTCTCTGCGGGTCAGTCACATTTCTAAGCAAAGATTTGGGGGCAGATCTCTTTCTTCAGCTGGGGCCTCCCTGTGGAAACAGCCTCTCTGCCTCTCTAAAACTTGAGCAGAACCATCTCCAGTTCCAGAAGCGACTCAAGACCTTTTTCTTTGCTTCTGCCTTCTCTCTTCCTCTCCCTTGCTGATCATCTGCCCGATCCATGCACTGCTTACCCTCTGAATTTGTGCCTAGGTCCCTGCCTGTCCAGTTACAATCCTGCACTGCATCTTGGCTCCTCTGCACTTGTGGTCTGTATCTGTAACCCTACAGTCCCCTCTCTTGCACTTATTCTCCACCCGATGGCTGCACTTATGAGTACCCGCACTTGCCACCCGTTGGCTGCAGTCTTGTCAATCCTTTCTTCCTGCCCTTCTCCATCCTACTCCACCATCTGCACTTCTCCCCTCCCCCCTTCTCTGCTCTTGCACAATCTGAATGACACAAGGCCTAGTAAGATCAGTGTTTTGTCTTCTTTTTTTGTTTCCCCTCCTTGCCTTGAAACACTTGTGTAAAGTTGCGTCATAAATGCCATATCATATCATTAAGGAACCCCCTGTCCCTATGTGCGCATTAAAACACACATCATACACAGTGACAAATGATGTACAGTGGAGGCTGGTACATTTCTGAACTTGAGGCTTAAATGTTTGTGCCAATTATGCAAGATCAACAGAGCACACTAAGGGAGACTAAACCAAACAAGGGTTGCTTGAGGGGGTTCTCATTCCCAAGAAAATGTTTGAAACATTAGGTGAAACATTAGGTGAAATGTATGCATTTTACAGCACATTCTTTGCAAAATTGGGTAGAAATCCATACAGTTTGCAATTGGTTTTGTATAGAAGCACATGGAAAATCCCAATAGTTGCAAATCATAAACCGTGCACAAAAAAATGTCCAATACATTTCATGCCACCACACAATATACGCTAGTATAAAAATATTTTCATGCTTGTTGTTCTCATGTATGTCCATGCAGGCTGCATCAATATGTGCCATTATTACCATGTACGGATTCCCAGCCAGTAAAAATGCCATTCCACAGAAACTCCCTGCCAGTAAAAATGCCATGCCACAGAAAGTATTGCCAGGCTGACTGTACACCATTAGTGTTATTACTGACTATATTGCCCTAAATTCAATTTGAGCCAATTTAGCCAATTAGTATGTTTGCTTTAACCTTGATGTATAGTCCTGTGCATCAAGGGTAAAGCAAAAAGAGCATTGGCAAATGCTAACAGTTTGGGCTTTCGTGAAAGGCATTTTATATTGGTATTAGCTGCCCATTGATGGTGCCAGGTGCAAAATGGTTTGAGTACCTGAGCAGCTAATAGCAGTGCCTGGCAAATGCCTAATACTTATACACAAGCCAAAACGGTTGGCTTTGCCAATGCTTGTTTTTAACCGGACTTCAGCTAAAGACACGCAGGGTGCTTTTAAATCGAGTGGCCGAAGGCAGACCTGATCAAGACATTTTTATTACACTGGTTCTGTGTTTACAACTGCAATGAAGTCATTAACTCTCAGAAGACTCCTTTGAGAAAACACTTTCAGTCACATTGAGGGCAAAGTTTGATGGCAAGGCTTGTTTAAAGCTAGCTCAGAGTTCCAATGAGGAGGTGTTTTGGGTGGGGTGGGCAGGAACTGGATGAGAATTTCCATAGGGATTAGCATGGCCATGAGAAGTCAATGTGTGGGCAAATAACTAAACAACATCTACAAGCTTTGTGTACCTCCTCATATGCCATTTCTTCCTATCTGTACTCAATCCTGTCATTGCGATGGATCTTCCCAGATCCAGGATCTGGCAAAAAATTACTCACCAGATCTCAGATACAGCTCCACAATCTGGGAAATCTATTTGCACTATATGTTTATTTTAGAAGGCTGTGGTGTGTTCCTACTTGAGGGTCTGAGCGGGAGCCCTGTGAAATCACTTGTCAATGTTGCACTGTCCTGGAAATATTGATGTGCATTTCTTAGGTTTAAAAGGGATGCAGATCTTGAACTTTGCTAATGATAAATCCTCTGAGGGGAAGAGGCAAATGTTCATGGTGTGACTAAAATACCTGCCCTACACCCTCCTAAGCCTCCCGTCGCTGGACCCTCTTTCACTGCGGTAGGAGGGATGCCTCCGAAAAAAAAGTCTATTGCCACCTCTGTCTGTTCGCTAAAGCAATAGTTTTGGCTTATTGGTGGCATACCGAATAACCCAAACAAAAAGAATGCTTTGCAGTGGCGCAACACCATTGAGCAGATCGTTAAGGAGCGGCATCAGTTTCAAACATGCAGAACACAAAAACCTATCCATGCAATATCAACAGACTCACTTTGATAAAACCAAAGTCTTAACTTCTGGTCTCAGCTTTTAGATAGCCCACCTCTCCAGAGATTGGCATAGCATTATGAAAGTAAACGGCCTCTGAATTGGGGTGAAAGGTACGACTAGTGGCCAAAGGGAAGGTGCAATAGCTATTTGGCTTCCTAGCTGAGCTCAGGGAATTCGGAGGGAAATGGGAGCCGGGCTAGCTGAAGATGTGTCAGGGCTCGTGGGGGCCCATTTCTTTTTGATGTTTGGGGGCAACCCTTGTCTTACTGATTGGAAAAATAGTTCAAAGCACCTGTGGCGTGCTTAAATCAATAATGAAGTCAAAATAATGCAGCAGGTGGTTAAAAGCTGCAGATTATCAGTAGGTTTCTGTGTCATAAGACTGCCAATATGGGGCAAGCTATTTGGGGGGGCCATTTCAACTGTAAAAGCTGAAAGGGCCAGATGCCACCACTCAGTGGGGAGACCGACAGCGCAATGGGTTTATTGGCCCCACTCACTATCCGCTTTCAAAACTGTCACCCAGCCCCTGCCGGGCTGACCAACAGAGCGTGGCCAGACGAAACACGACACAGACATTAAACGGGGCCTGGGCTTTGCTGTTAACAATGGCCCTGCAATTGCTAACATAAAACATTTCACTGTTAGCCCCTGGATTCATATGCATACATGTTTAGGTAATTGAAATCGTGATGTGGGGTTAGCACTTGCATGCTAGGGGAGTGATTAGAAGGGAAGTGGTGACATGAGACCTCTCATTCTCACAGCAGTATTTAAGTGTGATGTTTCAGAAATGGGGGCGAGAGTTAGCTGCTTGTAACATTAAAGCTTCACCAGGATAGTCTAATTCCAATGTGGAAAGATGTTAGATGCCCCCACACAAGTATGTTTGCCCCCCCACAGCCTATTCCAATATGGAAAGATGTTAGATGCTCCCACACAAGTAAGTTTGCCCCCCCTCGCAGCCTCTGAAGTTAGCGCCTCTCCCAACATGAAGTGTTAGTCCCCTCCCCCCAACATTTTAACCTAGGTGCACCTCTGATGCCATGAACCTATCCCTTAATGAAGTGGCCCCCAGGGTGGCTACATTTAGGGGTGGTGCTGAACACAAACTCACAAAAAATACTTTCACCCATGCATTCATCCACCAGTTACACAACTCCTTACATGCATGCATACATAAAACCAAACACAGCATTGACACAAACATTAACACCAACATGCACGCATGCATTCATACACATATACGTGCTAATTTAATTTAGAAACACATATATGCACATTTATTTTAAAATAAAAAAACACTTACCTTACCTCCATGCACCCTTCCAAAGCATCCACGCGGCCGACACGTAGACATGCTGCCTGACAGGACAGGAGAGAACCCCTCTCCCATCAGTCAGCGTGGTCACGCTGAGCTACGTGAACACACTGACTGACAGGAGAGGTGTCCTCTCTTGTCATGCAGCATGTCCACGTTGTCAGCTGAATAACGGGAGGCAGCAGTGCTCAATTCTGAGCCCTGCTGTCTCCCATTATTTTTCTGTTTGTTGTGGAGCCAAACGGCTTCGCAACAAACAGCAAAATCATTGCAGGGGGCATCACAGACCCCCGTGTGAATTAAAGGACACGGGTGGACTGTGCTGCCTTCTGCTTAGGAGAGGGTGCAGTGAGGCCCCCAGCAAGCGCGAGGCCCGGGGCAGTTTGCCCACCCCCTGCACCCACCTCATGACGGCCCTGTGAGCATGGACTTGTGGCAGAAAATACCCTGGCTCACATTTGTATATAAGCACATATAAGCACATGTCCAGGGCAAACTGGGCGGCTATGCCACCTGCAACTAGCTTGTTTCAAACTAGAGAAGTAAACCTCTTTAAGAAGGTGGTAATCAGGGAACAAGCAGCTACTCGCACCAGTGTAGTTCGGCCTTCACAGGCCGATGTGCATCACCTGTTAATTAGCGGTTCACCCGCTATTCAGCCGTACCTTATTTGGGCTAGGGTGGGTCACCAGAGCTGGCTCATTACTACCGCCTGCTTCCATTGCCTGTGTTTGAGGGGGAACACGGCAAAGTGGACAGGTTACTCGGACGATTCAAGCTGTCCTGTCTGTGGTGCCCCCTCTGAAGATTTGGCCCATTTTATTTTGTCCTGGCTATTCAATTATTAGAGAGCAAACCATTTTGCAAGCATTGAGAAGTACTGGGTTTCTGGTTTTCAGGCTGCTTACAAAAAGAAGTGTATTTATGGGAAGCATCTGAGTACCCCTGTTCCAGTGGAGATCATTGGCATATTTTTGCCATTTTCACTGTACCAATGGGAAACGAACCCATTCCTATTATTATTTATTTATTACATTTGTGTAGCCCCCAAACCCGTGGGTGCCAGGGCGCTTGAAGCAAGGTAAATACAGATCGACTAATCATTAACCTGCTACGTAGCATACCAAGGCGAGATTAGTCCTATTTGTTAAACAGGCATGTCTGGAGTATTTTTCTGAATGTTTGGTAGGAAGGTCCATCTTTGATATCCGAGGGAGGGAGTTTCAAAGGGAGGGGGCTGTGAACATGAAGCTGGACCCTCTGGCTCGTTTGCTTTTAGATCTGGGGGTGAGCAGCAAGAGGGTAGAGGACGAATGTAGGGGGGCGTGTGGTGGGCTTTTTAGCCAGGCGGTTGTTGAGATGGAAGGGGCAGTAGCATGGATGTTAGAGTTTTGAACTCGATGCAGGCTTGGATTAGGAACCAGTGTGGTTTGCGTCCAGCTCTAGATATCATTAACTCATTATTTTAAGAGTGAGATTAAGCAGCACCCTATTCGAGGTGAGTTGCGGTGGCCTTTGTTAAAGTAGTATAGCTCATTGTGTTCATGTATCTGCTGTAGGAATATAGGTGGTCCCGGGTTGGATTCCACGCGAGGGATGCTCAACCTGGCATCCTCCCAAGGCCTATAAAAGGGGTGCTAATGAATTCGAAAACACTAAGAGTTACAGGGTTACAACGCTACATGCTTCTGATAGGAGGCACCTAATAACACACAATGTAACAGTAACTTGCTTTTCAGCCAGCACCGGCCATTCTTTATGCATGGAATTCTGCCAACCCCAGCAGGACAGTGGCAAGACTGCAGTCCTGCCACTGCTGGCTTTGTTTGCCTGAATGTCTGCCGGCCTGCACATGGATTTATTTACACTCCTTTTCCCGGGAAACAGGAAGGAAGAGCTGAAGTGGTGGGGGCCCAGGGAACACTAACAGTGAGCACAGTGTGCACATGCTGCAGTGGAACACTGAAAGTGGGGGCTCTGCCAAAAATGGATTGGCTAAGTGGCTCTGTGTCATTTTTGTGAATGGTCTCTTCACATTTATTAAAAAAAGACCTCGATTGTAATTCAGCATTCATTCGAAAAAAATATATATTTCCAGATAAACTATTTTCTGCAATTTATTGTTAAGTAAGGGTACGGCCCAGCCAGCAAGATCCAGCCTCTGACCATTTTGAATGCAAAATGATTTTCCATCTGAAACGTGATTTATTTTCATGGCTGAAAATGGAAGCCCAGGGGAATACATGAATGTATACAATATCACAAAACGTGTTTGTGTGTCAGATATGGCAAGACTAACGTTTTACCTGAACCATGTCTCTGAAGGAATTAACCATTGCCTCAACCAACCTACTATACCACCCTAAGGGGCGCTGCAAAAAGGTATTTCAATATACTAAATGGATTACCTGCTAGGGAAACACTGTTGCTCTTTAAGCTGTTAAAATGCATTTTACGCAATAGTCATACTTGGTTATTACAGATCATAATACAGATAATTACTTTGGCGTCAAAAGATGAAAGCGCATTAATGCACGTGTAAAGATATGTGGCCAGAGTTCCCAATGTTTGGTAGCTAAGCTATAGAGGAAAAGTGATCTCCATTGAAAAGCTGTGATTCACGCTGTTTGGTCAGGTGTGGGCGTCTTGATGATTAAATGGTCTACATCACTTGGCATCCCAGACTCTGTGGGGCACTGAGGGAACTCGATCAATGTCCTCGATAGATATCTCAGCTATTCACTGTGGGGGCTGCAACCGCGCAAGCTCTTCCAGGTATCATCGCCTGCAGGTTTCCCACTGCCACCTAATGGTGAACTTCCTGCTGGAAAGCTTGATGCCCCCCTCTCTGTAGAAACAACGTCACATTTTATTTATTTATTGTTTATAGCTGATAATCAACTTTACAATCATTTTGTACAATAGAAAACTTTAAAACAATTAAATACAATAAATTATTATTAACAAAAAATGTTCTTTCATTTCCATCCTATCACAATAATATACCAAGTTACAGACTGATGTTTCGGCTTGTTTTTCAATTATACGGATATCAAACATTTACTTTTTCACTGGGGCAGCAATTCAAACACTTTTTCCAAGAAACATTTGATGGCAATGTGAATAGACATACAATTAGTTGAAAAGAAAACGTTCAATTTTTCTTCCTCATTAAAGGTAGTAAACTGCATGTAATGCTTGGTTAAGTACATTTCTCTTTTAGCTGTTAATTCGACACACTCTGGCATAATATGTCTTAGAGTTTCCCTGGAGTTATGATTTTTGCAGAATCTACAAGACCCAATTAAGTCATGAGTAAGATTGCGTTTAGCCATCACCTCTCCTGTAGGCCAGAGATTGTACCTGAAACATAAGGTGGCTGAACGCAAGGCCACTGATGGATAATGAATTAGGTATGGTTCACATTGCCCACATTTTCTTATTGCGAAAGGGTTATCTCTAAAATCCTTGTATGTGCAGCACAGTTCTCGTGTTTTTATCCAATCATAGAGGTATCATTTCCTCTTGGCTCTAGTTGGATCCTCTAATAGCGTATCTAGCGAGAGATCTGCTGCAGCCATTATGTCAAAAACTGCTGTTTTCCATTTATTAGCAAACAAATAGTTTGATTGTAACATAAAACACGAAAGGGGGCGTGGCTGAGCGACACGCCATGCGGACATGCCTGCTGTGAGCTGCGCCTGCGCCAGTTGGAGATCCCCCGCCGGCTGATGATTGCGTGAGCAGCCTGCTCTGCCCTTCGGTGCAGCGGACCGCGTCGCCTGCGGAGAAGAGGGAGAGCGGGCGTTTGGGAGCTCCCTGCGGGCTTGTCGGACCTCGCCGGAGGGGAGACTCGGAAGAGAGGGGCTGCAGCCTGTGGAAGCTCCGGGGGCTCCGGGCGCGCGGCATGGCGGAGTCCCTCTGGGCTTGCCTCCTGCTGCTGGTGCGCTCGATTCCTCCCCCATACTCCTGAGGAGCTTTTGGCGCTGAATGCCGGGGCAGAGCGCCGGTTTCCGCGCTCCCGAGGAACAGCATTTTAACAGGTCCGGGGCGCCGGTGCACATCCCCCGGGCCCGCTGTGCATTCGAATCTTGTGCCGGTCCCGCGCATGTTGTGGCGGCGCGAGTGAATTGGAGACCCCCGCCTGCATGCGGAGCCCGGCTCGCCTGCCGGGGTTGTGATAGTGCCCCCAGCCACTGAGGAACAACTGACAAAACCTAGTGAAAGGTGAGAGGACTGGCCTGGAGGGAGGAATTCCACAGCGCTCAAGGAGATTGACTATCTGTGGGTGGAAGGAGGAATGGGGGAGTGAGTCAGCTGGAGAGTGAAAAGTTCAGGAGTGATAACGCTTCAAACCTTGGCACAGCCCCGAGGGAGACAAGTTTTGGCTGAGAGCTAATCTACCGAGATCTGTACCTCGGGTAGGGGGTCCCCTCTTTAATCCCGATGGGAAGAAGCTCGCCTCCCCACGCCCCACTCCTGATGTGGATAGCCCTCTGCTACTACAATTGAGGGGACAGTCCACCGGTGTACGCCCTAGCAATGCCTAAAACAGCGGCTAAGCGGAGAACACAGGGTATTCAAGCTTTTCTGGCACCGCAAACGACACTCTCTCCCTGCTCACGCACCATTGCAGCAGAACTCACCTCCGCCCTTTGGTCAAGATCTGAATATGGCTCTCTCTAGAGAGGATTTGGAAGCAATGTTTAGATCCTTCAAGCAAGAAATCACAGTAGAAATCAAATCGGAAATCAAAACCTCCAAAGACTCTTTGGCCCGTTCGCTAGCAGATCTGGCAACACACCTTACAGGCCTGGAAACTAGGGTTAATGAGCTGGAAAATGTGGCATGTGAGCACACACACGATGTCGAGGTGCTGACCGAAAGAGTGAGGTCCATTGAGGATCATTTGGAGGCGGTCTGGGCAAAACAAGCGGACCTTGAAAATAGGTCAAGAAGAAACAATGTCCATCTTCGGGGTGTTCCCCGGCAGGTTCCTGATCAGGAGTTGCCTGACTACGTAGAGGCGCTGTTTAGATCCATCTTAAATATCCCCTCATCAGAAGAACTTCTATTAGACAGATCTCACCGTGTCTACTCCGCCACTCATGACGGCCCTGTGAGCATGGACTTGTGGCAGAAGATACCCTGGCTCACATTTGTATATAAGCACATATAAGCACATGTCCAGGGCAAACTGGGCGGCTATGCCACCTGCAACTAGCTTGTTTCAAACTAGAGAAGTAAACCTCTTTAAGAAGGTGGTAATCAGGGAACAAGCAGCTACTCGCACCAGTGTAGTTCGGCCTTCACAGGCCGATGTGCATCACCTGTTAATTAGCGGTTCACCCGCTATTCAGCCGTACCTTATTTGGGCTAGGGTGGGTCACCAGAGCTGGCTCATTACTACCGCCTGCTTCCATTGCCTGTGTTTGAGGGGGAACACGGCAAAGTGGACAGGTTACTTGGACGATTCAAGCTGTCCTGTCTGTGGTGCCCCCTCTGAAGATTTGGCCCATTTTATTTTGTCCTGGCTATTCAATTATTAGAGAGCAAACCATTTTGCAAGCATTGAGATGTACTGGCTTTCTGGTTTTCAGGCTGCTTACAAAAATAAGTGTATTTATGGGAAGCATCTGAGTACCGCTGTTCCAGTGGAGATCATTGGCATATTTTTGCCATTTTCACTGTACCAATGGGAAACGAACCCATTCCTATTATTATTTATTTATTACATTTGTGTAGCCCCCAAACCCGTGGGTGCCAGGGCGCTTGAAGCAAGGTAAATACAGATCGACTAATCATTAACCTGCTACGTAGCATACCAAGGCGAGATGAGTCCTATTTGTTAAACAGGCATGTCTGGAGTAGTTTTCTGAATGTTTGGTAGGAAGGTCCATCTTTGATATCCGAGGGAGGGAGTTTCAAAGGGAGGGGGCTGTGAACATGAAGCTGGACCGTCTGGCTCGTTTGCTTTTAGATCTGGGGGTGAGCAGCAAGAGGGTAGAGGACGAATGTAGGGGGGCGTGTGGTGGGCTTTTTAGCCAGGCGGTTGTTGAGATGGAAGGGGCAGTAGCATGGATGTTAGAGTTTTGAACTCGATGCAGGCTTGGATTAGGAACCAGTGTGGTTTGCGTCCAGCTCTAGATATCATTAACTCATTATTTTAAGAGTGAGATTAAGCAGCACCCTATTCGAGGTGAGTTGCGGTGGCCTTTGTTAAAGTAGTATAGCTCATTGTGTTCATGTATCTGCTGTAGGAATATAGGTGGTCCCGGGTTGGATTCCACGCGAGGGATGCTCAACCTGGCATCCTCCCAAGGCCTATAAAAGGGGTGCTAATGAATTCGAAAACACTAAGAGTTACAGGGTTACAACGCTACATGCTTCTGATAGGAGGCACCTAATAACACACAATGTAACAGTAACTTGCTTTTCAGAGGGGGCGTGGCTTGGAAGCCATGTGAGAGGACGCGCTCTTGGAAGAGCTCCTGAAGATCCTGCATTTATCCTGTGTAAAAGTGCATTGAGACTAACTTTCGCGAGTCAGGAACGAAGGAACCCGTCCATGAATGTATGCTGCATAAATATTGAGGAGCTGAATCCTTCGTAAGCCCGGCAACAACAGAAAAATTGCGATCGAAGATCCGGGAGTCACGGCCCGGACGGAGGGAAGATGGCGGCCATGCCGGACAACGGAGGAGATACATGCGGGGCGATGAAGAGGCATTCTCGTAGTGATCGGTGGCAAAGTAAGCTGTGAAGTGTGAGAATGGCCTCTGGGAGAGAACCGGCGAGTCTCGGTGGGCACCGATTACTTATCACGGGCTTTGGACAGTGACGGTCAGTGGTCGGCACTAGGACCCACCCGAGCTGACCACCCGCCTTGGGTGCCGGAGCATCGCGTGCTGGTCAAGCGGCAGCCTTGGGACGGAGGGCCCACATTGTGTAGGAACTCGCTGGTAGGGACCCAGTCGAGTGGCGGAAGGAGTGACTGCGGAGGTACACTTGGTGCGGGAGAAGCGACTCGCTCCATTGCGAGCGGAAGGTGGGCTCCTCTCTCCCGGGGTGGGGGTGAGGCGGGAGTGTACGGGCCCGCGACATACAGTGGTGGTGGAATGGCGAATAAATCCGTCAGACAGAAAGTGAAACAACCCACATTGGATGAGTTTACCAAGACACCACCAGGCCCAGAAAGTGCTCGGAGCAAGGAGAAGCCATCTGCAGGCGGCATGGCCGCCGCTAGCCCAAATCAGGACGTGTTAGTTGCGCTCGCAGAATTGAAAGCGGATTTGAAAACCGCTTGGGAAGCCAAGCTCGAAATGGTGGTGGCGGACCTGAAAACAGTGCTTGACCTCAAAGTGGGAGAAGTTCGGGAGGAGGTGAACCTACTTCGACAAGATGTGAGGACTCTGTCGGAGCGCACGGAGAGCCTGGAAAAGGAGGGGAGCGCCAACACGGCAGATTGCGCCTCACACAAGGCCGACCTGCATGTCTTGGAACAGAAAGTGCGCAACCTGGAGAACAGGGCCGAAGAAGCAGAAGGGCGCGCCCGGAGGAATAATATCCGTGTAGTGGGCATCCCGGAAGGATTGGAGGGTCACAACCCCACGGACTTCATTGAGAATATGTTGCTCCAAGAGATCACTGGGGGAGTGCTGTCGCAGGGTTTTGCGGTGGAGCGAGCGCATAGAGCATTGGCCAGGAGGCCTCCGCCGGGCGGTCCGCCCAGGCCAATGATAGCCAAAATCCTTAACTACCGAGACAGAGAGAGGATTTTGGAGCATTTTCGCAAAGGAGGAACCATCAAGAGGGGGGAGGCCACCATAACGGCCTACCCAGACTACACCATGATGGTGCAGAGGAGTCGGATGAACTTTGCAGCGGTCAAAAGGAGACTTAGAGAGGCGGGGAAGAAGTATATGCTCCTCTACCCGGCCAAATTGAAGGTGATCCACAACAACAGATCCTTGTTTTTCGAGTCGCCTGAGGAAGCCATGGGTTGGTTGGACATGCAGGGCAGCCCCCAGGAGCCGGAGGTCCAGGCTGATGAAGGTGGCAATAAGAGTTAAGTGCGCTACGACGATAAAGAGTGCAGCCAGAAGACTATGGGACTTGAATATAGTTACTGTTATGGCCGGGGGAGGTCGGGCCTGGAACTGAATGATCAATGCACTGTTTGCACCGTACCTGTGGTTATACGAAGGAGCCTTTCGGGGCTAGTCCATTCACCCCCATTTAGTGTTTTTTAGTTAAGTGGCCGTTAGGGCGACTTTACCCTACTGGGCTCTGTGTGTAACAGCCAGAACTAGATGTGGGGGGGCCTGAGTTCCCGAGGTGGAGCTGGGCAACAGTTGGGGAGGGTGTTGGGGGGACGGGTGGGGGGAATGGGGGGTGCGGGGAAAGTTGGGGTGTACATAGCGTTGGGGAGTTTAAGTTTGACCGCGAGCCCTGGGAGTACATTTTGGATGAGATATCTGGACGGCACGGATGAGCGGGGTGGGTTGGGGGGGAGTGGGCAGGATACCAGTGAATTATGGGGGAGCTAAAATTGCTAACATGGAACGTCAGGGGTCTCAATAGCTATCTAAAACGGAATAAAGTCATGCTATACTTGAGAAGGCAAAAGATAGACATCGCATTGTTGCAAGAAACGCATTTGACCCGAGATAAACTGGAGCTGGTAAAGAAAAAGTGGGGTGGAACGGTGGTGGGATCCACGTACTCGGCTTATGCCAGAGGTGTACTGATCTGGGTGGCGCCACATGTCCCGTTTCAACTGAGGCAGGAAATCTTGGATACTGAGGGGCGCCTGGCTATGGTAAGAGGGGCAATCGAGAATAAAGAGATGTGTGTAGTGAACACGTATGCCCCGAACCAGGGCACGGCAGAGTACTATCGGACTATGAGTGCCAGCCTGAGCTGGTGTGTTGGGAGTGCGGTGTTCTGGGGAGGGGATTTTAACTGTGTGTTGGAGCCGGGGATGGATAGATCCGACGATAAAGTGACTAGGCCCGCCCCGGCAGCCCGGGCGCTGCGGACGCTGCTGCGAGACTTCGAGCTCGAGGATGTGTGGAGGACTAAGCACCCCAATGTGAGACAGTACTCACACTACTCGGCCCCGCAGCAGTTGCACACCAGGCTTGATTATATCTTTGCCACATCGGATGTCTTGACAGAGGTGTCCAGGGCGGAATATAAAGCGAGGGTCCTATCGGACCACTCGCCATTGGTGGTGGGTTGGCAATATGGCCGCCCCAGAGCGCGGATCCCGACGTGGCGTCTGCGCGCAGAGGCGCTTAAAGACCAGGTTTTCAGGGAAGATATGCGGGAGGAAATAGCTAGTTATTTCGATACCAATACTGGCAGCGTTGATTCGGCGGGAACTCTGTGGGAGGCTTTTAAGGTTGTGATGCGAGGGGTGGCGATTGCCAAATCGAAAGGCTTGCAGAATGGGGTCCTGGTTGATTTACAGAGGGCAGAAAGCCAGTTGGAACGGGCGTTGAAGAGCGAGCCCATAGACAACGAGCTGGTGCTTAAACTGCAACAGCAGTGTACGGAACATTGGGGGAGGCTCTGTAACCTAAACTATAAAAAATATATTGAGAGACAACACGCGGGAGGAGACAAAACGGGCCGTCTCCTGGCATGGCTATATAAGAAAGAAACCCCGAGACCCCCGATTAGGACGATTACTAGAGAGGATGGGAAGCAGATAGATACCCAAGAGGGCATAAACGAACAATTTGTGAATTACTATAGGGAATTGTACGGGGATCCGGGTGGCGGTGACCGGGAGGATATGCTGGAGACCCTGCAAGATATTGGGCTGCCCAGGATAAGCACGGAAGAAAGAGAGGAATTAGATGCCCCGATAACATTGGAGGAGTTGGAGGCGGTTGTCCGGCAACTACCCACTAGTAAGACCCCAGGGACGGACGGCCTGCCCAGCGAATTTTACAAAACCTTTGGAGCGGAAGTGCTCCCCCCGATGCTTGATATGCTCAATGAGGCGTTCGAGACGGGGAGGTTGCCGGAATCGCTCAGAGAGGCGGTCATTGTACCGCTCCCTAAGCCCAATAAACCCAGGCATAGTTGTGGGTCGTACAGGCCAGTATCTATGCTGAATCAGGACAGCAAGATACTAACGGCTGTCCTGGCAAACAGACTGCGGAGGGTGATAGGCAAACTGGTACACCCGGACCAAACAGGGTATGTCCCGGGGAGGAATATCACCCAAAACCACAGACGCCTCCACCGGGTGATAGAGATGGGATCCATTAGCGACGGGGAAATGGCGATAGTGTCGTTGGATGCTGTAAAGGCCTTCGATTCGGTTAATTGGGGGTGGCTGCTGACGGCCTTGAGAGAATACGGACTGGGTCCAAGATACGTTAGATGGGCGGAGCTGCTGTATAGTGCTCCACTGGCCAGGGTCCGGACGGGGGCAATCATATCCGAGAGATGGCAACTCAGCAGAGGCACTAGACAGGGGTGTCCTTGGTCCCCGATGCTGTATATCCTGGCCCTGGAACCCCTGGCACTGTACCTGCGGCAGCAGTACGACATTGTGGGTATTGAGATTGGGAGGGAAAAGCATCTGATATCCCTGTATGCGGACGACTTGTTATTGTACCTGAGTCATCCGGAGGAGAATTTACAGTATATCCTGGACGTGATGGGGAGATATGCGAGGTTGTCAGGCATAGCGGTCAACCCCCAGAAGTCGAACATTTTCCCATTGGGCTGCTATACGGGTGTCCCCATAGAGAGGCTGCCGGTGCTACAGGTGCCCTGGGCAGTTAACACGTTTCGTTACCTGGGAATAGATGTCTACCACACGGTAGAGAAAGAACATAAGTGTAACACTGAGATGGCTGTTGAGAAGATACGCGCATGCATGAGTTTCTGGCAGAAGTTGCCCCTGGCGATGATGGGGCGTGGAGCAATGATTAAAATGGTGGTTCTGCCTAGGCTGCTACACTACTTTAGTAACATCCCATATATGATCCCTAAGGGTTTTTTTGCTAAAATAAATGGGGTTTGCAGAGAGTTCCTGTGGCATGGCACTCGAAACAGGGTAGCACTCTGGAAGTTGCAGAACTCTCATGAAAAAGGGGGAGTTAGACTCCCAAACTTTGAGGCTTATTACATAGCGAGCCAACTACAGTTTGTATCCAAATGGCTTTCCGACGAAGAGACCCCAGAACTTAGATTATTCGGGCATGATTGTGCCCCATTTTTCCTGAAGGAAGTCATTTGGTTGCCAGAAACTGTTACGAGAAAGTACCCGGCGATGGTGAGGCTGGGATGGAAGATGTGGAGACGAGCATGCAAACTGATGGGAGACCCACTCCCGTGTTCTCCGCAGATTCCACTAGTTGCCCTGGCGGGGGTAGACGGACAGCTGAGGGGGATTATTAGGACCTATTGGGAATCTGTGGGGTTGGTGACATTGGGTGATGTGTGGCAGGAGGGTGCCATCAGAGCGTTTGAGGAACTTAGCGGGGAGGTTGGATTACATGGAGGCCAATATGTAACATACCACAGATTGGGGAGGAAAATTCGGGAACTATGGCCTGAATTTACCTTGGCAGACGAATCGGAGGTTACGCTGGAAGGGATATACGACACGACGGAAGGGGGACATGAGATCTCTAGGTTGTATGAGATGGTGATGTTGAAGGTTGGGAAGGAATTGACAGGCCTACGATCGGAATGGGAGTGCGAGGTGGGGACCCAGATGGGAGATGGGATGTGGGAACGGGCTCTAAGATACCACAGGAAAGTATCTCGAAATGCCAGACTGCAGCAGGTACAGCTATATGTCACGCACAGAGCGTATATGACCCCACTGCGGATATCCAAATTCCGGAATGCGGGCAGACAGGCGTGCCCTAAATGCGACGAAGAAAATGCGGACATGACGCATATGTTCTGGGCATGCCCAGTGATCGAGGGGTTCTGGAGGGAGGTGGCGCGCAAGCTAGGAGAGAAAGGGGTCACGCTTGCCATAGACACCGCCTGGGCATGCCTGCTGGGTGGGTTTTCCAGACCTAGGAAGCAGAAACATGTGTGTAAACTGAAAGACTTGGCGTATGTGCTGGCCAAACGGAGAATAGCCATGGGCTGGAAAAAATGTAGCAAGCCACGGGTTGAGGTGTGGTGGAATGACCTACAGAAATGGGCGGAGGCCGAGACAGCAGTGTGGCAGGAGGCGAGTTGTATGTCTTGGGAGGAGGAACTGGCCTCTTTGATGGCATGGAGGACTTTGATATCTTGCATATTTGGGACAGGGATGGCTTCGGGAGGGTCGGATGACAACGAGGCCCGCTCATGTGCGGCAGATACGGAATGTGACATGGAAACTGGCTCGCGAGGGGGGAGGGATCAGGGAGGTAGTGCGCACTAATGATTAAATGCTTTATTGTAATATTGTTAATTGCACTACGGTTTGGTTTGTATTGTTGTTTGTGTTGAAAAATCAATAAACTTTTTTAAAAAAAAAAAAAAAAACTTGCTTTTCAGCCAGCACCGGCCATTCTTTATGCATGGAATTCTGCCAACCCCAGCAGGACAGTGGCAAGACTGCAGTCCTGCCACTGCTGGCTTTGTTTGCCTGAATGTCTGCCGGCCTGCACATGGATTTATTTACACTCCTTTTCCCGGGAAACAGGAAGGAAGAGCTGAAGTGGTGGGGGCCCAGGGAACACTAACAGTGAGCACAGTGTGCACATGCTGCAGTGGAACACTGAAAGTGGGGGCTCTGCCAAAAATGGATTGGCTAAGTGGCTCTGTGTCATTTTTGTGAATGGTCTCTTCACATTTATTAAAAAAAGACCTCGATTGTAATTCAGCATTCATTCGAAAAAAATATATATTTCCAGATAAACTATTTTCTGCAATTTATTGTTAAGTAAGGGTACGGCCCAGCCAGCAAGATCCAGCCTCTGACCATTTTGAATGCAAAATGATTTTCCATCTGAAACGTGATTTATTTTCATGGCTGAAAATGGAAGCCCAGGGGAATACATGAATGTATACAATATCACAAAACGTGTTTGTGTGTCAGATATGGCAAGACTAACGTTTTACCTGAACCATGTCTCTGAAGGAATTAACCATTGCCTCAACCAACCTACTATACCACCCTAAGGGGCGCTGCAAAAAGGTATTTCAATATACTAAATGGATTACCTGCTAGGGAAACACTGTTGCTCTTTAAGCTGTTAAAATGCATTTTACGCAATAGTCATACTTGGTTATTACAGATCATAATACAGATAATTACTTTGGCGTCAAAAGATGAAAGCGCATTAATGCACGTGTAAAGATATGTGGCCAGAGTTCCCAATGTTTGGTAGCTAAGCTATAGAGGAAAAGTGATCTCCATTGAAAAGCTGTGATTCACGCTGTTTGGTCAGGTGTGGGCGTCTTGATGATTAAATGGTCTACATCACTTGGCATCCCAGACTCTGTGGGGCACTGAGGGAACTAGATCAATGTCCTCGATAGATATCTCAGCTATTCACTGTGGGGGCTGCAACCGCGCAAGCTCTTCCAGGTATCATCGCCTGCAGGTTTCCCACTGCCACCTAATGGTGAACTTCCTGCTGGAAAGCTTGATGCCCCCCTCTCTGTAGAAACAACGTCACATTTTATTTATTTATTGTTTATAGCTGATAATCAACTTAACAATCATTTTGTACAATAGAAAACTTTAAAACAATTAAATACAACAAATTATTATTAACAAAAAATGTTCTTTCATTTCCATCCTATCACAATAATATACCAAGTTACAGACTGATGTTTCGGCTTGTTTTTCAATTATACGGATATCAAACATTTACTTTTTCACTGGGGCAGCAATTCAAACACTTTTTCCAAGAAACATTTGATGGCAATGTGAATAGACATACAATTAGTTGAAAAGAAAACGTTCAATTTTTCTTCCTCATTAAAGGTAGTAAACTGCATGTAATGCTTGGTTAAGTACATTTCTCTTTTAGCTGTTAATTCGACACACTCTGGCATAATATGTCTTAGAGTTTCCCTGGAGTTATGATTTTTGCAGAATCTACAAGACCCAATTAAGTCATGAGTAAGATTGCGTTTAGCCATCACCTCTCCTGTAGGCCAGAGATTGTACCTGAAACATAAGGTGGCTGAACGCAAGGCCACTGATGGATAATGAATTAGGTATGGTTCACATTGCCCACATTTTCTTATTGCGAAAGGGTTATCTCTAAAATCCTTGTATGTGCAGCACAGTTCTCGTGTTTTTATCCAATCATAGAGGTATCATTTCCTCTTGGCTCTAGTTGGATCCTCTAATAGCGTATCTAGCGAGAGATCTGCTGCAGCCATTATGTCAAAAACTGCTGTTTTCCATTTATTAGCAAACAAATAGTTTGATTGTAACATAAAACACGAAAGGGGGCGTGGCTGAGCGACACGCCATGCGGACATGCCTGCTGTGAGCTCCGCCTGCAGGTGCCCGAATTTCGTTTTATATATGCCCTAACGCCGTCATTTTTGTCGGATTCTTGCCCTATGATGACACGACCCAACGCGGCACCCTTGAAGAGAGAGCTGAGAAGCCTGACGCCGTGGGAGCCGGCATTTTCATCTGAAATCATCCCGGGGACGAGCGGCGAAAATGGCGGCAGCCGAGAGTTTCGTCCTGCGCCAGTTGGAGATCCCCCGCCGGCTGATGATTGCGTGAGCAGCCTGCTCTGCCCTTCGGTGCAGCGGACCGCGTCGCCTGCGGAGAAGAGGGAGAGCGGGCGTTTGGGAGCTCCCTGCGGGCTTGTCGGACCTCGCCGGAGGGGAGACTCGGAAGAGAGGGGCTGCAGCCTGTGGAAGCTCCGGGGGCTCCGGGCGCGCGGCATGGCGGAGTCCCTCTGGGCTTGCCTCCTGCTGCTGGTGCGCTCGATTCCTCCCCCATACTCCTGAGGAGCTTTTGGCGCTGAATGCCGGGGCAGAGCGCCGGTTTCCGCGCTCCCGAGGAACAGCATTTTAACAGGTCCGGGGCGCCGGTGCACATCCCCCGGGCCCGCTGTGCATTCGAATCTTGTGCCGGTCCCGCGCATGTTGTGGCGGCGCGAGTGAATTGGAGACCCCCGCCTGCACGCGGAGCCCGGCTCGCCTGCCGGGGTTGTGATAGTGCCCCCAGCCACTGAGGAACAACTGACAAAACCTAGTGAAAGGTGAGAGGACTGGCCTGGAGGGAGGAATTCCACAGCGCTCAAGGAGATTGACTATCTGTGGGTGGAAGGAGGAATGGGGGAGTGAGTCAGCTGGAGAGTGAAAAGTTCAGGAGTGATAACGCTTCAAACCTTGGCACAGCCCCGAGGGAGACAAGTTTTGGCTGAGAGCTAATCTACCGAGATCTGTACCTCGGGTAGGGGGTCCCCTCTTTAATCCCGATGGGAAGAAGCTCGCCTCCCCACGCCCCACTCCTGATGTGGATAGCCCTCTGCTACTACAATTGAGGGGACAGTCCACCGGTGTACGCCCTAGCAATGCCTAAAACAGCGGCTAAGCGGAGAACACAGGGTATTCAAGCTTTTCTGGCACCGCAAACGACACTCTCTCCCTGCTCACGCACCATTGCAGCAGAACTCACCTCCGCCCTTTGGTCAAGATCTGAATATGGCTCTCTCTAGAGAGGATTTGGAAGCAATGTTTAGATCCTTCAAGCAAGAAATCACAGTAGAAATCAAATCGGAAATCAAAACCTCCAAAGACTCTTTGGCCCGTTCGCTAGCAGATCTGGCAACACACCTTACAGGCCTGGAAACTAGGGTTAATGAGCTGGAAAATGTGGCATGTGAGCACACACACGATGTCGAGGTGCTGACCGAAAGAGTGAGGTCCATTGAGGATCATTTGGAGGCGGTCTGGGCAAAACAAGCGGACCTTGAAAATAGGTCAAGAAGAAACAATGTCCATCTTCGGGGTGTTCCCCGGCAGGTTCCTGATCAGGAGTTGCCTGACTACGTAGAGGCGCTGTTTAGATCCATCTTAAATATCCCCTCATCAGAAGAACTTCTATTAGACAGATCTCACCGTGTCTACTCCGCCACTCAACTTAAAAGAAACCTTCTCCCGGACGTCCTCACTCGTGTGCACTGCTTTCAACAGAAGGAAAAGATTATGGCGGCTGTCAGGGGCTCCTCTACAGTGCAATTCCGAGGCGCGGCACTCCAGCTATTTCAGGATCTCTCTCCATACACACTTGCTAACAGAAGACGGCTGCGCAACGTAACGGCTTGGCTGAGATCTAAGCAGATCCGTTATCGCTGGGGATATCCCTGTAAATTACTTTTTGACTTCCAGAATCAACATCACGTGATCTCATCGGAGGAGGAGGCCAGTGCCTTGATGGCGGGAGCAGCCGGGTCAAACTCCACAGACTCCTGCTCTCAGACCTCGACTGAGTTAACTTTCGCCCCCTCGCCAAGAGATAAGCGGAGGAAGCCCCGTGGCTGGCGCCATCTGGAACCAGCTCCTCAACAAGAAGGGGGAGCCATGAAGAGCGTAGAGGATCGGATCCCTGTTGAGATCTCCGTGGAGACAGAGGGGGATAGCCTGGCGAATGGCTGACCCGGATGATCAGTAGATGCGAGCTTCTGGATTTGGCGAACAGAGGGGGTTTATCCCTCACTTTCTCCTTTGGAGGCTAGACCTGGACTCCTCCTGTGAGGTAGTTTTGCCTCCTGGTTCGGTTTGTTTGCAATTCCCTGCCTGCATTCTCAGAATGCCTGATGTTTGGGTGCGGGTAGATTAGGGCGATTAAAATTCAGTTCACTTTGCAGTTTCGGGCGCCTGTGCGGATTGCGCCCAACATGTTTATTAAGTGGGAAAAATTAACTGGGGTCTTAAATATGTCCAGATTCTTAGGGTGGTTACCTACTCTAATTTGTTATTTTTAGTTATCTGTGCTGAATTTCTTTCTTGTTTTTTCATCTGTTTCCTTTCCTCGTATGGTCACGATAAACCGGTTCCATGACCTTATTTATTATATGTCACATATGCCCTGCCCCGCGTTATTAGAGGTGCGGATAGAGTGTTTGGTCTCCCCAAGCTGGATTATAAACCACAAAGAGATGTAATGGGTGCGACTGATTGCTCTAGGACGGGGCAAGAGGACGGGGCCGAACCAGGGATGGTGCCGCCGTACGTTACATGTGCCACATTGAATGTGCAAGGTTTAAATTCTCCCTTAAAGCATAAAGCGCTTTTTCATAGATTGGCTATATTGCAGGCGACACTTCTATTTCTGCAAGAGACCCACTTATGCCCTGCGGACGAACCACGTCTTAACAATAAACTTTATCCCACAAAATGTTTTGCTTCCAGTGGACTTAAAAAACGAGGTGTCGCCATCCTGGTTCGCAAAGGTACCCCGTTTAAGACTCTGGAGGTGGTCCGAGACGAAGAGGGGAGGGTCCTATTGGTTGTGGCGCTATTGGATGGGCGCAAAGTCACATTGGTTTCAATATATGGTCCAAACATTAAACAAGATATATTTTTTGCAAAATTGTTTAAAGCCCTATTTGACCATGCAGATGGGGAAATCCTCCTGGGGGGAGATTTCAACGCTGTTATAAACCCTCTCATAGATGAAACCCTACCCCCATCTTTGGCAGATAAGAACAACATTCGGGCTCTTACTACTTTACTGTGTGACCACTCCCTTATTGAGATCTGGCGCTATTGTCACCAAAATGAGCGGGATTACACTTATTTCTCAGGTGTTTCTCTAGGTTAGATATGTTTCTTGTTACTGATTCTCTGGTCCCACTGGTGGGGGCAGTGGAGATTCTGCCAGAGGCCCTCTCTGACCATGCACCTGTGAGACTCAAGTTTTCATCATTCCACGCGACCCCACCTCGGAAGCCCCCCTGGAGGCTAAATGATTTTTTACTTGAAGATCCATTTAGCAGGGTATCCCTGCTAAAAAGAACAGAAGAGGGCGCAACTCAGGGGGTTTGGCAGTGTTGGTCACAGCTTCCCTTGACTGTGGGATCCAGGTGGTAGAGACTGGGCTTGAATTCATACAATTGTTGAGGTTTAAGTTCCCAGAAGCCGAGGGGTTTGATCTTTTGAATTTGTATAATAGTCCAAATGGCGCAGTTGGGGAAGTTTGGTGCAAAATTAAGGAATTTGTAGACCTGTTTTTCGATGATCCCGTGAATTCGCAGAAAAGGTTAATTTGGTGAGAGGATTTTAACCTCAAAATGGGCGGTGGCCTTTCCATGGACCTGTATGAGCCCATGGAGGAACAATTGTTCGGGGGCCACTGAATCAGTAATGGCCGATAAGAAGGTTCGTCTAGGGGTCTCCAGATGAGCACTTTGCTTATCGAGTGGGGTATGCGCTCTATCAATGGACGATTTAATCCAGATATCCCCGGCAAACTTACCTTCAGCAATCATTTGGGGTCCTCCATGGCTTGTTTTGCCTCACGCTATAACTATGGAAACACATTGAAAGTTTTGACCTGGCAATGGTGGGGAACAGTGACCATTACCCATTGGTCCTAACCGTGAAAGGTTTAACATTTGTGGACCCTAGTGTGTCTAGTGTCTTACGTCATCTAGAAGCAGATGCTGTGTCCCACAAGAGAAGTAAGTGGGGGAAGGTCTTGGACCGTGGCCTGCACTGGAAAATCCTGGCCAGGCAACGGTCCTCCTTGTTGGGGATCCTAGATGAATCTAACAAACATGGGGTAGTGGTGGGCCTTTTTGTGGGAATTTTGGAAGCCTTATCGGAGGGTTTCTTGATGGTCCCGAGACCGACAGGTATAATAGGTAAACAGGGTTGGTTTGAGGAGAAATGTAATCTAGCAAAATTGGCACATTTGTCTGCGCTAAGGTGTTCTGCAGTCAACAGACGTTGCATTTCACAGGCACGCACTGCTTACCGCAGGACACTTGAGCATAGGAAATAGGAGCTGGAGACAATAGCCTGGGAAGAATTCCTGGAGGCTATAAGGGCAAATGACTCAAAGGGTTTTTGGGAATTTGTGTCAAGGGAGCCTCGAGATGTGGGTGCCTCCAAATGGGTGACTTATTTCGGTACCCTATATGACGATGGTAGAGCCAAGGAAGAGACTAAGAGTGGGGGAGTAGAATTACATTTCTCGCTGGAGGAAGTAACCAAGGCTATCGGGGCACAATTCTGTAACCAATTCTGTAACCGGGCCGGATGCCATACCTGCAGATCTTTGTATGAGCCAGCTCGATTTTTGGGCTGCGTTGTTGACAAGTGCATTTAATGCCTGTCTAAGTTTGGGCCAATATCCCTTGTCGTGGTAGACAGCTACAATTTTCCCTATTTTTAAAAAAGGGTACATCACCAAACCCTCTTCTTCCAATCTCTCTCCTGGATGCAACATAAAAATTTAGGACAGGTTTTACTGGGGCACTTGGAGGGCTGGCTAACTGAGAGTAATGTCCTCACGGATATTCAATTCAGTTTTCATCCAGGTTTGGGGACCATGGAGGAGGCACTTAGCCTGTATCTACTGATATCAAATGTTTTTTGCCGGGTAGAAACGGTTAATCTCGCCTTCATGGACTTAAGCACAGCTTTTGATATGGTCGACCGCACTAAGTTGTGGGCCGTGCCTGAGTCCATTGGCTGTCTGGCTGATTTTGTGACAGTTTTGCAGAAGATTCATGCGAACACCAAGGCCAATGTCTGGTTTGGTCCGGGGGGGGAGGTGCACAGAGGACAATGTCTGGTTTGGTCTGGAGGGAGGTGCACAGAGTGGTTTGAAGTTATATCATGGCCAGAACACCTAAGGCATTGCAGGCACTGGTCGACACGTACGCCTTATTCATGACAAGCTTAGGTCTAAAATTAAATTCAGTCAAATCAGCGGTCATGAGCTACAGTGCCAGTAAAAAGTTGATTAAGATGCGCCCCATTGTTTGTGTAGGGGACATAATCCAGAGGGTACACGAGTATGATTACTTGGGTGTGTGGTTCTCAAAGTGTTTCTCGAGTAAGGCACATGTCATCAAACAATCCTTGAAAATGTGCCAATACATGGGGGGCCTTCATCATTTTTCCTCTAGGTGTAAGGCTCAACACCTTTAATCTGCACTCAAGGTCTACTCTTTGCAGGTCAAGGGAGCCTCCCTGTATGGGGCGGCCATTTGGGGGTTCCGACAGCCTGGTGATATGCAGGTGAGGGAAAACCGTTATTTTAAAAGGCTTCTGGGACTCTCAAGATCATCATCCTGCGCATCTGTACACAGAGAATTGGGAATGCCATTTTTGGAGAATGAGTGGGAGGTAGCATCTGGCCTATTGTGGCTTAGAATCCAGGAAATCCGAAGGCTGAGTTGTGTCATTTTATAATTAAAGCAACCATGAGCATGCAGGGCTGTCACAAGATGTGGTGAGGCACGGGGAAAGCATTTGGTGAGGCCCCCTTACAATATTTTGCACTGGGCCAGCGGCGGCACCTACGCAAACAGGAGACTTGAGAAATCTCTCCTTGAGTTTGAGTGCAGATTCCCAAATATGTTTTATTACTACAACTGTAAATCAACTACATCAAAGTTAGATTTCTCTAATGAAGAAAGATTTATGGCAGACTAACTTTTGTATCATATGCATAAATATATATAGGATGACATGAGCTCTCCGCTCTGCCACCTCCAACTCTCTGCGGGTCAGTCACATTTCTAAGCAAAGATTTGGGGGCAGATCTCTTTCTTCAGCTGGGGCCTCCCTGTGGAAACAGCCTCCCTGCCTCTCTAAAACTTGAGCAGAACCATCTCCAGTTCCAGAAGCGACTCAAGACCTTTTTCTTTGCTTCTGCCTTCTCTCTTCCTCTCCCTTGCTGATCATCTGCCTGATCCATGCACTGCTTACCCTCTGAATTTGTGCCTAGGTCCCTGCCTGTCCAGTTACAATCACGCACTGCATCTTGGCTCCTCTGCACTTGTGGTCTGTATCTGTAACCCTACAGTCCCCTCTCTTGCACTTATTCTCCACCCGATGGCTGCACTTATGAGTACCCGCACTTGCCACCCGTTGGCTGCAGTCTTGTCAATCCTTTCTTCCTGCCCTTCTCCATCCTACTCCACCATCTGCACTTCTCCCCTCCCCCCTTCTCTGCTCTTGCACAATCTGAATGACACAAGGCCTAGTAAGATCAGTGTTTTGTCTTCTTTTTTTGTTTCCCCTCCTTGCCTAGAAACACTTGTGTAAAGTTGCGTTATAAATGCCATATCATATCATTAAGGAGCACCCTGTCCCTATGTGCGCATTAAAACACACATCATACACAGTGACAAATGATGTACAGTGGAGGCTGGTAAATTTCTGAACTTGAGGCTTAAATGTTTGTGCCAATTATGCAAGATCAACAGAGCACACTAAGCAAGACTAAACCAAACAAGGGTTGCTTGAGGGGGTTCTCACTCCCAAGAAAATGTTTGAAACATTAGGTGAAACATTAGGTGAAATGTATGCATTTTACAGCACATTCTTTGCAAAATTGGGTAGAAATCCATACAGTTTGCAATTGGTTTTGTATAGAAGCACATGGAAAATCCCAATAGTTGCAAATCATAAACCGTGCACAAAAAAATGTCCAATACATGCTTGTTGTTCTCATGTATGTCCATTCAGGCTGCATCAATATGTGCCATTATTACCATGTACGGATTCCCAGCCAGTAAAAATGCCATTCCACAGAAACTCCCAGCCAGTAAAAATGCCATGCCACAGAAAGTATTGCCAGGCTGACTGTACACCATTAGTGTTATTACTGACTATATTGCCCTAAATTCAATGTGAGCCAATTTAGCCAATTAGTATGTTTGCTTTAACCTTGATGTATAGTCCTGTGCATCAAGGGTAAAGCAAAAAGAGCATTGGCAAATGCTAACAGTTTGGGCTTTCGCGTAGGCATGGGAAAGGCATTTTATATTGGTATTAGCTGCCCATTGATGGTGCCAGGTGCAAAATGGTTTGAGTACCTGAGCAGCTAATAGCAGTGCCTGGCAAATGCCTAATACTTATACACAAGCCAAAACGGTTGGCTTTGCCAATGCTTGTTTTTAACCGGACTTCAGCTAAAGACACGCAGGGTGCTTTTAAATCGAGTGGCCGAAGGCAGACCTGATCAAGACATTTTTATTACACTGGTTCTGTGTTTACAACTGCAATGAAGTCATTAACTCTCAGAAGACTCCTTTGAGAAAACACTTTCAGTCACATTGAGGGCAAAGTTTGATGGCAAGGCTTGTTTAAAGCTAGCTCAGAGTTCCAATGAGGAGGTGTTTTGGGTGGGGTGGGCAGGAACTGCATGAGAATTTCCATAGGGATTAGCATGGCCATGAGAAGTCAATGTGTGGGCAAATAACTAAACAACATCTACAAGCTTTGTGTACCTCCTCATATGCCATTTCTTCCTATCTGTACTCAATCCTGTCATTGCGATGGATCTTCCCAGATCCAGGATCTGGCAAAAAATTACTCACCAGATCTCAGATACAGCTCCACAATCTGGGAAATCTATTTGCACTATATGTTTATTTTAGAAGGCTGTGGTGTGTTCGTGCTTTAAACTATGTTGGGCAGGGATTTGAACCGTGGCCGCTAGGTTCCAAAGTGAGACACTTCCCCACAAGACTACTTGAGGGTCTGAGCGGGAGCCCTGTGAAATCACTTGTCAATGTTGCACTGTCCTGGAAATATTGATGTGCATTTCTTAGGTTTAAAAGGGATGCAGATCTTGAACTTTGCTAATGATAAATCCTCTGAGGGGAAGAGGCAAATGTTCATGAAGTGACTAAAATACCTGCCCTACACCCTCCTAATCCTCCCGTCGCTGGACCCTCTTTCACTGCGGTAGGAGGGATGCCTCCGAAAAAAAAGTCTATTGCCACCTCTGTCTGTTCGCTAAAGCAATAGTTTTGGCTTATTGGTGGCATACCGAATAACCCAAACAAAAAGAATGCTTTGCAGTGGCGCAACACCATTGAGCAGATCGTTAAGGAGCGGCATCAGTTTCAAACATGCAGAACACAAAAACCTATCCATGCAATATCAACAGACTCACTTTGATAAAACCAAAGTCTTAACTTCTGGTCTCAGCTTTTAGATAGCCCACCTCTCCAGAGATTGGCATAGCATTATGAAAGTAAACGGCCTCTGAATTGGGGTGAAAGGTACGACTAGTGGCCAAAGGGAAGGTGCAATAGCTATTTGGCTTCCTAGCAGAGCTCAGGGAATTCGGAGGGAAATGGGAGCCGGGCTAGCTGAAGATGTGTCAGGGCTCGTGGGGGCCCATTTCTTTTTGATGTTTGGGGGCAACCCTTGTCTTACTGATTGGAAAAATAGTTCAAAGCACCTGTGGCGTGCTTAAATCAATAATGAAGTCAAAATAATGCAGCAGGTGGTTAAAAGCTGCAGATTATCAGTAGGTTTCTGTTTCATAAGACTGCCAATATGGGGCAAGCTACTTGGGGGGGGCATTTCAACTGTAAAAGCTGAAAGGGCCAGATGCCACCGCTCAGTGGGGAGACCGACAGCGCAATGGGTTTATTGGCCCCACTCACTATCCGCTTTCAAAACTGTCACCCAGCCCCTGCCGGGCTGACCAACAGAGCGTGGCCAGACGGAACACGACACAGACATTAAATGGGGCCTGGGCTTTGCTGTTAACAATGGCCCTGCAATTGCTAACATAAAACATTTCACTGTTAGCCCCTGGATTCATATGCATACATGTTTAGGTAATTGAAATCGTGATGTGGGGTTAGCACTTGCATGCTAGGGGAGTGATTAGAAGGGAAGTGGTGACATGAGACCTCTCATTCTCACAGCAGTATTTAAGTGTGATGTTTCAGAAATGGGGGCGAGAGTTAGCTGCTTGTAACATTAAAGCTTCACCAGGATAGTCTAATTCCAATGTGGAAAGATGTTAGATGCCCCCACACAAGTATGTTTGCCCCCCCCGCAGCCTATTCCAATATGGAAAGATGTTAGATGCTCCCACACAAGTAAGTTTGCCCCCCCTCGCAGCCTCTGAAGTTAGCGCCTCTCCCAACATGAAGTGTTAGTCCCCTCCCCCCCAACATTTTAACCTAGGTGCACCTCTGATGCCATGAACCTATCCCTTAATGAAGTGGCCCCCAGCGTGGCTACATTTAGGGGTGGTGCTGAACACACACTCACATAAAATACTTTCACCCATGCATTCATCCACCAGTTACACAACTCCTTACATGCATGCATACATAAAACCAAACACAGCATTGACACAAACATTAACACCAACATGCACGCATGCATTCATACACATATACGTGCTAATTTAATTTAGAAACACATATATGCACATTTATTTTAAAATAAAAAACACTTACCTCCATGCACCCTTCCAAAGCATCCACGCGGCCGACACGTAGACATGCTGCCTGACAGGACAGGAGAGAACCCCTCTCCCATCAGTCAGCGTGGTCACGCTGAGCTACGTGAACACACTGACTGACAGGAGAGGTGTCCTCTCTTGTCATGCAGCATGTCCACGTTGTCAGCTGAATAACGGGAGGCAGCAGTGCTCAATTCTGAGCCCTGCTGTCTCCCATTATTTTGCTGTTTGTTGTGGAGCCAAACGGCTTCGCAACAAACAGCAAAATCATTGCAGGGGGCATCACAGACCCCCGTGTGAATTAAAGGACACGGGTGGACTGTGCTGCCTTCTTTTTTTTTTTTTTTTTTTTTTTTTATTGGTTTTGTATGGTTTAAAAAGAAAACCTTTAAAACAAGTCACGAGAAACATTTCTTTCCACTTCTTTCGTCAGCCGTGTGATGTTCTAAACGCTTTCACGGACCACTCCTCCTACTGTCTCGATTGGTTCTTTTAGCCGTATTTTCAGTTCTTTCAACAATTCAACTAGACTAAACATGATTTTACGATCAACACCCTCAAACATAACTTTCCATCAATCATCAGCAGTATAGGTGCTTCGTGCCTTAAATAACGGTCCGAATAGCTTAGTTCGCAGAGATCGAAATTCTGGGCAGAATAGCGTCAAGTGTTTTAGTGTCTCTATCGAGCATTTACAGAAGCGACATGTTAAGTCGCCAGGTTTCTTATTTAGCCAAGTGCTTGTGCGATCTTTAGTCATGAACAGATTGAGCCGGAAATGCAGATATATTGATCTTGAAATTTGATCGGGGAATTGCATCAGATAAGGTTGTAACTTGTCTAGCTCTCATGCCTCTGGTGGTGCTTCTCTTAAAAGACGTGAACTGGATCTCTCATTACAAGTTTGATGCCAGTCCGCACTCCGTAGTTTTCGTTTGGCCATCTCTGGATTTTCGAGTAAAGTTGTAATATTAATATTATTTACATCCAGAATTTCAGTGCAATGTCGATTCCATTTAGCCAGCATTGTGTATTCGGGCTCTAAATCTGTTTTATGGATTATATTAAATGGGGAAGCTGCGTTGGTAAGCTGTGATTTCCTATATAGAGTTAGAGCGTTCCAGCAAACTCTCGCCTGTATGGAAGTCAATCCTAGTTCGAATCTTACGTTGCTGGTCGGACATCCTTTAGAGATGTGTAACGCTCTTGTCCAGAAGTTGTTTTCGAGTGTGTTCCATAGCTCATATGGGCAGCCGAACATATTTTCGGCACCATAAATCATGGTCGGTATTGCTTTTTGTATGTAAAAGTTAATCACCGGTTTTATGGAAACTTTCCCGAATTTTTTGTTTATGCACGCAGCTTGACAAGCCAGTTGCTGACATTTCCTTTTGGTGGCCTCCACCCAGGGATTATCGTTTATGTGTGCACTTATTATGGAGCCCAAATATTTTATGTGAGTGGAGATCTTAAGAGGTATTTTTTCCAAGTGCCACACAAATTGAATTGGTCTGTTTTTGTTGACCGATAAGTTGCGAAATATCAAGATTTCACATTTCTTTTTGTTTAAGCATAACTTATTTTCCGTTACATATCTTTCTAAGGCATCTAGTTTTCGCTGTAGGCCGACCGGTGTGACGTCCAGGATTAAGAGGTCATCCGCATACAACAAATGGCCCAATTGAGAGCCGTGAATTTTAGGTGGAAAGGCTTTTACCACATTTAGTGCGTCTCCAATGTCAGAAATAAAAAGGTTAAACACAATTGCAGCCAGGGGGCATCCTTGTTTCACTCCTTTATAAGTTGGAATTAAAGGAGATAAGGAGCCTCCTTGGTCAAGTCTGACCTGCATAGTGGTGTTGGAATGGAGCTCTTTTATTGCGTCTAAAAGGTCTACTGGACACTTCCAGTCTTTGAGTTTCTCCCACAAAATGTGGCGGTCAACACTATCAAAAGCGTGTGAGAAATCGATAGATGCGACATAGATGGAAGTGTTGGTTCGTATTGACTCCATTTTTAGTAAATTTAGCAAAAGGGTGTTAAGCCCGCAACCAACGCCTTTAACAAATCCCGCTTGTCGAGGGTCATTACGATGATTTTTATGTGCCCATGATTTTAGTATTTGCTGAAGTTGAGTTGCGTAGATTTTTCCTATCACATCAAGCAAGGCGATAGGTCGATAGTCTCTCGGGTCTAGTCTGTTTCCCTTTTTGAAAATTGGCACAATTATAGCATTTTTCCAAGATCTTGGGGTAGCACGTTTTATTTTTATTCGTTCGAAAAGAAGTAGACAAAGCTTTGCCCATTCTTTCGGGTTTTGTTTCATTGTATAATTCGTGAGGCCATCCGGCCCAGGAGCTCTGGATGCATTAGAGTTCGTGATTGTGTTTTTAATATCGTTTAAATCGAATTCAAGAGTCCACGGAATTTTATGCTCACTTGTGCTTTTGTGTTCCACTTCAAGTGAATTAAACAAATGCGTATAGTGTTTTATCCAAGTTTCTTGACATATCGGAGATACTTGAAGTGCTGTTTGTGGGGCGGCAAAGTTGTTTATTACACGCCAAAATTCAGCTGAGTTTTTGTTTTTGAGTTTGCACATCATTTCTTCAGAATCATTCTGCAAGATTGTGGCATAGTGGTTATTTCTCCAGTTTCTATATTTTTGCATTAGACGTTTTTTAGTTGCAGCGTATATTTCTTTGTTGCTTCTAGGTAACATCCTTATGTCTTTACGTAAACTTCGTTTTTGTTGTAAAACTTGAAGATCAAACTTATGTTTGTGCTGTGTTTTTTGTTGTTTGAGTCCTTGTTTACGTTCCACGAATTGGATCAACAGGTGTTGATATTCAGTCTCCCCAGGGATGTTCTGCAGGGCAGATGTAACCGCATTTATATCCTTTATTTTCAGATTAAGACGAATTCTTCCAGATCGATACGTAGTGTCATAAGGCCATAGTTGTTGGAAGGTCTGGCTATGGGCGTTGAACGACATCCTTAGCATGTCGTGGTCACTATGTTTCATTTTGGTGACCACGAGTTGATGTACGTTGGCTGCAAGGTTTTCGGACGCGAAGAGATAGTCTATCGTTGAAAATTGATTGTCACGTCTCCATGTAGGTTGAGCCGGGATATCACCCGGTGTGTTTCCATTCAAACATGTGAAGTTTCTCAGATTCATTTCATTCATCCAGAGCTGACCTGTTTTTTCATTGACTTTATGATTCGCAAAGTTTCCTTTTGATGCTAGATTCAGTTTTAGGCAATCGGCATTGAGGTCACCACAGAGCAGAACCAAGGGTCTGTTTGTATTTTCCATTATATTATCCAGTATGGCAGTCACCTGGTCAATGAATTTGGCGACGCCAGTTGTAGTATGGTTCCAGTAAAGATTAATTATGTACATAGATTCAGATTTGTCTAGGGAGTTAATACCCACTTTAGCAATTTGTATATACGGTGAAACATTTTCTGTTTCAATTATTCTGAGTCCACGGTCTTTTTTGACCGCTATCAGGAGGCCAGACATGGGCCTACCTTTGGATGGTTTAATGGCTGGATTTGCCACTATCTCGAAGGCAGGCAGCAGCGGACAGGTTGTCAGCCAAGTTTCTTGCAGACAAATCAGATCTAGATTGTTCGTCCAAGGAGAATTGAATAGATGAACAAATCCGCGTGTGTTCCAAGATCCGAGAATAAAATGCTGGGGTGGACTCCAGTTTGAGCGTTAGTCATGGTTTTTATTATTTAAGTTTGCAGCTAACCATGCCCAATTTCCATCTTCTGAATCGTTCTTTTGAGTTATTCCATTATTTTTATGCAGTCCGTCGACCGTTATTTGGATTTGTTCGTTAACGTGGAACTGCGATGTTTCAAAGTCCCTTGATTTGGTCTCAGTTCGAGATAATGTGTCAGATTTCAAAACTTTGTAATCTTTATCTTTTATGCCCGAGATAGTTCTTTTCTTTGGAGTTTGCAGTCCTTTGTCATGTGTATTGTTCAGACGAGGCACTGGAGTTTTGTCAACTAGGCTCGATGGATATAAGTCAAAGCCTAGGGATAACAGTGCAGGTACTGCATCCAGCAGCATCTCGCGGATAATTTTAGAGGCAAGGTGTAGAGTCACCGTGTCATTTCTTTCTTCACAGTGAAACTCCACTATTTTCACGTCATCGGAGGTGAGTGTTCGCAAACTAGGGATTAAATAGAATAGTTTGGATAAGTATTGTCGATTTAGAATCATGTTATCACAACAGTCGAGTCTTTCTAGAATAAGTTTTTCGAAAGAAGATTCCTTTTTTGTTGTTTTTGGTTTGGGCATCTTATTTTTAGAGCTTAGTTTACATTCGTCACTCCACTGTTTGAGCATAGGCTGTTGTTTAGACTTTGTGCGACCTGAGCTGTTCAAGTCTCTTATTCCGGTTTCCCTGGGTTTGACGGCAAACTCCTCTTGGCTGCGGTCCCGTTCGTGGTCCTTCTGAATCTTTGGCACCATCTTAAGCCGCCTTTCGGCTAGTGTTTTAATAGGCGAGTCAAGATTTCCGGGTAACTCAGTGATCGTTCGAATGGCCTTTTCTTCAGTCATGTAAAAAGCCATTGATTGACCAGCAGCCGTATCAAGATCCATAGTGCATGAGGCCGCCAGTTTGGCTCGTCTTTCGGCCATTGTTACAAACGGTGAATCCAGGTTGTTATTTCGATCAGAATTTGTGTCGACAGCATGGATTATCGTGCATGTACGTTGTGTCTTCGTTGATTTTTGAGTGTCTGAAGCTGCAACGAACCGTTCTTTCTCTGTGTTGTCATTTGGATGGGAACCTTCAGCTCCTAGATGTTTAAGGGGTGAGCTCTCATTTGCAAGATCTATCGACTCTTCTATTTGATTTGTTTCGTTATCATCATATGTTGATAGATTTATCAGCTCTAGATCATCGTCTAAGGTTCTTTCAGGAGAACAACGTTTGGCGTTAGGGTTTCCACTTCTTTGGGAGGTTTTTGGATTAGTAGGGTTAGAGAGATTACTTCTCGAGTCAGCAACTGCTAAGTTCACTGCTTTCAAATTTCGCAGAAACTTTCTGGAACCATTTACGCGTCTCGTGTTATTAGATGGTAAGTTTTTAGATTTTTTCTCACAGTTGTCGGGCTTCACCACAACATGTTTAGGCACTGGTTTAAGCTGCTGTTTATTTGTTTTGAAAATATCGTAAAGCTCCACACTAGTGGAGGTCAGAGCCACACTCGATCTTATCGGTATTCTGTTTTCGTTTGTGTCAATTTGCTTTGGTGCTAGTTCGCTTCCAGAAGATGATGCCGGTTGGGGGTCAGCGTGTGCAGGATTGCACGGAAGGCTGCTAATTTCGATCATCTCGTCAAATGTGACTGTCGTTTGCAAGGACAAATCCTTATCCTGCACATTAGGTAGTGGGATAACACACTCATTTGATGGGTGTAGACCAACGGTCTGGATAGCGATCGTATCAGACTGATCGGTTGTGTTTTGTTTTTGGGTTTCTGGGTTATGACTCAATGTATTTCGATTTCCTTGTTGTGTTATAATTGTTACATCAATCATATTATCAGTGTCACTGTGTGTCTTCGCAGGGTTGGATACTACCGAATTGATGCTACACACCGACTTCCCCGGCTGTTCTCTAAAAAGTTTTAGAGCTTCTCGTGCTACTTCTGCCAGTAATTTTTTGTCTTCCATATTGTTAGCTGTGAAGCTACAGACCGAGTTTAGAATACGGTCAATTTTGTCATTAGAAGAATTGAGTTTAGTGTGCTGTTTCGTTTCATTCCTATCTAGTTCAGTTATTTTTGTGTTAAGGAGAGCAATTAAAGTTGTAAGATCTTTTATGTTTTCATTCATCTGCTCATAAAGTTTTAAAAAAGGTGCGATAGAGATTCCCATAGATGCAATAATGACAGCTTGTAGATCTTTAGGAGCAGATGCATTTCGTACTGTCTCTTGTTTTTTGGTCGAGCGTGCTTGTTGTGATGAATTTAGTCGTCTGGAAGATCTAATTTTGGGATAGGGACGCTCCATGATCGAGGAGTCAGATGATGAGGTTTCTGAATCAGAAACATTTTGTGAATGTAGGTGTCTGGCAGTTTTGGAGCGATCAACGTGTTCAGCTGAGGAAGGGTCAGAGCTCATTTGGTCAATGGGACGATCTGTAATGGAAATGACTTTTTGTTTTTTACCTGTGAACAGCGTAGCGGAGATAAACTGTCTGTGTTAATCCAGCTGCGTTTAGTTCCCGCAAATGCTATGCGAGTGTTACACTGGGGACCGCTTTGTGTGGCCTCATGGATCACTTGTTCTCGCCGTTCATTTCTAACCATGATGTGACCTTGCCCATCTGTTACAGCATGTCGGTGTTGTTGGAGTTTGGTCATTAATGCCAGATCAGTAATTAACTTATTGGCGATGTCTAGTGAATGTCTGCGGGTCCCATGACCTTGTGTTTTGAGTACCTCAGTACAAACTTCCAAGTTTGGTAATGTGGAAAATGTAGGTAGATTTCTACTCCTGTCATCTCTTTGTGGAGTTTCAGAACACAAAGAGTGTGCTGTTTTAGTTGTTAGTGTAGCCAATGCATCATTGACAGCCAAGTTGTCATGATTAGACAAGGCCGCTGCATCACTAGACATACAACAAGGAGGTGGTGAGTGCCTTCCGACACTATCACCCATGCTCTCAGAGTTGGTTAGTAGATTGTGTAGATTACTATTACATCCATCTGATTTCATGGGGTTCGAAATATCAGTCACCTCGATGTTGGAGTCACCATAACACAATGCGTTCAAATGACTTTCGTCAGTGAGGTTGTGTTTTTGTGTGTGTTCTTGTGTATGATCGGTAGCCATCATTGTTACTAGTGTCTCTTCCGTAGAGTCTGGCAATGTGTTCGTGAAGATTCCATGATGATCTTGACAAGCACCGTGTAATAGGCTGTCTGTGATAGGGTCCGGGCAGTTATTAGGATTCTCTGGTGGGCACTGCTCACTGGGAGTGTGTGTTACGACTTCGTCGACATATTCAACATTTAGTTCCGTAGTGTTGATGTCCGCCTCAACCATTATGCGAGTAGTGTCTCCTAGCTCAGCAAAAGCTTGTGCATTCAAGGTACTTACAGTTGTTATGTTGTACTCCTCACGGGGAGCTGTATCTGTCAGCTCGGCGTTAGAGTGTATGTCCGTTACAGACCATTTCCGGGTTTGTGCACGAGTCTTGGCAAGGTGCATCATGGTCGAAGGAAGAGGAGTTGTTTGTTTCAGGGCGTCGGCATGCATCAACAGCTACAGCTAGCGTGTTGTTTGAGTCAGGCAGGGCGGCCGATTCACCAGCCGCAGAATCACGCAGAACAGCAAAACAGCACGATACTCGCCCTTTCGCCGAGGGCTTACGCCGCAAGGGCGGGGAGGCGGCTCTTTTAAAGTCAGCTGATCCTCCGTGTACAGCTGACTTAAAGGCACACGCACCTCCTGAAAGATTTAGATTTAATCTGCTTCAATGTTAACAGCGTTAGCACTCCACAGCACGCGCAGGACACCAGAGGAGGTTCTCCACAGTTCTCCACAGCAAGACACAGCAAAACAGCACGATACTCGCCCTTTCGCCGAGGGCTTACGACTGTGCTGCCTTCTGCTTAGGAGAGGGTGCAACGAGGCCCCCAGCAAGCGCGAGGCCCAGGGCAGTTTGCCCACCCCCTGCACCCACCTCATGACGGCCCTGTGAGCATGGACTTGTGGCAGAAGATACCCTGGCTCAAATTTGTATATAAGCACATGTAAGCACATGTCCAGGGCAAACTGGGCGGCTATGCCACCTGCAACTAGCTTGTTTCAAACTAGAGAAGTAAACCTCTTTAAGAAGGTGGTAATCAGGGAACAAGCAGCTACTGCACTAGTGTAGTTCGGCCTTCGCAGGCCGATGTGCATCACCTGTTAATTAGCGGTTCACCCGCTATTCAGCCGTACCTTATTTGGGCTAGGGTGGGTCACCAGAGCTGGCTCATTACTAGGGCCCACTTCCATTGCCTGTGTTTGAGGGGGAACACGGCAAAGTGGACAGGTTACTCGGACGATTCAAGCTGTCCTGTCTGTGGTGCCCCCTCTGAAGATTTGGCCCATTTTATTTTGTCCTGGCTATTCAATTATTAGAGAGCAAACCATTTTGCAAGCATTGAGATGTACTGGCTTTCTGGTTTTCAGGCTGCTTACAAAAATAAGTGTATTTATGGGAAGCATCTGAGTACCGCTGTTCCAGTGGAGATCATTGGCATATTTTTGCCATTTTCACTGTACCAATGGGAAACGAACCCATTCCTATTATTATTTATTTATTACATTTGTGTAGCCCCCAAACCCGTGGGTGCCAGGGCGCTTGAAGCAAGGTAAATACAGATCGACTAATCATTAACCTGCTACGTAGCATACCAAGGCAAGATGAGTCCTATTTGTTAAACAGGCATGTCTGGAGTAGTTTTCTGAATGTTTGGTAGGAAGGTCCATCTTTGATATCCGAGGGAGGGAGTTTCAAAGGGAGGGGGCTGTGAACATGAAGCTGGACCCTCTGGCTCGTTTGCTTTTAGATCTGGGGGTGAGCAGCAAGAGGGTAGAGGACGAATGTAGGGGGGCGTGTGGTGGGCTTTTTAGCCAGGCGGTTGTTGAGATGGAAGGGGCAGTAGCATGGATGTTAGAGTTTTGAACTCGATGCAGGCTTGGATTAGGAACCAGTGTGGTTTGCGTCCAGCTCTAGATATCATTAACTCATTATTTTAAGAGTGAGATTAAGCAGCACCCTATTCGAAGTGAGTTGCGGTGGCCTTTGTTAAAGTAGTATAGCTCATTGTGTTCATGTATCTGCTGTAGGAATATAGGTGGTCCCCGGGTTGGATTCCACGCGAGGGATGCTCAACCTGGCATCCTCCCAAGGCCTATAAAAGGGGTGCTAATGAATTCGAAAACACTAAGAGTTACAGGGTTACAACGCTACATGCTTCTGATAGGAGGCACCTAATAACACACAATGTAACAGTAACTTGCTTTTCAGCCAGCACCGGCCATTCTTTATGCATGGAATTCTGCCAACCCCAGCAGGACAGTGGCAAGACTGCAGTCCTGCCACTGCTGGCTTTGTTTGCCTGAATGTCTGCCGGCCTGCACATGGATTTATTTACACTCCTTTTCCCGGGAAACAGGAAGGAAGAGCTGAAGTGGTGGGGGCCCAGGGAACACTAACAGTGAGCACAGTGTGCACATGCTGCAGTGGAACACTGAAAGTGGGGGCTCTGCCAAAAATGGATTGGCTAAGTGGCTCTGTGTCATTTTTGTGAATGGTCTCTTCACATTTATTAAAAAAAGACCTCGATTGTAATTCAGCATTCATTCGAAAAAAATATATATTTCCAGATAAACTATTTTCTGCAATTTATTGTTAAGTAAGGGTACGGCCCAGCCAGCAAGATCCAGCCTCTGACCATTTTGAATGCAAAATGATTTTCCATCTGAAACGTGATTTATTTTCATGGCTGAAAATGGAAGCCCAGGGGAATACATGAATGTATACAATATCACAAAACGTGTTTGTGTGTCAGATATGGCAAGACTAACGTTTTACCTGAACCATGTCTCTGAAGGAATTAACCATTGCCTCAACCAACCTACTATACCACCCTAAGGGGCGCTGCAAAAAGGTATTTCAATATACTAAATGGATTACCTGCTAGGGAAACACTGTTGCTCTTTAAGCTGTTAAAATGCATTTTACGCAATAGTCATACTTGGTTATTACAGATCATAATACAGATAATTACTTTGGCGTCAAAAGATGAAAGCACATTAATGCACGTGTAAAGATATGTGGCCAGAGTTCCCAATGTTTGGTAGCTAAGCTATAGAGGAAAAGTGATCTCCATTGAAAAGCTGTGATTCACGCTGTTTGGTCAGGTGTGGGCGTCTTGATGATTAAATGGTCTACATCACTTGGCATCCCAGACTCTGTGGGGCACTGAGGGAACTCGATCAATGTCCTCGATAGATATCTCAGCTATTCACTGTGGGGGCTGCAACCGCGCAAGCTCTTCCAGGTATCATCGCCTGCAGGTTTCCCACTGCCACCTAATGGTGAACTTCCTGCTGGAAAGCTTGATGCCCCCCTCTCTGTAGAAACAACGTCACATTTTATTTATTTATTGTTTATAGCTGATAATCAACTTTACAATCATTTTGTACAATAGAAAACTTTAAAACAATTAAATACAATAAATTATTATTAACAAAAAATGTTCTTTCATTTCCATCCTATCACAATAATATACCAAGTTACAGACTGATGTTTCGGCTTGTTTTTCAATTATACGGATATCAAACATTTACTTTTTCACTGGGGCAGCAATTCAAACACTTTTTCCAAGAAACATTTGATGGCAATGTGAATAGACATACAATTAGTTGAAAAGAAAACGTTCAATTTTTCTTCCTCATTAAAGGTAGTAAACTGCATGTAATGCTTGGTTAAGTACATTTCTCTTTTAGCTGTTAATTCGACACACTCTGGCATAATATGTCTTAGAGTTTCCCTGGAGTTATGATTTTTGCAGAATCTACAAGACCCAATTAAGTCATGAGTAAGATTGCGTTTAGCCATCACCTCTCCTGTAGGCCAGAGATTGTACCTGAAACATAAGGTGGCTGAACGCAAGGCCACTGATGGATAATGAATTAGGTATGGTTCACATTGCCCACATTTTCTTATTGCGAAAGGGTTATCTCTAAAATCCTTGTATGTGCAGCACAGTTCTCGTGTTTTTATCCAATCATAGAGGTATCATTTCCTCTTGGCTCTAGTTGGATCCTCTAATAGCGTATCTAGCGAGAGATCTGCTGCAGCCATTATGTCAAAAACTGCTGTTTTCCATTTATTAGCAAACAAATAGTTTGATTGTAACATAAAACACGAAAGGGGGAGTGGCTGAGCGACACGCCATGCGGACATGCCTGCTGTGAGCTCCGCCTGCAGGTGCCCGAATTTCGTTTTATATATGCCCTAACGCCGTCATTTTTGTCGGATTCTTGCCCTATGATGACACGACCCAACGCGGCACCCTTGAAGAGAGAGCTGAGAAGCCTGACGCCGTGGGAGCCGGCATTTTCATCTGAAATCATCCCGGGGACGAGCGGCGAAAATGGCGGCAGCCGAGAGTTTCGTCCTGCGCCAGTTGGAGATCCCCCGCCGGCTGATGATTGCGTGAGCAGCCTGCTCTGCCCTTCGGTGCAGCGGACCGCGTCGCCTGCGGAGAAGAGGGAGAGCGGGCGTTTGGGAGCTCCCTGCGGGCTTGTCGGACCTCCCCGGAGGGGAGACTCGGAAGAGAGGGGCTGCAGCCTGTGGAAGCTCCGGGGGCTCCGGGCGCGCGGCATTGCGGAGTCCCTCTGGGCTTGCCTCCTGCTGCTGGTGCGCTCGATTCCTCCCCCATACTCCTGAGGAGCTTTTGGCGCTGAATGCCGGGGCAGAGCGCCGGTTTCCGCGCTCCCGAGGAACAGCATTTTAACAGGTCCGGGGCGCCGGTGCACATCCCCCGGGCCCGCTGTGCATTCGAATCTTGTGCCGGTCCCGCGCATGTTGTGGCGGCGCGAGTGAATTGGAGACCCCCGCCTGCACGCGGAGCCCGGCTCGCCTGCCGGGGTTGTGATAGTGCCCCCAGCCACTGAGGAACAACTGACAAAACCTAGTGAAAGGTGAGAGGACTGGCCTGGAGGGAGGAATTCCACAGCGCTCAAGGAGATTGACTATCTGTGGGTGGAAGGAGGAATGGGGGAGTGAGTCAGCTGGAGAGTGAAAAGTTCAGGAGTGATAACGCTTCAAACCTTGGCACAGCCCCGAGGGAGACAAGTTTTGGCTGAGAGCTAATCTACCGAGATCTGTACCTCGGGTAGGGGGTCCCCTCTTTAATCCCGATGGGAAGAAGCTCGCCTCCCCACACCCCACTCCTGATGTGGATAGCCCTCTGCTACTACAATTGAGGGGACAGTCCACCGGTGTACGCCCTAGCAATGCCTAAAACAGCGGCTAAGCGGAGAACACAGGGTATTCAAGCTTTTCTGGCACCGCAAACGACACTCTCTCCCTGCTCACGCACCATTGCAGCAGAACTCACCTCCGCCCTTTGGTCAAGATCTGAATATGGCTCTCTCTAGAGAGGATTTGGAAGCAATGTTTAGATCCTTCAAGCAAGAAATCACAGTAGAAATCAAATCGGAAATCAAAACCTCCAAAGACTCTTTGGCCCGTTCGCTAGCAGATCTGGCAACACACCTTACAGGCCTGGAAACTAGGGTTAATGAGCTGGAAAATGTGGCATGTGAGCACACACACGATGTCGAGGTGCTGACCGAAAGAGTGAGGTCCATTGAGGATCATTTGGAGGCGGTCTGGGCAAAACAAGCGGACCTTGAAAATAGGTCAAGAAGAAACAATGTCCATCTTCGGGGTGTTCCCCGGCAGGTTCCTGATCAGGAGTTGCCTGACTACGTAGAGGCGCTGTTTAGATCCATCTTAAATATCCCCTCATCAGAAGAACTTCTATTAGACAGATCTCACCGTGTCTACTCCGCCACTCAACTTAAAAGAAACCTTCTCCCGGACGTCCTCACTCGTGTGCACTGCTTTCAACAGAAGGAAAAGATTATGGCGGCTGTCAGGGGCTCCTCTACAGTGCAATTCCGAGGCGCGACACTCCAGCTATTTCAGGATCTCTCTCCATACACACTTGCTAACAGAAGACGGCTGCGCAACGTAACGGCTTGGCTGAGATCTAAGCAGATCCGTTATCGCTGGGGATATCCCTGTAAATTACTTTTTGACTTCCAGAATCAACATCACGTGATCTCATCGGAGGAGGAGGCCAGTGCCTTGATGGCGGGAGCAGCCGGGTCAAACTCCACAGACTCCTGCTCTCAGACCTCGACTGAGTTAACTTTCGCCCCCTCGCCAAGAGATAAGCGGAGGAAGCCTCGTGGCTGGCGCCATCTGGAACCAGCTCCTCAACAAGAAGGGGGAGCCATGAAGAGCGTAGAGGATCGGATCCCTGTTGAGATCTCCGTGGAGACAGAGGGGGATAGCCTGGCGAATGGCTGACCCGGATGATCAGTAGATGCGAGCTTCTGGATTTGGCGAACAGAGGGGGTTTATCCCTCACTTTCTCCTTTGGAGGCTAGACCTGGACTCCTCCTGTGAGGTAGTTTTGCCTCCTGGTTCGGTTTGTTTGCAATTCCCTGCCTGCATTCTCAGAATGCCTGATGTTTGGGTGCGGGTAGATTAGGGCGATTAAAATTCAGTTCACTTTGCAGTTTCGGGCGCCTGTGCGGATTGCGCCCAACATGTTTATTAAGTGGGAAAAATTAACTGGGGTCTTAAATATGTCCAGATTCTTAGGGTGGTTACCTACTCTAATTTGTTATTTTTAGTTATCTGTGCTGAATTTCTTTCTTGTTTTTTCATCTGTTTCCTTTCCTCGTATGGTCACGATAAACCGGTTCCATGACCTTATTTATTATATGTCACATATGCCCTGCCCCGCGTTATTAGAGGTGCGGATAGATTGTTTGGTCTCCCCAAGCTGGATTATAAACCACAAAGAGATGTAATGGGTGCGACTGATTGCTCTAGGACGGGGCAAGGGGACGGGGCCGAACCAGGGATGGTGCCGCCGTACGTTACATGTGCCACATTGAATGTGCAAGGTTTAAATTCTCCCTTAAAGCATAAAGCGCTTTTTCATAGATTGGCTATATTGCAGGCGACACTTCTATTTCTGCAAGAGACCCACTTATGCCCTGCGGACGAACCACGTCTTAACAATAAACTTTATCCCACAAAATGTTTTGCTTCCAGTGGACTTAAAAAACGAGGTGTCGCCATCCTGGTTCGCAAAGGTACCCCGTTTAAGACTCTGGAGGTGGTCCGAGACGAAGAGGGGAGGGTCCTATTGGTTGTGGCGCTATTGGATGGGCGCAAAGTCACATTGGTTTCAATATATGGTCCAAACATTAAACAAGATATATTTTTTGCAAAATTGTTTAAAGCCCTATTTGACCATGCAGATGGGGAAATCCTCCTGGGGGGAGATTTCAACGCTGTTATAAACCCTCTCATAGATGAAACCCTACCCCCATCTTTGGCAGATAAGAACAACTTTCGGGCTCTTACTACTTTACTGTGTGACCACTCCCTTATTGAGATCTGGCGCTATTGTCACCAAAATGAGCGGGATTACACTTATTTCTCAGGTGTTTCTCTAGGTTAGATATGTTTCTTGTTACTGATTCTCTGGTTCCACTGGTGGGGGCAGTGGAGATTCTGCCAGAGGCCCTCTCTGACCATGCACCTGTGAGACTCAAGTTTTCATCATTCCACGCGACCCCGCCTCGGAAGCCCCCCTGGAGGCTGAATGATTTTTTACTTGAAGATCCATTTAGCAGGGTATCCCTGCTAAAAAGAACAGAAGAGGGCGTAACTCAGGGGGTTTGGCAGTGTTGGTCACAGCTTCCCTTGACTGTGGGATCCAGGTGGTAGAGACTGGGCTTGAATTCATACAATTGTTGAGGTTTAAGTTCCCAGAAGCCGAGGGGTTTGATCTTTTGAATTTGTATAATAGTCCAAATGGCGCAGTTGGGGAAGTTTGGTGCAAAATTAAGGAATTTGTAGACCTGTTTTTCGATGATCCCGTGAATTCGCAGAAAAGGTTAATTTGGTGAGAGGATTTTAACCTCAAAATGGGCGGTGGCCTTTCCATGGACCTGTATGAGCCCATGGAGGAACAATTGTTCGGGGGCCACTGAATCAGTAATGGCCGATAAGAAGGTTCTTCTAGGGGTCTCCAGATGAGCACTTTGCTTATCGAGTGGGGTATGCGCTCTATCAATGGACGATTTAATCCAGATATCCCCGGCAAACTTACCTTCAGCAATCATTTGGGGTCCTCCATGGCTTGTTTTGCCTCACGCTATAACTATGGAAACACATTGAAAGTTTTGACCTGGCAATGGTGGGGAACAGTGACCATTACCCATTGGTCCTAACCGTGAAAGGTTTAACATTTGTGGACCCTAGTGTGTCTAGTGTCTTACGTCATCTAGAAGCAGATGCTGTGTCCCACAAGAGAAGTAAGTGGGGGAAGGTCTTGGACCGTGGCCTGCACTGGAAAATCCTGGCCAGGCAACGGTCCTCCTTGTTGGGGATCCTAGATGAATCTAACAAACATGGGGTAGTGGTGGGCCTTTTTGTGGGAATTTTGGAAGCCTTATCGGAGGGTTTATTGATGGTCCCGAGACCGACAGGTATAATAGGTAAACAGGGTTGGTTTGAGGAGAAATGTAATCTAGCAAAATTGGCACATTTGTCTGCGCTAAGGTGTTCTGCAGTCAACAGACGTTGCATTTCACAGGCACGCACTGCTTACCGCAGGACACTTGAGCATAGGAAATAGGAGCTGGAGACAATAGCCTGGGAAGAATTCCTGGAGGCTATAAGGGCAAATGACTCAAAGGGTTTTTGGGAATTTGTGTCAAGGGAGCCTCGAGATGTGGGTGCCTCCAAATGGGTGACTTATTTCGGTACCCTATATGACGATGGTAGAGCCAAGGAAGAGACTAGGAGTGGGGGAGTAGAATTACATTTCTCGCTGGAGGAAGTAACCAAGGCTATCGGGGCACAATTCTGTAACCAATTCTGTAACCGGGCCGGATGCCATACCTGCAGATCTTTGTATGAGCCAGCTCGATTTTTGGGCTGCGTTGTTGACGAGTGCATTTAATGCCTGTCTAAGTTTGGGCCAATATCCCTTGTCGTGGTAGACAGCTACAATTTTCCCTATTTTTAAAAAAGGGTACATCACCAAACCCTCTTCTTCCAATCTCTCTCCTGGATGCAACATAAAAATTTAGGACAGGTTTTACTGGGGCACTTGGAGGGCTGGCTAACTGAGAGTAATGTCCTCACGGATATTCAATTCAGTTTTCATCCAGGTTTGGGGACCATGGAGGAGGCACTTAGCCTGTATCTACTGATATCAAATGTTTTTTGCCGGGTAGAAACGGTTAATCTCGCCTTCATGGACTTAAGCACAGCTTTTGATATGGTCGACAGCACTAAGTTGTGGGCCGTGCCTGAGTCCATTGGCTGTCTGGCTGATTTTGTGACAGTTTTGCAGAAGATTCATGCGAACACCAAGGCCAATGTCTGGTTTGGTCCGGGGGGGGGAGGTGCACAGAGGACAATGTCTGGTTTGGTCTGGGGGGAGGTGCACAGAGTGGTTTGAAGTTATATCATGGCCAGAACACCTAAGGCATTGCAGGCACTGGTCGACACGTACGCCTTATTCATGACAAGCTTAGGTCTAAAATTAAATTCAGTCAAATCAGCGGTCATGAGCTACAGTGCCAGTAAAAAGTTGATTAAGATGCGCCCCATTGTTTGTGTAGGGGACATAATCCAGAGGGTACACGAGTATGATTACTTGGGTGTGTGGTTCTCAAAGTGTTTCTCGAGTAAGGCACATGTCATAAAACAATCCTTGAAAATGTGCCAATACATGGGGGGCCTTCATCATTTTTCCTCTAGGTGTAAGGCTCAACACCTTTAATCTGCACTCAAGGTCTACTCTTTGCAGGTCAAGGGAGCCTCCCTGTATGGGGCGGCCATTTGGGGGTTCCGACAGCCTGGTGATATGCAGGTGAGGGAAAACCGTTATTTTAAAAGGCTTCTGGGACTCTCAAGATCATCATCCTGCGCATCTGTACACAGAGAATTGGGAATGCCATTTTTGGAGAATGAGTGGGAGGTAGCATCTGGCCTATTGTGGCTTAGAATCCAGGAAATCCGAAGGCTGAGTTGTGTCATTTTATAATTAAAGCAACCATGAGCATGCAGGGCTGTCACAAGATGTGGTGAGGCACGGGGAAAGCATTTGGTGAGGCCCCCTTACAATATTTTGCACTGGGCCAGCGGCGGCACCTACGCAAACAGGAGACTCGAGAAATCTCTCCTTGAGTTTGAGTGCAGATTCCCAAATATGTTTTATTACTACAACTGTAAATCAACTACATCAAAGTTAGATTTCTCTAATGAAGAAAGATTTATGGCAGACTAACTTTTGTATCATATGCATAAATATATATAGGATGACATGAGCTCTCCGCTCTGCCACCTCCAACTCTCTGCGGGTCAGTCACATTTCTAAGCAAAGATTTGGGGGCAGATCTCTTTCTTCAGCTGGGGCCTCCCTGTGGAAACAGCCTCCCTGCCTCTCTAAAACTTGAGCAGAACCATCTCCAGTTCCAGAAGCGACTCAAGACCTTTTTCTTTGCTTCTGCTTTCTCTCTTCCTCTCCCTTGCTAATCATCTGCCTGATCCATGCACTGCTTACCCTCTGAATTTGTGCCTAGGTCCCTGCCTGTCCAGTTACAATCACGCACTGCATCTTGGCTCCTCTGCACTTGTGGTCTGTATATGTAACCCTACAGTCCCCTCTCTTGCACTTATTCTCCACCCGATGGCTGCACTTATGAGTACCCGCACTTGCCACCCGTTGGCTGCAGTCTTGTCAATCCTTTCTTCCTGCCCTTCTCCATCCTACTCCACCATCTGCACTTCTCCCCTCCCCCCTTCTCTGCTCTTGCACAATCTGAATGACACAAGGCCTAGTAAGATCAGTGTTTTGTCTTCTTTTTTTGTTTCCCCTCCTTGCCTTGAAACACTTGTGTAAAGTTGCGTTATAAATGCCATATCATATCATTAAGGAGCACCCTGTCCCTATGTGCGCATTAAAACACACATCATACACAGTGACAAATGATGTACAGTGGAGGCTGGTCAATTTCTGAACTTGAGGCTTAAATGTTTGTGCCAATTATGCAAGATCAACAGAGCACACTAAGCAAGACTAAACCAAACAAGGGTTGCTTGAGGGGGTTCTCACTCCCAAGAAAATGTTTGAAACATTAGGTGAAACATTAGGTGAAATGTATGCATTTTACAGCACATTCTTTGCAAAATTGGGTAGAAATCCATACAGTTTGCAATTGGTTTTGTATAGAAGCACATGGAAAATCCCAACAGTTGCAAATCATAAACCGTGCACAAATAAATGTCCAATACATGCTTGTTGTTCTCATGTATGTCCATGCAGGCTGCATCAATATGTGCCATTATTACCATGTACGGATTCCCAGCCAGTAAAAATGCCATTCCACAGAAACTCCCAGCCAGTAAAAATGCCATGCCACAGAAAGTATTGCCAGGCTGACTGTACACCATTAGTGTTATTACTGACTATATTGCCCTAAATTCAATGTGAGCCAATTTAGCCAATTAGTATGTTTGCTTTAACCTTGATGTATAGTCCTGTGCATCAAGGGTAAAGCAAAAAGAGCATTGGCAAATGCTAACAGTTTGGGCTTTCGCGTAGGCATGGGAAAGGCATTTTATATTGGTATTAGCTGCCCATTGATGGTGCCAGGTGCAAAATGGTTTGAGTACCTGAGCAGCTAATAGCAGTGCCTGGCAAATGCCTAATACTTATACACAAGCCAAAACGGTTGGCTTTGCCAATGCTTGTTTTTAACCGGACTTCAGCTAAAGACACGCAGGGTGCTTTTAAATCGAGTGTCCGAAGGCAGACCTGATCAAGCCATTTTTATTACACTGGTTCAGTGTTTACAACTGCAATGAAGTCATTAACTCTCAGAAGACTCCTTTGAGAAAACACTTTCAGTCACATTGAGGGCAAAGTTTGATGGCAAGGCTTGTTTAAAGCTAGCTCAGAGTTCCAATGAGGAGGTGTTTTGGGTGGGGTGGGCAGGAACTGGATGAGAATTTCCATAGGGATTAGCATGGCCATGAGAAGTCAATGTGTGGGCAAATAACTAAACAACATCTACAAGCTTTGTGTACCTCCTCATATGCCATTTCTTCCTATCTGTACTCAATCCTGTCATTGCGATGGATCTTCCCAGATCCAGGATCTGGCAAAAAATTACTCACCAGATCTCAGATACAGCTCCACAATCTGGGAAATCTATTTGCACTATATGTTTATTTTAGAAGGCTGTGGTGTGTTCGTGCTTTAAACTATGTTGGGCAGGGATTTGAACCGTGGCCGCTAGGTTCCAAAGTGAGACACTTCCCCACAAGACTACTTGAGGGTCTGAGCGGGAGCCCTGTGAAATCACTTGTCAATGTTGCACTGTCCTGGAAATATTGATGTGCATTTCTTAGGTTTAAAAGGGATGCAGATCTTGAACTTTGCTAATGATAAATCCTCTGAGGGGAAGAGGCAAATGTTCATGAAGTGACTAAAATACCTGCCCTACACCCTCCTAATCCTCCCGTCGCTGGACCCTCTTTCACTGCGGTAGGAGGGATGCCTCCGAAAAAAAAGTCTATTGCCACCTCTGTCTGTTCGCTAAAGCAATAGTTTTGGCTTATTGGTGGCATACCGAATAACCCAAACAAAAAGAATGCTTTGCAGTGGCGCAACACCATTGAGCAGATCGTTAAGGAGCGGCATCAGTTTCAAACATGCAGAACACAAAAACCTATCCATGCAATATCAACAGACTCACTTTGATAAAACCAAAGTCTTAACTTCTGGTCTCAGCTTTTAGATAGCCCACCATTCCAGAGATTGGCATAGCATTATGAAAGTAAACGGCCTCTGAATTGGGGTGAAAGGTACGACTAGTGGCCAATGGGAAGGTGCAATAGCTATTTGGCTTCCTAGCAGAGCTCAGGGAATTCGGAGGGAAATGGGAGCCGGGCTAGCTGAAGATGTGTCAGGGCTCGTGGGGGCCCATTTCTTTTTGATGTTTGGGGGCAACCCTTGTCTTACTGATTGGAAAAATAGTTCAAAGCACCTGTGGCGTGCTTAAATCAATAATGAAGTCAAAATAATGCAGCAGGTGGTTAAAAGCTGCAGATTATCAGTAGGTTTCTGTGTCATAAGACTGCCAATATGGGGCAAGCTACTTGGGGGGGCCATTTCAACTGTAAAAGCTGAAAGGGCCAGATGCCACCGCTCAGTGGGGAGACCGACAGCGCAATGGGTTTATTGGCCCCACTCACTATCCGCTTTCAAAACTGTCACCCAGCCCCTGCCGGGCTGACCAACAGAGCGTGGCCAGACGGAACACGACACAGACATTAAATGGGGCCTGGGCTTTGCTGTTAACAATGGCCCTGCAATTGCTAACATAAAACATTTCACTGTTAGCCCCTGGATTCATATGCATACATGTTTAGGTAATTGAAATCGTGATGTGGGGTTAGCACTTGCATGCTAGGGGAGTGATTAGAAGGGAAGTGGTGACATGAGACCTCTCATTCTCACAGCAGTATTTAAGTGTGATGTTTCAGAAATGGGGGCGAGAGTTAGCTGCTTGTAACATTAAAGCTTCACCAGGATAGTCTAATTCCAATGTGGAAAGATGTTAGATGCCCCCACACAAGTATGTTTGCCCCCCCGCAGCCTATTCCAATATGGAAAGATGTTAGATGCTCCCACACAAGTAAGTTTGCCCCCCCTCGCAGCCTCTGAAGTTAGCGCCTCTCCCAACATGAAGTGTTAGTCCCCTCCCCCCCAACATTTTAACCTAGGTGCACCTCTGATGCCATGAACCTATCCCTTAATGAAGTGGCCCCCAGCGTGGCTACATTTAGGGGTGGTGCTGAACACACACTCACATAAAATACTTTCACCCATGCATTCATCCACCAGTTACACAACTCCTTACATGCATGCATACATAAAACCAAACACAGCATTGACACAAACATTAACACCAACATGCACGGATGCATTCATACACATATACGTGCTAATTTAATTTAGAAACACATATATGCACATTTATTTTAAAATAAAAAACACTTACCTCCATGCACCCTTCCAAAGCATCCACGCGGCCGACACGTAGACATGCTGCAGGACAGGACAGGAGAGAACCCCTCTCCCATCAGTCAGCGTGGTCACGCTGAGCTACGTGAACACACTGACTGACAGGAGAGGTGTCCTCTCTTGTCATGCAGCATGTCCACGTTGTCAGCTGAATAACGGGAGGCAGCAGTGCTCAATTCTGAGCCCTGCTGTCTCCCATTATTTTGCTGTTTGTTGTGGAGCCAAACGGCTTCGCAACAAACAGCAAAATCATTGCAGGGGGCATCATAGACCCCCGTGTGAATTAAAGGACACGGGTGGACTGTGCTGCCTTCTGCTTAGGAGAGGGTGCAGCGAGGCCCCCAGCAAGCGCGAGGCCCAGGGCAGTTTGCCCACCCCCTGCACCCACCTCATGACGGCCCTGTGAGCATGGACTTGTGGCAGAAGATACCCTGGCTCAAATTTGTATATAAGCACATGTAAGCACATGTCCAGGGCAAACTGGGCGGCTATGCCACCTGCAACTAGCTTGTTTCAAACTAGAGAAGTAAACCTCTTTAAGAAGGTGGTAATCAGGGAACAAGCAGCTACTGCACTAGTGTAGTTCGGCCTTCGCAGGCCGATGTGCATCACCTGTTAATTAGCGGTTCACCCGCTATTCAGCCGTACCTTATTTGGGCTAGGGTGGGTCACCAGAGCTGGCTCATTACTAGGGCCCACTTCCATTGCCTGTGTTTGAGGGGGAACACGGCAAAGTGGCCAGGTTACTCGGACGATTCAAGCTGTCCTGTCTGTGGTGCCCCCTCTGAAGATTTGGCCCATTTTATTTTGTCCTGGCTATTCAATTATTAGAGAGCAAACCATTTTGCAAGCATTGAGATGTACTGGCTTTCTGGTTTTCAGGCTGCTTACAAAAAGAAGTGTATTTATGGGAAGCATCTGAGTACCGCTGTTCCAGTGGAGATCATTGGCATATTTTTGCCATTTTCACTGTACCAATGGGAAACGAACCCATTCCTATTATTATTTATTTATTACATTTGTGTAGCCCCCAAACCCGTGGGTGCCAGGGCGCTTGAAGCAAGGTAAATACAGATCGACTAATCATTAACCTGCTACGTAGCATACCAAGGCGAGATGAGTCCTATTTGTTAAACAGGCATGTCTGGAGTAGTTTTCTGAATGTTTGGTAGGAAGGTCCATCTTTGATATCCGAGGGAGGGAGTTTCAAAGGGAGGGGGCTGTGAACATGAAGCTGGACCGTCTGGCTCGTTTGCTTTTAGATCTGGGGGTGAGCAGCAAGAGGGTAGAGGACGAATGTAGGGGGGCGTGTGGTGGGCTTTTTAGCCAGGCGGTTGTTGAGATGGAAGGGGCAGTAGCATGGATGTTAGAGTTTTGAACTCGATGCAGGCTTGGATTAGGAACCAGTGTGGTTTGCGTCCAGCTCTAGATATCATTAACTCATTATTTTAAGAGTGAGATTAAGCAGCACCCTATTCGAGGTGAGTTGCGGTGGCCTTTGTTAAAGTAGTATAGCTCATTGTGTTCATGTATCTGCTGTAGGAATATAGGTGGTCCCGGGTTGGATTCCACGCGAGGGATGCTCAACCTGGCATCCTCCCAAGGCCTATAAAAGGGGTGCTAATGAATTCGAAAACACTAAGAGTTACAGGGTTACAACGCTACATGCTTCTGATAGGAGGCACCTAATAACACACAATGTAACAGTAACTTGCTTTTCAGCCAGCACCGGCCATTCTTTATGCATGGAATTCTGCCAACCCCAGCAGGACAGTGGCAAGACTGCAGTCCTGCCACTGCTGGCTTTGTTTGCCTGAATGTCTGCCGGCCTGCACATGGATTTATTTACACTCCTTTTCCCGGGAAACAGGAAGGAAGAGCTGAAGTGGTGGGGGCCCAGGGAACACTAACAGTGAGCACAGTGTGCACATGCTGCAGTGGAACACTGAAAGTGGGGGCTCTGCCAAAAATGGATTGGCTAAGTGGCTCTGTGTCATTTTTGTGAATGGTCTCTTCACATTTATTAAAAAAAGACCTCGATTGTAATTCAGCATTCATTCGAAAAAAATATATATTTCCAGATAAACTATTTTCTGCAATTTATTGTTAAGTAAGGGTACGGCCCAGCCAGCAAGATCCAGCCTCTGACCATTTTGAATGCAAAATGATTTTCCATCTGAAACGTGATTTATTTTCATGGCTGAAAATGGAAGCCCAGGGGAATACATGAATGTATACAATATCACAAAACGTGTTTGTGTGTCAGATATGGCAAGACTAACGTTTTACCTGAACCATGTCTCTGAAGGAATTAACCATTGCCTCAACCAACCTACTATACCACCCTAAGGGGCGCTGCAAAAAGGTATTTCAATATACTAAATGGATTACCTGCTAGGGAAACACTGTTGCTCTTTAAGCTGTTAAAATGCATTTTACGCAATAGTCATACTTGGTTATTACAGATCATAATACAGATAATTACTTTGGCGTCAAAAGATGAAAGCACATTAATGCACGTGTAAAGATATGTGGCCAGAGTTCCCAATGTTTGGTAGCTAAGCTATAGAGGAAAAGTGATCTCCATTGAAAAGCTGTGATTCACGCTGTTTGGTCAGGTGTGGGCGTCTTGATGATTAAATGGTCTACATCACTTGGCATCCCAGACTCTGTGGGGCACTGAGGGAACTAGATCAATGTCCTCGATAGATATCTCAGCTATTCACTGTGGGGGCTGCAACCGCGCAAGCTCTTCCAGGTATCATCGCCTGCAGGTTTCCCACTGCCACCTAATGGTGAACTTCCTGCTGGAAAGCTTGATGCCCCCCTCTCTGTAGAAACAACGTCACATTTTATTTATTTATTGTTTATAGCTGATAATCAACTTTACAATCATTTTGTACAATAGAAAACTTTAAAACAATTAAATACAATAAATTATTATTAACAAAAAAATGTTCTTTCATTTCCATCCTATCACAATAATATACCAAGTTACAGACTGATGTTTCGGCTTGTTTTTCAATTATACGGATATCAAACATTTACTTTTTCACTGGGGCAGCAATTCAAACACTTTTTCCAAGAAACATTTGATGGCAATGTGAATAGACATACAATTAGTTGAAAAGAAAACGTTCAATTTTTCTTCCTCATTAAAGGTAGTAAACTGCATGTAATGCTTGGTTAAGTACATTTCTCTTTTAGCTGTTAATTCGACACACTCTGGCATAATATGTCTTAGAGTTTCCCTGGAGTTATGATTTTTGCAGAATCTACAAGACCCAATTAAGTCATGAGTAAGATTGCGTTTAGCCATCACCTCTCCTGTAGGCCAGAGATTGTACCTGAAACATAAGGTGGCTGAACGCAAGGCCACTGATGGATAATGAATTAGGTATGGTTCACATTGCCCACATTTTCTTATTGCGAAAGGGTTATCTCTAAAATCCTTGTATGTGCAGCACAGTTCTCGTGTTTTTATCCAATCATAGAGGTATCATTTCCTCTTGGCTCTAGTTGGATCCTCTAATAGCGTATCTAGCGAGAGATCTGCTGCAGCCATTATGTCAAAAACTGCTGTTTTCCATTTATTAGCAAACAAATAGTTTGTTTGTAACATAAAACACGAAAGGGGGCGTGGCTGAGCGACACGCCATGCGGACATGCCTGCTGTGAGCTCCGCCTGCAGGTGCCCGAATTTCGTTTTATATATGCCCTAACGCCGTCATTTTTGTCGGATTCTTGCCCTATGATGACACGACCCAACGCGGCACCCTTGAAGAGAGAGCTGAGAAGCCTGACGCCGTGGGAGCCGGCATTTTCATCTGAAATCATCCCGGGGACGAGCGGCGAAAATGGCGGCAGCCGAGAGTTTCGTCCTGCGCCAGTTGGAGATCCCCCGCCGGCTGATGATTGCGTGAGCAGCCTGCTCTGCCCTTCGGTGCAGAGGACCGCGTCGCCTGCAGAGAAGAGGGAGAGCGGGCGTTTGGGAGCTCCCTGCGGGCTTGTCGGACCTCGCCGGAGGGGAGACTCGGAAGAGAGGGGCTGCAGCCTGTGGAAGCTCCGGGGGCTCCGGGCGCGCGGCATGGCGGAGTCCCTCTGGGCTTGCCTCCTGCTGCTGGTGCGCTCGATTCCTCCCCCATACTCCTGAGGAGCTTTTGGCGCTGAATGCCGGGGCAGAGCGCCGGTTTCCGCGCTCCCGAGGAACAGCATTTTAACAGGTCCGGGGCGCCGGTGCACATCCCCCGGGCCCGCTGTGCATTCGAATCTTGTGCCGGTCCCGCGCATGTTGTGGCGGCGCGAGTGAATTGGAGACCCCCGCCTGCACGCGGAGCCCGGCTCGCCTGCCGGGGTTGTGATAGTGCCCCCAGCCACTGAGGAACAACTGACAAAACCTAGTGAAAGGTGAGAGGACTGGCCTGGAGGGAGGAATTCCACAGCGCTCAAGGAGATTGACTATCTGTGGGTGGAAGGAGGAATGGGGGAGTGAGTCAGCTGGAGAGTGAAAAGTTCAGGAGTGATAACGCTTCAAACCTTGGCACAGCCCCGAGGGAGACAAGTTTTGGCTGAGAGCTAATCTACCGAGATCTGTACCTCGGGTAGGGGGTCCCCTCTTTAATCCCGATGGGAAGAAGCTCGCCTCCCCACACCCCACTCCTGATGTGGATAGCCCTCTGCTACTACAATTGAGGGGACAGTCCACCGGTGTACGCCCTAGCAATGCCTAAAACAGCGGCTAAGCGGAGAACACAGGGTATTCAAGCTTTTCTGGCACCGCAAACGACACTCTCTCCCTGCTCACGCACCATTGCAGCAGAACTCACCTCCGCCCTTTGGTCAAGATCTGAATATGGCTCTCTCTAGAGAGGATTTGGAAGCAATGTTTAGATCCTTCAAGCAAGAAATCACAGTAGAAATCAAATCGGAAATCAAAACCTCCAAAGACTCTTTGGCCCGTTCGCTAGCAGATCTGGCAACACACCTTACAGGCCTGGAAACTAGGGTTAATGAGCTGGAAAATGTGGCATGTGAGCACACACACAATGTCGAGGTGCTGACCGAAAGAGTGAGGTCCATTGAGGATCATTTGGAGGCGGTCTGGGCAAAACAAGCGGACCTTGAAAATAGGTCAAGAAGAAACAATGTCCATCTTCGGGGTGTTCCCCGGCAGGTTCCTGATCAGGAGTTGCCTGACTACGTAGAAACGCTGTTTAGATCCATCTTAAATATCCCCTCATCAGAAGAACTTCTATTAGACAGATCTCACCGTGTCTACTCCGCCACTCAACTTAAAAGAAACCTTCTCCCGGACGTCCTCACTCGTGTGCACTGCTTTCAACAGAAGGAAAAGATTATGGCGGCTGTCAGGGGCTCCTCTACAGTGCAATTCCGAGGCGCGACACTCCAGCTATTTCAGGATCTCTCTCCATACACACTTGCTAACAGAAGACGGCTGCGCAACGTAACGGCTTGGCTGAGATCTAAGCAGATCCGTTATCGCTGGGGATATCCCTGTAAATTACTTTTTGACTTCCAGAATCAACATCACGTGATCTCATCGGAGGAGGAGGCCAGTGCCTTGATGGCGGGAGCAGCCGGGTCAAACTCCACAGACTCCTGCTCTCAGACCTCAACTGAGTTAACTTTCGCCCCCTCGCCAAGAGATAAGCGGAGGAAGCCCCGTGGCTGGCGCCATCTGGAACCAGCTCCTCAACAGGAAGGGGGAGCCATGAAGAGCGTAGAGGATCGGATCCCTGTTGAGATCTCCGTGGAGACAGAGGGGGATAGCCTGGCGAATGGCTGACCCGGATGATCAGTAGATGCGAGCTTCTGGATTTGGCGAACAGAGGGGGTTTATCCCTCACTTTCTCCTTTGGAGGCTAGACCTGGACTCCTCCTGTGAGGTAGTTTTGCCTCCTGGTTCGGTTTGTTTGCAATTCCCTGCCTGCATTCTCAGAATGCCTGATGTTTGGGTGCGGGTAGATTAGGGCGATTAAAATTCAGTTCACTTTGCAGTTTCGGGCGCCTGTGCGGATTGCGCCCAACATGTTTATTAAGTGGGAAAAATTAACTGGGGTCTTAAATATGTCCAGATTCTTAGGGTGGTTACCTACTCTAATTTGTTATTTTTAGTTATCTGTGCTGAATTTCTTTCTTGTTTTTTCATCTGTTTCCTTTCCTCGTATGGTCACGATAAACCGGTTCCATGACCTTATTTATTATATGTCACATATGCCCTGCCCCGCGTTATTAGAGGTGCGGATAGATTGTTTGGTCTCCCCAAGCTGGATTATAAACCACAAAGAGATGTAATGGGTGCGACTGATTGCTCTAGGACGGGGCAAGGGGACGGGGCCGAACCAGGGATGGTGCCGCCATACGTTACATGTGCCACATTGAATGTGCAAGGTTTAAATTCTCCCTTAAAGCATAAAGCGCTTTTTCATAGATTGGCTACATTGCAGGCGACACTTCTATTTCTGCAAGAGACCCACTTATGCCCTGCGGACGAACCACGTCTTAACAATAAACTTTATCCCACAAAATGTTTTGCTTCCAGTGGACTTAAAAAACGAGGTGTCGCCATCCTGGTTCGCAAAGGTACCCCGTTTAAGACTCTGGAGGTGGTCCGAGACGAAGAGGGGAGGGTCCTATTGGTTGTGGCGCTATTGGATGGGCGCAAAGTCACATTGGTTTCAATATATGGTCCAAACATTAAACAAGATATATTTTTTGCAAAATTGTTTAAAGCCCTATTTGACCATGCAGATGGGGAAATCCTCCTGGGGGGAGATTTCAACGCTGTTATAAACCCTCTCATAGATGAAACCCTACCCCCATCTTTGGCAGATAAGAACAACTTTCGGGCTCTTACTACTTTACTGTGTGACCACTCCCTTATTGAGATCTGGCGCTATTGTCACCAAAATGAGCGGGATTACACTTATTTCTCAGGTGTTTCTCTAGGTTAGATATGTTTCTTGTTACTGATTCTCTGGTCCCACTGGTGGGGGCAGTGGAGATTCTGCCAGAGGCCCTCTCTGACCATGCACCTGTGAGACTCAAGTTTTCATCATTCCACGCGACCCCGCCTCGGAAGCCCCCCTGGAGGCTGAATGATTTTTTACTTGAAGATCCATTTAGCAGGGTATCCCTGCTAAAAAGAACAGAAGAGGGCGTAACTCAGGGGGTTTGGCAGTGTTGGTCACAGCTTCCCTTGACTGTGGGATCCAGGTGGTAGAGACTGGGCTTGAATTCATACAATTGTTGAGGTTTAAGTTCCCAGAAGCCGAGGGGTTTGATCTTTTGAATTTGTATAATAGTCCAAATGGCGCAGTTGGGGAAGTTTGGTGCAAAATTAAGGAATTTGTAGACCTGTTTTTCGATGATCCCGTGAATTCGCAGAAAAGGTTAATTTGGTGAGAGGATTTTAACCTCAAAATGGGCGGTGGCCTTTCCATGGACCTGTATGAGCCCATGGAGGAACAATTGTTCGGGGGCCACTGAATCAGTAATGGCCGATAAGAAGGTTCTTCTAGGGGTCTCCAGATGAGCACTTTGCTTATCGAGTCGGGTATGCGCTCTATCAATGGACGATTTAATCCAGATATCCCCGGCAAACTTACCTTCAGCAATCATTTGGGGTCCTCCATGGCTTGTTTTGCCTCACGCTATAACTATGGAAACACATTGAAAGTTTTGACCTGGCAATGGTGGGGAACAGTGACCATTACCCATTGGTCCTAACCGTGAAAGGTTTAACATTTGTGGACCCTAGTGTGTCTAGTGTCTTACGTCATCTAGAAGCAGATGCTGTGTCCCACAAGAGAAGTAAGTGGGGGAAGGTCTTGGACCGTGGCCTGCACTGGAAAATCCTGGCCAGGCAACGGTCCTCCTTGTTGGGGATCCTAGATGAATCTAACAAACATGGGGTAGTGGTGGGCCTTTTTGTGGGAATTTTGGAAGCCTTATCGGAGGGTTTCTTGATGGTCCCGAGACCGACAGGTATAATAGGTAAACAGGGTTGGTTTGAGGAGAAATGTAATCTAGCAAAATTGGCACATTTGTCTGCGCTAAGGTGTTCTGCAGTCAACAGACGTTGCATTTCACAGGCACGCACTGCTTACCGCAGGACACTTGAGCATAGGAAATAGGAGCTGGAGACAATAGCCTGGGAAGAATTCCTGGAGGCTATAAGGGCAAATGACTCAAAGGGTTTTTGGGAATTTGTGTCAAGGGAGCCTCGAGATGTGGGTGCCTCCAAATGGGTGACTTATTTCGGTACCCTATATGACGATGGTAGAGCCAAGGAAGAGACTAAGAGTGGGGGAGTAGAATTACATTTCTCGCTGGAGGAAGTAACCAAGGCTATCGGGGCACAATTCTGTAACCAATTCTGTAACCGGGCCGGATGCCATACCTGCAGATCTTTGTATGAGCCAGCTCGATTTTTGGGCTGCGTTGTTGACGAGTGCATTTAATGCCTGTCTAAGTTTGGGCCAATATCCCTTGTCGTGGTAGACAGCTACAATTTTCCCTATTTTTAAAAAAGGGTACATCACCAAACCCTCTTCTTCCAATCTCTCTCCTGGATGCAACATAAAAATTTAGGACAGGTTTTACTGGGGCACTTGGAGGGCTGGCTAACTGAGAGTAATGTCCTCACAGATATTCAATTCAGTTTTCATCCAGGTTTGGGGACCATGGAGGAGGCACTTAGCCTGTATCTACTGATATCAAATGTTTTTTGCCGGGTAGAAACGGTTAATCTCGCCTTAATGGACTTAAGCACAGCTTTTGATATGGTCGACCGCACTAAGTTGTGGGCCGTGCCTGAGTCCATTGGCTGTCTGGCTGATTTTGTGACAGTTTTGCAGAAGATTCATGCGAACACCAAGGCCAATGTCTGGTTTGGTCCGGGGGGGGAGGTGCACAGAGGACAATGTCTGGTTTGGTCTGGGGGGAGGTGCACAGAGTGGTTTGAAGTTATATCATGGCCAGAACACCTAAGGCATTGCAGGCACTGGTCGACACGTACGCCTTATTCATGACAAGCTTAGGTCTAAAATTAAATTCAGTCAAATCAGCGGTCATGAGCTACAGTGCCAGTAAAAAGTTGATTAAGATGCGCCCCATTGTTTGTGTAGGGGACATAATCCAGAGGGTACACGAGTATGATTACTTGGGTGTGTGGTTCTCAAAGTGTTTCTCGAGTAAGGCACATTTCATAAAACAATCCTTGAAAATGTGCCAATACATGGGGGGCCTTCATCATTTTTCCTCTAGGTGTAAGGCTCAACACCTTTAATCTGCACTCAAGGTCTACTCTTTGCAGGTCAAGGGAGCCTCCCTGTATGGGGCGGCCATTTGGGGGTTCCGACAGCCTGGTGATATGCAGGTGAGGGAAAACCGTTATTTTAAAAGGCTTCTGGGACTCTCAAGATCATCATCCTGCGCATCTGTACACAGAGAATTGGGAATGCCATTTTTGGAGAATGAGTGGGAGGTAGCATCTGGCCTATTGTGGCTTAGAATCCAGGAAATCCGAAGGCTGAGTTGTGTCATTTTATAATTAAAGCAACCATGAGCATGCAGGGCTGTCACAAGATGTGGTGAGGCACGGGGAAAGCATTTGGTGAGGCCCCCTTACAATATTTTGCACTGGGCCAGCGGCGGCACCTACGCAAACAGGAGACTCGAGAAATCTCTCCTTGAGTTTGAGTGCAGATTCCCAAATATGTTTTATTACTACAACTGTAAATCAACTACATCAAAGTTAGATTTCTCTAATGAAGAAAGATTTATGGCAGACTAACTTTTGTATCATATGCATAAATATATATAGGATGACATGAGCTCTCCGCTCTGCCACCTCCAACTCTCTGCGGGTCAGTCACATTTCTAAGCAAAGATTTGGGGGCAGATCTCTTTCTTCAGCTGGGGCCTCCCTGTGGAAACAGCCTCCCTGCCTCTCTAAAACTTGAGCAGAACCATCTCCAGTTCCAGAAGCGACTCAAGACCTTTTTCTTTGCTTCTGCCTTCTCTCTTCCTCTCCCTTGCTGATCATCTGCCCGATCCATGCACTGCTTACCCTCTGAATTTGTGCCTAGGTCCCTGCCTGTCCAGTTACAATCACGCACTGCATCTTGGCTCCTCTGCACTTGTGGTCTGTATCTGTAACCCTACAGTCCCCTCTCTTGCACTTATTCTCCACCCGATGGCTGCACTTATGAGTACCCGCACTTGCCACCCGTTGGCTGCAGTCTTGTCAATCCTTTCTTCCTGCCCTTCTCCATCCTACTCCACCATCTGCACTTCTCCCCTCCCCCCTTCTCTGCTCTTGCACAATCTGAATGACACAAGGCCTAGTAAGATCAGTGTTTTGTCTTCTTTTTTTGTTTCCCCTCCTTGCCTTGAAACACTTGTGTAAAGTTGCGTTATAAATGCCATATCATATCATTAAGGAGCACCCTGTCCCTATGTGCGCATTAAAACACACATCATACACAGTGACAAATGATGTACAGTGGAGGCTGGTAAATTTCTGAACTTGAGGCTTAAATGTTTGTGCCAATTATGCAAGATCAACAGAGCACACTAAGCAAGACTAAACCAAACAAGGGTTGCTTGAGGGGGTTCTCACTCCCAAGAAAATGTTTGAAACATTAGGTGAAACATTAGGTGAAATGTATGCATTTTACAGCACATTCTTTGCAAAATTGGGTAGAAATCCATACAGTTTGCAATTGGTTTTGTATAGAAGCACATGGAAAATCCCAATAGTTGCAAATCATAAACCGTGCACAAAAAAATGTCCAATACATGCTTGCTGTTCTCATGTATGTCCATGCAGGCTGCATCAATATGTGCCATTATTACCATGTACGGATTCCCAGCCAGTAAAAATGCCATTCCACAGAAACTCCCAGCCAGTAAAAATGCCATGCCACAGAAAGTATTGCCAGGCTGACTGTACACCATTAGTGTTATTACTGACTATATTGCCCTAAATTCAATGTGAGCCAATTTAGCCAATTAGTATGTTTGCTTTAACCTTGATGTATAGTCCTGTGCATCAAGGGTAAAGCAAAAAGAGCATTGGCAAATGCTAACAGTTTGGGCTTTCGCGTAGGCATGGGAAAGGCATTTTATATTGGTATTAGCTGCCCATTGATGGTGCCAGGTGCAAAATGGTTTGAGTACCTGAGCAGCTAATAGCAGTGCCTGGCAAATGCCTAATACTTATACACAAGCCAAAACGGTTGGCTTTGCCAATGCTTGTTTTTAACCGGACTTCAGCTAAAGACACGCAGGGTGCTTTTAAATCGAGTGGCCGAAGGCAGACCTGATCAAGACATTTTTATTACACTGGTTCTGTGTTTACAACTGCAATGAAGTCATTAACTCTCAGAAGACTCCTTTGAGAAAACACTTTCAGTCACATTGAGGGCAAAGTTTGATGGCAAGGCTTGTTTAAAGCTAGCTCAGAGTTCCAATGAGGAGGTGTTTTGGGTGGGGCGGGCAGGAACTGGATGAGAATTTCCATAGGGATTAGCATGGCCATGAGAAGTCAATGTGTGGGCAAATAACTAAACAACATCTACAAGCTTTGTGTACCTCCTCATATGCCATTTCTTCCTATCTGTACTCGATCCTGTCATTGCGATGGATCTTCCCAGATCCAGGATCTGGCAAAAAATTACTCACCAGATCTCAGATACAGCTCCACAATCTGGGAAATCTATTTGCACTATATGTTTATTTTAGAAGGCTGTGGTGTGTTCGTGCTTTAAACTATGTTGGGCAGGGATTTGAACCGTGGCCGCTAGGTTCCAAAGTGAGACACTTCCCCACAAGACTACTTGAGGGTCTGAGCGGGAGCCCTGTGAAATCACTTGTCAATGTTGCACTGTCCTGGAAATATTGATGTGCATTTCTTAGGTTTAAAAGGGATGCAGATCTTGAACTTTGCTAATGATAAATCCTCTGAGGGGAAGAGGCAAATGTTCATGAAGTGACTAAAATACCTGCCCTACACCCTCCTAATCCTCCCGTCGCTGGACCCTCTTTCACTGCGGTAGGAGGGATGCCTCCGAAAAAAAAGTCTATTGCCACCTCTGTCTGTTCGCTAAAGCAATAGTTTTGGCTTATTGGTGGCATACCGAATAACCCAAACAAAAAGAATGCTTTGCAGTGGCGCAACACCATTGAGCAGATCGTTAAGGAGCGGCATCAGTTTCAAACATGCAGAACACAAAAACCTATCCATGCAATATCAACAGACTCACTTTGATAAAACCAAAGTCTTAACTTCTGGTCTCAGCTTTTAGATAGCCCACCTCTCCAGAGATTGGCATAGCATTATGAAAGTAAACGGCCTCTGAATTGGGGTGAAAGGTACGACTAGTGGCCAAAGGGAAGGTGCAATAGCTATTTGGCTTCCTAGCAGAGCTCAGGGAATTCGGAGGGAAATGGGAGCCGGGCTAGCTGAAGATGTGTCAGGGCTCGTGGGGGCCCATTTCTTTTTGATGTTTGGGGGCAACCCTTGTCTTACTGATTGGAAAAATAGTTCAAAGCACCTGTGGCGTGCTTAAATCAATAATGAAGTCAAAATAATGCAGCAGGTGGTTAAAAGCTGCAGATTATCAGTAGGTTTCTGTGTCATAAGACTGCCAATATGGGGCAAGCTACTTGGGGGGGGCCATTTCAACTGTAAAAGCTGAAAGGGCCAGATGCCACCGCTCAGTGGGGAGACCGACAGCGCAATGGGTTTATTGGCCCCACTCACTATCCGCTTTCAAAACTGTCACCCAGCCCCTGCCGGGCTGACCAACAGAGCGTGGCCAGACGGAACACGACACAGACATTAAATGGGGCCTGGGCTTTGCTGTTAACAATGGCCCTGCAATTGCTAACATAAAACATTTCACTGTTAGCCCCTGGATTCATATGCATACATGTTTAGGTAATTGAAATCGTGATGTGGGGTTAGCACTTGCATGCTAGGGGAGTGATTAGAAGGGAAGTGGTGACATGAGACCTCTCATTCTCACAGCAGTATTTAAGTGTGATGTTTCAGAAATGGGGGCGAGAGTTAGCTGCTTGTAACATTAAAGCTTCACCAGGATAGTCTAATTCCAATGTGGAAAGATGTTAGATGCCCCCACACAAGTATGTTTGCCCCCCCGCAGCCTATTCCAATATGGAAAGATGTTAGATGCTCCCACACAAGTAAGTTTGCCCCCCCTCGCAGCCTCTGAAGTTAGCGCCTCTCCCAACATGAAGTGTTAGTCCCCTCCCCCCCAACATTTTAACCTAGGTGCACCTCTGATGCCATGAACCTATCCCTTAATGAAGTGGCCCCCAGGGTGGCTACATTTAGGGGTGGTGCTGAACACACACTCACATAAAATACTTTCACCCATGCATTCATCCACCAGTTACACAACTCCTTACATGCATGCATACATAAAACCAAACACAGCATTGACACAAACATTAACACCAACATGCACGCATGCATTCATACACATATACGTGCTAATTTAATTTAGAAACACATATATGCACATTTATTTTAAAATAAAAAACACTTACCTCCATGCACCCTTCCAAAGCATCCACGCGGCCGACACGTAGACATGCTGCCTGACAGGACAGGAGAGAACCCCTCTCCCATCAGTCAGCGTGGTCACGCTGAGCTACGTGAACACACTGACTGACAGGAGAGGTGTCCTCTCTTGTCATGCAGCATGTCCACGTTGTCAGCTGAATAACGGGAGGCAGCAGTGCTCAATTCTGAGCCCTGCTGTCTCCCATTATTTTGCTGTTTGTTGTGGAGCCAAACGGCTTCGCAACAAACAGCAAAATCATTGCAGGGGGCATCACAGACCCCCGTGTGAATTAAAGGACACGGGTGGACTGTGCTGCCTTCTGCTTAGGAGAGGGTGCAGCGAGGCCCCCAGCAAGCGCGAGGCCCAGGGCAGTTTGCCCACCCCCTGCACCCACCTCATGACGGCCCTGTGAGCATGGACTTGTGGCAGAAGATACCCTGGCTCAAATTTGTATATAAGCACATGTAAGCACATGTCCAGGGCAAACTGGGCGGCTATGCCACCTGCAACTAGCTTGTTTCAAACTAGAGAAGTAAACCTCTTTAAGAAGGTGGTAATCAGGGAACAAGCAGCTACTGCACTAGTGTAGTTCGGCCTTCGCAGGCCGATGTGCATCACCTGTTAATTAGCGGTTCACCCGCTATTCAGCCGTACCTTATTTGGGCTAGGGTGGGTCACCAGAGCTGGCTCATTACTAGGGCCCACTTCCATTGCCTGTGTTTGAGGGGGAACACGGCAAAGTGGACAGGTTACTCGGACGATTCAAGCTGTCCTGTCTGTGGTGCCCCCTCTGAAGATTTGGCCCATTTTATTTTGTCCTGGCTATTCAATTATTAGAGAGCAAACCATTTTGCAAGCATTGAGATGTACTGGCTTTCTGGTTTTCAGGCTGCTTACAAAAAGAAGTGTATTTATGGGAAGCATCTGAGTACCGCTGTTCCAGTGGAGATCATTGGCATATTTTTGCCATTTTCACTGTACCAATGGGAAACGAACCGATTCCTATTATTATTTATTTATTACATTTGTGTAGCCCCCAAACCCGTGGGTGCCAGGGCGCTTGAAGCAAGGTAAATACAGATCGACTAATCATTAACCTGCTACGTAGAATACCAAGGCGAGATGAGTCCTATTTGTTAAACAGGCATGTCTGGAGTAGTTTTCTGAATGCTTGGTAGGAAGGTCCATCTTTGATATCCGAGGGAGGGAGTTTCAAAGGGAGGGGGCTGTGAACATGAAGCTGGACCCTCTGGCTCGTTTGCTTTTAGATCTGGGGGTGAGCAGCAAGAGGGTAGAGGACGAATGTAGGGGGGCGTGTGGTGGGCTTTTTAGCCAGGCGGTTGTTGAGATGGAAGGGGCAGTAGCATGGATGTTAGAGTTTTGAACTCGATGCAGGCTTGGATTAGGAACCAGTGTGGTTTGCGTCCAGCTCTAGATATCATTAACTCATTATTTTAAGAGTGAGATTAAGCAGCACCCTATTCGAGGTGAGTTGCGGTGGCCTTTGTTAAAGTAGTATAGCTCATTGTGTTCATGTATCTGCTGTAGGAATATAGGTGGTCCCGGGTTGGATTCCACGCGAGGGATGCTCAACCTGGCATCCTCCCAAGGCCTATAAAAGGGGTGCTAATGAATTCGAAAACACTAAGAGTTACAGGGTTACAACGCTACATGCTTCTGATAGGAGGCACCTAATAACACACAATGTAACAGTAACTTGCTTTTCAGCCAGCACCGGCCATTCTTTATGCATGGAATTCTGCCAACCCCAGCAGGACAGTGGCAAGACTGCAGTCCTGCCTCTGCTGGCTTTGTTTGCCTGAATGTCTGCCGGCCTGCACATGGATTTATTTACACTCCTTTTCCCGGGAAACAGGAAGGAAGAGCTGAAGTGGTGGGGGCCCAGGGAACACTAACAGTGAGCACAGTGTGCACATGCTGCAGTGGAACACTGAAAGTGGGGGCTCTGCCAAAAATGGATTGGCTAAGTGGCTCTGTGTCATTTTTGTGAATGGTCTCTTCACATTTATTAAAAAAAGACCTCGATTGTAATTCAGCATTCATTCGAAAAAAATATATATTTCCAGATAAACTATTTTCTGCAATTTATTGTTAAGTAAGGGTACGGCCCAGGCAGCAAGATCCAGCCTCTGACCATTTTGAATGCAAAATGATTTTCCATCTGAAACGTGATTTATTTTCATGGCTGAAAATGGAAAGCCCAGGGGAATACATGAATGTATACAATATCACAAAACGTGTTTGTGTGTCAGATATGGCAAGACTAACGTTTTACCTGAACCATGTCTCTGAAGGAATTAACCATTGCCTCAACCAACCTACTATACCACCCTAAGGGGCGCTGCAAAAAGGTATTTCAATATACTAAATGGATTACCTGCTAGGGAAACACTGTTGCTCTTTAAGCTGTTAAAATGCATTTTACGCAATAGTCATACTTGGTTATTACAGATCATAATACATGCACGTGTAAAGATATGTGGCCAGAGTTCCCAATGTTTGGTAGCTAAGCTATAGAGGAAAAGTGATCTCCATTGAAAAGCTGTGATTCACGCTGTTTGGTCAGGTGTGGGCGTCTTGATGATTAAATGGTCTACATCACTTGGCATCCCAGACTCTGTGGGGCACTGAGGGAACTCGATCAATGTCCTCGATAGATATCTCAGCTATTCACTGTGGGGGCTGCAACCGCGCAAGCTCTTCCTGGTATCATCGCCTGCAGGTTTCCCACTGCCACCTAATGGTGAACTTCCTGCTGGAAAGCTTGATGCCCCCCTCTCTGTAGAAACAACGTCACATTTTATTTATTTATTGTTTATAGCTGATAATCAACTTTACAATCATTTTGTACAATAGAAAACTTTAAAACAATTAAATACAATAAATTATTATTAACAAAAAATGTTCTTTCATTTCCATCCTATCACAATAATATACCAAGTTACAGACTGATGTTTCGGCTTGTTTTTCAATTATACGGATATCAAACATTTACTTTTTCACTGGGGCAGCAATTCAAACACTTTTTCCAAGAAACATTTGATGGCAATGTGAATAGACATACAATTAGTTGAAAAGAAAACGTTCAATTTTTCTTCCTCATTAAAGGTAGTAAACTGCATGTAATGCTTGGTTAAGTACATTTCTCTTTTAGCTGTTAATTCGACACACTCTGGCATAATATGTCTTAGAGTTTCCCTGGAGTTATGATTTTTGCAGAATCTACAAGACCCAATTAAGTCATGAGTAAGATTGCGTTTAGCCATCACCTCTCCTGTAGGCCAGAGATTGTACCTGAAACATAAGGTGGCTGAACGCAAGGCCACTGATGGATAATGAATTAGGTATGGTTCACATTGCCCACATTTTCTTATTGCGAAAGGGTTATCTCTAAAATCCTTGTATGTGCAGCACAGTTCTCGTGTTTTTATCCAATCATAGAGGTATCATTTCCTCTTGGCTCTAGTTGGATCCTCTAATAGCGTATCTAGCGAGAGATCTGCTGCAGCCATTATGTCAAAAACTGCTGTTTTCCATTTATTAGCAAACAAATAGTTTGATTGTAACATAAAACACGAAAGGGGGCGTGGCTGAGCGACACGCCATGCGGACATGCCTGCTGTGAGCTCCGCCTGCAGGTGCCCGAATTTCGCCCTAACGCCGTCATTTTTGTCGGATTCTTGCCCTATGATGACACGACCCAACGCGGCACCCTTGAAGAGAGAGCTGAGAAGCCTGACGCCGTGGGAGCCGGCATTTTCATCTGAAATCATCCCGGGGACGAGCGGCGAAAATGGCAGCAGCCGAGAGTGCCCTAACGCCGTCATTTTTGTCGGATTCTTGCCCTATGATGACACGACCCAACGCGGCACCCTTGAAGAGAGAGCTGAGAAGCCTGACGCCGTGGGAGCCGGCATTTTCATCTGAAATCATCCCGGGGACGAGCGGCGAAAATGGCAGCAGCCGAGAGTTTCATCCTGCGCCAGTTGGAGATCCCCCGCCGGCTGATGATTGCGTGAGCAGCCTGCTCTGCCCTTCGGTGCAGCGGACCGCGTCGCCTGCGGAGAAGAGGGAGAGCGGGCGTTTGGGAGCTCCCTGCGGGCTTGTCGGACCTCACCGGAGGGGAGACTCGGAAGAGAGGGGCTGCAGCCTGTGGAAGCTCCGGGTGCTCCGGGCGCGTGGCATGGCGGAGTTTCTCTGGGCTTGCCTCCTGCTGCTGGTGCGCTCGATTCCTCCCCCATACTCCTGAGGAGCTTTTGGCGCTGAATGCCGGGGCAGAGCGCCGGTTTCCGCGCTCCCGAGGAACAGCATTTTAACAGGTCCGGGGCGCCGGTGCACATCCCCCGGGCCCGCTGTGCATTCGAATCTTGTGCCGGTCCCGCGCATGTTGTGGCGGCGCGAGTGAATTGGAGACCCCCGCCTGCACGCGGAGCCCGGCTCGCCTGCCGGGGTTGTGATAGTGCCCCCAGCCACTGAGGAACAACTGACAAAACCTAGTGAAAGGTGAGAGGACTGGCCTGGAGGGAGGAATTCCACAGCGCTCAAGGAGATTGACTATCTGTGGGTGGAAGGAGGAATGGGGGAGTGAGTCAGCTGGAGAGTGAAAAGTTCAGGAGTGATAACGCTTCAAACCTTGGCACAGCCCCGAGGGAGACAAGTTTTGGCTGAGAGCTAATCTACCGAGATCTGTACCTCGGGTAGGGGGTCCCCTCTTTAATCCCGATGGGAAGAAGCTCGCCTCCCCACACCCCACTCCTGATGTGGATAGCCCTCTGCTACTACAATTGAGGGGACAGTCCACCGGTGTACGCCCTAGCAATGCCTAAAACAGCGGCTAAGCGGAGAACACAGGGTATTCAAGCTTTTCTGGCACCGCAAACGACACTCTCTCCCTGCTCACGCACCATTGCAGCAGAACTCACCTCCGCCCTTTGGTCAAGATCTGAATATGGCTCTCTCTAGAGAGGATTTGGAAGCAATGTTTAGATCCTTCAAGCAAGAAATTACAGTAGAAATCAAATCGGAAATCAAAACCTCCAAAGACTCTTTGGCCCGTTCGCTAGCAGATCTGACAACACACCTTACAGGCCTGGAAACTAGGGTTAATGAGCTGGAAAATGTGGCATGTGAGCACACACACGATGTCGAGGTGCTGACCGAAAGAGTGAGGTCCATTGAGGATCATTTGGAGGCGGTCTGGGCAAAACAAGCGGACCTTGAAAATAGGTCAAGAAGAAACAATGTCCATCTTCGGGGTGTTCCCCGGCAGGTTCCTGATCAGGAGTTGCCTGACTACGTAGAGGCGCTGTTTAGATTCATCTTAAATATCCCCTCATCAGAAGAACTTCTATTAGACAGATCTCACCGTGTCTACTCCGCCACTCAACTTAAAAGAAACCTTCTCCCGGACGTCATCACTCGTGTGCACTGCTTTCAACAGAAGGAAAAGATTATGGCGGCTGTCAGGGGCTCCTCTACAGTGCAATTCCGAGGCGCGACACTCCAGCTATTTCAGGATCTCTCTCCATACACACTTGCTAACAGAAGACGGCTGCGCAACGTAACGGCTTGGCTGAGATCTAAGCAGATCCGTTATCGCTGGGGATATCCCTGTAAATTACTTTTTGACTTCCAGAATCAACATCACGTGATCTCATCGGAGGAGGAGGCCAGTGCCTTGATGGCGGGAGCAGCCGGGTCAAACTCCACAGACTCCTGCTCTCAGACCTCGACTGAGTTAACTTTCGCCCCCTCGCCAAGAGATAAGCGGAGGAAGCCCCGTGGCTGGCGCCATCTGGAACCAGCTCCTCAACAAGAAGGGGGAGCCATGAAGAGCGTAGAGGATCGGATCCCTGTTGAGATCTCCGTGGAGACAGAGGGGGATAGCCTGGCGAATGGCTGACCCGGATGATCAGTAGATGCGAGCTTCTGGATTTGGCGAACAGAGGGGGTTTATCCCTCACTTTCTCCTTTGGAGGCTAGACCTGGACTCCTCCTGTGAGGTAGTTTTGCCTCCTGGTTCGGTTTGTTTGCAATTCCCTGCCTGCATTCTCAGAATGCCTGATGTTTGGGTGCGGGTAGATTAGGGCGATTAAAATTCAGTTCACTTTGCAGTTTCGGGCGCCTGTGCGGATTGCGCCCAACATGTTTATTAAGTGGGAAAAATTAACTGGGGTCTTAAATATGTCCAGATTCTTAGGGTGGTTACCTACTCTAATTTGTTATTTTTAGTTATCTGTGCTGAATTTCTTTCTTGTTTTTTCATCTGTTTCCTTTCCTCGTATGGTCACGATAAACCGGTTCCATGACCTTATTTATTATATGTCACATATGCCCTGCCCCGCATTATTGGAGGTGCGGATAGATTGGTTTGTCTCCCCAAGCTGGATTATAAACCACAAAGAGATGTAATGGGTGCGACTGATTGCTCTAGGACGGGGCAAGGGGACGGGGCCGAACCAGGGATGGTGCCGCCATACGTTACATGTGCCACATTGAATGTGCAAGGTTTAAATTCTCCCTTAAAGCATAAAGCGCTTTTTCATAGATTGGCTACATTGCAGGCGACACTTCTATTTCTGCAAGAGACCCACTTATGCCCTGCGGACGAACCACGTCTTAACAATAAACTTTATCCCACAAAATGTTTTGCTTCCAGTGGACTTAAAAAACGAGGTGTCGCCATCCTGGTTCGCAAAGGTACCCCGTTTAAGACTCTGGAGGTGGTCCGAGACGAAGAGGGGAGGGTCCTATTGGTTGTGGCGCTATTGGATGGGCGCAAAGTCACATTGGTTTCAATATATGGTCCAAACATTAAACAAGATATATTTTTTGCAAAATTGTTTAAAGCCCTATTTGACCATGCAGATGGGGAAATCCTCCTGGGGGGAGATTTCAACGCTGTTATAAACCCTCTCATAGATGAAACCCTACCCCCATCTTTGGCAGATAAGAACAACTTTCGGGCTCTTACTACTTTACTGTGTGACCACTCCCTTATTGAGATCTGGCGCTATTGTCACCAAAATGAGCGGGATTACACTTATTTCTCAGGTGTTTCTCTAGGTTAGATATGTTTCTTGTTACTGATTCTCTGGTCCCACTGGTGGGGGCAGTGGAGATTCTGCCAGAGGCCCTCTCTGACCATGCACCTGTGAGACTCAAGTTTTCATCATTCCACGCGACCCTGCCTCGGAAGCCCCCCTGGAGGCTGAATGATTTTTTACTTGAAGATCCATTAGTCCGCACACACATAAGGGAAACCTTGGAATCCTACTTCCGGGAGAATAAAACGGGGGACGTGAACTTGGGGACACCCTGGGATGCAACCAAGGCGGCTATCAGGGGTCATCTGATTGACCAGGCAGTACAGAAGGGGAGGGCCAGGAAGGCACTGCAAACACATTTAGAAGAGGAAGCTCGCAGGCTCGAAGAGATAGATAAAACAAAAGGTTCTCGACGGTCCCTGAGAGACATGCAAGTAGCGAAGAGGGCGCTAGAAGCACATCACATGGGTAAGGCGGCTTACTCGATGCTGCTCACCAAACAATATTTTTACTCAAAGGGGAATAAAGCAAATAAACTCCTTGGCGCCAAATTAAAAAAGCAGAACCGACAAAACAGAATAGACGCTTTGAGAGACGAGTCTGGGAAGTGTATCTATTCAGAGGAATGTAAACTCTAAATTATCGAGAAATTCTTTGTTGAGCAAACCACCCCCCATCTAGGGAGTCCACAGATCTCTAAAGACTTCTTGACTAGAGCAAATCTTCCACAAAATCTTCCACAAATTCCTCAAGCCTTGCGAGAGTCATTGGAAACCCCGATAACCACACAAGAAGTGGAATTGGCTATGAAGACCCTCCCCTTAGGTAAAGCCCCAGTCCCAGATGGTTTTACCAACAAATTCTATAAAGTCTTCTCGCCTGAGCTTACACCTCACCTCACGGAAATATGTAATCATTTGTGGGAAACGGGTTCGGTCACTCGATCCATGGCAGCCTCCTCCACTACTTTAATCTTAAAACCCGGGAAGGACCCGACAGAGTGTACCTCATACCGCCCTATAGCTCTACTTAACACAGATGCAAAATGATTTAGAAAAATTATAGCCCAGCGCTTAGGTGAGGTTCTCCCAACTATCATAGACAAAGACCAGACCGGATTTATCCTTGGGCGCTCGGCACACGATAATATCCGCAGGGTGGTAGATCTGGTTTCCCTCGCCTCCACTATCCCAAGCCCGTTGTCCCTTCTATCCCTAGATGCCCATAGGGCATTTGATAGCATGGCCTGGGACTATTTGATTTTAGTGCTGAAGAGTTTTGGATTTTCCAAATTAATCCTTTCAAATTTTCAGATTCCCTCAACCCAAATTAGAATGAACTCACTTTGGTCGGCCCAAATTCCGCTGGGTAAAGGGACTAGGCAGGGGTGCCCCCTATCCCGTTAGTTTTTGCCCTTGCTATTGAACCCTTAGCCCAGCATATCTGTCTTCATCCGAAGATTAAGGGTTTTACAGTCGGGGTTCAATGTCACAAAGTCGCGTTATACGCAGACGACATCCTCTGTTTTTTTAAAGAAGCTCGAATCTCACTCTCCCTCCCCCCATCATGGACCTTCTTGCTCAATTCAGGAAGATCTCAGGATTCACAATAAACATGGCCAAATCAATGGGTTTAAACTTATCTGAAACTTCTGAGACCCTGAGATCCCTGCAGAGTCTCTGCTCCCTCAAGTGGACGAATACCTCCATTAGGTATCTTGGAATTCAGCTAACTCCGACCTTTGTGGGTCTGCTGAAGGCCAATGTCTCTACACTATTAAAGGAAGCCAAAGAATCCCTAGGGAGATGGTCACTGCAGGAAATATCTTGGTTGGGCGAATAAGCGCTATCAAAATGGTTTTACTCCCCAGGCTTCTATATACATTCCAGGCACTGCCTATAATGATCCCTGACCGAGATCTCTTGGGACTTCAGAAGGAAATATGTTGCTTTGTCTGGAAGCGCAAAACTCCCCGTATCCAACGCAAGCTTCTGATCTGCGGCAGACTGACGGGAGGGCTGGGTCTCCCTTCGGTTGTTAGATAATACCGAGCTTCCCAGTTAGCCGCCATTCTGAGATGGTCTCACCCAAAAGAACCCCCTAGATGGCAGGACATCGAACAACACTGCACCGAGATGCCCCTAAGTCATCTGCCCTTTCTCCCTCAGGGAGCGCATATCCACAGAGGATCTCTTCTCCCTTCCACAAAAACCACACTCCGTGCATAGGATAGATACTGTGCTCAAAGAGGTTTTGTGCCGGGACTAGGCCCAGTATCTCCTGTATTGCAAAACCCAGCTTTTGCTCCTGGGCTTCAACCTAACTCTTTCCTTCTATGGTCGAGAGAGAAACCTCTGAGACTAGGTGACCTTTATGAGAACAACTCCCCTTTAACCTTCGACCAGTGCAAAGCCAAATTCAATCTTCCAGAGACCGAAAGGTTTAGATACATCCAGCTCCGTCACTGGATAATTAATCCAGGTGTAAAAAAGGCAGCCACTAGATCCCCTACGGGATTAGAGATGACGATGATGGAAGGCCAGCTCACCCGAAGGGTGGCTGCATGTTACCGCCTCTTAGAGGAGTATGCTGGGGAGGAGAAAGTGCCCTGTATGTTGGCCTGGGAAAGAGATCTGGGAAGGGAAATCGATCAGGAGTCTTGGCAAAGGATATGGGGAAGAGCCCACAAAGTCTCTAGATGTACAACTGTGAGGGAGTGTGCACTCAAAATTTGTTTTCGCTGGTACGTTTCCCCTCAGAAATTGCATGCTATTAATCCCGAGTACCCCGATACCTGCTGGCACGGATGTGGGGCAAGGGGGGACTTAGGCCATCTGTGGTGGTATTGCCCAATCATCCAGTCTTTCTGGCTAGAGGTTAGATCTAAGATCAAAGACATTTGTGGAACTCTCCTCCCCATGGACCCGCTGATAATGGTACTGGGAGCTACCCCAGATGAATTTACATACCCGCAGTCAGGTCCCAGAGCGGAATTGATAACTCACCTGCTTATGGCAGCCCGGCTCACTCGTGCCAGATTATGGAAAGACATTGAAGGCCCCCATATTGCATACTGGTGGGTTAAGATATGGGACTTACTGGGCTTGGAAAAGTTAACGGCCACATTGGAAAGAAAGACGGCTAAGTTCTCAAGAATCTGGGGACCTTTCCTAGAACATGTTGCCGAGAGGGAGCATATGTTTTATCAACCTCGCCTGATCAAATACCTCCTGAGACCTTAATGGACTTTTAACATGGACATTGTGGAGTACCCAGGTGGGTCCCTGAACTAAGATGGGGTTATCAGAGCCTGATGCTGTGTTTTTAGCTTGAGGATAGTATGGACCTGGTTTTTGTATTTTTTAATTTTTTTTTCCTTCTTTTCTCTTGTTCGTTCTCTGCTTAACAGTGTTCAGCTTGAGTTAAATCTTTTTCACAAGACGCCAGTTATTGATGAATTAGATGGTTTGATGAATTTATAATGATGAAAATGAAATATCGCTGGGTTGATTACTTGTAATTGTTCCTAATTTTCTTCCACATGCATGTATTGGATGATTTCATGATTATACAATATTTCAATAAAAATATTTTGTCAAAAAAAAACACGAAACGGATGCAAGTAGAGTTTCTTGTGTGCCGGCCAATAAACATTTCCTTAATAATGCACATTGTCGCCATTGGTATTTGATTGTTAAGGATAATAAACCCAACTCATGACGCACAAACACCACTGGAACACATTGCAACAGATTTAGGACTGATCTCCAATATTTCCCCTCGAGTTTTAGCAAGATGTTATTCTCTATATTAAAGATGATTCGAGTGAGCACGTGTCTCTAGCTTGGCTTTCAAGCATATGTGAGTGCACTGTGTCGTGCTAAAAAACACATGTTGGGCCACATAAAGAGTGGGTCATGTGTCTGCTGCTTTCTAGATGAAAAAAACTGGAATCTTTAATGGGTTAAAGGCAGTTGCAGAAGTGTTAAAAAAGAAGAAAAAAGGGGATATTCTTCGGTGAATCTTTCTCTCTCAATTCTTTTGTAAAGGTGGAAATGATCTGACCTAGAGGACAATAAGATCACCCAGAGTCAGTGCATTTGGACTATGGATCCCCAAACCAATTAACCCAGAGGGTCCCACCTTTACGAAAGAATCGAGAGAGAAAGATTCACCGAAGAATATCCCCTTTTTTCTTCTTTTTTAACACTTCTGCACCTGCCAGACAGAGAAAACCCATTAAAGATTCCAGTTATTTTCATCTAGAAAGCAGCAGACACATGACCCACTCTTTATGTGGCCCAACATGTGTTTTTTAGCACGACACAGTGCACTCACATATGCTTGAAAGCCAAGCTAGAGACACATGCTCACTCGAATCATCTTTTTTAACAAAGAAACTGTGTGTTTCCTAAGTGTGACTATTGAATTGGGCAACCCACAGTAGGCAATCCCAAAACGGTCCTTGTTGTTATATATATAATTCTCTATATTAAGCCATGTTTCCAGTCCATATAAAAGTATCGGAGTTGTTTTTTCACTATAATAGGTTATGGCTGGGGTAGTGGAGAATTTGCTGTATTTGTGCAGAATCACTTTACTTTGGGAGATGGCAGTCATAACTTTTGGATGTAAAATTTGTACATGGGCTTCATTGGAGTGTTTGTTACTAATTCTCATGCCCAAGTAGGTGTATTGTGCTACGATTTCGAGTTCTGCTCCCTGCAACTTTCAGTGGTGTTTGTTTGATCTGTGTCTAGGAGCATTGCAGATCATAATCTTAGATTTAGCAATATTGATTGTGAGCTGGTTGGATATCATATAATCAGCCAATGCTTCCAATGAATTTGTAGACCAATTGGGATCTGAGAGATACGAATTAGGTCATCGGCATACAGTGCCGCTGTCAGTTTTTGACGACCCAATCTAGGGGCATCAGTGTTAACTTCAAGAAATATTTCAGGCAAATCAAACAAGAAGAAGTTAAATAGGGCTGAGGCAAGGATACAACCTTGCCTCAAACCTCTATCAACTTTTATAGGTGCCGAAAGGGTGCCCTCGATGTTTAGGCGCACCTGCATTATATTATTGGAGTGAAATTCGTGAATAATGTCCAGGATAGTCTCTGGACATTTAGCCTTTTGTAATTTCTTGATTAGTAAAACTCGTGAGTTGAATCGAAAGCAGCATGTAGGTCAATGTATGCCAAATACAACGGTTGTTTTGATTTTTTGAATTCATCTTTGATTGCGTAGAGAGACATGAGATTGATGGCTGTGCCCATGCCTGCCACGAAGCCAGTCTGATGAGGATCACGTTTCATTTCTTGCTTGGTCCACTGGTTGAAATCCCGCAGCACAAAGCGAGAGAAGATTTTGCCCATTACATCTGTTAATGAGATGGGTCTATAATTTTGAGGTCGCCACTTTTGTAGATTGATATGACCTCCGAGGAACGCCAAGAGGCTGGAATGGATTTATTTTGAATAACATTAGTGAAGATATTGTGTAGTACTATGGACCAGCTAGTAGGATTGGCTTTAAGTATTGCATTAATTAACTATTCGGTCCAGGTGCGCGAGATCCACCTGATTTCATAATGAAGTATTCAATATCTTCGGCAGGCATCTGAATTTGCCAAATAGGGCAGGCTGTGGATGGAGATGAGTTGTTCTTTTGTTCATCTGTTTTATATAGGTTTCTAAAATGCTGTAAATTAACAAGGGGGGTCCTGGGAGTCCCTCTGCCAGACATTAGTCCTGGTTATGAGAGACTTACCCAGAGTCTTTAGCTCACTATCTTTCACAGAGAAGAAATATCCTAAACATATCAGTCTTTGTCCTGCCCTGGGGCAGTCCAGCACCGAAATGCTAGGCAATTCTCCTCTGAACAAGAGTAACAACAGAAACCCCAGACACGTGTATCGGTCTGGTTGGACCTCATCAGTAGGGTGGATCTGTGCCTCTCTAAGAATAGTGAGCAAGGGGTCCACGTCTGGATTCCCCTAGTAACTTAGGGTGAGACCCAAAGTTACTTAAATATGCAAATTAACAAGGGGGGTCCTGGGAGTCCCTCTGCCAGACATTAGTCCTGGTTACGAGAGACTTACCCAGAGTCTTTAGCTCACTATCTTTCACAGAGAAGAAATATCCTAAACATATCAGTCTTTGTCCTGCCCTGGGGCAGTCCAGCACCGAAATGCTAGGCAATTCTCCTCTGAACAAGAGTACCAACAGAAACCCCAGACACGTGTTTTGGTCTGGTTGGACCTTTGAGTTGAGCACGCAGTTGAAATCCCCTCCCCAGATAACCGCTCCTCCCATACACGCGCCCAGATGAGTACACAGGGTTCTAAAATATGCCGCAGTATTTTGGTTGGGGGCATACGTATTTATAATGCACACCTCTCTATTCTCCACCAAAGCCTTTAATATGACCAACCTCCCCTCCGTGTCCACCACTTCTTGTGTAAGTTGGAGCGGAACGTGCGGTGCCACCCAGACCAGCACTCCCCTAGCGTAGGCAGAATACGGAGAGCCTACTACAGATCCTCTCCACTTCTTCCCCACCAGTTCCAGTTTTTGCCGGGTCAAATGTGTTTCCTGCAACAACGCAATATCAATCTTCTGTCTTTTCAAGTACATCATGACTTTGTTTCTCTTTAAGTAACTGTTGAGTCCCCTGACATTCCATGTTACGATCTTAAGTCCCCCATGGCTCATGAGTGTCTTCTTGCTTTCCGTGTAGCGAATCCCCCTTGCCCACGTGATACAGATACAGCTCTCCATCTTTACCTGTAGCTTCTTGTACTAGCTCAAACTATCCATAACTATGTACACAACAAATTCCCAACTTCCCTCCCCTCCCTCCACCTGTCCCTTCCCCAACACCACACACCCCAACTGCTGCCCAGCTCCGTTCTCGGAACTCAGGCACCCCCACATCTAGCCCTGCAAGCACCAAACAATGCACAGAGCTCAGTAGGGTGAAGTCGCCAAATGGCCACTTAACTAAGATTATTGTGGGGTAAAGAGATCCGCTCTGTAAGGCTCCCATTACTTCAATAATAATTACAGTGCTCATAACATCTAGTGCAATAGTCTGACCTTCTCTACTGAAGGCTGTGCAAATGACTATATTCAAGTGCCACGGGTCCGTGCCGCGCCATCTTGTGGCACCTTCCTCGTGAATTACTTATCTCTTCCGTGCTCTCTCTCCGTCCGAACTTCTGACTCCTGGGGACATCCCTGCGCATCGAGCCATCCCATGGCATCCTCCGGGGTCTCAAAAAACAAAGTTTTGTGTTTATGTATAACTTTCAATTTTGCCGGATACAGTAACATGTATTTGTGGCCCGCCTCTCTCAGTCTCCGCTTTACCGTCCCAAAGTTCATGCGGCTACGCTGCACAGACAGGGTATAATCCGGGTAGGCCGCGATGTTTGCCGCTCCTCGTATAATCATTCCTCCCTTGCGGAAGTGTTCCAGTATCCTCTCCCGGTCCCGGTAATTAAGAATTTTGGCTATCACCGGCCTAGGCGGGTTTCCTGGCGGCGGCCTCCTTGTTAGAGCTCTATGTGCCCTTTCCACCGCAAATCCTTGAGATAGGGCTCCTCTGGGTATCTCTTGCAGTAGCATGGACTCAATAAACTCTGTGGGATCGTGGCCCTCCAATCCCACGATGCGGATGTTGTTTCGTCAGGCGCGTCCTTCCGCCTCCTCCGCTCTGCTCTCCAAGTTGCCCACTCTCTGTATCAGGGCATGCAATTCGGCCTTATGGGAGGCACAATCCGCGGTATTCGGCTAACTTCCTTTTCAAGGGACTCTGTGCGCTCCGCCAAGGCCCTGACGTCCTGTCGGAGTAGATTAACATCCTCCTGCACCTCTCCGACCTTAAGGTCCAGTGCCGTTTTCAGTTCAGTGACGGCTAATTCGAGTTTAGATTCCCAGGCCGCCTTTAGGTCTGCAATCGCAGCTAGGACTTCTTGGTTAGCGCCCGTTGTCGTCATGCTGCCTGCAGGCGGCTTATCCTTGCTCTTGGTATTGTCTTGACCAGGGGATGTCTTAGCGAAGTCGTCCAGGGTGGGCTGTTTCGCCTTCGGCCTCACCGTTCTATTCGACATGACCCAGAGGACCTGTGTTCTGCACAAATGACAACTGCGCACCCAGTACGCCTCTTTCGCTCGATCACCGTGCGGCCTGCTCCTTCCTTTGTTTCGGACATTGGTCGGCCATTTTGTGTCGTCTTTTGTCTCCGGCGCTCCTTATCCTTTCCGCACAGATCTTTGCCGCCGTTCTTCCTACACCTTCCAAAAGTTCACCAAGCATGGCCCAATCATTCACACACCGACATGTGTATTTTCAGCAGTCGTCAGCCCATAGTTGCGCACTTTTACGCCCGGATCATTTCAGGATCTTGGGAGCTCCTCCAGATCACGTCCTCCTACATGGCCCTCGTAGCCACGCATAAAGTTGATCAATTGTTTTGAATTTGTTTGCTTGGTTATGTAAGGTTTTGTCAACATATATGAAGTTAATTGTACTATTTGTATTTCCTCTGGACCAGGGTGCTCTGGCAGGTATATCTCCGGGTATTGCACCGTTGACCATAGCAAGGCCCCTTTCTAACATTAATGAAGACCACTCGAACAAGTTATTTTGATGGTATGAGGTCTTGTCAAGGCAACGTAAATTTAGGTCTCCTGCCAACACTATATTGGTGACAAGCGAGTCTAACGCTACCACATCTAATAGGTGTTTGAGATCTCGAAAGAATTTGGAATCTGTTATTCCACTAGGGTTTCTATAAATGTTGTTTAAGGCTATTATGCGTTTGAAATGGCGTATCTTGACATTTTGTAGAAAGTCATTCAGTTCGGCCCAGGATTGAATAGTGAATCCTGCACTCATTTTTACGGCCACCATTAGGCCTGACATCGGTCGACCTTTTGTAGCAGCAATGGCTGGCAGTAGGAGGATATTATAATCATTCCACGCTGGTACCAGCAACAGCCAAGTTTCTTGCAGCATCGATATTTCACAGTCAGCCAGAACAGTTCCCAATGATCTCTCAAAATGGGCATGACCACAAGTATTCCAACACGCCAATGTAATATGACGAGTTGCCTTTGTCATTTCTACAGAATGTAATGGTTATGCTTGGTTGACTAACTCTGACATCTGTGGCGCTGAATTCTGGCAAATCGATATATACTTTTCAATCGTTGGCTTGACCATCTTGTTTGATGGCATATTTTCTGGATCTTGTTGGATGATAAACCCAAGATTGAAAAGCTCCACCCTCGCCATCCAAATAGCATTCGAGACCAGGCCTGAGGGTATCCATAATCTCACCATTCCCGGCTTGTATAGATCGGGAAATTCCACCTGTGCTATGTCCACTGTGGTGACATCTTCTAAGATGGTAGTGTCTTTGAAAATGCTCAAGATATTAGCCCGACACAATGTAAACTGTTTGAAAGGAGCTAGCCGGCACTTCATGATTACTGTGTGTTGAGCTTTTTTGATTTTATTTGTCTCTGGATTCATCTTTCCATCACGAACCACGGCCGGCATTTTGATTTCTTGATTTTTTCATGGTGTGTTCTTTTAAAGCCACTGATCGTACATTTTCTTCAGTGATGTGTTGCATAGACATATTGGATCCCATTTGTTGTGAGCATCTGCAATCAGTTTTCACTATTTTGGAATCTCCTTCATAGCCAGATCTCCAGATCGATTTTGTTGTGGGTAATGGATTCTCTCCAATCTGAGACGCCAAGTAGGCATCAACTGCATCTCGGATTTCTTTGGATCGAATTTCAATGTCTAAGCCTTCTTCTTGGTTAACCCAATTCAAGCTTTTGTTGATACCTTTCTGATTGTTCTTCTTCGGGAACAACTGGGGGATCTGTTTTTGACTATCCTTAATAGTCACCCGTTTTTCCTGATTCTCTAGTTCAGAGACCAAATTGTCCAACGGCGGATGAATGGTACGTCGTGACTTATCTTGACGGGCTACTACTGCCTTGGGTAAGTTCTGCATGTTCTTATATTTATTGATTACAGCTTGACTTGCATTCAATTTTTGCGCCACTGTTAGTTTTTTAATGAATTGACTAACTGAAGATTTGGTACAGCTGCTCACTTGTTTGAGGTTCTTTGTTTTTTTGGTTTGACTTAATTTCATTTTTGTTATTGATTTTTCCTCGTGATTAATTTTTGAGGCGGAATTGTTTCCCCCATTTGTTTGGAAGATATCATATATTTGTGGCTTTATTAATTGATCTGCTGAAAGAGGGTTGCTATTTGGTGCCGCTGGTTTTCTGCACTGCTTTGGAGGCTTACCTTCCTCTGTGATCGGACGTATCACTTCGTCAAATGTTGGCAGTGCGGATACAAGAGAACTCTCTTTGGGTGTTTGTTGCTTCAAGTCTTCTTATATTGGTTCACGAGGACTATGAGGCATTTTTAATGGCAACGAATTTCAATTTTGGACTGATTGTGTTTTGCAATCCAATCAGTGATTAATTTAATTTGATTTGCTTGTGACGTTAATTTCTCATCAAAAGTGGCAAATAGTCTTCCCAAACTCACTAGAGCCACATTGATTGAAGAAAGTGTAGTTTCCAATAATGCCTGGTGTTTGTCTTGTTTGCTTTGGCTCACTGGAACAGTGGTCCGTCTGGGTGTTGGAGTGGCAAAAGAGCTGGACACTATGGCAGAAACACTAACGTCTTGTTCAAATGAAAATGCGAGTTGTGGCGTAATTAGATTGTCTGTGGGCTCTGTGAAGCTCGCATGGATGGAAATATCCAATGACGAGAATGTACCAAATCGATCATAGGTGGCTTTTCTTTTTCTTTGGAGGTTTCACATTCATTTATATGGAGTTTCAGGAATGCAGAAATGTCCTTCAACATGCGTTTGAATTCCATACTTGTACTTCTTGCATTGGGAATTGCAGCATTCGCCTCTAATTGGGCAAGTCGTTCCCGTACCCATTCAAAGTTAGCTGTCATTTCATTGATTGTAATTAACAGAGGCGGCCCCAGACAGGTGAAGTGATTGATGCTCTTGACACAGTTTGCTGTAACAGCTGCTTCAATACACACAGCCTGGGGGTTTGTTCGCAAGGGACTCCGGCTAATACAAAAGTCTCGTATGTCTAAAGAGGTTGTCGGCTTGCTAGAAACCGGAGTTAAAGTAATTGCTTTTTTGGAAACTCGCTTTAACGGCAAAGATATTGGTTGTTTCAACGTTTTTGGAGTATTTCTTGGAATTGGCATGTCGGAAGTTAAAGTGTACGTCCTTGCTCCTTTATTATACTCGAGAGTATTGCCTTTCAAGTTTTCTTTTATAAAAGAGCACACAATATTAATCAATTAGCTGAAAATAAATTATTTGGTCACAGACTAAATAGCAAAGATAATAGAACGCTTTGTGTGCTGTGTGTATATGTGTATAGTATAGCGTTTTACAATCAGCAAACAAACAGTAATTAAAATAGAATTATAACAGAACACAAACTTAAAAGTGCATGTGGTACGTGATATCTAAGTAAAACAAAAATAAGGAGCAAAACGTACCAAGGGAAGGCCAATTAATCGGGCGCCCGAGCCCCAGCCAGCCCAAGACAGCCTTAGACACCCCTTACACAAAAGCCCTTTCCCAGGAAACAACTTCACATTCGCTTCAGATATTGGAAAGTTTTCCTAGGTGACACAACCTTGCTAAGCCCTGCCTGAGGATCATCCGTCTTCCATGAAAACAACTTTATTTTTACAATAACCTGCCTTATGGGCAAAATAATATGTATATCAGACACAGCTGGAGAAAGTAAAAACAATGATTGGCAAAGCTAATAGTTTTGGCGTGTTCTGCTGTTCTTTGCATTTTGCATTTATAGACACCAGGATGCAAGGAGGAGAGTGAACATTTCGAAGGAGGATGTGATAAGGGGTGCAGGTTTACAAGAGAATGAGAAGGGGAAAAGAGCAAGGGTGCAAGCCATTGTTGGAGGGTGCAATCGATGATGACCAAGAGGAAATATGAGTGAGAATAAGTGAGAGGGTGGGAAATAAAGTGAGCGTGTGAGAGTAAGGATGAGAGAGGGGGCTAGGGAGAGCAGGTAGGATAGGTGGGGATTAGAAGGGGTAGGGTGGGTCTAGAGAGAGAAGGGAGCAGGGTGTAGGTAAAGGGGTTGGGGTAGAGAGAGCTGGGAGGGGAGCTGGTTGTACAGTGGGTGGGTAGGGTGAGTGAGGATAGGGTGGGTGGCTGACTGTGGAGCGAGTAGCGTAGTTGGTTTGTAGGGGTAGAAACAGTGAGACTTGGGTGGTTGTGTCGGGGTAGAGAGAGTGGGGCTAGGGTTGGTTGGTGGGGGTCAGACTGAGTTGGAGTAGGGTAGAGAGACTGGGGTTGGGTGGGGTTGAGAGAAGGGATAGGGGTAGCAAGTCGGGGTAAGGTAGGGGGTGGGGCTAGAGAGAGAGTGGAGGGTGGTGTTAGAGTGTGATGAGGTAAGAGGGTTTAGTGAGAGTAGGGTGGATTTAAAGAGTGTGCAGGGGCAGGGGTGTTGCTTGGTCTGGAAAAGATCTGGGTCTACTCTAATGTCGGGAATGTTGGGACTCAGGGCTAGCTAGCCTTTTGGTTGTAGCCCCTGAGGTTCTATCCGGGGCTACAACCAAAAGACCTGGGGCTGTAGCCCCCTCCGCCACCCACAAGCAATGCCTCTGGCTGGGGGTAGAGAGAGTGGAGTGGTTGTTGCTACAGAGAATTTGGGTGAGGTCGGTTGGTGTAGAGAGTGGTGGTTGGGTGGGTATCTGGGGTAGAGAGAGTGGGGTTTGGGTTGGATTACAGCGAGTGGGACTGGAGTGGATGGGGTTAGTGAGGGGGGAGTGGGCGTTGCTAGAGTGGGGTAATTATTTTATGAATATAATTATTATTTTGTAATTATACTTGTTCTTTTACAATGCGCTTAATATCTGAGACCAGTCTAAGCGCGAGGCCGGGATTTGAACCTGTATTGCTATCCGTTGTCTTGCTTCCAAGAAAACGGGTTATGCCATAGCTATCCTCCCGGCCCAAGAGTCAGGGTAGAGTCAGGGATGATATAGTGGGGGTACGGTGAGTGGGGGTAGAGAGATGACGAGGATCAGAAGACTGACACAGAGGCTGTGAAGACATTGTAAGCATGAGATTTATTCTAAAGTAAAATAGGTCCTAACTGTCCCTATATCTATGAGGTGTTCCCTACCTATTTTACTAATTAAGGTGCTCGTCAGTCAGGATGAATGTTCAAAAGTCTGTCCACTGTCCAAATCTAACCTATCTGACTCTACCACTAATGTAAATAACTAAGGCCAGGAGAATGACTCCCTTCTCCTGGTGGTTGTGTTTTGTCACATGATTTTCTATGTTCTTTTTTTCCACTCAATAGACCATACACATGTTATCCTCTGGAATAGGTTCTGCAACTGTTGTAGGGGACTGATAGTTGCCCTCTCCCCTTTTATGCAAACAATTGACTTGTCTCTTTCTTGTCAGGCTCTAGCCTCTCTTCCCAGAGTTCTGTTTCTTGTTTGGGCTCTGTCGTTCTAGTTTCCTGGGTGTTTGTTTTCCAAATGTCTTTATTTATTATATTCTCTTTCTCATCTTTAGGACTCTCCTAAGGCAATGAGTTTTCAACTGTACACCTCTCCCACTTGGTGTACTTCTTGTAGCTCTGCCTTTCATGAACATGGTTCTCATTCCTCGGCTTATTTACAATACTTTTCTTATTAAAACTGCGACAAGTTTTGTTTGAGATATAATGAGTCCCTCTTAACTGTCCAATGATCCTGTTCCCGTATTACTTTCTATTCCGAGGGTTAAAGGCACCGGTAAGGTCTTGGACTCTCTTTCTGCTTCTTCTCGGCTCCGTGGCTCACTTGTTGCGCTGTCTGTTTCAAGTGTGTTTCGTTTTTGTCTTCCGAATCGCCCTTGCACTGCATCTCTGGTCGGGAGTGGGTTTCTTCAGTCGGTAGTGTCAGCGCTGTTCTGCAGGTGGACTGCCCACCACTGTTACTTTGTGGTCATGCCACCACTGAACTCTCCTTCAATCGTGTTGTGATTTCTTCTGTTCTCATACGCCAGTCTCCCAGCGTCTTTGGCTTATGCGGGCTCTGCGTTCTGCAAGAGCTCTGCTTACGTTCACTCTGCTTCCCCTGGTTCTCTCAGCTTTCCGGCTTATTGCCCTCTCTTGCCATCTCTTGTCATATCATACCTTTTCAGCATCCTCAGCACAGTTCATTGAAATGACTGATTTAAAGGAATTGTATTAATTTCCTGTTTTGGATAGCATAAATTCACTTCATCTTTATGGAATTGATAATGTTCTGTTATGTTAGTAAAATCCATATATGCCATCACTGTGAGGGCATCAGGGAGTTCCTCACTTGAATGGGAGTCCTTGTCCCCAAGGGGGGAGTCTATCCCGGTGAGGTCCCACTTGCTTTGACCCCTAGAGAGGGAGTTGCAGAGTGGGCTCACCTCCCTATCCTCACAAAGGGGACACCCCCTTGGGGATAAGGAACACATTCTCTCAATTCCTCACAGAGAGTAGGGGTAGGGTGGGTGGTTCAGGGTAGAGAGTGGAAGTGAGGTTGTGTGGGCGTGGTGGTAGTGAGAGCAGAGTGGGTGGTGTGTAGTTGTTTGGGGGCAGAACACACAAAGAACAAAGCAGCGTTGGGAGAATTTATAGAAACTACCCCAAATTAGCCCACATGAAGCCCAACCAGCACATGTAATGTGGGTGGGGTGGTTGGGTGGGGGTGGAGAGAGTAGGCTTGTGGTCGGTGGGGGTGGCGGTAGCGACAATGGATGGGAGGAGCGAAGCAGCCGCGGGAGGGCTACAAAAACAGATCTGCCATTGAAAAATAGCCCAATTGTATGCAAAATAACCCAAAATAGCCCAATATTGCAACCTTACAAATCTCTGCGTGGCTGGGAAATGAAAAGCCCAGCACCTGACATGCTTCTTTCAAAGCTGCTGATTAGAGCAAATATTGTTACAGAACTCCTCATTATACCGTTCGTGATTCAACTGCCATCTAAAGCACCCAAACAGCCCCAAAAGTTCCCCCTGGATCTGGAAAAGAAACTGCAATACCATCAAAGGCATGGACTTAGAAGAACAACTGGAATCCTCAAAACCATCGAGCGCAAGCCTGGACAGAACTGATCTACACAAAAAGCAGACCAATCCAGAAATGGATCGCTGAAACAATAGACAGCATCTCTCCAGAAAAACCCTTCATCCCATCATGAAAGAAAGCAGTGGCAAGATGGTTTATGCCCCACCGCAATACAAAGAAAAAAACAAACTGGAAACTTGAACTAGAATGGAGGAAAACCTATGACCAAGCCAAAAGAATAATTTATCAATAACAAATCCGAGCATACAAAAAGGAAACTCTCAAAGCCAAAAAGAAATACTACGATGACCGAATCACAAAGGCCACCAACACCAAGAAAGAACTAGCCAACATCGTAAATGAGATGAGAAATCCCCCTGGAAGCCACAACACACCGGTACCTTCACAAAAACTATGCGATGAACTCGCAGACCACTTTAAAAATAAAATCACCAACCTATATCTGATCATACAAAGTAGACCAATCAACCAGACAGTGCACAATCCCCTGCTTACCCTGGGACCACAGAACAAGCTACAACGCTTCGCCCAAATGTCAAGAGAGGAATTCCTCTAGCTGGTGAAACAAAGCAGCAAAGCAGGCTCCCCAATGGACCCCTGCCCACCTGACATCTATAAATCAATCCTTACACATGGCACACCATCAGAATGCCACATAAACCTCTTCAACATATCACTCTCAATGGGGAGAGTACTGCAAGCATTAAAATCTGCGTACATCAAACCACTCCTACAACAGGCAATGTGGAAGACCTCTCTACAGAGAACCGATCTCAAACATTCCCTATCCGGCAAAACTATTAGACCTATGTCTATGAACGAACACTGGAACATGTAGAAAATCACCACGTATTGGTCACGGCACAAGTCGGTTTCAGCCCCATGAGAGGGACAGAGATGGCACTTCTCTCTATTTGGTACGACCTAAATACCAACACAGACTCCAACACAAACTCGGCACTGATACTAATTGATACTACTTGACCTCTTTGCAGCATTCGACATAGTCAGCCACAACTTCCTCATCAAGAGACTGGAGAAAAAAGGGATCACTGACACTGTGTTGCTCTGGATTAAATCTTTCTTGTCTGAAAGAACAGAAACAGTATGGATAAAACCATTTAAATCCACACCGTGGGACATCACCTGTGGAGTGCAATTGGCATCATGTTAACAATTGACATGTATTTTACCATCACCTTTCCCAGATCGTGTCAGGGTATTGCTATGTTGCACTCATGTCCATGCCTGTTAGATAATAACAATATTAGGTCTAAACGGTGCCTTAGCAATAGTGCGTTTAGTGTTAAGAAAGGGTTGCATGCTATTTGAGCAATGGCCATGTCTGTTGGGCAATTACAGCGTGTCATTTTCACAATGCGTTGACTGGTATGTGTGTCTTTACTTACTACACGGTTAAAAATCACCCGCAGTGTAAAGCTGTATACCCCGTTGTGAGCATGCATCGTGCTTGAAGAGTTGAGTGTGTTCTAAAAGGAATCTAACCTGATTGAGTCGCATTAGGAACGCGGATCGCTGCGTTTGTTTTCCAAGTATACGGTTTGTATAGCGTTGTACGGCTTAGAGCGTATGTGTCATAGTCCTGCAAAAAATGCAGTGCCTGTGTTAAGTAGATCAGCTGAGATCGCAGAACATTAGTTGCCAATGTAAAGTCACATGTCTTACCTCTGCAATGCAGTACATGCTGCCGATTGTGTGCTTGTCGCCACCGATCGTAAAACTGGCTGTCTAAGTAAAACGTGAGGCTATGGTAGTCATGGTGACATCCACTAACAACATGGCAGATTGTCCATGTGTTAACGGCCATCTTGGAAGGGGCATTGTATAGATGTCGAATTCTATCTATTGTTGGTACTGCAGCTGGATGCATATGGTCTCAAAGCCATTGAGACCATAGCCCCGCTAAAAATTTGCAAAGCCAAACAACAGTGCCACCTGAACTCTTGGTTCACCCCGCAGCTTAACGCTCTGCGCAAAGAAAAGCGTAAGGCCGAAGCACTCTGGAAAAGTCATCCTAGTACGACTAATAAAGATTCCCTCCGGATCACCTCACTTAACTATAAGGAAGCCATCCTTCAAGCCAAAAAAGAGATGTATAATCTACGAATATCTCAAGCAGAATCTAACACAAGAGAATTATTCAAAATTCTCAAAGAATTAGAATCCCCCTCACCTGCCCCCGACTCGTGCACTAAAGACAGCACTTGGTGCAACAATATACAAAATGCACTTCTCAACAAAAATAACCACTCTGCAATCTAAAGTTAACGCTAAACAAAACTCTCTCCACACTCCCCTCTTAAGCAAAACCTTGCCACCTAAAACAACCACCCCTGATTCTCCCTTGCCTTTCAGCTTTATTCCGCTCACCACCCATGAGGTTGAAAAAATCATCTGCAACTTAAAACCCTCCAATTGCCAAGGGGACTCCTGTCCAGCTCCTATCATTAGGGAATCGGCCCATGACCTCGCTCCTTTCATTACAACCTTTATCGACTCCTCATTTCAATCGGGAGTGGTCCCTAACAATTTGAAGGATGCTTGGGTCATCCCTCTTCTAAAAAAAACAACCCTAGATCCTGAGGTCCCAACCAACTATAGGCCCATCACAACGGTCCCGTTTCTTCTGAAAATCTTAGACAGAGCAGCTTATCTACAGATACAGAACTATCTGGAAACTAACAATCTTCTAGGCACTAGACAATCCGGCTTCAGACCTAAGCATGGTACGGAGACAGCCCTCTTAGACCTCAAAACCCAAATTGAGGATCTAAAAGACAAAGGTAAACTAGCCCTGCTACTACTATTAGACTTATCGGCTGCCTTCGACTTGGTCAACCACCAAATCCTTTGTCATCACCTGAAAACTGCAGCCCACTTTTCTGACAATGTCACTTATTGGATTAAATCATTCCTAGACAACAGACATATGAGGGTATTCTCCCCAACTTCCTCTGCCGGCCCTGCGCCAGTCCCTTGCGGGGTCCCTCAAGGATCGTGCATATCCCCTACCCTCTACAATGTTTTCACTAAACCCCTGTTTGATGTGCTTGACTATCTGGGTGTCACCTACACCATTTATGCCGATGACACCCAGATACTCATCCCCATCACGGGTGATTACACGGTAGACTTGAAATCCCTAAATGACATATACCATGTCATTCAAACCTGGATGGCACAACATGATCTCTGTCTTAATGACGATAAGACAGAGCTCCTCATCCTAGGTACACAGCAAAGACTTAACAAGTTGAACCCCATGTTCAGCGCCTTTAATATCGACGGAAACTCCATAAAAGTCTCCAAAGATACTAAAACCCTCGGAATCTACCACTCTCTCCCTTCACAGACAAACAAATGCAGTCGCAGCCGCCTCTGCTTACACATGCAAGCTGATCACAGCATGTCGCCCTTTTCTCTCTACTCAGAACTGCATAACCCTTGCTAGGACTTTGGTCATGTCCAAACTTGACTACTGTAATGCACTGTACCAAGGCACTAACCAATGCAACCTTGACAAACTCCAGATCATACAAAATAACGCCATCAGAGCAGCCCTCAACATCCCTAGATCAGCCCACATCTCTGAAATTAGGAAGACCCTTCACTGGCTGTCAGCCTCCCAAAGGATTTCACTAAAATCTCTTGCCCTGACTTACAAATTCATGAATAACCAAGCCCCTAGCTATCTATCCTCAGGGTTCACTCAGTATATCCCACCTCGCTCACTAAGGTCTGCCTTTAGCCAGAGCCTACTGATCCCTAGATACAAGCTCCAAACAGCCGGTGGGGCCAGCTTCCCAGTTCTGGCAGCCAAACTGTGGAACTCTGTGCCTCTCACTATATGAAACCTGCCCTCCCTGAACTCATTCAAACACAATGCCAAACTTTGGCTAGTCACCTCAGACGACCATTGACACTTTGAATAACCTGATTACTTATGTATTAGTGTCTAACCTGCTGTGATCATATTCTAATGTTCAACTTAAATGTTCTTTGCAATGTCCTACTGTTATGTAACCATTGATTCAAAGATATGCACCCGGTAGCCTCCAGGCCAGGTTTGCGCTATACAAATAAAATAAATACAAATACAAATACAAATACAAATATTTACTTGGCAAATGCACAAAAGGGTACTGTAAATATTGCCACTGAAACAGTAATAAGGTGAGATGTGGCCATGTTTCCTGTGAATTGTACTCTGTGGACTTTATGCTGGAAAATATCCTGGAGACTAACTCCGATTAAGTACATGTTGAAAAGTACATATTGATACATACTCATGTTCTACTGTGGTAAAGGAAGTACCTATGTGGGCACGTGGCCACTCTGTATGAGAATGGTCTCATGATACATATTGATAAGTACATATTGATACATACTCATGTTCTACTGTGGTTAAGGAAGTACCTATGTGGGCACGTGGCCACTCTGTATGGAAATGGTCTCATGATGCCTGTTTAATGTGTTAACGCATATTCTCAAAATGTGGAAAAAAATGTAGTGATTACCCCCTTTGAAAAATCAAGGTTGGAAACGAGGAGTCAAAAGTAATTATGAATAGGTTTTAGAAAAATGTAAGTGGTATAGAGCAAATCATAACAGGGATAATAATGCAAAATCGTTCATATAAAGCAGTTCAGATCAAATTCTTTGTTCATTCCTCTGGGAGATAATGTGTCCAAGCAATCGATCGAGTGCGCTTCTCTTTGTTGTCTTCTTTTTTTGGGGTCAGTACTTGGCTGGGAGTTGTCCAGTACTTCTAATATTTGGAATCTCAATTGTGCTGCATTATGATTCTTTTGGTTAAAATGTCTAGCTACCGCTGAATTCAAGTTCCTGTTCCGTATACATGACTTGTGTTCATTCATGCAAGTTTTTAGTTTACGTCCGGTTCACCTACATAGCATAGCATCCAATTCATTGTTGCTATATCCACGAGCTTGTAATTTACTTTGTAATTTGTTCAGTTATCGGTCTAGTTAGTCCTGGTCACTTATAACCTTGTAAGGCGTAGCATTTGGCGGTATGGTAAGCTGCACAATGTGTTCTGGGGCTGGAAGCTCATACGGTGTAATAAATTGTTCAACAATTACAAAGTAAATTACAAGTTTGTGGATATAGCAACGATGAATTGGATCAAGCATCAGTAAAAGTTGCCACTAAAACCAGAGCAAGTATACTAGAACAAAAAAACTAAGCGATAAGCACTGATGATTGTGCATGTGTCTAAGTTCTCAAACCAAAGTTCTCAGATCAAGAGGTGCATCACTAAACATTGGCCCATTCTTACCAATGATGAAAGAACCAAAGAACTATTCCAGACAAGACCAGTTTACGCTTACCAACGTACAAACAATTTATGAGATCTTCTAGTCAATACTAGAGACAGTAGACGCATACCTCAGAAACATAAACAACAGGGCACTTACCTGTGTTTGAACTGCAGCAATTGTGACAACGTAATCAAGGGTAATGTGGTCTTGTATCCACACACCGGCGAAAAAGATTAAACTCAGAAACTTTGGGACATTCAACACAGAGAACAGTATCTACTGCATATGCTGCCCATGCGGGCTCTGCTATGTAGATGAAACCGGACGTAAACTAAAAACTTGCATGAATGAACATAAGTCATGTATGAAATTGAATTCAGCGGTAGCTAGAGATTTTAACCAAAAGAATCATAATGCAGCACAATTGAGATTCCAAATATTAGAAGTACTGGACAACTCCCAGCCAAGTACTGACCTAAAAAAAGAAGACAACAAAGAGAAGCGCACTCGATCGATTGATTGGACACTTTATCGCCCAGAGGAATGAACGAAGAATTAGATCTGAACTGCTTTATATGAACGATTTTGCATTATTATCCCTGTTATGATTTGCTCTTTACTACTTACGTTTTTATACGTTCAACTTTGATTTGGGTGTGAATTCTAAAACCTATTCGTAATTACTTTTGACTCCTCGTTTCCAACCTTGATTTTTCAAAGGGGATAATCACTATATTTTTTACCACATTTTGAGAATATGCGTTAACACAATAAACAGGCATCATGAGACCATTTCCATACAGAATGGCCACGTGCCCACATAGGTACTTCCTTAACCATAGTAGAACATGAGTATGAATCAATATGTACTTATCAACATGTACTTAATCAGAGTTACAGTCTCCAGGACATTTTACAGCCTAAAGTCCACAGAGTACAATTCACTGGAAACATGGCCACATCTTGCCTTATTACTGTTTTTGGCAATAGCATACCATAGTGTTTCAATATTTACAGTACCCTTTTCTGCATTTGCCAAGTAAATATGCATCCAGCTGCAGTACCAACAATAGATAGAATTCGACATCTATACAATGCCCCTTCCAAGATGGCCGTTAACACATGGACAATCCGCCATGTTGTTAGTAGATGTCACCATGACTACCATAGCCTCACGTTTTACTTAGACAGCCAGTTTTACGATCGGTGGCGACAAGCACACGATCGGCAGCACGTACTGCATTGCAGAGGTAAGACATGTGAATTTACATTGTAAACTAATGTTCTGCGATCTCAGCTGATCTACTTAACACAGGCACTGCATTTTTTGCAGAACTATGACACATACGCTCTAAGCCGTACAACGCTATACAAACTGTATACTTGGAAAACAAATGCAGCGATGCGCGTTCCTAACGCGGGCTCAATCAGGTTAGATTCCTTTTAGAACGCACTCAACTCTTCAACCACGATGCATTCTCACAACGGGATATACAGCTTTACACTGCGGGTGATTTTTAACCGCGTAGTAAGTAAACACACACATACCAGTCAACGCATTAAGAAGAAGACACACTGTAATTGCCCAACAGACACGGCCATTGCTCAAATAGCATGCAACCCTTTCTTAACGCTAAACACACTATTGATAAGGCATCGTTTAGACCTAATATTGTGATTATCTAACAGGCATGGACATGAGTGCAACATAGCAACACCCTGACACGATCTCGCAAAGGTGATGGTAAAATGCATGTCAATTGTTAACATGATGCCAGTTGCAGATATGGTGCTTATGAACTTTCTTATTCTCTCTCTTTTTTCTGTGTTGTGTAATGGTATGTTCTACCTTTATGTATGTGGGTACCCTGTTAATAATTTCATGATTTCAATGTTTGGAATGCACATAAAACACTGATATTTGGTTGGTATTTATATGAAGTGCAATATTGGTTAAATATTGATTAAATGTTGATTAGATAAGGCCCTGACGAAGGATTACCAGATCCGAAATGCATTGGCCATTGTTTGATGTTTGCTTATGTAATGCACTAGCAAATCAGTTCTAAAAAACTTAATTAAAACCGAAGTATCACTTGAATATTTATTACAAACAATTTTTGAGATTATTTAAGAATCCCAACGGGATATAAGGTTGTGCGGCCCACACCAAAGGGAACTTAACCTAGGTCTTCCTCTTTTGTCCACAATTTTGTGCCTCAACACGGTGGCACACTTTAGTGGGCTGCACCCCGAAAGTTCACAAACTGATGATTACTTAAGATTTGGTTATTATCAACAAACTATCTCAACCAAGTGCCCGCTCATCTCCCAGACTATTCTGTACCTAAATGGCACTAGCCCTCATTACGACCCTGGCGGAAAGCGACTGACCGGAGCGCCACAGCGTAAATAGCGTTTCCGCCATTGCACGAAGGAGCAAAGTGCGGCCCATTCCGACCCATCGGGCACGAGCACCACGGCATGGCGGAAGTGCAAAGTCCGCGATGGCGGAAATGACCCCAAAACGGCCCACACCGCCGCCGTACGGCACCCCAGGTGCAATACCGCCACCCCTCTTAGCGGTCACCAGGGTGTGCGCCTACCGGAAAGTACGGTGGCCGGAAATATACGGAAACGGAAGTTAAAACATGGGCCCGGAACGGGAAACATCCCGGCGTACACCTATAAATACACTAAAACCACACAACCACTAAAATCACTACCCTGAAACACACCCCAACCCGTCAACCACCCTAGCGAAACCAAGAATAATGGGAAAAGCAGCGAAGAAAGCGTGCGACCGCAAGCGGCAGGTCCACTTCTCCCGTGAGGAACTCACCGTGCTAACAGAGACCCTCCAGGAGAATGCTGCCGTCGTCTTCTGCACGCAAATGACCTGGACGGCACTTGCAAACAAGAAGGCCATATGGGCTCTGGTGGCACAGCGGGTAAGTGCGGTGGGGACCGCACCCCGCACCCCACAGCAATGCCGCAAGCGATGGGACGACCTGCGGATACGCGTCCGCAGCATACTCTCTGCCAACCGCAACATTGCCACAGCCACCGGGGGAGGTCCTGAATCACCCATCAAGTTGACCCCCTGGGAAGAAATCTGTGCCTCCACCATCGGAATGGAGAGCATAGAGGGAGTAGGAGGGATGGAGAAAGGAGTGCAGACATCCGAAGATACAGGTAGGTGGGCCAGGAAAAACAATGCCAAATCCACACAGTCCATCCATGTGAAGTACCATGCGTCCACATAGTGCAACAGAAACACATGTCCAGGAGAACGTCCACACACATCGGCCTGATAGCGCACGTTAAAACCCACAATAAATACATAAATAATTAAAAACCCCTAATACACGCACTACACGTGCAGCAGGCACACCCTAACTGCAGGCTGCCAAACAACTGCACCCTCACTCCACACACAAATCAAAGCACCTCCAAGGCCCCGACCCAAATCACCCTCAGGTACCACCCCAATGCATGTGATACAATGCCATTCCAATTCCCACAGACCCATTAATAACCCTCGCCCTCCTTTACTCCACCACAGGGTCCGATCCAAACGACGAGCATCAGGACACCCCTACCAGCACACCTGCAAAGAGGGCCAAGAACAACGGCCAGAGACCCTCCACCTCAGCTGCACGCATCAAGACACGGCAGCAGCACAAATCAGGTGGCAGCACAGAGGAGGGAACATCAACAGGCACCCCAGCAGCCAGCATGCCCACAACACCACCACCACAGGTCCCCCCAATGGATGCCACAGAAGGCACTGCCTCCGGTGGCAGCAGCACCATAGGTGACACCCCATTGATGGCAGCATGCTCCGACACAGAAAACGGGGATGCCGAAGTCAGATCCATCCATGACCTGTCCCAATCCCCCTGTCTGTCCCATCCCGTACAACATGAGGATACCACGCAGGGGCACCCACAAGACGACGACTGGCCATCCCCCACAAGCCCTGTGGCAAGGCAACATGAGGTCAACAGCCCCTCTGTGACACCCCCGCAAATGGCCTTGGCCCAGCAGAGGCAACAGTCCCTCGACCAGTTGATCGAACAACAGCAGCAACTGGCCACGCTCCTCAAGGACCATGCTGATGAATGTGGGGGCACTAAGGCAGACATAGAAACATCAACTGAGACACTTAGGGCACAAATCGAGAGTAGCACCGAGAGCCTGAGAGTCCAAATGGAGAGAAGCACCGAGAGCCTCAGGGGGGAACTGCATGCGACGGCCAAGGACGTATGTGCCGAACTTGCCGCAGTGCGCCGTGTGCTCACTGAGCTCTCGCAAACCCTTAGGGACATGCATGGACGTGAGCAGGCAGACACATCATCCGTTGCAAGCTCCGTCCAGGGCAGCCCCCAACGTAGATCTGGAAGGAACCTGCGCTCCACAGGCAGGGGTGCCCCTGATACCCGCAGAGGGGGCTTGCAATAGCGACAGCCCACTGACAATGAGCATCTTTGGACACTGGTGTTCGGGGGGGAGGTAGGGGGGTGGAGGGGGTGTGTTGGGCTCACTTGGGTGGCGGGTCGATAGGGTGTTCAACATGACATCACATATGCCATAAAAAGTGCACGATCAACCAATGAGATGTGTGGACATTGATCTTTGTGTACTAGGCCATCATAGGCGTACAGTCCATATTGTGCATGTCCCAGACACACGCAGTGCCACGAGTCCCGTGTCCATGTATCAGCCACCAGGCGTGAGTGCTAGAAGCATACATCAATGAGATGCTGACGAATGTCACGGGCCTCCGGTGCCTCGCAGACTCCATGAGGTGCTGCCACATCCCCACCCTCATCATGACCATCATCAGGTGCTTGCAGTTCTGCGTCAGGGGGCATGGGCACATTTCTACGTACGCACATGTTGTGGAGCATGACACATGCCATGACCATCTTTGCAACCTTCTCATGGCGGTACAGGAGTGCCCCGCCAGACCTGCTGAGGCAGCGGAAACGGCCCTTCAGTAGGCCGAATGCCTGTTCTATGACTACACGGGTACGTGAGTGGGCATGGTTGTAGTCCTCCTCATGCTGGTCCCGTGGGTTCCGGACTGGTGTGAGGAGCCATCTCTTCAGTGGATATCCAGCATCACCTGTATGTGGACGAGAAACGTATGATGTGGAATGCCATTGA